>NW_028258299.1:5000000-6250000 GCF_053883595.1 Heterocephalus glaber | reverse complement strand
CAAATTCCAACAATGTAGCAGGATATAAAATTAACACATAAAAATCAATATGGGGGGGGTAGCTCAATGGCACCACATCTGCCTCTCAAGCACAAGGTCCTGAGTTCAATCCCCAGTACCAGAAAAATAAAAAATCAATACCAGTCTTGTGCACTAATAACAAACTCACTGAAATAGAAATTAGGAAAAAAAAATACCATTCAGAATAGCACCAAAAGGGGCCAGGGATTTAGCTCAGTGGTTCTGCCACCTGCCTTGCAAGAGCAAGGACCCGAGTTCGATCCCCAGTACCAAACCAAACAAATAAACAAACAAAAACCCAAAACAACAACAACAAAAACAACAGAATACCACCAAGAAAAATTAAATACTCAGGAATTAAATTAACCAAGGAAGTGAAAGACCTCTACAATGATAACTATAGTACTCTGAAAAAGAAGATCAAAGAGGATATCAGAAAATGGAAAGATATCCCATTACTGGATAGGCAGAACCAACAGTCAAACCGGCCATACTTCCAAAACTGATACACAGATTTAACACAATCCCAAAATACCAAAAGAATTGCTCACAGAACTGGAGAAAATAATCCTAAAATTCATATGGTATCAGAAGAGACCCAGAATAGCAAAAGCAATCCCGGGTAATAAGAGCAAAGGAGGAAGCATCACAATCCCAGGTTTGAAATTATATTACACAAAGCTATAGTGATAAAAACAGCATGGTGGTACTGGCACAAAAACAGACATTTAAATCAACAGAATAGATGAGGATGCAGAAATAATCCCAGGCACATTCAGCTATTTGATCTTTTTGTTTGCTTGTTTGCTTTTGTTTTCTGGTACGGGGGGATCAAATTCAGGACCTTGTGCTTTCAAGAAGGTGCAACGCCACTGAGTTAAAACTCCAGCCCTTGTTTTCTGTTTTTTAAGATAGGGTCTTGCTATGTAGTTCAGACTGGCCTTGAACTCACTATGTAGCCCAGGCTGCCCTCGAACTCAAAGTGATCCTCCTGTCTCAGCCTCCTGAGTGCTAGGATTGTAGGTGTGCGCCATTACACCCAGCTTGGGCTATTTGATTCTTGACAAGGGGCCCAAAAATATACTTAGCAGAAATAATAAATGGTGCTGGGAAAACTGGCTATTTACATGGCGATTAGGATTAGATCCACATATCTCACCATGTACTAAATTAAAATCAAAATGGATCAAAGATCTAAAACAGAAACAGTCTACTGAAAAATTTTTGAAGACACAGGCACAGACAAGGACTTTCTGAATAGAACCCTAATGGCACAAGAAACAGTACACAAATCAACAAATGGGATCACATTGAATTAAAAAACTTCTGCCCAGGAAAGGAAGCAGCCAATAAAGTGAAGAAACAACCTACAGAATGGGAAAGAAATTCTGCTAGCTATCTCTCAAAGGACTAATATCTAGAATATACAAAGAACTCAAAAAATTAGACCCCAAAACCAAAAATCCCAGTCAAAATAAGGGCAAGAGAAACACATCTCAGAAGAAGTACAAATGGCCGATAAATACATAAAAAAGTTCAACATCGCTAGCCATTAGAGAAATGCAAATTAAAACAACTCTTGAGATTCCATCTCATTCCAGAAACAGTGGCCATCAACAAGAAATCAAATATTAACAAGCGCTAGCAAGGCCAGGGGAGTAGGGTTGAGAGGAGGAACCCTTCTGCATTGCTGGTGGGAATGTAAACTAGTACAAACACTGTAGAAATCAGTATGGAGATTCCTCAAAACACTGAAACCAGGGCCGGGGATTTAGCTCAGTGGTTCTGTCACCTGCCTCGCAAGCGCGAAGTCCCGAGTTGGAGGCCCGGTACCAAAAAACAAAAAAACTATAAAACTAGAATTTCCAATTGACCCAACTATTTCCCTTCTAATTATCTTCCCAAAAGAGTTAAAGACACGGTATTACACCAATACATACATACTCCTATTTATAGCAGCACAATTCAGAATAGCTAAATCTTACAAGCAGCCTATATGCCCATCAACAGATGAATGAAGAAAATGTGGCATTTATGCACAATGCAGCACTTATTCTGCCTTAAAAAAGGATAAACTTGAGTCATTTGGAGAAAAATGGATGCATGCTGAGAGTATAATGTTAAGTAAAATAA
Source organism: Heterocephalus glaber (assembly GCF_053883595.1). Taxonomy (NCBI): domain Eukaryota; kingdom Metazoa; phylum Chordata; class Mammalia; order Rodentia; family Bathyergidae; genus Heterocephalus; species Heterocephalus glaber. The sequence goes on along the minus strand of NW_028258299.1, from coordinate 6,247,846 downwards.
ATCAAGCTTAAATATCACATGGTTTCTCTTATATGAGAAAAAAATAGAGTAAAATAAAAGACAGATAATAGAAACGAGGGAGATATATCTTTTTCAAATGGGAAGGAGGTCAAAAGATGGGAGGAGGAAAGTGGGGTGCGAGGGGAAGAAAAGAGGATGAAAAAAGAATTGAGATGTGTTATGTACATGGACCAACTCCCCACAAAAAATGCAATCATTATATACTGCAAACCTGCTTAAAACAACAACAAAAATCCCACATTTCCTCCCCTTTCTCTGTGCCTTCTTTCCAACTTTGTTACCAAAGCAAAGAAATGCAGAAATAATGTTTTCATTACTGAACCCTAGAAAATAGGACAGTCAAAACAAGATTTGTATTTAAAAGCCTTTTCACTCTCCAGGATAAATTTGTTTATCTAATATCTCTAAGCCTCTAATGTGGTAATTATACTGTTGTTGGCAAACTACTAAGATTGTGCCTACATCTATAATTAAGATATCAGTGTGGGAACACTGTAACTTTATATTAACTTTTCTTACACACCATGTTTGGGGCTTGTTAAAAATCCCAGTGACATCTTCAGTACCATCTTCCTCTTCCAAAAGCCTTGTGTACCAAAAATTAAGAAAAATGGCACAGAATAAAAAAATACTGAAAAGAAAAATACTGTGTGTATTATTTATATTTTAAAATCCATAGACAGGTCCCTCTCCTCCTCACAGTAATATAACTCTAGAAATATAATAAAATGATATAAATCACATCACCATAAAATGGATTTGAGCAAAATACCTACAACCATAAAGCTTCTTAATCATTTGAAATAACAAACTTAGATCCCTAATCTTAAAAAACGGTCATACTTGCACTATGTGTTCACCAAATACCCAATCCCAGAGTACTAAAAAAAATACATATAGTAGGGAAAAACAACTCTTTAGTGTCACAGTGTGATCACTCTGATATAAAATATGCTAGCTATAATGCTTTTGAACTCTCAATTAACAACAACAAAACAATTCTGCTCTCCCTAAGCAAATTCTTTTTTTTTTTTTTTTTGGTACCGGGGATCGAACTTGGGTCCTTGCGCTTGTGCAGCAGGCACAGAAACCACTGAGCTAAATCCCTGGCCCGGCCCTAAGCACATTCTGAGTAATTTTTATTAAAGGGAAATGATCTGGAAGTCCTAGATCTCATTTAATCTACATGGCCCAAAGGCTTCTGAACTAATCATAATGCCCTACCCCCATTTTTTGTGATTTCGCTCTACCAAGAGATACCAAGATCAATTCTAACAGAACAGTGAAACTCCTACTGGCCACAGACAGTCAGCAACACCACGCGGAATAGTAAGATAGGAGCCACTGTGAGCATGGACAGGGAGTAAGCACAAAGGCCAAGAGTCGGGGCTCTAGGCCCAACAGGCGAGTTCATTTCTAGCTCTCCCAATTTTCAAGTCTATGAGGTCCCAGGTGAACGAGCCAGGATCTCCTTACCAATCCCTCCCCTAGAATTGAGGAAAATTAGAGTCCCTTATTGTGAGGGATGAAAGATTTAAAAAATCTGTAAGTGCCTAAGTGTGCCTGGCACAGCTTAACCGGTTGTTGATTATTAATCATTGTATTTTTCCCCAATAAAAGGCAATTTAAAAGTAAAGATTTCTGGCTTTCTCTTTACCCATTTTGCCTCTGGTTTATTCACACTGAAAGGAACTCTGGTGTAAGAACAGAACAATGTCTGGAGAAACAATAAGTAGAGTTAAATCATTTTCCCCATTGTGTGGCTTCTGCTAATTCTGGCCCTTCACTTCTCTGTTCTGCCAAAACAAAGGGCTTCTCAGACACTGTCCACCTCTCCCCTCGCATCCCCCCAATGCTTTCCAACGGTCATCACACTGTTCTGATGGTTTAAGCACATGCAAGCAACATTAAAAACTCTCTCAAAGCATAGTGGCCTTGCAGCCTACATGTGCTGACGAACAAAAGCTTGATTTCCTACAGATACTGGAAAACCTAATTTCACACATTTCTTGTTCCTACCACTTGTGTGCACACAGCCTTCACCCCTCAACAGTACAACTAAGAACAGTTCCTAGCCTATTGTAACACATATCCCTTGACAGACCAAGACTTCAACCTATGAATGCCTGCCCAGCCTAACTGAAGGACTGAAGTAGCAGTCCCTCATCGTAATGCTCTGCAGACTTTGCTAGTTCCCATTACGGCACTTCACACTCCACCGGCCAACTACCAAAAGCAATCAGCACTGTGTTACAGGCATGGACTTTTAATAGTGAACTCAGGAAAAAAATAAAAGAACACTAGACATAGTTGCTTTCTCCCATGAGGAACCAACAAAGCACACATAAAGGCAGCTTGAGGTACAGTTAGGATTTCAATCAAAGCAACCTCAAATAACTTGAACAATAAGACACAAAACAGCAAGGAGAGAACTAGGTTTTTTGGGGGGGGGCGGGGGGGGACCGGGGATCAAACTTGGGACCTTGCGCTTGCGAGGCAGGCGCCAGAACCACTGAGGTAAATCCTCGGCCCGAGAACTAGGTTTTCTATAAGAAAATTTTATTCAGTTCTCTTTCAGCTGTTTTGGTGTGAAAACTATTTAAGTAGTTCAAGAAATTTAAATTATATAATATAACACAACAGTAGAAAAAGCTCCATCAAACTTAATGATAGGTTCAATTACTTCTGCTGTTAAACACATTCCCATTGAAAACACTGTAATTTAGGTACTAAAGTTAACCACAAAAAATAAATTTTCAAACACCACCCTGGGCCGGGGATTTAGCTCAGTGGTTCTGGCGCCTGCCTCAAAAGCGCAAGGTCCTGAGTTCAATCCCTGGTACCAAAAAAAGAAAAAAAAAACACCACCCTATGCAGCATACATCATTTCATCTGATCCTTACGGTAACTATGGGATAGCAGGCTGAGCAGACCTTAGCAACATCTCCTGTTTTGTTTTTTCTTTTTTACTGCTGGTGATTGAACCCTGTGCCTCATACACACTAAGCAAACGGGTCAAATTAAAGCATGGTACATAAATACAGCAGTGCTATGGAGCTACAAAAGTAAGTTCTTTTTCAGGGAATGAAAAGGGTACTGGGGACTGAAGCTGGGCTGGGCTTCATACAGACAGACTAAGCACTCGCTCTACACACTACCCACCCTGAAATTTAACACATAGGGGAATGCATCCAACAGACCATTAAGTGACAGGCCAGGGATGCTATGAAGGTTTGACACAACGGTCATCGCACAAATGTTAGCTGTTACTATTCTGATGACGAGGGAATCACTGCACAGTTCAAGGAAAAAATGGTTTGTTTTCTATTCCAAAAGGATTGCGCCTGCTGCTCTGTTGAGAACCAACTGGTAGAGGCCACAAGAGCATTAAGGAGACCTGTGAGTTTCCCACAGTGCAGACTGAAGTGGTGAGGAGCGGGCGGCTCTGGGCGCTCTCTGGCACAGCACACGGGAGAGAAGTCAGGACGATCAGGAGAGCTTTGCCCTGAGCTGCCAGACAGGGCTGCTACTGACAGAACTGAGGAGAAAGCAAAGGAGCAGGGCTGCAAGCAGGCGCATCAGGACCCACTTAGGAAGCGCCAAGTCTGGAGGGTTGCTCACTAGTCCTGCAGGCCGGGAGAAGGGTCAGGAGCACACTGCCTTCTGGACACAACTGCTTCCCTGTGCACATGGCCTTACAGCCTTCTGCACAGCATGTCTATGAGGTGACTCTTCTAAGGCTAAGAGTCTGACAAGTGATTAGCTACCGAAAATATGCTGCATACCCATTAAAATCATGTTCTTGAAAGACACTTAGGAATACTCTTGAAGGGCCAGGGATTTAGCTCAGTGGTTCTGCCGCTTGCCTCGCAAGCACAAGGTCCCGAGTTCAATCCCAGGTACCAAAAAAAAATGTACTCAATAAATCAATGAATTTAATTAATAATGGGTATATTGAGCTCAGCTTTGAGCTCAAGTGAAAGAAAAAAGAATTTTTCGGCCCGGGGATTTATTTAGCTCAGTGGTTTCGACGCCTGCTGCGCAAGCGGAAGGACCCGAGTTCGATCCCCGGTATCAAAAAAAAAAAAACAATTTTTCCTGTATACACATTTACATCTTAGTTTACATTGACTGATTCATCCACTCTCTCACTGAATGTTTACTAAATAACAGGCATTAGGCCATATGCTGAGAACAAGACAGACATGGTCCCTACCTTCACGATCAGCCTTCCCTAGTAAAAAAAAGACAATCAAATGTCCCAGAACAACTGAGAGATAGCTATTAAAAATAGTATGTGGGGGGCCAGGGATTTAGCTCAGTGGCACCGTGCCTGCCTCACAAGCGCAAGGCCCTGAGTTCAATCCCCAGTACCAAAAAAAAAAAATAGTATGTGGGGCAGCGATATATGTGCACCCATGTTTAGGTTTTTGTTTGTTTGGGGTTATTTTTGGTACCAGGGATGGAACTCGGGTTCTTGCGCTTGCGCAGCAGGCAACAAAACCACTGAGCTAAATCCCCGGCCCTGTGCACCTATGTTTATAGCGGCACAGTTTGTAATAGTGAAAGCTTGGAAACAGTCCAAGTGCACATCAACTGGAGACTGGATAAAGAAGATGTGGTTTTTTTATAAAATGGAGTACTACTCAGCCACAAAGAATGAGAAACTAGACACTTATAGCTAAATGGATGCATATTGAGGCCATCCTCTTAAGTGAAATAAATAGGACACACATGTTTGTAAACATTGAATAGCTTCTCTGGTGTGAGAAATTGAAAGTGTAAATAAGGATTAAAATGATTAAAATGAATAATTGATAATTTGAAATAGGAAGAAAAGGTCCAAAGGGGTAGGAGAAGTGGGAGGGGAAGGGGAAAAGAAAGAGGGGAAAGGAAAAATTATAAGAAAAGGAAAAAACGGAAACAAAGTCTTTGTAAATAGGGAAGGGGGGGGGGGTGAAGGGAACACAGGGAATGGGGAAAAAATAAGAACCAAGATACATCATGTACAGGTACAAGTACCCAATGATAAATGTAAATGTATTGTATACCTAAAATGTACCAATAAAAGAATTTAAGCAAAAAAAGAATAGCATGTGAAGGCCAGGGATTTAGCTCAGTGGCACGGTGCCTGCCTCACAAGTGCAAGCTCATGAGTTCAATCCCCAGTAGCACAAAAAAAAAAAAAAGAAAAGAAAGAAAGAATAGTATGTATAGTATGTATAGTAATGTATAGTATTCATTAAGTCATGAATATTAAACTACTAGAACAAAATGATAGGAAATATTAGTACTCAAATAGAACACTCATGCTAGTCATGCTGCTGAATGCCCGTAATTCTAGGTACATGGGAGGCTGAGGCAGGAGAATCTAAAGTTTGAGGATAGCCTGTACAACTTAGTGAGACCTTGTCACTAAATAAGTGAAAAGGGTTAGAGATGTAGCTCAGCAGAAGAGCACCCCCCCAGTTTAATCTCTAATCAATGAGGAGGAGGAGGAAGAGGAAGAGGGAAAGGAAGAAGAGAAGAAATAATAAAGCACTCATTTGAAGAGGTCACCTCTTCACTAAAGGACACTAAGGAATAAAACTATCTTAATAAAACAGTTGACTTTGATTTCTCTTTCAGGTAAAAATAAGCAGGTATATTTAATTGGGGTCAGATTGTGGATTAACTGTAATAATATACTTTACTTATGAATGAACCAGGGATGGGAATGTAGCTCAGCAGTAGAGCACTTGCCTAGCAGGTGCAAGGCCCTGGGTTCAATCCCCAGTACTGGGAAAAATAAAAAAAAAGAACCATAAGCCATAGGTATGGTGGCACATACCTATAATATCAGTACTCTGGAAAGGTGAGGTAGGAGGACTGCAAGTTTGGGACAAGCCTGGGCAACTTAGAGACTTAGAGAGACCCTATCTCAAAATTTAAAAAATGAAAAAATGGCTGGGGATGTAACTCAATGCACAGGCCCTGGGTTCCATCTCCATACTGTATGGGAGGGAGGCGGTAAACCAAGGGCCAGGGATGCAGCTCAGTCATAGAGAACTTAGAGTACTTCCCTAGAATGCTTAGAGTACTTGGCTAGCACACCTGAAGTCCTGGGTTTGAACCCAGATACCATTCAACAAATCTTTAAACCCATCAAAGAAGAAAACAGTATTTAAGGTAATTTCCATAACATTTTCTAGTCATCCAACTTATGCAATCCCCCTTATGTAGTTTCAGCACTATTTGCAACAGAATCTAGATCAATATATAATTTAAACTGGTTCATATCTAGAAACACTACGGTTATCAATATCTGTTCAAATTACTAAAACTGGGGATGCAGCTCAGTAGTAGAGTGCCTGCATGAATGCGGCCCTGGGTTCAACTCCTAGCACAACAAAAACAAACAAAAAAATACCTGTAATTATACTTTTAAAACCTCTCTATTAAAAAAACCTGACTAATATATTTTTCTCCTTTACACACCTGTAAAAAAATTTTTTAAATGAGGATACTGGGCTGGGGGTGCAGCTCAGGACTAGGCTTGAGGTCCTGGGTTCAAGCCTCAAGGACCAAAAAGAAGGAAAAAATATGGATATCTTTGATCAAGTAACCCCTATTCTACAGATTTTTGCTCAAGAAATGTACACAAACATTCCTCTTCAAAAAGTGCTTACTGGGGTAGGCATGGTGGCTCACAACTGTGGTCCCAGCTACTTGAGAGGCTGAGGCAATAGATCACAAGTTTAAGGCCAGCCCAGGCAACTTAGTGAAACCTTGTCTCCAAATAAACAAAGACAAGACTCAGGATATACAGCACAGTACTCCCTGAGTTCAATTCCTGCTTTTAAAAAAAGTTATCAGAGCATTTATTACATGAGATAGAAGAAAAAAAATCCAATGAAACAAGAATTATGACATTCACATTACAAAGTTTTACACAATTGCTAAGTCATGTAGAAAAATAATTAAATTTAAAATATTAGAGTAGATTTAAAAAACAAGCTAAAAACAGTGACTATATTGTAACCCAAATACAATAAAAATGTTAATCACATGTCTCGGTGAACAGAAAAGAACAGAGTACACATAGAGATGGGAATGGTAGTTTTCTCTGAGTGTTAAGGTTAGAAATGATTTTTCTTTGTGTTTTCTGTGTTTCCCAAGTGCTGTCTCTTCTGTGATTTTTAATTCCTTTTGTTTTCAGAACAAAAGACATCACAGATTATCTTTAAATTTAGAACTCACGGATATATCTCATTTATGATAACTAGTTCTGAAGTAGAGACCAAGGCTAGGTAGAGCCTTTGCTGTGAGCACTACCAAACTACCTTCCTTTTGCGTTTTTATCAACAGCCTGAAAACATGACAATCAGCAGAGTAAAACCAGGTAAACACCAGAGGCTAACTCCTCCGCAAGAGCCAGAGAAGCTGTCCGAGTCAAGGAAGACAGGTGAGAGGCTATTACTTGCTACAAAAAATTGAGACTCCTCAAACAAGTCAGCTTCCTGTGACTGTAAGCCTCATTCTGATCTACTTCAAAGGCACTGAAACAAATTATAGTGCTGTAAATACTAGAAAGAAGCTGCTACTGATTATGAAAATTTTTAATAGCAATGACAAAAGGTAAATTCAATTTCTTAAACACCAATTTTAGGAAGGTACAAGAAATATGAAACAGTCTGAGAACTATGCCTTTTTCTGTCAGGTTGCTGTCTTTCTCGTGAGGTACATTTCACAAAGTGAAAAACTGTTGACCAGCACTTGGCCCAACAGGCCTGAAGGAAAGCAGTGGAGGGAGACCCTCACTCTGATGGAAGAGCATCACAGAAGAAATAAGCATGCTACTCTTCCTGCTTTCCTGAGAAATGGGTAACACCCAAGATAATTACAGAATCTTTCCTCTGAACACAGAATTTTCTTAATATAAACCAATGACAAGACAGAAACCAACTACTGCTGCAAAATGACAGTTAAGTCCAAAGAATCCTCTTGCTAATCAAAGTGACCAGAAGATGTATCATCCCCAGCTGCTCTCAATGTAGTGCTATAAATACAAGCTCCACAGCAGGAACTTGTGAAAAACTGCAGGGCAGGCCAAAAACAAAACAATGGTTTCAACACCAACAGACCATTAGGTTTTGTTCCTATCACCAAGCAACCCTTTATTTTTATTTATTCGCTTATTTATTTGTTGAGACAGGGCCTCTCTATGAAGTTCAGGCTGGCCCTGAACTCACTGTGATCCTCCTGCCTCAGCTCCTGAGTGGGCTGCTAGGATTACACCATGCCCAGCTCAACCTTTTGTCAAATGCCAAGGTCATCTTCATTTCTGGAATCAAGCAAATCAGAAAAAGCTGCACACATATACAAAAAGGTCTTGATATGTTATCCCCACATAATCAAATGCAACAAAAGATTTTAAACAGCAAGCAAAAAAAAAAAGAAATATGCCTGCTATCATGTCTGTAACAGAACACAATCTGATGCCGTTATTTATGACCATAAACTTTACCCCAGTAAAAAAACAATAGTCAGTAAGCTGCTATATGAGAAGTCATGAAATACTAAATAAAACTGTGTAATATGTAGAGAAAAGACAATGTTTTGAGCATGACGAAAAAGAAGGCAAATGCTGCTTTAAAAACTGAATGGGAGGGCTGGGGATTTAGCTCAGTGGCACTACGCCTTCCTCAAAAGCTCAAGGTCATGAGTTCAGTCCCTGGTACCAAAAAACTGAATGGAAGCCAGGCACAGTAGCACACACCTGTAATTCCAGCACTCTGAGAGGCTGGGGCAGAAGGATTTAGAGTTAAAGCCCAGCCTGACCACCTTAGCAACCTAGAAAGACCATCTCAGAATTGAAAAGGGCTGGGAACATAGCTCAGTGCAAAGGGTCTGAGCTCAATTCCCTCTCCTGGGGGTGGGAGGTGGGGACCACAAACACCTGAATGGGTGAGAGATGAGGTTCCACAGCACAGCCAGTGGCCAGGAGGCACCCTGTGCCAGGGAAGGTGCTCGACCCTGACCTGCGAGGAACTGTGCCATCAGATACAGCCAGGGCCCAAGGGCAGACAAGGCCACTGACAGTGCAGGACCAAGACCTGCGCCTTCCCTTTGGGGATGTGCTCCAGGGTGATTTTAATCAGCTCCAGTGAGTAAGCTTACCCTCACCCCAGAGGCCTCTTCATTCACAAATCCCACACCCAGCTGCTATCGATTTGAGTCCTCGCCACAGGAAAGTGTTGCATTTCCACCTGCAAAAGAGGTTCACTGCTACTGGAACCCAACCTGATTTCAACAGAATTCTGAACCCTTCTTTCTACACTACAGAAACCTCTTTCTCTTCTTGTTGCCCACCTTTCTATATTCCAGTCGAGAAGAGTCATGTAATCCATGCGGGCATCGAGCTGAAAAGTACAGAATCATCTTTCAGAAAAGAAAGAAATGAAGACTGGCTAGAAAGTTTCAGAACGAGCAGGCTGCAGACAAGGACCATGCACTGCACTGCCTCTTCCCTGATATGGACATGCGTGAGTATACAACATCTTTACCTTCAAGATTACCCAGGACTAATTTATCCAAATATACAAATACACAGATTTAAAAGCATTCTTATGTCAGGTGTGGTGATGCACACCTATAATCCCAGCACTCAGGAGGCTGAGGCAGGAGCAACTCCATCAGTTGGACACCAGCCTGAGCTACGTAGTTCAAGGCCAGCCTGAACTGCATAGTGAGACCCTGTCTCAAAAAACAAAACAAAAACCAAAACTAAAGAAAGCATTATTTTCTAAATGCTTCCTTCCTAACTCTTCATTTTGTCCCCGCCCTTCTTCCATCCTAAATTTTCAGCAGTAGACAAGAATCATTCTCCATGCCAGCCATGATGTGGAGCATTTGATTTAGAAATGTATATGTGAATGAAAAAGCCTTACAAGACATACAGTGTAAGCAATAGAAAAAAAATCAAGTTTGCTTCTGTCCCACTAAGATTGGACAATGAAAAAAACAAAAGACCCTGGGAGAGGATGATTGTAAATGGAGATTTACCAAAGGGCGAGAGATAGAATCCTATGATTAAAGACAAAGCTGAACACTGTGGTTCAGTCACCCCATACATAGAGTGTCTCTTGCAGAGAAAGGGAAAGCCAGCTTTATCCACCTCCTGTTCTGCTGGGAAATTTACGTAGGTTCATTGTCTCCAGATTTACACGTATAAACTAACCATAAATGTGTGCATTTTTTAAAAACAACGTAATTAGACAATAAAAAATGCTTCCAAAGTGGGAGAAGCTTGGAACATAATGAGGTATTATTGAACAGAGCCATTTGTATGTGCTTGGGACTCCAAAATGTCAAAGCAGTAACATTTATCTGTGCATGGAAAATCTTTCCTCTGAGACCACAAAGTGCTCAAATAAAATGGCTATTACTCAGTTTTCACACTTTGCACATCCCTCAAGCATGCTTTTCTCCTTTTTCATAAAAGACCTTATGGCAGAAACATTCCATTGCTTTCCATCTGCAATCAGCTGTAATCCTGCGAGCAGCAATCAGACCAGTTTGCTAGCACAGCAGCCTTTTAATGGAGCTAACAGTATGCAGCTGTGGCATACTCAGTTCACTTTCTGTAACAATGGTATTTTCAAAATGAAGCCAGGCATGGTGGCAAACGCCTGTAATTCCTGCACTTGACAGGCTGAGGCAGGAGGATCACTGTGAGTTCAAAGCCACCTGGACTACATAATGAGACCCTGTCTCAAAAAAACAAAAAAATCCAGGAGAAAGCTTCTTATGTAAGATACAATAGTTCTCACATCATGAGTTACACCCTTCAAAAATATAAAAAAGACCTCAAATCCTCTGAACCATGATAAAATATTTAACCTTAAATACTTTCCTTTTTCCAAGCCTGATCTAATGAGGGTGGTTTTTTCTAGTAAACTAACATTAATTTAAAAGTCACAAATTTCTCCTGCTAAAATTTTACATTCAGAGATGCAATGTGTTACAGACAGTTGCTGTGAAGGTGAAGTACCATTATGTAGTCCAAACACTACCACTAACAAGCTACAATTCTGAATTTTCCCCAAGTATACTGGATATTTTGTTAAAATCCTACTCGTTCTTCAAAGTCCAGGTTAAACACCATTTCATCAGTGAATCTTTAGGTTTGTCCTTTGTCAACTCACATTTGCACTTTTTTTTTTGGTACCAGGGATCAAACTTGGGACCTTCTGCTTTCGAGGCAGGCGGCGGAACCCTGAGCTAAATCCCTGGCCCTACATTTGCACTTTTTAAAACCCCTTTTTATGGTAATTAGGACTTTGATCACTCTTATTCTGTATTAAGATTCTTTTAATATGTCATTAATCCTGTCACAAACTAAGCACTCCATACAGAGCAGGCTCCCCCAGTGCGGGCACCCCCATGACCCCCACAGACTCGCGTTAGAGCAGACACCCAAGAGGGCAGGAGAGAGAGGACAGGAGGGCAGAGCAGCCCTCTCAGCCTGTGCTCTAATGCTTGGATACAATATGGGGGAAACCATCAGGGGCTCAGCACTGTGCTGACGATAATCCATAGATAGCCTTTCATGTTCTAGCGCAAACCTGCTTCAATCCAACTATTACTACCTTTAATGAACACCAGAAATTTCATCTTTAATATTTCATCAAAAGACGCATCAATATTTCCAATAATTATAGATTTTTTGTGGGAAACAGAAAAAAATGAATGACTAAAATTAATATTCCAGTCAACTCTAAAATTTTATGGCCTTATTCTCAAGACATTCAACTAGGAATCTTATTTCCTTCTTCCGTTTGCTTTATACCACAAGTGAAAACATTTAAAATCCTCCATCCAGAATGAATTATCATATTTGGTTGATTTTACTTTTTCCTCTAAACAGACTTAATTTTGTATACAGTCAAAACAAAAAGGTCAAATAGCATTCGATCTTAGATACACAATGAGACCTAACATTTTCTTCCTTAGGTGTCAATAATCTCAGTGAGGTTTTTGTTTTGGGGGCGTTTTTTTGGTACCAGGGATCAAACTCAGGACCTTGCGCTTTCGAGGCAGGCGCAGTGCCACTGAGCTAAATCTCTAGCATCTTAGTGGGTTTTAATCAAGATGATCAAAACACAGGAAAATCAGAAATCAAGCAGACCCAGATCTAGTCCTACTATTAAAAACTGTAAGGGCTGGGAATTTAGCTCAGTGGTTTCGCCGCCTACTGCCCAAGCACAAGGACCCGAGTTCAATCCCCGGTACCATTAAAAAAAAAAAATCCAATAAAAAAAAACTGTAAAAACCCAGAACTACAGAAAAAATTGCTATAGTTTGAGGATGGTCTGTCGTCACCAAACTCATGCTGAGGTGTGGGAAACCAAGAGCTGGTGGGACCTCTAAGGGGTTATTTCCATAATGGGACACATACTCGTGAAGAGCAGCTTGGTTATCCGAATACGCGGGTGCAGAGCAAGCCTGGCCCCAGCCCTCACTCTCCCTCACACATGCCTGCTGCCTTCCGCTTCTCCACTAGGGTTTGAAGCAGCATGAGACACCACCAGAAGCTAAGCCAACACTCATACTATGCTCATGAACTTCAAGAACTGGAGCCAAAAGAAATCTCTTCCAAGATTATAAATTACCCAGCCTCAGGTATTCTGTGACAACAGCAGAAAATGGTCTACAACACTGAAGTAATTTTACCATACATTGTTGAGTGTTTTGTTCTTCCGGAAAATTGATGGATTATTTTTTGATACTTTATATACATAGTATTTAGCATACCATAGACATATAACAGATGACTACTGAAAAATAAACCCGTTAACTTACACAGATATTCCTGCATACAAAAATCTCAAAGGAGGGCTGGGGACTTAGCTCAGCGGTTTTGACGCCTGCTATGCAAGCGCAAGGACCCGAGTTTGATCCCCAGTACCAAAAAAATACTCAAAAAAACAGAATTATCTTTGGGCCAAGGATTTAGCTCAGTGGTTCCTCCACCTGCCTCACAAGTGCAAGGTCCCAAGTTCGATCCCCGGTACCACAAAAAAAAAAAAAAGATGATCCTATGGTTTGGGCCGAGGATTTAGCTTAGTGCTTCCGCCGCCTGAAAGCGGAGACCCAAGTTCGATCTCTGGTACCTGGTACCAAAAAAAAAAAAAAATCTCAAAGGAAACAACTACCAACTTTTACAAATTATAAACATAAATTGTATTATTAAAGTACGTAAAGCATGCAGTACAGGAAAGACTGACAAATGAGTTGCCAGGATGCCTTCTCACTAAAGAAAAGGGAAAAAACTACCTTAGAAAAAGATGCTGCTGTATGAACTGTCTATAGAAGGAAACATGAACAATCTCTAGAAGGAAATCTAACCTGCTGCTTCTGGGAGAGGAACTAGTTCACTATGTGGTAAGATAAGAAGTCTTTGTACTGCAGATTCTTTGTACTTTCTGAGTTTTATATTATAAGGAAATGTTTTACCCCTTTACAAAAATAAATCAAAACTGGAGGGAAAATAAGATAATGCTATTTTACCCTGGCAATGAATATAAATAAAGCCAATTTAAAATCCAGGACATCTTGGCTAGGTGTGGAGGCGCAAGCCTATAATCCCAGCACTTGGGAGACTGTTCTACCCCACCACCACCACCACCAGGGATCGAACTCAGGACCTTGCACTTGGGAGGCAGGTGCAGTGCCACTGAGCTAAATCCCTGGCTGTCCATTTACTCTATCTATTGATATTTTGATTTCTTGAATATGGCCTTTTTTTTTGGTATCCAGGATCAAACTTGGGACCTTGCACTTGCAAGGCAGGCAGTGGAACCACTGAGCTAAATCCCCAGCCCTAGACTCCTAGTTTTTAATCTTTTTTTTTTTTTTTTTTTTTTGAAACAGAGCTTTACTCTGCTACACAGGCTGGCCTCAAATGCCTGGGCTCAAGCAATCCTCCTGCCTCAGCTTCCTGAGTAGCAAGAACTACAGGCATGTGCCACTGTGCCCAGCACTTGATTCATTTTTGTTACAAGCCCTATCTATTAAGTTCAGAGGAGAGTATAGGCAATTGGATATACAAAGTTGCACATGAACCACACTGAAATGCAGACTGCAGGATCTAGCTGTCTTCCCTGTGGAACACACACTTCCCCGGTAGACTCCTCTACACAGAACACAGGCAAGGGGCACATAGGCAGATGAAGTCGGAATGGTCTCTGCAGCAGTAATCTTGTGTCTGAAAAATCAATGATTCTGCTTTATTGCAAAGGTTCAGGTTTAAAAGGGGCAGAGCCCACTTCTATTTTAAATAAGGATTTGCCTACAGAACCCTAGTAAGATGGTAGTGGAGGTACAAAAGAAACAAGTCTAAGTCATTTTTACCTAAGCAATTCTATAGAGAAACAAGCCAGAAGCAACGACTGGTCATTTTAACACTGATTTGTGAGTATAAATTAGTTATATCCATTTTTCAACTCAGCCACTATAAGCTAGAAGTTTTAATACCATCTCAGCAGGCTCAACTGCTATTGAAAATCAGGAAAGAAAAACAGTGACTCTAGGGCCTTAGGTATATCCACACCAGGATTTAGTAAAAATCACTGCTTATACCTTATTGTCATTAAGATGTCAACTTAATAAGCAGCATCAGAAGTAGCTAAAATAATTCAGTTCTTTGCAGTTTCTGGTTTATGAAGAGTGAAACACGCAATCCACACCGAAGTACCACAGCAAACACCTGAGAGCAGGACGCATTCAGAGGAGCCTCCAGAATGGCAAAGTTCAAAGCTTTAATTACACAGAGTTCACTTCTGATCACAACAGGAAGGGGAGGAGGGAGAGAAAGCAGCGCGTACTCACTGGTTGAGCTGCCCTGCATCTGAATGATGCACTTGGACTCCTTACTGGTCTCCCGAGAATTGAAGGGCCGCACCCGGACAGCCACCTTCACCGAGGCTCCCGACATCCTGATGGCCTTGGATATACACGCAATCCCACAACAAGGACTCTCTTCTTCTGGGGTTGTATCAAGTTTCCTTTGAAAAGAAAACAGTTCCACACAAGGCAGTCAGAATTAAAGGAAACACTGGCCAACATAAGCATAAGAGGCTGCTACCTGACATTCCATTTGTTTCCATTTCTAAAATCCTCATCTTTTTCTCCTCTGCAAACTGTGTATTCCCAGCAGTAAATTATCAAATATTAAAGACTGAAATTTGTTTTCCTATTCTATTAGCACCTTCTCATTCCTAAAAAGTCCCTGAACTTATTAATAATGGTTTTTAGAACTGCAGAATCATAGGCATTTATCTTGTTTTTGTGTTTCTAGGTCACTTTTCAGTAACATATTTTGGATTTTTTTGTTTGTTTTGGGTTTTTTTGGTATCGGGAATCGAACTCAGGACCTTGTGCTTCGCGAGGCAGGTGCCAGCCCCACTGAGCTAAATCCCCGGCCCCTCAGTAATATATTAAAAACATAAAGGGCAGGGGATTTAGCTCAGTGGCACCGCACCTGCCTCTCAAGCACAAGGTCCTGAGTTTGATCCCAGGTACTTCAAAAAAATAAATAAATAAAATATTTTGTTTGTTTTGGGGTTTTTTTTTTTATTCTTTTATTGGTACATTTTAGGTATACAATACATTTACATTTATCATTGGGTGCTTGTACCTGTACATGATGTATCTTAGTTCTTTTTTTTTTCCCCATTACCTGTGCACCCTTCACCCCCTCCACCCTTCTTTGCGTTTTTTTCAGACATGTCTCACTCTGTAGTGCAGGCTGGCCTTGAACTCACAGCAATCACCCTGCCTCAGGCTTCCAAGTGTTGGGATCACAGGTGTGCGCCACCAAGCCCAGCTTTTGTTAAAAGTTTCTTAAGCTTTGCATCTGCAAACTCCTTATTACCTTTCTTTAAAGAAATGCATTGACCTCTAGGCTTTAACTGCAGTTGGAAACATGTGGTTACATGACTTAGGGTTAAACAGTAGAGGAGAGAGCAGTTCTATCCAGCTGGCTCAGCGCTCAGTGAGTCCCCTAGCTGAAGACCCCTGGTATTTCACACCTCCTGGCAAAAGAAGCACAGAAGCTGCCCAGACTCAGGCCTATCTCCTGCCTTGCCAGGGACTTCTAGCAGAATCAAATTATACATCAAAGATGCCACAAGTGCTAACATTTTCAGAGGAATAGTTTCCCTCCCAAAAGAATAAAACCTATACTATTCAGTGGAAAAAATCCACAAGAAACAACTGATCTCTCTTGTCAGGAAGAAATCCATTATATAAACATCTTCAAGAACAACCTAGCAAAAGAAAAGTCTAAAAAAGAAAAGTATGAGTCCAATTATCAGGGAAGCCCGCAGAACGTAAATCTGACCAAATTTTTTCCACATAATTAAGCAGATTAGAAACGCTAATATCTGTCAATTCAACACTACCAATGCTTTCCCCAGGAAAAGGCAAAAACGAAACAAAAAATAAAACCCCAAAAGTCACTTTCTACCTCCTCACCCTATCAAATTTCCCTTTTTTTCTTCCCCCAGTACTGGGCTGTCTACCAGAGCTACATCTCCCCCTCCTTTTGAGTCAGGGTCTCACTAAATTGCCCAGGCAGGGTTTGATTTGACTTCCCAGGAGCAGGGACCACAGGTGTGGGCCACCACAGCCAGCTCCCTATCTTAACAGGATCATCAGTACCTGAAATCCCTGCTTTTGGGAACATCTCTACCGTCCACCTCTCACACCACGCCAGACTACTCGGTGAGCTCCTGTCTTCTGTGCTAACATTCAGAAGAAGACCTGATCTGTCTGGTAAACAAGTGAATTATACTGTCCACCTGCAAGAATTATCATTTTTTTAAAATCTTATTTTTTGTTTTTTTGAGACAGGGTCTCCCTATATAGTTCATTCAGGCTGGCTTTGAACTCCCTACATAGCCCAAGCTGGCCTCGAACTCACACCAATCCTCCTGCCTCAGCCTCCTGAGTGGTGGGATTACAGATGTGCACCACATCTGGCAAGAATTATCTATTTAAGCCTGGCTCGGTGGTGCACATCTGTAATTCCAGCACTCAGGATGTTGAGGCAGGAGGATCACCACAAGTTCCAGGCCAGCCTGGGCTACACATAGTGAGTTCAGGACCAGCCTGAACTACAAAGGGAGACCCTGCCTCAAAAAACAAAAACCTTGGGGCCGGGGATTTAGCTCAGTGGTTTCAACGCCTGCTGCACAAGCGCAAGGACCCGAGTTCGATCCCTGGTACCAAAAAAATCCCCCAAAAAACAAAAAACCAAACAAACAATTATCTATTTAAATCCTTTGCCTAGATTGCTGATTTTGTTTTTGTTTCAAATGGTTATAATTTTTATATTAATCTTTATGTAAACGCACCAATGTTTTTTCCAGTCTGTTTCCCATTTTACATTTAATTGACAGTTCTTTATTTAATATATCACATATTTTTACGATCATTAAATAAAATTTAAGTTATTAAACATCCCAATTAATGTAGCATATCTTATGTTCACTAGTTGAATACTATGCAAAAAAAAAAAAGAATTCATAAAGCATTCAGAAAAAGAAAAACAAAATACATTTCCATTCCCTCCAGTTCTCTTTGTTTTTTTTTCTTTTTGGTACGGGGGATCGAACTCGGGACCTTGTGCTTGCGAGGCAGGCACTGGAACCACTGAGCTAAATCCCTGGCCCCAGTTCTCTTTGATACATAATCATTCTCTCAACTTTCATCATATCCATAAACACATTATCTTCTCCTCCAACTAGCAATCTGTCAAACTTCCCACTTCCATCAATATCATTTTCCCAGGGCCCCACATATAAGACTTGGGGTCATCTTTGTTTCCTTCTCTTTGAATCCTTGTACCAGTATTAACATAATTCATAGAAACGGTATGAAACCTTTTCAGACATGAATTTTCATTGTTGTACCCCCCCTTCTTGCTGCCATCACCCTAATCCATGTCCTTACTACCACATGCCTAGAATATTTAAAACGAATCAACTGTTCTTTGGAGCTTTTAGTCTGATTCAATAGTCCTTTAACAGGGTCACACAAAATAGAATCACACGGGGGTCTTTTGAAATGCAAATGAGCCTAGACTCCCCTTGTCCAGTACTCAACAGGTTTAAGATAGACTCCGGTCTTAGTCTGCCACTTTGTTTTTAATTTTTCAGAGAGTTGGTTGCAATCCTAGCCAAGAACCACAGCTTTAGGCCACTGCTTTTCCTGCTGCACGATCAACCTTTCCAAAGCACAACCTCGCTTGTCTCTCAGAAGCGCCTTTTCTTTTCCCCAGTGCTTATTAGACCAAGACCACAGCTCCAGTCCTATGTCTAGTCAGGCCCCTTCACTACCCTGCCGGCCCTTTCACAGCTCCTCACTACTTCTCCTGCAGTGGGCACAAAGATTCTGCTTCTGTGAAGCTGCCCAGCTCCAGTTCCCTTCTTCCTAAAGGCTTTCCCAAACATTCCAGGAACCAATGGCATTTTCCACAGCACTGACAGACCCCCCCCCCGCTGCAGAGCATGACTACAATTTTACACAACTGCATTCTATCTATCCTTGCTCTTCAATGGCTTCCCAAAGTAAAATCCTGTTCCTTCAAAAATCTCCTTGGACCTAACCTATGTTCGTTAAAAAAATGGTGAAATTGAAGTATGGCCAAGAAATTTCAAGATGATCCTAGGGCATTTTATCATGCTTAAAAGCAAAAATATAGCCAGGGACTTAGGTCAGTGGTTCCGCCGCCTGCCCCGCAAGTGCAAGGACCAGAGTGCGATCCCCAGGACCAAAAAAAAAAAAAAGAAAAAGGCAAAAAAAAGCAAAAATATACTAAGAATGAATGGGATCGCAACAAAACAGTGCGGCTTGAAGGAGCTCCTACTGGCCAAAATAATGAGGATTCAAAAAAACAAAAGCTGCAAATGGACTGAAAAACACCAAATATATAAAGTCATACAGTTTATAATGATACCTTAGAAAATCTGTGTTCTGGGCTGGGCATAGGGTACTTGCCTAGCACACATGAGGTCTTGGATCGATCCCCAGCACACAAAAGAAAATCAATATTCTGAAAACTAGCAAATGAAACAAAAGAACTGAACAGACATTCAGTCTGTACAGCTTACATAAAACATTCCAGGATAATCAGTCAATGAGAGTAGGTTCTTCTTTAGAGTAAATATTCTAGCTAATAAATGCAGAAGCAATGAATTTGAATGTCATGTTTTTCCAGTCCAACTGATGTAAAGGCTTTCTGTCAAAATCATCATTAGTTGCTAAAATGCACCACATGAAAGGTTGGTTGATGGGGAATATTATAAATTAAACCGAGATCACCTGAATCAAATGATCAGCCTTTTGCCTTCATGTGCTACACAGGAAATACACAGCACCACCCAGGAAATTTCTTGCCCCACTCCAAAAAGAAAGAAAAGAAAAGGGCCTTAGATCCAACAACCAGTCTATAAGATATAGAGAGCAAAGAGGCAATTCAGATGACGCATCAAAGTTGAAATTAGCCAAATTCAGACCACAGAACAAGTCACCCAGTCTCTTCAAATCATTAGTGTAAGTGAAGAAAAGGAAGGAGTTATAAAAGAGACATGTTATTCATCAACCAAATGCAACAATTTTTCAATCAAGAAACTCTGTAAAAATACATATTATAGAAAATCAAGTATAGAAGAAATAAGATTTCCAAAATGTTGATAGTAACTGAATACTGTATTTAATTTTTTATAAAAAAACAAATTTTCCTTTTTTGGGTTCTACCCAGCACCTACAAAAATGTTGAATATGGGCTGGGGATTTAGCTCAGTGGTTTCGCTGCCTGCTGCGCAAGCACAAGGACCCAAGTTTGATCCCTGGTACCAAAAAAAAAAATGTTGAATATTTCTGACTTACAAACAAGACAACAAAAGCTGAACTTTACTCATTTAAAAACCATGAACCAAAACACTAATATCTCTAATACCTAACATCCTATACATGCATTTTTCAACAGACTGCTTGATTCCTCCACCTAGCTTTCCTGCCAGCATTTCACTCACCCTCACACACCAAAGCCAAAATAGCTTTCCCCCAAACAATACCAGCTCTTTCGCCTCTTTTCTGTTTAACATTCCCACCACTCTGTTCCCACAGGCTGAAAAGCTTGCTCCTCCATTCACCTCATTAGCTTCCAAATTATATGGCTTCCATCTATAAAATCTCTTTCCATTTTTATTTCCACATCCCTATTGGTCATCAATACTTCTCACCCATGGCCTCCTGAACCAACCTGACTTTCTTCCTCCTACCCCATTCCCCTCTACTCCATCTATATACTACACAGCACTGCCAGATTCATCCTCCTTAAGTAGAGCTCTATTCTGTTTACTGTCTACTTACACATCCTCAGAGTGGCTGGGCACAGTGGCACATGCCAGGAAGCCCGCTGCTTGGGAGGCAGAGGCAGGAGTCCAAGTTCTCTTTTCCCCAGTGCTGACCAGATCAAGACCAAAGTCAAGGCCTGCTGAGTCTAGCCAGGCTCCTTCACTATCCCATGGAATGTTCCAAATTCCAGGAGGATTCCAAGTTCCAGGACAGCCTGGGTAACTTAGTGAGACTGTCTCAAAAGGGTGGGTGGGACAAGCAATGTAGCTCAGTGCTAGAACACGTGCCTAGCATGCATGAGGACCTAGGTCCATCTTCAGTACCAAGAAAAGTATATAAAAAGCCTCAGAGTTTCCCTGCTCTGTCTACCATGTCTGAACTCCACATTCAAAGCGTTCAGCAACATTAACTATCTATTTTAACAAGTTCACAAGACAACTGCTTCCACCCACATTCCCTAGCCACCCCCACCAGAGGGCTTCCAGCACCATGGCGTGCTTCCAGTACTCCCCTTAGCCACCGTGACTAGTGACACTGAGACCCCTCATTCGGTTCAGGTGTTCTCAGCCTAATCCGGAATGTTCCCTCACTGTGGCCTTTCTCTTCTCCTGTTCTTTCCAAAACCCCTTACTCTTCCAGGACTTTCTCACATAGTACCTACCTCTAAACCCTTGGCAGACTTCCCTACCTCCCCCAAACTAAATGCAGTTGCTTCTCCAGTATCTCTCAATCTACTGACCTTACCTTGGTCAGAATAAATTACTTCATTTTGTTGCTGCTGTAGATTTTATACTACTTAAAGAACACAATCTTAGTCATTTTAATCTCCACAACAGTCTTGAATACAGTAATTTTGTTGTTGAATTCCTACTGTATCAACAGTCTATACTGTTTAAATGGTATTAATAAAAAAGTATAACTTGTTTCAAAAGAGATATCATCAAAAGGAAAAAGTTGATTTATAATTCCTTTCTAATTAAAGGTAACAGTAATCCTCTTTGGAAATGATACATTTTAAAATTACTTTCCCACAACAACCTGAATCTAAATATCTATTTTTTCTGGTTTAACCCATGATAAAACAGCACCAACCTTCACAAGCGGGTTAAAATTTTATACAGCAGTTGCTAACTACTTAAGTAGACTACAGAGGATTACAGAGTTACTTTGTTGTCTCCCTACTACTATAAACAGTCTGTGGCCCTGTCTCTGACTCGTCTCTCCTCTTCTCTATCTCTTCAGAACTGGGGACCACACCCAGGGTGTTCTACCTTTGAGCTACAGCCTCAGCCTTTTCTTTTCTTTTTTCTTTTTTTTTTGAGACACAGTCTCACTAAGATGCCCAAGTGAGATTCAAACTTGCAATCCTCCTGCCTTAGCCTCCTTCAGTATAAATGGTATCTCTTCTGCAACAATACCCACCAAAGAATTACAGGTTCAAAACTCCATGCTTCTAGGAAAAACAAAACAAAACAAAACAAAAAAACACCTGTATGTCTGAAATCAACTTGAAACTCCAGTAAGAAATAATAATTAGAGGGCTGGGGATTTAGCTCAGTGGTTTCACTGCCTGCTGTGCAAGCGCAAGGACCAGAGTTCAATCCCTAGTACCAAAAAGAAGAGAGAAAGAAATAATAATTAGAGTATTTTTAAGAAATTAGAGGAAAATAACACTTACTAATTTGCATAAAAATACATTTTTCTAGCTTTGAAGAGCCAGGAAAGAAAGGCAGGCAGGAAAAGTTAACCATATATACTCGGGCCACACACACAGCCTCAGTTCTAGACTGTTCCTTGCCTACTTTTTCCTTCCTTATAACACATAATAGAAGCACCAGCAACGTGGAATGGTGCATAACTTCCAGAAGCACTCACTAACATTAAGGAACAACAAAACACTGAGGTGTAATTCATGTGAGTAATGTGTTACTTTTTTCCTAATTGCTTTCCAAATTCCTAATTTGATCTTTCAGAATGTTCATCCCTTAGATGATTAGGAGTCTAAGGAGAAGACAAATTGACCTGCTAGTTTCTTTGACTGGTTTTTGTAATAGCCCTTTTCTTTTTTTTGGTACCGAGGACTGAACTCAGATCCTTGCACTTGCAAGGCAGCTGGCAGAACCACTGAGCTAAATCCCTGGCCCTGTAATAGTCCTTTTCTATAGAAAACAGCCAGGATTATATTCCAAAGCAGAAACGAGCTCACATCATCCCATCCAAGGCACCATCAGAACACAACCTCTAGGGCTGGGGATGTAGCTCAGTGGCATCGTGACTGTCTGGCAAGCACAATGGATCCTGAGATCCATCCCCGGTACTGCCAAAAAAAAAAAGAACACAACCTCAAGTTAAATCCAACCTACTTCCCTGGTCTCCGCTTTCGCTCACAACCCTGACCCTTTCTCCACTAGCCACCGTCTTTCTTCACCACATCTGTGGATGCCCATGTCCCTTTGCAATTCAGTGCAAAAGTCCATATCTTTCAAGGACAAAGTCAAATGTCACTAGAGAGCAGGAAGCATTAAATCATACATTCCTTAACAGCTAACTCTTTTTTTTTTTTTTTGGTACTGGGGACTGAACTTGGGTCCTCGTGCTTGTGCAGCAGGCGGCAAAACCACTGAGCTAAATCCCCGGCCCAAAAGCTAACTCTTTTTCAGCGCTAGCAATCAAACCCAGGGCCTTGTTCGCACTAGGCAAGCTGTCTACCACTGAGCCACATCTCGAGCCCTAATATCTATCTTTCTGAATCATACTTTATTTTGCTCCTTAAAAACTGTTCTATTGCCAGGCACAGTGGCACAGGCTATGGCGGAAAGAGCGCTTGAGCTCAGGAGCTTGAGACCACTCTAGGCAACACAGCGAGTTCATCTCAAAACAAAACAGACTGTCCAGTTTCCTTTATTTATTTCATTGTGTTGTGGTCAGTTCACTTAGCTCTCAAATACTGACACCCTATTCAATACCTGCTTGCTAGAATATACATTTTTACCATGAAATGCAGTCTTTTAAATTCAATATTAGCACAATTTGCTATTCAGCAACAAACTTACATCAATAAGGAATCTAATTAAAAGACAACCTTTTCTGCTGAATTGCATTTTTAAAGGATAAGTATTTTAAAGATTAGGTATCCTGGGCTGGGGATTTAGCTCAGTGGTTCCGCTGCCTGTCTTAAATGCACAAGAACCCGAGTTCAATGCCCAGTACCAAAAAAAAAAAAAAAAAAAGATTAGGTATCCAAAAGTAAATCTGTACAGTTAGAAGGCCCCTTTTGAGATGCTACGAAAAAATGTTTATGTAACATTTTTGTATTTCTTTTATACTTTCCATGAGGACCAAACAAGTTTTAGGACCTAACACTGACTGTGGCTGTACTGAAAAAAACGGCCCACAGATATGTAAGAATTTGTCTATTTTTGATCTTTGACTTTGTGGATAAAAATCAGCCATGGGCCATGGAGTGAAAGCTCAAAATGGGTCACATTAGGCAAGCTGCTGTCTGCATCCCAACTGCACACCCAGAGCCAGACTTCACAGGGGCAGCAATCCACAGGCTAGGTTTGCCATCCCGCAACGTGCTGAAGGCCCCATCCGGTCCCTGCTGTCTAAGTGCTGTCTCCGACAACCTGAGACGCTCTTGTAATTTTTGGGGGGGTGGGGGGTACTGGGGATCGAACTCGGGACCTTGCGCTTGTGAGGCAGGCGGCAGAACCACTGAGTTAAATCCCCGGCCCCTGAGACACTCTTTAGTCATCAGACTCGGGAACTCTGGCCTCTGCAGCTAAGAAACCAAGTGTCCTCCTCACTGGGGACATGATTTTATTCCCACAACCCAAGGAACACTGAGAAATGCCACTACCAATGATCAGTTTTCCTTTTCTTTTTAAACTTTTCAGGCAGGGCCAAGTTGAAAGTTTGAACAGCCAACACTAAATACTGTCTAGTAAGTTAGCTACCTCTAATGTCTGGCTACCTTCGGTAGAATTTTCTTTTTCTCTCCCCCTCTTCCCCACCCCCACCCATCAGATCCACTCCACCATTCAAATTCCAACATTCTGGTGATATTCTTTCGGTCAGGAGTGACAACACTGACTCCTGAAACTGTCCTGGCTGAAATGAATGCAGTACAGCTACGGTGGAGAAGGGAACACAACCATGAGAGGTAAACTCGGCTGAGTCAGGGCTCATTCACTCTGAATTCTGCTCCTGGCCACACCTGAGCAGCTGAGAGCTTGGGAGGCGGCTCATCTCGTGGCAGGAATTCGGGTCAACAGGTGCCAATGTGGCTGTGAGATAAACCAGCACTCTGAAGTGTAACAGTATGTTTTCTCTTAGATGACAACACAATACAAGTACTGCAGGCCTTTCCCAGGGCTAAATAATCAGTTTTCTGCTGAGATATTGAGATTAATCTTTATGTAAAAGTATATGCTTGAACCACATTAGTTTTGTTTCACAGAAAAGACTTATTTTGTTATACTTTAATGTCATGTTCTCAGTTGAGAATGCAGGTGGATTAGTTTTTTTTTTTTTGATTACTTTTTTAAAAGACCTTTGAAGACTGTCTTCCTTTCGCTTAATGTTGAAAATACTTGGTATGCACAATTCTTGTACCAAGATGCCTATTCCTTTAGAATTTAATAGCTGAAAACAGTTTCACTTAAGAGGCATTAGGCTTTTACCAGAATGAAAATTATATAATTTGTCCTTTTCTTTCCACTCTTTCAAAAGTTTCTTTGGTACCGGGGATTGAACTCGGGACTTTGCGCTTACGAGGCAGGCACCGGAACCACTGAGCTAAATCCCCGGCTCAAGTTTCTTTGGGGGCCGGGGATTTAGCTCAGTGGTTCCACTGCCTCCCTTGCAAGGGCGAGGTCCTGAGTTTGATTCCCCTGTACCAAAAAAAAAAAGGTTCTTTTGCTTTTTTTTTTCTTTTTTGGTACCGGGGATCGAACTCGGGACCTCGCCCTTTCAAGGCAGGCGGTGGAAACACTGAGCTAAATCCCTGGCCCTTTTTGTTTGTTTTTTGAGACAAGGTCTCACTATGTAGCCCAGGCTGGCCTCAAACTCACAGTGATCTTCCTGCCTAGGCCTCCCAAGGCTCCCATGCACCACCACTTCTGACTTCCAATAAGTTTCTAAACTAAATTATAATAATCACATTAGCCTGGGCAAATCGTACTTGTATTTTTTCCTTTTATTAGATTAGTTTTATTTCTTATATTTCAACAGTCTTAGTGTTTATATATTTGTCATAAGCTACTCAAATCCTCTCCAGAAGCAGTAAAAGGTATAAATTATAATAAAATGCTGGGCATGGTGGCTCACGCCTGTAATCCCAGCACTTGGGAGGCAGAGGCAGGATTGCCTCGAGTTCGAGGCCAGCCTGAGCTACCTAGTGAGTTCAGGGCCAGCCTGAACTACAAAGTGAGACTCTGTCTCAAAAAAAAGTATAATAAAATGTTCTGAATAATCTATTCTACTTTTTGTCACTGTGTGTGGGTGTGTATATATAAGTATATGCGTATATTATGCAACCCAAGTTCAAGTTCCTAAAAACAAAAACCAAACACAGTAACCCTAAAAAGTTATGCAGAACCTTGGGCTCAGTGAATGTCACAGCTGTGTAAGCAGCCAGGGAAGCAGCAGACTGAAACCAGCCACAGAGGAGCAACAGCCAGCAGTTGAGGATGGAGGGAGTGGAAGCCGCCACACTCTCGGTACTGCAGGGGCACGAGTGTCCCCTCCCTAACAAAAGACAGCTGTGTCAGAAGTGGGGGCCAGAGTCTCTCTGTGCTGGGGTAACAAAGAACTGAAAATGTGAGATTTACCAGGCTGACACAACCTCGCTGTGATGAACAAAGATGAGTGAGAAGGAGGGAACAGAATGAAGGAGGGATTTCCCACGGCTGGGTGCAGTGGCCCATGTGCACAGTACCACCTTCTCAGGTGGCTGAGGTAGGCCAGCCTGGGAAATTTAGAGAGACTTTGTGGCAAAATTTTTTTGAAATAAGGTCTCACTATATAGGTCAGGCTGGCCTTGAACTCACTACATAGCCCACACTGGCCTCAAATTTGCAGCAATCCTCCTGCCTTAGCCTCCAGAATGCTGGAATAAAGGCATGGACTACCATGCCAGGTGCAAAATAAAATTTTTTAGAAAGGGTTGGTGGTTCAGACCTATAGCAGAGCACTTGCCTAGCATGTCAAGCCCCATACTACAAGGAGAGCAATTTTTTTCTCTTCCTGTATTTTCTTCATAGTAAAGACTTGCACTTCTCTATGCTTAATTCAATGGCTATACATCAAGTACCAACAATGTGACAGGGGTTCCCCAACTAAATCAGTGAACAAAAAGCTAAACATCCTTGTCATGGAGCAAATCACATGGGGGGGGGGGGTAAAATAATAAACTATAGATGATATACTAAGTGTTACGGGAATCAGGAGAGTACAGGTCCCTAAAAGCAGTGAGGGTCACCGGCTGAGGTGGACAGACTGCAGCAGACTGGAAAGAGACAAAGGGAGGAGTGTTGCAGGCAGTGGACTCAGCACAAAGGTCCTAAGGCGGAGCCGTGCAAGGAGAGGAGAACACCTGAGGGGCCGAGGGGTGTCCCGCACAGCAGGCCCCTGGAGAGAAGCTGCCCACATCCAGAGCAGGCCAAGGAGCAGTGGGAGTCAGGGAGAATGAGAAGTTAGTAAGCACAGAAGGGAAGCCTAGGGAGTCCACCTCTCTTTCCTGAGGCAGTAAGCAAGGTTTTCTGCCCAGCACAGGCAAATGGTGAAGTGGTCAAGATTTTATGGAGCCTCAGGGAGGGAAGTGCTTCACAGACCACAAAGACTCGTTCAAGGAGACCCAAGCCTCCAGCTGAGGCTGGCACCAATAATCTCCAGCACTGCGTGGTTTCTCCACAACACAGGGTTAGAACAGAGGGTTTGGACAGCAGGAATGATGTAAGCTGTCATCTAAATAGTGGGTCCTGCCCAACAAGGAAGAATAAAAACTCCAAGTGCTGGTAAGAAAATACCAGAAGTGGGCTGCGCCCTGACTGCCAAGTGCAAGGTCCCAAGTTCAATCCCCCAGTACCAAAAAAAAAAAAAGAAAACAGCTGAAGTATCACTGGGCATGGTGGTATGCACCTGTAATCCTAGCCCTCAGGAGGCAGAGGCAGCCTGGACTACATACTGAGACCGTCTCTGGAAAGGGAGGGAGGGAAAATAGCTGAAGCAACACGTGCCAGAGGTCACACTGTAGAAAAGAAGGAACCGAAGTAAAATCCAAAAGTGACTAAACGGCTAGGAGGCTTGAGGGAGAGAACACAGGCAAGGCAAATAAGAAAGCCAGAGCTGTGAATTATTGGAGTTTAAGATCAGAAGGTGAATCCAATCTAAAAGTGATCACCGAGCTACTCACACAGGACCAAGCCAAGGTTTGCTTGAGCAGAATCGTTACACAGCAAGCTCAGCACAGTGCTTACTAACTAGTTCTATCGATCTTAGGGAAGTCCCTTAGTTTCTGACTTGGTTTCTTCATCTGAAAAATGGGGAGAATAACAGGATCTGCTTTACATGGTGGATCACAGATTAAATTAGTTAATAAACACAAAGTGCTTAGAGAAGAACCAGACACATATAAAGTACTCAAGATGAGTTAAACCATTATGTATATCGTTACTGTTGTTGCAGTTGTTGTTTATTTATACAATGGCATCTGCCAAAATGATGTCAAAATTTTAGATGGGAGCTGCTGGAGGTATACTCAGTGGTAAAGCACTTGCCTAGCCTGTACAAGCCTAGGGTCTGATGCCTAGCATTGAATAAATAAAGAAATAAATTGGATGAAAGGGAAAACTAAGCAAAGAATCAAAGTTGCCAAAGAGGGCAACAGTAGAGGACATACAGTTGAATGACATGCTTAGGTGTAAACAACGTGATATATTTTTTTTAAACAATGTGATATTAAATATAAAAAATTTGCCTGCTGTGCAAGTGCAAGGACCTGAGTTCAATCCCCGGTACCAATAAAAAAAAAAAAATATATATATATATATAAAAATTTAAATCCATCAGACATTTATAGTCATGGGACTTGAAATGGACATATACATATACATATATATCTGCAAGATAATCATAAAAGTATCAACTGAGTATCAGAATAATAAAAAATACTATATTATAAAGAACAAAAAAGTTCTACCTGCAAATCACAGAAACTACCATGGCACAGGCAGCAGTACAGGAATCACACTCCAATGAAAGGAGTTTGCCTTATCCCAGCATACTCAGA
This sequence comes from Heterocephalus glaber, assembly GCF_053883595.1. Lineage (NCBI taxonomy): Eukaryota > Metazoa > Chordata > Mammalia > Rodentia > Bathyergidae > Heterocephalus > Heterocephalus glaber. Next base: position 6,219,126 of record NW_028258299.1, on the reverse strand, counting down.
CCAGAAAGTTTAAGATCCTTGAGGGTAAAGAGCTAAATATCCATTTGCAGTCTCGGCCAACTGGCAATAACTATGATAAAAGTGCATAAAAGTAAATCACTGGACTGTGGACCAAAAAGCCCAACTCACAGAGAAGTCCAAGATACCTCTGCAGGTCTTTCCTATCTCGATCACACCTGTTTATCTCTCATCATGCATTTTGAAAAGTTCTAGAAGTATCATATTTATTTATTTTATTTTATGGAGTCCAGGAGCTCACAATTATCTGTTCAAATGAGGCCCTCTTTCAAAGACCTGCACAAAGCAGGCATGACACACCTTTGGCTTCAGAACCTGTGGATTGTATCCTATCCATTTCCAAGACTGAATGCAGGGCCACGCTCACTCCCAGGAAAGTAGCCCCAGGACAGGTTTACAAGCAAGCCAAGGCCTACTGTTGTCCTCTGTTCCAGGGACAAGATGAGGGCTAGAAAGCTCTGGCCTTGGGAATGCTGTTGGCAGACTCTTCTTGTGCATAAATTTTCCCTGCTCAAGTTCCAAGTAGGAAAGAGGAGGGAGAAAAAAAGGAAAACCACATTCATATCTGTTCTTGAAAAGGAAAAAACTATTTGGAGAAAAAAAAAGGAAAACTGAGTTCATATCTGATCTTCCAAAGGAAAACAGTATCCTAAGCCTCAGAAGCTGAACGTGATAGGATAAATTCTGGAAAAACATTCACCAGAGCACAGCTGCTTAGGCTCATAAAAATCTAACCCCCACATCAGATTCACAATGATCAAATCTGATTTCACCAAGTGATGAAATTACATTCAATCAGTTCCTCAGTTCTTTATGTAAATAAAGTAACTCTAAACATTAAAAAAACTTAGAAATATTTATTTGGGGCATGGAATTATACAACAAATATTCTGTAGTTCTCTCATCTTAACGTATGCAAAAAAAACCCAAAAACACTGGTTCTTGTTGAGGCCCTATTTGATTGAACTAGGCTTTAAAAGGAGTAATGATAAAAATTACAGAATACAGTTAAGAAAAGTATACAGGAAAGTTTTCAACTAGTTCACCCTAAGAAGTAAGAATTTCTGCCTTAGGAAATGCGAGTTAGGAGGCTGGGAATGTAGCTCAGTGACAGAACACTTGCTCAGTGTGTCCAAGGCCCAGGGCTCCATCCCCAGCACCACAAGGGGGGGTGGGGGGAGTGAGTTTGAATTAAAGAAAAGGAAGAACACAAAGAGGACAGCAGGCATGCCATCTCTCCAGGTCCCGTCCACATCTAGGATGCAGGAAGATTTACAGGCTTACACTAAAACCAGTTGTTGAGCATTTCCAGCTCTGCTTCACCATGCCAACCTATGTGCAATCTTCACATTCCGTCCCCAAACGGAACACTGACAACCTCACTTTATAATCCAACCACCAAACCAGCAAAATTAGAAAACACCACCTCACTTCTTAGAGAACATGAGCTAACATTTCATTATGACTAAGCCAAACGGACAAAATGCCAGCCTTTAAATAAAACCTCCACCGTGATATCACTTTTTAGGTTACTCAAACCTGATCCCCGCGCTCTCATCGGGCTCAGACACACCATGACCCACAGCAGCACGTTCTGTGTGGGCACAGCAACCGTCCGGAGCAGCAGAATCTGTTGGCAGTCTAATTTCAGCTACCCCAAGATTCCATGAAGATGACAACTCGAGTCCTCTCAAATACTGCTGCAAGCCTCCCCCACCGACCGAACCTGCCAGTTCACTAAACCTCTGCCTGCTGAGCTACTCCGCAAATGTGGCCCTCCGATGCGATGCAATGCGAAGCGCTAACCGAAGGCCTGCACACTGCCGAAGTGGCCTCGCAGCAACCCCTGCCTATGCGCCAGGAAGGCATCAACAGGCCTCCCACTCCCCTGGACACAGGAGGCGGGGACAGAAACAATGAGTACAGAATTCCATCCCAACAAGAACGCAATCTCGACGGCGGCTGACTTTGGAAGCTCATTTTAGCAACCCTACCCGAGAAGAAAAAGTGATTGGGACTCTGGGTTGGTTCTGCGGCTGCGGATATTTTGTGTGGCACGAACAATGACTGGCTCGCTCGGGCGGCCTCCCAACCCCCACCGCTTGGCTGTTGGCGCGGCCAGTCACCCCGCGAGCTGCCAGGGGCTGTCACTCGGTGCCTTCTAGCAGCCGGACTTGGCTCCTAAAGGATTTGTCAGCTCATCCTCCCAATATGGCTGCCGGCGATCCTGGGCGGCTCAGCGCCGGGCCACCGCAGCTCCCCGCAGCTGGCCAGCGGCCAGCGACCCCTCCGGTCCTCGCCACCGCGCCCTCTCGCCCGGTCTCTGCGCCCAGCTCTGCCCCCGAGGATGCCCTTCCCTGCTTCCATCTGGCACCGGGGCGGAACGGCGTTCCCAGCTGAACCCCGATGCCAACCATCACTGGAGACGAGGAGAGGGGGCTGCCAGCGGAGCGGAGCCGACCCCCGAGCTTCAAGGCGCCCCGGGCCCGGCAGCACGGAGGGTTCCTCCGCACGGCCCGGCCTGGCCTGGCCCGCGGCTCAGGAGGGACAGCAGCCGGGAGGCACTCGGGGCCCAACAGGCCGCCGGCCCGGGTCGCCCAGGCCGGGGTCCCCGCCCCGCCCCACCCGAGGGCGAGGCTCCCCGCCGCCTCCGCCCCTACCCCGCCCGGCCCCCGGGCCCGGCCGCGGACTCCCCCGGAGCTGTCCCCGGCGGCCGCGACGCTAACCGCCGCCCGCCCCGCCGCTTACCTCAGCCGCGCTGCGGAGACCGGGCGGGCGGCGGTCAGCAGGCGGCGCGGGGCGCGGGGGCGCAGAGGGCCGGGCACCGACGCACCTCAGCGCGAGACGCGGCCGCCGCCAGCCGCACAGCGCCGCTCGGCTGCGCCATCACGCAGCGACCGGCCTAGGCATCAAGAGCGGCGGCGGCAGGGAGCTGACAGCGGCTGGAGTCCGCGCGGACGCCTCCAGGGACCGTGGCCGTCTGACTGCCCAGCGCCGCGGCTCCAAAAACTCCGCCCGCAGCCGCCGGCGACAGGCACCGCCCCAAGCCAGGGCGCCGCGCGTCACCTCCTCCCGCCCAGGGCCCCTGACTGACGCAGGACATGGCCAATAAGAGCTCAGACCTAGAGGGGGCCGGCCAATCCCAGGGGAGACAGGGAGGGGCGGGGAGGCTGCGAGGGCCTGCGGAGACACCCGAGCGCCCCCTGGTGGTCTAGGAGCCAACACCGCTGCGGGGGTGCGGGGTGGGTGACGGCGGCGCCCAGGTTCCTTCCCGGGTGACCCCCGGAGGGCGTCAGTGGGCAGCGACCGTCCCTGGGCAGCCCGATAATCCGCATTGCGAGTGCACAAAAGGTTGGCTGAGTGGGGCGGGGCGGGACTGGACGGACCGGACGCCGGCGGGAGAGCCGGGATTCCGTAGGGAGCGGCCGCGTGTGGAGTCATCGTGGGTTTGGAAAACATCTCACGGGAGCGGGCCGATCGGAACGGAACCGCGCACGCGGTTGAGCTGAGCCTGCAGAGCTTCCTGGCCTATTCTTCTCGATCCCTCGCACAACACCTCCCACACGCCACCTTGGGAGAAAAGGCGGAATGAGTAATGGAAAAGCATAACTCCGAGAGCGCGTGCGGGCTGGGAGGAAAGGAACAAAACGCTTTGTCTCCCCAGGTGAAGGAACCGAGAGCGCCCCACTCCGGAGGTGCCCTTGAAAGGGTTGCCAGAATCCAGAGTCCAGGAGCACAAGAGAACACATTAACATCTCCAGAGAAAAATCCACGACTGGACCATTCACGAGCAGCTTAATTCAGCACTTCATGAAACATCATATTCAGTGATAAGATATGCACCTGTCAAAAAAAAAAAAAAAAAAGATATGCAGCTGTCACACGCATCCCAAGAACCACTACTTTGTAAGGTTGTGAAATGTTTAGGGATTTACTAGCAGAAATGGGAAGTAAAATCAGATTTCCTTTGTGCCCCCTGAATTCAATACAATATTATTGGGCATAACAGGCCTGACTTAAGCATATCCACAATGAAATTAAATTTTCTACACTAATGGTTCTGGAAAATCAACCACCGCCACTAAAATCCTCAGACTTCAGTCATTCAACATTTATTGGCCATTTCTCATTTTAGTAGGAATTTTATACACCACCAACCCACAAAAGGATTTGACATGGCTTATACCAAAGCAATCACTTCCTAAAACCAGGAATGAACTTTATTTTTTTTTTAAATTGGGGCTGGGCGTGGTGGTGGACGCCTGTGATCTCAGCACTTGAGAGGCAGAAGCAGGAGGATCAATAGGAGTTCGTGGCCAGGCTGGGCAGTATAGTGAGTTCAGGGCCAGTCTGAACTACAAAGGGAGACCCTGTCTCAAAAAAAAAAAGAAAGAAAAATTGGGCTGGAGGTGTAGTTTAGTGGTAGAGTGCTTACCTGGCAACTGTCAGGCCCTAGGTTCCATCCCCAGCACTGCCCCAAAAAAAGCAAGGATAGGAAAGTGTTGATCAAGGGGTATTGAGAGGAATAAATTCTGGGATGCTACTGGGGTGGCTATTGATAACAATATACTGTACATTTCAAAAAGCTAGAGGAAAAGATTTTGAAAGTTCACCATTAAAAAGTGATAAGTTGGGGCCAGGGCTTTAGCTCAGTGGTTCTGCCGCCTGCCCTGCAAACGTAAGGACCCGAGTTTGATCCCCGATACCAAAAAGAAATGATAAATGTTTGAAGATATAAATATCTTTAACCTGATTGAAACATTACACAATGTATACATGTATCCAAACATAATATGGTACTCCATCAACGTATACAATTTTATTTTTTTTTTTTTTATGGCAGTCTGGGTTTAACCCAGGACCTTTGCACTCCTCACCAAATCATCAAATTCCCTAGATTGGGCTCAAACTTGCAATCCTCCTGCCTCAGCCTCCCAGAATACTGAGATGACAGTTGTCTACAACCATCCCCAGCTATCTTTTATATTTTTATGTATTAGTTAATACATTTTTAAAAAGCAGGTAAGGCCAGGGATTTAGCTTAGTGGTTCTGGTGCCTGCACAAGGTCCCAAGTTTGACAATCCTCGGTACCAAAAAAATAAATAAATAAATAATAAAAAGCAGGTAATAGGCTGGGCATGGTGACACATGCCTGTAATCCCAGCACTCAGGAGGCTGAGGCAGGAGAATCGGCACAGTTAGAGCCCACTTGGGTTACATAGTTCAGAGCCAGCTGAACTACAAAGTGAGAGAGACTCTGTCTCAAAAATAAGTGAAATGAAAATTAGGACGAGGGATTTAGCTCAATGTTACCGCGCCTTCCTTGCAAGCACAAGTTCTATGTTCAATTCCCGGTACCAAAAAAGAAAATAATAATAAATATAAAAAAATTTTTTTTTAATTTTAGAAACAGTTTTTAAAAAGAGCAAATAGTTGGGCGGGGGATTTAGCTCAGTGGTTTCGCCGCCTGCTGCGCAAGCGCAAGGACCCAAGTTTGATCCCTGGTACCAAAAAAAAAAATGGAAACCCCACTGGGTTAATGAGCAGCAGCTCAGATTCACCAGTGGATGCTGAGGCCCAAGCGCCAGCCCTTTGCAGAGTACTGTGATAAGCACCCTGGAGAGCTGGAGGGTAGTTACAGTTGTTTGAGTGCTCCAGGAAGCTGAGTCTATAAACAGAAGTTGAAAGGGGTTTGAGGTGCAGGGCAGTGATCCACACTCCCTTGCTGGAGGCAGCAGTAGAGGCAGATGCAGCCAGTGCATGCCCTCAGCTTCTCTATTTACAGATTTTGTACAAAATCTTCAAAATCATTAACAGATTACTAGAAAACTGACTTTACCTTGGTCTGGGAGGGCTCTCCCTGAAGGCAAGGAAACAGTGATGTGAGAAGGTCTATTAATATGACAGTGCCACAACCCTTGTACTAAGGCTTCTGGATTCAACATCAATCTATAAAAATGTTGGCCGGGCGTGGTGACGCAAAGTATTTCTTTTCATCACAATATATTACTTTTTTAAATCTCATAAAAAATAGTGATAAAACTATTAAGTAGTTGCAGATAAATGAACAAGGCTCACATGAAAAAAAATTCACAATTATATTAAGACACATTAAAGAAAATCTAAGGCTGAGGCAGGAGGATCTCAAGTTCAAGCTTAGCCTGGGCAACTTAATGAGACCCTGTCTCAAAATTTAAAAAAATTTAAAAACCAGGTGAGGATGTAATTTGTTTGGGTTCAATCCCCACTCCTGAAAAAAAAATCTTAATAAATCTTACTCTTATAATTAATCTTAAGGGCTGGGGATTTAGCTCAGTGGCCCTGCACCTGCCTCATAAGCACAAGGTCCTGAGTTCGATCCCTGGTATCAAAAAAAATTAAAAAATAATAATCTTAATAAATCTTATTCTTAATAAATAGTTCAATTTTGGGATTGGAAGGAAATATTTATTCTATCTAAATTAATGCATAAACTTAATATAATTCCAATCAAAATTTCAACAAGTTTTTTTTGGTCGAATTTGACAAGTTCATGGTAAATTTCACATGAACATGATGCATCTATTCCATTTTCTTTCTTTACTTATTTGGAGATAGTCTGACTATGTAGTTCAGGCTGGCCTTGCCGGCGATTTAGCTCAGTGGTTCCATGCCTGCCTTGCAAGTGCAAAGACCCAAGTTCGATCCCTGGTACCAAAAAAAAAAAAGATTCTGTGAGGCTGGCCTTGAACTCCTATGTAGCCCAGGCTGACCTCAAAGTCTTGGAAATCTTTCTGCCTCAGCCTTCTGAGTGCTGGGATTACAGTTTTGTACAACCACACCAGGCATTTCCATGTCCATTTTTAAAAAATCAAATGACAGAACAATGACACAACAATTTTGAAGAATAAAGCATGAGGAGGATATGCCTATAAGTTAGTGAGATTCTCTAGAACACCGCACTGATTAGAACTCTGCTGTATTATTGACACAAGAGTATACACATTCAGAAATGGAACGGAGGCAAGTCCAGAATTAGACCGCATGTCTGCAGGAATGACATGAGACCACTGGCATCTCAAGTCAGTGGGGAAAGTTTAAACTGTAAATGGTGGCAAGTGGTGCTGGAATAATTACTCAACAATAAAAAATAAAGAAAAAGTCTGATTCTTACCTCACACCATACAAAATGCAAATTCAGGCATCAGACCAGGCATGGTGGCACACACCTGTAATCCTAGTACTGGGGGTCCTGAGGCAGGAAGATCACCATGAGTTCCAGGCCAGCCTGGACTTTAGAGTGAGACCCTGTCCCCAAAACAACAAACCAACCAACAAACAAGAAAGAAGAATTAACGGTCGTAGGACTTGCAGAACAGTGCAATTTATACAGGAAATTTGAAATATGCATGAGAACATTACATTGTTTAGTACTACTTCCCAGTGTAGTGAAGTGTGAAACTATGCATGAGGACCATTGTCACCGAATTCAGGACCGAGGTTCCCCAACTGGGAGAAGACTAGGAGAATCACTTTTGGGGAGAGAGTGGTTGGAACCCAGAGCCTCATGCATGCTAGGCAAGCATTCTACTGCTGAGCTACATACCAGGCCTTTTTTTATTTTTTGGTACCAGGGATGGAACTCCAGTCCTTGCACTTGCGAGGCAAGTGACAGAACCACTGAGCTGAATCCCTGGCCCTCCCAACCCTTTTTTAATTTAATGTAATCATTTCATTTAGTTTTGCAATGTGCCAGGCAAGTGCTCTACCAGTGAGTTGCATTCCTAGCCCTTATTTATTTGTCGATTGGTTGGTACTGAGAACTCATCCCAGGGCCTTTGCCTGGAGCTACATCTTTTATTTCATATTTTGAAACAGATTCTCTCTAAGTCATTAAATTGCCCAGGCTAGGCTCAAATTTGCAGTCCCTCAGCCTTAGCTTCCCAGAGTATGAGGATTACAGATGTGCACTCTTTTTTTTTTTTTTCTTTGATATCGGGGATTGAACTCGGGACCTTGCGCTTTCGAGGCAGGTGCTGGAACCACTGAGCTAAATCCCCAGCCCCAGGTGTGCACTTTTAACAGAGTCTTGCTGAGTTGCCCAGGATGGCCTTGAACTTGCCATCATCCTGCCTCAGCCTCCCAAAGCAGCTGGGATTACAGACATGTGCCAAGCTGGCTTGCAATCTGTAATATTTTATTTCTTAGGGTGGGGGATGACACGAGATTGGAAATGATACCATTGGGTGGTGTGTACATGGCTGGGTACCATTATGTGCCCTGTACACTTTACTGCCTGTTAACAAATATTCATGAGGGCCGGGGATTTAGCTCAGTGGTTCCGCTGCCTGCCTCAAAAGCAGAGGGACCCGAGTTTGATCCCCAGTACCAAAAAAACCCCCCCAAAAAACCAAAAAACCAAATATTCATGGCTAGGCTGGGGATTTAGCTCAGTGGTGCCACTGCCTGCCTCCCAAGTGCAAGGTCCCAAGTTTGATCCCCGGTGCCAAAAAAAATAAAATAAAATTCATGGCTGCAATGTGTAGCTCTTTTTTTTTTTTTTTTGGTACTGAGGATCAAATGCAATGTGCAGCTCTTGCCAGCATGCACCAGGCCCTGGGTTTGACGTCCAGGGCCACAGAAACAATTTCTATTTTAATAACTAAATTTGTTTGAAGGGACCTCAGCTGCAACAGCGCTAGTTAATTCTCTGTAGACTCGAACAACAGCTGGGGTAAAAGGGACATGGACAGGCCCAGCAGCTGGGCCAACTGCAAGGGCCGTGTGCCTCTAACCTCTCCGACCTACTGTAAAATGCTCCCATCTTCCAGCCCAAAAGGCCAAGTGTGGAAATCCTTTCCCACTTCGGAGTCCACATTCACTCAAAAATGCCACGCACTGACACTGGAAGGGACAAAACCCTACGAGATCTCGTTTTTATTTCTGGGAGAATGAAAGCTGCAGTCCCTTGCTGGATTCTCCCAGGCCATAAAGAGAAATATTTTTCAATTCTTCTAACCAAGGTCAGGTGACACATGTACTTAAGTCTTTGGGTCATGTTGCATGATTAAAAATAGTTACCACTTGTGTTTTTGGACCTAGGAGTCTAGAAGTCTCTCTATCCTGTTAAGCCTTGAAAATATCTGTCTTCCTATACAGTCTCTGTAAATATTAATTAATATTTATTTTATAGACATATGTATCTACAGATTATATTAAGTAATGACAATGAGGAGCTTGTGAAATTTCAATTAATATGCTAGGTTTTTTTCCAGTAATTTATTTTTTTATTTTTTTGAGGGTTCACTAGGGGTCCAATAAGTATTTTAACAAAGAGGATGCAAGTTGGTTTCACTCATAGATATGAATATACAGAGACACTACATATGCCAAAGTTATTTGGAGTCAGGGAGGAAACCTGAAGATATTTTAGAAATGGTTAACTTTACCCCATCAGAAACGATAAACTCAAGCCTCTAGTTTGGCAAGGATTGATTTTTATTTGGTGGCTTCAACTACTCAGAATCCAGAAGGAAAGAAAAGAAAATCAGCTGAAATAAATGTTACAAATTTCACATACCTTACTCACTGGAAAGTCTCTCAAGCCTATATTCAATATCTCTTCATTAACATTTCATCACTATGTGTTGTTTTGCTGTTGTCGTTTTATTTTTTTTCATTGTTGGGGATCAAACCCAGAGCCTTGAGCATGTTAGGAAAATGCTCTGCCACTGAGCTGCACGACCAGCCAGCCCCCGCCCCCCCCCAACTCATTCTTTTATTGTTTTGTTGTTGTTTGTTTTTGGTACCGGGGATTGAACTCAGGACCTTGCACTTGCAAGGCAGGTGCCAGAACCAGTGAGCTAAATCCCTGGCCTTGTTTTGTTTTTTTGATACAGGGTCTCACTATATAGTCCAGGCTGGCCTTGAATTCACTATGTAGCCCAGGCTGGCCTCAAACTCATGGCGATCCTCCTGCCTCAGCCTCCCAAGTGCTGGGACTAAGGTGTGCACCACCACACTTGCCTCACTAATTCTAGTAAGCTCCACTGTCTGCCACCTTAGCTGGCGAGGTCATTAGGAGCAAATTGGAAGGGAGGGAGTGCAATGGTGGACAAAGCTTGGCTTATTCCAGCAGAGGCTAAATGTAAAAAGTATGTGGAAGACCTCAAAAAACACAGCTGGCTGATGACACAGGGACCCGAATGACTTTGAGGTGTTTTCAAAACCCAAATGAATAGAGAGTGTGAATGTCTGATGCTAAAACAGTTGAAATCACGCCATAGGGTATGAACATAACTCTAGAAAGTAGTTTTTTAAATACGTTGAGTGAAGAGACACTGATCCTGAAGATGGCCCTTTGCCTCCTCTGTTCCCTTTCTCCTCCATAGATCAGAGAGTCAAACACTGTAGACCTGGAGGGCACAGCCCCAGGACACAGTTACATTGTATCCTTCCCTGTTCCCTTCCTGCGCATGCCCCCTTCATCAAACAATCACTAGCCTAGGCCACATAGCACTGTTTGCCCTCCCTCTCTTCCTGTTTGCCTTCCACTATAAATAAAGAGTGCATGGGACTCCAGGGGGCCATTAGCTCCTGATGAGCTATGGTTCCATCTGGGCCCAGCTTTTAAGGATAGTCTTGGTTTCTTCATTGTTTCTTCATCTCCCACTGCTCTCCCGGGCTTTGGCCCCTACACTGTGCAGGTCATGGCAAAAGGTGACACTGTTGAGGAAATCAGTTTCTACACTTCTGGATGAGCCTGAAGGAGAAAGGCTTGCCTAGACCCCCTGCTCTCTTTCTTTCTCTCTCCCTTTTTTTGTTCTTTATTGTGCTGGAGCTCGAACCCAGGGCCTTCCCACTGAGCTATATTCCCAGCACCCCCCCGCCTTTTAAATTTTGAGACAGGGTCTTGCTAAGTCTAAGTTACTAAATTGCTCAGGATAGGCTTGAACATGCAGTCCTTCTGCCTCAGCCTCCCAGAGTGCTGTGATTACAGGCATGCATCACCATGTCTGGTTTAGACCACATTTTTTTTTTTTTTGAGACAGGGTCTTCCTCTGTAGTCCAGGCTGTCCTTGAACTCATGATGTAGCCCAGGCTGGCCTCAAACTTGAGGTGATCCTCCTGCCTCAGCCTCCTGAGTACTGGGATCACAGGTGTGCACCACCACACCTGGCTAGAGCACATTTTCCAAAGTCCCTCAAGGCAATAGCCAAATAAATCAAGTGATGTCATTTTCCCCCTTTTCCTCCAATGCTCAATTATGTCAATGTATATCAGTGTAGCAAGGAATGCATAAATCATAGTGCAGGTTAGTGTGACCCCAGGAATCACCAGGGTCCCAAGAGCCACACAGGAAATACCAAACAATCCCTACAGGGGGACAGGCCAATCTGCAAACACTCACATTGTTGTAAAGAGTAAAACAACGGATGGGGTTTGTTTCGTTTTTTGAGACAGTGTCTTGCTATGTAGCCCAGGCTGGACTCGAACTCGTAGCAATGCTCCTGCCTCAGCCTCCCGAGTGCTGAGATCGCAGACATGCACACCACACCCAGATAAGAAGGGGTGCCTCAAGGTAGTATGTTTGCTTAATCTCAGTGGTTTCTTCCAGACGTTGTTGAAATTGCCTGCTGGGTCTCGCCTCCCGAACCCTGGGTGGCCCATAATCAGCCAGGCATCCCAGCCAGGTAAAGACACTCTGTAGAGGGCCCGGGATTTAGCTCAGTGGTTTCGCCACCTGCTGCGCAAGTACAAGAACCCGAGTTCAATCCCTAGTACCAAAAAAAAGAAGAAAAAAAAGACACTGCAGAGAACCCCCTCTTCGGAATCACTTTCTCTAACAACAGGCATTTTACTAATGAGGAACAACCTTGTGACAATTAGCTCCAGTCTGAAAGCCATGATTCAAGAAACCAAACTGCTGTTTACTGGGACTGTGAACCCATGACAGATGGCCCAGCGCACATGGACAGAGCACCAGAGAGGCCACACCAGGGGGCCCCTGGGACCCGCTGACCGGGCCATACTGGGACAACAGGATGCCAAGCCCATGCCGACAGGGCCCAGCAGTCCTGAGGTGGCTGGTGGCCTCCAGCCTCCCCCAGGTCCCCTGTGAGGAAGACATCATCAGTCACCCCGATGCTCCCACTCTCCGACGGGGTCTCCTCACCCCATTCTGCGTGGATCCCAGCCTGGTGATGAGTTTAGAATCCATGCTGAGCCGGCCTCGGTGGTGCATACCTGTAATTCCCACACTCGGGAGGTTCCAGGTGAGTCTGCTTTTATCCATCACCGTAACAAAACACCTGAGGGAGCCAACTTATTAAAATGAAAAGTTCTGCCCAAGCCAGCTTAGCCCTGTGCTCGGCCTGTGGAAGCAGCATGGCATGGCACAAGGTGTCCTGGGAGAGCTGCTCACCCTCTGGGGACCTGGGAGCAGAGTGAGAAAGAGGCAGCTCCCAAAGTCCTCCAAGGGCACGAACCTGTGACCGAACTCCCCCGGGGGCCCAGCCTGGCACATCCGGCCTTTGGGGACATTTGAGACCTGAACTGCAGCAGTCACACCGCTTGGATCCTGGTTTCTAGTTCTGTCGCCTGCCTCCTGCTGTCAGACAGGCTGTGTGATCTCCGGAGTCTTGGTTTCTTCTCTAACACAGGAATAAGGGTGACAGCAGCCCCGTCTTCCCACTGTGCGACTCTGAGCACACCCGTTGGTGCAGATCTGCTCCCATGCACAGTTCTGTGACAATAACAGAGCTTCGTGACAATATTGACCCCTCCCTCTCTCCTCCCTGACAGCCCCCTCGGCACTCCTGTGGGTTCCCCCACCTACACACGACAAATCTAAAATGTTAACACAAAATGATTCCACTGCATCGTAGGTGTGGGGCTACTCCAGGTCAATATCTCTGTTGTTTTTTGTTTTGAGACAGGGCCTCCCTCTGTGGTCCAAGTTGCCTTTGAACTCTCTATGTAGCCCAGGATGACCTCGAACTCACAACGATCCTCCTGCCTCAACCTTCCAAGTGCTGGGATCACAGGCATGCGCTACTACGCCCTGCTCAATGTCTAGATTCCAGTGTTTGGTCTATAAAACAAAACAGAGTAGATGGATTGACATCCAGGTGTTTCCTGGTTCTAACATCTTTGCCTTCTGTTCTCACTGGATTTGTCTCTCCTTCTCCAGAGAGGAAGAATTTAAAGAGAGGACGATGACAGTGATGGTAGCGGTGATCACAGCTGGTATTCACAGAGCACTGACTATAAAATCAAGAACTGCATTAAGCATCTTACATTGATCACCTCCCGTGATTGCCAAAACAGTCCTAGAAAACAGATCTTCTTGTTGCGAGTCCACCTAAAAAAACCAAACAAATGTGCAAGAGCTTGTGGAAGCTGCACAGTGCCCCTGGCCCAGGTCCCAGTCCCTGGAACCTGTAAATATCACTTACATAGAAAGAGAGGCTTTGCTAGCCGGGCATAGCGGTATACACCTACAATCCCAGCCCTCAGGAGGCTGAGGCAGGAGAATTGCATTGAGTTTGAGCCCAGCCTGGGCTACCCAATGAGACCCTACCTAAACAAAACAAAACAAAAAGAACAACAAGAAAGAAAGCAAGAAAAAGAAAGAAAAAAAAGAATTATGAGAAAATAAACATTTTTGTTTCCTTTGTTGTTTTTGGTACTGGGATTGAATCAAGGGCTTTTGTACTGAACTTCAATCCCAGCCCTTCTTTTTTTTTTTCCCTTCTTTGATTTTTAAATTTTGACACAGGGTCATGCTAAGTTGCTCAAGTGCCCCGGTTGGGCTCAAATTTGCCATCCTCCTGCCTCAGCGTCCAAGAGTTCTGGGATTACAAGTGTGCTGCATCACACTGGCAACACACTGGCAACTTCTGCTGTTTCAAGTGGCTGGTTTGTGCCATAGCAGCCACAGAAAACTGACATAAAAGTTAAATCATTTACTTATGTCACTGTCCGTGGTGGTGGCAGGACTCAAACTGAGCAACCTCTGGCTCTAAGCATAGTACCACATTCCCCTTATTCATCAGTCAAACAAACAGAAATTGACTAAGTATTAACCAATAAAGATAGGAAGCCGGGTGTGGTAGGGCACACCTGTGATCCGCACTCAGGAGCCTGAGGCAGGAGGATCGCTGAAAGTTCAAGGCCACCCTGAATTACATAGCGAGACCCTGCCTCAAAAAACCAAAGACAGGAACACACTCAATGCCAAGGGGAAGAAGGTGACATTCTGACTGCAGCTCTGCCGCAGAGGTGCCTCTTCCCACACCCTACACAGCAAATGAGGTCATGACCACACCTCAGCCAAGAATGCCGGCACTTTGACAAGAAGATACAATTTGTGAAAAAGAAAGATGCATATTTAGTGCACAACGCAAGAGTTACTTGGCAGCCACCACAGGCTCTTAGTCTACGGCTGAGATCAGATCAAAGACACAGAAGCCTCCTATCTTCCAAAAGACTCGTTTGCCTTTCTCTTCAGTTGGCATCCTGTCCTCAACTTTGTCTAAAGTGAACAAGGGCTGGGGATGCGGCCCTTGGCTGGCATGTGAAGCCCTGGCTTCCACCCCCAGCCCTGCAAACAAAAAGAAAAGACCTTGTTTTATTTCCCTTATTTACCGCATTCCACACTGAGTTTCCCACGAAAGTCAGCAAAGGGAAAGTTGGGATTTGGGTTTGAATATCATCCTCATCTTCCAATGAAGCTGACTTTTCTCTGAAGGAAGGGACCTCCTGGCCACATACTTAGAACCCATGAAAACACTCAGTTTTCTGTTTTTCTCTTTTCTCCTTCACAGATCTGGAGAACAAACCTGGGGCCTCACCCACACCACAGGAACTCTGCTTCTAGGCTATATCCCCAGCCGCTCGGTCTCTTTTCTTTTTTTGGTCTTTTGAGACCAGGTCTTGCTTTGTAGTTCACCTGGTCTGGAGCTCACCCTGTAGCCCAAGCTGGTCTTTACTCATGGCAATCCTCCTGCCTCAGCCACCCAAGTGTGGGTGGCAGGTGTGTGCCACCATGCCCAGATCCTTAATTTATTTTTTATTAGTATAAGATTGCAACATGTAATGAATACATTCATCATGGGGTGTTGGTCCATCTACATATGGCTGCTTAATTCTATTTATTTCTCCTCTTTCCCAGCTTTTACCTCTGTTCCTCAGTCTCTTAATTAATGTTCATCACTGTGTGGCCCCTAATCCATCAGCTCTATTTATTTTATCTTCTGTCAACCTTTCTTTCCTTTTCTTTTTTCTACATTCTTTTGGGGGGGGTACCAGGGATCAAACTTAGGACCTTGCGCTTTCAAGGCAGGCAATGGAATCATTGAGCTAAATCCTCGGCCCTACCTTTTCTGTTTTTTTTTTTCTTTTTTTTTTTGCTGCACTGGAAATTGAACCTAGGAAGCACTGAGCTACATCCCCCAAAGTTTGTTTGTTTGTTTTGAGACAAGGTCTCACTAAATTCCCAGGACTCAAACTTCCAATCCTCCTGCTTCAGCCTCCTGAGTACCTAGGATTGATTATATGTAGATATGTCCCACCACACCAGGCTCACACTTCTTTTTTTTTGGTACCAGAGATTGAACTCAGGACTGCGTTTACAAGGCAGGTGGTGGAGCCACTGAGCTAAATCCCCAGCCCTTCACACTTCTTTTTCTTCCATTTAAATGGATAGGCACAGTGTTAGGATAAGTGGTCATGGGGCCGGGGGTTTAGCTCAGTGGTTCTGCCACCTGCCTTGCAAGCACAAGGACCCGAGTTCAATCCCCAGAACCAAAAAAAAAAAAAGATAAGTGGTCATAAGAGCAGGAGGGACTATAGTATTCTGCGTTAAATATTGTTTGTAGCCCAGTTTCCTGGGCACAAAGCAATAACCATGGAGAGACCTGCAGATGGGGCCATGGCTGCCATAGCACTTCTCAATCACCCTGAAGAGCTCAGCTGGACCCAGACGTGGCGGTGCACACCTGTCATCCCAGCACTCAGGAGGCTGAGGTAGGAGGACCGCTGTGAGCTCCTGGCCAGCCTGGGACATAGTGAGAAACTATCTCAAAAAAAAAAAAAAAAAATCAGCTGCAAAGATGTTTCACATCGCTCACAGCCTTGCTAGGTGCGGTATGCGTGGATGATAAAGCTCAGCCTTCCATTATAAAGCATCTCCACGCAAAGCCAAGCATTTAGAGCTACAATATTTATATAAACAGCTGTCTCTGTGTTTATAGCTAAAATTTATGCTATTTATTTATAATATGCTTTTCTTTGCAAGAGTTCAAAGTTTAAAAAAAGCCATTACATCAGCAACCTCCTTCTGCCCTGAGATGTGAACAGGTACCATGGCATTTTACCAAGAGGTTGAAATGTAGAGAAATCATCTCCAAAGAAGCTAAAAATAAACAGAGGGAAATAAACACACTAGAGGCGGCCAGATAAGTCCTGGCAATAAATCATCTTCGTTGTTGCCGTTTTGTTAGTACTGGAGATTGATCCTAAGGCCTTTCCACTGAGCTACATCCCCAGCCCTTTTTCATTTTTTTATTTTGAGACAGGATCTCAGTAAGTTGCTACATTGCCCAGACTGGCCTTGAATTTGAGATCCTTCTGCCTCAGCCTCCCAGAATGCTGTGATCACAGGTATGGATCATCACACCCACTCCGTCTCTTTTTACTTCTGTCTCTGTCTCTCAGCACACACGCACGTGCACACAGACACACAATGCAAGACAGTTTAAGGTATCAGCACTGGAGAAGGCAGGCCCCACCACAGCACAGCGTGCTGCCACTTTCTACCTTTCCATTAGTGGCAATTTCTCCAACATGCTTAGCTTTCAACAAAGCAGCATAAATAATTTAAGCCTCCATAAAAATTGATACCTGATACCAAAGGCAGAAGGTTTAGCGACTGTCTACAGGGCCAGGGTTCTGCCACTCATCCCAGGGTCCCCTGGGGTTTGGAAATGACTGGAGCAAAGCTCCTCCCCCTGTGGCTTTGTCCCCAAAGAGTGTCCCCAAAGACTCCCAGGAGGATGCAGATGAGCCCAGAGTTCCAGCTGAGCAGTACTTGGTTGCAGGCAAGCAGCGTCCCCTGCCTGAGCTGCACACTCTTTATCTGGAGGCTGAGATGGACAATCCCACCTCAAGGGCTCCTGGGAGAGGTTGCCAAGTTGTCATTTGCACGGCTGTAGCCATGGCCACCCTGGAGAGGCTGGGATGGATGATAGATGGGAGGGAGAAGAGCAGAGAAGCTAAACAAAAGCCACGTGTGGTGGTGCATGCTTGTCATCCCAGGACTCAGGAGGCTGAGGCAGGAGGATTGCTGTGAGTTTGAGGCGAGCCTGGGCTATACAGTGGATTCAAGGCTAGTCTGGACTACATAGTGAGACCCTGTCTCAAAAAAAAAAAAAAAAAAAAAGAGAGAAAAAGAAAAAGCTTAAACAAAGAAAGGTGTTCATGAGGAGGTGGAGGGCATCTGGATTCTGGAAGAGGAGGTAAAAGCTGCTTGAACCTGAGGTGTGGCTGTGGGTGCAGGGCAAGGGGGCTGTGGGGTCACAACCCAGATGGGAATTAGCAAAAGTGCTGTTGATATGCTTGTAATCCCACCACTCTGGGAGGCTGAGGCAGGAGAATTGAAAATTTGAACACAGCCTGGTCAACTTGGCAACTTTTTTTTTGGTACCAGGGATCAAACTCAGGACCTTGTGCCTGTGAGGCAGACAGCAGAACCACTGAGCTAAATCCCCAGCCCTCAACTTGGCAACTTTGTGAAACCGTGTCTCAAAATAAATTTTAAGGGCCGGGGATTTAGCTCAGTGGTTCCGGCGCCTGCCTCGCAAGCACAAGGTCCCGAGTTCGATCCCCGGTACCCCCCCCAATAAATAAAAATAAATAAATAGTAAAATCTCAGTACCAAAAAAAAAAAAGACATGATAATAACAAAAGTAAGGTATATGTATTGGTGGAAAAATGAACAAACTCCTAGGCATACTGACAGGGGAAGAGCCAGTCTTCCCTTACTACTCTTTACTAGCTCTTGCATTTCAAATTTCTATTCAAAAGAGTCAATTAAAAAGGGAAAATCTGTAGCTCAGTGGTGCTGAGCTTGCCTGACAAGTGCAAGGTCCTGAGTTTGATCCCTGGTACTGCAAATAAAAGGGAAAATCTCAGGTGTGATGGTACATACCTGTAATCCCAACCTTTGGGGGGCTGAAGCAGGATCCCAGCGAGTTTGAGGCCAGCCTGGGCTACATAGTGAGAACTTGTCTCAAAAAACCAAAATACAAAACAGAATAAGAAAACTCATAAGGCTCTCGGGCCACACCCACAGTGTGGAATCAGAGGTGGGGACTGGACTGGATGCGATCTGTCCCTTTCAACACTCACGCTGAAATCTGGTTGCAGCAGAGCAGCACTGAGAAGCCCTGGGGACCCAGGGAAAAGCATGGTTCCAGCCACATGGTGGTTGACACCAGAGGGCCTTGTTGTGATGGGGCTGCCCTTCCTGCTCAGCCTCTTTCTTGCCTGCCTGAAGTCCCCTGCTCCATGCCGTCCCTGGAAGCCAGGCAGACCAGACGCAAGCCTCCCGGATCAAGCACTAAAGTAAACACCTATTCTTTTTTCCTTTGTGATGCTAGGACAGAGGCCAGGTGTCACACATGCTGAGCAAGTGCTGTCACTGAGCTACATCCTCCATACTTTTTTTGAGACAGAGTCTCGCTAAGTTGCCCAGGCTGTCCCAGAATTTGCAATCCTCCTGCCTCAGCCTCCCAAGTAGCTGGGATGACAGACTGCACCACCACACCTGGCTGAACCACTAGTCTTTTAAAATCACTCCATCTCAGGAATTTTGTTACAGCAACAGAACATGGATTCAAACCCAGAGGGGGCCGGACAACGCACAACATTGTGAATGCACTGAATACCCTTGAATCAGATGTTTGGTGCGTTTTCAGTGAAGAACATCCATAAATAAAAATACAGATGTAACAACACTAAAATTGGGAATTTCTATTTAAAAAGAGACCATAACAAAGCTGTAAAGGAGACAACAATTTGGGAGAAGAAATTCACAGCGTTGAAAACTGACAAGGGAGCAAAGATCTACAAGAAGATAAAAGAATCCCCATAAAGCATCAAGAAAAAGGGGAGACAATACGGAGGACAGCCTGTGTGCGTGGCTGGTTACATTTTGTTGTTGTTGTTTTGAGATAGGGTCTAGCTGTGTAACCCAGGCTGACCTTGAACTCACTGTGATCCTCCTGCCTCAGCCTCCTGAGTGGTGGGGATTAAGGACGTGTGCCACCACATTTTCTATATGATCCATCCCACCCCACCCCAGTACTGGGGATTGAACTCAGGACCTTGAGCTTGCCAGGCAGGTGCGGTGCCACTGAGCTAAATCCCCAGCCCCTCACCACATTTTCTAAGATACCTGGAACAAGACCTCCTGAGCTGCGGGTAGAGCCCCTTGGGAGTGGATGCTTAGCATGTCAAGGCCCTGGGTACCATCCCCAGCACTAAAATAAAACTCTCACCTCGAATTTTTTTTTGTATTAGTGGTACTGAGGATAGAACCCAGGGCCTTTGCACTGAGCTACATCCTTGGCCTTTAAAACATTTTCTTTTTCTTTTTTTGGTACCAGGGATCAAACTCAGGTCCTTGCGCTTGTGCAGCAGGTGGCAAAACCAGAGCTAAATCCCCGGCCCTTTTTTAAAATTTTGAGATAGGATCTTGCTAAATGGCTAAATTGCACTGACTGGGCTGAATTTGCAATCCTTTTGTCTCAGCCTCCTATATTGCTGGGATTACAGATGTGCCACCATGCCCAGCTAGGCAGTTGTTAAAAATACGACAGTGACAGCCCTCCTGTGGAGAAGGTGGGTCTGTGGCAGTGCCGCTATATGACACCTGGCCTGCTGGTTCCCCTCAAGCATGCCAACTCATGGAACTTGCTCAGACCTCAGAGAGGCCACATGTCGGAGTGGCAGCCAACAGCCAGATGTGACAAGGAAGCCAGATGTGAAGAGGTCTCCAGGGCGGCCAGCATCTGGTCGTAACCACAGCAGTTCCCAAAGGAGGAGTCTACCTGAGCTCAGGCGACTGGAGCCAAATGGCATAATACGATATGTTTGTTTTGCCAGGGATTTAGCTCAGTGGTTCTGCCGCCTGACTCGAAAGTGCAAGGACCCGAGTTCGATCCCCGATACCAAAAACAAAACAAAAAATAAATAATATCACGATATGTCTGTTTCATTTATGTTTGGTTTTTTAAAGACAGGGTCTTGCTACATAGTCCAGGCTGGCCTCAAACTTCCTGGGATCCTCCTGCCTCAGCCTCCTGAGTGCTGGGATGACAGGCATGGGCCACCATGCCCAGCTGTGGGTGAAGTGCGTGGCAGCAGATTGAGCTGGTTAGAAACAGTTACCATGTAACAAAGCATAACGCATGCAGCAGTGGGTTTGGGGTGGAGTGGCTGACAAGAGGCCTGAGAAGCTCAGAGTAAAGCCCAGGGAGTGAATGCTACAGATGCAGGAGAGGAGAGGACTCCTATTTCTCTATGTGTAGGAAGAGATTTTGTCCACACTGTTGTTGTGATAATGAGAAGAAGAGGAAGCATAACCAGTGAACTCAGTGACCTAGTAAGATTCTGAAGCAGAGTAAGGAGCCAGGTGTGGTGTAATCCCAGTTCTCAGGAGGCTGAGGATCGCCGTGAGTTCAAGGCCAGCCTGGGCTACATAGAGAGACTCAGTTTCAAAAAAAAAAAGCTGGGAGTGGTGGTGTACACCTGTAATCCCAGAATTTGGGAGGCTGAACAGGAGGACTGCCATGAGTTCAAGGCTAGCCTAAACTACATAGTAAATTCAAGGCCAGCCTGAACTACGTAGAAAGATCCTATCTCAAAAAACCAAAACCATGGGCTGGGGATTTAGCTCAGTGGTTTCACCACCTGCTGCGCAAGCCCAAGGACCCGAGTTGATCCCCGGTACCAAAAAAAAAAAAAAAAAAAGAAAGAAAAAACAAACAAACAAAAAAACCAAACAAAAGAAACGGGAAAGCAGGGCATATACGACGGACCAACTTTTTGGATTTTCAAAAGGAAGTCATGGCTTCTGAGTTCTGGTTTCACATGCTGCCTGGCCCCTAAACCATGATTCTCAACCCCAGTAGATCCAACCTTCTTTAGTCAATACAGCAACTCAACCCGTCACTCTCAGGAAGCGAAATTCCTGGATCATATGACCCACATCACCACTATCTTCTTCGTTCTGTTTGCGCAGCACTGGGGATTGAACACACAGTCTTGGGTTTGCTAGGCAGATGCTCCTGAGAAAGGACATGGGGCTAGAAGGAGAGGAACAGGAGTCATGACGGATATGTCAGTAGAGTGGGGATTATGGGTAGGTGGGGTGAAAGGGAAAGTGGAGTGGAGCGGAGGGCAACTCCGAGGGGCTTGGAAAGAGGAAGCTATCATTTACAGCGATGCAAGGAGCAGGCTGGGGCGACACAGGTTCACACGTGTTAAGCCCAAAGGCCTTGGGACATCTGCAAAGTCCAGCAACACCTCTGTTTGGGGCCCTCAGTGCGAGGCTGGAGGAGTGAGAGCTACGACTGAAGTGACCATTCAGGCCGATGCCAAGGTGAGGGCCCTTCCAGAACACTCCGCTGTTTTTCTGGTGCCCTGGCACCTTCGGAACCATCCGGACTGGACCACTCTGCAGAGGGCAGTTGATGGGACCCCTGGATTCACGTGCCTGTTCCCTCCACGCCCTGAACTCAGGGACCGCCCAGGATCGAGTGAGTTAATACACGAGGGAGTGGGCACCGAGCACACTCATGAGATGCAAACTACTGTCACCAACCTGGGTGACCCGTCACACTCAGGCAGCCACCTGAGGGCCTCTGAGTTACAGACCGAGTGCCAGACACCGCCTGGTTGGGTCCTCTCCATACCCAGTGAGAACATTGCTTAAGTCACTATTTCACGAACCGAACCCAGAAAGTGAGTGTGAAAATGTGCTAATTTGTGAACCGAAATTCTAGCAAAGCCTCTTTGGAGCCCACACGAGTGAGTCAGAAAACAAGTTATTTCAGTCTTTCTCTCAAGAATCGCTTCTTTCCTGATCTGATGAATCGCCTTCCTCTTGGAAAATCTTCCTTGTAGTCAAGACCTACTTTTTGAAGTATTTTGGAGCATCCATAATTAACAGACTGGGGACAAACACAAGTGAAACAGCCACCCCGAGACTCTAAACGGAGAAACTCAAAATATCTTCCCCAGAGGCAGGACAGGCAGGGCCTGCATCCAGACACAAGGTAGGTCCTAACCTAACCCAACCTAAACCTAACCCGCCAATTCAGAGAACTGGAAATCCGAGTTCTACAGCAACTGGGGTCCACTGGGAAGTCAAATCCCAAAACCTGTGCCTCCTGAGAGCAGGGAGGAGACACACATTTGTACAAAATTGTGCAAGATGCTGGTAAATACCCTCATTATAGGCATTTAAGTTGGTTTAGTAAAAAGCAAACTAAGTTAACAGGATTATCTCTATGGTGGGAGTGTGGGTGATTTCCATTTTTTCCTTATTGGTTAAAATTTGTTATAATGAATACTGTACATTTGTGGAAAAAAATGTGTTCTAGAGACGGTGTGGGCCTAAAAGCTAAGTACACGCAGGTGTTCTAGAGCCTGATCACCTACCCAACCGGCTAAGTGACGTTGCGCAAGTCACTTACCTTTCAGCATTCCACACCCTGGCCTATATGAGACAAACCAACAAGAAATACCCAGCTGTGGGAAGCGCACAGGCCCCCGTGGAGCGCCCAGCACACAGGAAATGCCGAATGCTACCTGTTGCTAAATGGTCTCTACACTGGAGGGGCTGGGACTATGCTAATGAGTGGGTGGGGCTTGTCTGCAAACGTGGCCAATCAGAGCAAAGATCTTTGAGGTCGGTAACCCTGGAGACAGGAAAACCCAGTATGACAGCCAGCCAAGGAGCTCCCAAAGCACGAGCACCGTGCTCATTGCCTCTTGCTAACCCCACCTTTTTTTTTCCACAAAAGGAAGAGACTCAGGTTCCTTCTTGCTGTGTATCACCGTTTATTGTCATTTGAATTAGGAATTCAACAGAGGACATTGTGGGGAGGGGGGGAAGAAAAAAGAAAATGTTTTTTAGGCTTAATTTCCTCCAAAGAGTTCATGGTTTCAAACGCTTTTTTACTCCAAAGGAAACTGAAGAATTCCAGTATGTCACGTAGGGAGCAGTAATACAAAATGTGTGTGTGTGTGTGTGTGTGTGTGTGCGTGTGCGCAAGTGCGTGTTTGTCTGTGTGTTGAAAGCAGCAGACACACGTCCACGTTCCTTACACTCTGTTTTGC
This sequence comes from Heterocephalus glaber, assembly GCF_053883595.1. NCBI lineage: Eukaryota > Metazoa > Chordata > Mammalia > Rodentia > Bathyergidae > Heterocephalus > Heterocephalus glaber. The sequence continues at coordinate 6,195,719 of NW_028258299.1, read as the reverse complement.
TTTGGTAAGGCCGGACCCCAAAGAACACTCTGTACAGATGAGCCCTGCCTCCGACCCCTGACGCGAGGGCTGAGAATTCATCTGCCCTCGTAGGATAAGGGTGAGGTTTGGGCTGACACAGTATTTTTAAAAAAAAAAAGAAAAGAGAAAAAGAAACCAACCCTCATCCCCCTTCAAAAACCCTGACATCCAGTACTGCGCAAGCCGCTCGGGCTGCTTAACGGCTCCTTCGATTCCTAACGGGGCCTGTTCTAAGGACCGGAGCAACAGGGTTCTCTTCATTTGGTTTGTCATAAAAAAATTTAAAAGGGACATTTCAAAAGGAAAAAAAAACCCTGAAATTCGAATTCTGAAAATATCTTGCCTTTTTTATTAATCATGTCATCTAACACCAATTAAAAAAGCAAATATGTGAATATGATATAAAAATACGATTCCAGGATTAACACTTTGTTGCAGGCACAGTTATCTCACAGAGTATATGTTTGGAGGGCTGGGGAAAGGAGCTTGTTTTTGTTTTTGCGTCTTTAAAAAAAATCCACAGCAGTGCAAGTAGGGTCAGGAAGGGGAGGAGGGGGAAGATTCTTTAGCAGCAAAATGTCCAAGTTCTCTAATCACAATCAAATCAACGGATATTGGATTAAAAAAAACCAACAAAACAAAAACAAAAACAAAAGATGAAGGGGTTGCGGCCCGGACCCATTTGTCATCACTCAATGCTTCCATCGCAAAAGCCCCGACTGTGACACGTGAAGGACGCGCGTCATCACGCAAGCATTCATCAGGCTCGTCCTTCAGGCTCCTGGCTATGTGTCACCTAAATATATGTACAGGGATTGGGCTTCTCTTCCCATCCAGGGCCCTGCCGATCTCTGCAGTCTGGTCGCTCAGGGTGGGTTCGCGGGGACTGGGGCACGGCTGGCCCCAACACAGCAGCGGTTTCAGCCCAGGGGCTGCTCCTGCCTGCCCCGCTGGCCTCGGCTGCTTCCAGCAGAGGGTGGCGAAGGGGACAGTTAATGATCGCTGTTCTGTTTCTCTCGCATCCACGCCTGGATCTGTTCTTTTAGTTCTGGCACTGAAGGAAGAAAGAGAGAGGGGATTAACACCTCGGCTGGGAGCGCACGGCCGCAAGACAAGACGTGGCTCTAGTTCTTCGTGTCAGGGAAAGAACAGACACAAAGAGGATGGGACTGCCCTGCTGCTGAGCTCAGACAGAACGCCCCCGCCTACCTGGCTCCAGCATGCTCTCGGTCAGCGTCTGCCGGTTGAACGGGTCAGTTGGCGAGTTCAGCAGGTGCCGGAGGATGATGGAGCGGTCCATGATGGTGCCGGAGGGCAGGCGCACAGGGTCGGTCATCAGGGTGTCCATCAGGGGGTCTGTGGGGACAGTGTGTGGCAAGCTCAGAGCCAACCAGAGGCCAGGACGGAAAAGAGAGCAACCCTGAGCCCCTGGTGCCAAGAAAAACACATCTGAAGGAAAGCAACCGGATGGCCGCCCCGGGGCCCCTGAGTTTAAGAGAAAATCAGCATGAGATAAAGGCACGAGCACTGGCTTTTTAGATGGGAAAGCACCCTAGTGTCACTCTGATGGGAGGAGAGGAAAGACAGTGGGACAGTCACACATCAGGCCTAGCAGGCCTGGACCCCTTGTCTTTTGTTTGTTGTTGTTATTTGTTTTTGAAGTACTGGGAATTGGACTCAGGGCCTTTGCACTGAGCTACATCCCTGGCACTTTTAAAATTTTGAGACAGGTTCTCACTAAGTCACTAAATTCCCCAGGCTGGGCTTGAATTTGTATCTTCCTGGTTTAGCTTCCCAAGTGCTGGGATTACAGGGGTGGGCTGGGATCCTTTGTTTTAAGATGTCTCTGAATTCTCTGAAAGCATGAATCTTCATTTACAAAGGCAAAGCTGCCTTTAAAACAACATGGGGGATGTTTCGTTTGAAATCGGGCTAAGAACATTTCTTTCCTTTTAATTTATAAGCCGGATGTGGTGGCGCATGCCTGTGATCCCAGCACTCGAGAGGCCGAGGCAAGAGGATCACCACAAATTCAAGGCCAGCCTGGAATACATTGTGAGACCCTGTCTCAAAAAAAACCCCCAAAAAACCCCTAACCTTTTGATTTATTGTATCAGGTAAAAATTGGCAAACATAATTTCAGACAAAGCGTCTCAAGAAGCAGCTGTAGCACACCATCAAGACTTAAAAGCAGCCACTGCCTCGTGAGCTCAAAGAAGTTGGCGTCAAAGAGTGGGCCACTCGCCTCTGAACTCATCCGGGGCATCGCTGTAGTCGATTTCTGCGCGTGCGTTCTTGGCCACGATCTCCTCGACTTTCTCAGCGAGGAGTTTAAACTTCTCTATTGCTATGGTGGACTTGATCCCTGCCTTCCGCATCTTTGAAATGACTTCTTCAAACAGTTCCTTGCTGTAGGATCTCTGCAAATGAGGAGAGGCCATGTGAGGCGTGAGTTCAGTGGAGGCAGAAAGAGCAAGCTGCAGAAAACATGCAAAGCAGGACCCCCAAGCCCTAAATTATACACATTTATATATGATACGTAGTCTATTCCAGTCTTTCTGTGCATTCATAGCCACATAAAAGGAGCCACATTTTAGGGGGTGGGTGTGTACGAAGCTCGGGGATAGAGGGCTTGTCTGGCATGTCCAAGGCCCTGGGTTCAATCCTCAATGAGCACACGCATGTCCCCACGCACACACACATGCACACACAGGCACACTCACAGGATACTATGTGCCAAACTGTACAAGGCCCTTGTGGATGGGGAGGGCTGCGGGGCGGAGGCTGATGGGGAGCTTGACTTTCTGATACTAGCGTGCATTTCCTTTAAAGCACTGAAAGGAGAAGGCAGTTGAGCCTCTTTCAATTGAGATGCCAGCTCTCCACAATCAATCTATGAAGATGACTCGGTTCAAGCCCGTGACATGTCAGGTCCTCTGTTGACGTCAGACATCCCGGGAAATGGTGGCTGGGCCCATGCTGGGGAAGGGCAGGGCCAGGCTCCAGACCCAGGGAAAGGAGCTAGCCCTGCAGCAGCAGGTCCCTCATTGTCCCCTGCCGTTTCCTCAGGGCTGTGGGGACTGACTGAGTCATGGGCGCCTGTTCATGTACTCACTGCCTCTCCCAACACGTCATAGCGGCTCACGTTCTGCATTTCTAGCACAAATGGTGGCACCTGATAGTGACTCATGCTGAGACCCTGGAATGGGACCACAATCTCTACTCACACCAGGAAAAAACAAAGAACTTAGGCCCAAAATAGGTCCCACTGTCCAGTGGACAAATGTCAGGGTCTCAGACTTTGCTTTTCCCACTCAGTCGGGAGAGGAGGGTGTCTGCCCATCATCACTCCTTCGCTGATGTAGACTGCAGGCCCTGAGAATCTGGGCTTGGCTCTGGGGGCCCTGCACCGACCCCACTGCTCACTCCTGCTTTTGGGACCTGCAGTTTCTATCTGTGCATTTGTATTAACACTGGTGGCATGGGCTCAATTCATACTTGTGTTTTTATAAAGCACTGGATTCCAAATCCCCAACCTTTCTTCTCTTTATTTTGAAGACAGTCTTGCTATGAGGATGAAGCTGGCCTTGAACTCACTGTGTAGCCTAGGCTGGTCTCGAACTCATGGCAATCCTCCTGCCTCAGCCTCCCAAGTGGTGGGACTACAGGTCTTCGCCACCATGCCTGGCTCTTTTTTTCTTTTTTAACCTTCAGTTTCTGAACAAGGTCACACACTTGCTCCTCACTAACCATGCACTGGGGGAAGAGAGGGAAGGAAAGGTGGTAACAGGAAGGCTGGGCCTGGCAGCAACCCAAAGGCTACTTTCTGCAGCCTGGCAAGCTGGGAGCCCCTCAGATGTGGTTCCCTAAAGCTAAATTAATACTTTGATTCAATGCACTCTTGATTCGGGGCCCCCTTATTATGAGCCAGGTATACTACCAAGGATAAACAGCTGAAAGATTACAGGAAAATGTAAGAAGGGCAAAAATGCACAGGGACAGCCAGACATGGTGCCGAACACATGTAATCCCAGTACTCGGGAGGCCAAGACAGGAGGATTACTGCAAGTTCAAGGCCAGCCTGAACTAATAACGAGACCCTGTCTCAACCAACCAACAAAAAACACACAACAAAAATCCACAAACCCACACACATGGAATTCCTGAAGGCTGGCACGAGTGCTGATATAAACGCTACCGAAATTCCCTGCACCATCAACTTTTCTTGGGGACAGGAGCTGCTTAGCCCGTCTGCTATCTTCATAAAACATTAGTCACTACAAAGATGACGTGAGTGAGCCAGCCGGCCAGGGCCTGCCTGGAAGTCAGCGACTAACAGCAGTGTCAGGAGCAGAGGGAGACCGGAGGGCACTTAAAGCAAGGGGACAGAGAGGCAGCCAGGTGCCACTGCCAACTTGGAGCACCTTGCAAAGTAGCTACACGGTAAAAATGAGAATAGCCGCTAAGCGGAGGTCAGGTACCTGCTACCCAGGATATACAAAGGCCACTTCCAACTCAGCAAGCATGCACAGACTCCCCAAATCAAAGCAGGCCAGGACTTCAGAGCAGGCACTTCTTTCAGGAGAGTACATGAGTGGCCAAAAAGCACGGGAAAGGCGTCCAACTGCATTTCTCACCATGGAAACAGGACAGCACCCTGCTCCCCCAGGATGGCAGGCTAAGAAACAACAAATCTGTTCGCCAGAAACGAACTGGGACTCGTGCAGATGGGAAAGATGGATGCGAAATGGTTCAGGTCTCAAACACAGAGTTGCCACATGAGCCAGTGGCCCTGCTCCTAAGCACTGACCAGAACCAGAGTCCAGACACACTTCACACCGTGTTTACAGCGGCACCAGTCACACAGCCGAGGTGGGAATGAGCCACATGCTCGCTCATGGGCAGAAGGTAAACAAATGGTGGTGCACCTGTGTGACGGAACTTCATCCAGTCAGAGAGGCAGTGAAGTACTCAATCTTCCTGCCCCATGGAGGGGCCTCAAAACCTGTATTCAGTTATTTAATTTTTCATTGTGCGGTATTAGGGGTTGAACCTAGAGCCTCATATATACTAGGCAAGTATTCTACCCTGGAGCTACAATCCCAGCCCCTCAAAAACATTACTGAATAAAAGAAGATGGACATCAAGGTTGGACATTACATAATTCTAATTCTATGTGAAATATCCAAAATAAATAGATAACTGTAATCCCAGCACTTGGGAGGCTGAGGCAGGAGGATCACCGTGTGTTTGAAGCCAGCCTGAACTATACAGCAAGACTGTCTCAAAAATAAATAAACAGGTAAAATAGAGAAAAAAAATAGACTAGTGGTTTGCAGGGGAAAATGAGCAGAGCCTGTATAATGGGAATAGGATTTCCTTTCAAGGTATCAGAAATGTTTTGGTCTTTTTTTTCTTTGGTACCGGGGATCGAACTCGGGACCTTGAACTTTTGAGACAGGCGCCGGAACCACTGAGCTAAATCCCCAGCCCTCAGAAATGTTTTGGAACAGAGATGACGAGCCAGACATGGTGACATGCGGCTGTAATCCCAGAACTCTGGGAGATGAGAGCTGGAAAGATCTTAAATTCGAGCCTAACCTGGGCAGCTTAGTGAGCCTGTCTCAAAATAAAAAATAAGAAAGGGCTGGGACGCAGTTCAGTATGAAGACCCTGGGTTCAATCCCTAGTACTGCAAAATAATGAACAGCTGCACAGTCTTTCCTACGTTAACTGCTCCTGCTTCTAACCTACCAGAACACTGAGTCTGTATCTCAAAGGAATGTTACTTTCTTAATATCTTCTATTTTTTTTGGTACCACGATCGAACTTCGGACCTTGCGCTTTCAAGGCAGGCAGCAGAACCCCTCTAAATCCCCGGCCCAATATCTTCTTTTTCTTGAGGGTAGGGGCGGTGGAAATGGAGCCCAGAGCCTTCAGTACGCTTGGCAAGCGCTCTACCGCTCAGCTACCACCCCCATCTTTCATTGTGAGTTAGTTTTTAAAGGATATAGGTGTGAACAGACAATGCTCCGGGAACATGGATAAGCAATCTGTCCACAGGACTGGACTCCGCCCATAAAAGCACAGCCAGACCAGGCCACCAGTGCCACCTGTGACTCAAGCCGGGTACCACCACAGCCACCACCGCAGTCCCCAGGGCAGGCAACGCAAAGCCGTCCTAGGTACCACCAGTCCACACTGCCAACTTCATCACAACACGTTATACCACTCAGATGTGACAGCCACAGCAAATGTGACCGGAGTAGAGGGAGCGTGTTGACCTCCTCTCCTATCTCTCCACGGCCTGGCCAGGACCAGCTACCTGGATGATGTTCCTGCTGTCCTCCCTCACAACCAACCACCACTTCCTTCCATTTCAAGCTATGAGCCCCATGATACAGATATAGGTTAGAGAAAGTCAGTATTTTATCATATCCCTAAGATGATCACAATTTCATTACCCCCCAGTTTACTACTACCACTTCTTATGGAAAAACTGCTTCAGATACATTTTCCCCCATTACACATACTTTGTCAATTACTTTTCATGCTTATCTCAAAGAGCACCTCTACAAGTGAATTACAGCTCATTAAAACTGTTACTTGAAAAAACACCACTGATTCTTCTATGTTAACAATATTCCTGTGGATGGATATGGGTAAAGAACCTTCTAGAAGGCCCACTGAGGGTAATCTGGGCCGGGAGCAATGTTGGCTTAGTAGTGTGAGCCCAGGTGTAGACACAGACACAAACAAGGCACTTTGGGGGCATTTAAAGGGGAGAGCAGAAAGGGTGAGAATATGGGCTCATGCCCAGGCTCTGGGACGCAAACCTTGCCTCTATTCCACACTACTCCATGAGCCTGGGTAGGTGATTTAAGCCCCACATATATATACATATATATAGATATACATAGCATGTATTTTTGGATACTGGGGACTGAACCCAGGGCTTTTGCAGTGAGCCATGTTTCCAGCCTGTTCTACATGTTTTATTTGGAGACAGAATCTCACTAAGTTGTCCAGGCCATGGTCCTCTTGCCTCAGTCTCCCGAGCACCTGAGATTATAGGTGTGCACCATCATGCCTGACAGTCTCCTCACTTTTTGCTTTATTTTGCTAATTTGAAAAGGACTCACATGGGCTGGGGATTTAGCTCAGTGGTTCTGCCACCTGCCTCAAAAGTGCAAGGTTCACGAGTTTGATCCCCGGTACCAAAAAAAACACAACAGACTCCCTACGTGGTTGACTTCTGCGAGAGTTAAATGAGCGGGAACATGAGATGAATAACTGTCATCATGGCAGACAGTTAATGAACATGAGCTATGATCGGGCTATAGACGATGCAGGACAGAGGGAGCTCTTCCTGAGGCGACAGGGATGTCACAGAGGGAGGTGACAGAGTGGCCTGAGCTAACCGGGGTGTGTGGAAGACCTCAGAGAAACTGTAACCCAGGGGACACGAGGAATGGAGGTGGAAGAGCGCAGAGGCATCTGACCTGGGAGACCAGGGAACGGGCGGCCCGAGCAGGAGCAGACTTGCTGGGGGACTCAGCACCTCTCCGAGCAAGGCTCGCAGCAAGACAGTAAGGACTGGGGCCAGGGAAGGATGGAGCCGCTCACTCATGTGACCAGGCCCTGCCTGCCGCTGTGGTCAGTACTCCCATTTGCACGCTGACACCTCCGGACCCGCGCCTGCCAAAGCATCACCCATCTCCATTTCTAGCAGGAAGCCCACGGACAGATGCCGCGTACCTGCACAGCCCGGCAGCCTGGGTCCTGGTCCCAGGGGCCCTGCTCCCTCGGCGGTGGCAGCACTGACCTGGTCGTCGGCGATGGCTTTAGCAAAGCGAGCACAGTCCAGCTGCAGGTAAATATCCGTCAGCTGGTCCAATAGCTTCTTTGGTTCAAAGCCATACTTCTCAGGGTTTTCAACTTTCAGGTCACGGCACTTGGGGCCGCAGAGCTGCTGAAGATTGAAGTTCAGCATGGCAGCCAATCGGGGTCCGAGTTCCTAGGAAATCAAAGGAAAATGGCACAACTTGTGCTGCTGAGACCAGTGGCAGGGACCGGCATGTCCCCTTGCAGGGGAGGATCAAGAATTGGCTTTGTTTAATCTTCAGAAAAATCCCTTCAGCATAAGCTGAAGAAGGCCAGAGTCATATTCAAACTTTTCTTCACTCCTCATTTATCACCTGAACATTCTAATACTTACTTTTCTTGAAGTTTGTATTTTCTTTTGTCTTTTTTTCTTATGGTCTTTTGAGACAGGGTCTCACTATATAATTCTAGGTGGTCCAGGCTGGCCTTGAACTCACAGCGATCCTCCTGACTCAGCCTCCAAGTGCTGGGGTTATAGGTGTGGACCACCAAGCTTGATTTAAATTTATGTTTTAATCATAAAAGTTAAGTATCACTCCAAATTTATTGAACAACAGGTAAAAGAGGGCAAATTATTTGTATGTCCATCATCATTTGAGTCACAAAAGTTCTGGATTATTGCTGGGCATGGTGGTGCACGCCTGTAATCCCAGCATTCTGGAGGCTGAGGCAGGAGGACTGCTATGAGTTTCAGGCCAGCCTGGCTTACATAGTGAGACCCTGTCTTAAAAAACCAAAACAACAACAACACCAACACTGTTTTGGATTCCACTCTTTTAGGTATCATTCCTTGACAGTTTACAGTATGCCTTTATCAGGCAGAAAAGAAATGCAAAAGGAGACAAAATTTATGTCTTGAATAGTTTTAAACCTAGCCAGTGAGACAAAGTAAACGTAAACAAAGCACTTAGAAAACAGTATTACTATGCAATAACCCCACAAGACAATACAGTGTCCACCAGAGTCGGGCACACACTGCTTTAAGTAGAGAAAAATCTGGCTTCAATTACAGAATGCTAATGCTGACGATAAAAAGGGAGTCCCAGAGCTGCCCTTTGGGTACCTAGGTTTTCATGAAATACAATGACTGGATCTATGCAGATCCCAAGTACACTCAGCTTCCAAGAATCTGTGTTTGCACAAAGTATTCCTCTATTCCACTGCTGAGAAGCTGTAAAGTGAGGGAGTGATGAGGTCAGGGTAGAGGCGGTAATTTTTCTTTGAAATAGGAGAGTTTTGGTTTGTTTGTTTTTTCGGTACCAGGGATTGAACTCAGGACCTTGTGCTTGCAAGGCAGGTGCGGTGCCCCTGAGCTAAATCCCTGGCCCTTAGGATTTTTTTTATTTTTTTATTTTTTTTTGAGACAGGGTCTGGCTATGTAGTTCAGGCTGGCCTTGAACTCACTATGTAGTCCAGGCTGGCTTTGATCTCGAAGCGATCCTCCTGCCTCAGCCTCCAGAGTTGCTGGGATTACAGGTGTGTGCCACCATGCTTGGCTGGCGTTTTGGTTTTTTGGACAGGGTCTTGCTATATAATCCAGGCTGGCCTTCAATTTGCCATGTAGCCCAGGCTGGGCTCAAACTTGAGATCCTCTTGGCTCAGCCTCCAGAGTGCTGAGATTATAGGTGCAGCAACCTTTGGCTTCCTGAACGTTAACACAGCTATCTAAGAGAATCAAAGATTTACATGTTATCAAACATCCTACTTAATGTACTCCAATTTATGTTATATTATACTTTCCCTATAAATAAATCACAGAAATCAATAATGATAAAAATAAGTCCCAACTCCAATATCAAAAAATCCAATGTACTGTATGCTGTCTAAGCACAAAGTGAACAAAGTCACCCTGGAAGTGACCATCTGTAGACTACATGGTGACATCAGACATCTACCAGCAGAGCACTATAGCATCAGTTAGCATAGGTAGAAACAAAATCAGTAATAAAATTTCACTTTTTGCTGTGATATTAGTATTTCTAGGTTTGAAAAATTGCGTTAAGCCAGGCAAGGTGCACGCCTGTAACCCCAGCATTCCACAGGCAAGAGGTTTGCTGTGAGTTCCAGGCCAGCCCAGGCTACACAGTGACCTCAAGACCAGCATGAACTACACAGTGAGACTCTGACTAACAAAGAAACAAACCCCTAAAACGAAACACACACACAACCCCCCAAAACACTGTGTTAAATGAGAAGTGGTAGGGCCTGGATGTGGATCCCAGCAGACAAAACCGCTCTGGCAGTTCCTACTCACCGGTCTGAGGAACGGCTTCTGGACCTGCTTGGTGAGGATGTGGAACATGTCCACGGTTTCTGTCGCCAGGGCGAGGTAGGAGCGGGAGACGCGCTCGTCCTGAGCCAGCTGAGACTGCCGGGCCTGCTGCTGATCCTGGGGAACAGTGGACAGGTGCCACCTGAGCCCTGGCACTGGGTATCAGCTTGCCAGGTGCCAGGTCACACTTGAAGAGTGTCATGAGGCCGTCTCACTCAGGAGTGAGATGCCAGGCTGCCCAGTCAGTGTCCCGAGAGGCCGGTTTCAACTTTTGGCATCAGAACTCTTCAGCCTTAAGTCAACTGGCCTTGGCATCCTTTCCTTGGTGCTAGGGATGGAACCCAGGGCCACCCCTGAGCTCTGCCCCAGCCACCTGGGGTTATTTAACCCTAAGTTTTCTCAATGATAACTGAAGGCCATGTGGGATAAATTAAGTGACTCTTTTTTTTTTCCTTTTTTGGTAGTGGGAATCAAACTAAGGGCCTGCGCTTGCCAGGCAGGCACTGTGCTGCTGAGCTACATCCCTGGCCCCTAGCGACTCCAACTTACTTGGGTACACACGGTATTCTAAAGTGTCTTTCGTCTCCCTTAGTAACAACTTTTTTTTTGGTAGCAGGGATCGAACTCGGAACCTTGCGCTTGTGAGGCAGGCGGCGGAACCACTGAGCTAAATTCCCGGCCCCAAAAGACCAGAACTTTTTCTTTTCCCCTGGTTCCGGCGATTGAACTCAGGACCTTGGGCTTGCCAGGCAGGTGTTAGCACCACTGAGCTAAATCCCCTCCCCTGCTTTTTTTTGTTACCAGGGATCGAACTAAGGACCTTGTGCTTGCAAGGCAGGCACAGTGCCAGTGAGCTAAATCCCCAGTCCCCCTTAGTAACAACTTTTACTCAGTCCTCTCCATTTCAAACTCTGCCATGCCCTGGCATGATGCCACTGAGCTAAATCCCCGGCCCTAGAGGCCTTTTCTTATTAGCAAAGGGCAAACAGCTGGAACAGCTGGCAAAGCAGAGTGCCCAGGTGCTGGGTCAGGTCAGCAGGGGTGCAGTGGAGATTCTGCAACCAGGCTGGGGGCTGCTCCAGGGAGGCCACAGGTGAGGCCGAGCCCCCTCCCTGTGGTCTCTCCATCCTCCCTTCGGGACCACACAGGTGATTCCACAGGCCTGGCTGCCTGCAGGTAGGAGCCTGGATTCCATCGGTGAGACTGCTCACTACACAAACAGCCCGACAACGTGAGAGCTCCAGCAGGTCAGGGGGAAGGAGTGAGGTTGGGGCCAGCCTCAATGGGAGATGACGTATGAGAAGGCTTCCGAGGGACTGAGCCAGCCAGCCCAAAAAGAAGGGGGACACAGCACTGCACACAGAGACAAAGAGGCTGGGGTGGCTGGGAGGTGTGGAGGGGCGGGCATGGGCAGGAGAGGCACTGAGGGCCAGACCCTGAGTGCCTGGGGGCAGGGGGAGCCCTGCGGGCCTCTGAATGCAGGGCACCGAGAATATTTTGACAGTGTCCCTCTGGCAGGGACACAGGCAAGAGTGGGGGCTGCAGATGGGAATGGGGCTGTGGCAGCAATGCAGGCAAGACTTGGTGGAAAGAGGAGATTATACATGTAAAATGTGTTCCTTTGTGCTTTTCTTTTCTTATGGTGTTAGGATGGAACCCAAGGCATGCTAGGTAAGGGCTCTACCACGAAGCTACAGCCCAGCCTGCTATTGTAAAATAGAGCCGCGAGGTCCTCACTCAAGAGAGAGGTACAAGAGTAAGGACAGTGCCACAGTATTGAGTGTGAGTGGCTGGCTGGGCACACTCTGGGCAGAGCTCGAAGACAGCATCTAGGGTTCCTTAGGGACAGGCATCAGATCACCCAGTGGCAAGGCAAGCCAGCACTGGTTAGAGAGGTCTGGAGCCAGGCCAGGTGAGCGGAATACTGTGGACTCTTTAAAAAACAGGTAAATTTAGGGCCAAGTGTGGTGGTGTATGCCCATAATCCCAGCACTCTGGGAAGCTGAGGCAGGAAGCCCAGCTTAGGCGATTTAGAAAGATCTTGTCTCAAAAAGAGAAGGGATAGCCGGGGATTTAGCTCAGTGGTTTCGCCACCTGCTGCACAAGTGCAAGGACCTGAGTTCGATCCCTCATAGCCCCAAAAAAGGAAAGGATGCAGCTCATTGTGAATACCATGGATTCCATCCTTAGTACCATAAAAACAAACAAACACAAATTTAAAGCCACAGAATAGTTATCCTCTGGCGTTGCTATTCACCTGGGGCTTCGGGTTATGCACATTTCTGGCTCATGATGGCTGAGGTAGGAGGTTAGGTCCCTGGCGTAAAATGAGCAGGAACCAGAGGTGCTACATATCCTGCAGTGGAGGGACAGTTTGTCACCAGAAAGGGTTCACAATCTTCAAAATCTACTACGCTTAAAATTACAACTAGTACCCTGGCTGAGAACAGCCGAGCCAGGGAAAAAGGCTGAGTGCTGGAGGCTGTCTGGGTTCAGAGGTTGGGAACAAGAGCAGGAAGAGCCGGGGAGGCGGGAGGAGGAAGAATGCCATCCAAAATAACAACTGCCAGGGACTCTGCGCCTTTCTATGTCCATTAAGAGACAAATCGATGGCATTTGTTGTCTCATGCCAAATGCTATTAAGCAGTGACTGTGAACAAGAGTCTGTTACAGACCTGGAGGCCAGCATCTGCACAGGCTGTCTTTGCTAAGCAGAGGCAGGAAGTGGGGGCTGCATAGGGAGGAGGAAGGCGAGGATGTGCAGCCACACTGGCTGGGGCAGCCACCGCCGAGAGAGGATCTGCATCAGTCCTCGCTCCTCACAGAATGGGTAGAGGTCTAACACTGTGTAGGACAGAAATGTCTCATGGCAAAGGAAACCGAGCTACACACACCAAGCACCTGGATGGCTGGAGCTAACACTACCCATTCATCTCCCCACTCTAGTAGCTCCTGCAAGGCAGGTGTTCTCTCTGGTTTCCGCATCGAGGTGGTGTCAGTTCTCAGGCCCAGGTCACCTTAGACACCAGAGCTGTGGTGCTTGCAACTACGCCTCTCCTGATTCCCCCTGGAGACAGTCCCCATCCACTGGCATCTACTGACTGCACAGGAGACGGACTTAGCAGAGCTCAGCGCTACCCTGGGAGACCTGGGCACCAGGGCATGGGGCATCAAGGCTTCCTCAACCCTGGGGAGCCGTGGAGCCGTGGGAGGACTCTGTGCCCTGGTGGTAAAACAGCTGAGGGTGTCCATGGAAACGAGTATGAGGGCAGTGTGTGTGGATGCCAGGGGTACCAGCATGGTGCCAGAAAAGACTGCTACACTACAATGCAATCAGGGGCTCAAGGAGTGTGTGGGCATGGGAGCAGGGGAGAGCCAGCATTCTGGACCCGGGACAGAGCCCTCTGTATGGTTTAAGTTCGTAGTGCAACACAAAGTTGTGGAGCAAGACGTAAAATTCTTATGAAAGCTGCAGGTAACCTAGAATGAAAACCTTCCCTAAACACACTGCCATAGCCTATATTTATGATACTCTTTCTTAAGTTTTAATCTGCTTTGTTTGTTTTTCTGAGAAAGGGTCGCACTATGTAGTTCAGACTGGCCCTGAACTGGTGGTGATCCTGCTGCCTCAGCCTCAAGTGCTGGGGTTACAGGCGTGCACCACCGTGCCAAGCTATGATACTTCTTGGCTCCACAGTATTAGCACTCCTGCTGTGCCTTCGCGGGGAGGATGCATGCAGGGTAAGAACCTCTTTGGAAGGCAGTTCGGACTCGGAACCACTCCATCGCTCAAGCCCCCAGCAGCTGACAAGAGCCCAGTAAGCATCTAAGGCTATCATCATGTCAGGGAGGGAGCAGACTGTCACCAGCACAACATGAATTTTTCATGGAATCCAGGCCTCTTGTCTGTTAATAACTGAATGTAAAACCCAATGTCAATGGAAAGAGAAAGCCCAACCAGAACCCTGAGTGATTCAGAGTTGCCTAGGGAAGAGTGTAGGAGCAAATCAGATTGTCCCTAGCAGACAGAAGTCTGGAGATTTATTTCCAAGTTACTTTCTTTTTTTAAATTTTTATTTTTTGGTACCGGGGATCGAACTCGGGACCTTGAGCTTGGGCAGCAGGCTGCGGAAACACTGAGCTAAATCCCAGGCCCGCAATTTTTTTTTGGTACCAGGGATCGAAGTCAGGACCTTGTGCTTTCAAGGCAGGCAGCGGAACCTGAGCTAAATCCCCGGCCCTCAGGATGCTTTTTTTTTCTTTTTTTTGGTACTAGGCATTGAACTTGGGTCCTTACACTTGTGCAGCAGGCGGCGAAACCACTGAGCTAAATCCCCAGCCCCCTCAGGATGCATTTTGAAAGGCTTCTCAGCTCACTGCTTAGCTTCAGATAAAATACTTCAGAAAGTTTACTCCTGGGGCGGGAGGCAGCTCAGTGGTAGCACACGCACTAGCCCAGAATTCACAAGGCCACGGGTTTGGTCCCCAACACCAAAAAAGCAGTTTCTCCTAGTCCCAACCTGAGATTTCATTTTATGGAGGCCCACAGGTAGGAAAGTCTGGCACAGTAAGATCCAGTGCCCCTGGACAGACCTGCAGATGCAGCCCCGAGCCAAAGCTCCACCTGTGTCCCTGCGGAGCAGTGTAGACCCTGATTCCGTCCTCACCCTCGGCAGCTGGTCCCACTGTTCTTTGTTCTTCATCTCTTCTTGCACCTCGTGGATCCGCTTCAGCGACTCCAGACTTTCGTCGAGCAAGAATGTTGTGTCGTTTATCAACATGTTTATATAGCGAACAAACTGCTTCCCAGAACTGGAAAGGAAAGAGAGGGTGCTGGTCACACGTCCAGCAGGTCCCTGAGAAAGCCAGCCTTCCTGGGCACCACCCACACCCTCCGCAGGCCCGTTGGTGCTACCCAGGCCCCTCAGAGCCCAAGGCCTACAGCGTCGCTTGGTTCTGTTCTCTCACATTAACCGAGGTAAGCTTGTCTAGCAGTGCGCTGGAGCCTCTTGGGGCTCCTGGCAAGCAACTGCTAAACACTCCAAAGTCTGTGAGTCTGTGAGCAGATTCCTTTAGCAGCTTAAATTGGCAACAGGGGCCACATTCACACCATGGACATTTCTCCCTCTTGAGAGCAGGTTTCCCAGCACACCCCTGGCTCATTCCTTCAGTGCTTCTAAGCAGAGACACTCTTCAGGTTGAAAAGGAAATACGCCTACACTCACCATGAAGCAAGGAAAGCAGAAACAATCCCCCGTCTTAGCAGACAAGAGAACTATGAAGTCACTCCTCAGCACAAAGAAAGACACTGAGGGAAACCTGGAACCTAGAATATTGAAAAAGGAGGATATGAACTCATTTTGCAGAGCCTGTAGCTTCCAGTCTAAGATGGCGTTCTGCAGACTGTTATCATGAAGGGACTTGCTGAACTGAAGCTGCTGGGGCTGCCTGGTGGACTCTGAAGAGCAGCTCTGTTCCTGGACCTACGACCATGGAATCAGGGAGGGAAGCCCAGGCCAGGCAAAGAGAGGTCTCTGGGAACAAGAGTGAGAGGCCTGGGCCCAGGATGGCCGGAGTAGAGGGCACACATTTTCAAAGGACATGGTGCAGCTCAGGCCTCGGGTCTGCTTGCTCTTTACACTCATGCTAGGCTTCTGGTGGAACATAACTCTGGGCCTAAGAGAAGGTCTAGAAATGGAAATTATCTTGGTTTAGGCTGCAGAAAGCCAGCTGGCAAATGGGTGTTCCACTAGTAATAGAGATAGTATTGACTAGTAACAAAGGTAACACCAGTTCTCAAGATTTGATCAAAGACCTAATGGGATATAAAAGATCCAAGTCGATGGGATAAAATTTCTTCTGAAGAATAATTCAGGAGTTCAACATCTCTCATCTTTCCCTCTTTCTCCCATCTTTTTCTGAAGCACTGACAGATAACAGGACTGCTGTTCAGGTTTGAAGAGTCACTGAGATCTCACCCAGGGTTATGGGAAGTCTTTAACCAGGACTGAGGGACCTGGTTACAAGCAATGCCCTACAAGTAATGATTCTTCAGATGACAGCCCTAACCTAACTGCTTCTCCATCTAACTTGATTCCTAACTCAGGAAGTTTAATTCTCAAGAGCACTGTAAGATTTCATTCAGTCCTTCTGACGACTCTGTTTAACAGTGTAATCAGAGAAACACCGAGAAACACTTAACATGCACATATTTTCAGAATCTTTTTTTATGCAACCCACCTTAAAGTATGTGACAAATGTAGAGCTCAGCCACATCATGCAAGTGTAGACATTTCGATAACCGGGCCCCAATTTCGCAATACCTTGTGGTAAACTTGCTGGAGGCTGAGACCAAGCAAACAGTAAACAGGAACCCAGTGGGGAAAGTTTTTAAGCTGCATCCTACCTGTGATTTGCAAGACAGGAAGCTGTGATAGACAGGAGGGCCCAGTACTCACTTGAACTCCTCCATGAAAGTGCCATGGTGAGCTATATTTTGCCAAAGGCTTTTAAAGATGGTGCTGATGTGATAGCGAATGGTAAACTTGTCATAGAACTCGCTGGTGGCTCCAGTATGCTCAACATCTATGGAAGAAAGACAGAGACTAAGGGACAGGCAGTTATCACTACGCCAATGTATGCTGCAATACCAGCAATCTGGTAAATTTGCACCTGTATCTGGTGAAGAGAGGAGGCAGGAGAGAAATTATGAGCTGGTTTTGAAGACAAAACGGTTTCACAATAAAGGTGTGGCAATGATTCAACACTGAGAAGCAGGGGCCGGGGACTCACCGGCACCACTAGAACAGCGTCAACTCAAGAGGAATGAAAGCTGACTCAACACAGCTGGCTGGGCAAGTGCAAGGTCCTGATCCCCCGGTATAAAAAAACCAGAAAAACACACCTGGCCATCAGGAGGTAGCACTTCAAATGCACAGCCCTGTGTAGGAAGGAAGCTGAGGGGAATTTTATCGAAGGATATGGACCTATTAAGTAAGCATGGCATCCTAAAGACTTGTGTATCATGCATACTTTCCAGGTGTTCTAAAGCACAGAAAAGTACAGTGAATCCCCCATGTACCTGCTGCTCATTTATCAATTATCAACATCCCTGCACCTAGTAAAATGAAACAAAAATCAAATTTGGTTATGCCAATGGAAAATAGCTTAAGCATGAAAAATTCCAGAGTTCATGATATTTATTTATTTACTTATTTATTTATGAGACAGTCTCCCTATTCAGGCTGGCCTTGAACTCACTGTGTAGCCCCAGGCTGTCCTCAACTTGCAGTGATCGTCCTGCCTCAGCCTCTCAAGTGCTGGAATTGGAGGTGCGCCTCACTCTGCCCAGCAATGACAAATTTTAAAAAGAGGAAGAATTGGCAGGTATAGATAGCTGAGGTTTAAGAAAGAACTAAACACATAAGTTAAAATAAGTAACTATCTTGAATTTATCAAGTTGGCACATTAAGGAAATGTCAGGACAGCAGAGGTGAGGATTTGGGGAATAGGCACACCACCACAGGCAGAATGAATGGCAACACAGACGCTTAGGTCAATTTAACAAGTCGTGGCGAGGCCATCAGCATGCCTGTCCCTGCAACCTGCCAATTCCACTCAAGAAAATGCAGCAAGCATGTTCCAAGACTCTTTCTCACAGACACTCAACAAAGTCCTATTGTATGGCTGTTTGTAAGTCCCCTCCCCAGAGTCCTCCTCCACGCTGTGTCCCCGGGTTCACCGGCCCTGCAGCCGGTGGAAGGACCATCATCTAACACGAGCCCGCTCTAACACTGTTGCACCATTCGGATCAGTGCTGGGCAGGAAGGGCTGGACACGAATTTGCTTTTCCCGTGTCTTGCTAGTCCTTGGAGCTCTTCCTCAAGGGTCATGGTGCTGTGTGACAAGGTAGAGCACTCTTATTCTGAAACCTGATTTTATTTTTGAGACAAGAACTAGAAGCTCAGCGTTTCCTAAGCTGTCACACTCTGGCCAAGGGGAGAATGACGCACACATCGATCTTGTATGGGGACTCTGCTTCTGGTCTGGCAGACAGACACACTCCAGCTGGCTGCTCCTCTGCAGATCTGCACAGAGGCTGCCAGTCTCTTGGGGGAGCGTCCGGGAGCCCCGACTCTGCAGGGCCCTCTCAGGGGGCCCGTCACTGCAGAAGAAAGCAGTGTGGGCCAGCGCACTTGTGCTGGAGCCCAACTGCAGGCTTTGCTGCCACCTGCCTGCTCTCGACCTTCACCAAGCTTCCTGACCTTTCTAAACTCCAGTTTCCCCATTGGTAAAGGGAGGTATTTATAGAGCCCGTCTCTGGGACCTCGGTGGATTAAGTGGAAGGATCAGTGAGTATTGGATGAGTGAGGCTATTATTAGGACAGTGTCATCTGTGTGACTCCAGGGTGGTATCATCCAGGCTGGAGGGCACACGGCTGCACAGCGAAGGGGACAGAGAACAATACCCACTCACCAGCCCGGTCCCACACACACAGACACAGGACTGAGGCACCAGATGCTAAATCCACTCCCTTTGCTTGTTTGTACTACAAAAATAACTGCTTCAATTATGTCTTTCCTTTTCTCCTTTGGTGATACTGGAGAGTGAAGCCAGGGCCTTTGCACTGAACTACAACCCAGACCTTTTTCTATTTTTTATTTTGAGGCTGGGTTTCACTCAGTTGCCCAAGCTGGGCTTGAACTTACAATCTTCCTGCCTCCACCTACCAGAGTGCTGAGATTCTAGGTGGCACCACTACAGCTGTTTGCTTACTTTTTGTTACTTAACCACTTAATATAAATAACATTATTTTTCAAGGATCATATAGGTTACTGTATAAACTATAACATTTAATTTATCCACAATAGAAATATAGGTTGTTTTAAAAATATTTTCACTACACTGTATTCAAAATAATGTTATAGTGAAAGAATGGCTGCTATCAAGAAATCAACCAATAACAAATGCTGAAGGGGCTGTGGGGGAAAAAGAACCCTTCTCCACTGCTGATGGGAGTGCAGACTGATGCAACCACTGTGGAAATCAGGGCAGCGACTTCTCAAGAAACTAAAACTAGAGGTTCCATTCGACCCAGTTATTCCTCTTCTTGGTATCTTCCCGAAAGAATTAAAATAATCCTACCACAATGATATATGCACACCCATGTTTACAGCAGCACAGTTTGTAATAGCTAAAACTTGCAAACAGCCCAAATGCCCATCAACTGGTGACTGGATAAAGATGTAGTCTTTTTCTATACAATGGAGTACTACTCTGCCATAAAGAAGGATGAGCTTCAGACATTTATAGCTAAATGGATGGACCTTGAGACCATATTCTTTAAATGAAATGAATGGAAAACACGTGTTTAAATACCACATTGTTTCTCTGGTGTGAGAAATCGAAAGTGGAAATAAGGACTGAAATATATAATGGATGTTGGGAAATGGGAAGAAAGTGTTGAAATGGGAAGGGGAACATGGGAGGAAGGAGGGAGAAAGGAAGGAAGGGACAAGAAAAAAAGTGAAAATAGAAGGAAAAACTGGAAACAAAGCTTTTGTGCATAGGGAGAGGAGGGGATTTGGGGGGGGGATGGGATAAAACACAATTTATTGAAAAAATTAAAAATATTTAAAAAACTAATGTTGTAGGCTGGGGATTTAGCTCAGTGGTTCCACCACCTGCCTCACCAGTGGAAGGACCCGAGTTCGATTCCCAGTACCAAAAAAAAAATGTAGTGAATATCGTCATAGACAAATATGCAGACACATTTATAAGTATTTCCATGGGACAAAAGAGTGGAATTGAAATTTGCCAGTGAGAGGGCAGGCTGGTTATTCTGCTGACTCTCTGCGCCCAGCCCGCGTCTCACGCTTGGCCTGTGAGTCTTGAGTGGGGACTGTGCCTCAGACCATCAGGGTCACCAACAGAGGGCGCTGCAGCAGGGACAGACAGATGGGGACTCAGCTGACAATGGCTGTGCTCCTGGAGTCCCTCACATGCTTTCTGTCATCTTTAACAGGGATCAAAAAATAAATATACATTGAATTAATGAATGAGCAAAGATACCAGATCCAGTGGGGTCCAAGAATAAGCAAAGTTTTTTTGTTTTGTTTTCTTAAAGCAGGGTCTCGATATGTAGCCCAGGCTGGCCTTGAACTTCACAGCAATTCTCCTGCCTCAGCCTCCCAAGTGCTTGTATTACAGGTGTATGCCACCATGCTTGGCCAAGAAAAAGCATTTTTAACAAGTATACTATTTTACTCACACTTTGGAAACTCAGAATTATGGGACAGTTACAAAAGTAATGCCCTAAGTTCAAAGTGAAAACAAACCAGGTAATTCATTCAGATAAAAACATCCACTTAGGCTACTGACAGCAAAGTGAACCTGCTACATCATTAGAGATGGGAATGTGGGATAGGCAATAAAATATTTCAGAGGCTCAGGGGGAAAATAACCCAGAGCACATGTTCTGGGGGCGGTGGGTGACACACTCCTAAGTGGACATCAGGCCATCAGGTAACAGGTTAGTATCGCCGCCCACCGGCTTCCATGACTCTGCCCAAACATGCAACGTGCCACACGGCACACCCCGGAACCCACCTGTGTAGAACTTCATCAGGGAAGGTACCAGCAATTTGGTGGAGAGTGGGTGGTTCTCAATCATTTCGAAAAACTTCTGGGTTCGAGGCTGAACAGCAGGGTTGGTCATGAACATGACTTCTACGAGTTTGGCCACTAGGTACGGATTCCGGATGTAATTCTGGTTGCACAGCATCACGACAAGGAACATCACGATATCCTGAGTACAGGGCTCATAGAGCACCTGAGGCGAGTATCTGGACGGGGCGAGAGGACAAGGGAGAAGCCTCAGGACTTCCACCCGTGTGCAGGCGGAGTCACCAGGTGGGGAGGGGCCTGATGGACAGTCCAGGAGCAGAGACCCTGAGTTCCCCTCAACTTGCCCAATGTCTCTGTACACTGTAGTCAGACAGAATGATTTTATTTAATTAATTTATTTATTTTTGTTTTTTTGGAACAGGGTCTTGATATGTAGGCCAGGCCAGCCTCAAACTAGCAGTGATTGTCCTGGCTCACCTCCTGAATGGTGGGATTACAGGTGTGCGCAACCCTACCCGGTATAAGGAGGCAGAGATAAAACCAAATACAATTATTGGCTGTACCATATTACTGTATCTCAGAAAAAAAGCTATGATTAAATCGGAAAAAAACTCACAGATCATCACTGCCAAAAGTCTAAAAAAATTTTTTGATGAAGTCTTAATTTTTTAAAAGTGTTTTACATTTTAAAATTGAATGAAATGTTTCAAATAACTGGTATGTTGCAGTGTTTGGGAAAACTTTTTAAACGTATCTTATGTGGGTTCAATTCCAAGGCTAGTTTTCATTCAACAAATAAATCAGGATTTCTCATCATCCTTCACATTTCTCACTATTCAAAATGCTTGTTCACTGCTGATTTGGACTCATGCTGGGGCAGCTGTTATGACAGCAATACAATTTGCTCCATTTAATTTTGGCTCTTATTTAAAAATCATACTAACTTTGTATTTTCCTACTGTTAGCAAACATTCACAATTCGTATTTTGTGACTGTGAACTTACATCACTTTTACTTTTGAAAAGACTTCATATACCACTTTCTTCCCTAGCCAGTATGACTGCAATGATGCTATCACAGTGACAAGGAATTACAATTTGAATTCTTCCAGCCTATCATGTTTGAAAGGTACAATGTGAAATCGTCTTGCTTTGTGTTGCTGGGATCAAACCCAGGATCTCTTGCATGTCAGGTGAGTGTTCTAGCATTGAACTACACCCTCACCCTTGGAATGTGAGTTTTAGAAACCAAGTAAGAATTTTTAAAATTGGGGAAAAGAAAATCTCAAGTATCGGCTATAAGGTCAAACCATTTCTTTATATACTTTCTCCAAATCTATGATTGAGCCAAATTTTGGTATAAAATATAGATGTGCATATTTCTAGCTTTTGAGTGTTCTCTTGGGATGTTTATTAACTGTGTTTCTCAGAACACAGGCTCAACTATGAGAAATTGAACCTGACATTCACAGAATGCACCATTATCTACATGATTACTCCTGCTCTCACCTGAGGTGTTGCTGGACTGGGCCTGTGGCCATCAGCAAGTTTGCTTTTCCAGTTTTAACTCAATTAAAAACAGTATATAGGGCCAGGGATTTAGCTCAGTGGTTCCGCCGCCTGCTTCGCAAGCTCAAGGGCCCGAGTTCGATCCCCAGTACCAAAATAAATAAATACATACATACATACATTCATACAGTATATAAATGCAGCTTTGTAACACAGTTCCTAACAGCATGTACACGTGATCCACAAGAACATATTAAAGTATATGTCAGATACTGAGGCCATACTTTTAAGTGAAATAAATAGGACTCACATGTGTAAATACCGAAATTTCTCTAGTGTTAGAAACTGAAAGTGTAAATAAGGATTAAAATGATTAAAACGAATAATTGATAATTTTAAGTATATGTCAGAGGTACTTACTGTACAATAAAAAATAAAAATTCAGCAACATCTTCTACATAAAACTCCGGCAATGCTGCAAATACCTTGGGGACATCTGAACTTAAAGGCAGTGTTATGCTGTCAAAGAGAAAAAAAGCACAATTTACAAAATGAAATCATGGCGTATCACACTACAAGGAATATCATGCTACCATTAGATAAAAATCCACCTCTCATGCTATCAAACAACTATATAAAAAATATACAGGCAAAGAAACCACAACCAGGAATAAAAAGAAAATAATGAGACAGTGGGTGTGCTAGGGTGCGTGTGAAATGTTTTATCTCATCTTGATTTCTTATGAAAATTAATGCAGTTCCAGTCCCTGCTGTGCAAGTGCAAGGTGCCGAGTTTGATCCCCGGTACCAAAAAAAAAAAAAAACCCAAACAAAATAAAGTTAATGCAATAAATAAAGTGGGAAGGAAATTAAAGATTATATTTGGTCATTTTGTGTGACTCAAACTGTTAGGGCCACCACATGTTGTACAGGGTTTGGGTCAATCTCATCAATAATGGTGACCCACAGACTTCCTTTTATTATTTTTTTTTGCTTGCTTTTTTTGAGGCAAGGTTCCATTACATCGTTCAGGCTGGCCTTGAACTCTCAGCAATCCCCCTGCCTCAGACTCCCAAGTGCTGGGATCACAAGCATGAACCACCACACCCGGCCCACAGACTTCCTAATAACCAGAAAATAAATGAAACAAAACTGGCTGCCTGGAGATGTCCAGTTGATGACAAAGTGACTGCCTGAGTGTCCTTAGCTCACTCAGAATTTGCTGGGTACTCTGCTGGACCCAGGGCCTAGGAGGGCCTCATATCCTGTTGTCTCCAGCTTTGGCTTCCCATTTAATGATTTCCCTTTCCATCAAAGATTTTATAAGATTTTTTTTTAAATGCTATGTTGAAGCTTAAAAAAAAAGGCATTGGCATTTTCCTTTGACAGTTTACTAATCATGAGGGATATATTTTGATATATTTATTTCATGGGCTCTACCAACAAAGTCTGGAAAGTGAATCCTTGGTAAAGTTAGGGTTTCAGCTTTAGTTACTGACTCCAAAGAACGACCACGACAACACAGCCCAGACAACAGAGACGTGGCAAAGAGGAAAGAGCACACTCACTCGGGATATGCAGGGTCCAGGATGCGGAGCAGCAGCTGAATGAGAAGGCCATAAAAATTCAGACATCTTCTCAGGAAGCTCTCGTCAAGTAAGCCAGCGTCAGCACAGGCCTTGCACCGTACCAGTTTCTGTGGAAGTAGGTGTGGCCCCACCCATAGATTAGTCAGGAGCTGAGGCCCCGCAGCATGACTGGACAGGGAAGGGGGCCAGGAAATGGGAAGTCTAGTGCTAGAGCTTCTAGAACCTTCTAACTGGCTACAGGATGCTGGTTGTGTCAAGATCTTTCTATTTCCTGAGAAAAACAAAAGATATGCCATGCAAACCACTGAGCACAAAGTCTAGCACACACTTAGTACTCGAGGTTAGTTGTTACAGTCACATTTCAGTAACTTGGTTGGAGTGGGGTTGCCAGGGAGGCCCTCTGGGTGTCAGGATGGTTAGTGGAAAAAAGCCAGACAAATCCACACCTGAATTCTAGCACCACGGCTAATGAGCTGCCCTCAGACAGACAAAAGGCCTGTCCACCATGGAAGCGCTCTGTGCCTCGGAAGGCTGAGAATGAAACACACATGCACGCATACATGGACACAGAAATGTGACAGTTCAGAGACCCCAGAACACATCTGTGCAGGTGGTAGGGGGCTCTGGGCCCCTGGTTTATTTTGTACCTTCAAGCGTCTTCTCGATTAGCAAATGCAAAACTAAAATCTTAACCTGTACAAGAAGTCAGACAGGTGGTTTCCCCAGATCATCCTACTAGACCACAGGAAGGATGACCAGCTCACCTTCAGAACTGTCATTTAAATATAAGCGTGTAAGTGTTTTCCTTGTACAAGGTCAGCCAGTATTTGTTTTTAGCTGAGTCTTACAAGTAGGAGTATTTCCAGGTATCATTAAGTTCTGCAGAACTGATCGTTTTCAATTAGAAACAAAGAATGGGACAATGGAAAGAGATCTTTCCATTACTACAGATCCATCTTGGCAGGAACCATGGGGCCGCAGGGCCAGATGTCCAGAGCATGTGTGCGTGGTGGGCTGTGGGTCAGAGGGCAGTGGGCAGGGAGCATCTTGCATAAGGTGGGCCAAGGGCGGTGACATGAAGCCGAGGGTGAGAAAACCCAGGAAGAATTCATGCTGTCATTGTATAAGCATGTGCAGATTCTGTGCTGAGATTTAAATAATTATACAGAGGCGCACTCGAGGTATCAACAAGTTTCAACATGTCCTGTTTTATCTTGAGGGAAAGGGAGAATGAAGAAAAAAATCAGGACACTAAACTACTCACTCCAGGCATATTCTGGAAGAAAAATTATTGCTACAAGGCCGATCCATAATGATTCTAATGAGCTTCACAAACCTTAAGCTGAGTTTTACAGCGCTTCAGCATCTCGCGGTGTCTAGTTGCCAGGGGGGAATCTTTCCACTGGCTTTCATTATTTTTCAGATCTTCCACAGTTCTGAAATCAAAGACTAACAGTTAAATGAAAGAAAACACCCAGCTCTGCCTTATCTATTCATTTCAACCATTTCACTGACTCTCTGACCTGTTTCCACACAGAAGTATCTTCAAAATCAAAGGATATCTTACAACCAAAGGCAAGTTATGATTTAATTGGCAGCACTTTTTTCTTATTGGTTCCTAAAATGATGATGTGTCTTAAAATTGTTAATGTTGGATTTGATGACATATAATTGTCTCTTTTTAAAAGAAAGTACATTGTTCCCTTATTTTCCTGAGAGAGGAAAAGGAAGTCTCGTAATTGAGGTCACTATGCCTACGGGGTTATCAAAGCAAAAGGCTGTGGTATTAAGGGCCCCTCCTCATCTTCAGTCTTCACAATTGTTCTTTGCTGAGATGATCTCCGTGGCTTTGTTCCTGATTGCTCTGGGGATGTGATCAAATGTCACCTGTCAGCGAGGGAATGTCTTTCCCGGTCACCAAACATGCTGCACACTTTAGAGACTGGTTCATTAACATGATTTCACCCCCTCTTCTAGTGACTGTGTGGAAAATGAGAGGGTGCCAAATCCCTGAACACTTCACTCCCCAGAAGGTGTGTCACCTTTCTGCACAGCCTAGCTGTCACCGAGGAGGCAGAGTGATGAGACAGTCACATCATTTTTCTAGGAGCACAGGGGTAGAGGGGTTCTGGCTGTGGCAGAGGCTCCACAGTTAGGCTCAGGCCTGAAGCAGCTTCAAAATACCTCCATGAGTCTCCTTTCCCAGCCATTCCGATGATTCAGCATCCCTAACACTGCCCTTTAATGATCATCCCCTTTCTGATCATCCCACATACTTGGGACTCTTGCCCACAACTGACACGGGAATGTGGCAGCTGGAATAATCGCCCTGGAAAGATGTCTCATCTTAGTTGCTGGATGGAACCTGGGGGTCGTGACTGAGGGACTTGGTACTGTGATGAAGGGCACAAATGTTGATGTGGAGAGACTATCCTAGATTATTTGGGTGCCCAATGTCATCACACAGGTCCTGCTGAGAGAAAGAGGGAGAGATGGCAATGCGACAACAGAAGCAGAGGTCAGAGAGAAGAGGAGGTTTGGAGATGAGATGCCACTGGCTTTAACACGGTGGGAGGGGGCTACAAGCCAAGGAGAGCAGGCGAGGAGACATGTGCTCCCCACAGGGCCTCGAAGAGGGTTGGAGATGTGATTCAGAACTTCTGAGTGACACAACTATAAGATGACAGTGTGCTGGTTTAAGTCACTGAGGTTTTTATTTTGTATTGATTTCTTTTTGTGCTGGGGCTGGAACCCAGGGCCTTGTACATGCTAAACACGTGCTCTACTGCTGAGCCACATGCCAGCCCCTCAGTCACTAAGGTGGTAGTGATTTGCTACAGACCCACAGGACTCTAACACCATGACCTACAGTGCCTGGCAAGATGACAGCTAAGAGAAAAATGGACTGCTGCAGCCAGGTCTATAACAAGGCTGGTCTGAAAGTGGTGAAGACCCAGTAATTATGAGATGGAACCCTGGTAGTCCAGGGCTCTGCATGAACTTGCCTGGGATAAAGAGACAGAGTGGCTACTTCTAACTATGCTGGAAAACTTACAACAAGAAAATGACAGACTCAAGGTTTCCACTTCTTACCTCCTAGAAAACCTGATGAACCTGGGAGTTTCTAAGGCAGAGTCGGGGCCTACAACTTATCAGATATAACACAGGTGAAATTCATAACCTTCCTGGGTCTCCTGAGAGGTGACATGGAGACTGGGTTCCCAAGAGTTCAAGTGCAGGAGTCTGGGAAATGTGATCGCTCCAAGTCCCCAGGTCCCTCAATGTGCTGAGCCCACCTCTCTGCTGTAATGACCTCAGCTGAGGCAGTCACCTTGCAGGGTGACACCAGCTCCTTTAGGACCATCACCCTCCACCACCTCCAGGACCACAACCAGGCAGATCAAGGGCTGCCCTGGGGACGCATTATGGAAGCAGACACTTGAAGGAAAAAATATGGGCAGATTTGCTAAAATGGTATATGAGTCTTCTATTGCAGCTGTAACAAATTATAAGAAACAATACAATTATTATCTTAGTGCTCTCATGGTCAGAAGTCTAAAATGAAGCCAGACTTGGTGGTGGAGGTCTATAATCCTAGCCTCCTAGAAGGCTGAGGCAGGAGGATCCAGGTTCAAGGACAACATGGGCAACCTAGTGAGACACACTTAGTGAAACTTGTGTCTCAAAATTTGAAAAAATAGCAATTAATAATTAAAAAAACAAAACAGCTGGGGACATAGCTCAGTGTGAGGGTCCAAGGTTCAATACTCAGTACCAAAAATAGAAAAAAAGGGGCCGGAGATTTATCTCAGTGGTTTCGCCGCCTGCTGCGCAAACGCAAGGACCTGAGTTTGATTTCCGGCACCAAAAAAAAAGAAAGAAAAAAGAAAAAAACGGGTCTAAAATGGATCAGCAGAGATGGATGCTTCTAGAGGTGTGTCTGGAGGGGGTAGATGTTTCTTTACCTTTTCCGGCTCCCAAGGTGACCTGCATCCCTTAGCTTAGAACCCAAATCACTCTGGCTCCTGCTTCCTTACAAAAAGTCCTGTGATGGCACTGGGTGTGGGGGGGCACTCAGATGATCCAGGATACTCTCCCTGTCAAGATTCTCACTGTAGTACCTTAACCACTTATGGCGACATCGGCACAGGATCTGGGGACCAGTATGTGAGCATCGTTGGGCTGCTGTTATTCCACCCACCACCTACATTGTGAGAAATGTGGGCATCTGTGTAGGGTCACAGGTGGGAAGAGACTCCAGGGTGCTTCACAGGGAAGAGGGAAATGCGACCACATTTCTCTGCTGGGCTCCCCTGACTGTCAGGATCACACCCACATGAGCCTCTGGACCCGACATGATCCTGAGACTTGGATGAGGCTCTGTGTGCCCAGCTGGCCCGGTGAGACCTGGACCTGACAGTCACCTAGGCTGGAAGAAGCTGAGTTTCACCTTGGTAAGACCCACAGGAAGGAACTAAAAAGTTCAGGAGCTTGGAATGGGCGTGCAGACTTATGTGTGATTTGCTCAGAAAAGCTGCCTGCTGATGCACACAGGACACGCCCAGCCGTGTCCTAGATGTCACTCGTGCTATCAACTCTGAAACACCTGGGTGTGGGGCACACACCATCTCTGCAAGGCACAGCAGCGCTGACCCGTCTGGGCTGGGAGGGCAGGCGACAGGTGGGGACCCTGGAATGGGCCAGCCAGGGGCCAGGGGCAACAGGATCTCAGCAGGGCCGGCCACCCTAAGATAGTGGACATGAATCCAAACCACAGCTTGAAATTTATGTAAGCCTCTCGAGATCACTGGGTTTATATGCTGATAAAAAGCGCTAAAAAGGGCAGAGATAGGAAAACTTGAAAAACAAGTTAACACTTAGTCAAAATGGCACAGCTGGACACCACAATCAACAACAGCAAGAGCACATTCTTTTCAGGTCCATGAAGGTAAATGTCAGGAAAATCTCAATAAACTTCAAAGAACACAAAATGCACAGAACAAGATTAAAACTAGACCTATATCTCTCACCATGCACTAAACTAAAATGGAAATGGATTAAAGATCTAAATATTAAAATAGAAACGCTGAATCAGCTGGAACAGAGGTTAGGTAGAACTCTTGAAGACATTGCTGTAGGAAAAGATTTTATGAACAAAACCTCAGTTGCCCTTGAACTAGCACAAAGAATCAACAAGTGGGATCTCTTCTTATCAAAAAGCTTCTGCACAGCAAGAGAAACCACCAGCAGTGTGAAGAGACAACCCACAATGCGGGAAAAAATCTTCACCTGCTGTTCCTCAGACAAAGGTCTACTATCTCGAATCTATAAAGAACTTTAAAAAAATCAGACCTCCCAAATTTAAAGACCCAATCCAAAAATGGGCATCTAAAATGAAAAGACATTTCTCAGACAAAGAAGTAGAAATAGCAAATAAACATATGAAAAAATATTCAACATCACTGGTCATTTGTGAGATGCAAATGAAAACAAAGTTGAGACTCCATTTCACTCCAGAAAGAATGGCTGGTATCATCAAATCAACCAATAACAAATGCTGGCGGGGCTGTGGGGAAAGAGGAACCCTGCTCCACTGCTGGTGGGAGTGTAGACTGGTGCAACCACTGTGGAAATCAGTATGGAGATACCTCAAAGAACTAGGACTGGAAGTCCCATTTGACCTAGCTATTCCCCTGCTGGGTTTCTTCCCCAAAGAATTAAAAGAATCATAACACAGTGATATATGTGCACCCATGTTCATAGCAGCACAATTTGTAATAGCTAAAACTTGGAAGCAGCCCAACTGCCCATCAACTGGAAACTGGATAAAGAAAATGTGGTTTTTACATGAAATGGAGTACTACTCAGCCATAAAAAATGAGAAATTAGAGACATTTATAGCTAAATGGATACACACTGAGGCGCTACTCTTAAGTGAAATAAATAGGACACATGTGTAAATACTGAAGTTTCTTCAGTGTGAGAAACTGAAAGTGTAAATAAAGACTAAATGAGAAAATGAAAAAATGGAAACAAAGTCTCTGTAAATAGGGAGGGATGGAGGGGTTGAAGGGAGGCCAGGGGAAGGGGGAAAAATAAGAACCAAGAGAGATTATGTAAAGGTGCAAATTTCCAATGATGAATGTCATTATATTGTATACCTAAAATGTACCAATAAAATAATATTTTAAAAAAATGCACAGAACAAATTCTCTGACCATGATGGAATTTAGCTAGAAATCAGTAAAAAAAGAGAAACAGACAAGTGCCCCAAGAATCTGCAATTTAACCAACATATCTTAAATACTCAGTAAGTTTTTAAAAAAAACAAAAAAAGCCTTGAAAACATTTTGACCTGTCAGGTGTAGTGGTGCACGCCTGTAATCCCAGCACTTGGGATTGCTGTGAGTTTGAGGCCAACCTGGGCTACACAGTGAGTTCAAGGCCCGCCTGAACTACACAGCAAGACCTTGTCTTGAAAAACCAAAAACAAAAGAAAGAAAAAGAAAATATTTTGACTTGAGTAAGATATGACATACCAAAAGTGAAGGATGAAGCTAACGTCTTACATTCACATACAAGAAAGGGCTGAAAAGGAATGGTTTAAGGATCCACCTCAAGGGCCAGGGATTTAGCTCAGTGGTGCCGCTGCCTGCCTCACAAGTGCAAGGTCCTGAGTTCAATCTCTGGTACCAAAAAAAAAAAAAGAAAGGATCCACCTCAAGAGGCAAGCTAAGAAGTGACAAAAAAGATACTTAAAAAGGAAAAGAAATCAAAAGCCAATACTAAAGATCCTACACACATTAAAATGATAAAAAAAGAAAACATTATGAACAACTTTATGCCTCTAAAATTTGAAACCACATATAATGGGAAAACAAACAAAAAAAGAAATGAAAAATCAAAATAATCTATTAATTGAACAAAACTTATAATTAAAGTATTTTCTTAGTGGAAAACCTTACCTCTGACAGTTTTATCACTGAACTGATTCATACAGTTAAAGAAGAAGTAACATAATTCATATACAATACAATGAACTCTTCTGGAGAATATTTTCAAAAGGGAACATTCCCCAGTTCCTTCTATGAGCCAAAATCTAAGAAGTTAGGCCAATCTTTCTTTTGAACAGACTCAAAAGTCCTAAAAGAATATTAGCAAATTGAATATCCAATGACATAGATATAAAAATAATATCAAAATTGAGTTTATTTCAGGAGTGAAAAATAGGTTTAATATCAGAAAATCAACTGATGCAATTCAAACACATTAAAAATCTATAATCTCAATACACACGAATTTCCTCAATATGATAGCAGAGGACATAAAAAAGCTTTCCATGCCCCACAGGACAAGACATACATCAAGGTTACAAGTAGTTCCACATCCATGGTTTCAGTTACCGAGCATCAATCACAGTCAGGACAATGAGGCATCTTGAGAGAGAGGCCACATTCACATCTCTTGACTACAGTGTAACTGACCTATATTTTGTTACTACATTAGTTTCTTACTGTAATTTATAACATAAATGTATTTATCTTGGAGTTTTTGAGCAGGGAGCCGCAATGTAGCTCAGCCAGCCCTCCCTAGCACTGGGATTGTGGTGGGCACCACCATGCCTGGCTCCAAATTATACTTTATTGTAGTATCCACGTATGGAAAAGTCATGGAATATACAGGGTTTGGTAGTATCCAGGGATTTAGGAATTGCCTGGGAGTCTCAGAACATATCCCGAGGATAAAGGGGGTACAGTATTCCCTGTATTTCTATATGACATTGTGCTAGAAATTACAGCCAATGAGCTCAAGTGTAAAAGTATCAGAATGGAGAAAAGAAAAGAAAAAAGCCTATCATTATTTACAGGCAATGTGACTGTATTTAGACAAAAAACCCTGAAAGAATCTACGGAGTAAATATAATAATTACTAAGTGATTTTACCAGTGTAAATGTGACACAGTTTGTCTCATAGCCAGAGTAGACCAAAGACTAAAACTGGTTTCTCTATTATTATCCAAATGTTCAAAAAATGTTTGCTTCCACACTGCTGTGACTTCCATTTGGCTGGAAGTGCCAGTGCATGGGAAGAAAGGCGTGGATTAAGAAACAGTGGTGGGAGCTGGTTGGGAACCGAGGCTGCTACCTGGCCACCTGGACTCTGCAGGCCACAGGATAACAGGTCCGAAGGGTGGTCACCAGTTGGCAGGAATAAATGACCTTGATCAGTGGAAAACACAATTACAGTGGACCCTTGACTTATGAACTCAACTCGTGGTGAGGTTCAGGCTCCTCTACACAGCCTTCAAAGTCTCTCTCCTGCATAATTTTAGGCCACACTTTCTTCCAGGCAAATCTGAGCCCACAATTTCTCAGGTAACCCCACACAGGAAAGGAGGTTGTCATGTACCTTCCAGAATCTTTAAAAGGGTTAAATCTGTATCTGAAACCACCTGAAAGCACAAGCAGCTGGCATTTGGGTTGTAACTCAAGACTTTGGTCATAAGTTAAAACTAAAACTCCAGTCGTGACTCGGGTTGTTTGTACATCAGGCTGGTCATAACGTGAGAGTTCACTGTACTGCTTCACAGTCTAGAGACGGGGGGGTACTCCTAAAGTGCTACCTGAAGCCGAGCTCAGTGGCATACACATGGAATTCCAGCACTCGGGGAAGCTGAGGCGGGAGGATCCAAAGTTCAAGTGCCCCCTGGGCAACTTAGTGAGACACTGCTCTAAGTAAAAACTTCAAAAATGGCTGCGAATGGATCTCTGTGGTAGGATATCCTGGCTTCAATCTCCTATTATAGCCCCCAAAATAAAAATAAAAGTACTTCCAGGTAGAGTAAAGTCAAACTCAAAGGAAAAACTTAATGAAGGCAGTGGAGAGGACCAGTGAGGGGTCAGCACTCGGGTCATGGCCAGGTGAGCACTGTGGACAACTGAGGGGCCCGGATGTGGAGGACGCCCCTGCAGCACCCCACATGCACACCCTATCCCCCCACTGGCCAGGGAGGAGCGAGCACAACACCCACCTGTTGAGCTCCCGGATGGCGCGGAGCCTGCGGATGTAGCGGCGGCAGCTGGGCAGGATGGAGAGGTGGTGCGCTTGCAGCGTGAGGAAGAAGCACTCGGTGGGGAACTTGGGCTCCGAGAATGGAGGCTGATCTCCATCTGGGAGAGAGAACACGACGCTGGATAAAATCTACTGTGGGTCTCAAACCCGGGAAAAGCTCAGTTTGGTAGGGACTTGCACTCCAGTTCTCCAGAAGTTTAAGCTCCGGCCCGCTTGAACCCCCAGTGGTTTGCTATTTAACATGCAGCGATGGAATTCAAATCAGAGCTGCCAGCAGTGAGACATAAAACTTACAGCCAGTTGGGAACAAGTTAAGGACACGCTGTAATATGACAGACTTAGCTGGTGCCATAGGAGCAACTGAATCCCTGTGAGCTCTGTTATGACCACATCTCCTGTCCCTTCTGGTTGAATATCTATGTAGATGTCCATCGGTGATCTTTGACTTTATGTGTCCTGATGCATTTTACAAAACCACTGCCATTTTTCAATACACAATTATTACTGAACTCTTAAAATGGAACTATAGTAATAAGCTGTTGATTCCACAGCCATTTCCCTGCACATTTGTTCTAATTTCTCTATTATAAATAATAGATTAAGGCTGGGCGTGGTGGTGCATGCCTGTAATCCCAACACTCGGGAGGCTGAGGCAGGAGGATCACTGTGAGTTCAAGTTCAGCCTGGGCTACATGGCCAGCTTGGACTGCACAGCAGACCTCTCAAAAAAACAAAAACAGGGCTGGGGATTTAGCTCAGTGGTTCTGCCACCTGCCTCGCGCAAGGGCAAGGTCCTGAGTTCAATCTCCAGTACCAAAAACAAAAGCAAAAAAACAAACCAAAAACAGACTACTGAATGGGAGGAGCTATATACAAAAATTACTTTCTTGCCCCCCAGCTTTGGGAATATACTTTGAAAAGTGGAATTATTAAGAATAACAGTATTACATATTTTTGTTTTGTTTTTAATTGACAGAAAATAACTATTATTTATAGGGTGTGGTGATTTATTTCAATCCAGGCATACGATGTACAATGATCAGATCAGGATAACTGGTATGTTCATTGTCTCAAGCACACTCAAAATCTTCTCTCTAGCTATCCTTTTTTTTTTTTTTCAATACTGGGGACTGAACTTAGGACCTTGTGCTTTCGAGGCAGGCATGGCGCCACTGAGCTAAATCCCTGGCCCTCTCTTGCTATCTTGAAATACACAATTAATTGCAGTTGACCACAGTTATCCTAACTCGCTAAAGAACATCAGAAGTTATTCCTCCGGTCCTTCCAAGTGTGGTGGCATGTGCCTGAGGTCTCAGCTACTTAGAGAGGACCGCTTGAGGCCAGGAGTTCCAGGACAGCCAGGACAGCCTGGGAGAACACGGTGATACCCTATCTCAAAGTCCAATCCACCAGCTGGGCAAGGTGGTGCATACCCATAATCCCAGCACCCAGGAGGCTGGGAGCAGGAAGCTCGCTGTGAGTTCGAGGCCAGGCTACATTATATAAGTGAGACTCTGTCTCAAAAAGCAAGATAAAACAGGCCCGGGGGTTTAGCTCAGTGGTTCTGCCACCTGCCTAGCAAGTGCAGGATCCAGAGTTCGATCCCTGGTACCAAAACAAAAAACAAAACAAAGAACAAGACAAAAACAAAAACAACTCCCCCCAAAAAACCTATTTAAGTAGCCTCCCCCTTTCCCTCAGTAAATTTTGTTATGAATCCCCAGAATTCACTTTAGATTAAATAAATTGATTTAGGGCTGGGGATTTAGCTCAGTGGTTCCACTGCCTGCCTTGCAAGTGCAAGGTCCCGAGTTCAGTCCCTGGTACCAAAAAAAAAAAAAATTGATTTAATGCCATCTGTTTCTTCACAAATTTACATTCTGTGCCAGTGAAAGAGAATCTTTTAGAGCTTTCAATGATACAAACAGCCCGCTGCAGCATGCGTGCCATAGGTCCGCCACCACTGTTCTATGCTACCACTTTGATTTGGGCTAATTTATAGATGTATGATAATTTGAATTTCTTTCAATTTGTACAACTCCTACAATAAGTCCCCTTTATACCCAAGTATATTTTATTTCCTGTGACACATATAGTATTGATTACATTTTTTTTCCCATGCAAAAGAAAACCGCCTGCTGTTAGAATTCAAGTTTGGCCCTTACACATTTGTAACAGTTCTATGTGCTGAATAGTGAGCCCTTACCAATATGCAATATGTATTTCCCCTTCTTTTATTTTCTATATTCATTTTTCTTCTCTATAAAAGGTATGTTTACATATTAAGACACATGCATATTATCTCTAATGGTATGTTTCTTTCCTGAAGTAACAAATTTCTGTCTTCACAGTTGGGCCAAATCCTCCATTTGGTTTTCTTTCTTTCTTTCTCTCTCTTTTTTAAAGTAAATCTTGAACCCTTGGACTCTCAGAATTTATAAGTCTACAGATGTGACTCGAGGATTACAGCGACATTCAGGGAAGCACCAGCCCAAGGCTGACTCTCCTACTCCCTGGCTGCTCCATGGTGAGCAGCTCACATCACAAGGCTGCCACAGCCCGGTTCTGGTTCACCCTATTCAACGAGTAACTTCATGATTCTGGAGAAACAAACGCCACAGGGATTTGTCTGTCCTTAAATAATGTTTTATATTTCTGAGAAGAAAAATGAGTAACTACAGGTTCCAAATAGTCACATTTTCGCCGGGGATTTAGCTCAGTGGTTCCGCCGCCTGCCTAGCAAGCACAAGGTCCAGAGTTCAATCCCTGGTATCAAAAAAAAAACCCCACAAACAAAAACAAATAGTCATATTTTCAAACTATCTGTTCATCAACGTCTATAAAATATTTCATAAGAACTGTAATTGATAACTATACAGAAAATCCATTCCTTTTTTAAAGATCCAGAACAGTATATGTCCACAGATATGTTCTATGGACCCACTTGTTTCGGTGAATCCAAACAAGAATACTTCCCTGGGTGGTTTTTTTTTTTTGGTACCAGGGATTGAACTCGGGTCCTTGCACTTGCGCAGCAGGCAGAGAAACCACTGACCTAAATCCCCAGCCCTTCCCTGGGTGGTTTTTACTGTGTGCCTTGGACCTGGAATGCCACCCTCAGGAAAGGCAGCAGCACCCTGTGGGCAAGCGTGGCATCCACACCAGCAGCACCGCATTACTCACAGAGCTCAGCCAGCCACTCGTTCACGTCCTCCATCGTCGCGTTCACGCGCGTCTCATCGTTGGGCAGTGTAATCCGGCAGCGCGGGTGGAATATATACGTGGGGTCAACTGTCTCTAACTTGATCTTGGTACTCAGCTGCTGCAGTACCCAGAGGAAATTCAGCATAAATCCATCTGTAGATACTAGTCGATCGTCTGTCTATGAAATATAAAAAAACATTCAAAATAACGATCTGAGGAGGGACTGTCACACAACTTAATATGAAAGCAGACTGACCATTCAAACACGACCACATGCTAAAGTTAGTGAGCAGACATATCCTGTCACCACTGTCGTTCTGTGAGTGGGTGCTGAGAGTGAGTGTTCATCCACTGTGGGGGATTTCATACCCTCACTCAGTGAACTTTCAGAGGAAGCCTGAGGGTCAGCAGCATGCTATGCACATTTTACAGAGGAGGGAATGCAGGTTCAGAGAACGTAAGTGATTTGCCCTAAAACCTCCACATTAATAAGCAGAAACACAATAAGTGTGGCTTCCTTTCTCTTCTTTATTCCCTGCCAAAACATCAGAACAGAGCCAGGGCTATAGCTGAGTGGTAAAGTGTTTGCCCAGGGTGTTCAAGGTCCTGGGTTCGACTGCCAAAAATAAAACAGAATGACTAGTCCTATGGGTTACCCTGTGACATAGCTGCATTAGCTGACAGCTTCGGTGCTGCCCTGCTTTAATGATCCAACAATTCTAAGAATGACAGCACCTGGCGAGGGAGTGCCCAACACTAACCCAACAGCTTCACTTACAATAAAGCCACAGGTTAGGTGTCACTGTTATCCTCATTTAGCGATGGGGAAACTGAGGCATGCCTCTGCAACTGTCTATGGCCCCACTTTTGTTTCATTTTGTTTTGGTATCAGGAATCGAACTCGGGACCTTGCACTTGCAAGGCAGGCGGCGGAACCACTGAGCTAAATCCCCAGCCCCTACAGTCCCACTTTTAATAAATGGTGGAACCACAACCAGAAATCACCACGTCCATGCATTTCTCTATACATTTTGTTTTGCTTCTAAGTGTCATAGGAAGGATGTTATTTTTTATTTGTTTTGAGACAGGGTCTCACAATGGAAGCCAGGCTGATCTCAAATTTGTGGTAATCCTTCTGCCTCAGCCTCCCGGAGGGCTGGGATTACAGGTGTGTATCACAGCTTACACACAGACCTGTGTGTTGGGCCTACACAAAAGCTGCCTGTTTCCACCTTGGTATCTTGCACACATCCAGAAGGCGGCTCTTTTCTCAGGCTCACAGTGGCTGGCTTTGTGCATCAGTCAAGGATCTGATCAACTGTCACCTCAGAGAGACCTTCCTGCTCCTCAATCAAAACTCACCCCCACAGCTCCCTTCTGGTCTGGTACAGTTACTCGCAAGTCCTTCCCTTTGCGCTGTTTTCTTTGTGGATTTCACTTATGCATCTACCCATTGACCCTGAGAATGCTGGTCTCGGTCAACACTGTGTTCCCGCATCCCAGAGCAACGCCTGGGGGAGCAGGTGACCAAAGAGGGCTCTGGGAACCCTACCTGCATCTGCGCCTTCTTCATGTTGGCATTGACGACAGCTGCCATGTAACCAAGGGCCGCCTCCCGGGTCTCCCCATTTAACAAAATACTATGCAGAATCTTGAAGAGCTCTTGCTGCAGTTATTTTTAAAAGGAAGAGAAAAATTAACCTCATTTTGAATGCTATTCCATTTATCCCTCTACTTCTAGAACAGCTGGCCTGTCCCCCACTCTGTCCCCTCTCCCACTTCCAGGCCCTCCCCGAGAGGCTGACTGCATGGGGGACAGAGGATCAGAGTGCACACTCAGTGCTGAGATGCATGGCAGCACAGCACATGGAGAACGGAGGAGAATGGAGTTACGGGTTTAGTAAAACGGCCTTCATTACTTCCGTTCCATGATCAAAATTCCCTTCATTACCCAAGCCTGTGATATGCTTCTACATCAGAATTGAAGACACATTAATCAACCTTAGAGATAAGTGGATCAGTGAGGAGGTGTGTGCAAATTCACAGCTCTTGACCCCAGGACAATTCAACTGGCTGCTTGGCTGCTCCGGGTGCCAAGAGAGCAGGGCCCTAAATGTAGGGCCCTAAGCAGGGGCCTGGCCCGGGGCTGGTACATTGGAGGTAGCACGATTTAGCTGTGGTTATTACTCAAGGCTTAGAAAGCTAGGGTGCAGCCCAGTGGTATAGACTGGCCTGGGGATCTCCATGTAACAAAACAAAAATTTTAAAAAGATATCTGTTCCTTATATATAGGAAGCTTTCCTTCTTGAAAGCTCAACTGATTTAAATTTTTTGTTTCATTTTTTGTTGTTGTTTTGAGACAGGATCTCACTATGTAGTTCAGGCTGGCTTCAAACTCACAGTGATCCTCCTGCCTCAGCCTCCCGAGTACTGGGATTACAGGCGTGTGTCACCATACCTGGCTTCAAACTCACTTTTACACAGCATTTTCGAACCAGGCAGCCTCCCGCCCACAGAACGGAAGGAGCTGCCTAGCTACAGCTCCTCTTCCAGTCCCTGCTCACGTCTCTTCCCTCAACACCTACCCTTCCCAGCTCCAAGTAGTGCTGCAGGGACTGGCTGACCACTCGAGTGTTCTCCAGGGTAATGGCAGGCCCCGAGAAGTATTTTTCGACCACTTTAATCTGGAAAGATGAGAAACACATTCAGTCAGCACACTGTGCACAGCCGAGAAGGAGTCTGAAAAAAAAGGCAGTGAGGGCAAATGGCCACTGTACTTACGTCGTCTTCAGCAAAGACCGAGAAGCTGAAGAAGGCTCCCAAGTAAGAGAGTCTCTGCAGCTCCCTCCCGGAGCCGGGGCTTAAGGGTTTCGGCAGCCACAAGGGCAGAGAGGCAACCTGTGGGGGACACGGAGGATGCAGGTCAAGTGCTGCGAGGGCAGGTGGGCACCGGGGGAACGGACCGAGCTCCGGCAGCCGCCTGCTCAGCACCAGCGCTGACACCACCACCCCACAGCACAGGTGCGACCTGTTAGGGTCCCTGGTGGTCTTTCTCACCTCAGACAGAGGAGAGCCCTCCAACTCCTGCAATTCACAAGATACTCTTCGGTGGAGCTGGAATGAACCACTTCATACTACCCAGAGGACTTGAGTATAGACTAGGGCTTGTCATTCTAGTTGTACAATACTGACCCCTCCCTCCCAAAACAATCAGAAGGGAGTGAGTAAGTTCATGCGGGAAACACTGCGTACGACAGCATTTTCGCAGCTGAGAGCTCCCCAGTCAGGACATCCCCAGCTCTGTCCTAATTTCCTCCCAGAGGTCTTTAGCTGATGTTAACTAAGACTGGCTCTTGCATGGCGGTGCGCTCCTGACAATGCGTGCGTGTGCGAGGTGGGCACTTACCAGATTGCACACAGGGTGTGTCTTCCCAAACTTGGTTTCACAGAGTTCACCTAATGCCTGGAAATAAGGTCAGAGAGAATCACTCACATGCATCGCAGCTCACACTGCTGCAAAGGACAGCTTTAACTGCAGCCTCAAACACCTGGCCATTCCTGAAACAACGGTAACAGCTTTGTGGATTTTTTTTCTTCTTAATCAACTACTAATACACATGCATTGTAAAAGTTGCTCAAACTTTACCCTTAAAAACAACCCCTACTGGGCCAGGGATTGAGCTCAGTGGTTTCACCACCTGCTGCACAAGTGCAAGGACCTGAGGACCCGAGTTCGATCCCCGGTACCAAAAAAAAAAAAAAAAAAACCCCAAAAAACCCCTACTGATATTCTGATTGACAGCTTTCCAGACATATTTTTGTGCATATATATAGGCTTAAAGGTGTGTTTGTACAAAAGGCAAGTTTTCACCTTACATCTTTCCATGTCAAAATATTTTTCATAAACTTTCGGTGGCTACTCTTGGCAGTGCTACCCCTGCCTATACTCCACATTTAATAAGCTATCAAATTCAGAACATGCTTAAAAGCATGATGTGGTACTGGTAAAAAATCCAACACTTTCCTTCAGCACGCTAATCATTCCCCACCTTAGAGAATTATGACATTTTTTAGAGATGGAGGCAGTTTCATGTTGCCATGGTGATTCAACAAAACAATGCTGAATCTGAACCAAATTTTCTCTGTGATTCAGACACAGCTATTATGGAAGTTGCTACCCACTGAGGGAAGCTTTCAGGTCAGTGTATTTAGGCACTGAGGCTGCTCTGAGAGCCCTCAAGGCTCAAGGAGCTGTGGACAAGTCCAAGTCCTCACAGGCTTTGCTGCCTGAGAGGGTCACAGGGGAAGTCTTAAAAATCCCAGTCCTGGGCCAGGGACTTAGCTCAGTGGCACCGCGCCTGCCTCGAAAGCGCAAGGTCCTGAATTTGATCCCTGGTACAAAAAAAAAAAATTCCAGTCCCGTGCTACATCCACTCCTACTTAATTGCAGTGCCTAAAGCCAGAGCCAGGCACCCACAGTGTGGAAGATCCCCAGGTGACCCCAATACAGAAGGGCCCAACAACCTAGACAGCAAGGCCTGCTACTTCTGAACTGAGCTCCTGCTCTCTTCCCCAGCCAGCCTCTCTCACTGTGCATCCCCGTCCACACCCTCATTGTTAGATAAGAATTGATAAAGGCCCCAACTAAAATCTACAACTACACCTACAGGAATGCAGGCTTTGTCTCTTGACCAGGGACATCCTGTTGACATCTGACACTGAAGTGCCCCGCTGAAACATGAAGCTAATTCAAACCATGACCAAAAAGGGAATAATTCCAGAAGGAATATTTACCGAATACAGTGATGATTAGCATTACCTAAAATATTTCCTTACTGATCTCTCTGCAATCAGATTATGCTGCTTCCTGTTCTGTCTGCCACAGACAGAACAATACATAAGAATTAACTTTTTGGTTTCGCCGCCTGGTGCGCAAGCGCAAGGACCAAAAGAATTAACTTTTTTTTTTTGCACAGGGCATCGAACTCAGGACCTTGCACTTCCCAAGTAGGCACAGTGCCATTGAGCTACACCCCTGCTAGGATTAACAGTTTTATTGGGAACCTGAATAACATGTGGAATGCAAAGAACCCTAGCATAAATCCACCCAAACGTATTTTTAGAAGAATTCTTGCCTCATCCTCCAATTTCCTAGTCATATTGTGTGACAATTTCAGAAGAGAAAAGAGGCTCTCAGTTTCATCTCGGGTCCAGTGTTTCCCAGCAGCCAGAGATTCTGCCTGTCAGCTACGCTTCCTCTGGGTGTGGAAGGAGCTAAGCTCATTTACTTCCCAAGCAAAACCCAGAGAAGAAGTGTATGAGTCTGAGGCAGGCGGCAGAACCACTGAGCAGCACTGGAGTCCAGTGCCTGGGAGGTGGGGAAGGAACCAGGCTGCCGACTGTGTCACCTAGGTGCCACCCAGACGCCAGGTGCCCTGCACAGCCAGCACCATGGCCCGTGTTTTCAATTGGAAAATAAGGTTCATCAGAGACCTGAAAAAAAGTAAGTTAAAACGATTTTTAAAGAAAAACATCTATTGACTATATTAAAGAAAAAGGTTTTACCATGAGGGGGTATTTAAAGTAGTCACTATCGAGGGAGCATTCTTTGGCAGCAAGAGCCAGGCCTTGCAAAATGGGGATAAAGATCTGTAAGAGAAAAATCAAAATGACAAATATAAGCTTACGGAAAATTAAGCGCGAGCAGCATGTCAGATAAGGTGCTGGAGCTAAATGTGTAGGCACTTCCACTCCTTTCCCGAGGAACAAATCCACTGAGAGTGTCGCCTGTCTGATAGGGAGGCCAACCCCAGGACGACGTAAGGACTTGGGGGCCCTAATGCTGTGGAGGCGACAGAAACCCACAAATGTGGAGCCCTGAGGGACTCCACGGGGTCCCTGCTCTAATGCTCTCCATTACCAAGTGTGTGTCACCCGTAGGAAACAGGGCTACATGTTCTGATATTTTCTCAGCTCTGACAGTACTTTTTTGGGGTTTTTTTTTTGAGGAAAACAAAACAAAAAAAGATGAATCGTGGTTATTATTATTAACTTTGATAGCAAAGAGATCTGGTAATGCTCAAATTGAAAAAGCAAGCTTCAGCAACAACATCTTCCCTTCCCTCCATCCACAGTGCAACTCACACAATAACCTGATGCGATTATTGCATCTAAGGGCATTCAAATGCACTTTAAGATTTTACTGTTAACCCTGGTTAATGCTATGCACGGCTCACCCTTAAGCTCCAGAACGCACTCCCTGAGCACATGACCAGGGGCTGGTTTGGATTCAAGGCTACTCAGGCGAACTAGGAAATGCAAACAGCAGCTGACAATCTGACCAACAGGTCAGAAAATCCCCTCTCCTCCTAATTCATCCCATCCTACCTAGAACCTTCATCATTTAAAGATGATAGGACTGAAAGCCTGCCCTACATGTGAGTGCTGGGGAGTATCTTGAGATATCAATGCTGCTCTGGAAGACATCATTCTAGTTTTTGCAACTCAAACAACCAGGGAAGAAGTAATGCGCTTTCATAAATGAGCTAAAAATGGAGCAGTAACTCAGGCATGGGCGTGGGGAGCATCAGAGTTGTAGTCATGAAGAAAAGGCAAGCAGAAGGTTCTAGAACCTCAAAAATAAATTTCACAACTGGTCCTCGAGATAAATCTTTTATTCTTTCAGGAATGATATAAATAAAACATCTGCACTGTTTCTAGTAAAGTTATCCTCTTGTCCAAGTAAGGGCTTAACTTATAATAAATAAACAGACAAAATATGACTAGGCATAGTATTTTCAAATGCACAAGTATTGTGCTATTTATGTGACCTACATACTTCAAATAATTCTTATTTTCAAAAAAATGCCTCTCAGCACTGATAAAATAAAGTGGTACCACAATTCACCCCCAAATCCTAAATTTTTTGCACATTTACCACACTGATGAGACAGAAAAGTAAAATGTTGCTTTTCAGTTCAGCAACTACATTTCTCTGTTTCTCTCTACACAAAACTGATGATAGAAAAGATAACAAGGGTTAAAACTGACTGCTGAGCCAGGTCAATAGTGTATGCCTGTAATCCCAGCTACTCTGGAGGCAAAGGTCGTGAGGGTTGTTCGAGGCCAACCTGCACAATTTAGCAAGATCCTACCTCATAATTTAAAAAAATAAAGAGTCAAGGAGATATCTCAGTATAGATGGCTTGCTTAGTATGCATGAAGTCTCAATCCAGTCCCCCCAGTATAAATATATCACACACACAAATTGGCTAAAAAGCCCTAAGAATTTTATGGTTAGGCCAGGTGTGGCGGTGCACACCTGTAGTCCCAGCACTTGGGAGGCTGAAGCAGGAGGATCATTGTAAGTTTGAGGCCAGCCTGGGCTACACAGTGAGTTCAAAGGGCCAGGGATTTAGCTCAGTGGCACTGTGCTTGCCTCACAAGTGCAAGGTCCTGAGTTCAATCCCCAGAACCAAAAAAACAAAAACACAGTGAGTTCAAGGCCAGCCAGAACTACAAAGCAAGGCTGTCTCAAAAAAAAGAAAACAAAGAATTCTGTGATTAAAAATAATCAGATCTATGGTGGTTGTACAACACTGTTGAATGAATTAAATTTCAATGAATTGTATACTTTATCTATTTATTTATTT
This sequence comes from Heterocephalus glaber, assembly GCF_053883595.1. Lineage (NCBI taxonomy): Eukaryota > Metazoa > Chordata > Mammalia > Rodentia > Bathyergidae > Heterocephalus > Heterocephalus glaber. Next base: position 6,151,890 of record NW_028258299.1, on the reverse strand, counting down.
ATTTTTGGTACCTTGCACTGAGCTAAATCCCCAGCCTGTATACTTTATTTTGAGACAGATTTCACTATGTAGTTCAGGCTGGCCTCAAACTCACAGCAATCCTCCTGCCTCAGCCTCCTCAGAGCTAGGATTATAGGCCTGTGCCACCATTCCCAGCTCAATGAATTGTATACCTTAAAATGGGGAATTTGGGATAGGGGTGTAGCTCGGTGGCAGAACGCTTGCCTCATACACTGCAGACCATGGGCTCCATTCCCAGCACCACCAAAAAGGGGGTGGGGTGTAATTTGATGCTAGTGAATTTCATCTCAATTACAGAAACCAAAGAGCTGATCTCTTAAACTCTGCATATGTTTATGAATAAAACAGGCATAATAAGCCCCTTTCAGCTGATACCCCTGACTTTATATAGTTAAACCTATGCTGGGTCCCGCCAGGGGTGCCTTTTCGAATAGGACACGTATTTTGCTTAATGTGCACTCTGCCTATAAGGGTGCTCTACTTACATCTCCCAGGGCAGCTACTTGCTCTCCTCGGAGCTCACTTCTCTTTGTAAAGAAGCAAAGTTCACTGACATGTTCCTGTCAACCCACAAACCGTCACTGAAGATAAGACGTTAATGAATTCCACACAGAGAACTCAACATTTACTGGAATTTCTGTTCCTGAGTCCTGGATTCTTCTTTTACAAATACTTTGAACACTGCTAGAAAAACAATTCCTCAAAATTCAAAGGTCTTAAAACTACTAGACATAAAACAGAGCAAAAGGTATCATGTCAATTACAGCAAACACCTCTGTAGCTCTTTCTAGTCACAAAAAAGGAAACGACAAGATAGCAAATTTTACCAAAACCCTTTCAGAAAGGGCAACGGCCTGCGTGAGCACTGATGAGGCTAAATGCTTGTCTTACAACACGGGAATATCTGGCAGCAAATAAAGGCGCTGCCTAAGGTTCGCCTTGAAGGAAAGTCCCAGGACTGAACAGCTGTATTAGTATGCGTTGCGGATCTGGATTTCCACCTGACTTTGGGGGGGTACGTAATTAAAGGATGAGGTAAATAATAAGATACAAGATGGCTTTCTTGGTATGGTGGTTACAACACAGGGATCCTATGTGACATGCAGACTGTCACTGATCCAATCCGGTCATTAATTTGTTGTCCCACAAACTCAGAGAACTGATTTTTAGCACTACTCATGTGGTAAATATATGTACATCTCTTGCTATTCTTATGTTAAAAGTTCCTTCAAACTGGGGGCGTGGCTTTATATTTTTTCTTCCCAAAGCACCTAGCACAGCACCAGGAGTGGCAGCACTTGGGAGGCTGAGACAGGAGGCTCACTGTGAGTTCGAGGCCAGTCTGAACTGCGTATACATATACAATGTCACAAACAAACAGCACTAATCAAATCAACCAACCAAAACACCCAGTGCAGACTGTTTAAAAGACTCAATGCTTGACCAATGGTTGAAAGGGGCACATGCACTGAGCAATGCTGCTGTCAGTCCAATCTCCTCTGCAGAACCTCAGTCTGTCTTTTCACTAAGCAAACTGCACGTGCGGCTCACGTGTGGAAACAGGAGTTCTCCACAGAGGCATATCTGGAACCCAGCTTTGCACGGAAGCCACGGCAGCGAGGCTGTACCTGTCTGAAGACATCCTCGTCCTGGTGAGTCGTCCTCACCAGCTCCTGGATGAAGCCGTAAGGGAGATTCCTGCACAGCATGTACGGCACGAGGAAGGACGGCTGCTGCATGGACCTGCGGACCCCCAGAGAGCCAACCACCATGAAGTCACCGCCGTGCATAACACGTGGACACAAGAAGTGTCATGGCAACATCAGGTGGCCACATGCAAGACAAACCTGAAATCTCTAAATAGCCTGCACAACAGTTTTAGGCAAAAGACAGTCTTTCTGGGCCGAGGATTTAGCTCAGTGGTTTCACCGCCTGCTTCACAAGCCCAAGGACCCGAGTTTGATCCCCGGTACCAATAAAAAAAAAAAAAGACAGTCTTTCTTACCACTTGGTAAACACTTCTTGGACTTTTAAAAGAGCTACTATAGTAAATTTCAAAGATTCCATCTCTTTCTATATAGTCTTTTACAAATGAATCATTAAACTGAGCATGGTGGTACATGCCTATAATCCCGGCACTTGGGAGGCTGAGGAAGGAGGATTTCAAGCTCTAGTCTAACCTGAGCAACTCAGTGAGACCCCATCTCAAAATTAAAAATGCTAGGGATAGGGTCGGGGATTTAGCTCAGTGATGCCGTGCCTGCCTCGCAAGCCCAAGGTCCTCAGTTCAATCCCCGGTAAAAAAAAAAAAAAAAAGCCTAGGGATATAGCTCAGTGCAAGGTCCTGGATTCAATGCCCAGCATCACAAAGAAAATAATAATAATAAAAAAATAAATAAAAACTAAGCATTAAAAGATAAAGCATTAAGTGTTTCTTTTACTTGTTATTTTGTTTTGTTTTTGTGACAGGGTCTCACTATATAGTCCAGGCTGGCCTTAAACTCACTATGTTGCCCAGGCTGGCCTCAAACTGGCAATGATCCTCCTGCCTCAGCCTCCTGAGTGCTGGGATTACAGGGGTGCTACCATGCCTGGCTCTTTTTTTTTTTGGTACCAGGGTTTAAACTCGGGTCCTTACGCATGCAATGCCTGGCTCTTTTATGCCTCATCTAAACTAGGAAAAAAAAAAAAAAAAAAGCACTAGTCTTTGAAACACTTATTTTTTAAGCATGGAACATTTTAAGTTTTGGTACATGTATGTAATTTTCTTTCTTTTTGAAAAGTTACAAAAATATATGGTTATGATACCAAGACCACCTAGAAAAAAAATAAATGTAACTTTGTCATTTCTCCTTCAGGTTTTTTGTTTTTTTGCATGAAAGAATAAATATACAATCTTTCCTTAGGGTTGAAATCTATGGAACTGTCAGAAACAAGGTAGCGCTTAGGGCCCAAATCCAAATTATCCCTTCTACCTCCATTCTTCATTACTAAGTAACAGAACTGTGTGACACATGGAAAGTGAAGGTCTACGCATTTATCAAATCCCTTCACCAATTTCAAACTGCTGCTTTTAGGCAAAATTACTAATTTTCTGCATAAGATCTACTTCAAAAACCACACAGAAATCTTCAGGCACAACTAATTTTTTTTTTAAATATGCTTTGTAGAGGCCGGGGATTTAGCTCAGTGGTTTTGCCGCCTCCCTCACAAGTGCAAGGTCCCGAGTTTGATCCCCGGTACCAAAAAAAAATATATATATATACACACACACACGCACACACACACACATATACATACATACATATACATACTCCTTTGGAAGATGAGGAAAAAGCCAGTGTCCCGTTTCCTCCATGTTTTAGGGAAAGAAAGGATCTCAGATTGCTGATCCAACCCTTTCACCTTCCAAGTGAGGAAAGGAGTTACCCAGCTCAGGGCAGAATGCCCCAGGGCCTGATGTCCCCAGGGCCTGGTCCTCTCCCAGGACACCAGGCACCTGAGGATGGCGTTTTTCCTACCTCGGCTGTGTCAGCGAGCCCTGCAGCACGAGCGCGGTGTGGGAGATGCACTGTGAGCGGATGTTGCTCAGAAGCTGGCTGGCTGCTGGCTGGCTGCACATCTGAAAGACAAAGGCGGCCATCAGGACAGGAGACAAAGTAAGCCAGTGCTTCTGAGAGCTGACCAGGCTCAGAGGAGAGCAAACGACCCCCGTGGTCAGAAAGAAGACAGGCTAGGAGCTGGGTCCCCGTTGTTTGCTTTGACTAAGGTCAAGTACAGTGCTCCCCCAAGAGGCGCTGCACAGATGTGAAGGTGACAGGCAGACCCACGGATTCATTTCCAATGGAAACCAGAACTAGACAATGAAATAAGAATGAAGAGAAAAATAAGGGAGGCAGCTCAAGATACCAGTGGTGCAGCTCCGTGATAGAGAGCCAGCCCTCAGCTCCTCCTTCAGTAACTCTGAGCATCTATAAGGGAGTCCGTGAGGCTCATCTTCTCACGTAAACCACGGAGAGAGAAGCGCCGCATCTAGGATGGGGCTACAGGCAACTCGCTGAGCTCCTGCAGGGACTGAAGCTCAGCACAGCCCTCGGCAGTCCACGGGTGCCCCGTCATGCTGGGTATTATTGTAATCACTCCAGCACATTTCACCAGCTCTGTCAGGGCTTCCTCAGCAGTGCTCAGCTAACAGGGTGGGCAGGAGAGAGGGCTCAGAGCAGGCCAGCACAGTGCGGCCCTGCCCCTTCTTTCCCTGGACAGGATGTGCTTCTACAAGGGCAGTCTCTGCTGTGTACGTGGACACATCTCAAGTGGCCCAGCACACCATGCCTTTCTGGATTGAATAAATGAACGAGCCCTCCTGGGGTGGGGGGATCCTCAAACAAACACAACTCTCTTCCATGTTACCTTTGGTGCTTTTTTTTCCTCTATTCCAACTCGGTCAAAACACTCAATGAGGTAGTTCAGCATGTCTGTCTCCTTGCAGGTTTCAATGGTGAAATGGTCGCTATAGGAATCCCAGCTACTTGCTCCACCGCCGGAGGCTCCCAAACTTTGGAAGAGAGAAAAAAAAAATGGTGATGTTCACCCCTTCTTGATTATTTCTTTTCCAGAGCTTGTGTTTCTGCAGCAGAAAGCCAGTTAGGATCCCTGCACGAAGGACAAAGCACAAACACTCATGCAACCCCCTGGAGGGCAATGGCTTGGTCCCCCTGCTCCCAGCCCAAAGATTGAAAGTCCAGGTGAACAATTCACGGACCCAAGGAGGGGGCCTTATCTTACTAGGGTGGCAACTTAAAACCAGAAGGACCAAGAACTGCTACTGAAAGCTAAGCATTTGAAGAGACATCCCAGGTACTCAAACTGACCGCGATACTTGGGCAGCCAGGGAGGGGGAAGCCAGACTTCGACAGCTACAGCCCAGCTCTTAGGGACAGAAGTCCCAAGAGTCTGTGAAGATCTCTCCTGTCCTCATGACTTACAGCACAGATCTAAATAAACGTCTGACAACAGGTCCAGGGCTTAGGGAAAGTACATAGTGAAGAACCAGACGTGAACATATTTGCTAGTAACAAAAAAATTTCCAAACCTTCCGGTGCAGAGGCAAATAAGTTCTAAAAGCAATATAAACAAAAACTGCACCAGGGCCCAGCAGACCTGCTATGCTCACTTGCTACCTTAACCCAGACCCTCTACCTTATCTATAGCCAGCCACCATCAAGGAAATAACATGACAGTGCTTCATCAAGGGTCAGCAGGGACCATGGGAAATGGCAGCATTACTGAACAGTAACTGTTCTCTGAGACAAAAGCCAAGTCCAATCACGAAGGTTTGGCTTGTGGAAATTAAAGTTAAGGCCAATTATGTCAGGTCATGTACCAAAGGGAATTTAGCTCACACACTGATCTGATATGGATAAAATATAGAAAGAGAAGAATGGAGGCATAAGAACTATGCAATGATTCCTATGCAAGCACGGAACTGTGAAATGAAAAGGAAGTGACTAATGTTACCTGGAGAAAAGGATAAAGGACAAGAAAAATATTAGGAACTGAGAGATACATCCCTACCTCAACCAAGGACAGACAACTGAAGGCCAGGAACTGAAAGGACCAAGAGGAATTGAAAGAGCAATAACACATTAGCTAGGGCCAGGGATTTAGCTCAGTGGTTCCGGTGCCTGCCTCGAAAGCGCAAGGTCCTGAGTTCAATCCCTCGTACCAAAAAAAACACACACACACACACACACACACACACACACACATTAGCTAGACAAATATGTGTGACTAGTTCTGAAATATAGGGCTGGGGATTTAGCTCAGTGGTTCTGCTGCCTGCCTCACACCTTGCAAGTGCAAGGTTATAAATTCAATCCCCGGTACCAAAAAAAAAAAAAAAAGAAAAAAGAAAAAAGGAAAAAAACCCAAAACTTTGAAATGTATATACATACCTGACCCTAGAATCTGGGGAAAATATGCATAATTGATCTTAGAATGAAACCATGATACTAAAATATTTCTCTAAAGAAGGTGAAGGCAATGCCAAGTTTTATTTTTATTGTTGCTGTTGTTAAAATAGTGTCTCCCTTGGCCAGGCTTGGTGCATTCGTCTAATCCCAGCACTCAGAAAGCTGGGCAATCGCCTCAAGTTCAAGGCCATCCTCAGCTACACAGAGGTCTGCACTTACGGTAATCCTCCTGCCTCAGCCTTCCAAGTGCTGGGATTATTATGTGCGTGGACCACCATGCCCTGCTCATCAATGCCAGTTTCAAATCCAAAGCTTTTAGTCCAGAATCCAGCAAATCTGAATTCCTACTGACAGAAGGGAAAGGAGATGAAGCTCAACACCTGCAAGCCCCTGCTCTCTGAGCAGGTTACTAAGCTACCCACAAACCACCTCACCAGAGCCATGGAGAAGATGGGCAGGGAACCCTACAAAACAGACAGATGCATTCTCATGTCTTTACAGGAATTTGTGCTTTTGTATATTTTATTCATTGAAGGCAGGATCTGGCATCTGCTAATTGGCCTGACAACGAAAAGGTGAGTGAGTAGTGCAACAGCATAGGAAAAACTCACAGAAGCACAGAACAGGAAACCCATCCACAAACAGAAAAGATGAGGAGAATCCTTAAAAGCAGAAAGGGAGAGGAGGGATCTGTCTTTACCTGTGGCAATCTTAGTTTCTAGCTGTCTGCGATTCGCCCCTCTTCTAGTGCCACAAGTGACTCAGTGGCTGTTCTCACTGCATATCCCAAGGCTGACCTGCTAACGCAGGCTAAGCTAACAGGTGACTGCGGTCCTTTTCCTTGGAGCAGTTTTTTCGGGTGAGGAAAATAGATCATTCTCATGTTTAAAATGAAAACTTTATCCGTTTCATTGAGAGTGAGCCCCACATTCCTTGCAAGTCTCCATTTCGGAAATGAGGCCTCTTACATCTGCTGTATGCACTTAGATGGCTCGGGCCTGTGCCCCACACAGAAATCCCAGGCCAGTCTTAGCAACGTTATGACCTTCAGCTTAAATCTGAACCTTGGGCTGGGGATTTAGCTTAGTGGTTCTGCTGCCTGCTTTGTAAGCACAAGGTCCCGAGTTCGATCCCCGGTACCAAAAAAGCAAACCCCCCCCCCAAAATCAAAAATCTTAAATCTGAACCTTTCCCACTCACTTGAAACATTTCTTCTCTAAAGCCTGAGATGTGACAAGCTATACAAGTGCCGGGCAACTCAATGAAAGGCTCCAAAGACTGCACAAACTCTGCAAAGCAGAAGCTGGTGGCCCTTGGGGATCACCAAACAAACACCGGACCAGCCGGCAGATTTCCAAGAGGAGTGGGGAAAAATGCAACAAAAACTGAACCCAGTGAGAAATGCAGCGTGCACCCCAGAATCTAGCAATGTGCTTCAAAGGCGCCAAGGGAAATCACCAAACGCAGGAAAAACAGCCCCGTCCTGTCTGTGCTATGCGGAGGTCCAGGGCCAAGACTCACCTCTGAGGGTCCTGAGATTCAAAGTGAAATTATGAACTGATACCAAAGGACAAAAGTGGCACACAGTATATATGCACAAATTTATACTATCAATAAAATTCTTCAGTATTTAAAATAGGTGGAGCACAGTGGTATGCACCTGTAGTTCCAGCTACTCGGGAGGCTGAGGCAGGAGGATCACTTGACCCCAGGGCTTTGAGGTCAGCCTGGTCAACACAGTGAGGGCCTGTCTCCAAACAAACAAGAATTAAAATAGTTTTTTTAAAAAGATGAAAAAGGGCCAGGGATTTAGCTCAGTGGCACCTTGCCTGCCTTGAAAGCCCAAGGTCCTGAGTTCGATCCCAGGTACCAAAAAAAAAATTAAAATAGTTTTGCACTTTGATTCCTCAAAACGTTGTTTCAAAATTTATGATACTTTTGGGCTGGGGATTTAGCTCAGTGGTTCCCACACCTGCTGTGCAAGCGCAAGGTCTTGAATTCAATCCCTGGAACAACAAAAAAAAATTCATGACACTTTTACAACTGCGATATTCTTAAATCTTAGAAATGTCATATTAAGTCCTATGAGCACCTACACTTGCGAGCCTTTTCCGATCACCACACAAGCTGTCTAACTGACCCATGCACTTACTTCATGCAACAGAAACATAGCTGAACCCTTCTGCAGACACAACAAACATAGTCCTGGGGATTTATAATGTATCAGATCTGTCCAAACTCAATTCCATTTGAAATACACTAAGAAAATATGCTTCTTAAAGGCCTCCATTATAATTTTTTTCTATAATGAAAATAATCATCCACCCATTTATTAACTTTTTCCCTCCAGTACTGGGGACTGAACTCAGGGCCTTCACACTGAGCTACGTCAATGCTCTCCTTTCCTGTCCTGCCCTTTCCTTCCTTCTCTCCCTCTCTTTCTCCTTTCCTGTCTCCCTCCCAGGTTAAATTTGAATTTGCAATCCTCCTGCCTCAGCCTCCTAAAGTGCTGGGATTATAGGTATGTGCTACCACACCTGGCTTATTTACCAACTTTTTTAAATGTAGACTTTGGTCAGGGATGTAGCTCAGTGGCACCACACCTGCCTGGCAAGCGCGAGGTCCTGAGTTCAATCCCCAGTAAAAGGGGAAAAAAAAAAAAAAAAAAAAAAACATGTAGACTTTGAAATTCACTTTCTCAATCCAAGGCAAAGTCAGAGCTGTGCAGAATGAAAGAATATAAATTCATTCAGCAAACATGCATGGGGCTCCTGTGTTCTCGGCCCTGTGGTAGGTCCTGGGCTGGCAGCTACACGCTAGAGATGCAGACAATCCAAAGTGAATGTGTAAGTGCTTCGAGGGAAGACAGAGGCAGCCTGTGTGTGTGTGTGTGGGCACACCCCTGTACTTCCAACATTCAACACAGTGGGATGAAGGGCCTGCCTGAGTGGATGGCACTGTGGGGAGGGCAGGGCCCGAGCCAGAGGGCACAGGCGGGCTGAGGGAGAAGATGGGCAGGGCTTCTTTCCCCTCTTCCCTCCAGCAGTGAGGAGCAGCAGAAAGAGCAGGCGGGTGTCAGCCTTCTACATCCTTTGCTAATTTTCCCTCTCTGTTCACCAAGGCTCATGACATTTAAGGTGTGGCTTTTTTCACTGAAACCTCTAAGCAGTTAAGAAAGCCAACAAAAGCCAAAATGAAGAACCACCCAATCTGTCTCTGGTAACTCCCAGGAAACTGTCCTCGGGTAACTCCCATGGGCTCTTAGTCACAAGACAACCTTGCTCATTCCCTCCCCATGGAGGGATTGGTTCCTCAGAGTCCACGGCCCTTCCACACCAGACTTGAAAAGACTTCCACACGGTCTCAGCTTTCGCACGTGAGCCCTCATCACCACCACACTCAATAATTAATAGACGACCCTCTGTTGCAACCACTTCCAAAAGGGTTTGCAAAACCCCACGAGGAAAACAAAGGGGAAAAAGGGACAATCTGTAGATTCTTTCTAATTTTTTCTTTTTGTACTGGGGACTGAACTCAGGGCCTTCACACTAAGCTATGTCCCCAGCACATCTTTTATTTTGGGATAGGGTTTTGCTGAACTGCTAAGCTGCCCAGTCTGGCCTCGAACTTGTAAATCTCCTGTCTTGGCCTTTCAAAGTGCTGGGATTACAGGCCTGACCACATTGATTCTTGTGATGCTAAGCTTATCAGGCAAGAAGGACAGTTAAAACTGCTTATTTTTGGGATGGGGATTTAGCTCAGTGGTTCCGGCGCCTGCCTTGCAAGCGCAAGGTCCCAAGTTCGATCCCCAGTACCAAAAAAAAAAACAAACAAGCTGCTTATTTTGGGGGCCAATGATTTAGCTCAGTGGCACCTCACCTGCCTTGCATGAGAAGGTCTTGAGTTCAATCCCCAGTACTTGGAAAAAAAAAACCCAAAACTGCTTACTTCAAAATACACAAAGTTCAGGGAAGATCAATTAGAAAAGGGAAAGAGGGCTGGGGATTTAGCTCAGTGGTGCCGCCTCACAAGTGCAAGGTCCCGAGTTCAATCTCCGGTACCAAAAAAAACAGGAAAGAAAAGGGCCAGGGATGTAGCTCAGTAGCACAGTGCCTGCATGGCAAGCTTGAGGTCCTGAGTTCAATCCCCGGTACCAAAAAAGAGAAAGAAAAGGGAAAGAAAAATATACTTCTTGGATGACTGCTCAAATTAAGTGTTTTTTGCCACCTCTTGCTGGTTCCACCTTGAATGTGTCCTCAAGCTCCACTGTTTGTCTGAATGGTTCTGTACTCATTCCCAACCTTTCACATCCTTCTTGATATCTGCTAGTAATCTATAATTAGACCACTTAATCTACAATCTGGATTGTCTCTATTTGCTGCTGATGAGAAGCCAACCAACTGACCAGGATGGAATTCCTTAATTAAGGAGTAAAATACTGGCATTTCTTGGCCAAGGAACAGTAGATGCGGGCACTCTTGGTGGCGAAGTGGCCAATAAGGGACAGGAACACAGGGACTGCTGGGCAAAGATGGAAAGGCCAGCGCACTGCAGAGTGGTACAGGGTGTGAGCTCTGATCTGCCACTCTGCCCTCCCTGTCCCCTGGTCCTCTCAAGCTACAGGGGGCGGTGACAGAGGCTGAGTGCCTACAAAGCATAGGCACATGGTGCTCAAGGATTCACAGCTGTTACTGTGCGATCAGTACACATTTCCCCTATTGGCTATAGGATCCACATATGAGGCAAGGTTGGGATGTTAGAAACCTAAAAAGAGGCATTAGGAAAAGCAGCAAAGCCTGGGTACACTGGTCACAGGAAGACTTAAAACAGGAGAGGGAGAGAGGATTTCTCCCACAGACAACTCAGCAACACAAATAAAAAGCACTTTTCCCATGCGTGGAGGGCAGTTCCCGGGAAAGACAACTGCTGTATAATTACAACCACGCAATAGGTTTGACGGAAATGAAAAGGACACCTTCACCTTTGGGAACTTTACATGGCAAATGGTAACACAGTGTTCAACTTAATTCAGGATCGACCTTCCTGAATCGATATCTGACCTTGCATCCACACCTCTCTCTGGGCTCTCTGACGGCTCTTCCAGCACTGTTAATTTATTTTTATTTATTTATTTATTTATTTATTTTTGGTACCGGAGATCGAACTCAGGACCTTGTGCTTGTGAGGCAGGTGCTGGAACCACTGAGCTAAATCCCCGGCCCCTGCCACTGTTAATTTAATGAAGTGGCCCTGACTCCTGTGCCAGTCCCTATTTATAGCCTGGGGTTATTTTTGAAGACTGCTAGGCACAAATACCAACTCTGTCCAGAGGAAACTTAGATTTAAGAGTGTAAGTATAAGACAGGGTCAGAAGGTCAGAAAGGGCTGTATTTTCCTGTTCAAAGTCACCTAGGAACCCAAGTGCTGCTGTCACTGTGTTTTCAGAGGTGAACGTTCAGCAGCACTCTGGGTCCTTTAACCAAGTGGGGCCTGGCTTTGCTGAGGACAAGGAGCTGCAGAGGGAGGTGAAAGGTTAAGAGGTGAGAGAGGAGCCCCAGTTATGCCAGACAAATGACCCGTATGTTCTTCATGATTGCCTTGGCCAGTGGTAGCAAACCCTTTAGAGCTTTCAATGGTAACAAACAGCTGACTGTGGTGTACATACCATAAATTCACCACCACCGGCCTAGACCAAGCTTGATGGCGGTGGGGATGGAAGATAATGAATGCGCACACACACCCAAGCCTCAGCCCTGGTCTCTTCCCTAAATACCAGAAATCCATTAGCAGGACCGATGGAAACAAGCCTCCCAGGGTACATAATGCTCCTGATCTGTAGCTCACAAGAATATTCTTTTCTTGTTTGTTTAAAAGAGGGTCTCGCTGTGCAGTTCAGGCTGGTCTTGAATTTATTATGTATATAGATCTGGCTGGCCTTGAACTTGTGGAGATCCTCCTGCCTCAATCTCCTGAGTGCTGGGATTCCAGGTGTGCACCACCACACCCAGCAAGAACATTCTTGCAATAGAGAAAGGAAGAGCCCCTTGTTTTAGACCTAACAGTGGGTGAACCTGATGAATGGTCATGAACCTGTTTTCAGGTTTCTAGCAAATGATTATAAGTAAGTTTTCCCCCAAGTGTATCAGACAACAACTATGAGAACTGTCCTATGTGTTGCTTTTCCCCTCACACTTGGATTCACTTGCCACCCCACCTGAGCTGACGCTGTCCTGTTTGGGTTCAAAGCACACACACCCCAAAGTCGTGCGCCTGGAAGTTAGTTCCTAAGCACCAACACACATGCAGGTAAAGACTCCATTCCTCAGATACCTGGACCCAAACTGGACACAAGAAAAATCATCACCACCACCACCACCACCGCCTTCATCATCATCATCATCATCACCATCATCATCATCTTCGTCTTCTTCATTGCTACTGTCCCCCGAAAGCCCGAGGAAGAGGAAGGAGAAGGGAGTGTCGTACATACTACCGCACAGAAACAAAAAATGGGCATCAGGAGACAAAGGCTGAACAAGAACGTGAAGAAGCTTTAACATCTGCTGTCTGTTTTTGGTTTTTTGGGGTTTTTTTTTTTTTTTTTGGTACCGGGGATCAAACTCAGGTCCTTGCACTTGTGAGGCAGGCAGTGGAACCACTGAGCTAAATCCCCGGCCCTCTGCTGTCTGTTTTAAAATAAATTGTATGCTAAAAGTTTGGTCCACTGCCATGCAGAAAAATAAGGCACCAAGATTATAGCAGCACACAGGTACATTTGAGAAAAGGGGCCCCCAGATTCATGCAACTCTGATACCATTGCTAACAGGCTACAATTACATATAACCAAAAATCCAAGCGTGAGGCAGGAACACACCCAGCTGCACTCCCGCTCCTGCATGTCGACCCCCCTTGGCCACAGTGCAAACATTCAAACAGCGATCCTCCGAGCCCCAACTCTCAAATTCAATGCTGACCACAGTTTCCGAAACTCATTAGTGATGAGGGATGACACATAAAGTAGAGGGCAAACAACAAAGTTCATTCTTTCTGTTTTGGAACAGGAAGGAGGAAGAGCCCTGGGAAGGAGGGAAGAAAGGGACGCACAGTACATTGACCCTTGCCTTCCATGTGGTCAGCACCTGACAGCGGGGACTCCGGGCCCACACCCACACCAGTAAGCAACACAGGTTAATGACCCAAGACACCCAAGAGTAGCTGAGGTGGTCAGTGTCACATAGCAGATCTTCTGAAGCATGTTAATCTGTTTTCCCTGCACTGCAAACACACACACACACACACACACACACACACACACACACACAGCTCTCCTGCCGGATAAATACCTAGGAGACATCCGCAGGGAGGAGGGGCGTCTGCTGGCGACACTGGGTGAGGCGGGCGGGACAGCTGGGCCCCCGCTCAGGGGCCTCGGTCTCGAGTTGCCAGCTGAGGGGCTCCCCACAAGGGCAGGGAGGCTGGGGGAGCCGGGCGGGATGGGGACACCTGAGGCTCGCTGGGTGGCACAGGGCGGAGGCGCCCCCGGGTGTGTGACAGTGTAGGGCCGGTATCGGGGGCACAGAGACAGGGACAGGGCCGAGGGCTGGCTTCCTGCTGCAGATCCAGAAGCCGCCCCGAGAGGGCTGAGGGATGCACGGGAGGGGGAGGCAGAGGACGGACTTGCCCCCGACTCCGAGCTCCAGGGACCAGCAGCAGGGGCTGGGCTAGTGTCATAGAGGCTACATCAGTGGAGAAAGGAAGGAAAGAAGAGAAAAATCAAAGAAAGACTTGAGATAACTAAAATGGAAAATTTCAGGCTTTTAAAGGATAGTACAATTGTATCCCACGTTTCTAAGAGTTCAAGTATACAAATCAGATAAGCATTTTAATAATTTTAATCTAATTGCTGTAGTGATGTTGAGATGATGACAAGGTCCCTTTTCAAAGAGCAATGTGGTGTACGCCACGATTTGTTTTTAATCTACCAATAGCCCAACCAGGAAAGCCAAAACACCAATCTAGAAAAGAGGGGACAGTTACCACCTCCACAGACTAAATCCACTCCCAAATGCGGCACACACTGTCATCTCCAGGACACAGGGCGGTCCCAGGAGTACGTGCGCCCTTCTCCTCCCAGTGTCTTCTGAGGAAAGAGGACCGCACTGACCTAGACAGAGAGCTGGCACCGAAGGAGCCCAAGCTGCAGAACATGGGGCTGGTCCCTGGGTTGGAGCCGGTATTCAGCGTGAGATTTCGGTCCGGAGACCGAGCTGCCGCGGTGATGGGCTGGGACGTGGCGGTGAGACTGGCGAATGGGTTTTCGTCTCGGGTCTGAGTGGACATCATGAGCACTTCCATTAAGATCTGGCCAATCAAGTCCTTAAAATCAGAGAACACTGTTGGGAAGGCAGAGTAAAGAACAGGTTACACAGGGTGCTGGCTGGACATGGTCCTCGAATAAGCCCGCCGGGACCCGAGCAGCTCATGGGATCCTCGGTCGGGTTCTGGAACAGGAGGAGCGTGTGAGTGGAAACTGGCAGACGTACACACAGGGGCTCCTTGGACTATTTCTGAGCCTTTTCTGTGGATCTGAAACTACTCCAAAATTGAAAGTTTATTTAAAAAGAAATTGGAGCGAGGTCAATGAGAGCTAATACATACTGCTGATATGTAACGATAAAGAGAAGTCACTCCCGACTACAGAGGTTGGGTTATCAGACTGCAAACACAATTGGGTTAATATTTCTCAGCCAATATACTTTTTATATACAGTAAAACTAAGTCCAAGGTTCAAAAGATTTCATGAAGGGCCTGATGTTTAATCACTATCTGGCTTTCTGGAGCAGATTTATAGTTCAGCTTCTGCTTCCTCATTATTCTTTGGAGTTCCCAGCTGATTTGGTGCTGGTCTTTAGATACATTCTAAATGTCACTCAACAAAAGTCCTGCTCACTCTAAATTTTATATGATCTGATCATTAAAAATTATCATTTGTATGTGTGAGACAGGTTTGAGAATCTTAAGAATTATAAGAGTAGCATGTGGCCAGGTTTGGCGGTACACACCTATAAACCCAGAACTAAGGAGGCTGAGGCAGGAGGATCAGCACAAGTTCTAGGCTAGCCTGGGTTACATAGTGAGTTCAAGGGTGGCCTGCACTACAACTAGGACCCTGCTTCAAAAACAAACAAATAAAAAAACGAACAAAAAAGAATAGCATGTGGCAGGGTTTTAAAATACACGGTTACCAAGTTCATCTCTCTAAGCAGACTAAAAACAGAAACAGACTATCAATCCTCCAAGGACACAGAAGACTTGTTTTCTTCCTCCCTAGAAGCCAGGCAGCATAAGAAAAGGAAAGGTGATCACCTTAATGGTCATTCATTCATTAAAATGTATCTACAGCACTCAGAAGACTGAGGCAGAAGGATTACCATAAGTTGAAGGCCAGCCTAAACTACATAGTAAGAACCTATCACACACACACCAAAAAAAGGCAAAAGCAAGTATCAAGGGAGATAACTGTATTCCAGTGACAGGTGCAAAGCACCTCAGCGCAGCCCTATTTCTACTGTATTCCAAAGGACTGCTGTAAAGAAAAACCACAGAGCCCTAGATGGCCGCAACTTGCTAACAGTTGTGTTACTTTCTGGATGTGTGGCTTAGCATAGCTAACCTCTAAAATAGAAGCCTGGAAACACAGCAAAATGTTAGTATCTTCCATCTTCTGAGCATTTGAATCAAACACACTCACACCACTGTCTGAGCGTGGCCCAGCAGGCAGGTAAAGCAGGTCTGGGTCACCCAGAGCAACCCTCTTGGGGTCCCCGGGGGCCACCCAGGAAACCCACATTTTAAACGGAACTCACCCCTCCCTCAGCATCTCCTTTCAACTCCCAGGACGATGGAGTCTGTAACTGAGCTAGACAGTTTTCTCTGGCAGGAGTCAGGAAAGCAGAATAATTTACAGCAGTGTCCTCACCATGCATCAATGCACTTAAAAGCACAACCCTGGGTTGGGGATGTAGCTCAGTGGTTCTGCTGCCTGCCTCACAAGCCCAAGGTCCCAAGTTGATCCCCGGTACCAAAAAAAAAAAGCACAACCTGAAGTGAGCCGGGGCTTGGGACGCAGAGAAACACAAAGCTCTCGCTCTCACTCTCACTGTTCCCTGCAAGTGCTCGGAAGGACAGCGCCGAGCTGGACTCTTACCTTCTTTTGGGTTCTGCTTGAACTGCGCAGAGAGAGAAGACAGGAAGATGACGTCTCTGTCCCGGTCCTTCCAGGAAACACGGAAGATCTTACAGACCAGCTGCAAGGCCTGCTCTTCAGACACTTCTGGGCCTGGGGCAGGCTCCTGGTGGAAGAGGACCTGGGGTCAGTCTCCACTGGGAAGCAGGAGGCAGGCGCTTCAGCAGGAAAATGTCACTCAGACTTAAGTCATGCATCAAGGAGGTTATTTTTCAAATGCTTAAAGCCATTCACCCACTGATTAAGAGAGAAGGGAACCTGTCCCACGACTCCAAAGTGACAACATGTAGGTCTCCTGAGCTTACAGTACAGCTCCAAGAGAGCAGAAAAGAACAGGGCTCTGTCAGGAATCAGAGGAAGAACTGTGAGACAGGATGTACACTGACCCTGTGTACTTTTCTGCAGGGATCACCAACCCATGCCAGTCTGAGGCCTGTTGGGAAAGGGCTGCACAGCAGAGGTGACAGGGAGGGAAGGAGAAGCTTCCTCCGTATTTACCCATTCCCACCTGGGCTCCACCTCCTGTCAGATCAGGGGCACCAGATTCTCAGGGGCAGCACCCTACTGTGAACTGCGCAGGCGCAAGATCTGGGTTCCCACTCCTCTGAACCATGCCTAAAACATCATCCTTCTGGGTTGGGGACTGCTGCTCCAAAGGACCAGGCTAACACTTGGGTTTCTTTCTCCTCATAACTTAATGTTTCTCCTTATATTCCACCCCAAGTCAAATATCACATGGGCCTCTAATAAAAAACAAAACAAAACAAAACACCTCTTTTTTCTGAGCACCCGCACCCGCTCATGAGTGCACCCTGTATGTCCCTCTAATAAATTCTTCTCATGCCTCCTGAAAAAAAAAATGACATAGAACCTTGTAAGCACCAAAGAATGATACAAACTAAAGCACTGCAGCAACAGGAGGCTACAGTCCAACTTCTACTCATCAACCTGTCGCTAACAGTATTCCTAATAATTTACTGAACAGGAAGAGATGCGATTACCTGTACCATGGACACCAAAAAGAACAAAAACAAATTCCAAAGGCCCTATGTTTAGGGTAACTACGTTCAGGAGATAATAAAGTATAAAGACCTCATGATTTCAAAAAGCTTTACTTGCTATTGGATTTTACACTTTCTGGCTTCAATTCCCCAATATTTCCCTCAGAAAACATCCAAAAATGTGATGATCTACTGACTTAAGTGAAAGACCAACAAAAAAATTAGTTTCTGTCACAAGCTAAATTTACTGACGAGAACACGGACCAGAACCAAAGATAACTGAGGAATTTTACCAGATGAAAGGACTGAGTTACACCTCCATTCTCAAGGGCAATCGAGGCTGTCCCTTCCTCAAAAACAAAAGCCTGCCCACATGGATGTGCTGGTGAGGGGTCCCCTGAATGGACTCTGCAGATTCAGCAGGACCCCGTGTGTCTGGTCCTGGGCACGAAGGCCAAGGGGAGCCACCTCTCCTACCCACCTTGTCACCAAGGCTCCTCTTCTCTCGTCGGTCGTTTTCGTCAACCTCCATGTTTTCGATCCCTGAATCCACATCCACCTGTGACATGCTGTGAGCATAAAAGATAGCTCAGTCTTTCGCCTTTTATGAGACGCCCCCCATGTCACAGCTGCTGGCTGTGAAAAGGTTTAAATATCAGTTGAAACTAATCATGAAAGTAAATGACAACAGTTCATCTTATTATTATTATTATTATATTATTATTATTATTATTATTTTGGACCAGGGATCGAACTCTGGTCTTTGCGCTTGCGCAGCAGGCGGCAAAACCACTGAACTAAATCCCCGGCCCTTTTTTATTATTTTTAAGAGCTCTTCATATGTTGAGATATCAAGAGCCTGTCTCTCATGTATGTTACAAATATCTTTCCCAAAGCATTGTTTCCTTAAGCTCACCTTCAAACAAAAAAAAGTCAGGGGAGCAGAGTCTGAAGATGTGTTGTTTTAAAATGCACAAGAAGTTGGGGATTTAGCTCAGTGGTTCTGCCACCTGCCTTGCAAGTGCAAGGTCCCGAGTTCAATCCCCGGTACCAAAAACCAAAACAAAACAAAAAATTATTTGGCCATAAAATGACACAAAAGGGGGCCGGGGATATAGCTCAGTGGCACTGCACTGGCCTGGCAAGCGCAAGGCCCTGAGTTCTATCCCCAGTACCAAAAAATAAAATAAATAAAATAATATGATACAAGAAACAACCAAAGATTGAGTACAAAACTAGTTAAGTATATATTATTTTCCTCCAAGCCAGGTGCGGTGGCGCATACCTGTAATCCCAGCATTTGGGAGGCTGAGGCAGGAGGATTTCTGAGAGTTCAAGGCCAACCTGGGCCACATAGTGAGTTCAAGGCAGGTATGAACTACATTTTTCTCCCACATTATGTAAGTAACCATCCAGCACCATTTAGTGAAAACCCCATCCTTTTTACCTTGAAAGTGCCTGTCATGTATCCAATTGTCTTATCTATGTGGGGTCTAATTCTGGGTGCTCATTTCTGTCCCGCTGGATGATCTGTTTGCGGGCAAACCTTGTCTTACTAAAACCTCACAGTACATCTTGAAATTGCTGGGTCAAAGCCTCCCCTTGCACTCCAAGAGCTGACTGGCTCTTCTTGGCCCTGTCCTCTCCTCTACACACTGAAGAAGCAGATGATTAGTTCCTTGAAAATCCTGCTGGTGTCCTGCCTAGAACTTCACTGACCTCAGAAATCAAATGGGGGCAAATGACATCGTTATGTTTTTGAGTCCTTATCTCTCTCCAGGTACTCACGCAGAGCTTCTTTGAGGACTCTCAATAAACTTTTATCATTTCCTCTGTAAAAATCTCATACTTCTTTTGCTAAATTTATTCCTGGGTATCACAGTTTTAATGAAAGTAGATGCTACCCCCCCCTTTTTTTTTGCAGTACTGGCAATCAAACTCAGGGCCTTCCCACTGAGCTATAGCCCAGCCTTACTGACTGATTGACCGATTGTCTGATATAACAGTATCTTGCTAAATCCTAAATTACCCAGATTATGCTAAAAAAGAGGGCTATTATTTCAGGTGTGCATCACCATACCCAGCTGGCACTTTTTAAAAAATGAAATTCTCTAGAGCTATTTTTGGCACATAATAACATAATTGATTTTAAATACCAGTTCTTGTAAGCAATGTTTACTTATCCATAAAGTGTACTACAAACACAACTGACCTTATCTGTGGATAGTAACTGTTTTCTTTCTTCCACTCCAATCCTACTAGTCATTGCACTGGGCAGGGCCCACATGAGGCAGAAATAGCATCTTCCTGTTCTAGTTACTCATTTTACAGAGGCCGATTCTAACCACTGAATGTGAGCTGCTGGAGTCTGGGGGCTCATGGGCCTTTGGTCAGTCAGAATAAGAGGTCTACGCTGTTCTAACATGCGCTCGGGAAGCCTGGAGGTTTTTACCCTGCAAGGGCAAGTGTGATGGGAGGGAAGCATCCGATGCACCTCTGGTCTCCCCTAAGGTCGCTGGGGTGGGGAGGGAGCCGCCGCCGCCCAATGCCCTCTACAAGATGCTTGCTGGATACTTAGCACTGCCCGTCAGTTCCCAGATGTGCCCTTCTCAAATGGGAGGCTTTCATCATGGGTCGATATGGAGTTTTCTGAGACTTGCAGCCATCAAGGTGATAAGGATCTTTTCTTTAATACATAACACGGTGGAGTACTTAGGGGTTTCCTACTGTTAATGCACTCACCTGCTCCTGAGCGCACTGATCATGGTGTGTTCATATTATACTATGCTAAGAAATCTTTGACTGAAACACATGTACAGAAACGTGCATAGGAAGGCGTGGGCTGAATAAATTGTGGCAAATAAACATGCTAATGTAATCAGCACCCGGATCAGGAACTAGAACATTAGCATACACCCCAAAAACTCCTGTGACCCTTTTTCATCATTAGCATGCTGACCCCAGTATTGATATCTAACCCACTAGCTTAGCCTGGTTTTCATGTATTTGTACATTTGCAGTCTTTGATTTGTCAATATTTAATATTTCTACAAAGAGTTTGACAGTATGATTAAAATGTAATTTTCTTCTTTGATATTATTTTTGTCTGACTTTAATATTAAGGTCATATTAGCCTCATAAACTGAGTTCAAATGTTCTCTATGCTTTTAATCATCTGGGGGAAAATCTGTGTAAATTGGAAAAGAAAATTTAAAATCCTGATTTAAGCCATTTCGTGGGTTTTATTTGGTTTCTCTCTTTCTTGCTGAGTCAATTTTGGAGAGAATGATGTTCTCCTAGAACTCTGATTTACCCCCAAGATTTCAAATTTACATGTACTGTGCATATTTGTATTTTTCACAGGACTCCCAGCTTCAGTGGCTTCCACAACAAATACCGCTGAGGGCCCACTGCACGCGGAGCAGTTCTAGGTGGAGCAGATACTGCTGAGCAAAGAGACTAAAACAAGCCCCGCCTTACCAAGCTTACACGTGTGAGAGGGAGAGATAATAAACTCTCCAGGTAGAAAGCAATGCGTGTGGTACAGAAATGAGAAATGCTACAGGAAAATGAAACCAGAAAGGTCAGGTAAAGGCCATTAACAATGTAAGCCTTTTCCATTTAACTGGGAATTTACAAATTTTTCCCAAGTAGTCATTTCCTTGTGCCCACTTAAACAAGAAATCAGTAAAACAGATCCTCCGTCTGAAACCTTCCAAACTCTTAACATTTCAGTGATCAGTAAAACTGGGAGAAAATCTTTAGGCACTGACATTTGTTTGTTCACTTGGTAGCTATAAAGCAAAGACACTGAGAAGACTCTTTAAAAAAAAAAACAAACCACACGTACCATTATTTCATCAAAGACATTCTTGGTTTGGTTTGGTTTTGGGACAGGGTCTCACTACACATCCCAGGCTGTCCTCAAGCTCAGGGTGATCCTCCTGCCTTCGCCCTCCCAGTTCTGGGATTATAGACTTGGCGCACCATGCCCAGCTATTTCATATGAGACATTTAACACCAAAACATAGATGAAGAACATTTCACAGGAATAGAAGAGCCTTTCAGCTTAAGAATGTGGCTGTAGGGCCAGGGATTTAGCTCAGTGGCACCATGCCTGCTGGCAAGTGCAAGGTCCTGAATTTGATCCCCAGTACCGGGGGGAAAAAAAGAAGAATGTGGCTCTAGCTCACTGTAGACTGGCAGAGGTCCGGGCGGGCGGACGGGTGATTCAGACTGCTAGGTAGAGACGGCTGAGCTTAGATCCTTTCTTTTTTATTGCCGCGCTGGGTTCTCTTACCTTTTCTCACAGGAGACACCATCGATATCCATGCTCTGGGAGCGTGACAGGGACTGAGACTGTGTCTCCAGGCTGTTGGAAGGTGAGCTGCTCAAAGAGCTGACACCCTCACTGCTCTGGCTCTGGTGGGCGACTCCTAGGAAGAGAGGGAAAAGCGGTGAGGGTGGGGATGGTGGCGAAGCTGTGGCAGTGACTGCACAGATGCACGGCCTGCCTTTATGCGACCTGACACCGCAACCCAGGAAGTCCCCGAGGATGATGTTCAAGGCTGCGATCACGCTGAAATCATAATGGAGCCGCGAGTGGTGGTGCATCTCAGCGCTTGGGAGGCTGAGAAAGGAGGATTGCCATGAGTTTGAGGCCAGCCTGGGCTACACAATGAGTTCAAGGCCAGCCAACCTAAACTACATAATGAGACCCCATCTCAAAAAATATCATTAACGGAATGAGGAAAAAACATGATTTCTCATCATGTGAGGGCAGTAACAGCGACATCTGATACCCAAAGGTGGCCTCTCCTGGGCTCTTTCCCCAGTTCAAACTCTGGTCCCTGATACAAATTAGTGTCTCTGATAATCTACAATGATCTTTGATATGCATCCAAAATGAGGTACATTAATAATAGATAAGATGTGTAATTAAGCATAAAGATGGTGGTGATAGAATCTAGATGGCGTAGATACAGGTGTTCACTGCAGTATTCTTTCAAGCTTGCTATATGTTTGACATCTTCATAATAAAATGTTGAAAAATGCAAAGCTTCCACTTATTGGTTGAAAATAAAGCCGGGGATTTAGCTCAGTGGTTCCAGCGCCTGCCTTGCAAGCACAAGGTCCCGAGTTTGATCCCCGGTACCCCCCCCAAAAAATAAAAAATCAACACAATCCTGGGGTGGGGATTTAGCTCAGTGGTTCCGCCACCTGCCTCACAAGCGCAAGGTCCCGAGTTCGATCCCCAGTACCAAAAAAAAGAACCACAGTCCTTGCCCTCACAGAGGTTCTGGTGAGGTGAAAGTGTATCTGTATAGGAAGAGATCACTTCTCATAGTAATGTCCTCATCAACGCCTTTTTTTGGACAGGAACTTACTGTGTGGTTCAGGCTGGCCTTGAACTATGTAACCTGGGCTTGCTTCAAACTCAAACCAATCATTCCTGCCTCAGCTTCCTGCGTGCTGAGCTTACAGGTGTGAGCCACATGCCTAGTATCAATGTCTTAAAATTATGTTTATCACAGAATTTTACAAATGACTTTAACTCTCATTTTACATAGAAGAAACAAAGAAGGAGGGCCGGGGACGTAGCTCAGTGGCACCGCACCTGCCCGGCAAGTTCAAGGTCCTGAGTTTGATTCCTGGTTCTGCAAAAAAAAAAAAAAGAAAGAAACAAAGAAGGAAAAGAAAAGAAAAAGGAATGTTTAGCCAAGCACTTCCAAATACTTTAAATACATGTCTATACTAAAAGGAAAATGAGATTCATGTGTTTAAAACTATAAAAGATGAACAAAAAGAACTTTAAAATTTTTTTAACTTTAAATTTTTTGCTGAAATGTCTAAAAATGGAGAAAATTCTAACCTTCACAGTATTCTAAGACAGTAAATTCACCACCCTTTAAGCTGTCTTCTCATTAATGAATATTACAAAACACTTATCAATCAGTGACACCAGTTTTTATTTATTTATTTTTTTTTCGGTACTGGGGATCAAACTCAGGACCTTGCACTTGCGAGGCAGGTGGCAGAACCACTGAGCTAAATCCCTGGCCCCAACACCAGTTTTTAAACACGTACCAGTCTGTTAAAACTTTAGCAAGACTAGCAAAGGAAATGAGAAACTAAATGTTCACATTCTTAAGATGCAAGTAAAATACGCAAAGCAGCTAGAGCAATCAGAAATCTGAAAAAGCTTGTTCAATGTGGGAAAACTCTGAGTTCGTTAATTGAAGAAATATAGCTATCGTAAGTTTTTAATAAACATTTATTGAGGGAATAACTGAGCATTAATAATGTCCTTAGAGTATTATTGTACCCATCACAATGAAAGGCCAGACTTTTTTTTTTTTTTCCATGAGAAAAGGTCTCACTAGGGCCGGGGATTTAGCTCAGTGGTTCCGCCGCCTGCCTCAAAAGTGCAAGGTCCTGAGTTCAATCCCCAGTAGCAAAAAAAAAAAAAAAAAAAACCAGGAAAAAAAACAAAAACAAATCTGTTCTGTAAACCATTCTAAAATAACATTATTTCAAAAGCTCTATTTGCAACAGCACACGCTGGCACGCTGGGTGTGCAATGCTCGCTCAATAGAAATGCAGCGCCAGCATGCACCGTGCTCTTCCAGGGTTCTGCCCAGGAAATACTTTTGTAAGACAAAGATGTCATCTGATCTGTGTTCCCCTTTCTTGGAGCCTTCCCCTTCAACATCACTTCACATCCCACAGTTCTCCCTGTCTGCACCGTAGCATTCCACTTGTCTGACCTCTTTTAGGAGTAAAACCCCACAGAGCATCTTAAAAACAATCTTCCAAAACTGAGGGTGTCTTTTACTGTACACACACCTGGGATGCATAACCTCAGCAGTGCTATAGGCTGAGGTCACCAAAGATGTCGTGATTTTACAGACCCCCAGTGTGGTGCAATCGGAAGGGCACTTCACCTGTGTATCTTCCTCAAATCCCTAACCCCAGTCTAATAGTAAGACAAACACCAAATATACTGGGGAGATGGCACAAGACTTAATCCTAGCACTCTGGGAGGCTGAGGCAGGAGGATCACAAATTTGAACACAGGCAGGGCAACTTAGTGACTGTCTCAAAATAAAAATTTTTTAAAGGGCTAGAACCCTGTAATCCCAGGACTAGGAAGGCTGAGGCAGGAGGATTACTGTGAATTTGGGGCCAGCCTGGGCTATACAATGAGTTCAAACCTAGCCTAAACTACATAGTGATGAGACCTTGTCTCTAGATAAATACATTTTAAAAATTGGGGGGGCGGGTGGCTGGGGATGTAGCTCAGTTAGAAGGCCCTGGGTTCAATCCCAAGTATCAAAAAAAACACCGAAACTGAGTAACATTCTGCAAGGTACTGACTAGTACTGACTAGTACTCTCCAAAACTGTCAAGATCATGAACAAGGCAAGGTGACAGCTGTCACAGACCTGTGGAGTCTGGTTTGTAGTTCACAGGAATACTCCGAGGGGAAGCTCTCCCTCATGACAAGCAGACCACACCCTGGAAGCATGGGGGGAAGGGCGCGTGGGGGCCCCTTGACCCCCTGTATCATGACCATCACTTTTCTGTATTGAAAGTTATTATACAGCAAATGTTTTGTCTCATAGACTAAACCAGGACTGCAGCCCTGACTCCACGACTCTAGTGATGTGGTGGAGCTTGGCGCTCCAAGGGAAGTTTTTAGCTGTAAACTGTGGCACCATGTCTGTGCAGCCTCCTCTCCGGTCTATGCAGACCTGCACTGAAGCAACCACTGGAGAGGCGTTCGCAACTCCACACACCCACGGGCCTCATGCAGGGGTGGCCAGGACAAGCAGGGCAGGCCCCTGGTGGCAAGAACAGATGAGCCTGGCACCGCTGAGACCAGAAGCCGGCACTCTCACCCCGCCGGTCCTCAGTGAGCACCCCAACCTGTTGGCTCAAAGGACCAGAATGCAGCCTCCGCAGACCCACGAACACTACACACCAGACCTATGTGACAACTTCACAACGAACAACAGGTGCAAATTACAGTCTACGGAACTCCAGTAGTCTGCGGTACTTAGCTTGCTGTCACTCGGATGGAATACCTGGGGATTTTTTTCTTTTTTCCTAGAACATGTTTGAGGTAACAATGAGCACACTCACTCTAGGGAGCTGGTACATGTACACTGTAATTCTTTTTACATCTTCTTCCTCCCCCCCCCATCTCCTGGGCCCCTTCCCATTTGCAAAAGTCCTGTCTCTGTGTCTCCTACTACCTGTCTTTTATTTTGCTCATTGTTTCATCTTGTATCTAAACATCCACCCTAACCCTCATTCGGCCACAGGTAGGGCTTTTTGGAACTGGCCGGATCTAGCCTGGATCTACATTGTGACGCTGGGATTAATGGTGTGATGCTGGGATTGAGGGAGTCCCAGCCTAAGTGTGAGTGCTACCACCCTAAGGGTGTGTCGCCCAGAGAGAATATAAGAGACAGAAAGAGGGATGCTGCTGCTGCTGCTTGCTGTCTCCTGCCTACCCACCATGAACTGTTTCTCCTCTGTGATGTCCCTATGCCATGCCACCTCACCTTGAAGGCAGCCAACTACGAACTGAAACCTCTACAAACTGGGAGCTACAATAAGCCTTTCTTCCTTTAACTTTGGGTTTTGGGTATTTTGTCTTAGCAATGAGAAAAGTAAGACACTCTTTAAATTTATTTATACTTTGGGTTTCCTATATAAGAAATAACATAAGATATTTAAGTTTGTATGTCAGATTTATTTAGCATGATGATCTCTCGTATCCATTTTCCTCCAAATGACTCAAGTTTATCCTCCTTTATGGGACAGTAGTACTCCACCATGTATAAATACTGCATTTTAAAAAATCCAGTCATCTGCTGACGAACATATAATCCACTTCCAAGATTTAGCTATTATGAACTGCGCTGGAATAAACATGAGTATGCATGGATCACTACAGTATGATGTCTAACTCTTGGAAAGATACCTGGAGGTGAGGGAATAGCTGGGTCAGATGGAACTTCTAGTTTTAGGTTTTTGAGGAGTCTCCATACTGATCTCGACAGTGGTTGTACTAGTTTACATTCCCACCAACAATGCAGAAGGATTCCTTTTTCCTGCAGCCTCCCCAGTTATTACTTGTTTTCTTTTTTTGGGGGGGGTACTGGGGATCGAATTCGGGTCCTTGAGCTTGCAGGGCAGGCAGCGGAACCACTGAGCTAAATCCCCAGCCCCACTTTGATTTCTTGATAATGGCTGTTCTAGGAAAGATTTATCTTGGTTCATGGTTTCAGAGGATGCACTCCATGGTTTTTTGGGCCTGTGGTGAAGAGAGCGCCATGGCAAGGAATGGATGGCAGAGAAGCCACTTACTTCACAGCAGCCAGGAATCAGCAGGAGACAGAGGAAGAGTTAAGACCCCTAATACTCCTTCAAAGGCACGTCCCCAAGGACCACCACTTCTTTTCTCTAGGCCACACCCTCTAAAGCTCACTCCACTTCCCAACAGTGCCACAGGCTGCAACCAAGCTGTCAGCACATGGCTTTCGGGGGGCACCTCAGGTCTAACTTTAAGATGATCTGAGAAGCAAATGGGCACACAGTGGACTGAGTTCCCACAGACAATCTCCACATCCCTCATCTTCATGGCCAGGGCCACTCCCTCCAACACCACCCCACACCCACGACCACACTGCACAGACTGCGTTTCACAGAGGGTACTTCATGAGACTTCACTCACCAAGGGCAACAGGGCTTTGAGGGCACTTGCTAAATTTAGGGTTACTGCATTGAATGAATACTACTAATGAACTCTGAGACTTAAGTCATTTAAGTTCTGAGTGCCTCACTTTTTCTGTCTGTACAATGATGGAACCGAAGTAGAAAAACCTGCACCCTCTTCCAGTTCTATTAAAGTTAAAAATTATGTGTTCAAAAAATAATTATGTATTCAATTATTTTTTAAAAACCATGCTGTCTTTACAATTAAAAACTAAATTGCATTGTGCATCCTCCTTACACATACCCAGCTGGGCATGGTAGCACATGCCTGTAATCCCAGTACTCAGGAGGCTGCAGGAGGAGGACTGCTACAAGTTCAAGGCCAGCCTGGGCTACATAGCAAGACCCTGCCTCAAAAAAACAAAACCATAACAAAAAAATAAGCACATTTTAGAAACAAAAGAAACCGAGCCAAACAACACTGACTGACACTTCACAAAGGCTCTGAGGGCAAAGCTGAGCTCATGTCTTTCATCTGTCATGTGCAGGGGACATCAAGAAAGTCAGTCACTTGGCTGGGGATTTAGCTCAGTGGTTCCGCCACCTGCTTCACAAGCGCAAGGACCCGAGTTCGATCCCCGGTACCAAAAAAAAAAAAAAGAAAGTCAGTCACTGGATTTAACAAAAGTCAAAACTTATTTCCTGTCTTTAAAAATCACAAAATCCCACATCTGCAGAAGGAGCAGAAGGGAACACAGTAGAGATTTTTGTTTTGTTTTTGAGACAGGCTCTGGCTATGTAGTTCAGCCTTGAACTCACTATGTAGCCCAGGGTGGCTTTGAACTCAATTCCATCCTCCTGCCTCAGCCTTCCGAGTGCTGGGATTACAGGTAAGCACCAGTCTTGCTGAGCTGAAGGTCAGAGGTAGACAGGAAACAGGAAACTGTTCCTCACAAGTCCGCCTCTAGAACTACTCCTGCCTGACCTACTGGATAGCTAACTGCTGGAGGCTGGCTGGGGCTCAGTGTCACAGCTCTTACTGTATCAACACCCAGTTCTGGGCACTGATGGTGACAAGCACTTGTGAATTCAAAGATTTTGAAACTTGGTTTTGAGTATACTGCTCAGGACCCCCTCCTGGCTAGGGGGAGTTCTGCTTCCTTGCCTTTGTATCTTTTACTTCCTTGCCTTTAAGTCCTTTAAATAAATTTGCTTGTATCTCCCCCCCACCCCCCAAAAAGTCTGTTTTTCTTCTAATATTCACTGGCCTTAAACTCTAATCAGAAGACTGTGGAGAGATGACCGGAAATGCTCCCCCACACTCCCAAGTCCAGGTACCTCACCTCCTGGATACTGGCTAAAAACTCAATCAGATAAAAACATAAGGTGGTTTCTTTTCTTCCCACCCTAAAATTTTTAATCTAGGTAGGATAATAAGCCAAATACACAAAAAATTAAGGATGTTTTTGTGGCACAACCTCTAGAGGCCACAGCCTTCTAGGGGGAGGACAACTGACTGGGCTGGAATAGAGACGATGCTCTGAAAATCAGCACATCAGGTGACATCAGCTGACATGAAGAGGGCAGGGCCCAGTTATAGAGGACTCTGGAAGCCTGAGATGGGTCCAGCCAGAAACAGGGAGCCAAGGACTGGGGGAAGCAGGTGGGTGACAAGCCTTGGCACTCCTAAGTTGCTGCTCCCTAAGGAATAAGGGCGAGTTTTACAGAAACTGCTCTCGCAGGCAGTGCCCACCCTGCACACTCGCTACACTTGGGAACATGAAAAAGGGCATAAAAGCAGCACTGCAACCCAAACAGCTCCTGATCCCTGTTCAGGCTGGCAGCAACTGGGCAGCCGTACTAGAACTAGGCACCAAGTAGGGCCAGGCACAAGGTAGGGGCTACAGGACAGGCAGCGGGAGAGGGGAAAGGACTGTGATTCCCAGCAGGCCCTGCCTCTTGCTGGTAAGACAACAGCACTTAGTCCAGATACACAAAGTAACTCCAGGCTGCTGTGGTCCAGCACTTACGATACCCTGTGGTAGCCACAGCCCCTTCAGGGCGAGGGAGTAACCAGGCTTGCAGAGGATGCACCTGTTACGATCAGAAAAGTCAATGTGCATGCTGAAGCAAAGGCCTTCACCCAGGAGTAGGGGCCTCCACTGCTCAGCAGCCTTTTAGGGGTCCCACTTCAGGCTGGGGTCTTACAACTTTTGCCTGAGCCTCTAGCTCTAGCCAGATTCTTTGGGGGGGCGGGGGCTGCTGGGAATCTAACGTAGTGCCTCACATATGCTAGGCAGTCACTCTACCACTGAGCAACATCCCAGCTCCTTTTCTTACAATTTTGAGACAGGGTTTTGCTCAGTCGCTTAAATTTGCAATTGTCCTGCCTCAGCCTCCTGGGTGGCTTGGACTAGCCCAGCTCTTCCTTCTCTCCAGCGGGGGATGGAGCACAGGCCTCGGCATGCTAGGCACAGGCTTGCCCTGCATTACACGCCCAGCCCCTGGTCAGCTCATGACCTCACCCGAACCTCCCTCTCCCAAGCTGGGGATGAAGCAGGGGACAGGGGAAGAAAAGCACCTTAACATAGCAACCAACGACAGAACAAAAGGTTACCATCTCATCGTCACTGAGAGCATTCTTCCCTAAGATAATTTACTATAAAAGAATGGCTGTGATTTAATTGAAATTCCTATTATGCAACTATGATGTTCATTAGACTCAAACTCAGGCCGGATGTGGTGGCACACACCAGCAATCCCGACACTCTAAGAGGCCGAGGCAGGATGCTCACAAGTTCAAATCCAGCCTGGGTAATTTAGCAACTTAGCAAGACCAGGTCTCAAAAAAATTAAAAGGCCTGGGGATATAGCTCAGTGCCAAAGGCTCTGGCTTTGATCTCCAGTATCTCAATCAATCAATGAATCAATCAATTAGTGGGGGCACCGAGATGTAGCTCAGTACAAAGGCCCTGAGTTCAGGCCCCAGTACAGGGTGGGAAGGACTCAAGCTGGAGAAGGAAACTGAGATGACTTCTCGCCCCAGGACTTCTGCACCTGTTTTTTCCTGTTTGTAAACTTGGCCCCACGGATACCCACTTGGTTTACCCCTCGCTTTATTCAGGTCTCTGCTCAAAAGGTCCCCTTCTTGGGCCTCCAGTGACTACTTCTGAAATTCACTGTTCCCTCCAAGCAGCACGCGCTCCCACGGTCTGCTCCAGCTCTCCTGGAGGCAGTGAGCACCGCCCGACAGGTCGATGGGCTTTTAACTGTTTTTTTGCTCTAAACTCTGAGCCACCTGGCCTAGAACAGGAACTAACAAAAGATGATTTAAATAAATATTAAATGAAGACAGTGAATTTATAGCGTTTACTAAATCATTGATAACAGCTAAAATATAGAACAGATAAAATATAACAAGCAAAGTTAGAGACAGAAATAACAATTGTACTAGGATATGGAAGGATGTTTCCTATTTTCAAAAGAATCTTATTTTTTTAGATAGAATTTTTTTAATATAATGATTTATTGCAATCACCATTCCGTGCAGCAGATTATTAATGCTTATTCCTCTTGTTTAGCTGAAATTTTGTACCCTTGGTCTCTGCTTCCCCTTTCCCTGTCCACCCCCCCACTGTGGTAATGACCATTCCATCTACATCTCACTTCCATGGTTTAACTTGTTTAGATCCCACATGTAAATGAGATTGTGCAGGGTCTGTCATTCTGTCCCTGGCTTATTTCTCGGAGTATAACATCCTCCAGGTGCATCTGCCACTGGGCACATGGATTGCATCCTTTCTCTTCATCTGATAACGGACACTTAGCCTGTTTCCACACTGGAGCCAGGCGCATAGTGCTGACTAAGGTTCCTCTGTGTATATACTCAGATGTGCAACTGCTGAATCACATAGGAATCTATTTTTAGTTTTCCAAGTGTATTATTCACTTTCTCGCTGGGACAAAATTCCTGACATTCCCATCTTAAAAAAGGAGTGGTTTATATCTTGGTTCAATTTTCAGAGGGTTCAGTCCATGGCTGGCTGGTTCCAAGTCAGAAATGGCATGGCAGAAGGGTATGGCATGGACAGCTGGTCGCCCCATGGCAGTCAGGAAGCAGAGAGAAGGGAGAATCCAAGGAGGGAGATGAACCCCCCAAAGACCCCCCAGTGATCCACATTTTCCACCTAGCCCCTGCCTCCTCCAGCACATTCAGCTACAGACTCATTCATGGATGAATCCATCAATGACCAAAGCGCCTCCATGATCCGATCACCTTCCATACACTAGAAAGAACATTCTAGACACCAAGGAACCTCCATAACACTGACTGTTTTCCATAATGGCTATATTCATTTACATCCTAAGGTGGACTTTTCTTTTTGCCTGCACATAAGGCATATTTTATTCCACTTTGTATGTTTTTGGGTTTTTTTTGGTACCGGGGATTGAACTCGGGACCTTGCCCTTTTCAAGGCAGGAGGCGGAACCCCTGAGCTAAATCCCCGGCCCTCCACCTTGTGTGCTTTAAACAGAAACACTATAACTGTAGAACAGTGTCACAGTCTGAATTAGCATCCTGTCTCATCTCTTGCTACCATCCAATTTGTACTGAATCCCAACCACAATGCAATAGTAGATAAACTGTTCCTGTTCTAGATTGTCAGGGCTGAACTATTTCCACTGATCAAGAATATGGCTGGGCCGGGGATTTAGCTCAGTGGTTCTGCCACTTGCCTTGCAAGCACAAGGACCCGAGTTTGATCCCCGGTACCAAAAAAAAAAAGAATATGGCCTATGGGCCGGGAATTTAGCTCAGTGGCACTGTGCCTGCCTCAGAACGAAAGGTTCTGAGTTCAATCCCCTGTACCAAAAAAAAAAAAAAAGAACTCTAATTCTAGATAGTACAAAGGTAACTAGAGGACCCACTGCACACAACCTAAGAATCCTGTCCAGACAAGCCTGGCCACAAGGGGTTCAGCCAGGGAATCTTGAGAAAAAGCGGCCCCATCTTCAGAGAGCTCACACTAGTGAGGAAGGGAGAGGCCTCTGTCAGATACATTCACAGTGCTTTGTGGGTAAACTTCAAAGGGAGCAGGAGGAGGACCAGCTTTATTCCAAGACAAGACTGCAGACCATCCAAGAGGTCTAAGAAGTCTGAGGCAATCCCCAAACAATCTGAAGATGAGGGGAGAAAGTAAGAAAACAAGCTTGTCCTCCTGGGAATTTTATAAGGACAGATTTTATTTCTTTACTTCTTTATTTTGGGCCTGGAGATGGGATCTAGGGCCTCACTCATCCAGGCACATGCTCTACCACTGACTGAATGCCAGGACCACACAGATTTCACAGGGAAATGAAAGAATACAGTACTTCCTCATCTGCTGGACTGCAAGCCTCCAAGTGAAGAAACTGAGTCTTACCTTCGTACTTCCGTGACTCAGCGTTGTGTGTGACCTGCAGGAAGCTCTAAATCTTAAATGTAAAGGTGACTTTATGAGTGATGACTGCAAAAAAGCAACAGTCATCTGTAAGAAAAGAGTGGACCATAAAAAGTTTCGATGCAAAGGCAATGTCACATACTTCTGAAAGTTGCTGAAATCAAAATGGAGTTACTCATGCCAAGCCCAGACTAAAATGAAGCCTGGAGGCCATAGAAAAGGAGCTCATTGGGCTGGAGGTTTAGCTCAGTGGCGCCAGCACCTTCCTGGCAAGCGCAAGGTCTTGAGTTCGATCCCCAGTTCCACGCAAAAAAAAAAAAAGAAAAGCAAGAAAGAAAAGAAAAGGAGCTTATTTATGCTTACGACAATGATAAAAACCATGACAGGAACTCTGAGAACCACAACCTTGCCAAAGGCCACTGCGGCCTCACACAAAGAATGCTCCTATGAGGACATCTGTCCCACTAGTGCCTGTTCAACCTTGAACTGAAGTCACCCTTGTTACTGATTCTTGGGGCCAGTGACACCTGTTTCAAAACACCTTATATAACCCTCCTGATTTTAAAATGCTGTGTTCTGCTGGGCATGACTATGCAAGCCTCTGATCCCAGCACTCTAGGAGGCTGAGGCAGGAGGATCCCAAATTTGAGCCCTGCTGAGCAACTCAGCAAGACCCTGTTTCAAAATTTTAAAATTTTAAAAGGGGTGCAGGGAGCTCAGTGTGAAGGCTCTAGGCTCAACCCCCAGGTCCTTGCAGAAGAACAGGAGAAGGAGGGCAATTCGGACACATACACACACAGAGGACAGCCACGTGCAGATGAGAGCCAAGAAATGCTGGCACCCACTGGAAGCTAGAGAGACAAGAAGGGTTCTTCCTAGGAGTTTTACGGGGAACACAGCCCCACCAACACCTCCACTTCAGACTTAGAGCCACCAGAACTGTGAGAAAACAGACTTCTGTTGTTTGAAGACAAGAGGTTTGTGGTCTTTGTTATGCACAGCAGCCTTGAGAGCAGACACAGCAGCCAATGGCAGCACAGGAAGCTGGGAGCACAGAGGGGAAAGCAGCTTGCAGGACCCCATCCCCAACAGGACTCAGTCCTCAATTTAACTTCTTTCAACTAAGACAGCTGCAAGTGCCTTTTGGATGAGTGACTGCATACCACAAGTACGTGTCAGAAAGCACCTCTTGAAAGACAGAGACAGAACACACAAAGAAAAGGAAAAAGCAAGCAGCTCTTGTCTACAGCCAGCGCAACCCGAAGGCACCTGATCTCTTTCTTCTTCCTGTTTTGGTGGTGGGGACGGTCGCAGGGCCCAGCATGCCCTGGGCAGGCTCTGCACTGAGCCATCTCCGCCGAGCCTGATCTTTCAGATCCTGTAGGCTAAGCAGGGCATGGGCTGGTTTGCACCTGGATGGGTAAATCCGGCTCAGTCTCTCCTCACTGAGAGGATGGAA
The DNA here is from genome assembly GCF_053883595.1 of Heterocephalus glaber. NCBI lineage: Eukaryota > Metazoa > Chordata > Mammalia > Rodentia > Bathyergidae > Heterocephalus > Heterocephalus glaber. The sequence goes on along the minus strand of NW_028258299.1, from coordinate 6,118,024 downwards.
ACCCACCCACTGGCCACACAGAACACAAGCACAGGCACCGCCTTCCTCCAGGTAGCTGCACCTGACGCACGGCAATTGCACCATTTTGATGTGATCCTTAGCTGCCCACGCCCGTGTGTTCTGGCCATTTCCCCTGGTGATTCATTTCTTCACTCAGCTCATCTCACTAAGATTGAGTTGACCTTGTGCCAGGTATGACGGGAGGTAATGGTGACAGAGCAGTGGCAGAAATGGACGTAAGTCCCTGCCGCAATGCAGGGTGCAGCGGATGGTGTTTCTGAGAATGCAGCACTGAAGTTTTGGGCTAAAAAGCCAAGTGGGCTTCTAAGCTAGGGCATTAGCACTGTAGGCAAAGAAAAGGCAAACGTAAAGGTGCCAAATCAGGAGCAGGCCTGACCGCTCAGGAGTGGAGGGAAGCCACCACGGTCGCCTGGGGGACAGAACCAAGAGGAGCAGAGGCCATACTCGGGGACGATCAAAAACAGCCATGGGTGTGGGGGGCCTCTGGCTCTCCGTCTGAGGGAGGCAGGGAGCCACGGGAGGGCTCTGAGCACAGAACTGACCCAACCTGCCTTGTGGAGGGTTTTGTTTCTGTTTCTTTTTACTTGTTTATTTCATTGTGGAAATTTGTTTTTCCAATCTGCCAAACCATAGCTAATAACATCCACTTGTTTGTGATTATGAATAATGGCGATGATGTGAGAGACACGCTCAGGACTTCAGAGCACAGGGGCACCACCAAGGGCTTGGCGCTCAGAGGAGCGCCTGTCGTTCTGTTGTTTGTGATCACATAATGAGGCGTTGCTGTGGACAACGGTGTACTTGCATGTTAGCAGGGTCCCTGTGGCAGGAGCAGCCTGGAGAGACCAGCAAGGAGGCCACAGCCATTATCCAGGCAAGAGGTGCTGGGCCTGGGGGCTGGGGCCTGGGAATCAGGAGAGAGGCAAGGACTAGAAAGGAAGTAGCTGGGCCGGGGGTTTAGCTCAGTGGCACCAAGCCTGCCTCCAAAGTGTGAGGTCCTGAGTTTGATCCCTGGTACCGAAAAAGAAGAGAAAAGAAAAGAAAGGAAAAGAAGAGAAAAGAAAAGAAAGGAAAAGAAAAGAAAAGGTGGCACTAATGTGTGGATGGACGGAGAGCTAAGCCCACATGCCAAATCAAACTCCCCACCTGTTCTGCAAGCAGCTTTACATGACATGGCGGTGCTTATTTGTGCACACACACTGTCAATGGCTGCTTCTCTGCTAAGGGGCAGAGATGAACAGCTGCGACCTCATGATGTGCAAGGCCAGAAATACATGCGGACCATTGGCCCTTTACAAAGACAGTTCACCCACCCGCAATCACTATATAGGATGGAGCAAAGAGATGATGTTTTAGGCCTAAGCAACTAGAAAAAAAACAGCCCATCATTTACTGAGATGGCATCGGGGAAGAAGGTGAGATGCAAGAGAACATCCAAATCCAATTGTGGGTGTGCCGCCTGTCAGACACTTATTAGCCACACAAGTAGAGAAGTCAAATAAATAGGTCACTGGAACAGGAGTCTGAGGATGAAGAACAGGCCTGAGGGCCGGGGATTTAGCTCAGTGGTTTCACCGCCTGCTGCGCAAGCGCAAGGACCCGAGTTCAATCCCTGGTACCAAAAAAAAAAAAAGAACAGGCCTGGGCTGGGGACAGAAACTTAGAAATCATCAAATTTGAGGTAGCAATTAAAGCCAGGAAAGCAGATGAAATCAGCAAGGGAACAAAAACAGACAAAGAGAACAAAATGTGAAATACTGAACCTTGGTATCCTACCATTTAGAAGTCAGGAAAATGAAAAGGAGCCACTGAAGAACTGAGAATAGCAGAGATGGGCTAAAACTCTGGGAGCGGGGTGTTGTCCAAAGCAAAAAAAAGTGTTTCAAGGAGAGGGTAGGAGCCACATCCGATGAGGCGACAGGTCCAACAGGACAGTGACTCAGCACAGCACGTGCAGCCTCCCCCACCTGCAGTAGGTCCAGCAGGCAGCACAAGGACAGGAGGAGAAGACAGGAGCAGCGACTGGCTGTGAGGAGGGTGGAGGCTAGCAGGGGGCAGGGGGCAGGGGCCCAACCATGGGAGCAGCAGCTGCACAGATCCAGCTTGTGACAAAAGCCACCTGAGGGCCGGGGATGTAGCTCAGTGGCACTGGCACTGCACCTGCCTCGCAAGCGCAAGGTCCTGAGTTCAATCCCGGGGGTGGGGGGGGACAGCCTGAGATGGAGAATCTGGAGTGACAGGAGAGGACTGCTGGAAGCATGGCTGTAGGCGGCTGAGAGGACAGGGGCTCAGGGCCGGGGCCAGCTGATTGTAACAAGGGCGGAGCATCATGCAGGAAGGCAGGCAGAGACCACGATAGGCTCGTGTAGGGTACCCCTGCCTGAGTCTGTTTTCTCAATGACACAGGGGGACTGAGAGTGCATGGGGAATGAGATGCCACTGTTGGAGGATGTGGCAGAAAACCAACTAGCAGAGTTAAGAAAGGCACAGGAATTCAGTGTGACCATTCACCAGCATGAAGGGCCCACACAAGCTGTTGGTCGTGAACTTGAAACAAGATAGCCTGGTTCTGAGTTCTCCTCTAGCTTTGTGACAGTGCATGAGACAGAGGCCAAGTGGCGAGTGGGATTTAACTGGAATCATAGTTTAACCAGTAAGACAAATGCAGAAAGGGCTCTCTGGACAAATTCTGAACCTGCAGGTGCAGGCATGGCCTGATCTTGGCGAGAAACATCACAGGTGTTAGTACTCGTTCCAAGGAGAAAGGAAAATCACCACGTGAGCCCTAAACTCTTTGGTTCCGTGAAAGGACCATCTCAGCATCTCAAAGATGTACAAAAGAACCATTTCAAAGGCTCACTACTGACCGATGCTTAGGGCTGAACTTCCCTCTTTTATAGTTAACAGAACTCTAGTTAAGCTTTTCTCCTAATGAGCTAAGGAACAGAAATTTCAAATGCTTTGTTTGCTTGTTTTTCTAAGACAGGGTCTCACTATGCAGTCCAGCCTGGCCTCAAACTACTGCAGATGCTCCTGCCTCGGCCTCCCAAGTGCTGGGATTACAGATGTGTGCAACCACACCCAGCTTCTAACTCCAAATACTCCTCACAGACAACCCTAGATCAAGAAGACAGATTACTGTGAAAGCTGACTACAGCACAGCAAATAAAATAACCATGGAATGAACAGTCACATATAGATTTGATGACCCATGCAGGTCTTTTAACATCTACTTTTTCATAACTTAATCATAAAATAGTAATTATAATAAGTATTATAATGTTATTAGGATGTTTGATAAAAAAGTTCACATACAGAAGTTTTTCAAATATATACTATGAGTCAATATTATTTCTCGACAATTAAGAGTCCTAGACATCAACCAGGAGCTCATTTATTCTAAGGAAACACACCTTTACTAAAATTAAGTAGAGAATTATAAACTATCACATCAGATGAACTCAGAGCCTCACACATGCTGGGTAAGGACCCTGCCCCTGAGGTCCATGTCCGGCCCCAAGTGGATTTCTACCCCGAAAATTTCTCCAACCCATTCTCTGCCAATGTAGCATGAAGAGAAAGAAATCCATGGTTGGAGGGCTGTCATCTGACCACCACTTTAACCTCGCATTTTCAGGTTATTTTATTTGAAGGCCTGGAGCTGTGGCTCAGGGGCAGAGCCTGTGCTTAGTGTGGACAAGGCCCTGGTTTCAGGGTCTAGCACCATTTAAAAAAGGGGAGGGGTGGAGTACTACTCAGCCATAAAGAACAAGAATCTAGAGACACTTATAGCTAAATGGATGCACATTGAGGCCATACTCTTAGGTGAAAGAAATAGGACACACATGTGTAAATACCGAATAGTTTCTCTGGTGTGAGAAAATACAAGTGTAAATAAGGATCAAAATGTATAACTGAGAATGTGAAATAGGAAGAAAAGGTCCAAAGGGGTAGGTGAAGTGGGAAGAGTAGGGAAAAGGAAAGAAGGAAAAGGAAAAAATATGAGAAAAGGAAATAAATGGAAACAAAGTCTTTGTAAATAGGGAGGGGTGGAGGGGGTGAAGGGAGGCCAGGGGAAGGGGAAAAAATAAGAACCAAGATACATCATGTACAGGTACAAGATCCCAACAAGGACTATAACTATTGTACACCTAACATGGACCAATAAACTTAATGGGAAAAAAAAGGGTGAGGGGAGAAAGAAAGAAAGAAAGAAACATGTTAGCTGAGTTTATAAAGCCAGAAGAACCAAGTTCACTCTTAGTCATCTTGCCCTCAGAAGCAGCAACTAAGAGCTTGTTTTAGAAAAAGATAAAAGGTAGAGAAAAGAAAAACAGGGCCGGGGATTTAGCTCAGTGGTTCTGGTGCCTGCCTCACAAGCTCAAGGTCCAAAGTTCGATTCCCCGTACCAAAAAAAAAAAAAAGAAAGAAAAACAATTGGTTTTAATAGATCTTGATCAAAATGAATAGACAATAACAAAACACACCTGCACAGTGGGAGGAGCTGCGAACGGGATGGGGGGCTGGCTTACCTGCGGCGCCTATTGGGGAGGTAGCTGGGGTCATGTTGTGGACGTTGAGGCCGAGACTGTGGGAAGGGCCCGGGGCTGATGCTGCAATCGGGGCCCCCGGAGGGTTCTCCCTCTGGGGTGAGGTGAGCGGGGTGGTGGGCTGGGAGGTCTGTCCACCCGCAAGTCGTGCCAGGCGCCTCCGGCGAATCTACAACGGGAGAGGAGAACGGCATCCTGTAACCAAGAGCGGGCCGGCCACGGGCCAAGGTGACCACGACGTGCACTGGGTTGCCAACCACCAACAACCACACCAGCTCAAAAGCCAATGTGCCCTGAAAAGAAAGTACTCATTTTCGAGAAAAACTGAGCCAAGCAGTATTCTCACAAGACACCAGCTCACTATTTAAAACCCGCCCCGAATCACCTTACCATCGTGGTTTACTGTCGCTCTTTGATGGGTTTTATCAATTTCCAATAAGCATACTACCCTTCTAAACACACCGAAGTCTGTGGTTATTTTAATAAAATGATATCACTTGGTCATTTGAAATAAGATTTAAAATAGTCAATTCAGTGAGAGAAAGAAACTCAAGTTACAATAAGACACAAATTTTACCAGAATTATCAGGAGCAAAATGACCAGGTTGTTTTTACTTGATTGGAACCAAAGTACAGTCTGACACTTCTTCTGCAGAACACCCAGTTTCCAAGCGATTATGATCACGTGTCACAAAATCCTAGTGGGTCACCAATGTTTTCCTCACACTTTCCTAGCAGTTACTTCATAACCAGTCAGTAAACTCGCTGACACCTGCTGTTCAGGTGGCGAGGACAGAGCAGGCCTCAGAGAAACAACCTGCCCACGCTGCCCGGCTCTTTCTGCTAGGAGTAAGGAGGATGGAAACCAACCAGGAACGGCCCCATCTGACCGAGGCCTCTCTGTCCTGCTCAGATGGCAGACAGTCTGCTCCTTCTGTCAACCTCAGCACCCCCGGGCCTCTGCTGCCGATGCAGCCCCCAGTGAGCTTCCATAGCCCCTGAAGATATCTGCTGGCTCAGCTGTCTACTTGGGACCATTAAACCTTGCAAACAGTTGTCTCATTTTATTATTGAACACTTCTGCGGCATTTGCCATCTTCCGGCTGTTTTAAGCACTTTATTCAGCCTCATAAAAATCCACTGACACAGGTGCTTGCGTTCTGTTCACTTCTAGGAGCACACTGAGGCCTGAGAGGTCAGACACGCTGCTCACTGGTCATCTCCTCCCACACTGACAGCCTGGGGATCCCTGGGAGGTCTCCATCCCAGAAAATCTGAGGCCAAAACTCCTTTTGTAAAAACATCAAGACAGCTGCTTTTTTCTCCTCTCATTCTCCAACAGGTGTCCACTGGAGTTTTCCAGATGTGAATGTGCAACAGATTCAAAACAGAAGCTAATATGAAAATCCAGCTGTCTCCTAACGACTTACAAAAGCAAAAACAGTGTCACAGCTCTCACTAAATTTATTGCAAGAAATGCATTACTTTCCTTTAAAAAATACAAATCAAGCCAGGCATGGGTGGTGCATGACTGTGATTCCAGCACTCTGGGAGGCTGAGGCAGGAGGATTAGAAATTCAAGCCCAGCCTGGGCAATTTAGTGACATGGCGAATCCTGTCTCAATAAATAAATAAGCAAGCAAGCCAGGTGTGGTGGCATACATCTGTAGTCCCAGCACTTGGGAGGCTGAGGCAGGAGGATCACTGCAAGTTTAAGGCCTGCCTGAACTACATAGTGAGACCCTGTTTCAAAAAACACAAACAAAGGCCGGGGATTTAGCTCAGTGATTCCGGCACCTGCCTCGCAAACACAAGGTCCCAAGTTCGATCCCCGGTACCAATAAAAAGGGGGGTTAGTCCTAATAGAAGCCTCAGCTTGAAAACCACAAACTGCTTGGGTTGTTTTGTTTTTGTGTATTTGTTGGCCAGAGGTGCTCACAATCTATTTGTTTCTTTTCTCTCCCACCAAAGAAAAAATAATTTTTGTAACACCTAAAATATCTCTGAAATCAACTGATGACCTCATTATCGCCATCCCAGTATTACAGACAGCTAAGGTGCATAGAAATAAATATTCTAGGCAGTCAGACAGGGCTGAGCCCTCAGGGAGTCAGTACAGAGGATGAGAATACATCACATCTGTGGCGGAATGACCAGGCCGACATGCCTCCCCAAGGGAAAGGCAATATACAACAACTGGTATCACCTGGTCCAATAACGTCTAGCTAGACACTGTCACCCAGGTGGGTGACCAGGACCTCCTGATCTATCCCTTCCTAAAAAGGTCTTCATTCTTTCCACGTACACTGGCTAGTGATCTGCTTCCCCTATGGATCAGCATTACCTAAGCCGCTATACTTGTAATTTTTTTGATTAATCAGGGTTTTTTTTATTCACGTTGTACCCACCTTGTGATTTTGCTCTATAAAACTTCCTCTGTAAGTGGGGTCCGAGGGAACTTACTTTAGGGCTCCCTCCTGTCTCTCAGGAGCTCTCTCTCTAATAAATTTTTACGACTCTTGACCTCTGTTGTTCCTTAAAATTCATTATTTGAGGGCCAAGGATTTAGCTCAGTGGTTCCGCCGCCTGCCTCCCAAGTGCAAGATCCCAAGTTCAATCCCAGGTACCACAAAAAAATTCATTATTTGAATTTAGCTCAGTGGTTCTGCTCCCTGCCCCACAAGTGCAAGGACCCTAGTTCGATCCCCGGTACAAAAAAAAAATTCATTATTTGATTTTTGGGAACACAACCCTGGTATATCTGATGTCTAGCAGGTTGAGGGTTATATTTATTTCCTCTATATCATCAGGGGAAGACACACAAAGCCTGGTGCAAACTTGCCATACAGGGCATCTGGTGCTGGGATGAGAACCCTGGAGAATGGCAAGAACATAAACCATTCCTGTGGACCCCAAACCATCATGGGATGGGGTTGGAAGTGGTCGGTCGGTTGTGGTCCACCAGTTATGGTCGGCGACAGCCCCAAACCAGCCAGCGGAAGAGACGCCCACCAACAGCCAGGTTCTTAATGTTGTCCCCTAATAGAGCCATGTCCCCCACACTCGACAGCACAGGAGGACGTCCAGGGAAACTTAACAAACTCTAGCAACGTCCTAAGCAATTTACTGTCCTCATATTTTCCTTATTCATTTATGCAAATATCAGTAATCCGCAATTTCAAAAATCTAAGCACTGAGTAAGATTCTAAAAGCACATTACCACAACCGTTTCCCCGACAGCCTACACAGCAATCACAGTAATTCCTTAACAACAAATCACTGTCGCACACTTGCTGAGAGCCCTGTGGCTTCCCAGGACCTCAGAATAAAAACCAAGTCTTCCCGGGGCCTGCAGGACCCCCGGCTTTGGCCACACAAACCCTGCCATCCCTATAACAGCATAAACTCCGACAGACTGCGGCCACTGCCCTCCCTTCGAATGCTTGGCAAAGCCAGCTCTTTCTCTGCTGTCCCAGCTTCAACGCCACCTCTGGGAGGTGACCAGACCTGGCACAGCCACCACAGACACTTCATATCGCAGCCCAATTGACACCTTTCAGCAGTGTCTATGGCCCGTAAATATCTAACTTGTTTCTTTTGTTTTGAGGCAGGGAGGTTTAGGAGTTGCACCCAGGGCCTCACATACGCTAAGCACTTGCTCAGCTGCTGAGCTGTCCTGCCCCCTCGAGTCCATTGCTTAGCATCTGTTTCCCCCGTAGCGTGGAGGCTGCCACAGAAAAGCACACCCCACTCGCCACCCATCCCCGACACTGAGGACAGTGCCCTGTACACAATGGGCCACTCCTATTAATCAGGGGAAATGAACAGATGCAGTAAAGTATGCAGGAAGTCACACACTGGGACATTTAACTGGATATTCAAACACCAGACAGCATTTCCTGTTCCTGACACCGACTCCTCAGACATTTATTCACTTGACATGGCCGAGAGCCAAATCAACGAGACATCTCCTGCCCTCTCGGAGCTTGCCTTCCAGGGGCGGCCAGGAGGATGGGGGCCAGGGGCACACAGATGAGAAAGGAGAGTGAAAGACGGGGGCTGCTCTGCTACCGGGGTGGGGGGGGCGGCTTTCCACTGCAGGCCTCTCAGGCAGGAGGGAAGAGGGCACTTGGGCCTCAAGGGGTGCAGGGAGTATGGGGGGCAGAGGGCAGGTTCAAAGGGTCGGGCTGGAGCAGGGTGGGCTGGGGGACACGGGGATGACGAGAGCAGAGATCAGACTGCAAGCTTGTGAGGCCACGGGAGAGCCCAGGCCCTGGGAAGCCCCTCTGGTTTCTGCTCAGGAGGACGATATTCACCTGGCACCGACGGGAGCGGAGGACGGGAGGCGACAGCTTCGAGGACTGAGGTCAGCAGCGAGCTCAGGGACCCTGCAACAGCATGGCCCAGCTCCCAGGCAGAGCACAGGGAGGTGAGGAGCACACACAAGTCCTGGGCCTCAATAGCTATGCCTAAGAAGGGGAGAAGGAGCCAAACTCCAGTCAGACTTTCACTCTTCTAACATGCAAATGAGCTGGTGTGCTGGCATGCGCTTGTAATCCCAGCACTCAGGAGGCTGAGGCAGGAGAAACACCACTTTGAGGCCAGCCTAGGCTACACAGTGAGTTCAAGGCCAGCTTGGATTGCATAGTGAGACCCTGTCTAAAAAACAAACGAAAAACAGAAATGCGTGCTTTAATCTTTAAAATGTGTTTGTGCATATATCCCAACATGACAAGAAGCCTAAAAAGAGACACTTTAAATTCTCACAGGAGCCAGATACAGTTGGCACATGCCTGTAATCACAGCACTCAGGAAGCTGAGGCAGGAGGATCGCTGCAAGATCAAGACCAGCCTGAACTAGAGTGAGATCTTGTCTCAAAACACAAAACAAAGAACTTTGGAATATGCTTGAAGTTGTGCATTTCACCACCTTATAGGCAGCTAAACTCAGGAGGTCACAGTCAATTGCAAATCCACCTTTATTACTTAGTACCTGTGTAGATTCAAAGTAAATCACTTCCACTCTGGGTGCAACCAGTGAGAAGGAGAAAATCAGAGTGGTGAGGACCCCACCACTCCATTCCCTTCCCTACATTACTTGCTCCCTGGCTCTTATCTACACTTCCACATATGCTTATGTACTGGTTCCTCATCATCCACCTACTTCAGTCCCCTTTGTTCCCATTGCTTTCCTTGGTTTTTTGTTTGCTTTGCATCCTGGGAGTGAACCAGGGGTCTCGTGAATACAAATTCAAAGCAAGGGGCCGGGGATTTAGCTCAGTGGTTCCAGCGCCTGCCTTGCAAGCTCAAGGACCAGAGTTTGATCCCTGGTACCAAAAATAAATAAATAAATAAATTCAAAGCAAGCACTCTAGCCCTGAGCTATATTACAACCCCTAGGATTCGTAAAGGAAGGGTTTTTTCTAATATATCCCCAACCCTTAAATGGTCCCTGGCCCACAGTAGGTGCTTCTTAAATATTTGCTGAATGCATAAAACAATGAATGAAAGGTACTAGAAAAAGACCCATAAAACTGATTGTTTAGTCCATTACCTTTCTTTGTTATTGTTGTTTTTGTTTCTGTCTTGTTTTTGCAGCACTAGGGATTAAACTCATGGCCTTCACACTAAGCTACACCCCCAACCCTTTTTTAAGTTTGAGACGGGGTTTCATTAAGTTGCTAAAATGTCCAGACTGGGCTCCAATTTGGAATCCTCCTGTTTCAGCCTCCCAGAAGTTACAGGCTGCTTTGCTTGTTCAGTGTGGTTTGGTTTTGGGGGTTTTTTTGAGATGAGGGTTTTGCTATGTTGTCCAGGGTGGTCTCAAACTCATGGGCTCAAGGGGCCCTCCCACCTCAGTCTCCAGGGCAGCTCATCGGCCGTGCTGCTCTGCCAAGTTTACCATCAGCTCTGAGAGCATGGGCATATTTTCGGGAAAATATGACATCAACTTCAACCTGGGTCCCAAGTTCAGCCTGAATACAGTTCAGAGGCTCCACACCTGCGATGGGCTGGAAGGCAGTTTCCCAAGAAGAGAGGGACTCTCATCTGCACCCCTGCCACTCTCCACACCCAGGTCGGGAGGAAGGGAGGGAGGGAGTTTTATAGCAGGTAAGGTGGCACACGCCTGTGATCCCGGCTGCTTGGGAGGCTGAGGCAGGAGAATGACAAGTTCAAGGCCACCACCCTGGACAACTTAGATTCTGGTTCAAAATTTTTAAAAACAAATTTTAAAGAGGGGGAGCTGGGGATGTCACTAAGTGACAGAGGCCCCCACCCCGTTCAATCCTCAGTCCTGAGAAGGAAAAAAAAAACTGTTTGCCTGAATGTCACAGAGACTGCAACCAAAAGCATTAAAAAGGGACTCCCAGTCCCTCACACCCTGAGGGGCCTCTCATTCCCAGAGCTGAGCATGTCCCGCCCGTTTCAGTTCTTACTTTGTGAACAAACAGCAGTGAGACGAGGCTTTCCCCCAAACTCTGATCCTCACATGCACGGCCTGCTGCCCTTTCCTGATGAAACATGAACCCAAAGAGCAACCTTTGACCCCGCTGTGGTGGGGTCAGAAGCAAGAAGGGCAGATCTTCGTGCTGCTCTTGCGCAGCAGTTTGTGGGGAATCCTTGAGATGCCGCGGTCAGCGTAGTAAGCTCCCACCCTACAGAGCTCCTTACTTTTCTACGTAGAGAAAGGCAAACTCCAACATAAAGAACAACCCTTGAAAGTACTGACCCTTTAGGGTGGTCTCCTTCTAGGGCTCTCTCTCACTATTATGACTGGTTTCATTTTCTTTTGAAATAGTTGGCTGATGTAAAACTTACAAAATGTTATGACAATCGGGGTCTGGTGGTGCATGCCTGTAATCTTAGCACTTGGGAGGCTGAGGCAGGAGGATCACGAGAGGCCAGACGGGGCTACACAGTGAGTTCAAAGCCAACCTGAACCACGTAGCAAGACCCTGTCTCAAAAAACAAAACAAACAAAGCTCCAAAGTATTGTCAAGCAAAGCTCTCCCCCTTTTAAAAGAATTAAGTTAAACTCATTTTATCACTGTCAGCCTATACATAGGAGGACAAAATATGAAATGCGGTATTTTCCTTCAATTTTAACCTTACAACAAGAAATAGTTCAGATTTTCCCTCAAGGATTTCAATCAAACACAATTCGCCCTCCTCTCCTGCAAACTGAAGCTGATTCAGCTCTTGGCAAATACAGACTTTCCCATTATTTTCTCAACCAGTTCTGGAGACCACTGGAAACCCTAAGTCGGGAGAATAATTAACATGATTTAACACCTATCCACTGGCCAGATAGTAAGGGCCACACATATTTAAGCTCAGTTAACAACTCAAGGAGGCGGGCACATTTGTTTCTCATCTTACATGTGAGGATCCTGAACTCAGGTTGGGCTGACTTGCTCAAGGTCACAACTAGAAAGTGAAAGTGCCTGGACACGGTGTCACAGGCCTGCAACCCCAGCACTGGGGAGGCTGAGGCAGGAGGATGGCTGTGAATTCCAAACCAGCCTGGGCTCCATAGTGAGTTCTAGATCAGCATGAACTACATAGGGAGACACTGTCTCAAAAAGAACAAGTGAGCCAGGGATTTAGCTCAGTGGTTCTGGTGCCTGCTTCTCAAGCTCAAGGTCCAAGTTCGATCCCCGGTACCAAAAAAAAAAAAAGAAAAAGTGAGGGCTGGGGATTTAGCTCAGCAGCACTGTGCCTCCCTTGCAAACTCAAGGTCCTGAGTCCAATCCCCGGTACCAAAAAGAAAAAAGAAAAAGTGAAGGTCAAAGTGGATATGCAGCTAGACCTCCTGACCTGGACTGCACATGCCACTCACACCCCGACCTGCACGGCGACTCCTCCACCAGGGCAGCAGCCGAGGACAGAGGGCCCCACCACTCTGCTGACACGCAGCTGCCAATCAGGTGCCAGAGTGAATCGGGCACAGATGGCGGCACCCCAATTCCATCACTCTCTGAGCATCAGTTCTGAGTGATACCAAACTCCTTCTCTGATGAGGTGTGGAGCGGGGATCAAAGTAGTGTGCCGAGAAAGCAGGCAAGCATGACATCTCACGGGCAGACTTACAAAGGAGACTGCTGCTGGGCACCAGCACTATCACAGCTCTGAAGATGATAAAACACCTGGGGAAGAGGACAGCGACCATGGTGACACAGAGCAGCAGGGAGCACAGGCCGTGAGAGGGACAGCGGAGGGGATGCACAGAACACACCTAGGAGCTCAGCAAGGCTCCTTCAAAGAAACTGTCCTCTTCACTGCGACCTCGCATGCTTTCAAAGCAAGCCATCAATTTCTGTTAAGTATATTTTCCTACAAGTTTTTAAAAACTTGAACTGAAAGCAGCAGGTTTCTAAGGGCACACAGTGATTTATCTGCAATTTTCTTTCCTTCTTTTTGTTGTTGTTGTTGTGAGACGGGGTCTTACTATGTGGTCCAAGCTGGCCTCAAATTCAAGGTGCTCCTCCCGAACCAGTCTCCTGAGGGCTGGGGTTACAGGTGTGCACCACCACGCCTGGCTGATTCCCTTTACTTCTAAAAGGATGCATGTTGACCATATGGTGGCTGTTATTAGTCCAAATTATACATAAATGTAAATAGCAGTGACAAATTTCCAACTGCTGATGACAAGAATGAAAACGTTGTTTCCCCTATGAGAGCAGTCAAATGTGGCCCTGCACTACAGTCTTCCCTCCAGAACTCAGGGCACCCAGACATCCCATTAGGGACACCACGGGTCACCCGGCAGAGAGAAAGAGGGTGGCAAACTCCGCCCCATCCTTTTTTTTTTTTTTGGTACCAGGGATTGAACTTGGGTCCTTGTGCCTGCGGGGCAGGCACTGGAACCACTGAGCTCCACCCTATCCTTTCTGTTCAGTCACCCGCCACAGGAGTCCCAGGGCCTGCCAAGGCAGTGCAGCCCGTTCCTAGGGACAGGTAGCCCTAGTGCCAAGCAGCCTGCCCCTGACACCTCCTGTCCCATCACTGCTCTGTGTCCCTCTCCTGCCTTCTGCAGATTTGATTCTCTTCAGGTCTTTGCCCACCGTGGCCATTTCCCACCTTGGCTTTATTTTAGGGTTCTCCATTCACGCACGCAGCTTAGCCCTAACTGACGTGTTCGCTCAAGTGTGTATGCATCTTGTTACGCCTTAGATCTAAACCATCCCCCCAGAGGCTCCAGTCCAGAGATGGGGCCTGTCGGAGGGGGGGACTGGAAAGGGTCACCCCGTCCCTGCCCCTCCTCTCACCCTTTCCGGCTGCCCCGAGGCAGGAAGCCTCCCTGCCTAGGCTGCCAACCACTGGCCGAATCCCCTACAGAAAACCTCTGCTCCTCTACGCTGCAGCTGTTGGGTGTTTTGTCAGTGACAGGAAAGTAACAAAGAAACAGGTATACACACACATTTATACACTGGCAGAAATAAAGAGGATTTGGGGGGGAAGTAACCATGGATGAATCTAGGCAATTCATCCACACTCCGCAGATCTGACCATTTTCACAATCAGCTGCAGAAAAACGAGGGCCCCACCAGGTCCTTGCCCGACTGTGCTCGGCTGCACACAGCGGGCAGCAGGTGCAACTGGCCAGGTGCCCAGGGCACAGGAGGAGGGATGGGTGGTGGCCGCATGTGGCATCGCCATGCTGTTGCTGCGGATGGAGGCCCCGGCTCTCACCTGGGACCTGGCCTAGGTTCCTCTGCAGGACAGAGGGTAGCCGATGGGGGCAGGAGTGCCGTAAGGAACTGCCTGACCAGGGAGGTGTCTGGATGTGGCAAGACACGGGTGGGAGAGACAGGCCAGAACAAGCCTGCAGCAAGCTCAGAATGCTCCCCACAGGCACTGAACTTGTTCGGGAGACCGGGAGGAGGTTTCAAAGGATGTCAGCAAGGGAGTAGCTGGGTCCAACTGATCTTTCAGAACAAACACTCCAGCTGAGCCCACACCTGTGATCCCAGCACTCAGGAGGCTGAGGCAGGAGGAGCACCATGAGTTCAAGCCAAGCCTGGATCACACAGTGAGACCCTGCCTCAGAGAAACCCAAAAAAGAAAATGAACACTAGCTGCGGTGCAGGGAAGGGACGGTTCTAAGGACACTAAATGTGTGTAGTCCAGAGAACTCAGGTCTTTGAAGGTGAGATGTGAGAAGAGCAGGTCCTAGATTTCAGGTCTGGATTCCCAGGTAGATGGTAAATTTCCCTAAAATAGGAAATACAGAAAATCTTTCAAAGAGAAAAGGAATAGGCACAGTGCTCGTGCCTGTCATCCCAGCTACTTGGGAGGCTGAGGCAGGAAGATCAATTGAGCTTGCGAATAAAGCAAGGTCCAGGGGCTGTGATGAGTATAGAATATGAGGCGCCCCGGACAGGTGCCCAAGCATCTGCACCCACGCAGGCAGCTTCCATCCACCTCGCCCAGTGTCACCGCTTTCCTGTTCCAGGAAGGATTTAAGTGATTCCTGAAAAACACACAAATACATACGTAAGGGAATTAGGGCAGAAGCAGAATGACGGAAAAACCAAGATAAAGGCCGGAGTGAGCCGAGTACGGAGTACGGTCAGACACAAATGGCAACTCGGTGAGGCGGACGCAGCTCCCGACACCAGCAGACACGGGCACCAGGACCCAATTCAGGGAGAGAAATTTCAGAGAGACACAGGGGAGGACCCAAGCATCACCTCTGCTTACATGGCTCAACTTAAGGAGAGGTTTCAGAGGCCCTGGAACGCGAGTTCGAATCCTGGGATCTGTGAAGGTCAGCAGGGCCTCTTCAGACTCCAGGAGGCCCCCAATCCAGGCATGATCAGAAACCTCTCGGGATGGGTGGGCTGTGAACCCTGCACTGGGCACCCGGGGCCTTACACACCCCCAGCGAGCCCTCTCCCACTGAGTAACAACTCCAGTCCTTTTTACACTTTGAGAAAGGCTGGGGTTGGCCTTAAACTCATGATCCTCCTGCCTCAGCCTCCTAAGAAGCTGGAATTACTGCAGGGAGCTTCAGTGAGCCTCCGTTTATAGGCAGAGCACTGGCCACTCGGGGGCACCTGTGGCTTGGTTAAGATCATAGGCAGATGACAGGCAGTGGTGAGGGACGCATTTTTAAGGGCAGCGGTACTGACTTTTCTCCGCATCAGTCCGTGTGCAGGAAGGAGTGGGGTGCCTACAGAGGCAGAGCAACATGCTCAGCATCTGCTCCACCTCTGATCCTTCCCTACACCATGTTACCACAGGGCCACAGGGAAGACTCGCACACTGCACTGTCTCCATGTGCCAGTAGGCTCACTGTCTTAGGAGGAAAGGTAACAACAGGAAATGGGAGGCAGAAACAAGATCTTTGCTCCAAATCTCCCAAGGATGCTAAACTGCAGAGCAGGGTAAACTCTGGCCCTCAGGAGCTATGGTGCCTTTTCCACCAACCCCACTCCAGCAGCCACCAGAACCGTGTGGAATGGCTGGATGGACTATCTGGCTGGCTTACTGTGAAAGTCAATGGTGCACATTAAACATTCAGCTTACAGAGCTACTCTGGGAAAAGGGAAGAAAAGTTTACTTAATCTCCCTGGACAGATGAGAGTCCTCTCCCAGCACTGACCTGACCAGGAACTGGCTCCAGGGGACACAGATCCGCTGGCCTCTCCTCATGTCACACCTTAGCTCAGTTCCCTTTCTCCCCTGCTCAAGGGCTTCCGTAAACAAGGCATCAGCAGCCTGGCGTGGTGGTGCAGGCTTGTAATCCCAGGAGGCTGAGGCAGGAGGATCACTGTGAGTTCAAGGCCAGCCTAACTACATAATGAGACCCTGTCTCGAAAAACAAAAATAAAAAATCAAGGCACTGGCAAAGCCCCACAGCTGCCCCCTCCCAACTCTACTGGACGAGAGGTCACTTTCCTCAGCTTACACTGAGGAGACCGCCACCACCCCCACCGATGACCTGGCTGGCCACAGAAGTGACCTGTGTGCATGTGCGAGGAGGACAAGAAAGGGTCGGCAGGCAGGCAGGCGTCGCTGGCAAGGAGTCCGGGCTGCTGCCTCCTCCTGGCCCGCCCTGGGCGGCCACATCTCGGTGCCCTCTGCAAGGTCTCCCAGGAGCTGCAGAGCTAGGTGGGTGCGATTCCCAGACGATAGGAAGGAGGTGGCAGCAGTCATGCAGCTCTGCACTGGGCTCTACCTGGGGTGCAACGTCTTCACCCAGACAGCAGCGGCACCCTCTGGCCCTCAAGGACAGCAGCTCATCCACCTGCCCACCCCGACCCCACGGCTGCAAACAGGCGCTGCTGCTGCTGCTGCTGCTGCTGCTACTGCTGTGGGAAGGAGTCAGCTCCATGGAGGTCTCAGTCTCCACCTGGGCCTCCCAACAGCCTCTGCTCTCCTGAGGCCAGTGAGAACCAAGTGCCACTCACGGGGGCACCAGGTCCTCACAGGCGGCAGCCACATCCCATCGATGCACGAGGCACTGCCTGAGACGTGGCAATGCTGTCTTCCACCTTGGGTGAAACAGGCCCTGCGCATGTGCGGCACTGCCTCTTCCTCCTGCCTAGGCCTGGGTCAGGGAGGAAACACCACTGTCACACACCCTCTGGTGTGATTCTCCTGTACCAGCAGCACCAGCTTGCAGGGCCACCTGCTGGGCCTGGGCTGCGGTGCTGACTGCAGACACAGATGACAAGGCCCCGAGCTGGAACCTTGGCCCACGCTGCCCAACTCGCTCCACACAATCAAGGACCAGCGACCAGCAGCTGCCAATGTTCCAGGGTAAACAGGGCAGCTCGAAGAGATGGGCGGGTGGCACTGTCACCCCGAGACCTCAGTTCTCCAGTCATTTCTGGCTTCATTTCCCAGATTATTCTCCAACCTAAAAAAATGTTTGCTCAAAAGTTTAAAAAAATCTGATTTTTTTCTACCACATTTCTACTCCACAGAACATCATGACCTTGTCAAGGACTTAGCCCCAAATCAAAACCATATAGCGCCTAGCGTTTTACCCAGACGCGCTGCCGGCCCAGTAGCAGACCCAAGTGCACCCAACCTACAAGAACAGTTCACAGCTCCTCTCCCTTCCACGCTTACAAGGACACGGCCATCACTCGGTCACCGTGCATTCCCCTGAACACTGTACATCTTCACCCATGCACTCTCCAGCCTCCCTGGATTCCTTCCTGTGAAAGGCAAATCCCGTCACTGCTCCCTGAGTGCTCAAGTTCAAATCCCTCGAAAAGAAAAGTGCTCACAAAGGCCAGGATCTAGAAATCACTAGTGAAGTGCAACGTTCCAACCACTAGCTGTCCTCGGAGCTCCCACAGCCTGGCTGCATCGACCATGGCCACTCACCTCTTACCAGTCTGGCCACCAACCTATGCCAAAGTGGTGTCATTGTCATCAGAATCAAACTGGTGACGGCATTTTCTTAGGGAGAAAAATGGCTGTTGCCGCCTATTCTCCAGTGTCAGGTAGCGAGTATATATTTTTAAATTATGAGTAGTTTTATAAACTGCATCTGGGGATTTAGCTCAGTGGTTCCGCTGCCTACCTCGCAAGCACAAGGTCCCAAGTTTGATTCCGGGTACCAAAAAAAAAAAAACAAAACCCAAAAACAAAAACAAATAAACTGCATCAAGAATTATTAATACTTGGGGCCAGGGATTTAGCTTAGTGGTTTTGCCACCTGCTGCGCAAGCGCAAGGACCCAAGTTTGATCCCCAGTACCAAAAAAAAAAAAAAAGAATTATTAACACTTGATGCTTGTCTGCATTTATGTAATCATTAACATAGGTAACATGATGAGTGGCTAATCACAACCTGCCAAGCCGGTGGCCACCAAGAAACAAAAGCATAAACTCGCCTAATTATGGGAAGAACTTTCCGGAGTCACTTGTGACACTTGAATTAATAATTATAAGCGTGTGGCAGCACACACCTGTAACCCCACCACACTGGGAAGCTGAGGGAGGAGGATTACAAGTTCAAGGCTAGCTTGGGCAACTTGGCACCTTAATGACAGCAAGACCCTGTCTCAAAATAACAAAAGAAAGGGGCTGGGGATGTAGTTCAGTGCAAAGGTCCTAGATTCAAATTACTTCAAATATGAATAATAATTAACATATAATAATGTCTTATTCCAGGCTCTTCATCAACATCTGATATTAGAGTGAGTTTTTTGGAGGGAGTCTCACTAAATTGCCCAGGTTGGCCTTGAACTTGCGATCCTGCTGCCTCAGCCTCAAGTAGATGGGATTACAGGCCTATACCACCGGGCCCAGCTCAGAGTGATTTTTAAGGAAAGCAGACACCTGCCTCATCTTTACAGCATCTTCCACACAACCAGCAGCTCCACCATGAGCCCAGGTCCTCCAGTTTCGAGTGGGGCCACGGCTCTGAGCCTTGATTTCCTGGTTTATAAAAAGAAGACAAAGTGGGCCAGGGATTTAGCTCAGTGGTTTCGCCGCCTGCTGCACAAGTGCAAGGACCCAAGTTCGATCCCTGGTACCAAAAAAAAAAGAAGAAGACAAAGTATCGCTCAGCTCACAAAACAGTGGTCACCACCTGAGTCATCCTGTGTGCTGGTCTATAGTCATCTCCACCCAGTACAGCACAGGAGAGCAGAGCTCTGAGCTGTTTTTTCGCTGTTCCACCCCAGAGTTCATGTCTAACACCTGGAGAGCACTGGGTAAATATTTGCTGAACCAACGAAATGTGCCCACAGTCAGACGAGATATGAATTTCCATCCACTCCCTCTCCCCACTTTGCTCTTACAATCTTCCTCTGAGGCTCCAACACTGTTTTTCTTTGGCTCGGGATTGGTTATGAATATGTAACAAAGCTGCTGAGAGCAGCTCACCAGTGCTAGCTGATTGTCAAACCGGCCCCCCAGAAACGAAAAGGATCAAGTGCTTCCACCTGGCGAACGTGATGCGGCAGAGACGCATCCTGAGAGTAGGAACGTTTTAACCGCGTCCTGCTATTAAAACATGACTCTTGCAGCTGCAATTCTATCCTCATCAAAAACATCACAGGGGTAGAAATGGATCGGGCGGGCCCTGCTCACCTCTCGGATGTCATTTAGAGGGGGTCACTCAAGAGGAATCCAAGTGTTAGCTGCTGCTAACACTGTTCTTTAAAACGGACTCTGGTGGGGCAACCCACTTTCCAGTCCCATTTCTGTCTCTCTTAGGCAGAAGCTTTCTTTCTCCCAATAAATTTTTCCTACTTTAAAAAACAAAACAAAACTGACTCTGGTACCTTATGAGCCCCAGGTGAGACAGTACTGAAACATTCTAAAGACTTTAATTGGGCACAGTGACACAACCCTGTAGTCCTAGCTACTTGGGAGGATGAGGCAGGAGGACCACAAATTCAAGGTCAGCCTGGGCAATTTTGTGAAAACCTGTCTCAAAATTTTTTAAAAAACATTAAAAAGGACTGGAGATGTAGCTTGGTGGTAGAAGCTAGCCCAGGTGAGGTCCTGGAAATGTCTGACTGGCCAGCCCTGCTATGCATTCACAGACAGACACTGATGCTGTAAGAAATTAAGCTCTGGATAACACTTTTAAATTTCAGACCAACATATGTCACGATATCGCGGTCTTAAACACAATTTCTCTCTCTCTCTCTCTCTCTCTCTCTCTCTCTCTCTCTCTCTCTTTCCAGTACTGGGAATCAAACTCAAAACCTTGTGCTTGCTAGGCAGGCGCAGCACCACTGAGCTAAATCTCAGGCCCTGCAATTTATTTTTCATGAAAATAAAACTTTACATTGTAGAAACATGACCAAAAGACATTGTACATGATAAAATATAAAAGAAGCTGTATTAAGTTTGGAGAGAATCAGGGCATGGCAGTGTATGACTGGAACCCCAGCACTCTCGGAGGCTGAGGCAAGAGGGTTCCAAGTTTGAGCCTAAGCTGGGCAACTTAGCATCTTTTTTTTTTGAGCCAGGGTTTCACTACGTAGTTCAGGCTGGCCGTGCACTCACTCTGTAGCCCAGCCTGGCCTCAAACCCATACCCTCAGCCTCCCAAGAACTAGAACCAGAATTAAAAGGCATACAGCACCATGCCCAGCTGAGACTTTGTCTTTAGGAAAAAAAAAATATCGAAGAAATAAGATGTACAACATGAAAAAGATAATGTTGAAGTAAAGGAGGTCTGATGAACAAAATGAGTTATTCAAAGATTCAGTATGGTGCTTAAGTGAGTTGTTAAAATCAAGAAAGCCTATTAATCACACAGCAAAACAGACCATACTAACATTTTCTCCACAAAACAGAAACAAATCCCTTCTGTGAGCTCCCATGGGAACCCAGTCAAATTCTAGCACCCGGAACAGAATCTGTGCCCCCCAATTCCATGCTGAAATCCTAGCCCCAAGCCGATGGTATGAGGAAGTGAGGACCGGCTGGAGAAGCACAGGCGCAGGCCGCTGCCAGGGGAGGATGCAGGCCCCTCACTGACCCTGATTCAGGGTCGCAAGGCAGCAGGGCGCAGCATCACACCAGGCGTGCAGCACGCCAGATCCACTCATAGGCCACAAAGCCAGGCACAGCAGCCAGCACAGACACCAGTCTGACCAAGGACCCCAGCAGGCCTGATTCTAAGCATGATGGGGACATGACAAGAGCTCAAAATGACCTGCGCAGTCATGCTTGGGGTGAACTCCAAAAGAGGTCCGTAAAAGCAAAGTGCTGCCTCAGTTAGAAAATCTAACTAATTAAATCTCCCCGACACTATTACAGACATCTAGAATCTATGCCAAACACTGACAGGAAACAAAGAGACAACGTGCGTGGAACACACTGCATACTGTCTATGGCCACACCACCCTGAATGTGCCTGATCTTGGAAGCTAGGCAGGGTCGGGCGGTTAATACTTGGCTGGGAGAACACGCTGCATACCGTTCACTTAAAAAGCTAATGAAGGGCCAGGGATTTAGCTCAGTGGCACCGCTCCAGCCTGGCAAGCACAAGATCCTGAGCTTGATCCCTGGTACCAAAACAAACAAACAAACAAACAAACAAAAAAAGCTAACTGAAAGCCAGCTGTAAGGGCGCATGACTGTAATACCGGCACTTGGGAGGCTGAGGCAGGAGGATCACTGAGTTCAAGGCCAGCCTGGGCTACATAGCAAGATTCTGTCTAAAAACCAAAAACAAAACAAAAAGTAAACTAATGGAGCCAAGGTAGGGGCAGGGCACATCTCAGTACTAACTAGACCCAGCCTTACCCACCCTCAGTACAGTCTTCAAATAACTGGACAAGATGCTAAAACAAGGCAAGTGCTGAGCGGCTCCTACGATGACATCCAGCTCAGAGATGTGTCCCCTGCCAGAAGACAGACAAGTCCTTTCAAAGACAAAAGATGCCTCCGCTATGTTTTAGTTCTGATGCGTGCCGTGCTCCTCCCAGGAGCCCTCAGTGCCCTCTGCCGAGTTCTCTTGCTTCCCAGGCTCCTGCCCTCTCCCCTTCAGTCCATGCAGGCTGCCCGCCCCTTGGGGTTTCAAAAAGGAAGGACTGAGGCTCCTAGGGGAGAACAGACCTGCGTAGCATAATGGGTAGGGGAGAGGATTCCGACCTTGTTTGTATACACACCAGGGTCGCTTGGTACTGAGCAGCAAGACACTGCCAAGTACACTGCTGGTGCTGTTACACATTGTTGCCCCGCTTACGTGTCCACTGCACACAGCTCTGTCTCACTGGAGAGGGAGCCGTGTCTCTGGAATCCAGGCCGCAGGACACTGCAATTCGCCCAGGAACAAAGCCAGGAGACAGCCTCATTAGTTCATTCACAACCCTTTCTGTGCGAGGAAGCCAGGCCGGCTCAGGAAGGCTGAGTACTCTGCCTAGGCTCATCCAAGAGACTGGTCCAATAAAGCTCACTGAGATCCAACTGTGAATTACACTTCTGATAATGTTTCTTTCAATCATTTAACTAATGCAACAATATAGCTATAAGAGCAACAACAGTGTTACTGTGAGACAGAAATTAGGAGCTGCAAAAAGACACTGTCTTCTCTACTCATTCATGCATTCAGCTAGTATCTGTCAGAGCCACCCCCAAGCCCTGTGCCAACAGCTCCACAAAGCAGTGGAGCCCGAGCCTGCATTCCAGTAGGAAACACCAAGAGACTGGGTGATTCACTGCAGCTGTGGTTAGTATTAGGACAGGAAAAGTACATTTTGTGGCTGTACTGGGGATCGTTCCTGGGAGACCATTACCACTGAGCTGCATCCCCACCCATTTTTACTTTTTATTTTGACACAAAGTCTGGCTAAATTCCCCAGGCAAGATTCAAACTTTCAATCCTCCTGCCTCAGCCTCCCTTAGCGTTGGAATTACAGGCAAGGGTCACTGCACCTGGCTCTGAAAGGTAATTTTAATGAAATACCTTTCTTGTTCCTCCTTGGGAGGCTGCAGACATTAGAGCTACAGGGAACTGAGGGTACACATCTAGCTGTGCCTCAGAATCGCATCTCAAAACCTTTCACAGCCAGGGATTTAGCTCAGTGGTTCCGGGGCATGCCATGCAAGCGCAAGGTTCCAAGTTCGATCCCTGGTACAAAAAAAAAAAACCTTCCAGACCAACAAGCACCCAGCAGTATCACACATCGTCACCAGCTTCGGGTTTTCCACATTGGTTCTATTTCCAAAATGAACAGTGTGTCCAGAGAAAAAGGTAAATGAAATATTTATCTTCACCAAGGTCCTTGTACGCCAAAGTCCTGCCCATCCCTAAGGACTAACTCCAATCTCTCCCACAAATTCCCTATCACAATCAACGGCTCTCCAATCAGAGATTTAGCTCAGTGGTGCCGGCGCCTGCCTCACAAGTGCAAGGTCCCGAGTTTGATCCCCAGTACCAAAAAACAAAACAATCAACTGCTCCCTTGTGATGCCTCCTTTGCTAGAAAGAGCTACTTGGTACATGAACTTGAGCCATGTGTTCCTGGCTCCCCAAAGGAAAGCAAAGAGCAGAGTGGGCTTACACATGAGCCGCTATCACCAAGGTGTAGCCCTCAATGCCGAGCAGAGCCAACAGCCCACGTATATATGTGCTGAAATTAAACAGAACAAGCCAGGAGTGGTGCACTCGGGAGGTTGAGGCAGGAGAATCACTGCAAGTTCCAGTGATGGGCTATATAGTAAGACCCTGTCTCAATCAATCAATTGATGGATCGATGCCTCATACACAGGATCCCAGTGCCAAAACCACAAGTGAATCTGACTGAACATTAATCATGAAGTTACTAAACACCTATCTACCTACATTTTTTACTTAACAGGAAAAATAAGCTTCCATCTTCTTGAATTCATTATTATTTTGAACCTCCGTGTGGCAGCAGCTGAATCATGGTTCCAAGTAATATACTTGCAGCTGGAAGTCATCAAACACAACAAAACAGAGAGCTCACACCACTTGGGGGTCAACACAGCACAGAAGCTGGAGAATGGAAGGTTAGAGACCCCCATCAGGACACAGTGAAGAGCCTGTCACAGCTTCGACATCACCCTGCTCCCCACACAGGGAACTGGCTGAACAACGAAGCGTCCGGTGCTCACTGGCTTCATACCTCATGAAGGAAGGCATCCTACAAGAATGCACCATTCAGGCCTCGGCTTGCAGGCCTGGCCCTGCGTGCGAGGTGACAGGGCCGCTGACCACCCTTGGGCCCGCTGGGCGTCCACTCAGTGTCTGGGAATTCGTGGCTGTGTGGAGTCGCAAACACCACTTCCTTCCGGGTCCTGCAGGAAGCGGGATGGAGAAACTGCAGCCTCGGGAAGGCCCAGGGTCTCAAGCCTATGTCATACCCAGCCCCAGGGAAAAGAGACCCAGGGAAACTGGCCGGAGGCTCAGGCAAAGGCTATCGGAGGCCAGGAATAGGGGAGTGGGTAAGAGACCAGAACCACTACAATGGGCTAGACAGGGCGGGAAGCCAGGAAAGTGGCCCAACAGGAACTGCTGGTGGCAGGGACCAGCCTTTACTCTCCCGATGGGAGCCTTTACTCCCAGGCCCATCCTGCCCCCGCCCAATCCCCAGCACCAGATCGGGGAGGTAGAGGAGAACTTGTGCTTTCATCTTTTGCGGGGGGGGGGGGGGGTTCTGCGGGGGGGGGGGGGGTTTGAGAGAGGGTCTTGTGTATTTCAGGCTGACTTTCAACTCATGAGAATCCTCCTGTCTCAGCCTCCTAAGTACTGGGATTACAGGCGTGCACTACCATGCCCAGCTATGTTTAATTTTAAGATTCCTGAAATACAGGAAGCAGAAAAAAAAAAACCCGGACATTTTCAACTGCTGTATGTGATCTTTACCTAAGGAGGCAAAAAGACAGATTGCAGAAAAGACAGCCTCTTTTTTTTTCTGAGGGGGGGTTTGGAGACAGCGTCTTGCTATGTAGCCCAGGCTGGCCTTGAACTCACAGTGATTCTCCTGTCTCAGCCTCCAGAATGCTGGGATTACAGGTGTGCATCACCATACCTGGCTAATGATAGCGTCTTTAACACATCCACAACTGGGACTTGATTTGCAAGTCTCACTGCCAGACAGCTCTAAGCCAGCAGTGGCACACACATGCCTGTCCTGTTGGGCAGCACAGGACAATCCCATCAGGTGGGGAGAGCCGCTCAAAGGAAGATGGTGCCTGGATCGCCAGTGGTTCAAGCCAGCGGGATCGCACTAATAAATGGTGCTGGGAAACTGGCTATCCATGTGTAGAAGATTGGGTCTAGACATGTATCTCTCACCATGTACTAAACTAAAATCAAAATGGATTTAAAACAAAGATCTAAATAAAATGGAAATAACCTGCTGGAATACAAAATATGTAGGTAAAACTCTTGAAGACACAGGTGTAGGCCAGGACTTTCTGAACAGAACCCAAAGGCACAAGAAATAGTACCAAGGATCAACAAATTGGGTCCTATCAAATTAAAAAGCATCTACATAGCAAGGGAAACAAGAGAGTGAAGCCAGGATATAGCTCAGTGGTGCCTTGCCTGCCTTGCAAGGTCCTAAATTCAATCCCCAGTACAAGAAAGAGGAAGGAAGGAAGGAAGGAAGGAAGGAAGGAAGGAAGGAAGGAAGGAAGGAAGGAAGGAGATTAAAGAGACAAAGAAACAACCTAAATCTATAGAATGGGGAAAAAATTTTTGTCAGCTACACCTCAGACAAAAGGACTGACATCTAGAATGAGAACTCAAAATAAAAATTAGACCCTACAAATGAAAGATCCAAAAAAGTGGGCTGGGGATTTATCTCAGTGGCACAGCGCCTGCCTTGTAAGTACAAGGTCCTGAGTTCGATCCCCGGTACTGCAAAAAAAAAAAAAGATCCAATAAAAAAACAGGCACCAAATGAATAGATGCCTCTCAGGGGTACAGACGGCCTACAGCTACATGAAAAAAGTGTTCAGCAGCACTGCCCATTACAGAAATGTAAATTAAATCAACACTGAGATTCCATCTCACTCCGAAAGAATGGCTATCATCAAGAAATCAAATAACAACAAACGCTGGCGAGGCTGTGGGGGGAAAAAGGAGCCTTTCTACATTGTGGGTGGGAATGTGAAGTAGTACAACCAGTAGAGATCAGTATGGACAGTATTCAAAGAACTAAAACGAGCAATTCCATTCCACCCAGCTCTTCTCCTTCTAGTTATCTCCCCAGAATAGTTATCATCATATTACAGTGATCCATGCACGCCCATGTTTACAGCAGCACAATTCATAACAGCTAAATCTTGGGTTTTTTTTTGGTACCGGGGATCGAACTCAGGACCTTGTGCTTGCGAGGCAGGTGGCAGAACCACTGAGCTAAATCCCCAGCCCCATAATAGCTAAATCTTGAAAGCAGCCTATATGCCCATCAACAGATGAATGGATAAAGAAAATGTGGTTACACACACTGGAGTACTACTCTGCCATAGAGAAGGATAAGGCTGAGGTATTCACAGGTAAATGGATGCACCTTGAGACCATAATGTTAAATGAAACAAATTAAACACAAAAGTATAGCACTGTCAGGTATGATGGAACACACCTGTAATCCCCACACCTGGAGGCTGAGGCAGAAGGTTTACTCTGAGTTTGAGGCTAACCTGGGCTACATAGTGAGTTCAAGGCCAGCCTGAACTATAGTGTGAGACCCTGTCTCAAAAAGGAAAAAAAAATGAAAAGCTTGTATAGGGGAGCTGGGGATTTAGGCTCAGTGGTGCCACTGCCTGCCTCACAAGCACAAGGTCCCAAGTTCCATCCTTGATACCAAAAAAAAAAAAGAAAAGCTTATATAGAGCATGGTTTCTCTTATATGAGAAATCCAAGTATTTATAAAGAGCAAAATAAAAGAGAGATAGATAATAGGAGGTAGGGAAAAGGAATTTTTAAAATAGAAGTAGGGCCGGGCATTTAGCTCAGTGGTGCCGCCACCTGCCTCACAAGCGCAAAGGCCTGAGTTCGATCCCCGGTACCAAAAAAAAAAAAGAAAAACACAGAAGTAGAATTTTTGCAAACAGGAAGGGGAGCAAGAGTTGGAGGAACCGGAGAGTGGGAGGGGAGGGGCCAGAAAAAGAGCCAAATGTGTTCCGTACACGCACCACCTCCCTGCAATAGATGTAATCACTATGTACGTATAAAAATCTGCCAACACATCCACAAAACATCTTTAGAAGACCATTTAGGACACTCCTAGCATCGATTTCTCTCAGGAGGATACTGCTGGAGAGAAGATACAGCTGGGAGTCTTTCCATCTTAATTCATAACTTGAACTTTGAACTGTGTGACTTAATTCTCTATTTCAGAGACAAATAAGTTACAAAAACAAATGTAATCAATATGTACTGCAAACACGCACTAATAAAATCTTAAAAATTAATGATAACCTTAAGTTGGGGGGTTGGGTTGTGGCCCACCGGAAGGTGCAGTCTTGGCCCAGCCGTCATGGCGCACACCTGTGATCCCAGCACTCGGGAGGCTGAGGCAGGAGGATCACCATGCATTCCAGGCCAGCATAGCCAGCATGAATGCTCATTCCCCATTATCCCAGGTAGAAGGTGCAGTTCTAGATCTGGGCCAGTGGTGTGCACTCTGGCCTGGGGTGTGGCTCAGGGTAGAGCACCTGCCCAGGACGAACGAGGCCCTGGGTCCCCTCCCCAGGAGTGCAAAACGGAAACAAGAAAGAAAGGCTCACCCTGTCCCTTCCAGCTGCACCACGTGGCCGCGGCCAGGGCCTGGGTCCCGGCCGGCGGTAGGTGAGCAGACATGGCCCTTCCCTTCTCAGCCTAATACCACAGCCAGGGCAGCAGTACAGGGCGGGCAGCCTCTGGGCCCCCGTCACCCCCAGCCTCTTTAGAGACAAATAAGCATCTCTCTTAAATCGCTGCTTCCGCAGCAACTCCTCGTCTCTGATGAGAACCGGTAATAACCGGACTCCGCAGCTGCCCTCCCTGGCCTCTTACTCCCCATGGCCAACATACTACCCAGTTTTTTTTCTTTTTTCTTGCAGTACTAGGGATTAAACCCAGGACCTTCCCATTGAGCAGCATCCTCAGCCCTTTTTTATTTTTTACTTTGAGACAAGGTCTCACCAAATTGTCCACGCTGAACTCAAATTTGCAACCCTCTTGCCTCAGCCTCCCAGACTGTGTGGGTGACAGGTGTGTGCAACTGTGCCTAACTGGCACTGCCTAGAAACAGGCTGACCATCCTGTGCCTGACTCCGTCACCTTCTCTACCACTCACCCTGGTGGGTGGGCTGCGCGTGATTTCAAGAACACTCCTCCAACGGCCTCCTAACTTTGCTCTGTTCCCGCTTTTTCCCCTCATGTATTCTCTTTGTGGCGGCCAGAAGGAGTCCTTGAAAATATAAATCAGAGTGGAAACTTGACAAGGGCAGAGATTTGGGTCCGTTTTGGTCACTGGGGTATCCCTGGGGTCTAGAACAATGAACTTCACCAATTATAAGAGGTCACAGATTATTAGCTGCACTGATATTTTTTGCACCACTGAGAAAAAAAATAAATACTGTCCATTAAGCCACAACAAAATGCCCCAATAATAAGCAAGGACAGAGCAGTCACTGGTTCCAACCAGCCCTCCTGCTGTGACATTTCTTTCTGACCAATGTGCAGTCTCGGCCCTTCAGGGGCACTGGCTGCACTGGCTATGACCACTGGTTCTGTTAACTGTACACTCAGTTAGGACATAGGACACCTCTTCAGGGAACTGTAGATTTCAGCCTTGCTAAAGCTCCCTTTAGCCAGGCATGGCGGCACTGGCCCATAATCCCAGCACTCAGGAGGCTGAGGCAGGAGGATTCCTTCACATTCAAGGCCAGTCTGAACTACACAGCAAGACGTTGCCTCAAAAATAAATTAAATTCCCAGATACACTTGTTTACTGACTTGCAATAAAACACAGCAATGTGGTCACTCCAACATTTTCTCTGTGAACAGCAAATTGATAAAACTTCACTATTCCCACCCCTCTCTGCATACAAAGTAACATTTGCTTTCATTGCTAAATCAAAGAGCTTAAAATGGCCACTAATTTTAACAGAAATAACACTCACTGAAGAGGTGACAACATGAACTGGTACAACCAGGTTTACGTGAACACAGGAAATGACAGCCATGTCACCCCCCACACACCTGGTCAACAAGTAAGCCCAGTGTCCAGGACAAGGGGCACCCTGACTTCTGAGGTTTGGAAATGGGGGTGGGTGGGGTCTCAGGATTTAAAGTTGCACAGGAGAAGCCAGGAACCTTTTTGCTGCTTTTTGAGACGGTCTTGGTGTGTAGTTACGCGGGCCTCACTCACAGCTATCCTCCTACCTCAGCTTCCCAGAGTGCTGGGATTGCAGGCATGCAGCACCACGCCCAGCAGCTTGAAGTCACGTTCATTCCTTCAGCAAAAAGTCACTGACTTTTCCAGGTACGCCTGCAATCCCAGCAGTCTTGGGGGCTGAGGCAGGAGGATCAACAGGAGGTTGAGGCCAGCCTAGGCTACACAGTGAGATCCTGTCTGAGAAACCCAAAGCAAAACAAAACAAGTAGGAACCTTAAGGGTCAAAAGGCCAGCGTGGAAGTCTCTCCAAGCTGGCTCTTTTCAGTAATCCAAAACAAAGCTCATTTGCTTTCTCAGTACCTGTACCTGTTCCTTGGCCAGAAATCCTTATCCAATCCCAATCCACCCTCTCCCCAGCTGGAAACCTAGGAAACATTGTCTCCCCGCCCTTGCCCTCTGAGCACCTGAACTGGATTAACTGGACTGCGCTGTATGACTGGTGTCTTTCTGCTCACCTCCGCCTTGGATCCTGGAGCAACCAGCGCCTCCCACAACCCACTCTCCCAGCCAGCAGCTTCTGGGGCCTTCAGACACCCTTAGAGGCTGTTTGCGGCAGACACAGAAAGCTGACCCTGACCCTCTCACGTCCTGCAGATCTGGGACCTGGCCCTTCACCTCAAAGATGGCTGCGCCCCAGTCTCACCCCTCCGGCTGGTTCCTGAACCTCAACTTCACAGCCAGTCCCTGGGCCCTTTCCAGGGAACTACTACTCAGTTCGAGGTCCACTTCCCTCCAGAGTCTGCTCGGACAATGCTGCTCCAGAGTCCCTTATTTTTCTTAGCGTTTTGCACATCCCTCCCTGATAGCACGTGGCACTATATTGTCATTTTCAGGGGTGTGGTGGCCACACCTGTAATCTCGACCCTGGGGGGCTGAGGCAGGAGGATTACAAGTTCAAGGCCACCCTAAACTACACAGTGAGGCCCTATGACAAAGAAAACAGAAAAAAAAAAAAACATACGTCATAATTGGGGGGGGGGTACCGGGGATCGAACTCGGGACCTTGAGCTTGTGTAGCAGGCGTTGGAACCACTGAGCTACATCCCCGGCCCCTCACACATCATAATTTTTATATTCCTATCTATCTCCCCCTCTACCGTGAAATCATTCCCTTAAGTGTTTGTAGGGTAACAGGGGCAGGGGAGTCGGGGGTGACAGTTCCAAAAATACCTGATTATATCACCAACACATTAAATGGCAACACTTTACAGAAAAACTGTATGGAGCAGTATGGCTCAAAGTTAGCGGGATATCAGCATAAGCACTGTGGACAATTTAGGGCCAGCTCTTAAGCACTAAAATGTAGTAAAGGGGGCTTCAGAATCAGAAGCCCTGGATTTGAATTCCAATCCTGTCACCTATAAGCCAGGTTACTATAAATTACTTAACCTAAATGTTTCCTTGCTCAAAAAATATGCAAAAAAAGAACCTGCTAAACTGGACGTGGTAGCCCACCCCTCTAAACCCAGCACTCTGGAAGGCTGAGGCAGGAGGATCACAAGTTCTAGCCCACCCTTGGTAACTTAGCAACTAAGCAAGATGCTGCCTCAAAAATAAAAAAATAAAAAAGGGGTGGGAGATGCAGCTCACTGTAAAGGCCCTAGGTTCAATCCCTGGTACTGCATTAAAAAAAAAAAAAAGCCCTTGCTTGACCACACTGGTTTAGCTGACAGGACGATGGTGGTCCCTGCCCAGCACAGAGCAAGCTTCTTGGGCTGTTAAAAAAGGCCAATCCTTTCCCAAGTGCAGAACACTGCTAAAATGCCCAAGATCACACATTCTGGCTTTGGGAGGGAACACTTTCCACTCTTCTAACACCTTGACCACACCCTAACGCCCAGCCAGTCGGCTTGTGGAAGTAGTCGGAAGAAGACCTAGCAACAGACAAGCGACAGCGTTCAGTTCAATCCAATGTCATCACCGGTGTTGCTGGTGTCTGGGTTTGGCTTTTTAGCTAGGGACTTGCTGGGTAGTTCAGGCTGGCCTTGAACTCACTGTACAGCCCGGGCTAGCCTCAAGCTTGCTGTCCTCCTCCTGCCTCAGCCTCCCAAGTGGGATGACAGCCTGCACCACCACACCCAGCGCATCACCACTGCTAAGTTTACAACACCTGCCCTACACACAGCATCATCCTGGGACATGAAAACAATGCGTAGGTTATGGCATGAACAGTGTAAATAATGAGGCCTGGAATGCAGATGCCTATAGAAAATGAACTCAGTCATGGGGCTGCTCCCTGCAGCAAGGAACTCACCCTGATGCACTGTGTCAATAACAAAGAGCAACGTGGTTAAAGAACTTGGCTGCAAGGCTGGGGATTTAGCTCAGTGGTTTGGCCGCCTGCTACGCAAGCCCAAGGACCAGAGTTCGATGCCCCATACCAAAAAAAAAACAAAAAACAAAAAACACTTGGCTGCAAAGCACAAGAATCCAAGGTGATCAATGAGAGAGACCAAAAGTGCCTAGATGTAAAATCTTCTTGCAGGGCAGTGGTGCATGCCTATAATCCCAACACTTGGGAGGCTGAGGCAGGAGGAGTCCCAGGAGTTCAAGGACAGCTATAGTGAGTTCAAGGACAACCTGAACTACAGAGCAAGACCCTGTCTCAAAAAAATAAATAAAATCTTCTAAAGTTATTGGTCTAGTTACAACAGTCTTTATTTTTCAAGGACTGTATTTGCAAAACTTTTCATTTTGTTAAAATATGGAACTCTGCTGTACCTAATTTCCTAATTTAGAGCAAGAGATCACTGTCTTGCCTGTTTTAATACTGAAATATATGACTGAACTTTCAATAATATAAATGCAATAGTTTTTAACCAAATCAATGTCACCTACCGTATCTGTGATACAAGTGTCCACCAATAAAGAACACAAAGGCAAAAGCTTTACAAGCGTCTCTGGTAAAAACTACTCACTTAATCCCAGAATTTAAAAAATTAGATCAAAAAAATTTTTTTAGAACTTTAAAGAGATTTTTCCAAAAACTTTTTGTTCTAGGTTCTGGTGAGAATAAAATGGCCAGTTATTGAACTGTCGCGTCATGGTCAAGCCAATTAATTTGTTAAAGTTAACTGTATCTTGATCTTACATCGGTGAATTTAATTTTTCACGTTTGTTTTAAGATTCTGTTGACCTTGAGAAGTTTCTTCCATTTCTTCCACAAAGGTTACATGATTTCCTTATCTGGTCACCAAAGAACATACACCTTCTTCCAGAACTGAGAAGAGGTATGTTTGAGATTAGATGGGATCTTAACATGGTCTATACTGTACACTCTATTGATGTGAAAATAATTTCTTGGTGAAAACTTAAAAACATACACAGTAAACACTTCTAACACAGGGACTATTTAGAGATCATAAGGAAAAAAAGTAATTTCTGGGAGTAAAGGAGTACTGAAAAACAAGACTCTACCTTAAGAGAAATTACTCATTAAAATGAATATTAAAAATTTTCAGGGCCGGGGATTTAGCTCAGTGGTTCTGGTGCCTGTCTCTTTTGCAAGCAAAAGGTCCCGAATTTGATCCCTGGTAAAAAAAAAAAAATTTTTTTTTAAATTTGATTAATATTAAAAAGGGAGTACTTTTAGGAACTACATAAAACAAAGTGTGTCTAAAGAGATCTCTTGGTATTTCCTGAGTGAAAGAAATTGCTCAATATTTTTCTTTTTTCTTTTTTGGTACCAGGGAGCCAACACCGGTCCTTGTGCTTGGGCAGCAGGCAGCAAAATCACTGAGCTAAATCCCTGGCCCAATATTTTTCTTTTTTAAGGTTCCATTCCTGATGTACTTGAGGAAAACAAAGTCAGTAACACAGAATGAACAATCATGACTTTCTAAACAACCAAGCATCACAATCAACAAAATTATCTGCCTCCTGTCCTACCTGACCCTTAACGCAGGACCTGGCTCTCCCTGGAGAATTCTAGTCACTAAGTAAACACACGGAATACAATGTAGCTAAAAGCAGAGTATGGGACTCTTCAGAGTTCAACCAACCTGATGGATGACTATTTTCATAACACTGGAGGGAAGTTTACATGAACCAGAGGAAGAAATGAGGAGGTAGCCTGAAGAAGGCTCAGCCAGCTGGTGTCCTGAAAAGGAAGCTCCTTATTTGTAAAAAAGCAGAGGAAAGTCTGTAGGATCAGAGGAAATTCCTTGGACCCTAATTGCTACTGTTTTACAACTATCTTATTAAGCAACCCTTACCACATCAAGGAGGGGATCTGTATGGCCCCCCTCAGAAATGACAAAGGGAGAGTTTACAAAGTCATTCGCTTCCATGTGCTCATCCATTTCAGTCTTGCTACAGCAAAACACAAGTTAGAAAGGGAAAAGAACTAGGAAAAGGTATAGTAAAAGAACAACAGAAGTCACCAGTGGTCTGTTAAATTACTAGAATTTTAACTGGAATCCTCTAAACAAATAAAAAGATACATATTTTGTTAAATATCAAGGCATGTATCTGTAAGCCACCTCCTAAACACAAAGGCATATATATATATGCAACTTATACAAAATATCCACACACATTTGAGGTGTCAAATACTTTTTTTAAAAACATACACCCAAACATTCTGAATCCATCCAAAATTATTCTTTAAATTCCTAAAGATACACACAATTTACCATGATCTGAACCTACCCCTTCTTTCTTGAATACCCTGTTTAAAAAGGCACAACTCAAGATGTTCTCCTCTTCTTCAGGCGCTAAAAAGACGAAAAGAAGCAAGCGGAGTTCCGAATGAAGAAAGAAGGCAACAGAATAAAGGAAAATAAAACCAGAGACCTCCCAAATTCATTTTATTCTTGGAAAATGTCATCTCCATTCCTTCCCTAAGCTCCAAAGCCCGGCACCTCTGGCGCAATACCATCCCCATCCAAAGCGCCAAAGAGTTGCCAACTAAATCCCTCGAGGCGTCCCCCAACCAGCTCACCTCATCAGCGCTCAGCTCCTCCATCGCCTTCCTCTTAATGGTGACAGGCGTTAGGAGAGGTCCTTCTGTTCTCGAGACCAGGGCGGGAGCAAGGCGAGGGGAAGGTGTCTAGCAGGCTGTCTGGTCCCCCGAATGGGGGAGGTTTCAGAATTGCATAGTCAGAGGTTACAAAATAAGAACACGAGGCACTGAACTGCCTTGACTGGGTCGCTCCCGTCGCCTCAGAGAGTCCCCCAGCTGCCCGCGCCCCCAGCAGCCGCCTCTGGCCGCCGCTGCGACAGGGTGAACTGAAGGCGCCACTCACTGCCCTCGCCCCCCAGGTTACTCTGAGGGTCGGCGCAGTCTCCAGCTCCGCTCGCGCCCACAACCTGCGTGTGGCGGCAGAGCAGCTGCGTCTTCTCCAGCGAATCCTGCTTGCTCC
Organism: Heterocephalus glaber; assembly: GCF_053883595.1. NCBI lineage: Eukaryota > Metazoa > Chordata > Mammalia > Rodentia > Bathyergidae > Heterocephalus > Heterocephalus glaber. The sequence goes on along the minus strand of NW_028258299.1, from coordinate 6,083,244 downwards.
TTCCTACCCTCGGCCTGTGGCGGGAACGACTCCACCGCACAGTGGATGCCCCGAAGCAAGGAGACCCCCCAAAGCCGCCTTGGCGGAGCCCTGCGCTGTATAGAGAAGTCCCTCCCCTCTAAAAGCAGGCCGGACACGCCCCTCCTCCACGCTGGAACCCGGCCCGGGGGGAGGGGGAGGATGGACTCGCGAGGCTCTCGTTGGACGCGTAAATCCTCCTACCCCTCCACCCCTACTCTTACCCCTCTCCCCACCAAGTATTATTCATCAAAACAACAGGGCGGCCATCTTTGAAGGGGATCACGTGATCCCGCGGGCGAGGAGGGGTTTCGGGCTCCAGGACGCAGCAGCCAATAGGCGGCGGGTATCGCACCACCGATTTCCTCTCGCCTGCGTAGTCTCCCCGCCCTCGCCCCACCCCTTTCCACCGGGGCAACACTGAGCGGGGGAGGGGCGAGAAGGGCTGCAAGCCGGTGGGGAGCGGGCGGGGCGGGGAGTTGCCGTGGCGACCGCGCTAGGGGCGGGGGCGGGGTGCCGGCCCAGGTAGGCTATCGGGGAAGCTCCGGCAGCGGCCGCAGAGTGGCTGGATGGCCTGAAGGGGGCGTGCGCAGCGCCTCCGCCGTTCGCAGGCGCCTGCTGTGTGGTGACGTTCGGCCCCGTCACTCACTGCCGCCTGGACGCTGCCACCTGGGATGAGCAAAGGGAAGACGTGTCCTTTCTGCAGGGAGCGTCATCTTTCGTTCCCGCCCCTCCCCCGGGACCCGATGCAAGGAAGCTAACACAAAGACTGCCATTCAATTTTATCTTACTTTGGCCCTTTTTTAAAGAGACGCTTTTGCAGGCGCTGGCACACCTGTAATCCTAGCACCTGGGAGACTGAAGCAGGAGGATCGCTGTGAGTTCAAGGCCACCCTGGGCTAAATAATAGTGAGTTGAAGGGCAGCCTGAATTACATAATGAGCGAGACCCTACCTCAAAAAAACAAAACCAGAATTTATACAGAACTGAGTTGAGGGATCGGAGTAACAGTAACAGTATCATGAAATTTCAGGTACAGTATTGCTGCAGATGGAGAATGTATTGTGTCGGATGGTTTACTAAGCAGTAACCTTTTTTAAAAAAAAAACAACCAAAAAAACCCCAGTTGCACTATGTAGCCCAGGCTGGCCTTGAACTCAGTCCTCCTGCCTCAGCCTCCCCAGTGCTGGAATTACAGATGTGCACCACCACACCTGGCCTAAACCATAACCTTTTTGTTGTTGCTAAATTCTTTTATTGGTACATTTTAGGTATACAACACAATTACATTTCTCATTGGGAATTGTACCTTTACATAATGCATCTTGGTTCTTATTTTTTCCCCATTCCTAGCCCTCCCTTCACCCCCTCCACCCTTCCCTATTTACAAAGACTTTATTTCCATTTTTTCCATTTCTCAGCATTTTTCCTTTCCCTTCTTTCCTTTCCCCTGCCCCTCCCACTACCCCTACCCCTTTGGACCTTTTCTTCCTATTTTGCATTATCAATTATTCATTCTAATCATTGGTACATTTTAGGTATACAATATAATGACATTCATCATTGGAAATTTGCACCTTTACATAATCTCTCTTGGTTCTTATTTTTCACCCTTGCCCAGCCCTCCCTTCAACCCCTCCATTCCTCCCTCTTTACAAAGATCTTGTTCCTATTTTTCCTTTTTCTCATATTAATCCCATTCCCTTCTATCCTTTCCCCTAGCCCTCCCACTTCCTTCCCCCTTGTCCCTTTTCTTTCTTTTTTTGGTACCAGGGATCGAACTCAGGTCCTTGAACTTGCGCAGCAGGCGCCGGAACCACTGAGCTAAATCCCCGGCCCCCCTGTTCTTCCTATTTCACATTACCAATTATACATTTTAGTCCTTATTTACACTTTCAGTTTCTCACACCAGAGAAACTATTTGGTATTTATACATGTGTGTCCTATTTATTTCACTTAAGAGTATCGCCTCAATGTGCATCCACTTAGCTATAAATGTCTCTAATTTCTCATTTTTTATGGCAGAGTAGTACTCCATTTTATAAAAAAAACCCACATTTTCTTTATCCAGTCTCCAGTTGATGGGCATTTGGGCTGTTTCCAAGTTTTAGCTATCACGAACTGTGCTGCTATGAACATAGGTGCACATATATCACTGTGGTATGATTCTTTTAATTCTTTGGGGAAGATCCCCAGCAGTGGAATAGCGGGGTCAAATGGGATTTCCAGCCCTAGTTCTTTGAGGTATCTCCATACTGATTTCCACAGTGGTTGCACCAGTCGACACTCCCACCAGCAGTGGAGCAGGGCTCCTCTTTCCCCACAGCCCTGCTAGCATTTGCTCTTGGCTGATTTCATGATAGCAGCCATTCTTTCTGGAGTGAGGTGGAATCTCAGGTTGCTAAACCATAATCTTAAAGGTTCCATTCCAAAATCGAAAGTTACAGTTTATCTGCTACAGCCTAGATAGTACCAACTACTAGATATGTAAGGAATTTGTGAATAAAATTAGACCACTGCTGGCCATGGCCTTATCTGCTTTCCAGGAGAGGAATTCTGTGAATCCTGACAGATCAGGCCAGAGGGGCTGGAGCCCCGCAGCAGGGATGCCCAGGAAAGGTGCTCAGGGGCAGGGCCCGAAGCCATGGAGAGAGAGGCTCAAAATCCGGCTTCCTGGGGAGACAGAGGCCTTGAGGTTTTAGAGAAAAGGGGAACAAAGGTGAGGGTTGAGGAAGTTTGCTGTCCAAGGGTCAGCACCTGAGAAGCTGGTGCTGCAGATGTCAAAAAGAATTATTCAAGGGCACAGGCCTGAAATCTCAGCGCTCAGGAGGCTGAGGCAGGAGGATTGTGGCGAGTTTGAGGCCAACATGAGCTACATAGTGAGAACCTGTCACACACACAAAAAAATCCCAATAGTGAGGAATATAGAAAAGTCAAGTTTATTGATAGACTTCAAGGGAGCAGTGGATAAATCCAAGGACGGTGGATGGAGGACGGTGCCCAGGGTGACAGGCTGAGATTGTTATGTTTGATTTGTTTGTTTGTTTGGTTTTTTGTTTTTTGAGGCAGGGTCTCCCTTTGTAGTTCAAACTGGCCCTGAACTCACTGTGTAGCCCAGGCTGGACTTGAACTCTCCAGTGATCCTCCTGCTTCAGCCTCCCAAGTGCTGGGATTACAGGCGAATGCCACCACACCTAGCATTATGTTTGATTTTAACATGAGAAAAGCTCAGAATACCTCGTCCGTAAGTGGTTTCATCAGGTCACTGTGGCTCTCTACTTCCGTCGTCTCAGTTTGGGAGAGCCAAGTCCTTGTAGGAAGATTGGGGGCTTTTTGTTTTGTTTTGCTGTTTATTTTGTACTATTGCTTCACATCTACTCCAACACTCAATATTTTTATACTTTTATAGCTAGCCAGGTGGGTGGCACATGCCTGTGATCCCAACATTGGGGAGGCTGAGGCAGGAGGAATGCTGGAAGTTTGAGCTCAGCCTGGAATACATAGCGAGACCTTGTCTCAAAAATAAATACATAATTAACCCACATTTGCAGTACATAACGATTACATTTATCATGGGGAGTTTGTGCATGTACAGAACACACATCTTGATTCTTTTTTCTTCTTTTATTTTCCATTCTCCTCTCCTCCCCCATCTCTCCCTTCCCATTTGAAAAAGATCTCTCTACTTGCTATAATCTTTTATTTTGCTCTTTATTTACATTTTGGCTTTCTCATATAAGAGGAACCATGCAATAGTTAAGCTGATGTGTCTGATTTATTTCACTTAACATTATGGTCAGAATGTGCATCCATTTACCTATAAATGCCTCATTTATCCTTCTTTATGGAAGAGTACTACTCCATTGTGTGTAACTATCACATTTTCTTTACCCATTCATCTGTTGATGGACATATAGGCTGCTTCCAAGATATATCTCTTATGAGTTGTGCTGCTATAAACATAAGTGTGCATGAATCACTGAAATATGATATCATTTTTTTTCTCCAGTACTGGGGATCAAACTCAGGACCTTACAATTGCAAGGCAGGTACAGTGCCATTGAGCTAAATCCCCAGCCCTGAAATATGTCTTTAACTCTCTCAGGCAGACCTGGAAGGGGAATAGCTGGGTTGAGTAGTTTCTACTTTTAGTTTTTGGAGGAAGCTCCATGCTGATCTCCACAGCAGTTGTAGTAGTCTACACGCCTGCCAGCAATGTAGAAGGCTCTTTCTTTCCCTGCACCCTTGCCAGCATCTGTTATTTGATTTCTTGATAACGGCCATTTCTTCCAGCTCTGGCTGAGGCCATCTCGGGACTGGTTCTGTGAGGTTTGGGAAGAGCCACTCTCCCTTCAGCGGCAGTGCCGTCCCTGGCATGAGAAGTGGGTTCTTCCCATCCTATGTGACGGCTCCCGCTGGGGTGGGGGTCACCTCCATATGGGGTGGTCTTTGAGGCTCTGCTTTTCCCAGAATCCGAGGTGACTGCAGGTTTGGGACGACTGGAGACTTTTAGAAGTCCCTCCAGCTCGGCATGGTGGCGCACACCTGTGGGAAGCTGAGGCAGGAGGATCACCACAAGTTCAAGGCCAGCCTGGGCTACATAGTGAGTTCAAGGGCAGCCTGAATTACATAGCCAAAGGCTGGCTCAATCAATCAATCAAATAACTCCTGGTGGTCTGAAGCTGGACTTCGGCAATTGATCACTTTGGTTACTCTTCTTGGTGTCATCAGCCTTGAGGGGGACAAGAGGCTCTGTAATTTCTGGGCTAATGATCCTTGCACGACAGATGCTCCTAAGAGGTGACCACGCCTGCGCACAGAGCAGAGCCAGGCAGGGATCTGACCTCAAACCTCGAGGTAATAAATCAGACGCCAAAGTGTGGGCGGAGCTGCCAAGCTTTCCTCAACTCTGGTCGCCCACTGGGCATGTGCAGGCCCCGCCTCGGGGTTCCCGCGAGTGGATCCCGCCCTTCCTCACTGCTACGCAGCCTCACACCCCACGGTCTTCCCGCCTCAAGTGTAGCGCCGCTTTGGGGTGGTCACAGACTTGTTCCACCATCACTGCTCCCTAATCTCGTGATTATTTTCAAGACCCCCAAAAGAAACCACCCCCAAACCATCGAGTCACCCCTCATTCTCTCACCTCCAACCACTAATCTCTACCTTGGGGGTGTTGGTTTTTGTTTGTTGGTTGGTTTGGGGTTTTTTGTTTTGTTTCTTTTTTTGAGACAGGGTCTTGCTATGTAGCCCAGGCTGGCCTTGAACTCACAACGCCAGGTGTCTTTTCAGTTTCTTAATGATATCATTTGTAGCACAAAGCCTAATTTGAGGACTGTGGATTTAACTCAGTGGTTTTGCCGCCTGCTGCGCAAGCGCAAGGACCCGAGTTCGATCCCCCCTACCAAAGAAAAAAAATCTAATTTGATATTATTTTTTTCTCGTATCACTTGTGCTATTTGTAGAATATAATCACTTTTACAAGCACGGTAATTACTTACTCTGAAAATATCATAATAAAGTATCCTTCCCACCTTGTGGTTGGAGGAAGTGAAATCAAAGGTGCCTGGCCAGCCACAAGACAGACAGGAAGTTGTTAGGAACTGCTTCCGCTGAATTCTTTCCCTATCCCGAAAACGCCCCTCTGTGTGTGTTACAGAGATAAACTACGGAGCGCACAGTGGGTGTTCAAAAACCATGCAAGAGGTGCTTGCGAAGGCGGCACTGCTCCTCGGTGGCAGCACTCTGGCAGAAGGAGGGACGCAAGCCAGGCATTTTCCGTGCCAGGCTGGGTACCACGGTCACTTACTGAAAGCCACGGCGGGAAAACCGCGGGCCGAGGGAGCGGCTCGCGGCAGCGCGCGCTCTGCTGGCGGGGGAGAAATCTGCCGATCCGCCCGCTCTGTGGTCCTAGGAATTAGACTTCAGCGGACTTCACAGGCTGCTGATTCCTCAGGCCCCCTCCAGAGGCTGCTGCGAGGGATCGCTCAGGGCTTCAGAGTGGATCTGCAGGGACTGGTGCTGTCCCCGAGACGAGCGAGCCTGCGTGGCCAGCCTGACTGAAGAAGACACGGAGCTGTGCACCAGGTACACAGAAGGTACCCGAGTAGCAGACCACCAGGAGGGCACCGGGTCTCAAAACGGAACCCACTGTGATAGGAAATAGTCCATTCTCAAAAGTGTTTTTGTTTTTTCTTTTCCGCAGCACGGCGTGGCATGGTAATCTCAGCACGCTGGGAGGCTGAGGCAGGAGGATCGCAAATCTGAGCCCCGCCTGGACAATTTAGTGACTTCAGGAGACCTTGTCTCAAAAAAAAAAAAAAAAAAAAAGAAAAAAAATTTTAAAGTCTGGGGATGGCTCAGTACAATACAATCCAACAACAATACAAATCCAGTACAATGCTGGACTTCAATTCCCCAGTGCTATAAAAATAAATAAACAAATATTAAAAAGTAAAAAGGAGGCAGGTGTGGTGGCACAGCCCTGTAATCCCAGAACTGAGGATGCTGAGGCAGGAGGATTGCAAGTTCAAACCCAGCCTGGGTTATATAGCAAGACCCTGGTCTTACAAAAGGAAAAAATAAATAGGGAAAAAATATTTTACCTGGGCATGGTGGCGCACTCCTGTCATCACAGCACTTGGGAGGCTGAGGCAGGAGGATCGCTGTGAGTTTGAGCCCAGCATGTACTATATAGTGAGACCCTGTTTCAAGACAAAGACAGCAAATAAATGTATTCTACATGCTTGCTGCCGGGTGTATCTATAATCCTGACCTCTACCCTGAGCTCAAACTGAGCTCACCGGGCCGGCCGTGGTGGGTTGTGTGACCTGCGCTGCCACTGCCACTGCCCCAGCAAGGGCAAAGGTCACGGTGCCCCGCCCCGCCCTTGGTCCCTGCTTCCTGCTGACTCTGTCGGCAAATGGACCTGTCTCACTTACAGTCTCCCTTCACTTTGTTTGCCTTCACACTGAGTGACATCTTCAACTCTTTTATTTTATTTTTTTGGTACTGGGGATCAAATTCAGGACCTTGCACTTTCGAGGCAGGCATGGCGCCACTGAGCTAAATCCCCCTCCCCCAACTCTTTATTTTTTATTTTGAGACAGGGTCTTGCTAAGTCGCTGTCAAGCTGGGTTCAAACTTGAGATCCTCCTGCCTCAGCTATGTCCATTGTGTGTTGCATCCCTTGTGTGTGAACGTGTACTAGGGCTTATTTTCTGGGTAGGTCTAATTTTTGGGAAAATACAGTATGTAGCCCAGGCTGACTTCAAACTCAAAGCAATCCTCCTGCCTCAGCCTCCTGACTGCTGGGATTACAAGTGTGCACCACCACACCTGGCTTATTTTGTACTATGAAGTTATAAGTTTGATGTGAGGGAATAGAGCATGTCCCCACACCCAGTGTCCAGCAGTGTGTACATGTGTAAGAATAACTGAAGACGTAACAGTAACAGAACTGTGAAAGAGAAGGTAAATCAGCTATGTAAATTGGAAAACAGAAGGCGTATTCCTATTTTCATGTCACATACAACCCAGAAGTTTATTTTTGATTTTTGGGTTTTTTTGGTACCGGGGATCAAACTCGGGTCCTTGTGCCTACGCAGCAGGTGGCGAAACCACTGAGCTACATCCCCAGTCCCAACCCAGAAGTTTTTATCAATGTTGTGTCCGTGTATTAGGAGACATAAAAATACTTAGAAATTAGCCTACTTTGTTGGAGCCTTTGTTTCCTCCGGTATCTATAGTAACTGTTCTATTTTATCACTGTGGACAAGTATTTAAAGTAAGGCTCCACAGTGCAGTTCCAGCTTGCATAATTCTAAGAAGTGGGTTTCTTTTTCAAAATACTTTTTCTGTTTTCATTTTATTTTTATTAGCACGTATTTGCAGCATACAATGGATGTTCACACTCCTTGTGGGGAGTCCGTGCCTGGACATCACATCTCAATTTGTTTCGTCCCCTCCCATCTTCCTTCTCCTTTCCTTCACTGCTTGATTCTCTTCCCCTTTGCAAAAGATCTCTCTCCCTGTTTCCTATTATCTATCTTTCATTTTTCTCTTTAGTTTATTTATCCTTTGGGTTTCTCACACAACAGAAACCAGGTGATATTTGTGCTTGAGTGTCTGATTTATTTCACTGAACACTATGATCTCAAAGTGCACACATTTCCCTACAAAAGACTCAAGTTTATCCTTCTTTCTGGCAGAGTAGTACTCCATCATGTGTAAGTACCAGATTTGGAAAAGCAGATCTCTAGACGATGTGGTAATACATTTCTCTGCAACTGTACAATCACAGACATACTGCCTATATTCTTCAAAATTTGCACCCATAGTAAAATAGCAGAACAACCAACCAAAGGAAGATTTTTAACTCTCATCTGCTTCTCTAGGGATATCCTTTTCTCTCTCTCGTATTTGTTTGTCTTGGAGACATGGTTTTACTATATAGTCCAGGCTGACCTTAAACTCACTATGTAGCTCAGGCTGGCCTTGATCTCACAGCCATCCTCCTGCCTCAGCCTCCTGAGTGCTGGGATATCAGGAGTGTGCCACCATGCCAGGCTTCAATTTTCTTATGCTGTAATTAATATGCTGAATCAGACATGCACGAACCAGTTTGGCTTTGCTGTCACCGTGGTGTGTTATGATTAAAGTGGATCCTTGACATACAAACTCAATTCATTGGAGAAGACTGGTTGTAACTCAGGTTGGTCACTGAAGGGTCAGCCTCCTCTCCGCAGCCTGCAGAGTCTCTCTCCTGTACACAGGCGGATCTCAGTGTCCTTAGAGAGACATCAGCCCAGGATTTCTCAGTTAACCCTACACAGGAAAGGATGTTCCCATGTTCCTTCCAGACTCTTTAAGGGTTACATCTGTATCTGACACCATCTGGAAACAGAAGCAGCTGGCTCAAGACTTGGTCGCAAGTTAAAAACTATCATTCTGTTCATAACCCAAGTTGTTCATATGTCAGGCCGGTCGTAACTTGAGGGTTCACTGTATATTCACTCCATCTGTCAACATTTTATGTAAATTAACCATAAATTGAAATCTTCTGCTTCAGTGTCTTTTTTTTTTTTTTTTTTTTTTTGGTACCGGGGATCAAACTTGGGTCCTTGAGCTTACGCAGCCGGCGATGAAACCTCTGAGCTAAATCCCTGGCCCTTCAGTGTCTTTTTTGTTTGTTTGTTTTTTGTTTTTGGTACCGGGATCAAACTCGGGTCCTTGCGTTTGCGCAGCAGACAGCGAAACCACTGAGCTAAATCCCCGGCCCTTCGGTAACTTTTATTACTTGAATTAGCGAACAATTCAAGAACTTATATTCATTGCACCTATTCAGTGAATTATTGCTTTTGTTGTGATCTAAAAACATTTTCCTTGTCATTCACTGCCCTGTGTCACAATAATCTGGATGGCGCCCATGTCCCTTCTGCCACTTTCCCTCTCGATATCAGGATCAAGGTGTCATCCAGTGAAGCTCTGCACGAAGCCAGCTAAGCCACTGCAATCAAAATGCTTCTCCACGCTGCCTGCAGTCACCTCGGTGCAATGGCTGCTTGTGTGTGTCTTGAAATGGCAAAGTCACACTTCGCACCTTTCACACAGAGATCCTCCTTCCTCAGCCTCCCAGGATGCTGGGATTACAGACCTGTGGTACCACCATGCCCAGTTAAGAAATACCATTCTGGCGGGTGCAATGGCGCATGCCTGTAATCTCAGCACTTGGGAGGCTGAGGCAGGAGGATCCCTGTGAGCTCCTGGCCAGCCTGGGCTACATAGTGAGTTTAGAGGCAGCCTGTCTCAAAGGGAGACCCTGTCTCAAAAAAAAAAAAAAAAAGAAATGCCATTCTTATGGAGAAGCTAGAGTGGGGGCACCTGGCCTGGAATGAGCCGTGGCTCTCAAAGACACTGATGGCTTTGTTGAAACAGGACAGAGTAGACACACCTTGCAGTTAAAGAGAGCAAAATCCTGACCTCTGACCTCTGACCTCCATTTCCAGAGCAGGACAGAAGGACATGGAGCAATCCTATTTACTTCCTATCCTTGGAATCTTATTGTTCTAAAACTTGACCTAAAATAAATTAGTAAATAAATAAATAAATAACAAACTTGACCTGAAGGGGGAAGCCACAGAATAAGAATTATTTTAGCTTTGTGGGGCTTGGCCTGGCTTTGGGCCAGCTCAAGCGAGGCCCACCTGGTACGGTCACCAAGTAAGGCCACTTCGTAAGGACAGGTTGAAATTTCCCTCTACCTGGTCAGAATCGGACCTGCCCATAGGATAGGGAGTAATTTTCTCCCTGTACAATTCCAAGGGCTTTCTTCCAGACAGCACCAAGAGTTAGCTCTGGAAAGAGAAAAGAAACTTCTTTGGCCAAATTTGAACCCTTCCCTTCTGTTAGATGATTTAACCCATAAAACTGCAGCCAGGATGGGGTTCTGAGCCTGGGTATCTGCACTGCTCCTCAGTGAGGGATAGGACTGACTGGGCACCTGGGGGGGGTGCCCTCTTGTCCCGATGGGGTTGGCAGTGGTCCAGCATGACTGCTGGATGTCACAGTGGCTGTCCCACCATCCCTGCCTCCCCTCTGATGCTATCCAGGAGCTTGGTCCCATTCCGGGGATAGACCTGAACTAGTTCAGGCTAACCAATCACAGAAATCCTACCTCCTTTGCCAGGAGGTGGTTTTAGGGATAAAAAGGTTTTAATATGAGACAGAGTCTAAATCCCCTAGGCTGGCCTGGAACTCTTGATTCTCCTGCCTCAGTCTCTGGAGTAGCTGGGATTACAGGTGTGCCCTGCTGCTGCCAGCACCATCACTTTATTTATTTATTTGACAGGGTCTTGCTATGTAGTTCAGGCTGGCCTTGAACTCATGAGGATCCTCCTGCCTCAGCCTCCCAAGTGCTGGGATTACAGGCTTCCACTACCGCTTAGCTGGCCTAATCGCTTTAATATAAAAGTGAATCTTCTTCACTCTGAGGTCCTGATGAGTAAAATTACACACGTGGATTCACTGTGAAGGATGCCGGCAAAAGTTCTGGAAATGCAGCTCAGCGTCACAGCGCTGGCCTAGCACATAGGAGAGTCTGGTTCGACTCCCAGCACCCCAAAAGAGAATGCATCCTGCAGGGCTGTCACCCCTTCCCTCCAACCAGGGGACTACTGCCTAGTTCTGAGAAGCTGCTGACACTGGGCAGCTTAACTCCATCCTTCCTCCGTGGGCTGCACTTCCAACATCTCGTCTGTCACACTCGTGAGATTTATTTGAATTCATCTAATTAGGGTAGATGAAAATTCCAAGACTTGGCTAAACTTTCATTCTTGCAAAAGCAGCCTTTCACACAAGGTTCAGAGTTCAGCCTCTGAAGATGCACAGCTGAGACTGCAGCCCCAGTTTCGCATTTCTACTCGTCCCCAAATTGATTCGGGGCCTGCAATCGAGTGCGCAGGGCATGTAGTACATGCTCAGTAAGCGGTGGCATTGTGAGGTCCACGGGGGCAGAAGTCAGGACAGGTCCACGCATCCTCCTGGCTGAGCAGCCGCCATGATCAAGGCCTTTGGAAACAATTCTGAGGACAGGGGTGCGTGGACTACCTGCAGAACCTTGCAATTATTTTAGATGGTTTCACTATGGAATTCAGGCTGCCCTAGAACTTGCAGTGATCCTCCTGCCTCAACCTTCCCATTGCCAGGATTATAGGCCTGCATCATGACGCCCAGCTTATGCCACATGTTCCACTGGACAAAGCTGCCAGCCCTGGACTTTAACAGCCAGGTTCACTTGTTGCACACAAGTTATACAATGTAAGGGGTGAAGAGCTCAACACATAAAACCCCAGCATCAAACAAACAAACAAAATGCTCCAGTGGGGCCGGGGATTTAGCTCAATGGTTCCGCTGCCTGCCTCAAAAGCGCAAGGTCCCAAGTTTGATCCCTGGTACCCAAAAAACCAAAATGCACCAGCATCTCACATTTCCTAAGCTCTAAATTCGCTTTACAAAAGCAAATTATGAAAAAGATGTGATGGGAACTAACAATGGCATATTTTCTCCTCCCTTATGGAAATCACAAGTCGACAGTATTTATGCCCTGTGGAGTTTCCTGCTCTCATTCCCATGGTCTGCAGGGGAAGCTGTCTTGAGGTCACCCAAAGCCAGGCGTGGCCCTGCCGCGCTCACCAGTGCCCTGGGAGCCGGGACAGAGCCAGTGGGGAGCTGGGTGTACACGGGTGCTGATCCAGAAACAGCATAACAGTGGGGTTTCTCCCGAGATGGCAGGTCTCCCGGAGGGTCCCTGTACCCTCCAGGGGGCCCTGAGGTCAGGGGAGAAGAGCAGGGTGCAGGCTCTGCGTGTGGCCAGGCCCACAGCCCCGGGAGGTTTCTGCAGCCACAGGGGACGTCCGGGGACCTGGGTGCTCTTCCAGGAGCGCTCACCGTGCAGTAGCCCATTCTGCTTCTAGATCTCTATTCATCAATCCTGCTTCAACTCTTAAACTCCAAAAGAGCTCAGCTGGGTGTGGTGGCGCATGCCTGTAATGGCACCACTTGGGGGCTGAAGCAGGAGAGTGCCCAGGTTCAAAGCCACCTGGGCTACATATCTAGACACTATCTCAAAAAAATAAAAATGAGTTTGATCCCCAGTACCAAAAAGCCCCCCAAAACAATAAATAAATAAGTAAATATAAAGCTCCAAAAAGTGCAGGAGAAGAAAAATAAGCCTTGCCTCTCTGTAACCTCAGAATTTAACCTTGCACTCATTCACCAGGTGCTGCCAAAAACCTCTGGGTGCAGCTTTGTGCTCCTTTCGGACTCCAAGCACTGCCTGGCATTTTATAAGACCAGGTTGGGAGCTGGAGGATGCATCTGCGGCTTCATTTAACGTTTTCCTTTTCCCATCTGTAGACTCAAGTCTGATCATGCAACTGTGCCATTAGACTCCTCTGCAACATGATAAACCTGTGCCTGGTGTGGTGCAGTTATGAAACATAAACTGCAAAAAAGTAAATGGTTCTATTTTCATGAGGAATTTAATTTTAATCTTGTTTCTATCACAGAGTAATTTTCATGAAAAGCTGTCTCTGGTCTATATCCTGGAAAGAGCCAGCCCGGTATGGTGGTACACATCTGTGATCCCAGCACTCTGAGAGGCTGAGGCAGGAGGATTGCAAATTTGAGCCCAGCCTGGGCAACTTTGTGACCCTGTATCCAAACAAAGAATAACATTTAAAAAAAAAAGGCGTGGGTGTGAAGCTCAGTGTGAAGGTCCTGGGTTCAATCCCAGTGCTGCATCCACCAGCTGTGTGCTAGGGAACTGGGTGTCTTCTGGTTTCTGCTGGGCACGTTTGACCTGTATCGCGTTAGATGAAGGATCAAAGGTGCACTGTACAAGAGCACTTTAAGAATACAAGGTCTTAAAAAAAAAAAGAATACAAGGTCTTGGGGCTGGGGATTTGGCTCAGTGGTTCCGCCACCTGCCTCAAAAGCAGAAGGTCGCCAGTTCAATCCCTGGTACCCCCAAAAAAGAATACAAGGTCTTGCTATGTGGCACAGACTGGTCTTGAACTCAGGAGCTGAAGTGACCCTCCTGCCTCAGCTTCCCATGTAGCTGCTACTGCACCCAGCTATACATTTGAATGAACATTTTCCCATTTTCCTTCCTCTTTTGTGATAGAACCAAGATGTCCTTTTTGACTTATTTGGAGTTAGTTTCACTGAAATTTCTTCTCCTTTTAGTAGAGCTGCTAATCTCCCATTTTAAAGATAAAGGGAAGCCAGGGATTTAGCTCAAAACAAACAAACAAAAAAAGATAAAGGGATTTCTACATTCTTTAATTTGAGGGTGGGGCTGAGACTGAGTCTCACTACAGGCCCAGGCTGGCCTCAAACTCCCAAGGATCCTCCTTCCTCAGCCTCCCAAATTCTGGGATTATAGGCACTACCAGCACGCCTGGCAACATTCTTTAAAAGACCTTCCTAAGGGGAAAGGAAAAGAGGGAAAGGAAAAACTATGAGAAAAGAAAAAAAAATGGAAATGAAATCTATGTAAATAGGGAAGGGCGGAGGGGGTGAAGGGTGCACAGGTAATGGGGAAAAAAAAATAAGAACCAAGATATATCATGTACAGGTACAAGCACCCCATGATAAATGTAAACGAACTGTATACCTAAAATGTACCAATAGAAGAACTAAAAAAAAAAAAACCCTCCTAAAAAACTGTTCATCTTAGCAACTCTGGTAAAAAGAAAAAAAAAAACCCAAATGTGACTTTCATTTTCTGCTGACTTTTATCAAACTTTCACAGGTCTGGCAGTGGGCATGAGGGCCCCGAGGGTTCTAGGACTCGGCCTCCCCGGTGTTTCGCTGCAGGGGCGCCAGGGTCACCCCCAGGTTCCTATCCTCGCTCTCGGTGCTGTAGAGGTCGTGCTTCTGGATGTAGTCCTGCACCAGGTCCGGCACCAGGTAGCGGATGCTCTGGCCACGGCGCAGTGCCCTTCGGATCTTGGTAGAGGAGATGTCGTTGGAGATCCACTCGGTCACCAGGTGGATGTTGCCCTGATGCTGCCACAGCACGTCCGATTCGTAGATGAACTTCTGAGCATTGCTGCCGGCCCGGGTGACACAGATGAGCCCGTAGTCCGCCACGATGTGCGTGACATCCTCGCTCTTCCAGAGGCTGGGCACCCCAAAGGACTCCAGCATGTCCGCCCCGCACAGCAGCTTCACCTTGGGCACACCTGGGCCAAAGAGAACAGAGCTCAGCCCCTGCTTCTCCAGCACTGAACGCCCAGGTGGACAGGGCGTGGTGGCACACACCTTTCATCCCAATGCTCAGGAGGCTGAGGCAGGAGGACTGCCACCTGGTCAAGGTCAGCCTGAGCTACACAGTAAGTTCAAGGGCACCCTGAACTGCATAATGAGACCCTGACTCAAAATACAAAAAAGTAAATAAATAAAACAGCAGTGTGGGTGTGTTTTTCAGGAAAGAGGGTTCCGCTTTTATCAGATTCAGGTTCCCAAAAAAACGATCCAGGACACCTCAAAAGTTAAAGACCACTGCAGGAGAGGTCGGCTCAAGGTGCCTTTGACGCTCCCTGCCCGCTTTCATAAAACCAACAAGGGCCATCTGTGTATAAAACATGAACTTAGAAAATACCAAAGGGAGCTGCTCAGTTCTAGAACCCAAGCAAGTCTCCTCTGAGAGTCTGGACAGAAAATACGAACCTTTTGGGTTTGGCTCCGGGGGTTTCTTTTGAGTGGAATTTTGTCTTTGTTCAGTCCACTTCCGCTTCCGGCCAGGCTTTTCCTGCACAGGGGAGTTCTGCTGCTGATTATAGTGGCCAGCCTCCAGCTTCTCTTGATGGTGTCTAGGAAACAACAAAACAAGTCAAGTGTGGTGGTGCATGCCTGAGACCCCATCATTCTAGGAGGCTGAGGCAGGAGGATCACCAAATTGAGCCTAACCTGGGCAACTCAAGGACTTTGTGAGAACCTGCGTCAGAATTTTAAAAATAAAAAAGGGCTGGGGATGTAGCTCAGTGTGAAGGCCCCGGATCCAATCCCAATACCACAAAAAATAAAAAATAGGCAAACCAGACAATACATCTTCCTCTTCCTCACAATGCTGAGATGTTGTCTGTCTGGAGATTCCTAAGTCTCTAACCCAATGACAAAGTGGGGCAACATCAAGGCATTTCACCCCATAAGCTCGACGCCCAAGCAGTCAGCATGGCCCACATGAGGTAAACCCCAGCACATGACTGGTGGCTGTAAGTGCTCTAGAGTCTGTGTGTGTCTCAGTAATGAGTGAATACTAACTATCCCTTATGTGTGTGCCATGCTTAATACTTTACATGGACTCTCTGAATTTTTTTTTTTGAGGTACTGGGATTGAACTGAGGGCCTCACACTGAGCCATATTTCCAGCTCTTTTAAATTTATTTTTATTTACTTGTTTGTTTTTGAAACAAGCTCTGGCTATGTAGTCCAGACTGGCCTTGAACTCTCCTGCCTCAGCCTCCTGAGTGCTGGGATTACAGGCATGCACCACCATGCCTGGCTTTACTTTTTCTTATTTGAGACAGGGTCTTAATTTGTCCAGGCTGGCCTGGAACTTGCCACCCTCCTGCCCAAACTGGGTGCACAGAGGTCCAGTGCCCCCTAGGGGCTGTCAGGGACGCAGTGCGCAAAGCCAGCAGGCTGCCCATCCCCCTCCTGCGCTACCTCAGCACCTTCACAGTCTCCACCCACTCCTTCTGCAGGCTCTCCCACGTGTCCACCTCCACCCAGCAGGAGGTCTTGGTGGCCAGCTCCGCCATGATGACCCGGTGGTGTGCTGGGATGAGTCCCTTCTTCTTATACGCGTCGCCCACGGGTGAAATGATGCCTTTGATCACTCTGTATTTTCCTGCAAAGAGACTTAGGTTTGCCATAAGGTCTAACACAGTAGGTTTCACCGCTGGGTGTGGTGGCGCACACCTGTGACCCCAGCACTCAGCACCTGAGGCAGGAGGATCCCCATGAGTTTGAGGCTAGCCTGGGCTACATAGTGAGTTCAAGCCCAGCCTGGACTATGCAGTGAGATCCTGTCTCAAAAAATCCAAAAGAAACAAAAACAAATGACCCTATACCGAGGAAATATTATGATCAATACTGTTGTATAATCACAGACAGATTCTTCCTTTTTTTTAGCTTTTTGAATTCTTTTTTTTTTTTTTTGGTACCGGGGATTGAACTCGGGTCCTTGCACTTGCGCAGCAGGCAGCGAAACCACTGAGCTAAATCCCCGGCCCCTTTTTTAGCTTTTTGAGACAAGGTAGGTCAGAGTGCCCTTGAATTCACTGTGATCCTCCTGCCTCAGCTTCTTGAGTGCTGGAATTACAGGTATATGCCACCATGTCTGGCTTATATTTTAATTTTTATTAGTATATGTTTGCAGTACAAAATGATTACATCATAGGGCAAGAGATCCAGCTCAGTCAGTGCAAGGCCGTGGGTTCAATCTCCAGCACTTGGAAAAAAAACAACAACATATTCTAGGATATTATCTTATTGCCAGAAGTGGTGGCACATGCCTGTAATCCCAGCACTCAGGAGGCTGAGGCAGGAGGATTGCCACAAATTCAAGGCCAGCCTGGGCTACATAGTGAGTTCAAGGCCAGAATGACCTGCATAGTAAGACCCTATTCCCCACCCCCACCCCGCAAAAAATTGTAAAACAAAAAAACTAAAACAAACAAACAAAAAAGATTACATTCATCATGGAGAGCTGATACACCCACAGTATACATCATATATATATATATATATACATATTTTTTTGGATCAAACTCGGGTCCTTGTGGTTGCGCAGCAGGCGGCGAAACCACTGAGCTAAATCCTCGGCCCGACATCATAATTTTTTAATTTCTGGATCCCCTCCCTCCTGCAGAAGATCCATCTCCCTGCATGCTAGTAACTGTGCAGAAAGACTACTCTGACCGGGGTGGGTGCCAGGCTGGTGGGGAGGGAGGAGCTGGAAACCAGTGCTGTAACAGAGGCCCGAGGAGGGGGCCCCCCCAGCTCCAAGGCTTGCTTCATCCACACTTCCAGGCTACTCTCCCCCTCTGGCCTCCTGAGCCAAGATGACCAAGAAAAGAAAATAGTGTTCATTTACCTGCACGGACAGAAACCTGGTCTCTAAGTGATCCAGGTAGACGTGTTAGCCCGTAAAAGCAATGAAGGCAAGGCTCATGGTTTCCTTGTTTCATAGGGGAAAAGAAATCTTGAGTGTTTTTTGTTTTTGTATTTTTGAGACAGGGTCTTGCTATGTAGCCCAGGCTGGCCTCAAACTCCTGGTGAACCTCTTGCCTCAGCTTCCCAAGTGCTGAGATTACAGGCGCGCATTAGCATGCCTGGCAAAGTTCTGAAAATTGGAAAAGCACTACTGTTCCTTCTGTGAGGCTTTAAAGATCCAAATCTGTATTTTTGATTGCGTAGACCCACAGCTGGATGCCCTGATCAGCCCTGGACATGACCGCCCTCCTTTTGGGCTAAGTCAGCAGGCACACATGTCTGTGCCCAGGTAACTAAACGTCCACACCCACACTGCAGCGGCCCACCAGCCTCAGCCGCTCCCAGCAGCCGCCTTACCTGTTCCGTCCATGTAGTCCTTGGCCAGCTCGAACAGCCTGAGGTGCATGTTGGTGATGGGGTTAAAGGAGCCACATGCCAGGAGAACCACTTCTGTCTTCTCCACTTTGTCCATGGTGAGAACAGGAAGTCGCTGATCTAAAAGCACAACTCTGATGCCTCCCCCATCATCTATATAGGACACAGAATGCAAATTTCATTACAGATTGTTTGAGACCCTCTCTATTCTCATTGCAACTAGATGGATACAAATATCTGGTGACAAATGCCTCCTCATCAATGTGAATGATCACCTACTTCTCTATTCTTTGTGACTTGCTTTGCCCAAAAGAATGTGACAGAAGTAGCCAGGTTTGGTGGTGCACACCTGTAATCCCAGCACTTAGGAGGCTGAGAGGATCACAGGGAGTTCAAGGCCAGTACCCATGTGACCTCTGATAGGTCTCCCACTACCTCAGCAGCTATTATGTATAGTAACTGCCCTCTTCCTATGGTGCCTTGCCCCCTCCCCTGTGTGATATCACGCCAAGATGGTTGCTCCCACCAAAGAATAAACTCTTCTTCCCAGCATGCCCCTGTTCCCGCCTAGAGAGTAACCTAACACTCCTCACCTCCTACCACCTAGTGGACTCACCGCCTCCTCCATTCCCTAGTCACTACTTCACTCAACCCCACCTCTGCCCCTACAAACCCCACCCCAGTCTCTATAAGAGACTCTCCCTGCCCCAGCCATATTGCTTTTGTCTTTCCTTTGTTCAGAGACAGCGCTGCAGATCTATTCCCCTAATAAAGGCGTGTTGTGGCCTGGTCTGGTCTTGGTCTTTGGCCTTTTACCTGACAACCTCCTCTTTAGAAAACTCCACTGTCTTGAGAACTAACCACCTCAAGAACCCCACTGACCTAATTTCCTTCCATCAAGCCCCATTTCTTTTTTTTTTTTTTTTTTTTGAGATTGGGTCTTGCTATGTCGGGCTGGCCTTGACCTCCTGGTGATGCTCCTGCCTCAGCCTCCCAAGGGCTGGGATCACAGGTGTGCACCACCACACCAGCTTTAGGCCCTACCTCTTGGATGTCCCACCAGCTCAATACAGGAACACTGGAGACCAAGCTTCCAGCCCCTGAAGCCACACTTAAACCACAGCAGGGCTTCGTATCCTTCTGATCTCTGCACTGATGCTCCTGTCACAGAAAGCAGCCCACACCAGCCTGCAGAGGACACAGGAGGTGGGGGACTGGCTGCAGCCCATGGACAGCCATGCACTTACTGTGTGACTGCAGCTGGCACGCCCATTAACCCAGCACTCACGAGGCTGAGGCAGGAGGATCATCCTTTTACATAGTGAGTTCAAGGCCAACCAGAACTATGGAGAAAGACCCTGTCTCAAAAAACCAAACCAAACCAAAAAGTATTTAGGGCCTAGGGGTGTAGCTCTCATACAGCATTTGCTTAGCAAATGCAAGGCCACCCATCAGCAGCATCCCTACTGCCATAAATTAATTAACTTAATAAAAATTTGAGGGGGCTTGGGGATATAGCTTGTGGAGTGCTTGCCTAACATGCATGAAATCCTTGATCTGATCCTTAATGCTGCAAAAAAAAAATTTTTTAATACAATTTTTGTCAGGAGCAATTCTACATAATTTTAGGGAAAAATAATTTCACAATTAAATTATAACTAGGCCTAGTTTTCCTGACTACAGGCCAGCTATGGCATGTCAAGACATAACTCCATTTTTGCTTCCAGTCACAGCTAAGACCTGAAAGGTCCAGGATTATATCAGCTGAAGACATCCTGGTTCCTTGAAAACCAGTAGTAAGGAAAGGTTTCACCTGGGGAGGGACAAATTCCTAATCAATGTAAGTTCCTCCTTGACCTAGGGTCTTCATCTGCATAAGTTCCCCATTGTCCTAGGATTATTGCCACCCTCCAGTTATCTGTTACTCCCCATCTACCAAATAAGTGTGGCAAGCTCAGGGTGCCTTGTCTCTGCCGCCCAGAACAGCACTGATCAGGCCCAAAGCTCAGCTTCTTCTTAAGTCTCCTTTCCTGTCTTTATTCATTAATTTGCTTTGTGCTGTTGTGGCTCACAGGAGGCCAGGCCTCAATGCAGGGGTTCTGGTAACATCCCCTTTCCCTGCTCCCTACAAACTTTTACTAAAATGATTCCTGGATACAGATTTTTAAATCACAGGATGAAAAAGGCCCAGAATGAAAACAACTATCCACATCCTCTCCATGCACCTGGACAAAGGTGACTGCTCTTAATTTTTTCTAATAGATTCTGTATTTTGAACTTGTAGTGCTATTTCTTTTTCTTTCTGTTTTGTTTTTGTTTTTGTTTTTGTTTTTGTTTTTTTGGTACCAGGGATTGAACTCATTTCCTTGTGGTTGCAAGGCAGGTGGAGGAACCACTGAGCTAAATCCCTGGCCTTTGTTTCTGTTTTTGAGACAGGGTCTCACTATGTAGTTCAGGCTGGCCTTGAACTCATTATGTAGGCCAGGGTGGCCTCAAACTTGCATGACCTTTCTGTCTCAGCCTCCTGAGTGCTGGGGTTACAGGCGTGCACCATCATGCCCAGCTCCCAGCTATTTCTTAAATGATCTGAACGAAACACTGGCTAGTGACATTCTGCTCAGTTGAGCAAGGGTCCATGCTTATGGCCCTCGCTCCCTCTCCCGTACCCCCTGGATCAGTCAGGTTCTGTGGAGGAACAGCAGCAGCAGAGCACACAGCATCGGGAGTTTACCAGCCCAGCTCAGGAGGGTGCAGTCTGAAAGTCCCACTGGGGTTGAGTTCCTGAGGACAGCCAGGGAGACCTGAGCTTCCCTCAGCCCAACAAGGCAGAAGCCTCAGAATGAGAGAAGCAGGGAGGCCTAGGTCCCAAAAGCCCTCTAGGGAGCCCCCATGAACTGAGGGGAGTAGGCCAGAGCGGAAATAAAAGGAGTCAAGATGTGCTAGGTACATGGACCTAGAGATCACTGTAATCATTATGTACTGGAAACCTGTATTAAGAAAAATAAAAATTAAATTAAAAAAGCCAAATTCAGTGGTGCATGCTTGTAATCCCAGCACTCAGGAGGCTAAGCAAGAGGACTGCTGTGAGTTCAAGGCCAGCCTTAACTATGTAGTGAGACACTGCTTAAAACAAAACAACCAAAAAAAAGAGAAACAAACAAAACCTCCCCACAAAAATCAAACAAACTGCCAGGAATTTAGTTCAGTGGTGCTGCTGCCTGCCTGGCAAGCGCAAGGTCCTAAGTTTGATCCCCAGTACCAAAAAACCAAAACCAAACCAAACCATTAATCCTTTTATTTTGTGCGTGTGTGTGTGTGTGTGTGTGGAACCAGAGATCGAACTCAGAACCTTGTGCTTGCCAGGCAGGTGTGGTGCCACTGAGGTACATGCCCAGCCCCAACACTATTGATCTTAACTATCATAGTTCTACTGTTGGACATTTTTTCTAGTTAATCTACTTTTGGTAAGTTAGCTTTAAAAAAAAAAATTTTATTATGAAAAAGATTTCAAAAAAGAATGGCTTGAAAATGAATTGGAATTGAAGTTCAGCAGACCCTCAAGTTACGATGGGCCTGACATGCAAACAACTTGGATTACAACTGAATTTTAGCTTTAACTTACAATCAAAGTCTTGAGTTATAACCTGCTTCCAGATGGTGTCAGATACAGATGTAACCCTTAGAGTCTGGAAGGAACATGTCAACATCCTTTCCTGTGTGGGGTTAGAGGGCCGGGCACCACACCTGCCTCACAAGCACAAGGTCCCGAGTTCAATCCCCGGTACCAAAAAAAAAAAAAAAAAAAAGAAAGAAATCACATTTAAAATTCAAATGAAGAAAAGTTTTTAAAACTCTGTTAACTCTTGTAGTTGTTGTACAATTTAAATATGAAATCTAAAGTCAATCCCAGCACTGGGGAGGCTGAGGCAGGAGGATCACCTTGAGTTCAAGGCCAGCCTGGGCTACACAGGGAGACCCTGTCTCAACTCCACTCCCTCAAAGAAGAGTATGTTTCTGAGATGACTGAACCCAGCAAAACGATGCCCATCTCTGCCCTTCCAGGTCTCACAGTGCTGCTTACTTGGCTGGAGCCGGTGCCCTTGGCCTTCGGCCCTGAAGGCGCTGCTGTCTGTATTTGGTGTAGGGTCCTTCAGTGAAGGCGTCTTCATGGTGGTGTTAACAGTCTTGGCAACAGACTGTGTACGTCTTTCAATACTGACTTTCTGAAGGTTCAACTTAATCTGGAGGTTGGCTATAAGCCACACACCACTAATCTGTATTTAGTTTCTACGGACACCAAAACTAGAGATGTGTGGAAATGGAATTCCTAATTAGACACATGTCATAGTGAAAAACATTTCCCTGAGAAAATTAAAAACATTCTACTAGCTGGGCTGGTGGTGCACACCTGTGATACCAGTGCTCAGGAGGCTGAGGCAGGAGGATTGCCACAAGTTCAAGGCCAGCTAAGGCTACCCAGTGAGTTCAAGGCCAGCCTGAACTACATAGTGAGACCCTGTCTCAAAAACAACACAAAACAAAAACAACACACATGGGCTGGGGATGTAGCTCAGTGGCGCCATGCCTGCCTGGCAAGGGCAAGGTTCTGAGTTTGAGTCCCAGTACCAAAACAAACAAACAAACACTCAGACACACACACAAGAACAAGCACACACCCCCTATGAGAGGTTGCATGGGTAGCTCAGTGGCAAAGAATGTACTTAGCATGCCTAAGGCCCTGGGTTCTGTTCCCAGTACTACTGCCTACCATAACTCACTAAATTCTACATGAGCTTTTTCTTTCTCTTTTGTTTTTTTACCCCCTTTGGCAAATACTAGGAATTGAACCAAAGGCCTTCACAGTGAGCTACAGCCCTAGCCATTTTTTATTATTTTTTGAGAGTCTCCTTAGTTGTTAAATTGCCTAAGCTGGGCTGGAACTCTCCATCCTCCTGCCTCAGCCTCCCAGAATGCTGGGATTACAGGCCACCATACCCAGCTGAGACTTTTCTTATTGTAGATGAATTTCACTGTGCTTGAATTTTATTTTCACTTTTTTTTTTTTTTGGTGGTGGTGGTGGTGGTGCTGGGGATCGAACTCAGGGCCCATGCATGCTAGGTACACACTCTATTACTGAGCTACACTTCCAGCCCTGGAATTTAAAAACGTTAAGATATTAATCAACTGTGGGGCTGCTGAGTTTGGTATACTAAGCACCAACCTTCCATCTCTTGCTAAATTGGCAACTTAAACCCTGGGGTGGAAACTTTTGTTTGTTTGCAGTGCTGAGGACCAAACCCAGGGCCTCACACCTGCTAGGCAGGTGCTTGACCACTGAGCCACACCTCAGCACCTGAGAACATTTTTAATAGGTGTGCTAATTAGGAGCCAGGCATGGTGGTGCACACGTGTGATCCTAGCACTCTGGGAGGCTGAACCAGGAGGATCCCAAGTCCCCGGCCAGCCCAGGCAATTTAATGACTTAGCAAGACCCTATCTCGAAATTAAAAAATTTTAAAATGGGTTGGGAATGTAGTGCAGTGCAAAGGTCCTGGGTTCAACCCCTATTCCATAAGTAAATAAATAATTTTTAAAATAAGCTTTCTGATTAAAAGACAAAGCATTCCTCATGGTGCTTTTTCTCTCCCCAAACACGGGAAAAAACCACCCCGGAACTTTATTACCTGTCTGTGCTGCTGTCTGTGGGCAGCCTGGTGTCCACAGGTGAGCAACCCTCCTATGTCCCCAAGCGCTGCCCCCCCACCCTCACCGCCCACTGAGCTTGCCACCCCGCAGGGGCCCTGGCTCTGTACAGCAGTGGCTGAGAGCAAAGGGAATGAAAAGCAGAGAGAAAAGGAGGCTGGGGCAGGGTCTGAAGAGCCCTCCCTGTCCATGGACCCCACACTACCTAAGCGGACCCCACTCTGTCCCAAAGCACTGTTCTCAGGCCTGGGGCTGCTCTGGCTATGCGGAGTGACGGGACCCAGGCCAGGCACTAAGCCAGCGGTCTGAAGCTGGCCTTTGGATCCTGCCTGTCATCTGCCTGTCACCGGTCGGCAAGCAGGACACCATCCATTCTCCCGGTATTTCTATGGAAATGCTCAGCAGAAGCCAGGCGTGGTGGTGCACACCTGTAATCCTAGCACTCAGGAGGCTGAGGCAGGAGGATCATCATGAATTCAAGGCCAGCCTGACCTACATAGCAAGACCCTGTCTCAAAAAATAAAACAAGGGCCGGGGATTTTGCTCAGTGGTTTCACAGCCTGCTGTGCAAGTGCAAGGTCCTGAGTTCGATCCCCGGTACCAAAAAATAAAAATAAAAACAAAAAACAAAAAAAATGAATGGTCCTTGACAATGGATAAAAAGGAATAGGTCAACTGAAGCCCCATGGTCACCATAACAAGCACATTCCCCACAGAAGGGTCTCCTACTGATGCTTCCAGAGCACGTGGTGACTTCCGAGGCCCCTTTTCAGTCAGTGGAATCGGCTCCATGACCGCTGAGGCCATCAGCGCTGCCGAGGTCAAACATAAACCTCAGTAACCAACAAGGTGCTGTTTAAAGAACACAGTGATTCAGACCACATATTTGAACAAGGTCAATTTATTACTTCTTTAAAAATGCATGAAATGTTGGAGTAAAAATAACCTCCGATCTCCCAATTACGGATCCTAACAAGCTTTTGTGTTATAAGAGCCCATTATGTGGAGAGAAAACAGCCAGGGGCCGCATTTCCGGGTGCCCTGACTCTGGTAGCTCACTTGAGGTATCTTTAGGAACTGCAGACAGCTCCATTTCCTGATTAAAGAACAGTATATATAGCAAGAGGGCCAGATGCAGTATAAACATCTCCCAACATGTTATGATGCACACAGCACCTTTTCCTGTTTGGGTTTGTTTTTGAGACACAGTCTTGGTATGAACTCTTTATGCCTCAAACTTGGGAAGATCCTCCTGCCTCGGCCTTCCGAGTCCTGAAATTACAGGCATGGGCCACCAAGCCTGTCTAGGCACAGTAGTTTGGGGCAGGTGGTAATGCTGGCCCTTCATCTCCTTCTCTGCTCAGGTGGTACTGGCTGGAGGAAGAGCTGAGTACACAAACGCTCTCTGTTCTACACCACTGACATGTCCTGCATACCTTCCACTCCCCAGCTACAGTGCTAAACGTTAGCGATTAGAACCTCAGTGATACACCCCAACCAGGAAACTCTCCTGATGAACAGAAACAACTTAAAAACAACACCGTGGTTATATTCTCTGGACCCCACTGAGCAAATATTAAAATCTCAGATAAGTGCCAGGTGTAGAGGCTGAGGCAGGAGGATTGCAGTTAAGTTCTAGGGCAGCCTGGGCTACATAGTGAATTCAAAGCCAGGCTGAAATACTTAGTGAAGCCCTGTCTCCAAAAAACAAATTTTTTTTTTTAATTAAAAAAAAAAATCTCAGGGGCCAGGGATTTAGCTCAGTGGTTCCGCTGAGTTCGATCCCCAGTACCAAAAAAAAAAAAAAAAAGAGAGAGAGAATGGAAAAAAAACCCCTCAGATAAATGTCATCTTGTTTCAAGACAGTATTTCTATCAGAAGGTCCCTTTCTTTCCTAAACTCTCCATCTTGCGTCTCCAAACCCTGAGAGCTCAGCTGATAACAAACCCTGATAGGCCAAGGACCTGGAATCCCCCTCGATACCTCTTCTGGATTTTCCCCCCACACTGCGTCAGGAAATCCTCTTGGTTCTGCCTTCCAATATATCCACAGTACACTTATGAGGTGTGATCAAAAACTCCACAGAATGTCTAAATGTAAAAAATTTACTCCAGTAAGACACATTGTCATGAATCTCCCTCAAAATTTTTCCTCACTTCAAACACACTTATCCCATTGTGCTACTTTCTGAAGTGGTTCCGGAAGTGCCCTTTCATGAGGGTCTCTAGCTGTGGCTGCC
Organism: Heterocephalus glaber; assembly: GCF_053883595.1. Classification (NCBI taxonomy): domain Eukaryota; kingdom Metazoa; phylum Chordata; class Mammalia; order Rodentia; family Bathyergidae; genus Heterocephalus; species Heterocephalus glaber. The sequence goes on along the minus strand of NW_028258299.1, from coordinate 6,057,127 downwards.
CTGATGTCCTGAATGCACTCAAAATGTTTACCCTCAGTGGTCATTTTGACTCTGGGGAGAAGCCAGATGTCCCAGGTGTCAGGTCTGGTGACAAATGTGGGTGAGGACACACCATCATGTTTTTAGGATCTGCCTTTCTGTGGACGGCACTCGGCATCAGCATTCACTGTATTTCTGATCACACAATGCAAAGACACTCACAAAACAGGAAGAATAGCACTGCCCTTAACTGAGAAGAAAACGATGTCCATGGGATAGGTTTGGGAGAGATCAATTTATAGAAGAAGGAAACACGAGTGAGCCAGGTGTGGTAGCACATACCGCTAACCCTAGCACTCAGAGAAGCTGGGACAAGGATCACAAATTTAAGCCAAATCTAGGCAATTTAGCAACTTATCCAGACTCTATCTCCAAATAAACATTTTTTCAGGTATGGTTGTGCACGTCTCTAATCCCAGCACCAGTGAGGCTGAGGCAGGAGGATCGCTACAAGTTTGAGGTCAGCCTGGGCTACACAGTGAGTTGAAGGACAGCCTGAATTGCATAGTGAGGCCCTGTATCAAAAAAATAAAAAGAATAAAATTTTTTGAAAGGACTGAGAATGCACCCAGTGCAAAAGCCTTGGCTTCAATCTCCAGTACTGAAAATAAAACCAACAAATATGCGTACGAAAGGGAGCCCAGGGTAGGAGGTGTGGCAAGAGGACATAAGGACAAAGGCTACTATTTTCTAAGAACTGAATTCGAGGTACTGATAAGGCTGCTTCCCACTGCTAAAACAAAACAGCTCTATAAAGAAAAGTGGTTTATTTAGTGCATAAATTTGGAGGCTGACAAGGAAGCTCCACCAGTTTCGGCCTCAGTAAGGGCTGTTGGCAGCTGGTATGTGGCCAGGGGTAGGCGGAGAGAGGGGAATCACAGGGTGAGATAGGTGGGGAGCACCCAGTTTTGCGTTTTACGCTGACACCTCTTTGAAAACCAACTGGGTCTAGGAAGAACTAAGCTAAGCCCTTCTGGGCTGGTGCCCAGGGACCCAGGCCCCAGTTCTTAGGGGTCCCAGCCCCACCTAACTTCACCACTCTGAGCACCAAACCTCCAGGACACGCACCCTTGGGGGACAAATCATGCACAAGTCTGGGAGATCCTGCAGGTGGGCACATAGGTACCCAAAGTTGTTTATTTAATGTGATTTGTTAAGAATACAAAAGGATTAAGTCAGGTGTGGTGGCGCATGGCTGTAATCCCTGAACTCTGGAGGCTGAGGCAGGAGGATTGCTGGGAGTTGAGATGCCAGCCTGGGCTACATAGTGAAACTTTGTCAAAAAACCCAAAACAAAACAAAAAAAGAATGTTGCTAGGTTAAGGGGAAAGAGCCATAAGAGAAAGACCCATTAGGAAGCCACAGAAGCTCCAAGAAAGTGAATAACTAACGGAAGAAAGTTCTCAGGGAGACTATAGAGAAAAGACTTTAGATATGAATTAAAACAACAGTTTAAAAATAATGGGAAAAGGGCTGGGATTTAGCTCAGTGGTGCCATGCCTGCCTCATAAGCACAAGGTCCTGAGCTCGATCCCAGTACCAAAAATAAATAAATAAATAAAATTAAAATAATGGAGAGAAGCCAGGCATGGTAGTGCACACGTGTAGCCCCAGGATCCTGAGAGGCTGAGGCAGGAGGACAGCAAGGTTTAACCCTACCTGGCAAGTTAGGGAGATCTTATCTCAAAAATCAAAATGAATGAATGAATGAATAAATGATTTTAAAGGGGCAGGGGGTGTAGCTCAGTGCAAAGGCCCTGGGTTCAATTCCCAGTACACCTCCTCAAAAAAAGGTGATATGTGTGAAAATATATGTCCATACAAAGAGCAGTGTGACTTGATAGATAATAACCAAAAACTGAAAACAACTGAGATGTTAAGAGAATGAGCAAACACAGTGTATCCATGCAACAGGATAGGACTGAAGTAGCAAGGAAGAAAGTACTCCAGCACTACAAGGACAGACCTCACTTTTTTTTTTCTCCCAGTATTGGGAAAACCCAGGGCCACTCTACCACTGAGCTACATCCTCAGCACTTTGTATTTCTTAATTTGAGACCGAGTCTCACTTACTTGTCCAGGCTGGCCTCGAACTTGCCACCCTCCTGCCTCAGCCTCCCAAGCAGGTGGGATCACAAGTGTGCACTACCTCACCAGGGCCTGGCTTCACTCATGCTTTGAGGCCGTGCTGATTGATACTGCTGCAGTTAGCAGCGTCCTCGTGATGCCCATGGGAGTGCCTGGTCTGGAGTCGGCCTCAAACATGTCTCTTTATTTCCACTCCCACTGACTTAGGCCAAGGCTCTCCTGGCTTTGTCACAGGCCTTCCTGTCTCTTTGGCCACTTCCAGTCCATCTTGTTTCATCACCGTTCTCAGCACCGTCCCTCTCCACATGAACAGCAGCTGCCATTTAGCAGCATGCCAGGCAATGTTTAAGCACTTTGTCAAGTGCCATCCTCAAAATTACTCATCAGGGGCCATGGGCAGACATTTAAAAGGGGTCCAAGGGGCTGGGGATTTAGTTCAGTGGCCCTGCACCTGCCTTGCAAGTGCAAAGTCCTGAGTTCGATTCCCAGTACCACCAAAAAAAAGGGGGTCCAGCAGGGCAGCACAGGTCAGTGATAGGACACTTGCCCAGGGTACAAGGCCCTGGATTTGATCCCCACCACCACACACACAGGTGAAAAAAGGAAATATATTTTCCAGTTTTGTTATTTTTCACTGTGAATTGCATTTTACTTAAAATGTTGACATTGCCACATATATTCAGACATCGAAAGTTAAAGACCATCACATTAATGTAACAGGCATTGCCTTTTAATCCACAAACTAGGCTAAAAAGGTGGATTAGAAAAGGTTTCATATTCAAATTCTAGTTCTAAAAAACCATCGTTGGCAATAAACAATTCCACGATCAAATAGAACTGCCAGGAGCAATCATCCTGCAGAGTTCCACGGTCATCAAAGTTGGAAGTCAGTTCTGGTGCAAAAGTCAACGACACGCACCTCTGACACAATCTTGCTACAAATCCTAGTGTCCTGGGGATTCCTGCTCTTCAGGAAGATGGGCTGGGAACACAAGAAAACAGTGTCCACCCCGTTTCTGAGTAACTTTCTTTGCGGGGAAGAGACAGGGTCTCCTATGTAAGTCAAGCTGACCTCGAGCTAGCGGCGATCCTCTTGCCTCAGCCTCCCGAATGCTGGGATTACAGGTGTGCACCACCACGCTCTGCTCTGGGTAACTTTTAAAGTGCTGCCTCAGCAGAGGATGTGAGTGTCAAACTGCTTTCAGGAAAGCGATCTCGTCTTTCACAGACCTTAGCCCACCCGCCAAGCCCACGGGTGCCCATCCCGGGGCGCTTCTCGAAAGACTTCTGGTACTAAGGTCACAGGCAAATTCACCCAGATGTCTGGTCCCAGAGAGAAATGAACATGATGACCGCCCTGAGGGCCGCAGCATGGACCTCCCCCAGCATCTAGAGGAAGAGTTAGGGATCCCCAGTGACTCTGCTAGGACCCGGGGGTCCGAGCGGGGAACTTACCACGGCCTCACAAGCCACTCGGCCCCAGTCCTCTCGGAGAGAAAGGGGATCCGGAAGCCAATGAGGGGGACACCGCGGCCGCCCGCTCATTGGCGCCAGGAGCCGGAAGTGAGTGTGTCAGGCGGAAGTGCTCCTCCCGCGAGGTCCGGCGGCACGGGCACTCAGGTAGGCGGGGCCCCTGGTTGGAAAGTCTGGGACCCGCGGGAGGGCTGGAGGCGGATGGGAGCCTGAGGGTCTGAGGAGATTGTCCCGGCTCTGATCAGGGAGGCGTTTGGGGGCGGCGAGTTTGTGAGCAACTCTGGTGGCGGTCGGGGCCTGGTCAGGCCCGGCCGCCGCGGGCCCCGAGTCCAGGCGCTTCAGTTCTCCCGCGGACACCGGCTTTGCGGCCGCTGCTGGAGCTGCTTCCTAACCCGGCCCGATGGTCCGGGGCCGGACGCTTTTCCAGGCGGGAAGAGGTGTGCTCTGGGCTGTACAGTGCCCTGAAGGTGTGTCTGGGTGTCTCCCTAGGAAACCCAGAAAGGCTGCCCCAGGCACCGTCCCCAGATTAAACAAAACCCACACCCGCGATTTATAGGAATTCAGGGTGTGTTTCGGCTGCAGACCGCGCGAGTGGAAGCTATCCGGATTGCTGTGGGCCAAGTGCATGTACAGCGAATAAAACAATTCGTTAAGAACTTCCCTTTCTTTAGCCAACTCCGCCCCCCCCGGGGGGGGGGGCGTGTTGAGCTTCCAGCCTCAGGTAATTAACCCTGATGGACCATTTCTCTTTCCTCAAGTGGACGGTCCCCAGAACTTCGGGAATAGGAGGTTTGTGCAGTTTGAGAGCGGTCCACAGGGCGCAGAAGTTCCGAGCTCTAGCACAGGTGAGCCTGAAGGAGCGCCTTTCCCCGGGGGGAGGCGCTAGCTGCGCGCACCGCCTTCGTTCAGCACTGGGTGGTGCTGGGGAGCCAGGTCTGCCTGGGATCGCTTTGTACCACCAGGTAAAGGCCTTTCAACTGCCTCTGTCTTCCCTCAAATACCTTAGCCTTTAAATCTCATGAAGGGTAGGTGTGTAGCTTAGTGGTAAGAGTGCATCACTACCATGCGCGAGACCCTGGATTCAGCACCGCAAAAATAAATGAAATATTGAGCCATTATATACTTGCTCCAGTTATCAAGTGTCTGTTATGTATTAGGTGGAGGGAAGACCAAGAAGAACCAGCCTTATTTTCTGCTCTCCGAATTTACTCAGGAGTTAGTGTGTTATAATGAAATTACATATATGTCATCCACGGCAAAATTAAGAGCGCATGAGAATAAGATGTGGAATACAGGCTGGGGATTTAGCTCAGTGGCACCACGCCTTCCTCCCAAGCACAAGGTCCTGAGTTTGATTCCCAGTACAAAAAAAAAAAAAAGATGTGGAATACAGAAGAAGCAGGCAATTCTTTCATTTCCTAATTATCCAGTACATTTTACCTCCCCAGGTTTGTGCTACAAAGAAAAGGTAAAGTTGGGCTGGGGATTTAGCTCAGTGGTTCCGCTGCCTGCCTTGCAAGCACAAGGACCCAAGTTCGATCCCTGGTACCAAAAAAAAAAAAAGAAAAGGTAAAGTGGGTGGGAACTCAAAGAAGGCCTTATGAAGAAAACGTTTGAACTACACCTTGAAGAATGAATTGAGCTTAAAAAAAGGAAGAAAAAAAATGAACTGAGCTTGAGAGAAAAAGATGGAGGCTCCAAAGAGAAGGATGTAGGGGCTGGAGGTGTATCTTGGTGGTAGTGTTTAGGGTAGCTCCCTCTAAAAGTAGCTCACAAAGAAGTTACCAGGTTCAGGGTTGCTGGCCTCTCCTGCAGTTAGATTCCAGGTTCTTCTGACTTCAACAAAGAATTGAATGAAATGAGCAAAAAAGCAGTGGCAAAGTTTTTTCAAGAAGCAAAGGTGAAGAGTGGAGGAAAAATTGGTGCTGCAGAATGAGATTGGGCTGAGTGAAGAAAGAAAGGATAAGAGCAAAGATAGACGTATACGTTGCATCTGGGAAACAGCACGGCGATCATGGACAGTTAGGAAAGCGGCCCTTGTTTTATACTGTCCAAATCTCAAGGGAACCCACGAGAATGTCTACAGACAGGTCCTGAGAGGCGGTGCTGGAATCCCACACCTCCGGCTGATGGCAGGTCTAAGCCGTCCTACTGAAAACCTGCTGGAGATTCCCGGGAGAAGTCCAAGTGCAGTTCTGCACATGTGGAGGGGATCTTGTAATTAACAAGTCACATAAGGGCTGGGGATGTAGCTCAGTGGTTCCAGCGCCTGCCTCACAAGTGCAAGGTTCTGAGTTTGATCCCGGGTACCAAAAAAAACCAAAAACAAGTCATACCTACTTCCCCAGCCAGTTTTGCCACACCCTAATCTCCGGTCTCGGTAGAACATGTACTTAGCACGCCTAAGCCCCTCTTTTCAATCCCCAGCACCAAAAGAAAAAATGTATCACATGTTTGAACACCTAGGTTAGACTAGGAAAAGATTTTTTCAATATATTGAGGGCTGGGGGTATATCTCTTTGGTGTGTTTGTTTGTTTTTTGGTACTGGGGATTGAACTCAGGACCTTAAGCTTTCGAGGCAGGTGCAGTGCCACTGAGCTAAATCCTTGGCCCCAAAGGGGTATATCTCAGTGTATTGTGTGCCTAGCATGCATGAGGCATCACAAAAATAGAAAAAAAACCTAGAAACTTAAATTGCAAGATACAGATGTTTTTCCAAAATTTTCCCAGTGTTGGTGATCAAATCGAGAACCTTGGACACCCTAGGCCTGGACTCTATTACTGAACAACATCCCTAACCCTCACACTAGCCCAATACCAGCAGGAGGAATTTTTAGCCAGGCATGGTAGCACACCTGTAATCCCAGCACTTGGAAGGCTGAGGCAGGAGGATCACCATGAGTGAGGCCAGCTTGAACAGCATTGTGAGACCCTCTCACAAAAAACAAAACAAACAAAAAATATATATATGATCATGTAAAAGAAACAGAAGGAGGACCAGCAAAGGGGTTACCTGCACACCCTGCTTCTCAAAGGTGTTTTATGGGACAAAGCCACGAGGTGAGGCAGGGTTCAAGGTGGGACATAACTTTGATCAACCAATAAGATTACAAGTATGGTCGCTTAGGTCATATTGATTAAATGGGGATCCAATGAGGGAACCAAGTCACATAGCACGTGTACAAGGTTTTTCAGTAAGGATGGGTCAGGGATCTTTCCTGCAAGGGAGAGTTGAGACCTTGGCCCCCACCCAGGTGATTGATGCCTCTTTATAATATCAATCACTGCTATTCATCCCCTGGGGAAGCACCAGGGTATAGTAGTTTCTCTTCTTTTATAATGTTGCCCTTCAGTGAATGTGTCCTGACTGTCCTCTTGTCGAATCCTCCTCACTGGCCAGCCCTGTCTAACTGCCTACAAGATATCTAATTAACTAGGGCCAAGGATTTAGCTCAGTGGTGCTGCCACCTGCCTCACAACTGCAAAAAAACCAAAGATATCTAATTAACTTACCTATCTACAGTAGGAGGATCCCTGTGAGTTTGAAGCCAGCCTGGGCTACCTGCACTACATAATGAGACCCTATTTCTTTTCTTTCTTTTTTTTTTGGTACTGGGGATCAAACTCGGGACCTTGTGCTTTCGAGGCAGGCGGCGGAACCACTGAGGTAAATCCCTGGCTCTCCACCAAATTAATTTTAGGTAAGATAGGACCAATAGCGAAGACATCTAATATAGCGAAGACATCTAATGAAGTTGTCTGGTTAGTCAGGAAGACTGCTGGGGCTGGGAATTTGGCTCAGTGCACAGGACTTTCCCAGCAGGCACAAGACCCAGGGTTCTGTCCCCAGGACCACAAAATAAAAGTGAAGATGGGCATTTTTGTGGGGTGTTATTACTGTATGAGTTTAAACTTGAATGCCTCAGCTGAGACTTTTATTTATTTGTATAATAATCTTTTCCATACCTAGAACTAAGAAAGAATGTTGCCTTTAAATTTTTTTTTTTTTGGTACCGGGGATCGAACTCGGGACCTTACGCTTTTGAGGCAGGTGCCAGAACCACTGAGCTAAATCCCCAGCCCTCGTCTTTAAATTTAAATTAGATTTAACTTAAAAAAAATAAATTCGATTTAACTGTAATTAATTTTAAATCACACTGATATCTTGAATCTCTTCAGAGCACCAAATATAATATACTGTGTGCAGGTTCATTGTTCTACATAGAGATTAAAATGGCTTCCAGAGGAAAGACAGAGACAAGCAAATTGAAGCAGAATTTAGAAGAACAGCTGGATAGGCTCATGCAGCAGTTACAAGACCTGGAGGAATGCAGGTAATAGTACAACTGTGCACTGTTCTGCCGCTCAGGGACTTCTTTGTGCAGTTAGATGCAGGCTCCCCGGATGCAGCCCTGTGTGCAATTTGAGTTTCCCCTGTAGTATTTTTCACGGTGCTTTGTCTTTTGGAGATGTAAACTCAGTGCAGGCTTTAGAGCCCAAAAGTCTGGGCTGTGGAAGTCTTTTAAGTATTTCCTAAGTGTGTGTGAACTTGGGCAAAGCACTTCATCTCCATGAAGTGGAAATAATCCTGCCTCTGCTCTCCAGTGTGAAAACCGGGTCCACCTGGTATGAACTGCTGGGGTCTGGCTGCAGCCCCACTGCTCAGAGGACCGGCCCTGGGTTGCTGGTGGAGCTCAATGGTAGAGTGGGTACTTAGCACACTTGAGGCCTGGGCTTAAATGCCCAGCTCCAGAAATACAAAAAGAAGCAGAGTGCTCATTGCAGCTTCTCAGAGCGGTGTAAGGTTGTGCTAAATATGACAACTCAAGGGGCAGCACAAGTGCTTGGCTAGAGTAGGTGCTCAGTAAGTGGGGTCTCCGTAAGTGGGAGCTATTGTTCCTTGGAATAAATATTTAATAATAAAAATATTAACTTACTCAGATGACAAAGGGTGCATTTGCAGAGTGTACAAAATGCTTCCTGGGCCATGGATTTAGCTTAGTGGGTCCGCTGACTGCCTCGAAATCGCAAGGACCGGAGTTCGATCCCTGGTACCAAAAAAAAAAATGCTTCCTATCCTCAGGAATGATAAAGATAACAGCTGTTTATCAAATACCTGTTGATATGTATGCCAAACACATTCCTCATCTCATTTAATATTCCCAGTAACACTATTTGATGGGTACTGTAGCTACCCAGAGCTGTACAGATAAACCGGTGTTTGGCTGTGTTCACCACCTGGCCCAAGGACATACCCCTAGACTTTGGGAGGTTCCTGTAGCCAGGTGTGGCAGCCATGCCTGTGATCCCAGCACTCTGGGCAGGTGAGGCTGGAGGATAGAAAGTTCTGAACCTAGCCCGGGCAATTTAGCAGTTTAGTGAGACCCTGTCTCAAAAAAATAAATAAAAGGGCCAGGAGCTGGGGGCCATGGTTCACTTGACTGAGTGCCATCACTGGGGAGTGGCTGTCGCTGAGGAGTGGTCGGCTCTGAGACTGTCCTGCAGCAGACATAGCAAAGGACATAGGGCAGCAGCTCAGGCGCCAGCTCCTTGGCAGACAACAGAAAGATGCGGCAGCTCAGCCTCCATTCCAGGGCTCTTTTGGTGGTGTTTTTTTTGTTTGTTTGTTTTTTTGATGCAGGATCTTGCTATGTATCTCTGACTGGCCTTAAACTCACTCTATAGCCCAGGCTAGAACTCACAGCAATCCTTCTGCCTCAGCCTCCTGAGTGCTTCGATTACAGGCCTGCGCCACCATGCCTGGCCTCATGGTGTTTTTTTCTTTTTACCTTACTCTTGGCCACTCCAAGTCCTTGTTAGAAATAAGTCAGCCATGCATCCAACATGACTTTGGTATGCTCTTTCCTTCTAATCTGCACAGGGTTAACAGCAGGCCTCAGGGCCTGCTGAGGTTCTTGTGAAAAACCCAACAACTACATAGTACTATGTGGAAGCCATGTTTTTAAACTGGGCCTGGTGGCTCACACCTGTAATCCCAGCACTCGGGAGGCTGAGGCAGGAGGGCTGCCTTGAGTTTGGGGCCAGTCAAAGCTGCACATAATGCGGGCTAGGGATTTAGCTCAGTGGTTCCGCCGCCTGCCTCGCAAGCACAAGAACCCAAGTTCAATCCCTGGTACCAAAAAAAAAAAAAAAAAGAAAAAAGCTGCACATAATGCGTTCAAGGCCAGCCCGAACTATATAGCAAGACCCTGTCTCAAAAATATATATATATAAATAAAATAAAAATAAAAGAGCTGGGGCCAGGCATGGTGGTGCACACATATAATCCCAGCACTGGGCAGACTGAGGCAAGAGGACTGCCATGAGTTCAAGGCCAGCCTGGGCTACACAGGGAGATGCAGCCTCAAAAAGCAAAAAAAACCCAAACAAACCTGGGAATATAGCATTCATTCAGGCCAAGGGCCCTGGGTCGTTGAAGAAAAAAAAAAAGGAATTTATTGTATGTTTGTTAAATATGACTGATTTTGGTAAAAGAAAAATGTTTTACTATCAAACTAAACACATTGCGAGAAAATGACCATGACCATGCTCTGACTCTGGATCCATCCATCCTTAGCATTGTGCTGTTTCCCTTCAGCCTTTCTCTGGCAAGCACTAAGATTGCTTTTTCCCTTTGGAACTCTATATTTTTCTGTATTTTGGTGCTCGCTGTACCTCAGAGAGGAACTTGATACAGATGAATATGAAGAGACCAAAAAGGAAACTCTGGAGCAGCTGAGTGAATTTAATGATTCACTGAAGAAAATTATGTCTGGAAATATGACGTTGGTGGATGAACTAAGTGGAATGCAACTGGTAAGCAGCATTTTCTGTTTCCTTTTTTCCTTCTGAGATATGTGTATTTCCAGTAGAAAATGGTCCCCTCTTGGGTGCGATTCTAGATGAATGTCCACTCACTGCACCCCAGGGTAGTTCCTTATGTGTGTGGCTCCAGAGACAGGCACAGAAATAGTAAATGAAAACTGATTTTGTAACAGTCTGGATGGACAAAGACCCATTCATGAAGATCGGCCAGGCACTGATTGCAAATCTGACTCACTGGTGTGTTTTGCTTGGCTTTTGCCTTCCTGCTTCTAGGCTATTCAGGCAGCCATCAGCCAGTCCTTCAGAACCCCAGAGGTCATCAGATTGTTTGCAAAGAAGCAACCCGGTCAGCTTCGTACAAGGTTAGCAGAGGTAAAGTTTCTTTCATTGATCCAGTCACTGTGGTTTTCTTCCTAGCCTGAGAATTTGCTCATTGTTTAGCCTACAGGTTAAAAATTCGCGAGTTGATTTTAGATCCACAGCCTACAATTTTTTGACAAAATCTTGAATCTTGTTCCACATACAGGGATATTTGACCTTTAGCAAGTCATTTATTCTTTTTTTTTCTTTCGGTACCAGGGATCGAACTCGGGACCTTGAGCTTGCTTGTGAGGCAGGCACAGCACCACTGAGCTAAATCCTCAGCCCAGTTATTTATTCTTTGTACCTCACTTTCCCTCCCTGTATATAAAAAGATGACAATAATACTTCTGTCTCTTGTGGTCATCATGAGGATTAAATGAAGTAATGTATGTAAAAGCACTGAGAAGCCAAGTGTGGTTGTATGTATATTTCCAGCTAATTGAGAGGCTGGAGCAAGAAGAGCACTTGAACCCAGAAGTGTGAAGCTATCCTGGGCAACATTGGAGACTGTATCTCAGAAAAACAAAATTGTAAAAATAGGGCTGGGCATGTAGCTCAGTAGTAGAAAATTTGCATAGCATGTGCAAGTCCTTGGGTTCAATCCCCAGCACTATATCTTTTTTTTTTTCAGTACCAGGGATTGAACTCAGGACCTTGGGCTTGCCAGGCAGACACAGAGCCACTGAGCTAAATCCCTGGTCCCCCAGCACTATAAAAATTAATTGATTAATTAAAGCACTTAGCACAGTTCCTGCCTGGCAAGCACAAGGTCCTCAGTTCAATCCCTGGTACAAAAAAGAAAGAAAGAAAAAAATAAAGCACTTAGAGACCCCGGTGTGATGGGATACACTTATAATCTCAGCACTCGGGAGGCTGAGGCAGGAGGATCGCTGTGAGTTTGGGGCCAGCCTGGACTGCATGGTAAGACCCTGTCTCAAATAAGTAAATAATAAACAGACATCTAATTGCACTTAAAATAGTACCAATGTATGCTACATGTATTAGTGTTTCTGATGGGAAGAAAAATATTAAGTTTCACTTACCTCATTCAAGCCTATAGACCAGTGATGACAAGCCTTTTAGAGCTTTCAGCAATACAAACAGCTGGCTGCCGTACACGTGCCATAGGTTCCTCACCTCTGCTGTAGACCATACTTCAGTTGAAAAAACTTAGTCATCAGAGGATAGCTCTTCTCCAAAGGAAGGTATTGTTGACCTACCAACATTCCATAGAGTTTATAACTAAGACGGTGATTGCGATTAGCATTAAAATTTATTCAAACTACATAATGGAGGGCTGGGGATTTAGCTCAGTGGTTCAGTGCCTGCCTCGCAAGCACAAGGTCCCAAGTTCGATCCCTGGTACAAAAAAAAAACAAACTACATAACGGCATTTCTGTCATGTTTGCCTTGGAGTATTTCCAAAATTCTTTCTTGGTCTTCACACTGAGCTACCTCCCCAATCCTATTTTTCATTGTGAGACAAGTCTCACTGAGTCTCTCAGGCTAGGCTCCAACATGTGCTCTTCCTCCCTCAGCCTTCCAGGGTGCCGAGACTACAGGTGTGTGCCACCATACCTAGCATTTCTAGAATTCTTTTTCTTTTTTTTTTTTTTGTGCCAGGGATTAAACTTGCATCCTTGTGCTTTTGCAGCAGGCGCCAAAACCATTGAGCTAAATCCCCGGCCCTAGAATTCTTTTTCTTGAGACAGGGTCTCACTATGTAGCCCAGGCTGGCCTTGAACTTGAGGTGATCCTCCTGCCTCAGCCTCCCCAGTGCTGGGATGCTAGGCATGCACCATCACACCAACTTATAATTCTTTATAATACTTTTTTTTTAGTACATGTTTGTAGTATGTAATGGTTACATTCATCATGGGGAGTTGGTACAGGGACATAACACATCTGAATTCTTTTTTTGGGGGGCGGGTACCGGGGATTGAACTCGGGTCCTTGGCTTTCGAGGCAGGCAGCGGAACAACTGAGCTAAATCCCTGGCCCCTACATCTGAATTCTTTTTTCATCCCCTTCCCCCTCCTCCCCTTAATTCTTTATAATATAAATCACCTCGACAGTTCTCTTTAAGAAGGGAAGCTGGAAGCTGGGTTCCCATGCACTGAAAGTTTTCTCTTCCCATGTGCCTGCGCCATGCCTCCAGATGGACAGAGACCTGATGGTGGGCAAGCTGGAGCGAGACCTGTACACCCAGCAGAAAGTGGAGATCCTCACAGCGCTCCGGAAGCTCGGAGAGAAGGTACTGAATTTAAGTGATGGCTTTGGGCATGTGGAGGAGTGGGATGTGTTTGTGGCAGACTTCCTGACCTGTGCTCGGGTTTGCGCCCCCTGAGATGTTCTTTACTGTGGCCCCTGAGCCCCATGGGACCTGGGCTCTGTCTCATTTTGCTTAGCTGACTGCTGATGACGAGGCCTTCCTGTCCGCAAACGCAGGTGCTGTCCTCAGCCAGTTTGAGAAAGTCTCCTCGGACCTCGGTGAGTGCCCTCCTGTTTCTTTTCCCTTCTTCTTTTTTATCTCCCCATGTTAGCAGTGCACAGTGATCACACTCACCATGGGGGCTGGTGTGTGTGTAACACAGCTCAGTTCTTTCACTTTCCTTCCCTCCTCCTTCTGTCCATTCTTGGTCCCATTTGCAAAAGTTCTGGCTTTCTGTTTCCTACTGTCAGTCATTTATGTTGCTCCTTAGTGTATTTATACTCTGGGTTTCTCATCTAAGAGAAACCATGTAGAATTTAAGCTTGTGTGTCTGATTCATGACAGCTAAGTCTTGGAAGCTGCCTACATGTCCATCAGCAGATGAAAGGATGAAGAAAAGGTAGTTTTTTTCTTGGTACCAGGGATCGAACTCAGGTCCTTGCACTTGCACAGCAGGCGGTGAAACCACTGAGGTAAATCCCCGGCCCAAGGAAAGGTGGTTTTAAAATGTGTTTGTTTGGTTTTGATGCCACTGATGATTAAAATCAAGGGCCTTGTGGTGCCAAGCAGAGCTCTACTGCTGAGTTTCACCCTCACCATCCCCGCTCTTGCCTTTGAAAGTGGGAAGCAGGTTACTGCTCCACATGGACAGAGAGCGTGTGAGTCATGTGACGACCTTTTCTTGAGGTTTTTTTTTTTTCTTGGTACCAGGGATCGACATCAGGACCTTGTGGTTTCAAGGCAGCACTGCATCACTGAGCTACATCCCTGGCCCAACATTCTCTTGAATTACAGTAACACCATAATTGATTATTATTTATTATTTTTTATTTTCTTTTTAAATTCTTTGTATTGGTTTTATTTCCCAATACTGTTAAATAGAATTAAATTATACAGCCTAATTTTTTGTTTTCAATAATAATTGCCTTTGTTTGTTTGTACCGGGGATCAAACTCAGGACCTTGCACTTGCCAGGCAGGTGCAGGGCCCCTGAGCTGCATTCCCGGCAGTATTTATCTTTGTTTTGAAATGAGGTGTGGCTGTGTGTCCCAGGCCAGCACAAACTCCTGGGCTGCAGTGAGCCAGAGCTTACTTCCTGGGTGGCCGGATTGTGGGCATGTGCAGCTTTGCTGCCTCAGGTTTTCAGATCCGTGTCCATCAGGCATAACTGGGAAGGTGAACTGGAAGTTTGTTGTGTTCCATGTCTAGAGCTGGAGTTAGAGTTTATAACCAAGAAGCCTGTCTTTGTGGCTGGCTCGGGAAGTACAGGGGTGACTATGCTGACAATGGTGGCCAATCCTGTGCTCCCCTCTCTATGTGGGATTGCGCATGTGTTGGAAATAAACTTGTTATTATGTGTCTCTCTCTTAGGCTCTGGAGACAAAGTCCTGGCTCTGGCAAGTTGTGAGGTTGAAAAAGCAAAAAAATGACAGTTTGGCAGCTGGTGACATCAATTACCTTCTTACTGTAAATGGTGGTTTTCTTCTGAGGATTTTGAGTCATTGCAAAGAAACAGAGTCTCGACATGTATTTACATCCTAAGAATGGGTGACAGGACGCACAGCTTGCGTGGCGCTGGTTGGCGTCCTGCTGTGTGGGCCGAGCTGAGCATCCTGGCCGCGGTGGGATAGAGGGACACGCTGGATTTCACTCCTTACTATCTGTCTGTGTGCCAGAGAAACCATAAAACGACTTCTTTGTTTTTATGCAGACTCCCTGATTCTAAGTGCTGGTAGTGAAAAAGAAAATGTGAGGTAGGATCCTTTCTGTCCTTCACTTTTCTCCCTCCCGAGTATGGACAGTGCCGCAGCATCACTAGACCAACATGAATTCCTAGACTTTCAGGCTCTTAACCGATCTTAGAAATCACTTTCATTTTACAAAATGGAAACTGACCCTCAGAGCAAGCAAGGGGCAGATGTTGTGCCTGCCCAACATGCACAACCCCCTGCGTGTGATTCCCAGAGCAGCAAAAAAGAAATTTTAAAAGAAAAAGAAGAAAGAGCAAATCAGCAATTTACTTAAAGTCACAGTAGAAAAGGAGCTGGGGGCCGGGGATTTACCTCAGTGGTTTTGCCGCCTGCTGTGCAAGCACAAGGACACTAGTTCGATCCCCAGTACCAAGAAAAGGAGCTGGGATAAAAGTTAGGTGTGTTAGCTCTCACTTTATTGCCCGTTTAATTTTACTTCATTATTCTGTAATGCTTCAAAAAATAATTAACTTGTACGTGTGCAAGTCAGCATCAGTGAGAATTCAGTGTCCAGCCCAAAGCTGACTGGGCTCCAAGGGATGCCCCTGCCTGGGAGTGAGGCATGAACGGGGCCATTGTGTCCCAGGATCTCTGCCCCGAACAATGGCGCCCTGTTGAGTCTCCAAGTAACTAACCTCCTACGTGCTTTTGCTAGGGCAGCTCTAGGAAGTGGCAGCTAGAGGCCTCCCTGGGCCTGACCTCCTGCCAGGATGAGTGGGAACAGTACACTGCTATTTACTCCGAAGTTTCGGGGAACACAAAATGAGTTCTGAGGAAAGCAGGTTTCTCGCGGGGTGTCCACATCTCCCCACGTGGTTAACTGCACAGACATGTCCTGTGCATGCACATCCGCTGATTTCCCAGGCCTTGGTTGTTCTGTATTCTTCCATGTCATATTATTATTTTACTTTTCTTTTGCACTTTATACAAGTTGCAACATTTTTTTTTTTTTTGGTGCCGGGGATCGAACTCAGGTCCTTGCGCTTGCGCAGCAGGCAGCAGAACCACTGAGCTAAATCCCCAGCCCTGTTGCAACATTTTTAATGCTTCTTGTATACTGTAAATTCTACTAGGTGCTTTGCCAACTAGAAAAATTAGAAGACCTCAGCGACATTAATGCCTTACTGAAAACTTTTAACACTTTCTTGTTGTTTTCTTTTTGGAGAGTCTTACTACGCTGGGCTCAAACTCCTAGGTCCAAGTGATCCTCCTGCCTCAGCCTTTTGAGAAGCTGGAACTATAGGCATGTGCCACTGTGCCCAGCTAATGGGTTGTTTTTTATATACTGGTTTACGACCATAAAAAACTCACTGAGGCCTGGTGATGTAACAGGAGCAAGACCCTGGGTTTAATCCCCAGTACAGTGTCCAAAACAAAATCACCAAAATTGTGACAAACTGAGAAAAACTAAATTACCTGCTATTCATCTAGGTCTTTATGGTCATTTACTGCTATTTCATTGTTTTGTGTTTGTTTAATGGAGGTGAAATCCTGCATAACATGGCATTCACCACTTCATAGGGTACAATTCCATGCTAACAATTGTGTTCAGCTCTCACCAGTGTCCTGTTCTGAAACACTCCCGCGCCCTCAGAGGGACCATCCATCCCTAGAAGCTCAGTCCCCACTGCCTTCTCCTAGCCCTCCAGCAACTGTGGATTCACCCATTCCGGCTCTTTCCCATAAACAGATCACACAGGAGGTGACCTTCTTGTGTGTCTTGCTTCTCTCATGTAGCAGGCTCTTTGCAGTACTGCATCCCTTTTTACAGCCAGATAATATTCCATGGTAGAGGGACCACCTTCTGTTCATCTGTTTACTTGTTCATGAACATATGAGTTTCCACCTTTTGGCTACTATGAATCATGCTCTTAGGAACATTTGTGTACAAGTATTTGTTTGAATATCTATTTTCAATTCCTTTGGGCATATTTCTACAAATGGGATTGGTATGTTTGTTTCTTACGCCATATCAAGATTCTTCTGGGCCGGGGATTTAGCTCAGTGCTTCTGCTGCCTGCCTTGAAATTGCAAGGACCCGAGTTCGATCCCTGGTACCAAAAAAAAAAAGATTCTTCTCTGCTTTCCCCCAAGTAAACCAGGACAGGAGAACTTTGCATTTGAAAGGGATTTATATGAACCTGAAGTCCTTAATCTCAGTTCCCCCTAAACTTTTTTTTTTTTCACTACTGGGACTTGATGAACACCAGGACCTTCACACTGAGCTGGATCTCCACCCCTTTTGGGGGGATTGAGGGGAGACGGTCTTGCTAAGTCACAAAGTGACCCAGGCTGGACTCGAACTTTCAGTCCTCCTGCCTCAGCCTCCCAAGTACTGGGATGACAGGTCTGTACTACCATGTCTGGCCTTCCTCCAACTTTAAGACCAGCTTTGGCCAAACATTTTGTCACTAATCACAGTAATGTGTTCAGTGTAAATCTGTCTGCCTTTAGAAGACCACAGATGCGTAGCACCCAGCAAGACACTGACAGTCTTGTCTGTGTGACCCTTCCCCCTAAACGGGGATAATAAGACCTACCTCTTGGGTTACTGAGCATTGCTGTCTTCCGCAGAACTGCACAAGCGCCCCCCCCCCCCCCGCTTTGGCGCTGGCCCACTGTGTAAGAGCTCCTCCAAGGACCATGTGACTCACTGTGCTTCACAAACTTGGTACTCGTTCAGTAAAATCAGTTGAAAAGTGAGTTCTGTGCACTTACAGTCATTGGTTGGCCTGTTGGCCATGGTTCCGGTGCACATTTTGCGAGTTTCTAGGTCCCCGGAAGTTGGAGGGCTCAGTTTCACTGAGGCAGCGACCTTTTCAACGTTCTTGGATCAAGCTAATATTTTAGTGAGGTTCTGCATTTCTCAAAGAACTGGGGCTGAAGCAAAGTAAGCTCCAAGTGAGGAAGCATCCAGAAGTGCTGCTAAATGAAACCTAATCACGTCAAACAATTCTTGGGTTTTAGCATTTAGTTTTTATCCTGGGCCTAGTGAAATAGCTATTCCAGGTGGGCAGGTTCTTAGGGTGAAACTGAGGGCTCTAAGGGGTTATTCCCAGGGAGGGAGGAGTTGGAGTTGGGATGAGTGGACTGTTAACTTTGTGAAACCTGCTTTTGAAGACGTTTACCTAAGGAAAGGTTGTCTTTAGTGAAATAAAGATTGTGCAACTATACCCCTGAAATGGTGTCTCATTACAGTGCGTGGTGGGTAATTTGAAATGTTTTCCATTGTTAGTATGGAAATTAAAACTGCATTCCCACAGACCCCATGAACAAACTGCAAGATGCACTTGCTTCCATTCTGTCTGGTCCTACAAGTAAAAAGATCTCAGAAACTGGAGAAAGATTTCATCAAGTTACAAAACGCAGGGTAAAAACGGGGTCTTGTAGACAGTCCCAGAAAACTGGCCTCCTGTCCTCCTTGGTCTCCTTCCAGAGATAACAAAGCTGAGACTTTGTTGCTGACAGGGCCTTGGACGCCAGGGGGCAGCACTGCTCTCAGAGCTTTCGCCTGCGAGGCCATGCTATTCCAGACAGGCGCAACAAGTGGACAGGCTGGAGGCTGCCTGGGCAAGAATCCTAAGGCTGGGTAGTTTGCCTAGGAGGTCACTGCCTACAGCCTTGGTCGTTTGCTACAATTAAAACTGATGAGGCTGTGGTGTAGCTCAGTGGTAGAGCGTGAGCCTAGCATGCTCTAGGCTCTGGGTTCCATACCTAATATAGCAGTCAAATCATTTTCTGTAAGAGGTCAGTCAGTTATTATCTCGGCCGCCTGTAATCCCAGCACTCACTCAGAAGGCTGAGGCAGGAGGATCACTGCGAGTTTGAGGCCAGCCTAGCACATAGTGAGTTTAAGGGGCCAGGGATATAGCTCAGTGGTTTCACCGCCTACTGCGGAACTGCAAGGACCTGAGTTCGATCCCTGGTACCAAAACAAAACAAAACACATAGTGAGTTCAAGGCCAAGTCGAACTATATAGTGAAAACTTGTCTCAAAAAATCCAAAAATGGGGCCGGGGATTTAGCTCAGTGGCACTGAGCCTGCCTCACAAGTGCAAGGTCCTGAGTTTGATCCCCAGTTCCAGAAAAAAGCAATGAAAAGGTCAAGGAGAGTGACTATTTTGAGTGAGGATAATGCTGGAAAAGGTTCCTTTTTTTGTTTTTGTTTGTTTCTTGTTTTTTTGAGACAGGATCTTGCCATGTACTTTTCCTGGCCTTGGCTCCCACTTTGGCAGATAGGCCTGTGTACACAGTGCTATTCCTGCTGGTCTTGCTGGGGACATACAGCCTCCTGAGTGCTGGGATCACAGGTGTACACCACCACACCCAGCTGTACTTGGTCTTTAACCAATCTGATAAAGTACCTACATCATTAAGGTATTTATTATTAAGCTATTCTGAAGAATTTTAGATGGAAGAAAATAAGAATACAGCCCCCACACCTGGCCTAATGCTGGGGATGGAACCCAGGGCCTCACCACCCATCCTAGGCAAATGCTCTTTCACTAAGTTACACCTCTACCCTAAAATATTCCATTTCCTTTTTTTTTTTTTAGTACCAGGGATCAAACTCAGGACCTTGCGTTTCCGAGGCAGGCATCAGCACCACTGACTAAATCCCTGGCCCTTTTTTTTTTTTAGACAAGGTCTCATTATGTAGTTCAGGCTGGCCTTGAACTTGTGGTGATCCTCCTGCCGAAGCCTCCTGAGTGCTGGGATTACAGGTGTGCAGCACCACAGAATATTCCATTTCTAATATTCTATCATTTTTTTATACCTGCTTTTTATCCTGCTTGTCATGTAGCTCCACATTCATTCATGCTGAGATTTTGTGAAGAATAGCTATTCCATGTATAAGTTTGTTTGAAATTGAAGTATAAGAAACTATAAAAACTATACCTGCTTTGCAAGCAGAAGGTCCTGAGTTCAATCCCCAGTACCAAAAACAAAAACAAAAAACCAAAACTGTGTAAAAGCAAAATAATACTATCATTAAAATATTTTAAATCATGTAAAGTACATTTTAAGAACGCTAAAGCTAGGATGGTAATTCACACCTGAAGTTTCAGCACTCTAAGAGGCTGGAACAGGGACTCTGTCTCAAAATAAAAAAAGGCTAGAGGATAGCTCAGTGTGAAAGCTTTGGGCTCAACCCCCAGTGCTGCAAATAAACATGATGATAAATAGATTTCTTTCAAAAATATTTTAAAAGCCTGGGGCTGTACCTCAGTGTGAAAGCCTTAGGTTCAATACCCTGTACTGGAAAAAAACCAAAAACTTAAAAACAAACCAAAAAGTAAAAAAGGGGGCGTTATGTTTGGCTTGACTAAGGGAAGTTTGTGTTCATAGTTAAGACATTTGAAGGAAAGGGAAATGAAGGTCGAAAAGTAGCCAGAAGGACCTAACGTGGAGAAAGTCTAATTTTGTTCCCCCGCCTTTTCCTTCCTGGAGGTGAGGTAAATCCCCTTTTGTGTTTTGTTTTCTTTTAATGATGTACATTGGGCCAAAGTGCTCTTGTATTGGCCAGGACATCCTGACAGCAGGTGTGGGCTTGGTGGGAACTTAGGGTTAGTACTGCAGGCCCCTCTCCAGGTGTCACCACCCCGCAGCCAAGGAAGGCAAATTAAAGCCAGCCTGTTGCTCCCATGCATCTCCTCCTGGGGAAGAAATTAAATGGAAATTGCCTGCTCCAGTTTGCTTTAAAATTTCCTGTCACCTGTGTGCTTGCTGGAGGGCCGGCTTCTCTTCCCTAAGAAAGATTTTCTGCTTATTAGTGTCCCTTTATATTCCATCTGTACTTAGTCACCAATTAGTCAGAAGAGCAGACTCCCTGCAGAGCTCCACCCAGCAGCCCTTTATCTCCCAGGAGTGGGCAAAGGGCTCCTCCGCACCCCAGAGCCTGGAGCTGTCTCAGTCCAGCTTCTCATTAAGGCTCATTTAAGATACGGCTAGTCTTTGGATTCTCCAGGCCAATTGCCTCTACTTCATCAGCTAAAAATAGTCCCCTTTCACTCCCCAGGATGCCCCCAAGTCCCAGGAACTCTCCCAGTCCTGCACCCCTACAGAAAACACTCCTGGCCCAGCAAGACCAGCTTCTTAGGGTATGATCGTGGGTCTCACCCAGCTGCCTCAGTGCAAGCCATGCCTGGGGTGTGAGAGAAGGTATGGGACTTGAAATAGGCACTAGCCAGGTCAGGAGCCTGAGGCAGGAGGATCAGTGGATCAGTGTGAGTTCAGGGCCAGCCTGAACTACATAGCGAGATCATCTCCAAAGAAAAAAAAGATTTCCGTGTGTGTGCGTGCGCACGTGTGTGTGTGTGTGTGTGTGTGTGTGTGTGTGTTCTTTGAGACAAGGTCTCTGTAGCACAGGCTGACCTCAAACTCATGGTGATCCTCCTGCCTCGGCCTCCCAAGTGCTAGAATTAGAGATGTGTGCCACCACACCTGGCTAGATTTTCTTGTCAGAATAATCACCTAAAATCTACTGAGAATGGGGCCAGGGATTTAGCTCAGTGGTTCTGCCACCTGCCTCGAAAGCTCAAGGTCCTGAGTTCGATCCCCGGTACCAAAACAAAAAACAAAAATAAAACAAAGCAACAAAATCTACTGAGAATACCCGTACATAGCACTGGGCCAGCCCCATCCATCGCAAACTGAGTACCCACCGTGCCTTTCTCTCCTCCATCAGGACCCTGCTATAGAACTGGTAGCCTTGGCAGAAGAGTGAGCATTCTTCTTGGGCAAGGCAGAGCCAGCCCCGATGGAAGGAAACCCAGGTCTACGAAGAAACACAGAAGGGGAATAGTATTTCTGAAAACTGCCCTGCTTCCATCAGGGGATGGAGCCAGGGCCTCATGCTTGCTGGGTGAGTGCTCTACCACTGAGCCCTACCCCTAGCCTTTATTATATGTCAAAGCAGGATTTTACTAAATTACCCAGGCTGCCCTTGAAGGTGCAGTCCTCCTGCCTCAGCCTCCCAAGTAGCTGGAATTATAGGCATGTGCCACCACACTCAGCTAATATCACTTACTGTCGAAGCCGTGCCCTGGCCACCTGGAAGTCCTCCCACACTGTGCCCATACGCATACTGCTCAGGGGAAACCTGGGCTCCAGGGTCTCAAGCTATTCTTCAGATGATGAAGTAATTCTACACTGCTGACCCATTGGTATTGTACTATACATGTTAGGGAAAATTATTGGGGGTTGTTTGGCGTCTAAACCGAAGTGCCTCAGGATAAGGAAAACAATAGGCTCTACCATTACTGGTTGCCATCAGTGTGGAAAATGCCTGACCATAGCTGTGGGGCATACAGTAGTGTCACTCAGAGAACATTTCTTTGCAGCCCCCTTTGCCCGCTGCCGGGTGCTTCCTGCCACATGGCCCTGTGCCTCCCACAGGGCCTGCCATGCATTCCACAGTTGGACTTGGTACTCTTATTCCTCTGCCTTGGTGGAGGCGACTTCATGCTAATCTGCAGCCAGACCTGATGATGAGTCATGGCCACCACAGCCCCTGAGGCTTGGGGTTGTTTGTCACACAGCATTATCACAGCATAGCTGACTGATACACTGTTCTTGTGCCCTGCAGTCCATTTCCCATGCTACAGCCACAGTCTTTTGGGGTTTTTTTCCTCCTTTTTTTTTTGTGATGCCAGTGATTGAGCCCAGAGCCTTGTGAATACTAAGCACACACTCCAGCACTCGGCTAACCCCTCCCCTTGTAGTCACCTATTTAAATACAAATCTGTTTAGCAATTTAGTGAGACTCTGTCTCCAAATAAAAAGGGCTGGGGAGGTAGCTTAGTGCAAAAGCCCTGGGCTCAATCCCCAGTACCAAATAAATGAATAAATAAATAAATTGGATGCTGTCACATCCCTGTTTAAACCCTGTAATAGCTCCCATTCTCTTGGGGTAAAGACCAAAGTGTTACAGGACCTACAGAGTCCCTTAAGAAGCCAGGCATGGCTGTACACGCCTGTAAACCCAGCTTGGGAGGCTGGAACAGAAGGATCCCCATGAGTTCAAGGTTAGCCTGGGCTACATATTGAAACCCTGTCTCAAAAGAACAAAAGAGGGCTGGAGATTTAGCTCAGTAGCATTGCACCTGCCTGGCAAGTGCAAGGTCCTGAATTTGATCCTGGTACCAAAAAAAAAAAAAAAAAAAATCTGGGCTTGGTGGCACAGACCTATAATCCCAGCACTCAGGAGGCTGAGGCAGGAGGATCTCCATGAGTTCAAGGCCAGCCTGAACTGCAAAGGGAGACCTTTCCTCAAAAAAAAAAAAAGCTGGGGATGTAGCTCAGGGGTTCCGCCTCCTGCCTCGAAAGTACAAGGTCCCAAGTTCAATCCCCCGTACCAAAAAAAAAAAAAAAAAGACTTGGGCCTCCCCTCTTCTGCCAGCCTCCTCTCCTGGGGCTTCTTTCTCCAGTGCCCCACCCTCTGGCTCAGTCATGTGATCTCAGTTCCCAGACCCACTCTGCTTGGCCGTTCCGTTCCACCCTCCTTGCTTGGCTGACCTAACGTCTCTCAAGTGTAACCGTGAGTGTTGCTTTCCCACTGCAGCTCTCCCTGCCCCCAGTGCAGGGTGAGAGTCCCAGGAACATGGACTCACAGTCCTGCTCTCAGCTCTGAGCACTCACCTACAGTTTCAGAGAATTCCCTGAGTGTGTACCTCACCATGCCTTTCATACCCACTACGAGGATGAGGAGGAAAGGACAACATGTGCCTGACTGCTGCCATGTCCCCTGCCTAGGACAATACCACGCACCTAAGAGCCTGGCTATGCTCGAGCTGAAGTCAGGACTAGGGAGGCTGAGGCAGGAGGATCCCAAGTTCAAGGCCAACTTGGGCAACTCAACAAGAGCCTGGTTCAAAAATTTAAAAATAAAAAGGGCTGCGGGATGTACTTCAGGACTCCTTTGGTTCAATTCCCACTACTAGCAGAAAAGAAAAAAACTTCAGGGGATATGTGCGATGCTGGCAAAGATGGGAATGAGGATAATGGAAAGATCCTGTGAGAACCGAGTGCAAGGTGCTGTAGATGTTGGAACAAAGTTGGGAAAAGACACCTGGAAAGGAAACAGATTTTGTTAGTAGAGTCAGGTTTGTCTCAGTAATAATGAGAAAAATCTAAATGCTGCTGAATTAGAAATGAAAATCAGCATGAGGGGCAATGTCTAGCTACAGGGAGGTTGGAACATGGGAAGGCTGGGCTGTTATATAATTATCATAAACCAGGCATGGTAATGCTTGGCTGTTATTCCAGCACTCAGGAGGCTGAGGCAGGAGGATGGCCATGAATATGAGGAGACCTTGTCTCAAAAAACAAAAACAGGGCCGGGGATTTAGCTCAGTGGTTTTGATGCCTGCTGCACAAGTGCAAGGACCCGAGTTTGATCCCCGGCATCAAAAAAAAAAAAAATGAAACTAGGATCCAGGCACTCTGATAAATACCTGTAACCCCAGCTGCTCAGGAGGCTGAGGCAGGAAAATCGAAGTTTGAAGCCAGCCTGAGCAACTCAGTGAGACCTTATCGCAACACTGTAAAAAAGGGCAGAAGTAGCTCACCACTCCCTGGTTTCAATCCTGAGTACTGGAAGGAAAAATCCATTTTGTCAGTAGTGTATGCAAATATAACCTAAATTGTGAGGGTTTTTTTTTTCTTTTGTTTTTGAGACAAGGTCTTGCTATATAGTTCAGGCTGGCCTTGAACTCATGGCTATCCTCCTGTCTCAACTTCCTGAGTGCTGGGGCTATGGGTGTGCACCACCACGCCCAGCAAATGTGTTTTTTTAAGGGAGAAAGAGGAAAGTGTCACAAAGGTTTTTAATCCTTTTGCTAGGAATTATCTAGCTTGCCTCCATAGCTTGTGCTAATTAAAATGATTCCAACAGAGCAGCATAGAGTACAACACGGGCTCTCGGGCTTGTTGGTTCAGTATTTAAGAATCATTGCCATCTTTTCTGCAGCTTGGGGAGAGACATGAGCAGCCGTGGGTCCCAGGACATCTACACCTCGCCCACTGCATTCACTTTCATGTGTGGCTCTTCATTAGCAGGCAGCAGGGGGCAGCCCAGCTGCCCTCAGCCCTTAGGGTTTATTAACTATAAAAAGGGGGCAAATAGGGCTGCTGGGAAGTCACTTCCGGGCAGGATGGTAATGAAGTGGGAGGTAGGGGTGTGGAGACACAACACCAGTTGCATTTCCATTCCACAACCTCAGTGGACAGAATACCAGATGTGTCTGTCACACTGCCACAGAGTCACACCTCAGCCTGGCAAAGCACAGAGCTCTCTGCAAGACTTAGGAATGCGAAACGGGAGGGTTTGTGGCCCCAGGGAGGTCTGAACAAGGCCGCTGTCTAACAGGCAGAGGGGAGGCTCCAGCTGCAGATACAGCCGTTACTAGTGGGGGCGGCTCCGTGGCTCGTTTTCAAGGACAAATTGCTGGGCATTGGCCACTGTCTGCACCTCCACAGGGCCAGGAAGGACCTATAGTCCGGAATGGTCTCTCTGGTCTCCCCGAGTGCACCAATAGTTTAGGGTAATTGGTGTTAGGGAAATTTTCTTTTCAGGGTTTTTTTTTTTGTTGAGACAGGGTCTCACTGTGTAGTTCAGGCTGGCCTCAAACTTGTGGCAATCTCCCTGCCTCAGCCTCCCGAGTGCTGGGATTATAGGTATGCGCCACTATGCCCAACTTTTTTTATTTTTTATTTTTTGGTCTTTAATAGGACAATAACCAGCATGAAAAGGTAGTAATCAGATACCCATGCTTTGCTTAAAGGCTAATATGATGAGTATTTGGATCAAAATTCAGGTCTCACCAGCCATGGTGGCAAACACCTGTGCTCCCAGCACTGAGGAGGCTGAGGCAGGGAGATTGCTCCAAATTCCAAGCCAGCCTGGGCTACATAGCGACTCTGTCTCAAAACAAAACAAAACAGAAAACCAAATTGGGGTCTCCTGTTGCTCTGTCTTTCCTGTGGAAGACACGCAGTCTGCGAGACACTGCCACAATCAGCAATCCTGATTGCTCTATGCTGCTCTGGTACATACAGCAGGGTCTGTGATACTGGGAGCATTGATGGGTCGGCCAGAGGCTGCAGGCACTGGCACCCTGGGAGCGGCCTGGCAGACGGCCAGGAGTTTCCAGCTGCACACAGCCCACTCGGAACACACAGTGTGTATCTGCACTGAGCTACAAAATGCTTTAATCGCTGTGTTTAATAATTCCTTGTCATCTCCAAAGTCAATTAGACCATGAGCCTTTGCCAAGGCCAACACGGGAGGCTGGCATGTGACCGAGGCATGCTGCATCCCTGCACATGGCCTTTACTGCTGTCCGTTCTCAGAAGTGCCAGCCACACCAAACACAACCGGGCACAAACACAGGGAGCAATCTCTAGACAAGGCCTTTTGCTTTTTGTATTCCTGAAAATTGTTAATGTTATGGGTTTCTTTTTTCCAGTACCGGGGATCAAACTCAGGACCTTGCACTTGCCAGACAGGTGCTGTGCGACTGAGCTACATCCCCACCTCTTTTTTTATTTTTTGAGACAGGGTCTCACTAAATTGCCCAGACAGGACTTGAATTTGTGATCCTCCTGCCTCAGCCTCCCCAACAACTAGGATTAAGAGCATGGACCATCATACCATCTCATTGGGGTTTTTTTATTTTTTTATTTTTTTGGTACCGGGGATCAAACTTGGGACCTTGCACTTTCGAGGCAGGCGCCGGAACCACTGAGCTAAATCCCTGGCCCTCGTTGGTTTTTTTAAAAATAAATTTTATTTTATCCCATTTCCCCCCAAAACCCCTCCTCTCCCTATGTACAAAAGCTTTGTTTCCAGTTTTTCCTTCTATTCTCACTTTTTTTCTTGTCCCTTCCTTCATTTCTCTCTCCCTCCTCCCATGTTCCCCTTCCCATTTGAATACATTCTTCCCATTTCCCAACATCCATTATACATCTCAGTCCTTATTTACACTTTCGATTTCTCACACCAGAGAAACAATGCGGTATTTAAACGCGTGTCTGATTTATTTCACTTAAGAGTACAGCCTCAAGGTCCAAACATTTAGCTTTAAATGTCTGAAGCTCATCCTTCTTAACATACCTTCTCTTTAAAAAAAGGAGAAGGAGAAGAAGAAAAAAAGAGAGAAAAAAAAAATCTATGAGCCAGGCATGGTGGAGCATGACTGTGGTCCCAGCATACTTATAACCCCAGCACTCCGGGAGACTGAGGCAGGGAGTTTGCAAGTTTGGACCCAAACTGGGCAATTTAGTGATTTAGCAAAACCCCGTCTCAAAAGCAAAACAAAAAGGGTTAGAGATACAACTCCATGGGTAGGCCCGGCGTTCAACCTGGAAATCTGACTGTTCTATTCATCCCTTTGAGAGCGAAAACAGATTTTTTTTCTTGTTCCAAAAAGCAACTATTTAAAGATACACGTATGTTCAGAGACCACAGGGAGGCTCTCCCCGCAGCTGAGAGGAGAAAATATAGAATCATAAATTCAGGAAAAGAAGAGTGAGGAGGAGAGGGTTCGGAGCAGGGAGTTGGAGGAGAGGAGTAGCTGCCAGTGGAAGGGAAGGGCTGCCCTAATTTATTCATGCAATATTATTTGTAATCCCAGCACTCTGGGAGGCTGAGGCAGGAAGACCACAAGGTTAACCCCAGCCTGGGCAATTTAGCCAGACCCTGTCTCAAAATAAAAATAGAAAAACGCTGGAGAAGGGGCCGGGGATTTAGCTCAGTGCTTTTGCTGCCTGGTGCACAAGTGCAAGGACCCGAGTTCGATCCCCGGTACCAAAAAAAAAAAAAAAAAGCCTGGAGAGTCGGGCATGGTGCTGCATGCCTGTAATCCCAGCACTCAGGAGAATGAGGCAGGAGGATCACATGAGTTTGAGATCAGTGTGGGCTACATAATGAGTTCAAGGGCAGCCTAGCCTACATAGCGAGACCCTGTCTCAAAATAAAAACAAACTGAGAATCAGCTCAGTGTGAAGACCCTGGTTTCTGTGGACCCCCGAACCACTCCTCCCTAGCCCCCCAAAAGCAAGGCCTGTGCTGGAACAGCGTGGGCCACTGTGACATGCCCCTTGCCCTCCCGGCGTTGTGGCTGTACTGTGCCGTGGGGTGGGCCCAGCATGGATCCAGAGAGGTTTCCTTGAAGAAGACCAAAGACCAAATGTTCAAGCAGGTGACTCGGGAGGAAAGGGGACCCGAGGCTAAGGGACCTGGTGGACACAGAGGAAGGGAGACACTCTGGGGATCCAGTCAGTAATGCAGTTCAGGATGAGGCTGGAGCCAATCCACAAGGCCCTGCAGCCACACTGAGGGTTTTGAACTCCGTGGTGAGAATCCATAGTTACTGAAGAGCACAGGTCCAGCAAGAAGGGTGCATTGGAAGAGGATCCCTCCAGGTGCTACCTGGGCAGTGGAGCTGCTCTCCTGGGACAGGATTGCTGGAGCCAAGGGGGAAGCTGAGGTGGCTTAAACTGGGGGTGTAGCTCTGTGCTGAGCACCTGCCTACCTGTGTGAGGCCCAGGTTTGAGAGAGAGAGAGAGAGATACATAGGTGGGATGCATTAGTCCACACCCACACTCCCGCTCCTGAGAGGCAGAGGCAACATGGTTTACCTGAGCCCAGGAGTTCAAGGCCAGCCTAGACAATAGAGTAAGATCCTGTCTCAAAAAACAAATTGGGGGGCTGGGGATTTAGCTCAGTGGTGTCTTGCCTGCCTCAAAAGTGCAAGGTCCTGAGTTCGATCCCCAGTACCATGAAACAAAAAGAAACCAACAAACTGGAGTGGAGGAGTGGAGATTGGAACAAGTAAGGAGATTAAATATAGAGTTTGATATTGGGCTGGGGATTTAGCTCAGTGGTTCCGTCGCTTGCCTTGCAAGCACAAGGACTCGAGTTCGATCTCTGGTACCAAAAATATATATATAGGGTTTGATATATGCACAGTGATGCACACCTGTAATCCCAGTACACTGGAGGCTGGGTAGGAAGATCACAAGTTCAAGGCCAGCCTGGGCTACATAGCAAGAACCATGTGAAAATAAATAAATAAAATACAGTTCAGAGGTGGAAGCAACATGGATGGGAAAATAAGGATAAGGAAAGAGTAGACGGAAGATGCTCCTTGAGTTTCTGATGTGAGCTCCTGGGTAGCGGCACTGTTACTTAGGGGAGACCCTGGGTGGTGGCAGACTTTGGAGACCTAGCGAGTGGGAAATGCTGTGATCAGGGCTGGGATGAGGTCTACACAAACTGAGAATCGCATCCTATATTCAGAGTCTTCTTTCCCAGTTCCCATCTTTCCCTCCAAATCCTGGTCAGTTTCTGTATTAGTCACTTTCCATTGTACTCTACCACGGAGCCACACCCCATAGCTGATTCTGACATTCCTGAGCCTCCACTGTTAAAAAAGAAAACTTTTCTTTTTTTTTTTTTTTGGTACTGGGGATCAAACTGGGGTCCTTGTGCTTGCGCAGCAGGTGGCAAAACCACTGAGCTAAATCCCCAGCCCCAAACTTTTCTTTTTTTTAAGAGGCAAGGTCTCACTATGCAGTCCAGGCTGGGCTTGAACTCTCGGGGATCCTCCTGCCTCAGCCTCCCCAGTACTGGGTTTACAGACTGCGCCACCACTCCCACTCCCCTTTTCTTTATTTTTTTTGGGGGTACTGGGGATCGAACTCGGGACCTTGTGTTTGCGAAGCTGGCCCTGGAACCACTGAGCTAAATCCCTGGCCCCTTACTTTTTTTTTCTGAGACAGGGTCTTGGTATGTAATTCAGGCTGGCCTTGAGGTCATTATGTAGCCCAGGCTGCTTTTAAACTCACAGTAATCCTCCTGCCTCGGCCTCCCAAGTGCTGGGATCACAGATGTGCACCACCACATCCAGCTCTCCTTTTATTTTTAATTCAGAAAGTTTCAGGGGAAGGCTCAGCTTGGTCCAGCTTGGGTAATATGTCTCCCTTGGGCTATTTTTTTTTTTCTTCTTTTTTTCCCCTGGTACCAGGGATTGAACTCAGGACCTTGCACTTGCAAGGCAGTTGCGGTGCCACTGAACTAAATCCCTGGCCCTTTTGGGCTGTTTTTTTGGAGGGGCAGCCTCATCAGCACCTCCAGGTAGTGAGAAGGATCAGTTCCCCAAGGGGGAGAGGGTGCTCTACTGTCAGAAATGATAGATGGTTCTTCACTATTTCCTGAGCCTCCCTTGTCTCATTCTAAAACTGTAAGATGGTGGAGGCTGTTAATCCTAAGGTAATGCTGCTGTCTACAAATGCAGAATTGTCCAATGCTCAGCTGATGAAGTAATTGAGCGCTGGCTGTGTGCATGAAGTTACTGTTATTTTCAACTATAAAAATAATATGGGGCCAGGGATTTAGCTCAGTGGTTCCGGTTGAAAGCACAAGGACCCGAGTTTGATCCCCGGTACCAAAAAAAAAAAAATGTAGCCAGGCATGGTAGCACATGCCTGTGATCCCAACACTGGGTAGGCTGAGGCAGGAGTCCCACTGTAAATCTGAGGGCAGCCTGAATTACAGAATGCAACTTTGTCTCAAAACACCAGGGAAAGGTTGCCAGGGGTTAAACTGAGTTGTTCCGCCACCTGCCTTGCAAGCGCAAGGTCTGAGTTTGATCCCTGGTACCAAAAAAAAAAAAAACCACCAGGAAAAAAACGTATGAAAAAATTTTTAAAAAGAAAATGAACTGGATTTTTCACATTAGTGCATTTTCATTTTATGTCTTTTCCTACCTTTGTCCTTTAACATTGATCTTTTAAAAATATAATTCATACTCCGTGTCTTGAATACCGAGAATATTCAATTTTTTTAGTATATTCAATTTTAATTGATTTGCTTAAAAAATCAATATCTACATAAAAATAATTTTCATGTGTTTTTACACTGGTGTGTGCCTTTTGGGAAATGTGAAGGACCTGCTGGTAAATATTTGTTGGCAAATATCTGTTGAGTGGTTCTGCTGCCTGCCTCACAAGCACAAGGACCCGAGTTCCATCCCCGTACCAAAAAAAAAAAAAAAGGGCTGGACTTCTCAGTGAGAAGGCTCTAAAGCCAATCCCCAAGTATTGAGAAAAAACAAACCCAAACTTAGTGGAAGTGGGGCCAGAGGGCTTTCGAACTGGGTTTAGTGTCACATTATGCAAGTGGTTAAGTTCAAATGTTGAAAATGAGGCTACACTTCAAGATACACGTCCTACAAGGAAAAAAGAATAGAAGGAAAAAATGAAAACAAAGCTTTTGTAAATAAGGAGGGAAAGAGGGGTGGAAGGGGCGGGGTGATGGGAATAAAGAGGAAGCAAGATATATCCTGTATGGGCAGATTCCCCCGAAGAATGTTATGGTTACGTGTATTTAAAATGTACCAATAAAGGTTTTGCTTCAAAAAAAGATACACGTCCTAAACGAAAGTATGTGTAAAAGCAATTTGTATTTTGGCTAAAACGGCCTGCTTCGCCCTGGCCCAGGCAGCCGACGCTCAGTAGGGGCGTTCTTAGGAGGACCGCCTCCCCCGCGCCGGAAGCCGAGTCTGCACCCACACACAGTGCTCCCGGTTAACCGCCCCGTGTCCCCACCGACCCCGGGTTAGGCCCCAAACCCACGAGCCCCGTCCATTTCAGATCTCGGGTCCTGAATGAGCTGAGCTCGCCGAGGATCCGCATATCTGGCAGATCCGGTTTCTAGACACAGACTGATGTGTGGAGACGCCATTATTTCGGGGGAATCACCGCTCCTACGGCAGGCAGCGGCAGGGACAGCGGCTTCCAGGGCGTCCTCTCCACCCCGGCCGCGGCCCCGCCCTCCGGCCACCCCACCCCCTCCCCGCCCCCTGCTCTCCTCGCCTTCTCCTCCCCTCCGCCCTCCGCGTGGACTCGGCCACGCCCTCTACCTGGTTCCGTCCGCCCACCTTAGGCCACGCCCCAACTTCTGGGCCTGCCCCTATCCCTAAGAGCCCAATGAGCCCCCCGAGATTCACACAGGTCCCGCCCCATGGCTGAGTGAACCAATGTGCGGCCCCCGCCTCACCCCCAGCACAGGACCCGCCCCAGCGCCGACCCTCCACGCATCACCTCCCTCCGGGGCGTTGCCGTGGCCACGCCGCCGCACGCGGACCCCGATGCTGCCCCCTCCGCCGGGCCCTCCCCCGGCGGCCTGGTACCGCCCTCGCTCCCTCCCCGCCGCGGTGACTCACGGAGCGGGAGGCGGAGGCCGAGGCGGGCTCTCCCGCTTGTGCCGCCGCTGCCGCCGCCGCCGCCGCCGCCGCCGCGGCTGCTCGGGCTGAGCGTGCCCCGGAACAGGCCTCGCGCTCCGCGCCCCGGACTCGCCGGCCCGGCCGGGTCGGGCGGCCCAGGTAAACGCGAGGCCGCCTGCGCCCGCAGCGCCGGCCCCGCGCCGAGCCGGGGTCGGGAGCCGCGGCCCTTTGTCTCCCAGGGAGGGACGGCGGAGGGCGCCGCGACCCCGCGGGGACCCCAGCTGGGGTCCAAGGAGCTGGGCTGCGTCCCGCCCCTCCCGCCCCCCGCCAAGCCACTCTCCCGCTCCTCGCCGCTGCCTGGGGACGCCGCCACAGGTGTCCGCGACGTCCATCCTGTTCCTCACCCCCGCGGTTGTCATGCCCGGTCCGCCCCGTCCGCCCTCCCGAGTCTCCTGACCCGTGTCCTCCCTCACCTGCACCCCGCTCCCTGCATCCTGACTCCACTGCCAAGGTCTGGCCACCCGGCCGCCCTGCTCTTCGTCCCACCGTTGCCTGGCCAGTGTACCTGGAAGGCACAGTTTGCAGGCAGCGTGTCTCACTTGCGTGGAGGGCCGTGTACGTGAACCTGCAGAATTAACCACTTGGAATCCAAAACCACACTTGTCGCCACCTTTCCATTGCCCCACCCCAACCGCCCTCCCTCAGCCGAGGCCCCTTGATGCCCTCTTCATGGCCTCCCTCTCCTGGCCCGAGACTTGCCTGCACCGGTACCTGCCACCTGCGGTCAGGTAGCTCATGGGAAGGCCCTGGGGGCCCCTGTTGGCCACAAATCAAGAGTTTTCTGAATCGTGAGACATGTGGCTTGTACCACCTCCCCAGAAGATCTGACTCTGCTAGAGCTGCAGATTATTTTGTCTCCTGTCACTCAGATTTAAGGAAGTGTGCCTGGCCAACTGCTGGGTAAATCGATGCACAGGGTGTGCTGGCAGGGGAGCTGGAGGTAAGTCAGAGTTAGTCTTGAGGTTTTGTTCCCACGTGCTCTGGCTCTGAGCTCCCTGCTACAATCACTGGGCTCTCGTTCCGGGCTTGGGACCCTAAGTGATGACTGGTCTGTGTGCCATGCAAGTGTCCAGAGGTGCCCGCGTTTCCTGGGGTTTAAAACTGGACTTTGAATCATAAAGGTGCCAGCTGTTCAGTGCCAGTGTGTGGTTCATGGCTTCCGGATGCAGTGAGTGGTCCTTGTAAATACTTGTAGGGGATGGGTTCATTCACGAACCAGTGAGCCCTTCATGCGCCAGGCACCATACCACAGACTGGCGCCTCCCCGGGGAAGGCAGACACAGTCCTGCCCTCCTGGAGGTGACAGTCTAAGGAGGGAGGAGGACAGATAACCAGCACGTGAACAAATAAGCAGGCACAGTCATCCTGGGAGCGGTCAGTGCCCTGAAGACGGGCTGGGGCCAGGACATGAAGAATCTCCAGGTGAAAAAAGAAACGATTCATAGGTTGTGAGAATTCAGCTTTTGGGCCGGGGATTTAACTCAGTGCTTTTACCGCCTACTGCAAAGCACAAGGACCCGCGTTCTATCCTGGGTACCAAAAAAAAAAAAAAAAAAAAGAATTCTGCTTTTATCCCAAGTACAGTTAGACGTCATCTGAGTATTGCAAGCAGAGAGGTGTTGAGATCTGATGGAAATTGGAAGATAGTTGTGGTTGCTATAGAGACCGGATTGTAAGGAGCAAAGTGAGGATGCCCTGCAGGAGAGGATGGTGGCTGCAGGGACTGGGTGGTGGCAGCAGAATTGGAGGGGTGGGTCCCCCACCCCCGCCCCCGCCAGGAGAGGCTGGGAGCTGGAAAGCAGAACTTTGAGGAATAAGGAGTGAAAAAGTTCAGTGTGTGGTAGAGACTTTCTTTTCTCTCTCTCTTTTTTTTGGATCTCTACCTAGCCCACTCTAGCCTCAAACTTGCTGTGTAGCCCGGGCTGACCTCGAGCCTGCAGTCTTCCTGCCTCCACCCCTGAGTGCTGTGAGGTAGGACTTCGAGGAGGCAGGACTGCAGGAATCAGACAGGAGTAAGGGGAGATGCCTGTCCTTGAGCTGCCAGCCCCGTGGCCCTCGTGGTTGAAAGCAGAGCAGTCTCCACGTGGTAGCCACAGGCCAGCCCTTCTGGATGGAAGGGTGCTTGTGGGGTTAAACCCAGTTGGAGATGGAAGAACACATAGGGGTTCTTTCCACACGTTATTTAAATGGGAGCTTTACCACCCTGCCTCTGAGTAAGATGTGAGCATGAAACAAGTGTAATAGCCATAGATGTAGCTCTGTGGTAGACCGTGTGCTCAGCACGTGCACGGCTCTAGGTTCCATACCCAGTTCCATACCCCAGAAAAAAAGAGAGAAATAAACTGGGGCTATTCTTATGGTAGGTGGGAAAACACCTGAGCAGTCATGAGCTTGAGCTATTAACTAGGCTAAAACGTAACTCCACAGTGCCCAAATTTGTGCTGTCAGAGGACCTTGGAGGTTACAGAGACCAGAATCCAGTTTGATTTCTTATTGTTGTTTTTTGAGACAGGGTATCTCTATGTAGTCCAGGCTGGCCTTGAACTCATGGTGAGCCTCCTGCCTTGCCTCCCAAGTGCTGGGATTACAGGTGTGTGTCCCCAGCCTGGCTAGTGTCCAGTTTGTGCATTTTCTTGTGTCTGTCACTTTTCCCCTTTTTCAGCTCCTTGTGCATGTGCAGTACTCTCAGTTCTCTAAGGCCAGGATCTCCCCTGAACTCTTTTCTCGGCCCTTACAGCATCTGCATCAGGGCCTGGACAGTGTAAACTCACCGAGTATCAACCGACTGGAGGGGTGTCCCCTAGCACCCAGAACTAGCGCCCAAGATCCTGACCCTGGCTTTTCAGCGGACCATACCTCCCTGCAGACTGTGCTGAGTGCAGCCCATGGAAACCAGAAGCTGCGTGGTGAGGGCTGCTCTCCCCAGCCCTGCCCCCAGGAACAGCTGCCCGAAGGCCAGGGACTGACCCAGTCGTTATTCGACACTCAGCAAATATGAAGCAGAGCTCTTAGAGACCAGACTATCGAGGTGTGGATCGCAGTCCTGTCATCATGGGTAATTTAACCCCGCCACGTCCATGTTGCCCCATCTGTAAAATAATAATAACCCTCTCTCCCTTGTGGAGTTGTGCAGAGTATTTGATTAAATAATTCCTGCTAGATCCACCTAGCTCTGAGTTGTGCTTAGCTAAAGTATCAGCTACTATTTCATCTTTCTGTTTCTTTTTTTGTCCCCCATCCCCCCACCAAAGTCTCTGTGTAGCCTAGACTGGCCTTGAATTCACAGCAATCCTCCTGCTTCAGCCTTCCCAGTGCTGGGATTGCAGGTGTGCACCACCACACCCAGCTAATTTCATCTTCATGTTTCTTAAGTCCCCCTAGAATTTAAACTCAGTACCGGGAATTGAACCCAGGACCTTGGACTTGCCAGGCAGGCACAGCACCACTGAGCTACATTCCCAGCTAGAATTTAAACCCTTTGAGAGCAGAGATTTTTGTCTTTTATTGTCTACCATTATAGTCCAGTGCCTAAACTCAGTAGGCACTCAGTAAATACTTGTTCATTTAACTGATACTGAGCTCCTGCTATGTGCCAGTCACTGGTATAGGTGCTGGGGACAGTCAAGATTTGTGATCTAATTAAGCTTACTTGTATTTATATACTTTGTGTTTATATATTTTGTGTTTGTGTAGTTCAGGCTGGCCTTGAACTCTGTATTGCCCACGCTAGCCTTGAACTTGTGGCAGTGCTCCTGCCTCAGCCTCCTGAGTGCTGGTGTTACAGGCATGTACCACCATGTCTGGCATTTCTTTTTGTTTTATGGTGCTGGGGATTGAACCCAGGGCCTTGTGGATGCTGAGCCTGTCCTCTACACTCAGCTACACCCCCACCCCTGAAGCTTATCTCCTAGTGGGAGAGATAGGAGACAAACAAGCGAGTAAACAAAGGAATGTAGGATGCCAAAGAGAGGTAAGGGGAGAATGAGCAAGGTAAAGATGGAAAGCAGCTGAGGGGAGGGGAGGGTCAAACTTCAGCTAGTTCTAGGGGAGACTTCTGGTGGAGACCTGGGAGAACCCAACAGGACAGCTCTGTGGGCAGAGGATGGCAAGAGTAGTCGGCCCAGTGAGGCGGGAGTGTGGTGAGCACATAGTCAGCAGGGCCCTGGTCCATGGTGTGGTAAGGAGTTTGGATTTTACTCTTACATTCTGAACTGTGAAGCCAGGCGTGGTAGTGGACACAGGTAGTATCAGCTCTCAGGAAGATGAGGCAGGAGAATCACGTTTTGAGCCCAGCCTGGACAATTGAGTGATTTGGCAAGACCCTGTCTCAAAAAAGGCCTGAGTATGTTGCTCAGTGTGAAGGCCCTGGGTTCAGTCCCCAATAATGCACATGTGGGTACACACACACACACACACACACACACACACACACACACACAGATCCTGTACAGCAGGAAGCCACTGCATGGAGCTTTTCCTGGGGATCTCCGGGAGTATTTGAATTGTTACTAGGAGAAAGGTCAGGAGACCAGGAGGAACAGTTGCACTGGGACATCCTTACCTGGGGAGAACTTTTCGAGGCCATCAGGCCTGCGGTGTGGAGTGTGTTCCCTTTGGGGCCTCACTTCTCTGGCTGGGCACCCAGGCGACCTGGGAACTATCAGCTGAGTTGGCCCAGTATGCAGATCCCAGGCTTTCCTCTCTGTGACTAAGTCAGCATCAAGCATCACCGAGCGCAGAGTGGGGCTGGCCCTTCGCATGTCCTCACCAGGGCTGTCCCTGGTTCTCTTTCCCAGCCATGTGAGTTAGGCTGCTTCTCTGCATGTGTGTGGGGCTGGGATGGAGCCCAGACCATGTGCATGCAAGGTGGATGCCTCACCACTGAGCTGCACCCAGCCCAAAGCTCTGGCTCCTGGCAGTGACTTTCTAGCAGCCCCCTTGGTCCCTTCACAGGGACTGGCTCACACAGCCAGAGTTCCAGTTACCCAGGTGGCACGGATGGCTTTCTTGTTGCCACCTTCTCCTCCAGTCTCCTGCAGAGGGTCACCCACATGGTCCCCTCCAAGCCCACCCGGCTGATCGTGTGAGAGGATGGCACCTGGGAACACGGGCAGAGGAGACTGGAAGCTTGGAGAAAGCGCCACAGAGGGGGCCCAGCTCACCCACAGCTGGCTTTGGTGCCCTGGCCTGAGCAGTGGCTGGCTCTTTGGCTCCTCCCCAAGGCGTGCCACTTAGCCATGATGCCCGTGTCTTGCCAACCTGGACAGGCAGCAGGTGCTCTCGGGAATCCAGTAGGACTGATATGCCTTTTTAAAAAAATTCTTTTATTGGTACATGTTAGGTATACAATACGTTTACATTTATCATTGGGTGCTTGTACCTGTACATGATGCATCTCGGTTCTTATTTTTTCCCCCATTACCTGTGAGCCCTTCACCCCACCACCTTTCCCTAATTACATAGATTTCATTTCCATTTTTTAAATTTTCTTATAATTTTTCCTTTCCCTTCTTTCCTTTCCCCTTCCCCTCCCACCACCCCTACACCTTTGGACCTTTTCCTATTTCAAATTATCAATTATTCATTTTAATCCCTATTTAATCCACTTTCAGTTTCTCACACTAGAGAAGCTATTCGGTGTTTACGTGTGTGTCCTATTTATTTCACTTAAGAGTATGGCCTCAATATGCATCCATTTAGCTACAAATGTCTCTAGTTTCTCATTCTTTATGGCTGAGTAGTACTCCATTTTATAAAAAACCCACATCTTCTTTATCCTCTCCAGTTGATGGGCACTTGGGCTATTTCCAAGCTTTAGCTATTACAAACTGTGCCGCTATAAACATGGGTGCACATATATCGCTGTGGTATGATTCTTTTAGTTCTTTGGGGAAGATACCCAGCAGGGGAATAGCTGGGTCAAATGGGACCTCTAGCCCTAACTCTTTGAGGTATCTCCAGGCTGATTTCCACAGTGGTTGCACCAGGACTGGTGTGTCTTGAGGCACGTTCAGCTCCCAGCATCCGCTGGTGGAGTCTGGGTGCCTGTGAGTCGCGTGTCATCTGTGGTCTGGTAAAAGCCAAACGCCGGCTGGGTGCAGCCTTTTTTCATGTCGCTGGCCTTCCTGTTGTGAGAACATGTGCCCATTTTCAAGATGAGAAAATGAACAGTAATGGCTTGAGAGTACCTCGTCTCACTCAATCCTCACAGAGTTTCTGTGACACATGCACTGCTGACCACTTTACATTTTTCAAAAGCTGAGGCTGGAAAAGTTAGGGAACTTGTTTGTTTTCAGCTCATTGGGAACAGAGTTGGGATTCAGATATAAGACATCTGGGTCCCAAGCACAGCTCTGAGCATCATGTTATTTGTTTTATTATTTATTTATTTATTTATTTGGTACCAGGGATTAAACTCAGGACCTTGAGATTGCAAGGCAGGGGTTGTGCCACTGAGCTAAATCCCCAGCCCTATTTTTCTGGGGTTTTTTTTTTGTGTGTGTGTATGGTACCGGGGATCAAACTCGGGACCTTGCCTTGCGAGGCAGGCGGTAGAACTGAGCTAAATCCCTGGCCTTATTTTTCTGTTTTTTGAGACAGGGTCTCACTATGTTGTCCAGACTGGCCTTGAACTTGCAGTGATCTTCCTGCCTCTGCCTCCCAAGTGTGTGTCATCATGCCTGGATAGCACCATATTATTTGTTTCTCAGGAGAAGCTTTAGAAAGAGAAGGAAAAAAATATCACTGAAGTCCAGGGTAGGTGACACTCTCAGGGGAGCCAGAGTCAGCTCCCAGGCTGCTGCAGAGTGTTTGAATACTGGGCCCTTCCCTTCCTGTCGGACCTTGGGCAAACTAATTATCCTCCCTTGCCTGCTGTCCCTGCCTGTGAATGAGGATGATGATACTTGGACCTCCATAATTTGCAGGGGAATTAGTGTCATAGTTACTCTTCCTGTTGCTGAGACAAAATACCCAACACCCAAAGTTAAGGGAGGAAAGGGTTATTTAGCTCGCAGTTCATAGGGGTTTCAGTTCTTAGTTGGCTGGCTGCACGGCAGAGTGGCATAGCAGGGGGGCATTGCAGGAGAAACAGCTCATGGTGGGCAGAAGGCAGCAAAGGAGTGAAGAAGCAAAGCAGCAAGCAGCAAGTGACCAGCAGTGACCCCCTTTCTGCCCCTTATATCTTATCCCGCCCAAGGTAAGGTAGCTTTAATCCTGGCATCGCACCATGAACCGATCCCAGCACCACATTCTTGATCCCAGTAGCACAATGCCCTAGATCGGGCCACCTGGAAAAAAAAAACCCACCTATGACCACATGAGGCTTTGAGTGACATCTAGACACAAACCATAATAATCAGGATGTTCGAGCCAAAGTGCTTTGAAACATCTTTATGAAAAAGAACTGGGCATCAAATGCTGTTATACTCAGTTATTAGTGACCTCTTATGTCCCATCCTTCACGAAGCCTTGTTCAGAGGGGAAGGCAGCAGAATTTAGCAGGCAGAGGTTCCCTCTGTGCTCGGCACAGCTGGAGGAAAACAATGTTTTGTTTTGTTTGTTTTTTTGGTACTGGGGATTGAACTCGGGTCCTTGCGCTCACGCAGCAGGAGAGGAAACCACTGAGCTAAATCCCCGGCTTGTTTGTTTTTTTGAGACAGCATCTCGCTATGTAGTTCAGGCTGGCCTTGAACTCACTGTGGAGCCCAGGCTGGCCTCAAACTCACAGAAATCCTCCTGCCTCAGCCTCCCAAGTGCTGGGATGACAGGTGTGCGCCACCACACTCAGCCAGACCAAAACATTGTTTTCTCCTTCCTGAAGTTTCTAAAGACTGAGGACTGTGAATGTGTCACCATTTTCCCTCGTGTTGAATATAAGCTTCTGTAAGGCTCATGTACTGCAATTCAGGACAGGGTAGAGGAACAATGATGGTGGGGCCACATGGGGCCAGAAGGGACTGGATCCTCATCCAGGTACACCAAGAAGTGGGGCTTGTGTTCGTGCCTCACTCCTTCCTCCTCTCCCTCATTTTCGCCTCTTGATTCATTGATTCAGTTCATCAGTGTTAGGGCCCAGCTGTATCACTCTTGCATAGATGGCTTGGGTGTCACACACAAGACCCATGGCTCGAGCCTTAGCACTCAAAAAAAGAAAAAAATTTAGTTTTTTGTGGTACTGGGGATAGAACCCAGGGCCTTCCCTCAAGCTACATCCTCAGCCTCTTTTCTGAGACAGGGTCTCACTAAGTTTTTCAGGCTGGGCTCACACAGTCTTCCTGCCTCAGCCTCCTGGAGTGCTGGATTAAAGGCATGGGGTCCAATGCCTGGCTAGTGAGAATTCATTAAAACTGGTACCGCTGTGGGTACTGGGAATGCTGTGGTAGGTGGGGTAGAAGTACTTCTGCACACAGCTTGTAGTCTAGGCCAGGACGCTTGCCCACTGGGCTGTGTGCTGGCTGCCCATCACTCCAGGGTCCCTGTGCCGAGTGGGCTTTGTGGTAGAGGGCTGCATTGGCTTCTCAGAAGAGGAGGGAAGTTAATAGCTTAGAGCCCTTCCCTGTCACGGGAACGAAGCTGCACCTGCATGGGCACCCTCAGCTGGTGAGCACCTCCTTAGTAAGAGCTCCTTCCCACTTCTGGCCTGAGCCATTTGCCCATGACCCAGGAGCTTAGCACGCTGAGGGACTCTCCAGAGCCCTTGCTCGACAGCTTGGATTTCAGGTTTCTGCCCCATCTGGTAGCTCTCTTGTGTTTTGTATCATTGCGCTCCCGTGTCTCTGCAGAGCCCTCTTTCTGTCTCCCCTGCCAGCCACAGGAAACAGGCATCTGGCGGCAGGTGTGCCCAGAGTCCCCTGAGGAAGCTATGGCTGCAGCCCCCATTGCAGGGACAGGCAGTAGCAGGTTCCATCTTCCCCAGGTCTGCCCAGCACCATCTCCAGGTCTCCTCAAGGCCAAGGTCATGGAGGCCCAGCAGTACAATCAAAAGCATGCAGCAGCCGGGGATGTAGCTCAGTGGTTCCATCGCCTGTTTCACAAGCGCAAGGTTCCGAGTTTGATCCCCTGTACCAAAAGCATGCAGCATCCTCTCCCTCCAGCCAGGGATGGGATGGAGGGCACGGGACCGCCAGTAGCGGCTGCCCAGGTTCTTTTTTTTTTTGATCGGGATTCACTTGGTAGCTCAGGCTAGCCTTGATCTCACTATATAGCTCAGGCAGGATTCAAACTGTGCTCCTGCCACAGCTGCCTGAGTGCTGGAAATACAGGTGTGTGCCCCCTCGCCCAGCTACTGCTCACTCTTGGAGGGAGAGGAAGACAGTGGCAGATCCCTGGGGATGTTATTTTCACCCAGCCCCTGACTTGTCACCCCTGCACCTGATTAGGAGGAGGTGGCTGCCTTGGAGGAGGTCACTGTGCACCAGGACTTGTTCCAGTGTGGCTGTAGCCTGCAGTGCTGCCACTGTGAATGGCACAGCGTGACCCACTTACACCTCCTCTCCTCCATCGGGAGCTTGGAGGCCTGTGAGTTCAGCCCCAGTCAGGCTCCTTGCAAGCTTCACATCACCCAAGTATCCAGCCCACACATTTCCTGCTACGCAATCTCAGGTCCGCATCCATGAGCTGAAGAACAAGCCCAGGGCAGGAGAAGTTTCGGCCTGGCATTTGGCAACATCTGACTCTGCCAGCCAGGCTTGCTGCAGAGATGAGGTTTCCTCCCTGTGGGTCAAACACCTCTGTCCACACAGCCCACCCCTGTCCTTCCCAGTGAATCACCAGGCCAATTGGGAGCAGTTTCCAGGGAGATGGGTGAGCTTTGGACTGCTTTCCTACTTTGAAACTTATCCTCCTGCCTCGGCCTCCCCAAGGCTAAGATTACAGGTGTACACCACCATGCCTGGCAGTGACTAGTTTTTTAATCGGTTATGACTTCTAGGTTTTGTTTCATGTTATTTTCTTCTTCCACTGTTTTCTTTTCCAGTATGCTAATACATTTACTCTTATTTGTACACTTAACACCTTAATCTGTAAGGAAGATATCAAACTTAGTGTGTTAGTCAGTCTTGTTTCTGAGTCAAAATACCCAAGAGAATCAATTTAAAAAGAGGAAGGGTTTATTTTGGCTCACAGTTTTGGAGCATCAGTCCATAATGGTGTAGCCCTATTGCTTTTGTGCCTGAGGAGACAGAGTATCGTGGCAGGAGCACTTGGGGCTGCTCACCCCAAGAGCTGGTGACCAGAAGGGGTGGGCCAATACACAAGACCACGCCCCCAATGACCTCACATCCAGAAGCCCCACCTCTTAAAGGTTCCACCATCTCTACAGTGGCCTAGGCTGCTGACCTGGCCATCCACTCCTGGAACTTGGTGGGGAGTTTAAGAGCCCAACAGCAGCATGCTGCCGAGGCCCTGGAGCGGACACTGTGCCTGCGCAGGCTTTGTGACGAATTAAAATATCAGGTGGAACCGATTTGCATTTAAAAATTGGCTCAACATGAAGACTTAATTAATACTGTGAAGTGACCAGCAAATCAGCGATGTCATCAAACTAACAAGAAAAGCAGTGCTACGACAGGGAAGCCCTTGTTTTTCAGATGAATAAAGGAAATTTTGCAGACATCCACACTGGATGCCAGAAGGATGGTGTTTGACAGAGGAGCAGGAACATTTGTATGGAAGTTCAGAAAAGAAGAAAACTATGTGCTCCAACTGTTTCAGATTTCAGAACTAGAATTAACTTCCCCTACATTTTGATACAAAGCCATAAAAGTAATAATTAAAAAAAAATTCTACCATAGCAGGGACCCAGCATGGCCAGAAATGGTGCAGTGGCCCTCAGCACCTGCAGTGGGACAGTGGTGATGTCGCTGCAGGCTTTTCCCACCAGAATGTTTAAACTCCATCAGACTCTGAGGAGCAGCTGGCAGATCTGGGTTGTGGGGATTCCTGAAGAGGAGGGTGCTGGACTCTGGGAAATGTTGAGCTTGTAACCAAAGCTGGCAGCCATCCCTGCTGAGGAGGTTAAAGAGGGTAGGTGAGAGCTTGATTGGATCCCAGATTTTAAAACAGCACGGTGCCGGGCGTGGTGGCACACACCCGTGATCCCAGCGCTCTCAGCACTCCGGAGGCTGAGGCAAGAGGACCTCGAGCTGGAGGCCAGCTGGGCTACATGGCAGGTTCAAGGCCAGCCTGGACTACATAGTGGTATGTTGTCTCACCCCCCCCCCCCACTCTCCAGAAAAGCCAGTGAAGACCAAAGAAGGAAGAAGGAGGAGGAGGAATTGGGGGAATTTGGGCTCAGCAATACTCCTGGGTCAGTGTTAAATTTTTTAGAGTATCCTGTGTGGTGGTGCACCTATAATTTCAGCACTCAGAGGGCTAACGCAGGAGAATCTCCATGAATTCAAGGTCATCTTGGGCTACATATGTACTGCGTTTAAGGCTGACCTATAATATAAAGCGAGATTCTGTCTTAAATAAGTTTGTTCCCTGGGGTGTTAATGGCCTTTTGGTTATGTGAGTGGCCTTGGGAGATGGGAGGAGGCTATCAGTGAGGTGTCATGTCTGTAACTTGCTTTCAAGAGGGTCAAGAAAAAAGGGGGGGCTTTAGCTCAGCAGAAAAGCCTGTGCTTAGCATGCACAAGACCTTGGGTTTGACCCCAGCCCCTCAGAGAAAGAAGGAAAGGAAAGGCACCCTCTCATTTAGACCACAGTACAGGAGGTATAGGACAAACACAGCAGCACACTGACGGGGGCAACTCCAAGGCACAGTGTCTGGATGTCCCCATACTATTCCTTTAGCCTTTCATGGCTTTGGAATTTTTCAAAATAAAAAGGTGGGGAGAAAGAAAA
This sequence comes from Heterocephalus glaber, assembly GCF_053883595.1. Lineage (NCBI taxonomy): Eukaryota > Metazoa > Chordata > Mammalia > Rodentia > Bathyergidae > Heterocephalus > Heterocephalus glaber. The sequence continues at coordinate 6,013,021 of NW_028258299.1, read as the reverse complement.
GCAACTTTGCGACCTGGGGATTTAGCTCAGTGGTTCCGCCGCCTGCCTCGCAAGCGCAAGGTCCTGAGTTTGATTCCCAGTACCAAAACAAAGAAACCCAAAGAAAGAAAAGCAACTTTGCTCCATGTGGAATTTTGGCCCAAACCTTTGCCCTTAGCTGCCTCTCCTGAGCGATTGTCCTGGATTTCTGGTTTCTGCCCCCGGTGGCAGCATACACAGTTCTGTCTCCCTGTCTCTTAGGAGCTTCTTTTTTGGACTAGGGAAGATTTCATGACAAAGTATTCCTGGCAGACTTAAATGACTTTTCTAGAAGCAGGTAAGAACCAGTGTGCTCTCACCTGTGGGTTTGGTGCCAGGGGTTTTTTGGGGGGGTTCAGGGTACTGGGGATCAAACTCGGGACCTTGCGCTTGCAAGGGAGGCACCGGAACCACTGGACTAAATCCCCGGCCCAGTGCCAGGGTTTTTTCAAAAAAATTTTTATTAGTCTATGTTTGCAGTGCAGAATGAGTTTTCCCATCGTGGGGAGCTGGTGCATGTACAGAGCACATCTTAATTCATTTTACATCCTCTTTCCTTGTATCTCTATCCCTTCTCATTTGCGAAAGAGCTATCTCCTTCTTTCCTGTTACTATCTTGTATTTTTCTCTGAATTAAAGAGCCAGTGTTTATTTTTAACATTGCATTATGTGCTCTAAGTAAATATGCAAGGAAGTTTAATGCTGTAGGATTGAAAGAAAATCTGTCTTCAGAAATACCACACACTAATGCACAGCGTGATCTGCCTCTCCCAGCCGACCTGGTGTAAGCTTTTCCCTCTCATCGGGAGGTTGTTCGAGAGAGCAGGTTCTGCTTGCACTCAGTGAAGATGTCTGGCCTGCCTGCGTTTTGTGAGATGTGACAGCCTGGTGAGTCACTGGGCTACACCAGGAGTCTTTTTGCCCTCGAGCCCTTCACAGGTCATTTCAGCTCTTGTCTGTGGTTTGGTGGCTTCGGGAATGAGGGATGTTGTTACATGCAGTGCTGGGGTTTCTTTTTTTTTTTTGGTACCGGGGATCAAACTCGGGACCTTGAGCTTACGAAGCAGGCGGTGGAACCACTGAGCTAAATCCCTGGCCCAGTGCTTGGGTTTCTGGCCCTGAGCTGGATTACCAGCCTGTGCCCCGCCCTGCCCCACCCGGGTGTTTGCACCTGCGCTCACTGGCACCATTGGCAGCCGGGAGTGTTTCTGGGAACCCTCACACCAGCCCCTGTGGCCTCCAGTCCCATGTCCCGTGCTGGCCTGGCCTTGAGCAAACCTCCAGGGGGCTGTGGCTGGTTCTTATGCCAGGACAGTGTTTTCCCAGCTCCTGGGACACCTGGAGCCTCCACTGCTCAGGGCCACCCTGACCGTGAGGCCTGGTGATCATCAGGAGTCTCCCGCCACTATCTCCCCGGGCAGTTAATGGGATAAACACATGGGATTGGGATGTTCTGAAGGTGGCTTTGTTTAAAACAGTTTGTGTTTTGATGATCTGCTTGTTAAAGCATGAGGGAGGCAGGAAACTGAGGCCTCAGAGCCCGGTGGGGGAGGCTTCCACGTGCAGTGGATTCTGTTCTGTTCCTGGTAGCCTTGGGGGGAGAAGAGGGAAGGTTGGGCCCACACAGCAGTGCGTGGGTAGCCCCTGCTTGGTGTCCTGAATCCCACAGTCAGCAGCTATGCTTGTCACACACAGATACCTGTGTGTTCATGCAAATTAGACATGCCTGTCTGCTGAGAGCCTTCTGGAAGCCGGTGGCCTCCCTCAGGTTGATGACAAGGACTTGCACCTGGCAGCCACCCCGAACTCCCCGTGGGCTGGAAGGTGGTCACCCGGAGCCAGGCAGTGACAGAGTTAGCTGGTAGGCCAAGCCTGCCGCTTCTAGGGGTTCAACTGGGGGACTGAGCCCTCCACCTGCAGGCCACCCAATTTATTTGTTTATTTATTTATTGGGGATTGTTTTGTGTTTTTGAGACAAGGTCTCTCTATGTAGTTCAGGCTGGCCTTGAACTCACTGTGTATCCCTGCTGGCTTCGAACACATGGTGATCCTCCTGCCTCAGCCTCCCAAGTTTTGGGTTCACAGGTGTGCGTCATCACCCCTGGCTATTTGTTTTGAGATGAGATCTTGTTATGTAGTTCAGGCAGACCTTGAGCTCTCAGTGATCCTCCTGCCTCAGCCTATAGAGTGCTGGGATCACAGGCCTGCACCACCATGCCTGGTTGTTTTGAGACAAGGTCTTGCTGTGTAGTTCAGGCTGGCCTTGAACTTGTTGTGAAACTTGCAGTGAGCCTCCTGAGTGCTAGAATCACAGGTGTGCACCACCACACCCAGCTCCACCCAATGGAAGCTGTAGGCTGTCTGGGCCCTGGTATTCAGAGGGGGTGCAGAGAACTGGGGTCAGACACATGTTTACTTGTGCCAATTGGGCTGGGGATTTAGCTCAGTGGTTCCAGCGCCTGCCTCAAGCACAAGGTCCCAAGTTTGATCCCTGGCACCAAAAAAAACCAAACAAACTTGTGGCAATTATAGGAGGGAAATTAATGGGAGAGAAGCAGTGTGCAGACAGCGGACAGCGGGGCGGAGGGAGAAGGTGGGAGCAGTGGTGGTTATTGGGGTGGCCTGTCCTAGGTGGTCTAGAATGATCCTAGGGTTGGGGGGACCCATTCCCCGCCTGACCTGGAGCCTGGACCTCAGTCCCTCATGTCTAGAGCTCAAAGGGGCAGGGTTGTGTGCAGCTCTAGGAGAAACTGCAAGCACAGGTTGGGTTTTTCCCTTTTTCTTTAAAACTTTAAAATTTCCCAGTGGGCTCTGTGGAGCACGCCTGTAATGGCAGCACTTGGAAGACAGAGTGAGGCCAGCATGGACTACATAGCAAGACCCCATCTCAAATAAATAAATAATTATGCTTATAGTTTTATACTATCTTTTTTTTTTTTTTTTTTTTTGGACCTTGAGCTTGGGAGGCAGGCAGCAGAACCACTGAGCTAAATCCCTGGCCCCAAATAAATAAATAATTTTAAAAACCTTCAAATCTCCAATTTAACAAGACTGTTTTGGAGACCAGACCCTCGCTAAGCTGCCCAGGCTGGGGTTGTCGAACTTGCGATCTTCCTGCCTCAGCCTCCCAGAGTGCTGGGATTACAGGTTAATTAGACTTTTAAATCATGACCCTCCCAGGGTTGACCCAGTTGTGAGCAAAGGGACTGATAGTTTCATTCTGGCCTCTTCTCTGGGAGACCCAAGCTCTGGAGCCTGCAGCCAGGCTTCTCCCCTGGATTCTTGGGCTCAGAACCGGTTCTTCAGCCTAAAGTTGACTGAGCAGAAATGCAGTCAGCTTTCCCTTGGGGGCTTCAGCAGCTTGCTGGGGTGTCTCTGGCATGTTCTGATTCACAGGAGAGCAAAGGGGTCCTCTGCCCCTGGTTCACATGGACAGTCTCCCTCCCTCCCTTCTTGGTGTTGAACTTGGGGCCTTTGTACTGAGCTACACCCCCTCCCTTTATTTTATTTTATTTTATTTTTAAATTTTGAGACAGGGTCTTATTTAGATGTTGAGTTGCCTTGGCTGGCCTCAAACTTGGAGTCCTCCTGCATCATCCTCCCAGAGCACTAGGATCACAAGTATTCGCCATCATGGCCAGCTCTGCATAGTCTTGGATGTCCTTCTTCAGGAAGTTTCCTGCCTCAAGCTGAGGACTCCAGCCCTTGCAGGAGGTATAAATAGACCTATAAATAGACAGGGGCCCTGGCTTCTGGCTTTCCCGCCCACAGTGCCTGGCCTGAGGCAGGGCTCTCGCGAGAGTTCGGGACTCAGGACTCCAGCTGCTCTCCAGGAGGAAGAAAGAGTCACTTTTTAAATTAAGCCAAGTGACAATGCCTTTCCTTCCTTCTGTCCCGGCTCCCCTGCTGGGCAGAGATGAATCCCCAAGGCCCTAGAAGGGTGGGGCCTGAGGATTCAGGAGGACAGCAAGGAGCCCCTTCCTCTGTCTGCCACCCACACTTCCTTTCTGCCCTGTTCTGCCGGCCTGCAGGTGCCCCTGCTTCCCTTTCCATCCAGGCCTGGAAGATGCAGTTGGCCTGGAATGACAAGGAGAAATGTTTGGTTTGCCTTGGTTTTGGCCTTTGGAGTCAGGGTCTCACCATGTAGTTCAGGCTGGCCTTGAACTCAGTGATCCTCCTGTCTCAGCCTCTGGAGTGCTGGGATTACTGGTGTGCCACCACACCCAGCAGGATAAATATTTTACAGCCAATCTAAAACAGATGTTTTCTATCTATCCAGTTACATGAACATTGCATACATAAACAGGCTCCTCCAGTTTCTCCATATTTGGGGGTTATCTGATGTTAAATAAAAGTTACAGGAGTTGTGTACCTCCTGCAGTCCAAGCTACTGGAAGCCTGAGGCAGGAGGATCATTTGAGCCCAGGAGTTTGCCCAGCCTGGGCAACATAATAAAACTTGACTTGAAAAATAAAGAAGTAGATTGGGGCTGCAGCTCAGTGGTAAAGTGCTTGCCTGGCATGCACATAGGTCTGGGTTTGATCCCCAGTACTGCAAACTAAATCAGTAAAATGATAGGAGGCCATTGTTTCAGACCAGGCTCCTTGACTGGGCCCTAATAGACCTGGCTGAAAACTCAGAACAGAATCACTCACATTAAAATTTCAAGCCACTCACCAAGCTAAATTGTTTATCTGACCTTCAGGAAATCAGGATTAGAGAGCTGACGGTCAGATTTCCCAAGCAGGCCAGTTTTGATCAACTATGAAACAGCATGACCTAGAGTAGCTCATGCCAGTTGGTTGTTCTGTCATTCGTTCTGCCTCCCCGTCTCTGCCACACAAGGAATGTAACTTGAAGGTGAAGTCTGCCTCCTGTTCTTGGGTTTCTGCTTCCTTCTCCTCTGTCTCTGAAACCAGCCTCCTGCCCATGGAGTAGTTTGTGTTTTTAGAGCGAAGTGTTGCCCAGGTCTAGAATGGAAGATAAAGCCAATTAGGACCTTTCAGTGAAGGCATTGTCATTCTGTCCTTGGACAGCATGAGGACAGCCCAGCCAAGACAGGGTGGCTGGCAGAGCCTTTCATCCTTCTGGGTCCTAGAGCACAGAGCCTGGGACCTGTGGGTTTTCCTGGGACCACAGAAGCCTTGGAGAGTGGCAAACCCAGGCCCAGCTCCGTCTGCTGGCAGGAGTTGGGTGGAAATGACTTAGCAGGCCAGTGGCAGAACATGCGCTCATGCACACACACACACACACACACACACACACACACACACACAAACACACAGTAGACGAGAGATGTGGCTGCTTCTGTGTAGCTGAGAGGCTGTGTGGGGCCAGGGCGGCATCGAAAGCCCCTCTGCCAGCAGTGAGTGGCCTGTCTGATGGCCCAGACGGGTTCTGACCCTGTCCAGAGTTTGATGCTGAGGCTGGAACACGGGCGGAGGTGCAGGCAAGTGTGTGGACAGGGACTGGGAGAGAGCGGAGAGCCAGCAGCAGAGCCAGGTCTCAGGAGTCAGGCCCGAGAGGATGAGAGGATGTTCTGGGTCATGGAGTTGGAGACAAGAAGGCAGGGGGCTGAGGGGGCCTGGAGCAGTTGGCCACCACGCGCAGTGGACTCTTCCTCGTGGGCGCTGATTCCAGCCCCCATCGGTATGGTCACCCCTGGGGACTCAGGTGGTTGAGTCGAGGACCATCTGTGGACAGTCATGCTCCTTACATAAAATGGTGCAGCTGGGCACAGTGTGCACACCTGTAATCCCAGCTACATGGGAGGCTGGGCGGGGGGTTTAGCTCAGTGGTTCTGCCGCCTGCCTCACAAGCGCAAGGTCCTGAGTTTGATCCCCAGTACCAAAAAAAAAGTTAATTACATGGGAGGGTGAGACAGGGAGGTCCCAAGTTTGAGGCCAGTCTGGGCAATTTAGTTAAGACTTTCTCAAAATTTTAAAAAAGTAAATAAGAAGGTTGGGATGTAGGTCAATGGTAGAGGGCCCTGGGTTCAATCCCTGCTACCACTAAATAGCATAATATTTACATAAAATGTATGTTCTTTAATATAGTTTAAATCATCTCTAGGTTATTTATAATACCTACAATGCATATACAGTATAAATGCAATGCAAATAGTTGTTATGTTCTCTCGTTTAGGGAATAGCGACAAGAAATAAAGTGTACATGATTTTTTGTTGTCTTTTTTTTTTTTTGATACTGAGCATTGAACCCAGAGTCTTTGCACTGAGCTATGTCCCCAGCCCTTTTAAAATTTTTAAGTTTTATTTATTTATTTATTTTTGCTACCAGGGATCAAACTCAGGACTTTGGGCTTTCAGGGCAGGTGGCGGCACCACTGGGCTAAATCCCCAGCCCTAAATTTTCTTTTTTTCGTATATCCTTTTATTGGTACATTTTAGGTGTACAATATAATGACATTGGGCCGGGGTGGCTGCCCTGCAGGCTGTGAGGACTGCAGTTAAGGAGGCGCTGTGGGGAACGTGGCCACGCTGGCTGGCCCTTGGGTAGTGCTGCAGCGCCTGCCATAATGACCATTGCTCGAAGCACTGCCTGGCTTGGCCCAGTGGGGCGGGGTTTGGAGATTTGGCTGGAATTTGGATGGGTGACCTCAGGACAGTTTCCTGATCCCCACCTCATCCCCCAAGCAAGGTGCTGGGCCCTACAAACCTGTCTTTCAGCGGGCGTCAGGCGGCCTCAGGTGGAGGAGGTTGGAGTGGAATTTGTTAATTAAGCTGGTTGCTCCTGAGGCCCAGAGGCCGGGAGGTTGTTGCAGTTTAATTACTGAGAACTGGGGGCTGGAAATTCTCTCTGGTGCCCCTGTTTCTGATGTGTCTGGAGGACCCAGGATGCCACCTCAGCCTCGCCCACTGCCCTGTCCCTGACTCTGATCCCAGTCTTACATCTTTACTTACATGCTTGTAGGAGCGTGTAGGACCAGGGTTCAAATCCTGCTTCGGTCTGGGTCAGCCTGGTGGTTGTAGGAGAGCCTTGTCCCCTCCTTCGCCCCTGTGTCTTTATTGTGAAGCCTGGCCGGGATGCTGGTGCTGAAGACTAGTGTTGGTTATTTGAAGGACTGAAAAGAGCAAGGCAATAGTGAGCCAGGGTACAAGTGAGCAGTTAGTTTCATTTCCTTTCATTTCATTTCTTTTCCTTTCCCTTCCCTTCCCTTCCTCTTTCTTTCTCTTTCTTTTTCTTTCTTTTCTCTCTCTTTCTCTCTCTCTCTCTCCCTCCCTTCCTTCCTTCCTGTTTATTTGTGTGTTTTTGGAGACAGGGTCTTGCTATATCGTTCAGACTGGTCCTGAGCTCACTGTGTAGCCCAGGCTGCCCTCAACCTTGCAGTGATCCTCCTGCCTCAGCATCCTTCCTGAGTGCTGGGATTACAGGTGTGCATCACCACATCTGGCTAGCTGTTTCTTTTCTTTTTTGGTACCGGGGATGGAACTCAGGACCTTGTGCTTGTGAGGCAGGCGCCGGAACCACTGAGCTAAATCCCCGGCCCAATGGGGATTTAGCTGTTTTAGCTGATTTTTAGCTGTTTCTTGAAAGCATGATTCTCAACCTGGGAGCTGTGGCAGTGTTAGAAGACAATTTTGGTCCCCATAGCTGGACAGAGGTACTCCTGACCTGTATTGGGTAGAGTCCACACTGCTGACCCCCGGCCAAGCACAAGGCAGCCCCGGCACACGGAAGGATCCGGTGTGAATGGCTGTTGTGCTGAAGTTGGGCACTGCTGTGAACTGTCCCGGGGACAGGGATGCTCTGGGGCACAGGTCTCCCCTCCCTGGCTCTTCACTCTTTCACTCCTGTGAGCCAGCTGGGGCCGAGGGTGAACTGGAGGGAAGAGAGAAGGAAAGGAAGCGGGGCTCTTTGAACTTGATGCTTGCTGTTCCTCTGTCTCCTGTGTCTCCTCTTGTCCTTCGTGCATGACCCGGCACTTTCTGAGGGCCTGCTGTGGACCAGGGGCCACGCCACGCGTCCTGGCCTCCCTCTCAGTCCTGCCGCCCCTCATCCCACTTGCTCCTTTCCCTCTGTGACATGAGCCCCACAGTGGGTTGCACTTCCCACAGCCTGACTGCTCTACCAGCCAGGCCGTCCCCTGGCTCCTCTCCCCAGAGGTCCCCACACCTGACCTGCCGCCACCTGGGAGGCCTGGTCAGTTACCACGTCTGGGTCAGGCACAGAGCCCTCCAAGTGCTCGCTGCAGCCTGTGCTCCCTGAAGGACAGGTCGGCTCATGGCGTCTTGGGCCCAGCTGTCTCCCTGTCCTTCAGGCCAGCAGCTGTGACGCTGTCCAATGGGTCAGGCTGCCAGCTCAGAGTCCCCTTGTCCTCCATCATGGTGCCTGAGGCGTCTCGTCCTGGGGGTGACTGGGCTGGTGACCCCTCAGCACAGGGGTCCCTCTGTGTTCTCCAAGCCTGCCATGATTGTCTGTGCTCTGTCTTCCTTTCTCTCACCCAGTAAACTCCTATTCATCCTTCAAGACCTAGCTCCTGTGACTTCTCTCTGGAGCCCTGGGCAGCAAGTCCCTCTCCTCCTGCTCTACTATTACTGTGCTGGGTTAAGGCTGTAGGTTTTCCCCTCCGGCCTTGGAGCCCGTGTCTGATTGTGCTGGGCAGCCCAGGAGTGTCTGGGTTTTAGCCTGACTGATGTGTCCTTTTGGGCCGTCATAGTGTTGTCTTCATCCAGGTTTTTCTGCCATGCACTGCGGCTCCTTGTCTTAGCCTCCTCCTATATCCTTGTCCTTGTGCCTGGCACAGGGCCATGTGTACCTAGGATGGTTTGGTGACTTCTTGAGTCCAGAGTCTCAGTGCTGGGCCCTTGGCAGTTTGGGAGGCGCCGTGACTCCTTTTTGCATTTAGGAGCAGCTGTCTAAGGTGTGGGTTCCAGGACGGGGCTTCCCATTCCAGAAAACTCACCTCTGTGGCAGAGTAGTCAACCAGGTATGGCCCCAGAGCTTCTGTCCCAGCCCCAGGCCACAAAGCCAGCTTGGTGAGGCGTGGCCCAGACAGTGGCTTCAGAGGACAGTGGCCGGCCGCAGTCGAACACTGGTCATGGGCGCAGGACGGAAGGTGGAGCCAGCACCTGAGTGCTGCTGTCTGACGCTGCCCCAGGCCCCAGGCACCTCGAGCCTTAGTTGCTCTCTGTCACCCTAAAACAGTTACCTGGGTGTAAATGACCTGTGGAGCTGCCGCTGGGGATCCTATACTGTCCGCCCTCTGACTCCTGCCCCTAAGTTGGGGACATAGGGCTCCTCTCTGCTCCGTGGAGGGCCCGGGCCGTATGGATGAGGGACAGTGGCTGTACTGGCAGCTGGAGAACTGAGGCCTTCGGAATGGGAGAGGGTGCTTTTCATCTCCTGCTGCAGGACCTGGGCCTTGGGCACAGAGTTCCCCAGGGTTCCTTGGTATTTCTGTGCTTTGATATTGGAGGAATAAAGAGCAATTAATTGCTATAAATGGCTGCTCCTGTAGGGCTGGCCTGATGGGGGGTGATGGCTCCCCTACCTCGGGGCCATCACTGCTCAGAGGTGGACGCAGGACAGGGACGGGCTGCTTAGAGACACCTGGCTTCCTCAGGCCCTGTGTGTGCTCTTGGCAGGAGCCTGAGGACTGAGGAGGCCAGTGCCTCCCTCTCATCCATGTTCCTCCCAGGGGCCCAGGGCCCAGAGGCCACCGCCAGGCCTGTCCTCCTGGGCCACAGAGGACTGTGTGGCCTGCAGCAGCCCCGCCCCTCGGGGGCCACACCCCCACCAGGTTAGGCCTCAGGTGTGACCCTGGTGGCAGGTGAGGAGCGGGGTGAGTGTGGAGAAGTGTGGGTAGGGAGCTGAGGTTTGCGTGGTGTTTGAGGGTTGAGACATCTGCTGTCACCGAGTGATTCACTATGGTCCCCTCTGACTAACCCAGGGGAGGAGCTGGGTGCTCGCAGGCTGCTGACAGGCTCCCAGCGCAGTCACAGCGGGTTCTGGACCTGCCTGACGCGCAGGTCTGTCTGGACTGTGGTCGCCCTGGCCATGAGCTTCCCTCGGCGTCCCGTCCCTCGGCAGGGCATGCGCCAGGTGGCTCCTCTGTGACCGTGCTCTGTGTTCCCACAGGGCAGCAGCCTCCTCCTCCCGGCCGGAGCCTGAGCCTCACAGCAGGGCACCTGTGTGCCCAGAGCTAACTTCAGAGCAGGTAAGGGCCTCAGCGAGGGCACTGTGGTGCAGCCTCCGGTGGTGCTGGCGGGGCTTGTCTCACTCCCTGCCTGTGTTTCTCCATGATGCCCATTTTAAGCTCAAGGTTTCTTTCCCTTTTTCTTTTTTTTTTCCTTCTTTATTTAGTTCTGCAGATTGAACCCAGGGCCTTCACACTGAGCTATTATATCACCAGCACTTTTTATTTTGAGACAGGGTCCTGCTAAATGATCCTCCAGCCTCAGCCTCCCACAGCTCTGTAATTGCAGGGACAGACCTCTGTGCGGGGTTGAGACCCCCTCCCTCTCCTCCCTCCCCCCTCCCCCTCCTCCTCCCTCCCCTCCCTCCTCCCCTCCCCCTCCCTCTCCTCCCTCCCCCCTCCCCTCCCTCTCCCCCTCCCCCCTCCCTCTCCTCCCTCCCCCCTCCCTCTCCCTCTCCTCCCTCCCCCCTCCCTCTCCCTCTCCTCCCTCCCTCCCTCCTCCCCTCCCCCTCCTCCCTCCCCCCTCCCCCTCCCTCTCCTCCCCCCTCCCTCTCCTCCCTCCCTCTCCTCCCTCTCCTCCCTCCCCTCCCTCCCTCTCCTCCCTCTCCTCCCTCTCCTCCCTCTCCTCCCTCCCTCTCCTCCTTCCCCACTGAGGCTGGGGCCCAAAGCCCTGTGCTCACTAGCACATGCTGTACCCTCCAGCGCCCCTGCCCATGTGTTCTTTCACTGAATACTGGGGTGCTGCTGATTTCCTTCAGGATAAAACTTGCACAGACTGAATTAATATTTTATATAAACTCTGAACCACAGTTAAACAACAGTGTATTTTTGTACAGTATAAACTTTGCAAAAATGTGTGTTCATTTTTATGTGGTTCATTTTATGTGTAAACATTTAAAGTCAAATTGAGTTTTTCAGTATATAGCCCAGGCTGGCCTCAAACTTCTGAGGATCCAAGCCACTCTGCCCAACCCTGATCCTGTTGGGCTTTTAGGCTTGCACCACCCTGATACGTTTTTAAATGGACAAAAGAAAAGACAGTTGCTTGCAGGACTGAGTCAGTCAGAGGGTCCTGTGCACCCAGGACCCACTCTGTTCCTACCCAGCCAAGCAGGTTTGCTGTTTTCTGAGCAGGTACAGATTCCCAGATGTAAGTGATTCATTTCTGGAACCGTGGTTGTTTAAACAGCAGTACCAACTTCAGATTTCCAAATAAAAATAAGTGCAAGTAGCTGCACTCACATTCAGGGCTACATGTGCCCTCCCAGGGAGGTCAGCTGTCCAACCCAGCTGCTCCATACCTCACTTGTTTTGCCTTTCTGGTCATTGAGTCTTCTCCTGTGGTGAGTAGAAGTTCTCACACAGGTTGGGGAGGAGGAAGCATCATGTCCTTGAGTGTTCCTCAGGAATGCAGGGTGGCCTCTTGGGCCCTGAGCCTCACAGTTCGCTGTGTGTGAGGATCCTTCCCAGGCTGGGAGCCATTTCCTTACTGTCGGTCCTGGCTGTCCACACTTCCTTCAGCCTGCCTGTGGTGTGCGTGTGTGTGCATGCATGTGTGTTTGCCTGGAACAGCACTTACTTTTCACCTGACCTTGGTTGGCTACCTCATTAATATGGACAGATAAGCCTCCACCCACCCTGCTCATTTGCATAATTGACAGCTGCCTGTTGCTTTCCATTTTCCTTTTCCTTTTTTTTCTTCTTTGCAGCACTGGGATTGAACCCAGGGCTTTCATACTGAACTACAACCCTGCCCCTTTTCTTTTCTTTTTTTTTTTCCTTAAATTCTTTTATTGGTACATTTTAGATATAGAATACATTTACATTTCTCTTTGGAAACTTGTACCTGTACATGATGTATCTCGGTTCTTATTTTTTCCCCATTCCCTGCCCTCCCTTCCCTAGTTACAAAGACTTTGTTTCCATGTTTTCCATTTCTCATGGCCCTTTTCAATTTTTAGGTTTTTTTCGTACTGGGGATCATCCTTGCGCTTGCACAGCAGGTGGCGAAACCACTGAGCTAAATCCCCAGCTCAATTTTTAGTTTTTTATTTATTTATGTATTGTCAAGTTGAGTTGAGTTGGTAAGTTGGGCTCAGATTTGCAGTTCTCCTGCCTCAGCCTAACAGAGTGCTGGGGTTACATGCATGCACCACTGTACCTGGCTTCATTTTTCTTTTTTGGCTCATCTCCGATTCGGACAGCTACCAGTGGGAAATTCTCTTAAGATCTGAAAGGCAGCACTGCCCCTGTTTTAGGCAACAGGATGTTCATGGGTTAGCTGAGGCCGTCACAGACACAGCGTGCATTTTGGGTCTTAGTCCGAGGACTGGATGAGTCATTCTGTGTCTAAATGAGCTGCAGTGCAAGTTTATGTAATCTAAGCGCATTTTAACCGAGACCAATTCTTGACCCCGACAGGGGAACACAGGGATTTTCAAGTGCAGCTAATTTGCTGCAGTTGGGATTGTGATGAGAATGTAATGCCACATTTGCTCCACTGGCCCACAATCCAAACACACTGTGATGCTTGTTGCCAGACTGCAGACTCTGGCAGCCTCAGAGCCCGTGCAGTTTGGGTTGACTGGGATTGATTCTCTTCAGTTACTGATTCCTTCACAGTGGCACCCTGCTCATGGATCAGGGTGGAGCAGTCAGCCAGGCCCGGTATTTCCCAGCGCTCGCTGCTGTGGGAATTGTGCTTCCCAATACTTCTCTCCCAGGTCCGCCCCCGGGTGTTCCTTCCCTGCCAGGAGCCGGCAGAGTCAGCGCCACGCAGAGCTTGAGAAATCCTAGGTGAGCAGAATTTTTAGAAATGATAGCTCAGGAGCCTTCCTGAGGCAAGAAGAGCCAATTTGAGAAACGGCCTCTGCCGAAGGGGAAATTACCCAGCTCTGCACACCCATCAGACCCTGGCCACACCCAGCCCAGAGTCCCTGGGGCAGTGACAGAGCAGAGACCGTGGGGTGGCCCCATGTGTCAGGGGTCGGTGTGGGATGGAAGGACAGAGCAACACTGCAGTGCAGGCCACACACGCTGACTCTGTGCTGCCGAGGAGACACCAGGCTGTCAGCACCAACCGTGTCTCAGGGCCCCGGATCTGGGGGGCGGCACAGGACCACCCCTTGCCTGAGTGGGATTGGCGTCTGTGTGAAGGATGGATCTTCTCTGGGACCGGGATGGGGGTGGCTTGTGAGAGAGGGTGTGGAATAAAGAGCCGGGTGGTGGTGCACATTTGTAACCCAACTCTACAGGCCGAGAGGAGAGGATGGAAGGCTGAACTGGGGGGGGGGGGGGGGGGGACACGGACACACCTTCCCAGCTCACTGAGATCCTGTCTCAAATCAGTGCAGGGACAGGGGGGTTGGAGATGTTACTACGTGCATTGAATCAAGGACCAGAAAATGGGGCAGCCCCAGGGCCCAGAAGGGTGATCAGCTTGCCACCTCGGCAGCCTACTGGCCTGCGTGAACTGGAGGGAGATCAGCAGCCCCCTGGGCACCTTGGGCATCTGTCTCTGGAGCTGTTGTGTGTGCTGACACCTAGTGGCCAGGCCCCTGCATCCCATCCTGTCTCAAGGAGAGCACAGGCTGGACCAGCTTCTGGGCAGAGCAGGAAGCTTTTTACTCTTGGAAGCCCTGACTCCCATTGCGTGTGTGTGTTTGTGTGTGTGTGTGTGTGTGTGTGTGTGTGTGTGTGTGTGTGTGTGTCTGTTTCTGTTTGAAACAGGGTCTCATTATATAGTTCCATGTGACCTTGAACTCACTATGTAGCCCAGGTCCCAGGTTACCCTTGAACTCACGGTGATCCTCCTGGCTCAGCCTCCCAAGTGCTGGGATTACAGCCCTGCGCCACCATGGGCATGGTACTTGGGTCCTTTGATGCAGTGACATTTGAGCCTGAGCTGCCATGCATGTTGTAGGAGGGGGAAGCTCAGATCCCACTGCTGTCCCCATGTCCCATTGCAGCCAGCAGGCAGGTGGCTCCCAGTGCTGGGCTCCAGGAGCACAGGGCAGGTGAGGCCAACACAGCCCTGATGGCCCCACAGGCAGAGCTGCGCCGAGAAGCAGGCACTTTCAGAGGGGGGCATTGGGGTGCAGGCACGGAGCCAGAGTCTAACGCCTCCTTGTAAAGGCGTAGGGAAGCTGAGGTGACAGTGACGAGAAGCCAGGGACGGCCAGCGTGAGGGCTGCTGGAGGAGTGTGCCAAGGCGGCCCAGCCTCTCAGGATTGTTCTGGCTAAAGTGGGGGCCCGGGGGAAGGATGAGGAGAGAAGGGACATCCTGAGGTGGCCGCGCCGCAGCCCAGATGGGAGTGGCGTCAGGGGAGATGGAGCCGGGCCATGCAGGCCTGAGGCCCAGAGTGGGCCTCACTCAGGGGTCATGGGGAGTCCTGCCCCGCTCCATCGTGCCCTGTAGGTGCTGGAGGGAGGCAGGAGGAGCAGTGATGCTCCGGGACCCTGCCCGGCCTCGTGGACCAGGGGCTGCCCATCCTCCTTGGGGCGTCTCGGCCCCTTTCTGAGCCTGGCTGGAATTGGCATGGAGCAACCAGCAGAGGAAGGGGCTGCGGACTGTATTTAGAGGTGGGGAGGTCCGGAGGAGCCTTTGCCATCTGCCCAGCTGGCACAGATTTTAGCCTACTGTGTGGGCTTTAGGGAGAGGACCTTGGCTTGGGGCGTGAGCACCGACTCGTACCCACAGAGGCTCTGCTGTTCCAAGCCCGCCTGGGAGAGCCCGCCAGTCCGGCTCTTGGCCTGGGAGAGGGTGGTGTGAGGAGTCCTTGGCCCGCTGGCCCGGTTCCTGTTCCCCAAGCGCAGCTCCTTGGCACCCGGGCTGGCGAGGCTCCACCCCACCAGCTGCCGAGTTATTTCTGACTCATCCAGGAGTTGCAAGTGTGTAATCCAAGCCCCTGCACACCCGCTTCCTCTCCTCCGTCCCTCCTGGAGCCTTGCTCCTGGGCCCCACTGCAGGTCAGGTCCCCGTGGCCCCTGGACACAGCTGCTGCGCTCCGACATGTGGGAGTGCACTGCACCTGGGTTTAGCCAGCTCTCCTGTTGAGGGGCTCCAGGGGCCCGCCCGGCCCAGCGCTGGCCTCCTGACCTCGGCGGGGCTGCTGTAAGCCTCTGCTCTTCACTGGGGGCTGGCGCCGGGCCCACAGTTCCTCAAGGCCTGGGGCAGCACCTCTGATCGGGTCACTGGGTCCTCGTGTAAGCTGCCCACTCAGGGCCCTGTGCACCGTCTACTGCATGCATAGCCTCCCTTGCACCATCCCACTGCTTCACACATGGCCACAGCACCTGCTCCACACCGAGCTGCCTGGCCGGGGCCATCAGGCGAGGGGGAACCAGGCAGCCTGTCCCCTCCTCTCAGCTCTCAGCAGTGAGACCGGGTGGGAAGGGGTCGCCCACAGGTGCCGGACCTTAGCACGTCTCCCTGTCCCCAGCAGGAATCCCCAGAGCTGGGCCGGGGGGATGAACCGTGAGGGCGCGCCCGGGAAGAGTCCGGAGGAGATGTACATCCAGCAGAAGGTCCGCGTGCTGCTCATGCTGAGGAAGATGGGGTCGAACGTGAGTGCTGTGGGTGTCACCGCAAGGGCGCCTGGCCCTGTGGCTGGGGAGGGGCTGCCTGGGTCGAGTTTGGCTCTGTGGCCAGCGCAGGGCCCAGGTCCAGGGCCTGTCGTGGAGGATGTGCGGGGTCTTCCCATCCAGGGCCATGCTGCACCAGGACGGCGAGGGTCTGTGGGTCCACCTTCCCCTCCTCCCCTGTGACCCCAGCTTCTCTCGGGGGTCGGCTGGGCAGGACGAGCACTGAGGAGGGCAGCACACAGGTCCAAGGTTCCTCAGAAGAGGGAGGGGGCGTCTGGCACTGGCCCTGGCCGTCAGCTTTGGGCAGGGTCCGTGTCGTCCTGCTGGCCCTGTGCCAGGCCCAATGCCTCTCAGATTCAGTCTGAGTTCAGGGCCTGTGGGCCCCAGGGCCCAGCTTCAGGGGAGGCCCCACCCCATCGTCTGTGAGTGGGCGCTGCCTTCACCTTGCACTCTCTCTGCAGCTCACGGCCAGCGAGGAGGAGTTCCTGCGTACCTACGCGGGGGTGGTCAGCAGCCAGCTCAGCCAGCTGCCCCAGCATGCCATCGACCAGGGTGAGTGGCATCTGCGTGCTTCTCCAGGAAGCCCCATGGCAGGGAGGGAGACAGACGGCTCTCCTGCGGGTCCCCTCCTTCTCCAGCGAGCCCAGTGGTGGGATCCCTTTCCTTAAGCTTTGCTTGGCCCTGCCTGCCTCACACCTGGCTCAGGGTGAGTCAGCCCATGTGCCATACCGTGATATTTACAAGAGTCCCCCAAAGCACTGGGGTTCTCCATGTCCCCAAGGCAGTTGTGTCTTTGGTGTGACCACAAGCAGCCCTCAGGGTCACAGGCAACACAGGAGAGTTTACTGTGGCAGGCACCATGCCAAGTGATCATTGTTCCCAGGTTCCTTTAACTGCAGAAGACAGCAGTCCGTATCACTTCCGGTTACTACCATAAGTTGTCATGGCCCTTGCTCATGCAGCCCTGTCCTCTGTCACCACCCAGGCTGCTCTCCCTCTCTGGAAGGCTGATCTTGACCCTGGGGCTGGTAGTCTTATTTTGTTTTTGTTTTTTGAGATAGGGTCTTGCTATGTAGTTCAAGCTGGCCTGCAACTCACTACATAGCCCAGGTGATCCTCCTGCCTCAGCCTCCAGAGAGCCAGGATTACAAGTGTGCCCCACTATGCCAGACTTTGTAGCCCAGTATTCTGACCAGACTCTCCATGTAGTCCTTTCTGTTACTCTCTTTATACTTTGTTGGAATTATAAGCATAAAATACTCTGGCCGTGGCGTGTCCAGACATGTGTCCCATCCCCGAGCCCCGGAGTGTGGGTGGTGCATGCTGTGCTGCCCTGGTTCTCCTGGTATCCTGGCTCCACCTGGCACCAGGGCTGGTCCCCAGGCGGGACCCTGGGTGTGACCCAGCCCGGGCACCCAGCTCAGCAGAAACCTCCCAGGGCGCTGGCAGGCGGCTCAGGTGGCTCCCTGGACAGCACTCACCGTGGTGGCTTTGCTGAGTCCCCTGGGGACTCAGCTTCCTCCCCAGCTGGTCTCCATCACCTGAGCCAACCAGGTGGGGAGACGCTCCTTTGGCCTGACCCAGAAAGAATGAAAATAAGTCACACAGCACCACAGCGAGTCCCCTGCCACACACACTCACAGTGTATGGACAGGGAAGCTGGCCACGGCCAGGTGTGGCACACACATGTAATCCTAGCAGTCAAGAGGCTGAGGCAGGAGTATCACCAAAAGTGTGAGGCCAGCCTGGGAAAAATTGCAAGCCCCTGTCTCAAAAAACAAAAAACAAAAAGCTGATGAAATATGCACCAGCTGTTAATATAAAGAAAACTTTGTGTGGCACTGGGGCTGGAACCCCCAGCCCACTAGGTGCCTTTGAAGGGTGGGCCTGTCAGGAACCTCCACTTCGCATGTCACGGCATCTTAGAAAGTGAGCTTTTCTATGCTGTCCAGACGTTGGTTTTGTAGCACGGGGAAGTTTGCATTGCAGTGCTGGGCACACACCTGGGGACTTGCAGATGCTCCAGCAGAGCCACGCCCAGCCCTTGAAAGCATTGACAGGGATCTGAATCAGCACAGAGCATGCAGATGAGCTCCTCTGTGCTCCAGGAAGAGCGCAGTGAATGCACCTTGCGGTGGACCTGGCCAGCAGGCCCAGATGGGTGTGGACGGGGCCCCCAAGGGGTGCAGTGTGCAGACACTTCTGTCTGGGCAGAGGGACCAAGGTGTGGCTGGGGCTTCTGCACCCTGCCCCCCACCTGGGGACGGTCACCTCTGCTCAGGGTGGAGTGGCAGACCTGGAGGATTCCCGTGTCTGGGGCAGAGAGGGTGGCTGTGCTTGGAAGAGCCTCCTAGGACTTCAGTTCTCTTCTTTTCTTCTCTTTTGGCTTTTGAGACAAGGTCACTGTGCAGCTCAGGCTGGCCTCAAACTCAGGTTCCTCCTGCCTCAGCCTCCTGGCTATTGATTACAAGCATCCACCACCACACCCAGTTCTCCTCTCTTTTTTCCTCTCCTCTCCTCTCCTTTCCTCCCTCCCTTTTTCCTTTCTTCTTTCCTTCCTTTTTTCTTTCTTTGCTTTTTTTTCTTTGTTGTTATACTGGGGATGGAACCCAGGGTTCCACATAGAGCTCCATCTGCAGCCCTTTCTTAATTTTATTTTATTTTTATATTTTGAGCAGAGCCTTTTGAGGTTGCCCAGGCTGGGCTTGAATTTGTGATCCTTCTGCCTCAGCCCCACAGAGAGTTGGGATTACAGGGATGTGCCAGCAATGTCAGCATTTTTATTTATATTTTTTAAATTATTTATTTTATTTAGAGACAGTGTCTCACTGTGTTGCCCAGGCTGGTCTCAAACTCCTAGGCTGAAGGGATCCACCTGCCTTGACCTCTTGAGTAGCTGGGCCTATATGTGTGCACTGCTGTGTCCAGCTCTGTTACTTTCTCTGTGTGCCTAAAGATGCCACAAACAAACACAACCCTGAAACTGCAGTCTCGTCTCTCCCTGGAGGGCTCGCATGCCAAATGCCAGGAGCCTGCAGTGCTGCCCACGCCATGGGGCCAAATTCGAACCTGCCACCCTCTCCCCTGGTGGAGCCAGCCTCAGCCGGTGCCCAGGGTGTTGTGCTGTCAGTGGCACGGGCCCTACCCAGGTGTTGGAGCCCAGATCCGCGTGTCTGGGGGGTAGTGTACTGGCAGGGAGCCAGCCTGGTGCCCATAGGCCTGGTGTGACCACCCTGTGCCCAGCAGGTGGCGCCATCTGTCAGCAGATGACAGGCTGTTTTGCTGGCCGCCGCCTCCTGCCACTCACTTTGGGCCCCTAGGAAGCCCTGAGCAGCCCCAGCCGTGGAACTGCGCTCAGCTTTGTCCCTTGGGGGCCTGGGCACCACCTTTAGGCCCACAGGCACTTATACCCTAGGGCTGCCGCCCAGCCCTGGAGGAGCCTGACTTAGGGCTCCCCATGCTACCAGGGACCTCACTGCTCTCAGGCTGCCTGGCCTGTGCCGGCTGAGGCCACTAATGACAGGCTCCTCCCCTTCCTTCCCTGGACCCCATTCCCTTCCCGGGACCCCATTCCCTTCCCCGCCCTTCCCCTTCAGCCTCCTTGTGCCGCTGTCCTCCTCTCCTTCACCCCCAGTCCCTCTCAGCGAGGTCAGCTGTGTCCCTGCAGCTTTAGCAGACAGCTCAGGGTCAGCACTTTCAAATGAGAGACCCTCTGGCCGGACTTTTCTCCTGACCCAAAGGCCAAGCCTGGGGTGACTTGAAGCTTGGGGACACCAGCAATTTCCCTCCACTTAGAATTGCAGGGGCTCCCTGCTGTCTGGAGAGTGAGCCCCAGGCCACCCATCCCACTCACAGCTGGGGTGGCCTTGGCCCTCCCTCAGGCTGCATGTTTCCTCCCTTTGGCACCAGGGGCCTGGCCCGAGCCCCCTCCCACAGCCGCGCAGGCCCAGTGTGGAACCAGGACCAGTGTGCACAGAGGCGTCCTGGGAGAAGGGCTGGCTGTGGCAGGGAGGGCCAGTCCCCTCCTCCAGGACCACTATGGGTGGTTTCCCAGCTCTAAAGTAATCCTCAGTCTGTGGAAAACAGTAGAGAGGCTTACAGGATTGACAACTCCTGTTGCACTGCTATAACCGTGATTAGCCTTTTCTTCAATTTCCCAGCGGGGTTTTTTTTTCCCAATGCCAAAGATTGAACAAGGGCCTCGAGCATGCTAGGCAAGTGCTGCACGGCTGAGCTACATCCCCAGCCTAGTTTTTTTTCTTTTGAGACAGGATCATGCTATATAGTTCAGGCTGACCTTGAATTAATTCACTATGTAGCCCAAGCTGACCTGGAACTTGCAGCAATCCTCCTGCCTCAGTCTCCAAGTGCTGGAATTATAGGTGTGCACCACCATGCCAAGCTAAATTTTATTTTGAGTTAAATTTCCACTAAGTTGCTCAGGCTGGCCTCAAAATTGTGATCCTCTTCACTCAGCCTCCTGAGTAGCTGGGAATTTTTTTTTTTTTTTGTACCAGGGATTGAACTCCATACCTTGCACTTTTGAGGCAGGCGCCAGAACCACTGAGCTAAATCCCCAGCTGAATTGATGGGATTACAAGCATGTACCACCATCCTCAACTCCCATCAGCCTTTTAGTGTTCTTTTTTTTGGTATGGGGTATCGAACTCGGGTCCTTGCACTTGCGCAGCAGGTGGCAAAACCACTGAGCTAAATCCCAGGTCCCCCAGTGGCCTTTTAAAAACATGCATATTGAGCTGGGTTTTGTGGCACACACCTGTAATTCCAGCTCTGTGGGAGGCTGAGGTAGGAGGATTTCAAGCTCAAGGCTAGTTGGGGCATGATAAGAGATCCTGTCTTAAAATAAAAAATTATCCAAAGGGGTAGGGATGGTGGGAGGAGATGGGGAAAGGAAAGAATGGAAAGGAAAAATTATGAGAAAAGAAAAGAAAATGGAAACAAAGTATGTAAATAGGGAAGGGCACACAGGTAATGGGGAAAAAATAAGAACCAAGATATATCATGTACAGGTACAAGCACCCAAAGATAAATGTAAATGTATTGTATACCTAAAATGTACCAATAAAAGAATTTAAGTAAAAAATAAAATTAGTTAATTAATTAAAAATTTAAAAAGGGCTGAGGATATAGCTTAACAAGCCCCTAGGGTCATTCACCAGTACAGAAAAAAAAAAGAGAAAAATGTGGGTGTTGGCCAGGCATAATGTAATACCAGTACTGGGGAGGCTGAGGCAGGAGGATTGCAGTGAGTTCAAGGCCATTTTGAACTACACAGTGAGACTCTGTCTAAAAATAAAAAGCATGCATGTTAAAGGTGAATCTCTGCGGCATAAATATATATTTTAAAATTGTTTAATTGCTTTAATGTGTACATGATGATGCATATTCACAAAACTTATGCAGCTTATACAGCATAAATTTTTTTATTTTGGTACCGGGTATCAAACTCAGAAACTTGGCCTTGTGAGCCAGGCATGGCACCACTGAGCTAAATCCCCAGCCCTTACAGCATAAATATTTTAACACTGATTTTAGCATCCATTTTCTTCTAGCTTTTTTTTTTTTTTTCTTTTGGTACCGGGGATTGAACTCGGGACCTGGCACTTTCGAGGCAGGCGCCAAAACCACTGAGCTAAATCCCCGGCCCTAGCATCCATTTTCTTATTTAGAATAATTTTACTGTCTCCTAAACAATTTCTAAGAAAACATTTTAGCAGTTGCAGAATAAGCAGCCACCTTGGGCTGTTCTGTAATTCATTGACCAGTCCCTCCCTGTCGGGTCTCTGGTTCTCCTTTCTGCTGTTAATCACAGTAATGACCTAAGCTCTTCCTGGGGGACCTGGTAACACCCAGGGTTACCCTGTGAGTTCCACCTTGGCCCTGTGACATAGGTGCTGTCTCAAGGCCACGTTCAAGTAAGAACCAACTCTGAGGGTTAGGAAGCTCCAGGCCCCAGAGCAGTCAGCTGGGCCCTGGGTGAGGCAGGCACCTGGTATAGAAATCCGAAGGAGTCACTCCAAGGCGCATCCAGGAGTGGCTACAGGCTGCCCCCACTTTTTTTTTGAGGCTGTGCCTGTAGGTCAGGCTGCCCTTGAACTCACTATGTACCCCTGGCTGGCCTCGAAGTCTCCGAGATCCTCCTGCCTCAGAGTGTTGGGATTATGGGCGCATGTTAGCATGTCCAGCCTGCCCTTCTTCTTGCCCCTGGGAGCTGCATGGTAGCAGTGAGTCCCAGGCCTGTCAAGAGTGATACAGGGCATAGGATATATGGGCCTCCAAATAATATAAGGGAAATATAACTCCCAACCTGCTAGATGTCTGAATGTGTCAAGTTCACATTCTCCAAAATCAAAGAATGAATTCTAGGAACAGCAGAGGTTAAGAGTAGGAAGAATTGGGCCGAGGATTTAGCTCAGTGGTTTCACTGCCTGCTGTGCAAGTGCAAGGACCCAAGTTCGATCCCCCGTACCAAAAAAAAAAAAAAAAGAGTAGGAAGAATTTATTGAAAGATAGCTTTTGTCTGAGAGAGACAGAAGGGGACCTGGAAAGTGAGTTGTCTGCCGACCCCCACTTCTCCAGGGTATTTTATTGAGCAAAGCCACGAGGTGAGGCGGGTTCAAGGTGGGACAAAACTACAGTCAACTAGTAAGATTACATGTACAGTCCGTTAGGTAATATTGATCCAGTGGGGAAGCACAAGGTGGGCATGAGGTGGGACAAAACTGCTCAACCAGTAAGATTGCAAGTATAGTCATTAGGTAACATTGATTAAATTGGGATCAAATGGGGAAGCTAGTCTCGTAGTAGCAAGCAACACGGATTTACAGGCAGGGAGGGGTCCAGGACCTTTCCTGGGAGGGAGGGGTTAAGGTCTTGGTCCCCCCTAGGTGGTTGATGGCTATTTGGAATATCAGTCACTGCTGCTCCTCCCCAGAGGAAGTACGTGGTTGTAGGCATCCTCCTTTTCTTGAAGCCTGGCTTTTAGAGAATGAGCCTCAGGCCATTCTCTTCTGTGCTGAGGGCCAGGCCTAGCCTCACTGCCTTATAGTATTTTCTAACTAGCTTAGCTGTCTACCATAATAGCCTCTGTCCAGTCGTCCTGTCTCCACGAGACCTCCGGGGACAGTCTCCCCGCTGTGTGGCCAGCACCTGGCTCAGGCCCTGGCGGCTTCCCCTGTGGGAGCTGAGGCTGCTGGTTTGGGGTTTGCTGGAGAGAGCCCTGAGCAGGGCTTGGCCCCAGGGCCACCCTGGGGAGTTGTTAGGAGACCCGTGCTGGGGCAGAGGGCAGCACCTGCCCAGCACCTCCCGGCTGACTCCGCAGCACCCCAGGTGGGAGCAGCCCTCTGACCGGAAGCTGCCGTTGCGGAGAGTTCTGTGTCCCCGCCCCACTGCCCGCCCCATTGCCCGCCCACTCTGCCTCCACTCCCTGTGTGAAGCCTTTCCTGACCCTCCGGCCCGGGCGGGGGAGCTCCTGGCTCCAGCTCTGGAGCTGTTGCCCTCTGTCAGGAGCCTTGTAGACAGGGACTCTTCCGGGTGCACGGCCTCGTGTGGCTCTGCGTGGCTCCACTGGCGGCCCTATGCCGTGCTCGTCCTCTGGGTCTCCCGCCCGTGGCTCCCCAGCTCCTCCCGGAGGCCCAGGCGTAAGCAGGCTCTGCGCTGTCACGCTCAGCCCAGGAGACCCAGGCGCAGCGCTGGGAGTCAGTCTTTCCAACCTTAATCACCACCTCGGCAACAATTACCTGTGACCTAATAAGGGAACGGAGCAGAGTCGCAGCTGCAGCGGGGTTTGGGGCAGGACTTGTGTCAAGGAGAAAAGGAAAACACCACAAGAAGGAGCAAGGACGTGCTGAGGGGGGCAGGCAGTGGAGTTAGCACTCTGGGCCTGGCTCCACTGGGGGCCCCCGACCCTTGTCACCGCATGCCAGTGCTGCTGTGCAGATCCTAGGAGGAGTGCCCACAAGACTGGACGTCCCTCACAGCCCCTCACCTGCTGGCTCCCCATGCTGAGGGGCAGTTTCATCCTGCATCCGTGTGCCCAGGAGCTCGGCGCAGGGGAGGGGCTGCTTGCACTGGGCCCAGGAGCCCTGCAAACTCGAGTTGTAGACAGACAGGAGAGGGCCCTACAGCCCAGGGAGGCCCGAGCCTGGCCCAGTCCTGTGCGTTCCCTGGGTATCCCTAGGTGGCCGGAGAAGCAGCCAGCTCTGCATGGGTTTATTCCGAGCTCCCAGTAGAGCTGGAAGCAAGCGAAGGAGAAAGGTTCCAGGGCAGCGGTTAGGGACAGCTATAGGGATGTCGGGTGACATGGACCTGTGGCATTGACCCTGTGGTGAAGGGGTGGAAGCGGGTGACGGGACAGCAGGCAGCACAGCACTTGGTCTGAGCAGCTGGCAGCTAGGCAGGAGGCGGTGGGGCGGGTGCGTGGAGCAGAGGTCCCCGTGGGTGTCCGGGGCCGTGGGGATGGGAGCCTGGAGGGGCAGATAGAAGTTCTGTGAGCGTGGGTGAGCACAGGGGAGGGAATTGGGCCACCAGGAGAGCAGGCTGGGTGTGGGGACCTTGGGGCCAAGGGGCCAAGACTCAGGTAAGGCAGTGGGGACAGATCTCCCTCTCCTCTCTCCCTCCTCCCTCTTTGTCCCCTCTTCTCTCCCTTCCTCCTTCTCCTCCCTCTCTCTTCCCTCCCTCCCTTCCCTGGGGATGGAACCCAGGCACCCCCCCTCCCCACTCAGGCTCTCTACCATTGAGCTACACCTGAGCCCAGCAGCTCTCTCAGCACCTTGAGCGAGGATGGCGGGCAGCTCAGGGCTGGGGTGGAAGTCAAGGACAGCCCATAGCTTCAGGGTCTCCATAGATCATCACACCAGAGTCACCAGACACATGCTTAAAATGCAGGCTCTGTGCCCTACCCCGACCCGACCCCACTGAATCAGAATGCCTGCCAAGTGAGCCTTGAAATTTGCATTTTATTTTATTTTTTTGACAGGGTCTTACTAGGTAGTTAGGCTGGCCTTGAACTCACTATGTAGCCCAGGCTGGTCCTGGCAATTCTGCCTCAGCCTCCCGAGTGCTGGGATTACAGGCATTACACCTCACCCGTGTAAATCTTCATTTTAAACAAGCACCCAAAGCAGGTGAGATAGCACCTGTAATCCCAGGTACTTGGGAGGCTGAGGCAGGAGGATTACTTGAGCACAAAAGCTCAAGGCCAATTTAGACAACATAGCAAGACCCCATCTCCCAAAACAAAAAAGCTCCCAAAGTGATTGTGATACTCAGGGTCTGAAGTTTGAGGAAATGCCAGGACTTTAGGTAATGAAGGGAGAGGCCTGGAGGGGCCTGGAGGGGCCTGCACTTCCTCTTCTGTCCCATTGCACACTCTGGTCCTGGAGAGCTTGTGTTTGGGGAAACAGAAGCATGGGCAGGAGTCCTCGTGTGGGAGCACAGAGTGCAGAGAGGGTGTGGGGGACACATTACGCTGACACTGAGGTCCTTCGGCGAGTTACACCACTGGCGTAGATGCTGGCGTAGATGCTGGTCATGATCTTTCACAGATGAGTAAACTGAAGCCAGGTTACCATGGGTAAACCAGCAGTCAGGGCTGCCGGGGCCCAGGTGCATGTTTCTGGGCTTTGGTACCTACCTGTGGGAGCAAGGGAGGCCCCAGGCCTGTTCGCAGCTGGCTGGTGTCCCCACTCCACCTGGCAGGCTTGGGACAGTGGTTTTCAGCCTGGGCCCAGTGGGTGCTGCTGAGCCTTGAGCTGCTGAGACTGCAGTGAATCAATGGCTGCTGTTGCCGTTGCCATGGCAACCAAAGTGTGGTGCTGTTTCTGGGGAAAAGCCATCCCCTGGGCCCTGGGGAGGTGGGAAATGTACAGAGCGCCTGCTCCGGCTCTGCACTGCTGGAAACAGTGCCTGCTGCCCGTGAGTGTTGGGTTGACTGGGAGGACCCAGCGTGGGGTGGCGCCCAGCCCTGCCCCCTGAGGACCAGCTGGGACCTGGTTTTCCAGGCAGTGGTTCCACGGGGCCGGTGGTGGGGCCAGTGGCAGGGCTGTTGCTGCAGTGGCAGCAGGTAGCAGGTGCCCATAGCACACAGGCAGGACGAGGAGCTCAAGTGGGTGCTGTGATTGTGCAGGAAGCCCGGGACACCTGGTGAGGGGCAGCTGGTGTCCCCTCCCAGTGTGGTTGGCACAGGCCTGGCCGAAAGCACTTGGCCAAAGTCAACTCCTGGCCCTGGTGGCTGAACCCACGGTCCAGGCCAGGGGGTTCCTTCTATCCGCGGTGGGTGTGGAGGATGGGCTTCTGAGCCTTCCTGTTCCTCTTGTGTACCCCAAGGCAGGTGTGAGGCCCCGGGGCAGCAGGCAACAAGTCTCACCCTGGCCAGAGTGGGGTGAGGACTTCGGGTGGCAGAGCAGGGCGTGTGGTCACGCAGGTTGGCTCAGAGGCCCTCTTGGCTCCAAACCAGGTCCTGTGGGTGCCCATTCATGCCCAGTGCCACTCCTGGGACCCTGCCCTTTTCCCCATTTTTTGAGACAGGGTCTTGCTTTGTAGCCCAGGCTGCCCTCGGAACTAAGAATGATCCTCCTGCCTCAGCTTCCCAAGTGCTGAGATTACAGGCATGGGGCACCACACCCGCTTCCCCCCCCTTTCCTCCAGTGAGGTCCCACCGGACCGTGAGCCTCAGGCACCCAGAGGCCTCTGCAAACTTGGGCCCTCTGTCCCAGCGACACTGCTCCTGCATATTACTGCAGCCTCCCTGCCACTGGTACAATGCAGGGGTTCATGCCCAGCGGGGCACAGGCCAGTGACCCCATTGTCTGCCGTCTGCGCCTCCCACCAGCTTCCCTCTCTAAGCCCCTGGATGTTTGGCATTTTTCTCTCCCCATCACTTGACTGGCTCTATTCAAGGGGCCAGGCTGGCACTGGTGTGGGGTGGGAGGCTGGTGGGCGCCCTCCTTGGCTCAGAGAGCCCAGCTGTCCAGGTGGCTGAGCCACGGGGACAGGGAGAAGGGACAGGCCTCCCAGGTGGTGCTCTGAGTTCTGTGCTGAATTGCCTACAAGGTGTCCCTGGCTGCTTTGGTGATTTGTTTTCAGTGATAGGGATTAGTGCCAGGGCCAGAGCCTTTGTACTGACCTATGTCCCCAGCCCTTTTATTTTGAGACAGGGTCTCGCTAAGTCACTAAGTTGCCCAGGCTGGGTTTGAACTTACGACTCTCCTGCCTCAGCCTCCCAGAATCCTGGGATGTTTTGAAATCCTGAGTCTCGGTTCCATGCTGATAGTGACAGGTGGATTGGTCTGGTTTCTGCCAGGAGGCCTGATGAGGCTTGGTATTCTAGAGGACGGGCAGGCCAGTCATTTCCGCAGGGAAGGCATACCCCAGTCCCTGGCAGCATTCAAGGTGTGGGACTGGATCTGGGTCTGGTTCCGGGTCCTCCCTCTGCTGTGTCTCACCAAGCTGCTTCATCCTGCTGAGGTCCAGATTCAAACTTGAGATCCTCCTGCCTCAGCCTCCCAGAATTCTGGGATTCTATGGCTGTGCCACCACATCTGGCTACTAGGCCCTACCTTCTAAAGGTCCTACCATTCCCCACGGCACCATCAGCTGGGGGCCATAGAAGATCCAAAGCATGCCGGTCATGAAAATCAATTCCTGTGCTTTCTTCTAAGACTTTTTTTTTTTTTTTGGTACCGGGGATTGAACTTGGGGCCTTGCACTTGTGAGGAAGGCGTTGGGACCACTGGGCTAAATGCCTGTCCCTCTTCTAAGATTCTTGTAGCTTTACTTTTGTATTGAGATCATCGATCCATTTTGAGCCAATTTTGATATTTGGTGCTTCAGGTGAGGGTTCCATGTCATGTTTTGCATGTGAATGTCCCATTGTCCCAGCGTCTTCTCTTCAGTTCTTTCCTGATCACTGTCTCAGTGCTCTTGTCAAAAATCAGCTAACATCCCCCCCCCCAAAAAAAATCAGCTAACTGTAAACAGGGGTGTGGGGGGGTATTTCTGAACTCCGTCTCGCCCCTCCCACCTCCTTGCCTGTCTTGTCAGGACCCCCAGTATTGTCCACTGTAGCTGTTTTGAAACCAGGAAATGAGTCTGACTTTGTCCTTCAATTTCGAGGTCATTTTGGTTATTTTGGGTCCCTCATTTCCGTATGAATTTTAGGGTCAGTTTATCAATTTCTACCAAAGAAGCATATGTGGGATTTTGAAGGGATTGTGCTGAATTTCTTTCAACAATATTTTGTACTTTTCAGAGTACAGATTTTGCACTTTGTTAAATATATTCCTAAGGACTTCATTATTAATGCTAATACAAGTGGAATTACTGCCTTAATTTCATTTCAGATTATTCTTTACTAGTATATAGAAACACAGTTGGGTTTTGTACATTGATGTTGTACCCTGCAACTTTAATTTATGAGTTTTAATACTGTACTTTTTTAGCAAATTCCTTAGAATTTTCTACATACAAGGTCATGTCCTCTACAAGTACAGTTTTACTTTTTCTTCTGTATTCTCGATGCCCTTTACTTCTTTTTCTTGCCTTATTGCCCAACATCAAACCTTCAAAGCCGTATAAGGCCAGGGATGTAGCTCAGTGATGAGCGCTTGCCTAGGATGTGTAAGGCCCTGGGTTCCATTCCCAGCACTGAAAAACAAAACAAAACAAAAATATTGAATAGAAATGGTGAAAGTGAGCCGGGTGTGGTAGTGAGCACTGTAGTCCCAACTACTCAGAACCTTATCTCAGAAAAAAAAAAAAAAAACTGAGTGAGGTGGTAGTGCACACTTGTAATTCCAGGGCTCCAGAGGCTGAGCCAGGAGGATTGCCATAGGTTTGAGGGCAGCCTGTGGACCACATAGTGAGTTCAAGACCAGCCTGAGCTATATAGCAAGACCTTGTCTCAAAAAAAACACAAAAAACCCAAGGGCTGGGGATGTATCAGTGGTGCTGCGGCCTGCCTGGCAAGCACAAGGTCCTGAGTTCCCCCCCAGTGGGGGTGGGGGGGAGTCTGCATCCAAGAGAGTCTGGAAGAGCTTGTGGCCCATCTGTCCCTAGAGCAAGGCTCCCTGTGGTTGCGCTGGAAATGGTGAGTCTCCTGGGGCAGCACCGGGCTGTAGCTGGGCGGTTCCTGGCCTGGCAGCATGGTGGCAGACCAGGGACTGCTGCAAAGCTTTTGCTTCAGTGTCCTGTCAAGTGGTCATCACAGTCCCCATTCAGTCTCAAGAGGGTGACCTCCCCGTCTGCCCTCCTTCCAGAGCAGGACGGCCATTGGCGGAGGAGCTGGAATTCTGGCCCTAGGCCCCTTCCCCTGCTGCTCCACTTCCTCCAGGGCACCCATGCTATTTCCGTGCCTGCAGCTCCCTGCAGAACCCCACAGTCCCCAGGTCCCCAAGGGAAAGCCTGTGAGGCATGAGGCCTCCAGGAACCAGTGATTGCCACCAAGGCATCTTCTGCTGACACCACTGGTTGCTGTTGCCTGTTGCCCCCTCAGTTGCATGCCCAGGGAGCCAGCCCTGGGGGAGGTGGGCATCATAGGTGAGCAGCTTAGCTGGAGCTGCGTGATGGAATCAGTTTGCATTGCCAGGACGATGCCACCTGTAGCGCTGCTGTGTGCTCCAGGCCTGGGCGAGAACAGAATGTCCCTGGGAAGACAGGGAGCATTTGTCGGGCTTCTCAATAAGGGGGCTCCTCCTAAGCACCAGAAGCCCCGAGGTCCTTCGCAGAAGCCTCATTTTCTTAGTTTATTTTTTTAAATCTTTTTTTTTTTTTTTGGTACCGGGGCTTGAACTTGGGTCCTTGCACTTTCGCAGCAGGTAGCAAAACCACTGAGCTAAATCCCTGGCCCTAAGCCTCATTTTCTTTTCAGGAACCCACGCTGTGCAAGAGAAGGCGGGAGCAGGGTGGGTGGGTGACAGGCAGGTCCCCTTGGCATGCCCTTCTGCCTTGCCAGATGAAGGTGTGGCTCTGTGATGTCACACCCTGCGCTCAGAGCCCCCCTTCTGTAGCACCACCCCAAAGCCAGCCCACTGGGCACTGCCCACACCAGCCCACCCTTGGGTGGCCTCTCCTGACCCTGCTGTTCCAGTGGCCCCCTCCCCAGAGAATTCCTCCTGTAGTGCAGCCCAGAAGTTTGTTCAGAAGGCCCTGGGCAGATGTTGTGGTCAGGGGCAGGATGCAGAACTACCCTTTAGCAAAGGAACCCAGCGCAGGGAGGCCGGGTGGACTCCCCTTGCTCACGTGCCACAGCTGGGCTGCCCTGCCCTCCTGGTGGCTCATTCTGGGTGCGGGTGGCTTAGCCTCTCCAGCTCCTTCCTCCTCTGGATACCCTGCCTGGCTCTGTGTCAGAGCCCTGTCAGAGCCTGTCTTACGGAAACAGGACAAAGGCGGGGATTTCATGAGTGCTTGGACCGGAATCTCCAATTCAGGATTAAGACAAGTACTGATAAGGGTCTCCCGCATTGTCTGTCTGAGAGTCTGGCAGCCAGCAGGCCAGAAGGGGGCCTGACCACGCTCCTGGAACAGGTGTTTGGGTTTGGGCAGAGGACAAGCTGTTGCAAAGAGTGGCTATGAAAAACCACCAGGCACAAGCCTCCACAGGGTCAGCCTGGAGATGGGAGGAGATAGAGGAGGTTCCCAGGAGCCGGGGCTTCGGTGAACCTGGAGCAAGGGGTCTGGGTGGAATGGATCAGTGCTCCAGGGCTGAAGCCTGCGTCCTTATCCAGGCTTCTTCCTGCTATGCAGCCTTTTAGTGGCCTCTGAGCCTCCCCCTGCAGCCCCATGGGGGGCGGGGGCCGTGTGCCCCAGCCAGGCTGCAAGGAAGACCAGAGGGGAGGCGGCTCCCTGCAGCCCCTCGAAGGCAGTGGGCGGTACAGAGGGCTGGGGAGGCCCTGCAGCCCCCCTCTTTGTCCCGATCGTCCATCAGCGACTCTTGTCCCTGTCTGCAGGTGCAGAGGACGTGGTGACGGCCTTCTCCAGGTCAGAGACAGAGGACCGGAGGCAGTAGCCGCTTCGAGCCCCTCGGGACGCCCTGGGAGCTGTCAAGGGCCAGGCGAACTGTGTGGCTCCCGCCGAGTGGCAGCGACCACCGTCCCTCCTCCCTCCCCCGCCCCCCCCCCAGCCTGGCCACTGCCGGGCTGGCGCCCCAGGGGACACCAGCAATGCATTTACGGTGGGCTTAAAGGGACGGACTCATGATTGGCTGCAGGAAGAAACCTTTTTATTTTTAAATCTTGACCAACGGAAACCTTTTATTTTTATTTCTGACTCTAATTTTTTTAAAAATTTGCGCCTCGGTATCTGGCTTCCCAGGAAGTTGTCCGAGCTCTGGTGCTTTATTTAGGTCATTTTTTAGGAATGTGAAGAGGCCGAATTGGCTGCTTAAACTGGAAAAGGATGGTGATTGGCTGGCTGGTGGGACAGGGTCTTGTATGTGATTGGCTGCAGGTGTTCTGCTGATACCAACAGCTTCATTATGCTGAATGCAGAGAACAGGGTCTGGGACGTTGGTTATATTTGACTTGAAAAAACAAAAGGGCAATCAAGTGCACTTTGCAATATTTATTACACAAAGAGCTTGCTGCCGCCTTCACGTGTTGGGTCTATGTTTGAACCTGATTGGCATTTGGTGCATGTGTCTGGGGTCCCATTGCTCACCCATCACCCCTGTTGCCATGGAATTGCTGCCACTCCACTTGCTTCGGACCTGGGTCCACCTGCACATTGCATTCACCTTAATGACCACCCCTGCCATACCTGTGAGCAGACCCAAGGGACCCAGGCACTGTCCCCAGGTGGACAAGAGGGTCCCTAGGGAGCTCTGTTCTCCACCCACAGTCCAGAGTGGAGAGGTGATCAGGGTATGGGCCTCACTGCCATGGGCTGGCACCAGCCCATCTGCCCCAGTGAGACACCGTTTGGAGGCCTGGGCAGCTCTGTCCCCTCTGCCATTCTTCCCACCCCACTTCCTGAGCCCTCATCTGGGGCTCTCCCTGGAGAGGAAAGTTGCTGCTCCCAGCTGGAAGCCCTGAGACCGTCTGGGGGGGGGGCGGTGTCCTTGCCCAGCATCTACATGAGAGCCCTGACCCACCCAGCCAGGCTCCCCAGCATCTCCCACTGGGTACTGGGTCCCGGCAGCAGCCAGGTGCTCTCACCCGAGCCTCCACTGTACTCTGTCTCTGTCACCTGGAGGGACAGCATCATTTATTTGTGAAGTACCCACCCGGAAGGCTGGCTGGCTGGGCTGTCCCTGACCAGGTCCTCAGACTCAATCCAGAGTCACATTTGAGAACGGTGCTGGGATGGGGACCCCGTGTCCCCCACCCCCACTGCTTCCCTGGGAGGCTGAAGAAGGTAGGTGGCAGAGGTCCCTTTCCTGCCCTGGGTTCCTGGACCATTGTCCCCTTCTCAGGGCTGGGGGCTCCTGCATGTCATGGAGTGTGCAGGAGCTCACTGTGTCCTTAGCCCAAGCCCTGGGGTGCCCATTGTCATGGAGGGTTCATCCTAGCAGAAGGACTTGAGTGACCACTACACATGGGCCCTGGGCCTGCTATGGGACAGGAACCCCCAAGGCCATGGTTCCCAGGGAAGGAGGACAGTGGGAGGTGTCTTCCCCCAGGAGGAGCAGTGTGTGCATGCAGGTGCAATGTGAGTGTGCACACTCAGGGCACACACTCAGGTACTCCCAGCTCTGTGGCTCTGAGCTCCTGCTGAGCTTGGTCACAGCCTTTGGAAGCAGACGTTGCTGGCTGCCCCTTCTCTCTGATCCTGTCACCCCATCAAGGGTGGAGTGTTCTCTGCCCCAGCTTGTCCTTGTTGCAATCCTGGGCCTTGCTCTTCTTCTAACAGTGACAGCCCTGGTCTGGGTCATCTTCTGAGGAAGGGAAGTGCAAGTGTTGCCATGGCTTCACATTTCAACTGAAAGTAGAGCTAGCTGCTGGAGAAAAAAAGGAACAATAAAGATTTTTCTTAGCTTAGTGGCCGAGCTGAACTGATTTCTCCCTGAAAGTCAGGGCTCTCAGGAGTCCTGGAAGCACACAGAGTCCTTCCCCAGGGAGCCACGGGACAAAGGGACAGCGGCACCAAGTTTGGCAACAGTCTGTGGCCTGGACTGGTGCTTGGGCTGGAGGGATTTCCCGGCCTGCCTACTGACTCACACCCTCAGGAAGAAAGAGCCCCTTGGCCTTGGAGATTCCAGGGATGATCTGGTGGCGGTACCGAGGCAGGTGATCTTCGGGGCACCCTGCCACTTCAAAACAGCACCTCTCAGAGTGTGGGGACCCCACTGCTCTGACACCCAAGAGAAGTCCACACAGAGCATCCATCCCTGCCATCATCCAGAGTGGAGAATTTATTGACATGCAGCTGTGTGTTCGAGTTTAGAAGCTGAGCTCATTTCTCATTCAGGGAATTTTGCTTTGGAAGCATTTTCTAGAAATGTTCATTTCCACCCTTCTGAATCCCTGTTTAGGTCTCTTTCCCACCCTGTTTATAATGGACTCGCTGCTTCTGTTTCCTTTTCAAAAACTTTCTCCAGCTCTAGATGCTCTCAGGTTTTCAGAATATGGACCTGGCTGACAATCCCAACCTCAAGCCTTGGGGTCAGGCTGGGTGCCTGTGGTCCCAGCACTCGGAGTCTAAGGCTGGAGGATCGCTTGAGCCAGGAGTTCAAGGCCAGCATGGGCAACATAGTGAGTTCAAGGTCGGCCTGAACTGCATAGCGAGACCCTGTCTCAAGAAAAAGAAAAGAACAGCAAATAAAAGTAGCTATGTTAGCCAAAAATTACAAACAGATGTACATTCATGGGCCCATGCTAGGTAAATTCTGTGTCCACTCCACCCTCCACAGTGCTCTGCCAACCCTGTTGTCCCTCAGAAGGACCAGCTGGCTGCAGTCCTGCCTGCCCAGCCCCGAGCAGAGCCAGACCGAGCCGACCAGAGCTGTCCAACCTGTTGTGTCTGAAACAGGAAGTAGGCCATGTAGAAGGAGCCAGGGCTCATGGGCAGGTGAAGGGAACCACTGGGGCCAGGGGTGGCTCCCAGGTCCCTCAGCCCACACAGCAGGCCCCTCCTGGGGTGGCCTTCCTGGGTCCGGGGGCACGTGGCAGGTCCACACTCTGAGGGCAGGAGTGGGACTGTGAGGCAGGGTGGGGGTGCGGTGAGGGAGCAGGTGAGCACTAGAGCACCTTGTCCTGGCCCTGCCGTTTCCAGCCCCCACCCTGTGGAGAGCGGTCGGGATGAATGAAGCGCTTCTCCTCCCTGACAGGTGAACATCCAGGCTGCTCCTTGCTTTGAATGGAGTCCTTTGTCTTGGGGAAACTGATCCCCTCAGTGGCTCCCAGTCCAGCTGGTGGGGCCAGGAGCCAACTTCCAGAGCGGATAGCTCTGAGGGCCCTCCCATGGGGGCCCCATGTCCTCTCTTTCTCTCCCAGTGGCTCAGGACTGCCACCCCTTTCCCCAAGGAGGAGCTGGGTCCAAGCTGACCTGGGCTGAGGTTAGAAAGTGCTCACGCCTTGCCTGCTGTCCCCAGAATGAACTGGGTGTTCGGGGGGGGGGGCGGAGACTCCGAGGAGCCTAGGAGGTGGGGTGCAGCTGGTCCTGATTGAAGAGATGCTTCAGGGGACAAGGGCAGGAAATCGATGCCTTTCAGATGTCAGCCAGAGTCTCACCTTCTTTTTCTCTGGGACACTGAACTGTCCCTTCATGGGGGCCACCAGTACCAGTCCTGCTGGGCAGGAAGTCAGGTGAGCTGGCACCTCCCAGCCCTCCCTGGGCCTCTTCCTGGTCCCCAGGGAAGGGGAGGAGGAGCACCTGCGACAGGTAGCTCCCCTGTTTGCACACCTGTGGGAGCCCCACCCTGCCCTGCACAGCCCTGGGAGGCGACTTCAGACCCAGAGCCTCTTGGAGTTCCCACTTCCTGGCCCATGGGGGACCCCAGAAGTTCATGTGTTGGAAACATAATCCCCAAATTTACGTGACAGTGGTACCGGAAGGGGCCTTTGAGAAGTCTTTAGGGTTAGATGAGGGTGTTTGGGGGTCGTGTGAGGTGCTGATGGTTCTAGAAGAAGAGGAAGAGCTGGGCTGAGGCAGGAGAATGGCAAGTTCGAGCCCAGCCTGGACAACTGAGTGACTTAGGAAGACCCTGTCTCAAAACAAAACAAAAAATGATGCTAGGAATGGAACTCAGTGTGATGGCTCTGGACCAAAAAAAAAAAAAGAAGGGGAGTTGGAGGGGGAGGAAAAGGAGCTGGGTGTGGTAGGGCATGTGCAAAATCCCAGTGGGTTAGGAGGCTGAGGCAAGAGAATCAATCACAAGTTCAAGGCCAGCCTGGGCCACTTAGACCATTTCTCAAAATTAAAAAATGAAAAAGAAAGCTGGGGATTTAGCTCAGTGATGAAGCACCTGCCTTATAAGCACAAGGTCCTGAGTTTGATCCCCAGTACCGGGGAAAGAAAAATGAAAAAGAGCTGGGGATGTAGTTCCATGTGAAGGCCCTGGGTTCAATCCCCCATACAAAAAGTAAATGAATAAAGCGAAGAGAGGCCTGGGCTGGCATCCTCTAACTAACCCAGCTTGGTTTCTGGATGCTCTTGTGTGCAGGTGTGTAGCACTTTGCCCACGCTGTCCCCAGTGATGGACAGGGTAAGCGTGTCACGTCCCTGGGCTGCCCCAGTGGCACCTGAGCATCCACCCTGACCCACCAGCCGTGACCATTACTGTGTATCCCTGCCAGTGTACCTCCAGGCTGAGCTGCTTTTTCTAGAAATTCCTCTTCCACCGGAAATGTAGATTTAGACTTGGGAGGCTGAAGCAGAAGGACACCTTTGAGTTCTATTCCAGCCTGGGCTCCATGTGAACTTGAGGCTCCTGAACCACAATGTGAGACCCTGTCTCAAAAAAACCCCAAAAATAGATAAATCTAGATTTAGGGTATCTGTGCCCACCACATCCACCTTTATGTCCACATTTCTGGGGCAGGGGAGTCGCCATGGTGTACTGTGAGAAAGCTGGAGGCCGCCCCGCAGCGGGGAGACTGGGATCTGCATTTGCCAGAGGTCTGACTCGGGACACATGGTTGCGATTGTTGGGAGGAAGGGGGAGCTGAGAATACCTACCCCACAGGGAGCCACTGTGTAGAGGAGCTGACCAGGCACAGCAGGTGGCCAGGGCGTACAATGGCCGCGTCTCTCTGCCCCACCCTCTCTGCGCCTAAGTCCTCCAAAGTACTTGTCTGTGGCTCAGGGTGGGGAGGGCCCAGCCCGGGACCCACTGGGCCCTTGCTAAACGATTTCTAATGACTAAGGCAGAGCCCAGATGATCCCTTCTTGGTGGCTGCTGGCCAAGCCAAGCTGCCTCCTGCCACCCCCACGGAGCCTCTGTCCCCTAAGCCACGTGCAGGGGAAGGGTGTTAACGGAGCAGATCCTCAGCCTTCCCCAACCCCAGCCCAGAGAGGGTCCCCAAGATGGACTGTTCTGGCCCTGCAGGCAGGCAGGCAGGCAGTGGGCAGCACCGGCGCGGGAGCTCCA
Source organism: Heterocephalus glaber (assembly GCF_053883595.1). Lineage (NCBI taxonomy): Eukaryota > Metazoa > Chordata > Mammalia > Rodentia > Bathyergidae > Heterocephalus > Heterocephalus glaber. The sequence continues at coordinate 5,976,719 of NW_028258299.1, read as the reverse complement.
AAGGACCCTCCTGCTGCCTGTGCTCAGTCTCCAAATAGAATCACAGTCAGGGAAGGGATAAAATTAAATCCTTGATCGTGATCAAGTGGTAAAAAACCTCTTCAGAACCAGCGGTTCCTTCCTGCTGCAGTCAACTCTGCTCCAGAGCAAGGAGGAGGAGCAGGAGGAGGAGGAGGAGGAGAGAGTGAGCCAGTGTCTGAGGCGCATTGTCCCCACCCATCCCCCTCTGCTGCCAACACAGCCCCCAGGGCCGAGGCACCCCCTCCCCAGATGGGGAAGCACTCGCCCTAGCACGGCTGCCCTGGGAGGAGGCCCATGCCTTGCTGAAGGAGGCCAGTCCTGGCACTGGGCACGCAGACGTGGTTTTGAATCCAGGCCTTGCCAGTTCTGGCTGTGTGTCATGGGCGAGCCCCTTGAGGTCTCTGAGCCTCTGTTTCCTGACGTAGAAGGTGGAAATGACCATGGGCCACCTTCTCCGTGTCACCCGCATCCACCGCCATGGTGTGCCACCTTGGAAACGTGGGGAGCAGCTTCCCCCGGGCTGAGCTCAGAGGGCTGTGCCGTCTGGATGGAATTCAGACCCGAGATGGACTGAAGGTCCACCCTGTGGCCTTCTTTTTTTGTCTCCATGCAGGGGACCCCGGGGATCCCCACCTTTGACCTCCCTCTTAGGTTGGAAGCCCAGTTCATGGGGCCTCCTCGGAGCAGGGTATGGGTCCAGGTGGCCTGGGGTAGGGACAGCCAGTGTGGGAGCTGAGATGCCCCCAGGTGGTGGCGACTCCATCCCCCTTCCCAGCCTCAGAACTCACAGAAGCCACATCTTCTCACCCAGGGCCCTGGCCTGGCCCGCAGGCAGTGCCCACGTGGCTGGAGCTGTTGGCACCTGGCAGGACAGAGCCTGCTGGGCACCAGGATGCCCAGGGAGGACACAGGCACACCTTGGCTGGACACTTAGCAAGCCGAGAGGAGAAATAATGGGGTAAAAATAGCCCTTTGTTTACCGTAGGCCACACATCCTTGTGAGTCCTTGTGTGAAAGGAGCCAGAGAAGCAGGCGGGGTCCTGGCGGAAGGAACTGAGCATCTAGTGGGGACAGGTCTGGCTGCCAGGCAACAGGTCACCATACTGGGCCAGGCCTCTTCTGCGGCTATGGCTGCATTCCCTCAGAAAGACTGCCCCCAAGCTGTGCCTGGCGGCACATGCCGTAATCCCAGCACTCTAGGAGGCGGAGGCAAGAGAATGTGGGCAATTTATTGATTTAATGAGACCCTGTATCAAAATTTAAAAGTTTTAAACAGGCTGGGGATGTGGCTCAGTGCAAAGGCCCTGGGTGTCATTGCCAGTACCAAAGGGGGTGGGGAAAAAAAAAAGAAAAAGAAAGACTGGCCCCCCCAAGCCTGAAGGAGGCCCATGGTATGTGGGGGGCACACACTGGTCGCCAGCGCCCTGCCCCTGTTGGCCTTTGTCTCCAGGGATGGTGCAGCAGTGCAGGGGAGGCTGGCCATAGTGGGCCAGGTACTTTTTCTGGCCGAGCCACCCCCAGGTCCCATCAGAGGGGCAAAGCTCCTCAAGGACATGCCCAGGAGGGGCGGCCTGGACTCTGCCCCCCTCTCCACCCTGAGGCTCTGAGCCCTAAACCACCTGGCCAGCGTCCAGCTCCCCTTAGGCTTCTTGAGAGTAAACCAGCCCTGACCACACCAGCCAGGCCCCTGCCAGGCCCCGCAATGCTGCTGGACCAGTAGGCAGAGATGCAGGAGCAGCCCTAGCCCCCGGCAGCTGAGACTGCAGGGAGAGGGACCCGGCTGGCCCAGACGTGTGCAGGGTGGGCTGCTGTCCCCGGAGCTCCTGCACCTGCAGGTGGGGCTTTCCTCCAGCCTTGTCCTGTGGCTCAAGATGGGATCAGGGAAGCAATGGCTCTGCTGGAGGCCCCTGGAAGTGGCTTGGGGAGGGTGGTTTGTTGGGACAAGCCGGGGAGTTTGGGCTTGCTGGAGCTGGCTCGGCACTGTCACACAGGCCCAGGGAAGCTCCAGCTGGGGCCCGGGCTGTGGGGCCACAGGGACTTAGGGAGAGAGGACGAGAAGGGAGGCCCAGTACCCTTGGTGGCAGCAAGTGGATTCACACTGTCCCTCCTCCAGACTCCAGAGGATGGAGGGGTTCGGGCCTAGGAGATTACGCACCAACGCTCATCAGCTTGGGGGGGGCACTGGACAGGGAGTGGAGAGGGTCACCTTGGGTGACTCCATGCGCCTGAGCCCCAAGGGGCCTTGGAGGCGCTGTGCAGTTCCCCACTTACGCCCAGATGCCTACTTCCAGGCACATGATAGGATTCTGGTTCCCCCCTTAATTGTGGCCCTAACATGCTCTGGCCCACCAAGTGTGGGCAGAAATGATGGGTTGCTCAGGTGGAGCTTTACCAGGGCTTTGTAATGTCCCCGAGGCCCTCTGCTCCCCTCTCCCTCATCCCAGTAGAAGGGAAGCTTTGAGGACTTTGGCTCCTTCTCTACCGTGGCCCCAGGACCTGGCAGTTGTGGGCTCTCAATAAAGCCTTGTTAATGACTGAATAATCTTTTTTATTATTACTGGGGATTGAACCCAGGGCCTTCACACTGAGCTGTATACCCACCCTTTTATTACATTTTTGAGACAGGGTCTCCCTAAGTTGTACAGTTGCCCAGGAGGGACTTGCATCTCCCTGTCTCAGCCTCCTAGAGTGCTGGGATTACAAGTGTGCACCACCATGCCTGGCAACTGAATAATCTTGACCTTGGAATGGCTCCTCTGCTGATCCCTCTGTGGCCCACAGGTGCCATCACTCTTTTTTATACCAGAGTTGTGTTGACAATAAGAAAATCTGGGCCCGCCAGAGAGGAAGTGCCTGCCCTGCTCTACTAGCTCCATCCCTTGGGGATGTTTTGGGGATACTGGGGCCCCATGCCCACTGTCCTGTTGGGCTCTCTTGGCTGCTAAAGCAATCGGGCCCTACTAAAGGAGCTTGGGGACTAGGATTGGTAGGAATTTTGTTTGGTTGTTTGTTTGTTTTGAAACAGGGTTTTGATATGTAGTTCAGACTCACTTTGAAACTCTTGGTGATCCTCCTGCCTCAGCCTTCTAAGTTCTGAGATTGTAGGCATGCCCCACCGCACTCAGCTGGTCCAGGCTTTTTGGTTTCCAGGCAATAGAAACCCAACTCCAACAGGCTAGGGAGGCCCTGGGGGCAGCTCAAAGGACAAGCCAGTCCAAGAACCAGGGCTTTGGGGACTGGAACTGGGGGTTTGATGCTTCCTGGACACTTTCTCCCTTTCAGGCTATCTATGCTTGTTTCTCCAAGACTGCCTTGTGGCCTCATCAGCTCCAACCACAGACTGGCCTCCTCCTGTACTGGGACAGGGGTCCCAGCAACCTCTGGGCACAGAGACCTATTTTCTCCCAGGGCCCAAAGAAATCCCAAGGCAGTCTCTGATTGAACAGGTTTGGGTCACATGCCACCCATTGGACCAATCATGGTGGCTGGAGATTTAGTCATAATCCCATTGACTAAATGGCCAGGGTATAGCAGGCTGCTAGAGTGATGTCCTTTCTAGGGCCACATGGAGGGGAGAGGGTGGTTGTGGTTCCTAAAAGAAAGGTTGCTGTGTGGTCAGAGACAGGATGGTCTCAGAGTCACTTTAGGACTCTGGTGCTGGCTGTACCCTAGAGCCTGCAAAATCCCACCCTAATACAAACTTTAGCCTGCCAGGGGAGAGAAAGAGTTGGGCAGGAAGCAGACTTTCCTGTTTAGGTTTTTTTTCATTTTTTGAGACAGAGTCTTACTATGTAGCCCAGGCTGTCCTCGAACTCGTGGCGATCTTCCTACCTCAGCCTCCCAAGGCCTGGGACTACAGGCATGCACCACCACGCCTGGCTCTTCGGTTAAGATTAGGATCAGAATTTTCTTTTTTTTCCCAAGTAGACCGTGTTTTGCCGTCCTTGGGTGCCACCGTGGTGTTCTGTGGTCCCACCTGTAATGGCAGGCACCCCACAGGAGGGAAGCAGACTGGGCAAGGCTGCCCGCTGCGTGAGCCCAGGAGAGTTAGGGTACAGTAAGGGGCCCGAGAAAGTGTAGGTCCAGACATTCATCTTGGGGAGCTTTCCCTGTCTGATTTGGTCTCAGAACTCTGGAGACTTTCAGCTATTCTGAGGTCCACACCCTGAGAACTGCCACAGTACTAAAATCATATGTTCTGGTTCAGGCCTGAGCTCTGCTCCTTATGGATTGTATGACTTCCATGTGGCTCAGTTTCCCCATCTGTAAAATAAGTGATAGCCTCAAACTCCAGAGGATTATGGTAAGTGTGGAATGGGGACAGGTCTTGGAAGCTGGTCATGGTGGCACGTACCTGTGATCTCAGCACCCTGGGAGGTTGAGGCAGGAGGATTGCAGGTTCAAGCCCAGCCTAGACATTTTAGTGACTTAGCAAGGGGCTGCCTCAAAAGAAAGGGCCAAGGGTGTAGCTCAGTGAGAAGGCCCTGGGTTCAATCCCCGGTATCACCAAAGAACAACAACCAAAACCACAGACTCGTTTTGGTTCCAGTGTAACAGAGGCTGGAGCTCTGAAATCCGGTGTCAGCCAGACTGGTTCCTCCCAAGGCTGAGAGGGAAGGATTCGAGCTGCCTCTCTGCTGGGGTTGTAGACGCTGTCGTCAAGGAAGCTCACATCCTGAGGTTCTGGGGGTTAGGACATCCACATGCACGTTTGGGGTGACATCGTGCAAGCCCTAGCCAAGGGCACCCTCTCCTGTGAGCCTCTCCCCTCTCACCCGCCCAGCTCTGCTGCAGGAGGCACTAGGCTTGTGGCCGACAGGAAGAGAAAGAGAGACCGAAATTGTGTTAATTGCCACAATGCCAGCTCAAGAATTAATATGGGAGGGAACAAAGAACAAATGCAGTAATGACACATAATTGGGCATGAACTGCACCCTGGGCAGAGCTGTGCCCTGGGCTCTGCTGTTTATGCTGCTTTTTGAATTAGCTACGATGAACAAATTAACATCTGCCTCCCCTTACCCAGCTCAGAGGGGCTGGGGGCATCTTGTGGCCAGGTAAGGGCATCAGCTGCCAGCTGCGGGGTGAGGTGCCCGGACCCTTCCGGAAGCTGACTCTGCTGAACCTGCCTCGTAGGCACCGGGTGTGGGGAAGCCGAGATTTGGGGACAGTTCTTTGTCCTCTAAGCATGGGGGCCTCACACTCGGGGGGGAATGTGAGGGGCCCTGGGGCCCATTTGGATCACTTTTTGAGACCTCTGTAGCTGTGAGGTGGAGGCCAAGTCCACAGGCAGCTGGCTGACTGCTGAAGGGGGGCCCAGACCCCAAGAGACACAGACTAGTGCTGCTGTCCCCTCCTGCTCTGCAGGCATAGGCCCGGCTCTGTCTCCATGGCCCCAGGGACAGGCTACTGGAGCCTGTGCTGCCTACGCTTACCCTCGCAGGGAAGGTGTCCTCCTCAGGCCTGAGGCTGGCACGCACTTCCGTCCAGGCAGAGACCCCCACATCTGGGGCTCCTGGGCCTGGGCCTCCTCCTGCCCCAGGGTGGAAGGGAGTGGGGCTCTCAGGCTCCTCACCGGCTCTGCTGTCTCCTCTGGCCCTGAGGTTCCCGGCCTCCCAGGCCTGGGCAGAGGGCGGGGACCCATCTTGCTTGGTCCTCCCTGCCCCTCTCTGGCTCCTCCCACCAAGACCCGTGAGGAAGGACTCAGAGCCAGGCTGCTGCGCTGGCTGCTGGGGAGCAGCCTTCTCCTCAGCTGCCACCTCTGCTCTGCTCACATGCATCCTCTGAGTTGATCCCTGATGATCCAAGCCCTGCTCTGTGATTTCACTGAGGCAGTGCCCGAGCAGGGGCTGAGCAGTCCCAAGTGGCCTCCCTTCATGAGGGAACCAGCAGCTGGGCCCTGGGGGCGCTGATGGAGGTGGCACAGAGAGGGGTCAGGGAACCAGCAGTGCCTGACACTGGGACAGGCTGGCTGGATGTCTGGGGCCTGACTCCTTGCTGAGGATGACGGGCCGTGGACTGAAGCCACCCACCTAGGTCTGGCAGAGACCACAGGGCTCCATGTGTGGGGACCCAGGAACCACCAGACAGGGCAGGCAGGGAGGGGAGTGGGATGGTCACCCCTGCCCTGTCCACCCTGGGATGTGGGGTGACTCCGAACAGTCCTAGCTGGGAGGACAGGGCCCAGGCCCAGGGCCGAGAGCTCGCTGTGCATTATTGTTATTTATTTATTTATTTATTTATTTTTTTGGTACCGGGGATGGAACTCGGGTCCTTGTGCTTGCGCAGCAGGCGGCAAAACCACTGAGCTAAATCCCCGGCCCCATTATTGTTATTTTGTACGTGGTTCTGGCTTTTTTTAATTAGTATACATTTGCAGTACATAATGCTTATTTATGTTCATCTTAGGGAGTAGAAGCGTGTACTTAACATATTTTAATTCTTTTCTGTTGTTGTTTTTTTGAGACAGGATCTCACTTTGTAGTTCAGGCTGGCCTTGAACTCACTATGTAGCCCAGGGTAGCCTTGAACTCTCGTGGATCCTCCTGGCTCAGGCTCCCAAGTGCTAGGATCACAGGAGTGTGCCACCATGCCTGGCATATTTTAATTCTTTTTATCCCCCCATTCCTAGATCCCTTTCCTATTTGCAAAAGATTTGTCTCTTTTTCCTATTATCTTTCATTCTGTTTTTAAATTAGTGACACAGGCCTGGGGATTTAGCTCAGTGGTTCTGGTACCTGCCTCGAAAGTGCAAGGTCCTGAGTTCGATCCCTGGTACCAAAATAAATAAAAAAAATAAAATTAGTGCCACAGTTTGTAATAGCTAAATCTTGGAAACAGCCCAAATGCCCACGAACTGACGAATGGATAAAGAAGATGTGGGTTTTTTAATGCAATGGAGTACTACTCTGCTGTAAAGAAGGATGATCTTGAGACATCTATAGTTAAATGGATGGACCTTGAGACCATACCCTTAAGTACAATAAATCAGACACACATGTTTAAATACCAAAGAATTAAAAAATTATGTATATTTTGCATTGTTCATAGAAGCCATGTGACATGTAAGCAGGTGTGTCTGATTTATTTCACTTGACAGTGTGGTCACAAGGTGCATCCATTTTCCTAGAAATGACTCCAGTTTATCCTTCTTTGTGGCAGCGTCGTACTCCACGTTCCGAAGCATTGTCCCTTTCTGCCCACACAGCGCCCCTATGGCCCACCTCACTATCATCCCCACACTGTCCAGGAGCACTGGAGAGCAGGCAGGTGACACAGGAGGCCCAGGAAGAGCATGGGAGCCTGAGCGTGCTCCAGTGCATGAGGAGGCTGTGCCTGCTCATGCGGCAGGGTGTGACCTGCCGTGCGAGGGTCCCCTCCTGAGACAGACAGGACTTCCCGGCAGCCCTGGCCCGGATGTTTCTTGTCTCACTGTGCCAGCCCAGCATCTTGGCTCAATCCTGACCACCCATCCTCACGTGACGCCTCAGCAGCCTCAGCACTCTGGGAGGCTGAGGCAGGATCACTGCACGTTCAAACCCAGCCTGGGCAACTAGTAAGACCCTGTCTCAAAATTTTAACAAAATTTAAAAAGGACTGGGGGTGTTACTTAGTTGGAATCCCTCGCTTTTTGTTTTGTTTTTTGAGTCAGGGGTCTCACTATATTGCCCAGGTTGGTCTGGAACTCCTGAAATCCAGCAATCCTCCTGTCTCAGCGTCCCTAGGAGATGGGATCACAATTGTGTGCCACCACCGACTGTGTTTCTTTTTTTTTAACCGAGTTACCCCTCGATCTCCTCCAGTTTCAGGGAAGTAAGCCAAATAGAAGCCAGGTGTACTGACTGGGCACTAGGGCACATGCCCATACTCCCAGCCACTGGGAAGGCTGAGGCAGGAGAATCGTTGGAGCTCAGAGTTGAATACCAGTCTGTGCAATACGAGACACCATCTCAAAAAAACCAAAACAACACAAAACAAGCTAGCGTGATCTCCTGACCTGGAGTTCAGCGCAGCAGATCTGGGAGCTGCGCTGTCTCTGCCTTGGCCTTTCCCTCCTCCCGGCTCCACCCCGGAAACCTGGCCTAGTCCTCTTGTCCTCTTCCTCCCGGTGAGGAGAGGGCACAGCACATTTGGGTTGTGTCTCCTCAGAGGCGGGACCATGTTTGCTGTTGGCCTAATTCCTGCTGGGAATGACACCCCACCCCCACCCCCAAGAGGGCCATCCAGAGAGGCACATAATACGCTGCTGCTGGGGATTACCTTAGGGTTTGAGGTGGAGGGCGGGAGCAGAGGTAGGAAATCCCAATGTTTGACCCATCTTTGGAGGTGCAGAAATGAGCTGCCTTAGCTGGGCAAGGCGGTGCATACCTGTTATCCCAGCACTTAGGGAGGCTGAAGCAGGAGGATCTCAGATTTGAGCCCACCCTAGCCAAGTGTCTAAGAGAGTGACAAAGCAAGACCCTGGGTCAAAATAAAGCAAAGTGCTGAGGGTATAGTGCTAAAAAAGTGAGGTGCCTGGTCTCTGAGGGGAGAAGGGCCTTCCCTTCCTTGGGAATTTCCACGAGCTTGTCATAGTTGATGCTTCATGCATAGGAATTCTGTCAGTTCTTCTGCTGAGGGAGAGCATGGATGGCACTAGACAAAGTCTGAAACAAGCCCGCAGGTCCCATTCTGATTCCTGGAGACCACGGGGTGCTCCTCCTCTTCCTCCTCCTCCTCTTCATTCTCCCCTTCTTCCTCCTCTGCCTTCTCTTCCTCCTCCTTCCTATTTCTATTCTTTTCTTTTTCTTGTGATACCGGGGATTGAACCCAGAGAACACTGAACTATAATCTCAGCCCCTTTTATCTGGAAACAGGATCTTACTACATAGCCTAGGCTGGCCTCAAACTTGAGATCCTCCTGCCTCGGCCTCCCGAGTGCTGGGATTATAGTTGTACACCACTTTACCTGGCCCTGGGGGGAATAAAAAAATGAATAAATAAAAATTAAGAGAGTTCTCCCTTCTTACAGTGATGAAATGACTGAAGCCAGAGATGGGGCTGGACCACACCTTGGTGGCGGTTCCTGGGCTGAGGCTTCAGTGCTTCCACCAGTTGCCAGCTGCTGCTTTCCTGCTCCTGATTCCTGAGCCTCCTGTGAGCACACTCAGGAGCCACCTCTGATGACTGCTCACCTGCCCACCCCTCCATTCTCAGACACATCCAGTGCTCATCACAGAATGAAAAACTCGTCCACCGGGGACTGCTCCTTCAGCCTCTTGGCAACTGTAGACCTGGCCATCGATGTCCCCAGTAAGGAAGCTGGGCCCCTGAGATCTGAGATGTGCAGGGCTTTGGTGGAATCCTCGGGGGTGATTTCACACACAGCCTTACGCACTGTTTTGGGCTCAGACGGAATCCCAGGAGTCCTACTTCTAGCAATGTGCACTTGAGTGAACTTGACATCTGGCCCCTCTGTGAAATAGGGAGGACCAAGTCCCTCTGTGGAGGATCACTGGAGGCAGCAAGCATGTCCTCTGCAGGTTCAGAGCCGGGTACAGGCGCAGTGACTGCCAAGGGCCACACCAAAGTGGCCTGGGAAGTTTGTGTCCCCTCCGAGTACCGCTGCACAGTCAGAAGTTCATCTTCCTTGCCTGGCCATCAAAGCCACCTCCTCAAACCCTGCTCCCTGCCAAGGATGGACCTTCATGGTACCACTGCTCCGGGGCCTGGATGCTGCCTGGGTCAGTGGGTGGCCCAGCTCAGACAAGACCATGTCACCCCGAGTCCAGACCAACCCCCATCTCAAGGCCTGTTTGTGCACTATCAGTCCATCACAAGGGAGACCTTTGCAAAGAACAATATTGCCAGGCGTGGTGGCACACACCTGTGATCCCAGCACTCGGGAGGCTGAAGCAGGAGGATCGAAAGTTTGAGGCCAGCCTGGGATACATAGCAAGACCCTGTCTCAAAAAACAAAACAAACAAACAAATCTAAAAGAAAAGAAAAGTGCCAATGTGGCTGAGGCTAGCAGCAGGTGTACCTGAAACCGGGGTTCCCACTCACCTGGCTGTGGGCTCTGGGTGAACTCTGTGGCCGGCCCCTTCCTGCAGGTGGGATTGCAGTGAGCACAGGTTCACCATGCCTGGTACCCATCCTCGGCCCTGCCTGGCACTGGACCCTTTCCATCCACCTCTTTGTTTCTCTGAGGGCAAGAAGATAAAGGGCTCAGGATTCCAGATTCAGAGAAGCTTTTGTTTGTGTTTTTAATAGAACTGAATACATTAAACTTTCCATCTCAGCATCAGTCTATCGACTCCCAGTATAGTTCTGAGATTAGACCTTTCTGATTTTATGTTCTGTAAATCTCAAAGGTCCCTGGGAAACCTACAGGGTACATTTTTTTTTTAACCCTCTGAGACATAAACTCCATTAAAGCAAATCTAACCTCAATTCATTGGTTTTTTTTTTTTTTTGGGTGGGGGGGACCAGGGATCGAACTTGGTACCTTGCGCTTTCAAGGCAGGTGCCAGAACCACTGAGCTAAATCCCCGGCCCTAACCTCAATTCATTTAGTTCCTCATCGGTTATGTGCTGAGTACCTACTCTGTGCTCAGCAGGATGCTGGGTGTTTGGAAGGCTCTGGCCCCCAGAGGGACAAGAGAAACTACCATCTACCTAAATATCCTAATCCGAGGCTCTACGAGACACTCTTATTCTGTTGTTTTTTTAAAGACGGGGTCTGGCTATGTAGTTCAGGCTGCCCCTGGGCTCACTATGTAGCCCAGGCTGGCCTTGTACTCACAGCGATCCTCCTGCCTCAGCCTCTCAAGTGCTGGTGCTATTCCATTTCTCAGGAGAGGAAAGAGACTCGGGAAATTCCACAACCTGTCCAAGGGCTCTTGTAGTAGTGGGAGGCAGAATTCTGAGCGATGCTGTCTGCACCATCTGGCTCTTTCATGCTGGAACACAGCGAGGAGGAGGAGGAGGAGGAGGAGGAGGAGGAGGAGGAGGAGGAGGAGGAGGAGGAGGAGGGACATGGGGCTAGGCTGGGGATGGGACAGGACACAGAGGCTGCAGGTTAGGGCAGGTGCAGCTGGTCAGGAGCACTTCAGGAGGGAGGGCAGATGTCTTCAAGTGGGGTGTGACACAGCTGGTCAGACGCCTGCCCTGAGGGCTGGAGGCTGGTGACAGGAGGCGGTAGGGGCCACTCACTGAGTTTAGAGCCAGGAAGGGACAGAGCCAACAGTGGCCTGGTGGCCAGCCCGTCCCGGGTGACAGGAAGAAGAGCGGAGTGTGGCGTGGAGGATGGGGGCAGGTGCCCTGGAGGGGTCCAGCCAAGGGGAGCCTCTTTTCCCCAACCCGGGGACAGTGCAGCCTGGGAGGAGAGACAACACTGGGTGGACCCTTGGGTCTCCCTAAGGGTGCCAAGAGACATGAGGCACAGAAGGGAGCGTTCACATCCATTCCCTCAGACTTTCTTCCAGGCCTTCCTGTTCCCTGGAGAATCAGGTCCAAATCCCTGACGCACCTCACAATCTGGCCTCAGTCTACCTTTCTGGACTCCTCACCCCAAATCTCTCAAGTCCCCTGCACTCCCCACACCACCTGCTGCCCCTCCTGGAGTGCTAATGCCCTCCTCCAGCCCTACCCTGGCTCCCTATACGCAGTCCCCAGCAGCTGACCCCTCCCACAGCTTGGGCCTGGGCACTCTGGGAGGCTGATGAAGGAGCATTCCAAGTTTGAGGCCAGCCTGAGCAAGTCAGCCACTGTAGTGAGACCTTGCCTCAAAAATAAATGAATAAATACATAAAAAGGGCTGGGATGCAGCTCAGTGGGAAGGTCCTGGGTTCAATGTCCAGTACTGCAAAACAAAGCAACCCCCCAATCTTGGCCCTCAATATTCCTTGTAGTTCATCCAGTAGTCTTGAATAATAATAATAATTTTTTGGTACCGGGGATCGAACTCGGGACCTTGCACTTGGGAGGCAGGCAGCAGAACCACTGAGCTAAGTCCCCAGCCCAGTCTTGAATTATTACTATGGAACTCTTTGCCCTTGGTGTCTAGTTAACCTGATTGACCATCCTGTTTCGGAGGACTGATGATTCTTTCTACGACGCGTAGTGTCTCAGCCTGGGAAGTCTTGTCTTCCCTAGTCTCCTCTGTACAATGGAGCCGCTGAGTCTCAGGGCGCAGTGCCCCAGCGTGGGACGCTGCTGGGGTCCGGCAGCGAGAAGGGGCGCCGGGCCGGGACACAGGGAGAAGGGACGACCCCAGACGTCCCCGGCGTCCTCTGCGTTTGGGGGGCTGTGGCACCGTCGCAAGCCCCGCGGATCCCTCAGGAAGAGCCAGCACCGCCACCGCGAGTCCCCGTCCCCGTCCCCGACCTGAGCCGGCTGACCCCGGCCTCGGACGCCTCTCCCGACCCGAGCTCGCTCAGGTCCCCGCCCTCGGCAGAGGATGCCGCAGAGGTTCAGGGAGGGACGGGGCGGCCCGCAGGGAGGCGCTGGGGGGTCCGGGCTCCTCCGGGGTGCGAGGGCGGGGAGCCCGGGTCCTTCGGGTGCAGAGGAGGAGCGCCCCGGGCGTGGAGGCCCCAGCACCGCTCGGAGGCGCGCGTGGGGAATGAGGGGACAGCGACGAGGGGAGCGAGACTGGCGGGGCCGGGCGGGGGCGCGGCCCTGGGGGCCAATGGGGAGCCCGCCCTCGGGCGCGCCCCCTCCGGCCGCGCGCTCCCGCGTCCGCCTGGTGCGCGCGCGCCGGGCGCCGCTCCCTGCCCGCCCCCTCCCGCGCGCCGCGCCCGCCCCGCCCCGCCCTGCCGGTCCCCTTGCCGGACCGAAGCGCGCGCCGACGCCGCCGCCATTTTAGTCGCCGCCGCCGCCTCAGCGAAGCGCTGCTCGAGGCGGGAGGGCGCCGCGGCCGGAGCGGGCCCAGGGCTCGGCACGGCGCCTCCCGCTCTGCCCCCGGCCGCTCGCCGCGCCGCTCCGCAGCGGGCCCCGGCCTCGCTAGGCGTCCCGCCCGTCCCCCGCCCGCCCGCCGCCCCCGAGCCGAGCGATGCCGCGCCGCCCCGCGCCCGCGCTGGCCCCGGCCGCCGGGCTGCTGCTCGCCGGGCTGCTGTGCGGCGGCGGGGTCTGGGCCGCGCGAGGTAAGCGGGCCGGGGTGCCGGGAGGCCAGGCGGCCAGGCCCGGCGGGGCTGCGCTGATGTCGGGGCGGGGGCCGGGTCGGCCCATCCCCGGGGGCGCGCGGGGCTGGGGACGCAGCCCGGGGCGCGGGGCGGGACCTGTGTGCCCGGCCGGTGCACGCACAGGTTCGCGGCTGCTTGCATAAGCGCCCCCTCCTCCTCATCCCTTCCCGAGATCCCGGGGCCCGGGCTGCACCGCGGACGCCGTCGCTGCGCCCCTGGATCCGAGCCCTTTCAGCGTGGGCTGTGCAAAGAGCAGAGCCGCAAACTTCTCGCTCCCTTCCTCCCACCTTGTCACCAAGGGTGAAATCGCGAGCGGGGACCCTGGCAGGTCGGGGACGCGCCTCTCCCCTGCAGTTTCTTTCCCCTCGGGAGGCAGATCGTGCAGAAAGCGCTCCACTGCCTCGGCACAATCGAGAAACCCTACTGGGTCTTTAGGTCGGAGAATGGAGATTATTTTACGGCTAGATGGCAAATAATATTTCTTGACTAACTGATGATGATTTTTTAAAAATCTTCGTCCTCTTAACCTTTTAAACGTTCCATGCCTTCGGATATTGACTGATCTTGCCGACGAACAGCTTACGCATTGCAGATGCAGGCTTCTGAATGGGTCTTGAAATCGTAATCATTTTCCTTGGCCTTGGAGAGAAGTAATCGAGGTGTAGCCTAGGGAGTAGTTGAATCTATTCTGATTTTTTTTAATCAAAAGAAATTTGGCGGGGGAGCTGGATTGATAGAAGTCTATACGCAATGATCGTATCCTAATTTAGCAAGCTTTAAAAAAATTCTTTTTTTCCTCTGGGCATGACATAGGGAGAGAAGTATGGTGTTTGCAAATTAAAGGGCAGAGGCAGCCAAGGCTTCTTTTGTTCCAGTGTCCCTTTCTTCCCGTAGAGGATGATAAACTTTGAATACTTATTTTATTTCATTTTTAACATTTTGGCCACCCTGTCAAAATTCAGATGTTAGTCACTATGTATGTTTTTTTTTTTTTTTTTTGGGTACGGGGGATCGAACTCCGGTCCTTGCGCTTGCAAGGCAGGCGGCAGAACCACTGAGCTAAATCCCCGGCCCAGTCACTATGTATCTTAATTGCCCTCGATTTGATTTCTAAAAGTTAACTCCATCTAATTTGGAAATGTTCTTTTCGAACGTAAAATGGATTTCTGAAAATCAAATGTAGCCAACAGAAAAAATGTCAAAATTTTTACTTCTCTTGGGAAAAACCCACACATTTTAAAAATATGTGCTTGAGGAGCAGTTCCAAGTATATTTATTTGAGTCAGTGATAACGTTTCTCATTGAATTCGATGTTTTTGAAGTTTCTTCATGTACCTACATTTGCTATTCAGTGATTAATTACTTTGGTTAAACAGTTGGCATAAATTTTAACTCGACCATCTTCATTTTTGGTGGCTTAGGAACTCTTACGGGAAGGATGTTTTTAGTACTGTAATCATTTGTGATTTGCTAGTTTTTTCTGAGCTTTTCTCAGTGCAGCTGTACTACTTCAGGACTCTTAGTCTTCAAAATAAAACCATTTTGAACATCAGTTTTTCTTTTACATTTGTTGTTTTTCAGCCAGCATGGTTAGAAACTGTCTCATGAATATTACATGAAATGCCAATAAAACAATTTAATTTTGAAATGTTACAAATGAGTTTTAAATGTAAATATGGGATTTGTGGCAGCGCTTTCTGTGGGTTCATTTGAAAAGATGATCATTTCAACTAATGTCTGAGGCTTTCTGTTTTTCTGTTTTTGGGTCCCTGAGATGGAATCCAGGGTCTTGCGCAAGTTAGGGGACCACTCTTCTGAGCTGCGTCTCAGCCCAAAGTCTGCATGTTTTAATGCTGCAGGACGGAATGACATGAGCTGCTGTTCATACTCAAGCTACCCTGAGTCATTGTGAGTGAGGTAAAGATCCCATCCGAAGTGCTGAGGAGAATGATAGATGTCCTCATTAGAAACTGTGCTGGACTATTTAATTAGTTTTGTAGAGAACCCCCAAAATTCACTTTAATTGTAGCTGTAGTTCTCAGAAAACGTCAAGTGAGCCAAAATACAAGGAGAAGTATCCTTGGCGTACCCTAGGTGCCCTGGATGTGGGCTGCCTACTCTCTAGTCGTGGAGGTCAGGAAATAGAATCAGGAAATAGAAATTGCAGCGGAGAAAATAGAAAGCTAGATGCATGTTTAGAAAAAAATAAATAAATGAAAGCAATCATTAAGGGCATTCAAAGCCAAATACATAATATTCACTGTAATTTTTCCATTTGCACAAAGATGTCTCAGTGAGACATCTTCTCACCATTTATTTAGCATTTCATCTCTCTCCGGGAGCTCCTGGGAGCCTTTTCTCTACTTTACATTTTCATCGTTTCCCTGCACTTAACTCACGGTAACATGCTTTATTTGCTTATGTGTGTTGTTTATTGTGTTTCCCCTCAGTAGAACCAGCCTGGAGAGGGAAGGGTGTCTACTGGGACGCACTGCTGCAGCCCCAGAATATTAGCTGTGTGATTGAATTAAAGGATGGATAGCTGTATGTCAGGTTAAACAGCACAGCATCTTTATCGCCTAATTTTCACGTGGCAGATAAGTGTTGTATACTGAAAAAAGCATCACAAACATACAGTAGTATTAAGCAAGCTTAAATCCTGCACTGTGCATATGGGGGTTCATTGGTTGATTTTCCAAGGGACCGTTCTGTTGATTGCAATGTTGGGGATGTTAGGCTGGAAAAATCTGGCTGAGCCTCCAAGGCTTGTAACTACTACTTTGATCCTGTTTTTAAAAATATATTTCATGGCTCTTTTTGAAGATGGTTTCTTAATATGTTATTCTGTTTGTGTGTGTGTGTGTGTGTGTGTACAGGTGTGTATGACTGTGTGTGAGAGTGAGTGTGTATGTGAGTGCATCTGTGTGTGTGTGCAGGTGTGCTTGCGATACTGGGGATTCAACCCAGGGACTTTGCATTGAGCTAGTCCTCAGAGCTTTTGTTATTGTTTATTTTGAGACAGGGTCTCACTAAATTGCTCCATTGCCCAGGTGAGACTGAAACTTGCCATCCTCTTGCCTCAGCCTCCCGGTGCTGGGGTTGTATGCGCACAACTCCCAACTTGTTACCTTGATTTTTACAAGCGATTTTGAGGGAAGAAGTTATAAGAATATAGACTTCAATATTACCCTTAGTCTAAACATTTTGATTTGTTTTTGTCTGACTCTTTTTTTTTTTGGTACTGGGGATCGAACTCAGGACCTTGTGGTTGCAGGGCAGGCGGTGGCACCACTGAGCTAAATCCCCGGGCCTTGTATGACATTTTTAATGCTGAAAGCAAACAATATTTCATATGACGTGTTTAGCTGAGTGTATTGCAGTTTAATTGCTTTAACTTGATTAGCTGGGATCTTCAGGTAGCTGGAAATTTATCCTTTGGCTGCATACTTTTAGAAACCAAGCAGTTTCATAGGAATTCTTTTTCAAGAGGACGTTTTAGGAGCTCATATGATGTGTTATTTGTGTTGATAGTATTTGATTTTTAAGCCAAAAAAGAGCAACTAATTCTTCAGTTTTAGATATGAAAACTATGGCCAATAATGAAATTTTTATGAAATATATATTTACAATGAAATTAGAAATGCTGAAATTCATAGCACTGGTTTCAGGGCTTGGGAAAACGTTAAACCAAGCCTAAATGTGTAGAATAAGGAACCAAAGGAGTGTTAAAATTTTAGGATACACAGTGATTGAATTATTTTTGTTGCTTTCTAAGATAGGAAAATGTAATGTTTTGGATGAAGTTTTCATTTATAAGGGTTGAAACAACGTTTAAAAGGATCTGATTATCCTGAAAACCACCAAGAGTCTGTTTCTCACATGTTCTGGTTGTGGTTTCAGATAATTATAACTTGCTTTTTCTGTGGTCTTGATTTGGCAGGAACATGGTTGCTCAAAGAAATAGTCTTTTTTTTTTTTTTTTTTGGCAGTATTGGGGATTGAAATCAGGGCTTTCCTTTTATTAAAGTTTGAGACAATGTCTTAGCAAGCTGCTAAATTTCCCAAGCTGGGCTTGAATTTGTGATCTTCTTGTCTCAGAGCCCAGAGTGCTGGGGGTTTACAGGCACTTGCCACCACGTTCGGCCTACAGTTTCATCAGAGATGAAATTTTAAAATGTTGATCTGCCATAAAATATGGGTTTAAAATGGAGCATTAGGAATACAGACTCAAGACTGGTAAGAATAATTTATGCAATGTCATGTTCTTGCATTGGTCCAAAAACAGCCCTGTAAGGTGTTGTTCTGACACCAGCAGAGGCCACACAGGGGCGGCAGGTGGGGTCCTCAGCCCCCTCCATGAGAGCCACCACCTTTCAGGGAAGACAGTGTTGTGCTCACTCTCCCTGACTTGACAGGTCTCTTCTTTCCTATGTTTCAGGCATATTTTTGTTCATTTTCTCATGTAGCTTTAGAATGATATTATTAGATTAAAAATTTTCACAGGATCTGTTGCTGAGTCTTTTTTATTTTTAAAGGTTCTCGGCAAAGACTCAATTACTTCAAAGTAACTGAATTTAGAACATCCTGGAAACCTGTAAAACACATCTGAAGGTTAACTTCTTTCCATTCCAGAACCCCAGTGAGAAGTGTGTGGTGGCATATAAAGGAGGACTTTGTGCTTTTTCATTTTACCTTTTTGGTCAGACATGAGGATTATCTTTCAGCCTCCATTCTCCACCAGTCTGATCGTCCTGTGACAAGAACTTCTGTTGAGTCTGTTGCTTTTCAAGCGGACCTAGATCTGTACTTAACTTGTTGAAGATAAAAAGACCACATTTTCCTACATCTGCCTTTTTTTTTTGGTACTGGGGATGGAACTTGGGACCTTGGACTTGTGAGGCAGGTGCTGGAACTACTGAGCTAAATCCCTGGCCTAACCTTTTTTATTTTTTGAGATGAGGTTTTGCTATGTAGTCTATACTGGCCTTGAACTTCAAATCCTCTTGTCTCGGGCCCCTGAATGTTGGGATTGCAGGCATGCGCCATCATGCCTGGCTTCTTATACCTACTTTTTTGTTTGTTTCAGACAGGGTCTTTTTTTTTTTTTTGGTAACAGGGATCAAACTCAGGACCTTGTGTTTCCCAGGCAGGCATGGTGCCACTGAACTCCATCTCTGGCCCCAGAGGTTTTTTTTTCCTTCTTCTTTGAGACAGGGTCTTGCCATGTAGTCCAAGCTGACCTTGAACTCACTGTGTAGCCAAAGCTGGCAGTGATCCTCCTCCCTCAGCTTCTTGTCTAAACCTACTTTTTTATTTGTTTTTTTGGTACCAGGGATTGAACTCAGGACCTTGTGTTTGCAAGGCAGTCACGGTGCCATTGAGCTAAATCCCTGATCCTATACCTACTTTTTATTTAAAAAACCCCCAAAACCCCACCCCCCCCCCAAAATTTCAAGCTAGGGATGTAGCTCAGTGGTAGAGCACTTGCCCAGCATGTATGTGCGAAGCCTTGGATTCAGTTCCTAGCAGTGAAAAAAACCAAAAAAAAACCAACCCAAAAACCTAAGCAAAGAAAAACAAGGCACAGCTTTATTTACATACCATAACATTAACTTTTTTTTTTCTTTTGGTACTGGGGATTGAACCCAGGATCTTCACGCTGAGGTACAATCCCCAGTCTTTTTTTTTTTTCCTGGTACCGGGGACCAAACTCAGAACCTTGGGTTTGCAAGGCAGGCGGTGGAACCACTGAGCTAAATCCCCAACCCTTAAAAAAATTTTGAGACAGGGTCTTGGTTCGTCGTTAAATTGCCCAGGCTCAGTTTGAACTTGTGATCCTCTTGCCTCAGCCTCCCAGAGTGCTGAGATTACAGGTGTGCGTCACCATAACTTCACCCTTACAAAACATATACTTCAGTGATTTTAGTATATCCACCCAGTTGTGCAACTGTCACCACTGTCTAATTTCAGAATGTTTTCATCATCCCTGAAAGAAGCCCTGTTCACACTTGTAGTCATTCTGCATCTCCTTGTTTTCCCATTCTTTGGAAACCATTAATTTACATTTTCTTTCTAGATTTACTTATTCTGGACATTTCATGTCAATGGCCTCATGGCCTTCTGTGACTCATCTCTTTGTCCCGATAATATGATTCTTTTTTTGTTTTGTTTTGTTTTTCTTTTGAGATAGGGTCTCACTGTGTAGTTCAGGCTGGCTTTGAACTCACTCTGAAGCCCAGGCTGGCCCCAAACTCACAGTGATCCTCCTGCCTCGGCCTCTCAAGTGCTGGGATTACAGGCATGTGCCACCACAGCTGGCTTCAGTATGATGTTTTCAAAGTTCATCCATATTGTAGCATGCAAAATAGACCCTTGACTTACAAACTCAATTCCTTCTCGAGGCCTGGTTGAAACTCAAGTTGGTCAATTAAGGTTCCTCTCTGCAGCCTTCAAAGTCTCTCTGCTGTATACAAGCAGATCTCATTGTAACTTAGAGAAACATTGGCTCAGGATTTCTCAATGAATCCCACACAGGAAAGATATTGTAACATTCCTCTCAGAACTCTGTAAGGGTTAAATCTGTATCTGAGACCATCTGGAAGCACAAGCAGCTGGCATTTGGGTCATAACTCAATACTTTGGTCAAAAGTTAAAACTAAAATTCCAATTATAACCCAGGTTGTTCCTGTGTCAGGCTGGTCATAACTTGAGAGTCCACTGTATCAGAACTTCATTCCTTTTCATCGCTGAGTAATTTTCTGTTGTATGGCTGGCTATATCACATTTTGTTTTATTTGTTCATCTGTTGATGGACATTTGGGTTAGGTCCACTTTGTGGCTATTATGAAAAATATTGCTATGAACATTTGTGTACAATATTTTGCGGGGCCAGGCATGGTGGTGCACACCTGTAATCCCAGCACTTGGGAGACTGAGGCAGGAGGTTCGCTGTGAGTTGAGGCCAGCCTGGGCTACATAGTGAGTTCAAGGACAGCCTGAACTACATGCTGAGGTCCTGTCTCAAAAACAAAAAAGATTTTATGGGGACATGTGTCTTCTGTGCTCTCACATACAGAACAGAGAAAGTAGTGGGCCTTATGTATGGGAACTTGTGTTTAACAGCAGACTTAGTTGCCACCTGCTGTGCAAGTGCAAGGACCCGAGTTCGATCCCCAGTACGAAAAAAAAAAACAACCAAAAAAACCTCTAGCAGACTTAGGCATGGTTGCAGCGTCCTGTGACCTGTGCCCTTCATAATCATGCAGAGCAGCGTTTTTCTACTCGAGTGCATCCTCCCAGTTGTCTAAGTGATTCTGACTGCAGTTTGAGTTGCTGATTTCCCCTGGCTCTTGTGCAAAGTACCACGTCGCCTGGCTGGTTCCTTCCTTCACTGTTGTCTCCCATGTCCTTGCTTCCCAGGACCGGGGATTGAGTTGGAAGGAACCTTGAAGGATCTGCCCTCTTCACTGTGAAGCAGATGTTTCTTCGCACAGGGCCACCCGCTAGCTCACAAAGCAACTCTTTTGCTGCCAGGATTGAGCCTAGGGCCTCTCACAGATGCCAGGCAGGGGTACCTCCACTGAGCCACACTCCAGGCCAAGAGAGACCCTTTCCTTAACTGCTTCAGATTCTGCTGACAGCTCTTACCCCTCCTTCCAGTCTGCCCTGCACCTGATCTGGCCCCTCGAGTCCCCTAGGCCCCAAATCCCGGCCCAAGTCTGAGGATGAGCCAGGCCCTGCAGTGCCACTGGTTCAGGTGAGGACATACACGAGTAATTGACAGGGTCCTGAGCAGACTGAGTTTGTGAGTGGCCTGGTAAAACTGCAGCTGGCTAGAAAGGAGGCTTCTTCTTTCATTGCTTCTTTATGCTAATTTGCTGAAAAGTACGGTTTGTTAAAACCTATTTTGTCTGGTACTTTGATTTTATTATTTCTTATTTCCCCAATCCTCAATTATACTGTGAAACACTTAGAAATAAATATGTTTTTAATGCACTTAAAAACTCAAAACTCAGTAGAAATGAATGTCATCTTTAATACCTACTTAAAATGTGACAAAGACATTTATTCTGAGCTCTTCCTAAATTCTTAACATTTTTACCTGTACAGGACTTCTTTTCTTTTCTTTCTTTTTTGTCTGATAATGATACAGGAAATAATACCAGAAATGAAATATGAAAACATTGTATCTCCAGGCTGGGGATTTAGCTCAGTGGTTTCACTGCCTGCTGCACAAGCACAAGGACCCAAGTTTGATCCCCGGTACCAAAAAAAAAAAAAAAAAAAAAAAAAATATATATATATATATATATATATATATATATATTTATCTCCTGACCTGTTAGATGTCTGATACGCCAAGCTTGTGTTTTCTAAAAATCGAAGGATGGGCTGGGGATGTAGCTCAGTGGTTCTGGCGCCTGTCTCAAAAGGGAAAGATTCCAAGTTCAATCCCCGGTACCAAAAAAAAAAAAAAAAAAAATCGAAGAATGCTAGGAACAACGAAAGTTAAGAATAGGAAAATACTTATTGATAGGATAACTCCTGAGAGGCAGGAGAGGTCCTGAATGGGTAGCCGGGGACCCCACTGTTCAGAGTTTTATGGAGCAAAACCCACGGGGCTACAACTGGGACCACAGGCCTGATCAGTAAGTTTACAAGTATAGTCACTGAGGTAACGGCGATCCAGTGGGGAAACAAGTCACATAAGCAAGTGTGGATGGAAAGAACAAAGATTCTCCCAGGAAGTGGTGGGTCCAGAGGTCCTGGTCACCCACTGGGGTGGCCAATGTCTAGCTAGACTTCATTAGGCCCAGCGTTTGTCCTGGGAGGAAGTAGATGTGCCTCGGCCGCAGCTGTGGTGGTTTCACCTTTGTCCTAACTCTCTGGAGGACCTGGCCCTATCTGACTGCTGGTAATATTTCTACCTAACTCAGCTGTCTATAATAGTACGGGGGCTCAAACCCACAGGTGCTACCTTACCACCTCCTTTTAATCAATTAAAGTAGTGAGGCTTGAACCCAGGTCCTCACGTGCTAGGTAAGTGCTCTACCACTGAGCTACACATCCCAGCTGTCGTCCTCTTTGTCCTGTCCTCATCCTTGGCCTCTACCAGTGCTGGGATCACATGTGTACACCACTGCACCTGGCTTTTCTTTTTTAGAAATTTATTTGAGACAGAGTTTCACTGGCCTTGAATTCACTGTGTAGCCCAGGCTGGCCTCAAATTCACAGGGATCCTCCTGCCTCCTGTGCCACCACACTCTGCATTCTTTTTCTTTTCTGGTGATGATGCTGGGTCTGGAACCCAGGGCCTCAGGCATGCTAAGGATGTGTGTCACCATCAGAATCGCCATCACCCCTGGGGGTTTTGCTGGAACCACTGGTCCTCTGGGTGCCTTCTCCCTAAACCGGCAGTGCACAGCCCTGGCTGATGCACATACAGGAAGACGCCAGCCTTGTATTCTCCATTGGCCTCAGAGCAGAGGCTGCCTGCTCCTCTTTCTGTCCCCTTCACCTTGGAGCCAAAAATTAGACTGAATTCCCAGGAGACTGTGAGTGCAAGCAGAGGAAAATGCTCACTGAGGAATAGGGTCGCTCGTGATGGGGATTAAAGCAGATGGGCCGAGCAGATTATGTTTACCTTTAGAATACCTCAGCTAATTCGTGCTGGTTTCCTATTACGTGTGGAATTAGTAACAAGGATAACAGAAGTAATTAAAATTCCTGGATAATCCCTACTCTCTTTTCTGTTATGCATTTCAAACATTTATCAAAGTAGTTAGTAGTGCACACTGGCTTGAATGTAATTTTCTCCTGGCCCCCTTTGGTTTCAGTTGCAGAAGGGACAGTGGGGGACTGACAGGTGGGCTGAAGCCGAAGTCAGTGGTGCGTTCATGGCAGGGAACATCGCTAACGCTAGACTGGATTGTGAAGCCTGAGCTGGTAGGGGCTGACCCAGCTTCTGAGTTTTCTGTAAATACCACTGACACCTGCTCAGGATTCCCAGAGAAAGCGCTTTTATTTGGCCAGGATTTTAAAAGTCCATCATCCCTGACACCAAAGGAAAAAGTGTCGCACCTGCGCACATCCCAGCTAGAAGAGGGTTAAACATAGAAGACTTCATGTGAAAAAGCATTTGTACCTTTTTCTCTTTGTGCTGGGGGGTGAGGGGCAGGGGCTCTTGCCTGCTGCCACTGAGCAGCGTCCCCAGCCCTGAATGACTTCATGACACAGCCTCCGCTCCTTCCGGTGGCTTTAATACTTGGTGAAGTGTTGTTTCAGGGAGTCATTCTTGCCAGTGATTATTATGTATTTGCTTATTCAGCCGGTTAAGTGTGTTGACCCATTTTTTACCCACCATCATTCTGCCTGGGCTTAGAGGCTTGAGCTTTTCAGCGTAAAGCCTGTGGCAGTGGATCTGGGCAATGGTCTGGTGCATTTTTCTTTTTGCACAGGAAGTGTGTGCTAGGTTATTTTCAGGATTACAGAGTCAGAGAAGTGACCAGAGCAGGAAGGGCTGAGCAGTGCAGGGGTTCGAGGCCAGAGTCTCAGTGTCAGAGACACAGGGAAAGGGTTGGTGGCTAAGAGGCGCTCAAGGGCCTCTGGGGTATGAATGACCTTCTGGGCCAGGCTGGCCAGATCCCTGACTAGAGGTGGAAGCCAGCTGTTCAGGGCCCCAGGAAGGTGCAGACGTGATGGGAGTAAGGAAGTTGTGGTGTTGGCCCAGAGTAGCACGGGCCCAGCCAGGCACATCCATTGTGGCCATGGTCACATCCTGGGCCTTCTTGGTGGGTCCTGGGGTCCTGGTGGAGAATGAGGAAGGCCATCTTGGCCCTTGAGGTTGGTGCCTTCTGATTAAGGGGTTTTCAGTCCTGGTGGACAGAGTGAAGCCAGAGTGAAGGAAAAGAAGGATGGTCACTCAGGCCAGGTGTAGCAGCTTAGGCCTAGGGAAGAGGCCCAGGCAGCTTCCTGAAGTTTCTATTTCATCTGGAAACTCTGCTGGGGCTAGGAGAGAGGATTTGAGGCAGAAGTCCAGAGTACTCCTAACTATATCTTTCTTTTCCCCTTTGAGACAGGAGTCTTACTATATTGCTTTCCCAGGTTGGCCTTAAACTCTGACTCAGGCATCCTCCTGCTTCAGCCTCTGGGGTTGCTTGGCTGACTGTACTTTCTTTTTTTTTGTTTTGGTACCAGGAATTGAACTTGGGACCTTGCGCTTTTGAGGCAGGTGGTGGCACCATTGAGCTAAATCCCCGGCCCTGACTGTATTTTCTTATTGGAAACCCAGGTATAGACAGGTACACTGAGGCACGTTGATATGGAGGGCAGACCTCTGAAAGGCCCCAACCATAGCTAACAAAAGTTAGGTCTTAGGTAGACTTGTTCTGATTGAAATCTGCTCTCCTGGATGCTGGGGCGAATTTTACTTCTCCACTCTCAGGTCCGTTGCCAGGTGACATGAGCTTGGCCCTTGAACTCCCTTGTCCCCTCAGCCCTGTGGTTTTGCCTTGACCACCCAGCTTGTTTCCTGGGGCCGGAGCTGGTTTTGATTCCCAGAGGATTGGAAAAGGCAACTCTGATTAGTCGTGGACATGTCCTTATGAGCAGCTTAAGTTCCAAAAGGACTGAGAAACCTGCTTAGCCAGGGCAGTGTGGGACTCTCAGGGCAGATCTGCAGTGAAACAACGAGTTCCCTCTCGCCCGTCACAGGGTCACTCCGAGGAGCCCGGGAAGAGGACTTGCAGGGGGCAGTGACCAAGGTTGGTCACTTCAGGATCACGCGTGGGACGGAGGAGATCGAGGGTGGGAAGAGAAAGGTTGAGAAGGTGGAGGAGAAGCCCGGCTACCTGAGTTCTTAGTGACGGCGCCCCCAGGAGGAAGCACGGGACAGCAGCCTGGCCGCTGTAGTCCGGGAAGGGGGGAAGGGCGGAAGGGCTTGGGCGCGGCAGGTCCGGCCCTCCATCCCCAACACCACAAAAACCAACAACCCATTCCTCGGATTTTCCAAGTTCCTACATCCATATGAATTAAATTTACTCTTTTGTAGAAGTATTTGACTAAAGTAAATGTGAAACATGTATTATTCGTAAACCTCGATATGCATTGTGCTGTGGTCAGGCAGAAATAAGGGCAGGGATCCCCTGCAGGCCTCCTCGGATGTCACGTGGGATGACAGGTTGATTGCTGGATGGCTGAGGCAGTTTCCGGTGTTCCCTGTAGACAGTATTGAATGGGAAAGGGGGTCCACCGGTCATCTGTGTTTGGGAAATGCTGCCAGACGGGTTTCATCGCCCGCAGGACTTCACAGAACCTTTACTGTCCTCTGTATGTTGAGAAATTGCCAACCAGGAGTCATCCAGTTTACCCAACCGCGTGTCCCAGGGCTCTTCCTGGAGCAGTCTGCGCACCCGTGTTCCTTAGAACACTGGAGGAGGTGCTGCTGCAGCCCCCCAGATGGAAAAAGAAATACCACAGCACAGGATAAGTTACATGACCTACGATACTGTCCTCCCTCTGAGGTCATAGTGTTAATATTCTGGTGTGAATCTTTCTTTTTTCCTGTGAAAAGTTTATCTGCGTAAAATTTTAAACAATGTGATCATATTATAGAGAATTGAGCTAATTAATTTATTATCATTATCATCATCATCATCAACAGTGTGGAGGATCAAACCCAGGGCCTCGAGTGTGCATGCTGGGCAAGCACTGTATCACTGAGCTGTGTCCCTTGTCCTAAGTAGTGTTTTCTCACATTCCGGAACCTTAATGTTAGTCATTCAACAAACATTTGCCTGGGCATGGTGGCACAGGCCTGTAATCCTAGCACTCTGAGAGCCTGAGACAAAAGAATTGCAAATTTGAGCCCCACCTGGGCAACTTAGTGAGAACCTCTCTCAAAAAGTGGAGGGGAGGGGCCAGGGATTTAGCTCAGTGGCACCACACGTGCCTTGAAAGCACAAGGTCCTGAGTTTGATCCCTGGTACCCCCCCCCGCAAAAAGTGGAGGGGAGAGTACTGGTGATGTGAATTAGTGCAGAGGCCTTGGTTCAATCCCCAGTACCACAAACAAACAAACAAAAACCAGAGAGCATTTCTATATGAGCTGGGCAGGGTGGTAAGTGCCTGCAGTCCCAGGTGAAGTGGGATCACTTTCTTTTCTTTTTTTTTGGTACTAGGGATTGAATTTAGGACCTTGTGGTTGTGAGGCAGGTAGCAGAACCACTGAGCTATATCCCCAGCCCAAAGTGGAATCACTTGAGCCTGGATGTTCAAAGTAAGCCTTGGCAACATGTGGAAGGAGACCTGTTTCTCAAAACCAAACCAAAAACAACCATTTGTACCCATTAAGTGTAGGGTAATCCCTTGGAGGGGTGTGGTCAATTGTGTGTAATGAATCTTTTAGGGTTGCTGAATTGTTTGGTCTCCTCACCTTTCACTCAAAAATTATTGAGTACTTTAAAGAACTTGTGGTTATGTGGGTTGTATTTATCTATGTTTATTGTATTAAAAATTAAAAGTGAGAGCCAGTGAAATAATTTGATGATTAATTTATTTAAAACAACAATAAAAAACTTGTTATGTGGTAGCGTAACATTTTTTTAGTGAATAATAACCATATTTTCCAAAACAGAAAACAGTCAAAGGGACAGGGATGTAGCTCAGTGGTAGAGCACTTGGCTAATGTGCTTAAGGCCCTAAGTTCGATCACCAGCACCAAAAAACAAATGAAAACAGTTTAGTAAGAAGATGGCATTGATTTACAGTTTTGCTAATCTCTGATGTCCAGTTTAAGAGGAGTCAGCCAGGTTGTGCGTTCAGACTGTTGCTATGTGTTGATTGGTTGAAGAAGACAAAGCGAATTGGCGCTCACGGATACAGAATCAGAAGAGTTCGGCCCCCGGGTGTCCTCGGAGCATGTTCTGGTAACTGCTCTGGGGCAGTGGCCGATGTCACAATGCATTAGTCACCTGTAATTTGCTGCTGAGTAATAGTTGAGGTTGTATAGCAATGCTTAAACATAAAAAGGCAGTAGTGTTAATCCACCTTCTTCCTGTAACCATGCCCGCTCTCATATTCAGTATTGCTCTCCTGGGTGGGAGGAGAGGGGCGTTTCTACCAGGCCTGGCACTGCCACCCAGTGAGCCCCTGTGGTGGATGGTCAGTGTCTGTCCATGTGGGCTCAGGATCTGGTGTGCTTGTGGGTTATCATTTCAGTTTCCTTTTAAATTTTAATGTCAGACACTTTTTTTTTTGTTACGGGGATCAAACTCGGGACCTTTTGCTTGTGAAACAGGAGGCAGAACCACTGAGTTAAATCCCCAGCCCCAACTTTTTCTAATAGGGAAGAAGGCAGGGTGAAAAATGTGAACATTAAAGTCAGGAGTTTGGGGAGGCATCTTCTTTGGTAGTATGTGTCAATATTTTCATCAAATCATAAAAGTTAAGGTTTTTTTTTTTTTTTTAAAGTGTAATTGTTAAAGACATTGCCATCTTTGTTCTCACAGATGGCTTTTTTGAGACTTTTAAATGGTTGATTTCAGCCAGGTGTGGTGGCACATGTGTGTAATCCCAGTGCTCTGGGAGGCTGAGACTGGAGGACCGAAAGTTCTAGCCCAATCTGGGCAACTTAGCCATTCAGTGAGACCCTGTCTCCAAAAATACTAAATACAGTGGGGATGGGGATGTAGCTCAGTGTCAAGGCCTCTGGGTTTAATCCCCAGGACCGGTTGGCGTTGCTTTCTTTGTAAAGCACTTTTTATAATCACTATACTTTGCAATGTTTGCCTTATTTTCCTGAAAAGTCCTTTGGGGTCTTCTCAGCATCTGGCTTCCCTGGGGATGGTTAGGTCTGGCTGAGCTTGTGCTGGGGGCTTGGTGGGAAAGGCGAGAGCTGCGGGGGGAGCAGTTTGTTTGTTTGTTCTGGCATTGTCCCTGATAACCAGCCATTCAGTCTGCACAGAGGAGGTTCCATAAATCCGGTTTCCCCTTGAGAGGTGGTCTAACCCTTTCTACCCTTTTATGTGAGAATCTTACTTCTAAAACCTGGCAATTTGCCTTCCTGCTTAAATGAGCTCCAGTTACTTCTATATTATTGCATTAGGATGTTAAGTGTTTCTCCAAACTCCTAAACTTGAACAACATTTGCTAATTTATTTTAAAAACATCAGCTTCTGAATTATATGGCTAGAATTCTAGAAATGGAAGGGACTTTAGAAGTTCTTGAACTCAGCCCATTTTACTGGAGAGGAAACAAATGAAATTGCTTGGTCATCAGGGTGATATTTTCATAGCTCAGGATATGAAAAGCAGGAATGAACAGTGGAGTCCAATTTGGAGTGTTTTTAACACTTTTTTTAGTAATAAAGAACATTCAGAAAGCATATATTTGGGTGACTTGTTACTCAATGCATCTTTTGTGTACAGTTGAATCAGGAAGGTAGATTATGAAATCAGTGGCATGTTAACATTTTAGGCTAAGTAGTATGTTGTACTAACTCACCATTATTTATTTATTTATTCATTCATTTTAAATTTTGTAGCACTTTTTAATGTACATAACTCAGAAATTTGTGAATATATTCAAATCACAGTTGCGCCATTGACAAGAGGTTTAGAAGTGATCTGGGACAGGCTTGGTTGTGCAGTTCCTCTCCAGTGTAGACTGCATCTCTGTCACACTCCTTCTCATCAAGGAGTTCCTTTCATTCTGGATCTTTTTTTTTTTTTTTTTTTTGGTACCAGGGATCGAACTCAAGACCTTGCGCTTTCGAGGCAGGCACCAGAACCACTGAGCTAAATCCCCGACCCGTTCCTTTCATTCTGGAACAGCCTTCATTGTCAGAAAGCCCCTCAGAGCTGGGTGTGTGATGCTACTCAGGAGGCTGAGGAAGAAGGATCCATAAGTTCAAAGCCAGCCTGGGCAACTTAGCATGACCCTGTCTCAAAATAAAATAAGGGATGTGGGTGTGGCTCAGTGGCAGAGCTGTTGCCCAGGATGTTTGAGGCCCTGGTCCCATCCTTAGCACTGCTAAGAAAGAAAGAGCCCCTCACCCCAGGTCTGCCTCTGAATCCCCAGAGAGTTAACTTTGGCCCTATGGGAGTATGGTGGACCAGTGAAAAGCAGACTCAGGCTAAGCTACTGGGTTCCAACCCCAGTTGTGCCCCTCACTAGCTGTGTGTTGTGGGACAGGTTACTAAATCTGTCTGTGCCTTAGTTTCTTCATCTGTGAAGTAAGGACAATAATAAAAATACCTAATCTCATAGGTTTGTTAGGAAATTTCTTTTTTTTGGTACCAGGGATCGAACTCAGGTCCTTGCGCTTGTGAGGCAGGCGGTGGCACCACTGAGCTAAATCCCCGGCCCAGGGAATTTAAACACAGTTTGTTTTTTTTAAAGGCAGGGCCTCACTCTGTAGTTCAGGCAGGCACCGTGCCACTAAGCTACATCCCTGGCTCCTCACCGGGTAGTTCAGATTGGCCTTGAACTCACTGTGTACCCCAGTCTGGTCTCAACTCATGGTGATCCTCTTGCCTCAGCCTCCTGAGTGCTGAGATTACAAGTGTGTGCTGCCACACCTGGCAATTTAAACAATTTTTTTGTGTGTGTGTACCGGGGATTGAACTCAGGACCTTGCGGTTGTGAGGCAGGCAATGGAACCACTGAGCTAAATCCCCAGCCCAATTTAAACAAACTTTGTGAAGTGTTTAGAACACTAATAAACATATCAGTGGGGCCATGCCTGCCTGGCAAGCGCAAGGTCCTGAGTTTAATCCCCAGTACTGGAAACAAAAAGGGGAAAAAACCCCACCCCACCCCCAAAAAAGTGTTTGGTGTTTTATTAATTCCATATAAAACTCTCCTCACTTCCTTTGTACATTCAGATGAAATTTATGTAACATTAAAATGAATAATTGTTTCAAATTTTTTTTGTGTGTGGGCCATCAAACTCAGGACCTTTTACTTGTGAGGCAGGTGCGGCACCACTGAGCTAAATCCCCAGCTGTTTCAAATTTAATAGACTTTATTTTAAAAAAAGACAGAGTTAGAGCTGTAGGTTCACAGTAAAATGGAGTGGAAAGTACAGAGATTTCCCACATACCCTGTCCCTTCCCTACCGCAGAGCCCAGCGTCCTGCAGGATGTTACTGTATTTGTGATGGTCGGTGAACTCGCACTCAGGTGTCGTTATCACCCAGCGTCCGAAGTCTATGTTCCAGCCCCCTGTTGGAGCTGTACGTTACCTGGGTCCTGGCAGATTTGTTCTAACAAGATCGCAGTGCCATACAGAAGAGCCCCACTGCTCACCCCTGCCCCCCAGCAGCCTCTCCTCCTGCTCTTCCATAGACCATAGGCTCTCTCTTCTGGACTGTCCCAGGGTTGGAACCAAACAGCACGGGACCTTCGCACATGGCTTCTCTCACTCACACGTGTATTGAAGGTTCCTCCCTGTCTTTCCCATGGCTTGATAGCTCTTTTTTTGTGCTCAGTAATACTTCATTACTGGATATGCCACAGTTTTATCTACTGGAGGACATCTTTTATTGCTGCTAGGGTTTGGCATTTATAAATAATTATGGGTAAAGCTGCTTACAACATCTGCATGCAGGTTTTGGTGTGGGTATAAGTTTTAGTTCATGTGAGTAAATACCAAGGAGCACAGTTGCTGGACCACGTGGTAAGAGTGTGTTTCCTTCGTGAATAGGAGTTCGACCCTTTCACTCCATGTCTTACCAGCATTTGACGTTGGCAGTATTGTGCATTTCGACCATTGTGATAGAGCTGTAGTGGTGTCTCACTGTTGTTGAAGTTTCTCTTTCCCAGATGACATAGCATGCAGGGAGCATCTCTTTGTGGGCTTTTCATCTGAGATCTTCAGTGAGGAGTCTGTTCATGTTCATTTTTTGATTAGGTTGTTAAATTTCTTATTGTTGAGGCTTTTTGTTTTGTTTTAAGATGAAGTATTGCTTTGTTGCCTGGGTTGGCTTTGAACTCCTGGGCTCAAATGATCTTCCTGTCTCAGCCTTCTTCTAAAGACAGTAGTTGGTACTACAAATTCATGCCACTGTGCATGGCTGTTGAATTTTAAGAGATCTTTTGTATTTTGGGTAACAGTCCCTTATGAGATGTGTCTTTTGAAAATATTTCATCTTAGCCTGTGGCTTGTCTTCTCATTCTCTTGCCGGTGTCTTTTGCAAAGCAGAATTTTAAATTTTAATAAAATCTGTTTATTATTTCTTTTGTTTTAGCTATAACATGTTTCATGTTGTATCTAAAAAAATCATTACTAGCCTGGGCCACATAATGAGATTGTCTCCAAAAAATAAAAGGTCTTCACCATATACAAGGTCATCTAGATTTTCATGGTTGTTTTCTCCTAGGTGTTTTGCAGTTTGCATTTTGCCTTGGTCTGTGATGACCAGTCCTAGGTCTGTGATCTGCATTTTGTGGGAGAGGATGCTAAGGGTCAAACCCAGGGTCTCGCACGAGCTAGACAAGTGCTGTATCACTGAGCTGCACCCAGCCCCATCGAGTGTCTGTAGATGGAGACTTGTTCAGATTGTTGTATTTCTTCTTGTGTGAGTTTTGGCATATTCTGTCTTTCAAGAAAATGATCATTTTCATCTAGGTTATCAAATTTGTGGGAACAATATTTGTAGTATTCCCTTATTATCTTTTTAAAACTTTAATTATTATTTTGGTTTCTTGAGACAGGTTCTTGCTGTGTAGTCCAAGCTGGGCTTGAACTCCTCACCCTTTTGCCTAAGATTGAAGCTTAGGGGCCAGGGATTTAGCTCAGTGGTTTCGCTGCCTGCTGCGCAAGCTCAAGGACCCAAGTTCGATCCCCAGCACCAAAAAAAAAAAAAAAAAGATTGACGCTTAAGGGCTGGGGATTTAGCTCAGTGGTGCCATGCCTGCCTTGCAAGCACGAGGTCCTGAGTTCGATCCCTAATATCAAAAAAAAAAAAAGATTGGGCTGGGGATTTAGCCTGCCTTGCAACCACAAGGACCCAAGTTCAATCCCAGGTACCAAAAATAAAAAGATTGAAGCTTAAATTAGTGGTTTTAGATCTTTTCTCGTGTGTCACATGTTGTTTAACAGTGGGACACATTCTGAGAAACGTGTCCTTGGCAGTTCTGTCATCCATTCATCATAGTTCATCATCAGTGATACAAATCCAGATGGGATGGCACCTGTACATGTGCACTATATTAATTTTTACTTTTTAAACTTTTTTGTTATCAGCTAATAGAGAAACGCACACACTAGCCTGGGCCTATACAAGGCCAGGGTCATCAGTGCCTCCTTCCTCACATCTTGTCCCCCGAGATCTTCAGGGACAGTGACACAGCTCCTGCAGTAATGGTGTCTTCTCCTGCAGTCCCTCCTGAAGGACCTGACACATTTGACAGTGAACTTTCTTTTATTTTGTAAGTAGAAGGAGCACATTCTAAAGTAATGGTAAAAAGTATGATATGGAAATACCTAAGCCAGTAACACAATCATTTATTATCATTGGGCATTATGTACTGGACATGTTGTTTGTGTGAAACTTTATTTTATTTTGGGTCTATGTAGCCCAGGCTGGCCTTGAACTCAGGCAATCCTCCTGTCTCAGCCTCCCGAGTGCTGGCATTACAGATGTGTTCCAGTATACCTGGTTGTGTGAAACTTTTATATGACTGGCAGCTCTGTAGTTTCATTGACAGCATGGGCATCACAGACATGAGTAATATGTTGTGGTATGGCATTACGATGCCTGATAGGTTAGGGGACAACTATCGTATATGCAGTCCCTTGTTGGCTGAAACGTCATTTTGTGGCACATGAAGATGCATGGATTCACTGCTCTAAATTTCCCACTAAGATTTGTGTGCAACATAGTTTATGTTGACTTCTTACTTCCAGATCAGAATAATTTGCTTGAAACAGACTGTCGCTTGATTTAAGAAAATACACCAAAACCCATAATTCTGAAATAATGCTGATTCCTGATAGAAGGGAAACTAGCATTTGATTCCCAGTTTAATTGCTTAATAGAATAAATCTACACCAGCAACTCTTGTAAATTTGTGAAAATGAATTTTATCTTTCCTTAAAGAATAAATGTTTTAATCCACCACACTTTCCTCCCCTACTCTTTAGTTTTTGATAAATGATAAAAAATGAGCCAGTTATCAGAGAAGAAATAGTTCTTCAAAAAAAAAAATAAACACAAAAAATAAGTTGCTGGTTCCCAACAGGAAAAATACATTTTAATAACTGTGCAATGAAACACTGCTTACATACACGTTGCAGATCGAGTATTTGGAGTTAAAAGATGTTAGTCTACATAGATGGGTGATTGTAACTTTATTGCCATTAAGATTTCAAATTGCTTTCATGCTTCTGTGTACACATAATGAAACACGGGCAAAACACTGAAGATTGGTATTTCCTGAAGTCTGCTCTCTCATTCTGCTATCTGCCCCTCTAATGCTGCACCCCACTTGTACACAGTTAGTGATACCTAGGAGTATAAAGTTGTTGCCCATCAATAAAGTCACAAAGTTGGTTTAGAAAAAATAAAAAATAAATAAATAAATTTCCCACTAAGTACTGCTTTTCCTGCATCCCACTTTTCTCTCTCTGTCTTGTCTCTCTCTTTTTTTTTTGGAACCGGGGGGTCGAACTCAGGACCTTGTGCTTGCAAGGCAGACACCACTGAGCTAAATCCCCGGCCCATCTCTCTCTCTTTTTTTTTTGCTAGGCACAACCAGGGTCTTGTGCCTACTAGCAGTGCTCTACCACTGAGCTAAACCATCAGCCCCACAGCTTTTGGGAAGGTTTTTTTGGTTTTTGTTTATTTTTTGAGACAGGTCTCCCTGTGTAGTTTAGGCTGATTTTGAATTCACTGTGTAGCCCGGGCAGGCCTTGAACTTGTGGCGATCTTCCTGCCTTAGTCTCCTGAGTGTTGGCATTATAGTTGCATGACACCACACCTGACCCAGAGTTGTCTTTTTGTGTAGCTCAAAATATTTTAAAATTTCTCTTGAGTTTTGTTTTTGTTTTTGGAGACAAGTTCTCACTATGTAGTTCAGGCCAGCCTTGAATTCACTTTGTAGCCCCGCTGGTCTCGAACCTGGAATTCTCCTGCCTCAGCCTCTTATGCTCAGATTACAGGCATGTGCCACTGTGCCTGGCTGAGATTACTTCTTTGACCCATGTGTTATTTAAAAATGTGTTACTTAATGTCCAAGTATTTTTGGATTTTTCCAGATGTCTTTCTGTTACTGATTTCTGATTTTGTTTCATTGTGGTCTGAAAACAGTAGACATTGTATTGATTTTCACCCTTTGACATTTTAAAGGTGGTGGGAAAAAGCTTAGTGTTAGAGCTCTTGCCTAGCATGTAGAGGCCCTGAGTGTGATCTCCAGCACCAAAAATTAAAAAGGAACAGCATGCTGTGGTGTATTTAAAAAATGACTCTTTTCCCTCCCCTTGCTAGAAGTGCAAGGAGATTTTTCTGATGTTTACTGTGAGGACCTGGTAGACCTCCTGGAGGTCAACTCACAGGGACATGGGATCTCTCTTCCTGGAGCTTTTAATTCAGGTTCAAGCACATCAAACCCCAGTCACAGTTCGGCTTTCTCCACCCTGCCACTGGTCCCCCGGGTTCCTGGTTTACAGCTGTGATGCTCTGTACTCACCTGTGCCTCTCCAATTCAGGGGCAGCAGTTTGCTGTGCAGTCTCGCTGCTCTGATCAATCAAAGAACAGTTACTGATTTTTCAGTTTGTTCCACTTTTTACTTGTTGTTAGGACAGAGGGTGACTGCCAAGCTCCTCATATGTGGGGCTGGAAACCAGAAGTACCCAGGCTAACTTCCCCTGGTGCTGGGGATCAAATCCAGGGCCTCACTAGGTACTTATACCTCTGGGTGACATTCCCAGCTCTGAGCAGAATACGTTTAAAATGTACAGTTCAGGGCTGGGGATTTAGCTCAGTGGTGCTGCTACCTGCCTCGCAAGCATGAGGTCTGGAGTTCGATCCCCCGTAACAAAAAAAAAGTACAGTAGGTACATTGACGGTATTGTGCACCCACTAGTTCTGCCCCGTTCTAGAATGTGTACATTACCCCAAGTGGAAACCTGGTGCACTTTAAACCGGCACTCCCTACATTCTTCCCCTCCCAGGGAAGCGCCTGGCAAGCACTAAGCTAAATCTGCTCTCTGTCTCCTGATTTATCCTCCTGGGTATTTCCTATCAATGCAGCCATACAATTCATGACCTTTTATGTCTGGCTTCTTTGAGCTAGCATAATTTTTATTTTATTTTATTTTTTTGGTACTGGGAATTAAACCCGGGGCTTTCACACTGGGCTACATCCCCAGCCCTGTTTTCATTTTTTATTTTGACACTAAGTCTGGTAAATTGCCCACGCTGGGCTTAAACTTTCGCTCCTCCTGCTGCAGCCTCCCAGACTGCTGGGATTACAGGTATGAGCCACCATGCTGGCATGTTTTTGAGAATCAACCACATTGTAGCTGCTGGTACTTCATTCTTTTTATGGCTCCATTTATGGATGCACCACATTTTGTTTGTGCATTCATCTGTTGATGCTTATTTTGGGTGGTTTGGACCTGCTGGTATTCTGAGTTGTGCTGCAGGGGCTGTTCATACATTAGTGTCTGACAACCTGCTTTCAGTTCTTGGGATGATACCAGGAGTGGAATGACTGGGTCCTGTGGCAGTTATATGTTTGGTTCATCGGGGAATCACCAGCCACTGACAGAAGCATTTTACCTTCCCACCAGCATAGAAGTCCCCGGCCCTCCCTCTTTACATTTCCCAGGACCTCTGCTCCTTCAGCTCCTCCTCAGGGGACTGCGCCTCCCAGCTTGCCCAAGCCAGCCCGTTTCTTTTTCCTCGGTGCCTCACTGGTGTAGATGTCACCTCTCAGGTAGGGTGTGGGGTTTAACAAAGGGGGACAGCTTGCTGGGTCCGGGCTTCTCAGTGGCCTTGTCACACCGGCTCTATTCACAGCCAACCCTGTGCTGGCTGACTGCTCTGTGCTCCTTTCCTACAGCCGATGTTTTGTTCCAGTCCTGGCATTTCCTTCATTCCAAGTCATCTTGGCCATCTGACCCGCACTCCACATTCCATCGGTCCACTCTTGCATCCCGGCGTTCCTGAATTTGATGTAATGGGTGAAGAGAGCCAAGCAACCACAAAGCCTTGGAAGGTGGCCTGGGGCTGCATTACTTGGCGACCTTTTGGGGTGGCTGTGGCCGTTGGAAGTCCGTCCCGCTCTTGTCCAGCCCCTGTGTCCTCCTCACGCTCTCAGACACACTACACACTGTGTGAAGCGGCGGCTGGCCAGGTGCTGAGTCCCAGACGAACAATGTTTTAAGGGGTGCTCTGCACTAAGGAAATTGTCAGTGATGCTAATTGCCCAGGTTCCTTTGACTTCCTTAGTAACTCTGAAAATGTCTACATGTAACTTGTTCCTGTGAGTGATGTCACCAGCTCTTGTGATTTCCTGTCCTCTTAACAGCACAAAAGCCAACCTGGAACGTCGTCCGTTCTGAGGATCAAACTCACTGAACCATAGACAGCAGTGTCCCTCTTTTTCCAGTTGGCAGTCCCAGCTGCCTGCCTGACACAGGGTCCTTCGAGACCAGCCCGTGCAGTCTCAGGTCCTGGGGCTCAGATGCCCCAAATCGCCCAGGCAGTGTGGCCTTCCTGTCCTCCCCCATCTTGGACTCTAGCTCATCAGTCTGTTGATCCTGCTCTGTGTAATAGGAAAAAATGTGCTTCTTGATGGGTTCAGTGTGAAATACGATTGGGTAGTTTCATTGTCTGTGTTTATCACAAGAATCTTCTGTATATTCAGTTTATAAATAATTTAAGAGCTCCATGTCAAAGCCTTGATCTCACTGTCCTTAATTTTGTAGGAATGTAAATAATAAAAGAGCAAAAAAAGAGGAAAAAAAGAATCTCGATGTTTCTGACTGCATTTATGGGTTTATTAGACAAGTGTAGGGAGCATACGTACAGCGGTACTTGGGGTAGCAGGTCTTAGGGGCTTTGCGTTGATAATGAATGCCAGTGGGTCTTGAATACCATGTGGCCTTTTTGGAACTATATATGATAAGGTTTTCCATTGTATATGAAGGTCAGGAGACTATAAAAACACAAAACTTGGAAATTAACATCCGACTGTTACGCTATGATTCAGGATAGCCCTGTCCTATTTTAATCCAAGAGAAATGTGATAAAGAAAAGGAAAAGGGCAAGCCTGTCCTGTATTTTCTGATAACATTGCAAAGTAGGGAATTTAAGGCAGTTATAGCATGTACTTTGTTACATAACTAGAGTTCTGATTGGCATTGTTTATTGATAAGTGAATGTGGACACATCAACATTTTAAAATGTTCTGAGAAGGGCTGGGGATGTAGCTCAGTGGTGCAGCACCTGCCTGGCAAGTGCAAGGTCCTGAGTTCAATCCCTGGTATGGGGCAGGGGGAATAATAAAATATTCTAAGAGTGGTTTGTTGTGAATTTGTTCCTGTTCTGCTATGTATTCAGTTCTGTAGAAAGTTGCATAAAATATACATACTCTGAATAATTTGCATCTGTCTGGCTGGCTTTGTCTTTTTTTTGAGACAGTCTTTTTATGTTGCCCTGACTGGTTTCAAACTCCTGGACTCTAGTGATCCTCCTGCCTCAGCCTCCTGAGTAGCTGGGTCTACAAGCAATAATTGGGTTTTTGATGCAGATGACTATCCATGTAAGATACAAACTGAGGGGTGTTGAAGGGCTCTGTTCCAAAAATATTTTCCTCTGCCAGCTTGCAAGGTGCCTGGGTTTCTTAATGTAGTTTCTGTTTTCATATGATATCATTGAAGTTCTTTGCAAAATGCAAGTGTGGGTGCCTCACTTCATTGTTGTCCTTAGCACCCAATTCAAAATTAGTCCCACCAGCTGCCCAGTGTTAGCAGGGCCAGGAGGCAGCAGGAAGTCCAAGTGTTGATTTGATGCCGCCATGCGGTTAGGAAGAGCTGGCAGTGGG
This sequence comes from Heterocephalus glaber, assembly GCF_053883595.1. NCBI lineage: Eukaryota > Metazoa > Chordata > Mammalia > Rodentia > Bathyergidae > Heterocephalus > Heterocephalus glaber. The sequence goes on along the minus strand of NW_028258299.1, from coordinate 5,938,484 downwards.
TGGGCTTCTGCTGCAGGCTTCGGGACCGCAACAGGGCACCTGGGAGACTTTGTCCACCGTCTGCATGGCCAGGTGCCGTGTGGCACATTGAGGAGCTGTCACGCCTGAGAGATGTAGGTGCTGCAGGCAGGCCTTGGGCTTCGGCAGCAGCAAGGATCTGTGGGAAGCTGGTGCTGCTGCTGAGTATCTCAGGAGGGGAGGCTAGAGACAGGTCCCCCCCCACCAAAGGGGACATTCCCAGGACTCGGGGCTGTAAGAGGGAGTAAATGTGAAATTGCCCAGATAGGCTTAGAAGCTCACTTTCTTACAAGGAAGCCCTGGATGGCCTCTGCTTGTGAGCCTTCTGTGAGTGTGACATGGTGGGCACTGGGAATCGAACCAGGGATGCTCTACCACAGAGCCACATCCCCAGTCCTTGTTAAAAAGTTTTTATTTTGTCAGGGTGGAGGAAAAAAAAAAAAAGTTTTTATTTTGAGACCGGGTCTCACTGAGTTGCCGAGGGGGAGGTCTCAATCTTTGGATCCTCCTGCCTCAGCTTCCCTCAGCGGCGGGATTACAGCAGTGTGCCAGCAGGCCTGGCTGACTGTGTTTCTGTTTGGGAGTGTGTGATAGTCTCTTAGGGTGTGGTTGCAGGTGGGCTCAGGAGCTGCCTGTGGCAGGAGCCTGCTGGGGACACCTCTGCTGCATTTGCAGGCCAGGGGCGGGGAGGCTGGAGCAAGGCCTTTGCCCTCAGAGGCTTGCTCTCCCGCCCTCAGGGCACCCGCTTTACTGAGTGAGGTTTCTGCAGTTTACCCCTCTGGTTCCTCCTCCAGCCCTGCTCTGTCTTCCTCTCCTCCTTTTTGTGCTTCCTCACAGCCCAGCCCTATAGTACCTCCACTGAGAGGCCACAGAGCTTGTAATCTCACAGGGTTCCTGTGCCTACCCCCCTTGGTCAGCGGTCCTCTGGTTCCTGGGGATGCTGGCCTGCAAGTACCACTTTTTCCTTTTGTTTGAGACAAGTCTGTAGAGTAGCCCAGACTGGCCTCAAACTGCTGACCCTCCTGGCTCAGCCTCCCAGAATGCTGGGATGGATTACAGGCTAGTGAGTGCCATCACGCCTGGCTCAAATATGTCTTTATGCATTGCTTCTGGGTATCTGGATGGGGGCAGAGAGCCTGCTCTGCTCTCAGGGACCCTGCATTTAAGGGTGTGACTCCCAAGTCTCCCTGTGGGAGGGAAGGCTTAAGGGTGTGGCTCCCAAGATTCAGAGTCCCCCCTGAGCTCAGGAGCACCTGTGGCTGCACCTCCCAGGGTTCCAGCTAGATTCCAGGGAGCCCTCTTTCTTCCTAAGTGTGTATGGATGCTCGCCTGTCACCTTGGGGACTTGTGCCAGAGTCGTGCAAAAGCTTTTGTCAATAGAAATCTTACTTGTTGCTGGACATGAGGCTCCTGTGCTACAGTGGCTGTCACATCGTGTTCATGACATTGGAGAGCCTCTCAGTAGTAATGTGACGGCTTGTGAAGCTCAGAGACAGTGAATATAGAAGGCAGACCTGACTGACAGACTCGCCCCACCCTGCACTGCTGCCCCGCCCTGGACACCTGTGTTCTTTTGAGATAGGAGTTGCCAAGGCGATTACAGGTGTGGGGCACCGGCCTGCTGGTTTCATAGGGTGAATCTTATATTGAGTAAAAAATAATCCGATTAGATAAGTAATTCATTTCTGTGCTTAATCCCATGGGCTTCTAGAAAAGTATGTGAATGTGATATTTGGGAATAATCACTTATGAAAACCTGAGTGAGAGAAAAATGAGCTAGTAGCTAAGTGAAGTGTAGCTTCTTTCAGTATCACCTGTTTTTATTGCTGAGATGAAAACTAGGACCTCATGCTGAGCATGTGCTCTACCACCAAGCTGCATCCCCAGCTCAGGCACACTTTGCTTTTTAAGGACATTTGTTGGAGACCGCTTAAGAGAGCGTGTATTTCCCGATGGCAGGGAATAACGCCAGCGTCCTCTCAGTGTTAGGGGCAGTGATTATGCTGTGCCGCAGGTGGTGTGTGCTCAGAGCAAACTTCAAGCCATTCTGTGGGTAACTGGAACTTGTTCACAGACGGAAACCCTGCTGGACTTGGTGTCCCACACCTGTAATCTGGCACTCAGGAGGCAGAGGCAGGAAAGCCACTTGAGCCCAGAAGTTCAAGATCAACCTGGGCAATATAGCATATGGGAAGAAAGGGAGGAAACTTTTATAATCATCCATCCACCTACCAACACATTTAACTAGCTAGCTTGCTTTCTTTTTTTGGTTTTTTGAGACAGGATTTCACTTTGTAGTTCAGGGTGGCCTTGAACTAACTGTGTAGCCCAGGCTGGCTAGTGTCAACTCCCGGTGATCCTCCTGCCTCTGCCTCCCGAGTGCTGGGATTACAGCTGTGCACCACCACACCCAGCCATGCTAGCTTCCTTTTTTTTAATCCAAAAAGTTTTATTTTCATTTTTAAGGTGTAATTTATAGAATTATAATCAATGTAGGATTATTTAAAATAGAATAATAATAATAGAGTAAAGTTTTGGCACATGTCCCCATTTCCTTCACCTAGGACCTTACTAGGGTTTTTTTGGTACCAGAGATTGAACTCAGGACCTTCTGTTTTTGAGGCAGGCGAGGTAGCTCACCAGCCCGTTTTTTTTTTTTTTTGAGACAGGGTCTTGAAATGTAGTTCAGGCTGGCCTTGGGCTCACTGTATAGTCCAGGCTGGGTTCAAATTTGTGGCAATCTTCCTACCTCAGCCTCCTGAGTGCTGGGATTACAGACAGGCACTTGCCAGGCAGGTGTGGTGCCACTGAGCTAAATCCCCGGCCCCCACTGAGCTACATCCCCAGCCCAAGACCTTACTGTCGTAACCAAAGATGCCTCTTTTCATCTTCCTGAAAACACGAGGTGTTAATGTGTGGTGGTTTCAGCTCCCAAGGGAGATAGTACCAGGCTGCCCATTTGCACGCTGCTGACTGGGAGGCAATCCAGGAAGCTTCTCCGGGCTCCAAGCCTTATTCAAAGCAGACTCTGTCCTGGCAGCCTGCGGTTAACTTGCCTGTCACTTTCCACCTCTCTGTCACTGGCCAGTAAGCCCTCTAAAAAGGCAGCAGCAAAAAAAAAAAAAAAAAAAAATGGCAGCAGCAGTGCCCTCCTTATTCAGTGCCTTGCTGGCCACTCTTCCTGGGATGGTGAGGGAGGTCTCCAGGAACCAAGGGTGAAGACACTTCGGCTGCAGACTCATAAATACAAGTGAAGTTCTAGAGCCACGAACATAAAAGAAACAGCTTTGCAGTTTGGTTTCCAGTTATGTTGGAGGTGCTAGGTGGAGATGCTAGCTTTCTGAGGTCAGTGAGCTTCCACTCTGTTTTGTAGTAGTGATTTTTACCTAGACTGGGTCTGCAGGATCAGACGCTCCTTAAACCTACTGTTTTGTGTGTTTGTGCATTTTTTAGGGTAGAGGGTTCCAGACTTGCCATAGATTCCTGAAGAGAACCTGTGGTCTGAAAAGGTTATGAACATGGCTGTAGGAGGTCTTGCCACTTTAAATTATAGACTCGCGGGTACTGTATTTGTCTCAGCTTTGGGGACGCTGTTTCAGCCAGATTGGACAGCAGAAACGTTAGTTCTCCTTGACTTCTTTTTATGTTAATTTTTAAAAGCACATTTGTGATCATTACACCCTGATTTCTCAGAAATAACATTGTGACAGTTGCTGTCTCATTCCTAATAGTGTGGCTAAATAACTCTTGGAAAATCAGTCTTAATAATAAGCAAAATTGAGCATCCAGAGGGCCTGACTTGTGGTTGGTGCTTTGTAAATGTGCTGGATTTGATTTGATGTTGATTGTACAAAACTGGGTGTATTAAAAAAAGTAGAGCTTTCAGGTCAAAACACGACAACATTCTTTTTCAAATGACAGTCTCAGTAAAGTCATTAGAAAAAGTTTTCAACAAAATAGAAAATCAAATCAATGATCTATAAAAAGAATCATACACTTTGTATGGAATTTATCCCACGTACACAAGGCTGCTTTTGAGCATGAAGACGTCAGTTGTGTTGCCAGACTTAGGAATAAGAATTGCATGATCATATAGGTTCAAGGGGAAATGGGCTCTGGTAAAGTGCTGTTCATTCATGAGAAGGCCTCCCAGCAAGTCAGCAGTGGAGGAGAACTATCTTGACTTATAAACAACATCTACAAAACCTGCTTAATCAACAGTGGTGAAAAGAGAATTGGCGAAGCTGCAGAAACCTGTAAAGCATAATTGTTCAAGGGTTATCAGTTTTTCTTTCATAGCAGAATTAAATGGCACAAACTTGCTATATGAAGATGTGTACATTGAAGTAAATTATTTCATACTCCAAACTGGTGGGATATATACAGATGGTGACTAAATGTTTAATGATGTTAAATAATTATAATGAATTTTTTAGATGATAATACCATTATGGTTAGTTTTAGAAGTTGTTGTCTTTTAGAGATGTATGTTGAAGTATTGATGAATGAGGTTACATGAGGTTTGGGATTTGTTTAAAAACAATTGAAGGCATGGTGGTGCACCTCTATAATCCCAGCACTCGGGAAGCTGAGGCTGGAGGTTCGCCATGAGTTAGAGGCTGGCTTAGAGTACATAGTGAAACCCTGTCTCAAAAAAATAAAGTAAAAAACTAAAGATAATTGAGGGGCTGGGGAGGTAGCTTAGTGGCAGAGCACTTGCCTAGTGTGCATGAGGCCATGGGTTCAATTCCCAGGACCATTTTTAAAAAGTTAGAATAAAAGGAACAAAAAAACCAGTCGGAATTGGTGACAGGAATGGGAGTGTGCGAGTCAGACGTGATTGGCCCTGTGTTGGTCATTGCAGTTGTTGAGTGATGGGTGCATGGGCTTCATTCTATTTTGTCTTCTTTTGTGTCTGTTATACTTTTCATGTAGTATAAAAAGGTAAAACTGTTTGATATAGAACGTATTTGGCCACATCTATTAGGATAGTTACTGTAAAAAAAAACAAACCCCAAACAAGTATTTGCCGGGAAGTAGAGAAATTGGAACTCTCATGCACCGTTGGTACAAATGTCACTGTGGAAAACAGCATGGAAGTGCCTCAAAAAATTAAAGGTAGAACCACCATATGCTTCAGCAGTTCCACTTCTGGCTAGTACTTACAGAGAAGTGAAGGGAAGGTCGGAGGAGGAACACATCCAGGCTGGCAGTGGCACTGGCCGTAGTCAGCACCACAGGGAGGAAGCCACCTGGTGGCCATCAGCGGGTGAGTGGACAGTTACAATGGAATAGTATTCAGGCTTAAAGAGGAGGACAGTTTTGCCACACTAAACATGAGTGAACCTTGAGGATATTACGCTGGCGAAATAAACTGGCTGCTAAGCGACAGATACTGTATGATCCCACTTATGTGAGGCACCTAGAGACAGAAAGTAGAGAGACGGTTGTCAGGGCCTGGGGGAGGAGGAATACTAAATTATTAATGGGTGTAGAGTTTCAGTTTTACAAGGAATCTTGGAAAGTGATGGGGATGATGGTTGCAAATCAACAATGTACTTACTGAATTGTACACTTAAAGATGGTTAAGGTGAGCGGGGTGTGGTGTTGCACACCTGTAATCCCAGCTACTCTGTAGGCTGAGGCAGGAGGGTCATAAATATGAGCCCAGCTGGGCGTTTAAAGAAAAATGTTAAGAAGAAGGTGCTGGAGATGTAGCTCAGGTAGAGTGCTGGTCTAGGTGCACAAAGCCCCAGGCTCAGTTCCCAGCACTGGTGCAGCGGCACGTGCCTACAGTCCCAGCCCCTTGGTGCAAGGTCAGAGGCTGGCTGGAGCCCAGAGGTTTGAGCCTAGCCTGGGGAACAGGATAAGAACCCCATCTCCAGAGCAGCAAAAAAAAATGCTGTTAAGCATTTAAGATGGTGAACTTTATGTTGTGTTATTTTACCATAATTTAAAAAAAGATTATTTGAAATCTGAAGGAAAAGTTAGAAGACCCACTTTAAACTTTCAAAAGTTAGAATTTTTTTTGCAGGATGTGGTTGCAAATAATTTTTTGGAGGGTGCTGGGAATGGAACCCTGGGCCTTGTGCATATTAAGCACAAACTCTACCATTACCACACTCTGTTCCCATGTTAGACTTCTCATCGAGGGCAGGGCTGCTCAGGCTGAGGTGGGCTCCTCAGTTTCCAGGGGTCTGCCTGGGGCTCGGCGAGGGTGGGTGGCTGGGTAGAGGAGAGGAAGGAAAACTCTTTGTTTTCTTGCATTTTTTGTTACAACAGCAGCAGGACCAGATAATTTGTAAACAAAAGACAATTGATTTTTGCAGTCCTGTAGGGTGAGACTTCTGATACCAATCTGCAGCATCTGCGGCCTCTGGCTGCACCACATGGCCGAGGGCATCCCTTGACGAGAGACGGGAGGGTGCCAGCTCTGCTCTTAAAAGCTGCTGGTGCCATTGTGGGGGCTGCACCCTCCTGACCTCGTCTAACCTGGTGGCTCCGGGACACCCTGCCTGTAGACCTGCCAATGTAGAAACTGGGGGGACACACTCAGGCCACAGCACCCCTCCTCTGGATTTTCCTCTGCCCTGTCATCTCTCCTTAACTTTCAGTTCCAGGTGGGGACGGCTACCCTCAGCCTTGTGCACTAGAAGCTAGACTCCAACCTGCAGGCTGCAAGTCCTTCCCCTTCGCTGGCTTCTCTCTGCTCTGCTCCTGGGCTGCTTGTCCCTGGGACTGCTCGTTGCTAGCAGGCAGAGGCAGGCTGGGCCTCCTTGGTCCGGGTGGGGTTTGCACAGGGAGAAAGCCCCTCTGGGCTCCTCCTCACTCTGCACTTGCCCCTCTCCCGGGGCATTGAATGGCTGGCCCTGCACACATCACTTTCCCAACACAGAGGATCCTGGGTGAGCTGGGCTAGCAGTGACAACCTTGGGGACAGGTTTCTGGGCCTTGTGTACCTCTAGAAGGTTGGGCCCAGATCCACCCCGCCGTTAAGAGCACGGCCATGCCTGACACCCAGCCTTGCATATCACAGGATGTTCCTGGTTTGGTGCTTGGTGCTCATTACTGGCATGGTGAACACGAGACAAGTTCCACTGTACTAGTGGAAAGATTAAGTGCTTATTCGATTGATTTAATGATTTACTTCACGCTGAATTGTTTTTACAAATCTCAAAATTACCTTCACGTGGAAGTAATACACATAGTTATGAAGTTGGCTGTTTTGAAGTGTGCACTTGATTGTAGTGTGGAAAACACTGGATTTCTTTAATGAGACAGATCCAAGGCAGTGGTTCTCTAGGGGACAGGGAGTGGGCGCCCAGGGTTCCTAGGTGTCTGGAGACAGCTCTGGTTGTCCCAAGTGGCGCAGGCGCTGCAGCCTCTAGTGGCAGGAGGCCAAAGGTGCTTCGGAACCCTGCACGGCACCGGACACCCCTCAATCAGAAATCATCTGGGCCAGGATGTCCTAGCGCTGGGGTTGCAACTCCTGATTAAAGCAGAGTCTAATATGCACTACAGGTGTTCCACGCAATGTGAAGTAAGTTTTCTTGGCCTTATGATGAGGAAGCCTTAAACCTGTGCTTACAGAATGGAGATTTCGGCCGGGGATTTAGCTCAGTTGTTTCACCGCCTGCTGTGCAAGCTCAAGGACCCGAGTTCGATCCCCGGTACCAAAAAAAAAAAAAAGTCTTGGTCCAGAATGAAGATTTCTTTGGAAGTGTTCTGTTTTGGGGGGAAAAATTACTGAGAGAACTTTTAGAACTGGTGCTGTGCTGACAAAAACTATCACTGGGAATGACCCTCGGTGTACAGGAGGTTTATTGTGTGTACATTTCACGTTCTTGCTACTTTGGTTGGGTGAAGTTTTGTCTTTTGTTAAAAGTGCCAGATTTTTGTTGTTTCGTTTGGTTTTATGCTTAACAGTATCACTGCGAAATACAGCTTCTCTTTGCTGAGTAAAAGGATAAAATAAGGCCTCTGAAGGGCTGGAGAACAGGGACTTGCTTCAGCCTCAGTTACATATTTAGGTGGTGCTAATTGGGAGGTGGCCATGGAAACGACGCGGAAAGCCCAGGAGCCTCCTTAGCCCCCCTCTCCCTCCGCTCTCCTCTCAGTTTGCTTGCAGTGAAATTATCGAGACTCGTGCAGTGAGGGCCTTCCTTACTTACCTGCACTCCATGCAGCGGGACGGCCCAGCAGTTGTGCCACTCCTGGCTTGGGTGCCCACCTGGGTACCCCTGGTTGAACGGTCCGATCCAGCACTACCTAGGAGGCTCCGGGCCCTGGGTTCCGTCCTCAGCACCGCGAGCAAATCAAACCAAACCAAACAGCAAAACCTCCCATTTACAGCCAAGTTCTTCCCATTGCAAGATTCCCACCATTCTCCCTCATCACCCTGTGTAACTGACAGCTGCTGTGGTCTGCAGAGCCAGAGGATTTGTTGGGACGGAGGAGAAGAGGGCCTCACAGTGCTGCCCAGATCCCGGTGCATCTCCCCGTGTTCTCAGAGCCAGGGCTTAGTCTTGCTCGCCGCGCTGTGACCCTCATGTGTGCTGGTTACAGTGCTCTCTCCACCCCGGAGCCCAGTGTCCCCGCACCTCTCGCCAGGTCTCCACTGTGCTTCTCCTGGTCCCGCAGGCATGCTGTCTCCCCAGCTCTGCGCCAGACGCCTGTGCGGTTGCCCTTGCCCACCTGGCGGAGTGCATGAGACCCGTGGCACGTCTGGCCCATTTCCTGAGCAGCAGTGACTGTGTCTCCCCCGCTTAGAGCTCATACTTTCCTTCCGGCGTGAGGAGAAGCCACGTTGAGGTGGTGGCAGCTTTGTCGTGTGGGTCTCTGTGTAGCTGTGGTGAGCCACCTCCTGGCTGGTGAGGTTCCCCACGGAGCAGAGTGCTACCCTCTGCAGCCTGCTTGTGTTCTCCCTAGCCCCAGCGAGGCGCCGGACTGTGGACACAGGAGTGTCCAGGGAAGGGGTTGAACAAGCTCACAGTCAGCAGCTGGGAGAAGCGGAAAGGACCTTGGGCTTACGATGGTTAGAAGGACCAGGGATGGTCTGGTCCTAACATAAAACCGACCTGAGGACAGTACTCAGAAAGTCAGAGAGCCCACCTTTTTATTTTGGAACTGCAGGACTATTGTGCTGGTTCAAGTTTATTTTGAGGGAAGAAAAGAATCAGCTGGAGATTTTAAAGATAGCCTAAGACACCTTTCTGTGCAAATGATTTTAACAGAAGGCCTACTAATGCTCCTTTTTTTTTTTTTTTTTTTTTGGTATCGGGGATCAAACTCAGGTCCTTGCACTTTCGAGGCAGGCGGCAGAACCACTGAGCTAAATCCCCAGCCTAGTGGGATTTTTGTTATGTAGCGCCACCGAAGGTAACTATCGCCACCTGGTGGCAATATTCTTTAATTGCAGATTCTTCCGAAGTCTAGGTGAAATGCGTAAAAAATCACCTGAAGTAATCAGTGTTTATTATTTAAGGGACCATATGACCACCTATGTGTTCTGAAATAAGAGGCACACATCAGGTTCTTGTTTGGAAACAGTGGATTTCTCCATATACAAGAGCAGCTCAGAAGGGAATGGTTTGGGGTGCTGGGTAGATACCAGGGTTTCATATTGCCTTGTGGTCATTGGGGAGACTTCGGAACCAACCTGCCAAGTCTCTCTCTTGTGTGGCTTGGTCAAGGGGCCAGCTTCTCCTTAGCCCATGGGTGCTCAGGATGCATAACTCCCCCCATCCCCAGAGTGCTGAGGATTGAACTTAAGCTCTGACATGCTAGGTAAGGGCTCTACCATTTAGCTACATCCCTAGGCTCAGGAGGCATTGTTTTATATTTGCTATGCTGAGGATTGAACCCAGGGCTTTTTCCATGAGCTACATCCCCAGCCCATTTTTTATTTTGAGATGGTCCAGCTAAGTCACTAAGTTGCCCAGGTGGGGCTCCAACTTGTGATCCTCCTGTCTCAGCCTCCCAGACTGCCAGGATTACAGGCATGTGCCGCCAATGCTGGCTCAATTTTTATATTTAAAGTTAACCCAGAAGTTGATTATTATATTCTTGTCTTGATTTTAAAATCTGTGGCATCCCTAGGCTCAGGAGGCAAGGGACCTTGTGCTTTCGAGGCAGGCGGTGGAACCTCTGAGCTAAATCCCTGGCCCTATCTGTGGCAATTTCTGAAGATTAAAATCTACCACAGCCACAAAAGCTAGTCATGTCCTCAAGAGGTAGCTGTGTGTGCCTCAGATATGCCTCACACCTACAGAACATCTGATTGACAGTTTTGCTATCAATTTCAGTTGTCTTTGTGAGTTGGTTTTTAAAGGGTTGATTTCAGAAACATCAGTCACTTGTTTCTATAAATGTTTTAGAATGCAAATTGAATGTGATGAAATATTAAAAATACCATTCATTAAATATTGAAAAGTTCAGTATCTGGAACTGGCCAGATCTCTTCATTTTACTGCCAATTTAAATGGCCAATCTAGAAATTCTGAATTATAAAATTAGAATTGGGGGGGAGCTGGTAATATATCTGGAGAATCAACCCCAACCCTTACTCATTTCCTGGAAAGGACTGCAGCCTTTCCTGTAAGATGGCAGATCACACATTCTGTTATTAGTCAGTTACCACAGGTTTTCTGCAGTTTGCACCACTTTATACTTTCTCATTTGTGTTGGGTTAAATATAAACTCAGGTTAAGTCAGGAGTTTTATGGACTCAGATGTTAGAATGTTTTATTATACTTGTATTTTTATTAATAAAGCCTTTTGGGGGGGGTACCAGGGATCAAACTTGGGTCCTTGTGGTTTCGAGGCAGGCAGCGGAACCACTGAGCTAAATCCCCAGCCCAATAAAACCTTTTAAAGTATGAAAACAAATAGGAATTAAATGTTTCTCCTAATGGCAAATCAAGGTAAAGCTTGTTTTAAATGAGAGAGGGGTGACAGACCATGGGGTGTTCAGAGCATGTTTGTCTCACATTGATCACTCCAAGTGAGTCCAGCCATGCCATAGCATGGTTTTCTGGAAAAGATACCTGGAAGCCAGGTGTGGTGGTGCACACCTGTAATACCAGGTCTCTGGGAGGCTGAGGCAGGAGGATTGTAAGTTTAAGCCTAAGCTGGCAACTTAGTGACTCCAAGCCCCTCTCTCAAAATATAAAACAGGGCTGGGGATGTTGCTCAGTGCAGAGGCCCTGGAGTCAGTCCCCATTGCTTGAGAGGATGTAGAGGCCCAGGAAGTGGGGAGGTGCCTGCCCACTGCACAGCGGAGCTGCCTCTGCTCTGTGGAGCCCTGTCCCACCTTCGGCGGAGCCACATTGCCTATGAGGCTTTCGCCAGCAATGCCACCAGCTTCCTTCTCCTTGCTGTCCTGGTGCTGGCATCTTCTGGGTTCCTTTTCACCAGATCTCCTGTCCTGGAGCAGCTTGTGGGAGAGAAGATGCGGTTCCTAGCACTTTGCCTTTTGGTCCCTGTTGGCCTGTTGGGTGTGGTATGGGTCCCTCCATAATCACGACTGCAGTCAGCCTTCTCCACACGCTCTCTCTCTCTCTCTCTTTTTTTTTTTTTGGTACCGGGGATCGAACTCAGGACCTTGAGCTTGCAAGGCAGACGCCGGAACCACTGAGCTAAATCCCCGGCCCTTACACATGCTCTCTTTTGACCTCTTTGGCTCATGCAATGGCTCTGGATTTTCTAGCTTCCATGTTTGGAACATCTGCTTGCCAGAAACACACCCACCCACCCCCCTCTTCCTGGTGGCTAGAGCACTAGATCATATCAATCCAAAGAGGCTGTGGACTGGGACCAAAGACCAAAGAGAGGTGAGGATGAGGCCTCAAGACTCTTGGCACTAGTGGTCAGCGCTGTTGCAATGACACTGAGATGCCATCTCCCATTTCCCACCCCCTCAGACTGACTTCCCCACCGTTCCCATGGGCTCTGTGGCTCGTGATAATACCGCACACTGCCTGCAGGGGGAATAGTGAGAGCCCAGCTGTTTTCTGTTAAACTAGCCCAGGAGCGGTTTGCAAAAACAAAGCCTTGGAGTGTGATGTGTGCCTGTAGTCTCAGCTACTCTGGAGGCCGAGGCTGGAGGATCGCTTGAGCCCAGGAGTTTGAGGTCAGCCTGGGCAACATAGTGAGATCTTGTCTCAAAACAAAACAAAAACAGTGAGACATTTCCACTTTTCTTGGTAAATAATTGTTTTAAAAAATAGTTTTCATTAAAATATTTGTTGAAATACAATAGGTTTTAGGCCGGGGATTTAGCTCAGTGGTTCCGGTGCCTGCTTCTCAGGGTCCTCAGTTCAATCCCCAATACCAAAAATACAATACAATAGGTTTTAAAAAATTAATAAATATCACATTATCTGTTTTAATTTCCTGTAGTGGAGTGAAGCTGACTGATGGAGCCACACACACAAATGCCACCCAGCCCTCAGCAAGAACTTCTGCTGTCAGGAGGCAGAGACCTGAGGTCTGAGAGCATTCTTGCTGAGGGCCCCTCCAGCTGGCTGCTGTGTGCGGAAGCCGGGATGATGGTGGGATGACAAGAAATGGCTTCATCTGGAATTGTTTGTGGGGTTTTTGTTGTTGTTGTTTTTCCTTTTTTGTGATTCTAGGGATTGAACCCAGGGCCTTCTCACTGAGCTACATCCCGGCTCTCTTTTAGTTTTTGAGACAGGATTTCACTAAATCACTAAGTTGCCCAGGCTGGGCTCAAACTTGCCATCCTCCTGCCTCAGCCTCCCAGAGTGCTGGGGTGACAGGTGAACAGAAAAGGAAAACCAGCAGCTCTGAGCTGGGGGCCATGGTCAGCACCAGAGGAAGTGTGGCCCAGAGCTGGGAGCTGCGGCTATGGCTAGACACAGCATGCAGGAACTACACTTGCGCGGACCAAAAATCATTGCTGACCTTGTGCCCAGGAGAGGAAAAGACCCGGGTGAGGGGTGGTGGGTGGCTCTGAGGAGGGCAAGCCGAGAGGTCAGCCGCTGTGTTTGGGGTTGCGAGGCTCAAGATAGAGCCTGAAGCCCGCCCCAGCCAGCCAGCTCCACAGTGGGGTGTTCCTCATCGTTTCTGTTCTAGTCTGTCTGTCTGTGTCTCTCTCTCTCTCTCTCTCTCTCGTTTTTAATAAATTTTGCATTTAGTTCCATTTTAATGCCTTATGTTTGTAATTTATAATTTATAAATATTGCCTTTACTGCATCTGTTTGCATTTTTATTTGTAATGCTAATTTAAAAGGTGGAACCATTGAGCTAAATCCCCAGCCCTGTAATGCTCATTTTAAATAATGAGGTAGCAAGTAATGGTAATGAAGAAGTAAAGACATTTTTTCTTTGTAATAGGCTAAAAACAGGCAGTTTGAGTTATCTGTAGCCATCAGGTGTTTTTCTTTTTTTTTTTCACTTAATTTTGGGAGCAGTTTTTTCCTTTTTTTCTTTTGCAGTTTCTTCTGATTGCTTCATGGATTCAGATAATTTCTTTTCTTTTCTTTTTTTTTTTTTTGTACTGGGGATCGAACTCAGGACCTTGCCGCTTGTGAGGCAGGCACGGTGCCGCTGAGCTAAATCCCCAGACAATTTCTATAGTATTACTCTAGAATTTAGAGTTTCATGCAGTTTGGGTCTTGATACCAAATACTGCCACAAAAATGTAATTGTTGCCATTGCCGAATTCGAGTTGCCACAGTGGGTGTGGGCTGGGCCCAGCTCCTGAGGCCTCGGCTTCCACCCCCCCACACTTCAGAAACCCAACACCGAATAGGCGTGAGTCCTCAAAGGCAGTGGAGGTTAAAACAGAAACTAACCTGGCCTCGTTTTTCTTCTTCTTCTTTAAAATGTAGTTAACAAGCATAAGCCCTGGCTGGAGCCCACCTACCACGGGATTGTGACTGAGAACGACAACACGGTGCTGCTCGACCCCCCCCTGATGGCGCTGGATAAGGACGCGCCTCTGCGCTTTGCAGGTAAGGCTGGCCGGGCTCTGCCTGAGCACACCCGGGTGGCGGTGGGGCCTGGAGGGCAGTGTGGTGATTGCTGAGGGCTGCTTGTGCTCCTGGGCGCCACATGTCGGGTGGTGGACACCAACCTGTTTTGGTTGTTGAAAAGCAGATATTTAATTTAATTGCCCCACATAGCTCAATTGAATTGACTGTGGTTGTCTCACGGTTGCTAGGTAGGTAACGTCTGGATCAGCAGGTCTCAGACCTCAGCCGCACGTGACAGATACCAAGTATGTTCAGATGCACACTCACGTGTGCTTGGCCCCTTCCTCCTCTGCTCCGGGAAGCCCGGGGGCCGAGGATCTAGGACTCTGGCACCTCAGTTCTGTGAACTGCAGTGACATCCCTGAAAAAGTTGAGCAGTCTATGGAGAAATACTTCTGCATAGATTACTTTTTTTTTTTTACCCCTGTATTGGGTTTTAAACCCAGGATCTTTGTACTAAGCTGCATCCCCAGCTCTTTTTAAATTTTTTATTTTGGGACAGGGTCTTGCTAAGTTGCCCAGGGTGGGCTTGAACTTGTGATCTCCCTGCCTCAGCTTTCTGAGTCACTGGGATTACAGACATGTAGCACAGCACCCAGCCAGGCACAGATTACATTTTTATGAAGTTACTCTAGTTAAGAATATATTAAAAGTGAGCTGGTTGTGGTGGCGTGTGCCTATAATCCCAGCCACTTGGGAGGCTGAGGCAGGAACATTGCAAGTTTGAGGCCAGCCTGGACAACTTACTGAACTCTTATCTCAAGTATAAAAAGCTGGGGGTTTAGCTCAGCGATAGAGTGCTTACTTAGAATGCACAAGGCCCTGGGCTGGATCCCCATTAGAAAGGAGGAAAGAACAAAAGGGTTATAACCTGTGTCTATGAAACAGATGGCTGGGGCAGCTCTGGAGACGATCATCACGGGACAGCTCTGTGCTGGTGGCGTTGTAGAGTCCTTTCTCCGTCAGAGCCTCTCTTGGGTCACATCAGCCGGGAGAAGGACATGATGCTCCCGCACCCATTCTTGGCCTCAGGGTCAAAATAGACATTACAGAACTAGTGTATTCATCAAGTGCATTGGTACATTTAGGTATGCAGCATGCTGACACTCATCATTGGGAGTTTGTTCCTGTTCGTGATGTATCTGGGTTCTTATTTTTTCCCCCTTCCCCTGCCCTCCCTTCAACCCCTCCACCCCTCCTTATTTACAAAGACTTTGTTTCTGTTTTTTCCTTTTCTCATATTTTTTTCTTTCCTGCACCCCTCCCCCCACTTCCTCTTCCCCTTTGGACCTTTTCTTCCTATTTCACATTATCTATTACACATTTTGGTCCTCATTTACACTTACAGTTTGTCACACCAGAAAAACTGTTCAGTATTTACTCATGTATGTCCTGTTTATTTCACTCAAGAGTAAGGCCTCAATGTGCATCCATTTAGCTATAAATGTCTCTAGTTTATCATTCTTTATGGCTGAGTAATACTCTATTTTATAAAAAGCCCACACCTTCTTTACCCCATCATCAGCAGAACTAGTTTTTGAAAAGTGGTTTTCACATGACTTTTTTCCAGATCAAAACCTCTGTTATTAATGTTCTGTTTGCCTGGGGACAGATTAAAAACAATTGGATGAGCTTGTATGAAATGTGTTATCTAGTGGAGTGTGGTAGTACACATCTGTAATCCCAGCATTCTGGGAGGCTGAGGCAGGAGGATCCCCAATTCAAGCCCAGCCTGGGCAATTTGGCAAGACCGTATGTATTAGTCATTTCCCCACTGTTGTAACAAAATACCCGATGCCCGCAACTTAAAGGAGATTTATTTTGGTTCGTGGATTCAGCCCATGGTTGGCTGACTTTAAGGCAGAAACAGCTCGGTGGAGGAAAGCTGCTCAACCCATGGCAGCTGGGAAGCAGAGGGAGAGGGAGGCTCTGGGATGAAAGTGCAGCCTGGTGACATCTGCGCCCAGCCTCACCTCCTACAGCATTCAGCTGCAAGCTGCCTGGTGGGTTAGTCAGCAATGAGTGTGTGCCCCATGATCTAGTTGCCTTCTGAAAGCCCTGCCTCTGAACACTGGGAGATATTTGGGGGGCACTTTAGATCTAACCATCATACCCTGTCTCAAAATAAAAATCAAAAGGGTCGGAGATGTAGCTCAGTGTGAAGGCCCTGGATTCCACCCTCAGAACTGAAAAACAACAAAACAAAAATAAAACAAAAACCAAACCAAACCTATATCATTCATTAAATTTCCTGTTGTAAATTGAGGGCAGTGACTGTGGGTTGCTGCTGAAGAAATATTTAAACATAAATCCATACTTCATTCTGTCTAAGTGCAGGTCCCACTTCAGAAAAATAACCTACTGGCCAGCTTGTGCCGAGTCAGAGGTGGGGACAGGGCTTCCAGCGGGCTGTGCTGTTCACTGGGTGTCAGAGAGGGATGGGACCAGGATAGTAGAGGAAGCGCCCTGTGCCCCGAACACAGTGTTTGTCTAGTTGCCTAGGTGATTTCCTTGTTGTTGTTTCCTGTACAGATTAAAATCATTTGTAGCTTTCCATGTTGGTCTGATTACCTAGATTGTTTTTTTAATACTGGGGATTGAACTGAGGGTCTTCACACTGGGCCACATCTCCAGCCCTTTAAAAAAAATTTTCAAACAGGATCCTCCTAAGTTACTGGGGCCGGTCTGTTCCTGCTGTCCCAGATCAGCTGTGGCTCCGCAGGGTTGGCTGAGCAGCATGGTACCAGTGGAGTCCAGAAGAGAGTTTGGAGTGCTGTTTTCTTTGGAGTCTGCTGAGAACCTCCTCAGAAAGTCTGGAGCTCTTTTCCCCATCCTTGGTGCTTCCGTGACTCACAGGTGGCCTGCAGGACTCGCTGCCACACCACTGTCTGCCGTGGCTTGTTTCGCAGGTGCTGCCAGGCTGACAGTGTGTTTGCAGCAGGGAGTTGGATGGACCAGGTTGACTCAGGAGAGATTGCCATTTTTTTTGTTGTTTTTTGGGATTTTGAGACAGGGTCTCACTGTGTAGTCCAGGCTGGCTTCAAGCTCAGGGTGATCCTCCTGCCTCAGCCTCCCAAGTGCTGGGATTACAGGCATGCACCACCACACCTGGTGAGATTGCTATTTTTCTATGTTGAAAATACAAGAATTTGTTACTGTTGGTATTAAATGGTTTAAGACATTGCATTTTCCACTTGTAATGTATGTTTATACAGTGTAATGTTACTTTTTTTTTTTAATAACGTTACTTCTTGTCCCTGGGCATGTTGCATATTCAAGTATTGAGATCCCTGGTACTTTCTATAGCCCTTCACCTTTAAAACTGTCACAGAATTTGCTACAAACTTGGGTCCTTCAGTGTCTCGCTGTGTGGAACAGTGCTCCATCCATGCGTGGGTGGAAAATACAGGAATAGCCTGAACAAACTGCAGTGCCGTCTGGCTTAACCTGAGCCATGGCGAGACCCCGTGAGTGGTGGTGTTCAGCCCCACGATGGTGGCTCCTGACTGGGAGGCGGCCGCTCGTTTCTGGTGCTGTTGCTTCCCGGACAGGTTTGGGATCCACAGCCATCAAATGCTGGGTAACTGTGCTGGACTTGGTGGTGCATATAGAAAGTGTAGAAATTGGTCCCCATCCCCAGGCGCTGGGGATCCATGTGGGAAGGCGAAACCAGCACTGCAGAGCATGAACCCGGGACGGTAGGAGGTTTACAGTTTACAGCCGAGAGGCAGAGGCTCCGAGGTTGGGCTGCAGGCCGGCGAGTGATTTGGAAGGCAGGCTGGAACCTGTCGGGAGGAGCCGGGTGCCTAGGCTCCAGTCCCCAGCACTGTGGTGGGAGGGAGGTGCGTGTTCCTGGGCCTCTCCCAGAACTGGCGAGTCAGGAGTGCTGGGCATGAAAACCGCCTTATTTTTGGAGTGCCGGGGAAGGAACCCCCATGGTAGGCGAGCACTCACCAGTGAGCTGCATCCCAGCCTGCAAGCAGGGTTAGATCGATTGCAAAGCAGGACAGTGGAGTGGGGTCTGCACTGGGGTGGGAGGGACAGGCAGAAAGGACATCAAATGTTAGCTGTGACCCTGAGTCCCTCCCCCGAAAGGTGGGGCTGCAGGAAGAAGGCTGAGTCAGAATAGCTGGGGCGGAGGTGTCCCTGTGTGTGCAGGGACGGGGTGTGAGCCCTGTGGTGTGTGTGACTATGGGAACTGCACGTGCCATGGGGGCGGTGGGGGTCCGTGACCCTCTAGCACTGACAGATGAGCTCCTGGAAGAGTTGCTGCGCCCTGCTCTGCCCTGGGAGGAGGGTCATGAATGAGGGTCAGGCAGGGAGCTGTTCACCGTGGAAATGCCTGGGAATCACTGAATGCTCTTGGCCATGCGGTGGTATTATAGTTCTGTGAACGGTGTCTCTGTTCGTGCTGCCTATGGAAGTATTGGATGGAATGCATGTCTGCGGCTTGCTTTAAGATACTTCAGGCAGCCAGGGATTTAGCTCAGTGGTTCCACCACCTGCCCCGAAAGCGCAAGGACCAGAGTTCAATCCCCAGTACCAAAAAAAAAAAAAGATATTTCAGGCAGCAAGGTGTGGTAGTGCACACCTGTATTCCCAGCATTCTGGGAGACAGGAGGATTTTAAGTCCAAGCCCAACCTGGCAACTTAGTGAGATCCTGTCTCAAGATAAAAAAGGGCTGGGTGTGGAGCTCAGTGCAGAGGCCCTGGTTTGTCCCTGGTACTACCACCAACAAAAAAAAACCCAAACCACACAACCTGCAAGCCAGAGGTGAAGCTGGTAGGGTGGGTGACAGCTGCTGAGCTCCATGCTTCACCTTTTCCTGTCTGTGCCTCAGTTCCACCCGTCAGCCAAACCTAGAGGCTTGGGAGACCTTCCCTCCCCTCCAGCTGTTCTGAAGTGCTGTCCTTCTCTAGCAAGTCCCTGAGTGCTTCCCAGACAGTGGCTCCGAGCAGCCCACTTCCCTCCTCATCTGCAGTACTTGCCTGGCCTTGCCCCTTGCAGCCAGAGCTGGGCTTTGAGGGGACAGACCGGGTTCTGAGGCCCAGCATTGACTGCGGTCCAGGCTGCTCCATGCATTGAGCTGCCCCCGGCTGGCCAGTAGTGCAGTAAGCCTAGCGGATCTGAGGTCACAGGTCCTGGGGACCTGGGGGAGGAGCCTCCTCATGTGTGCACTCAGTGGTGACACTGGAAGGGACACCGTTAAGCTTTTCACTGTTCTTCTTATAAATGGATCGAATCCAGTCTCTGGAGAGCAGCTGGCTTCCAAGTCATTTGTGTGCTTGTCTGCTAAGCGCACCTTTGAGACACCATCCTGGGTCCCCACACTCAGGCATTGCAGTGCAGACACCAGCACAGAGCTAGAGCACGAATCCTGCCTCTCCCTCTGTGCCACCATCCCTCTTGTCCCAGCTTAGTGAAAGGGGGCTCAGGTTGGGTTCCCACCTGCCCCACCCTCCCAGCAGCCTTGGCCTTGCTGGCAGGGTTCCTCCCAGCTCTGCCCACTTCTCAGTGCCCGCTACACCTGGGGCTGGCCTCGGCTCTCCTGCTGCATCGCTCAGGTAACTTCTTTACCCGGAAGGAACGGATCCCCTCAGGATATGAGACACAGTCGTCCATCTCTGCTGAGCCCTCCAGCTACTTCCTTCTCCTGGGGAGGAGAAGCTGCAGCTCTGGCAGCCCAGGGCTAGGCACCATGTGGCTTCAGAGTTCCCAGGTCTGTGGACCCTGTGTCCTGAGCTGGGCCCCTCAGCGGCCCAGGCTTCCTCATGGAGCCTCGGCCTTTGCACTGGCTGCTCCTGTGACTGAAATTCTTCCCGGATAGTCACGTGACTGCTCCCTTCCTTTCCTCTCTCTTTGCCCAGACATTAGTTCACCATGAACACTGCAGTCTGAGATGAAAACACCCAATACCCCCCTTCGCTCCAGATCCCTCCTGCCCTCCTCCCAGCCTGATTTCTGAAAAGAAAGATGTGGAGAGTTTACAACAGCTGGTGAATGGTCCCATTCCTCTTGATATCTCTCAGCGAGTCGGTGTCTAGGGCTTTACTTACGGCCTAACGTGGTGGGGAGGCCCAGGAGTTTGGGACCAGCCTGAGCAACATAGCAAGACCCTGTCTTCTCAAAAACAAAAAGCCAAAAAACTCATCCAGGACATTGCTTGGGTGGAGTGTCTTTACCCCAGTTCAGTAGCGGCTGTGTCCGTGGCTTTACTCATGCCAGGGTCTTTGACCATGCTTTCCAGAACCCAGCGCCCTGGTCAGTGCAGCAGCGTAGAGGATGTGGGGCTGCCGAATATGGAACTCTGGGGTATCAGCTGATGCTGACGTACACCCGGAAGGGCAGTGAGTCTGCACATCCAGGCCAACCAGCGGGTCCTCTGTGGTACCCAGTGCTTCTACTCTAGGATTTTCTAGGGTGAGGAGCAGTATGCTTTTCCCTAAAGGGCCTGAAGGGAGGGTGGGTAGGCTCTGCAGTCCAGAGGGTCTTTTGCAGCTATGCAGGTCTGGCACAGTATTCAGAACACAGGTGGAGACCATTCCGCTCTGACAGCACATCTGTGCCCCAATAAAACTGTTGGTGGGAGAGTGATATTTGAATTTTCAGTATAAATTTTTCCTGTAATATAATATGTTGTAGTGGGAATTGAACGCAGGGCCTTGACACTGAGCTACATCCCCAGCTCTTTTTATTTTTTATTTTGTGACAAGGTCTCGATAAGTCATTAAGCTGCCCAGGCTGAGTTCAAACTTGTGATCCTCCTTCCTCAGGCTCTCAGAGTGTTGGGATCACAGGTGTGCACCATTGTGCCCACCTGAAATACTACTTGAAAAGATAAAAACCATTCTCAGCATCTGGGCCACTCCAAACCAGGGACAGGCTGAGTTTGGCCCAGAACCCACTGTCTGTAGAGCCTGCCCTGCGCAGCCTGTGAACAGAAGCAGCTATTGTAGTGGGTGGTGAGGTGCTGTGTATCTGTGTTTAAACCACTGTCCCTAGCCAGGCTGGAGACGTACAGCTGTCGAGCACTCAGAATGGGGCCAGTGTGACTGAGGAACTGAATGTTTAATATTATTACATTTTTAGCCTGAGTTTTAGTTTAAATGTGAACAGCTGTGTGTAGCTGGTGTCTGCCATCTTGGGCAACATAGATGTAGGATGTCTTATTCATGTCTAGCAGGAAACAGGGACAGAAATATCTGACATGGTGTTGTTCATCAATGGCAGAAATTTTGGCATTATAGCATATTCACACAGTGAATGAAAGTGATGATAGTAAGCCAGGTGTGGTGGCACATACCTATAATCCCAGCACTTGGGAAGCTGAGGTAGGAGGACTTCTTTGAGTTTGAGGCCAGCCTGGGCTACATAGTGAGTTCAAGGCCAGCCTGAACTACATAGTGAGACCCTGTTTCAAAAAAACCAAAATAAATAAATGAATAAATGAGTAAATGAAAGGTGATGGTAATAGCAAACATTTGTCAAATGCTTCCACTATGCCAGGCAATGTTTTAAGCATGCTGCATGTTTTAACTCATGGGATTCTTTCTTTTTTACCTCCTGGTATCAGGGATCCAACTTAGGACCTTGCACTTGCCAGGCAGGCATGGCGCCACTGTGCTACATCCCTGGCCCCCAAACTCCTGTGATTCCTAACAGTAGGTAGTAGTGGAAGGAATAAACCATAGCTGCATATAGCAGCCAAAGTGAATGAATCTTTTTTTTTTTTTTTGGTACTGGGGATTGAACTCTAGTCCTTGCGCTTGCGAGGTAGGCTGGGGAACCACTGAGCTAAATCCCCGGCCCTGAATGAATCTTAAGATACTCAAGGTTGTGTAAAAAAGCAAGTCACAAAAACTGCATGTCACAAAAATTGCGTGTCACCTGATACCATTTTTAAAACCTTTAAATCATATAAAATGAAACAACGCTATTCAGGGGAAATAAATGGCAAAATCTTTCAAAAAACAAGAGAATTCAAGGAGTGCTGCCTTGGAGGAGAGGAGATGGAAGATGGCGTGAGTGCACCTGTGAAGGGCCGCACGTGCCCGTTCTGCTCTCTGCTGTCACCGCCGTGGCCCCAGGGCCAGTCCTGACGGTAGGAGGTGTTCTTGGTAGGAGGTGTTCTCGCAGTGAAGCGATGGTCAATGTAGTGTCTGCAGCTGGCTTTGAGCTCCTTCCATTCACGTTAAGCAGATGTTTACTAGCAGAAGGTTCATACTTGTTCCTTTGGTTGGGTGTTTTTGACTAGAAACCATCGGTATTGATAAAAACAAAGGGTTAAAACCTTTTGTGCCAAATGTTTGCTTCTCTGAATCTAACAGTGGGTTCAGTGTTGCCAGAATCTAGCTGAGAGGACTCAGCTTGAAAATGAAAACACACAGGTTAACTTATTCACTGCGTTCATCCAAGTGTTGGAAAAGAAAAACCCTCATGACACCTGAGGCTGTTAGGAAACCTCACAGCACCATCTCATCCTTAAATTAGTGTCATTTTAAAATTATGCAGTAGCTCATGGTAAGTGGGATTCAAAGTGACATTTTGCTCCTGAGAATCCAGTTTGGCTGTAGGAATTTTAGTAGGTGGCTACTGAGTGTATTGTTAAATTATATGTCAAGCTTTTCTGTGTAATATGTGCATCTTTGACTTTATTTCCTTGTTGTTCCATCTCCACTCTTTCCTGAATTACTGACATGGGTTTATCTTTTCTCCTTTTAGAGAGTTATGAGGTGACAGTCACCAAAGAAGGTGATCGGGGTTCTTTGTCTCCCTCTTACGAATATTAACCCACTAACTTTGTTGATAAAATCGGGAATCAGCCCTTAAACAGAAGCAACTGTCATGCTCCTTTGCCCTACTTATTCTCCCACTTCGTTTCTATTTTAAAATGTATCGGTGGAGGGTGTGTGTAATCAGACCCTTGGTTAGAAATATCTGGAAATCAGACATCCATTTG
Organism: Heterocephalus glaber; assembly: GCF_053883595.1. Lineage (NCBI taxonomy): Eukaryota > Metazoa > Chordata > Mammalia > Rodentia > Bathyergidae > Heterocephalus > Heterocephalus glaber. The sequence continues at coordinate 5,915,509 of NW_028258299.1, read as the reverse complement.
AACTACATGGACAATACCATTCATTTTTGTTTAATTGAACTTCAGAGATTTGTTTCGTAACAATTTTCTGTTTGTTGGAGTTGTGGAAGAGTTCAGTCTGATTTTTATGTGAAATAATGTTTGTGAAGTTTCATATATGCATCAAATCATTTATGATTGTTCCTCCACGGGCAAGAATGGAAACATGGATTTCAAACTCTTAGAATTTGAAGCCAATTCAGCTGTAGTGAAGTTCTCAAGCCGGTGTCTTTCAGGGTTGATAGGGTAAAGTCCCCCCAAAAGGGTAGGAAGTCCCTTCCCGTGACAGAACCGGGTGACAGCTGTTGAAATGGATGCCTGAAAGTTGGTATTTCTACCTCTCGTTTAGCAGTTTGTTTTGATTCCCTAATTTTAGCCAGGCTCATTGCACAGGAAGACTTGATTCTTTGGATTTTTTTCTTGACAGAATTTCTGTAATTACGGTGCTGGTCCTATATCTCACGCTTCTTCCTCTCTCCACACTTAACTGTGCGTTTTATCCTCTCTCTGGTCCAAACCCAAAGAGCTGCCTGGCCCTTGGCCCTCGGCCCTCGGCCCTCGGGTGGGGGGCAGCCCTGGTGTGCTGCGGCCTCGGCTGTCGGCTACTGAGACTCCTTTTGCCCTCGAGCCCTCTAAGTGCTCCTGTGGAATGCCTGTCTATGTTCTCTTTCTCTCTTTTGTATTCCTGCATGAGTGGATGCAAAGTACACGTTGCTTGGGAAGCCAGAATCCGCTTCTTTTGACTAAAGCCCCAGAACTCACCCATGTTAAAGCACAGTGCCCCCTGCTTTGTCCACAGACCCTCCAACCCCTGGCTGCCGAATTGTCGTTGTTTATTTTCTTTGGGGGAGGAGAGCAATGTGTAGAAGGTTCACACAGCAGAAATCCTGACCTCTTCCGCTTTGATTCCCCAGGTGAGATTTGTGGCTTTAAAATTCACGGGCAGAATGTCCCCTTTGATGCAGTGGTAGTGGATAAATCCACTGGCGAGGGGATAATTCGCTCCAAAGAGAAACTGGACTGTGAGCTGCAGAAAGACTACACATTCACCATCCAGGCCTACGACTGCGGGAAGGGCCCCGACGGCACCAGCATGAAGAAGTCTCATAAGTAAGCAGGCTGGGTGAGGAGGGACAGGAACCCACTGAGGAGGTGTGTGTGTGCTCGAGTAAAGGGAGGGATGGGGAGCGGGCCCTGTGCCCCCAGTCTGTTTTGAAGTTTGAGGCGGAAGAGTTCTGTTATGTTCCCCTCATGGGCGACAGGCTTTGGGAAATAAATGAATGAATAATTTTACCCCACCGTACTCCATTCAAGAAGCTGAGACCCTGTCTAAGTTGAACATTTTCCGAAGCCCACCTTTCTCTGAGGAAGGGTATTTGGTCGTTGTGCGTGTTTTCCTGTAAACCCCAAGGGCAGGAGGTTGATTGCCTGCTGGGGAACCAGTAGGCCCACTTCCACCGTCCTGTGCTTGAGACGCAGGACTGCACAGGACGAAGCTGGAGAACTCTGGTCTAGCTCTGCCACTTGCCAGCCCTTTGACATGAAGCGGTTTAGTGTTTCAGAGGCTCTGTTTGTTCTTAGCGAGTCTGCGTAGGACAGAGGGCCTTGGGCCCCATGGTGAGGGGTGCTGATGATGCCTTCAGGATGGGAGGATCTCGGTGCACAGTGGGTGCACTTGCTAGCGAGTCACCCTCATCCTTTACGCAGCGTGACGTTGCTGTTTCCCTTACAAAAGGTTGCATTTTGACCAAACACCTTGTCCGACTCAGAAACATAGACGGCTGAGCACCCCTTGAAACCTGCAGTTCTCTTCACCGGGAGCCTGGTTTCCTTAGTAGCCAGTTGGGAGGTGGAGGTGGCAGGGGGGCCACCCCTCCCCAGTTCCTTCACTGTCACCTTGGTCCCGATGACCTCCTGGGGCCACCCTTGCTCTCAGGCTCCACCCGACTCCTTCTAGGGCAGAATTTGTTTAAACTCTCATCCTCAAACCTTGCTGGCCTTGCTCATTTCCTTATCCTTTTTTCCTCTGCCCCTACTTCTTTTCCTCCTGGATTTTATAATAAAATGTCTTTTAACTTTGTAATTAAAACACACAGGTACCTGATATAAATAAATAGATGTCTACTATATGTCTCCCTTCATGTCCTGGCCCATACTGTCAGAGAAAAATCTAGGGTCTGTCTGTCCCTTTCTCTCTCTCTAGCTGTACTAGGGATTAAATCCATAGCCTCATATATGCTAGGCAAAAAACAAAACAAAACTATCACTGAGCTACATCCCCAGCCCCAGGTCTCTTTTCCTGTATATTATTGATTTTTAAACTCAGCTGCCTTACTTTTAGGACATGGAAGAATGAACCCTGATCCCTATTTAAATTTTTTATTTTGCCCATGCTGAACTGAAAACAATGAAGTTTGGTTTATTTTTTTGTCTTCATCATAAGAATTTCATGAAATAAGGTAGCAGAAAAATATAAATTTAAAAATAGGGCAGAATTGATATCCTTTGGGTGAAAAACAATGAAACCTCCCAAAATAGCTGTGTCCCCCTCTTTGTCCAGATCAACTGTCCACATCCAGGTGAACGATGTGAATGAGTATGCGCCTGTGTTCAAGGAGAAGTCCTACAAGGCGACGGTCACCGAGGGCAAGCAGTATGACAGCATCCTGAGGGTGGAGGCCGTGGACGCAGACTGCTCCCCTCAGTTCAGTCAGATCTGCAGCTATGACATCGTCACTCCTGATGTGCCCTTCGCTGTGGACAAAGATGGTAAGAGCAGGGAGCCCGTGCCGAGAGCGGCCTCGATCTTTGTTGTCCCTGAGCATTGGTGAAGGCCTGGCATTACAGGTCTGTGTCTTCACACTGCTCTGACAGCTTCCCGGGAGCTGGAGGCCTTGTGTCTGCTGGGGCTCCCCTTTCCCCTTTCCTACCCATAGCAAATAAACCTTTGCTCCGCCTGCTTCCATCCCTTCGCTTCTCCCCTCTCCATCCACAGGCCTCGGAGTGAGCCTTTTCCGTTCCCTGCAATTAGCACTTTCTGCCTGATCTTTGTTTCCAATCCCCCACAGTACAGGGGAAGGCCCCCGCATGCTGGCGGGTGCTCTGCCACTGAGCTGCCTCCAGCCCCCGTGATTGGGGGTCCACACTGTGTCACCTCTGCCAGTCCCACTCTGGCCTTAGTAACTGAACAGAAGCAGCTTTCTGGAACTTGACCTCCTTATGAGGTTAGAGTTTCTTAATGATAATATGTGTCTCCATTGCCAGCTAAGGCTCCATGTAGAATCTTTGATGGGATTATAAATAGGGCAGACATTTCCACTCACATTCAAAAAACAGAGTTCTCCTGGGCATGGTGGTACATGCATGTAATCTCAGCACTTGGGAGGCTGAGGCAGGAGGATTATTGTGAGTTCAAAGCCAGCCTGGGCTACATAGTAAGACCCTGTCTCAAAGGGAAAAAAAAAAAAAAAGGGTCGGGGATTTAGCTCAGTGGTCCCGGTGCCTGCCTCAGAAGCGCAAGGTCCCGAGTTCAGTCCCGGGTACCAAACAAAAGAGACAGACTTCTCTTCTAGGGGAGGAGGAGTAGGAAACCAGCCTGTCTCTCCCCACTTTGGGGTTGAACCCAGTGCTAAGCACACACCCCACCAGAGTTACACCCCCCAGCCCAACTGAAAACAAAGTAAGTGTTTTTAGCAAAAAGTATTTAGTGCAACTTGATCTTATGTTTAATAATTGATTTTTCTTTTTTTTTGTACTGGGGATTGAACTCGGGACCTTGCACTTGCAAGGCAGGCACCGGAACCACTGAGCTAAATCCCCAGCCCTTACGTTTAATAATTGAGATCTGAGTTGTTTTGTCTTTTTATTCTTTTATATATAAACTACTGAAGTTAATGTAGAAGCGAGTGTAAACTGCCCAAGTCCGTGAAGCCTGAGTTATGAGACTCGGGCCCGCAGTAAGCGCTTCTGCAAGGGTGTCCTGTGTGTGGCCTTGGGCGGGCCAGGCGAGTGGGAGAGCTCCAGGCCTGAGTGTGTTTCTGGGGACCTTCACAGGGCGTGCTGCACACACAGTCTGTTTCCACCAGGACAATGGAAGTAAAGATGACTCCCACGTGCCTTTCCCCCTTACAGGTTACATAAAGAACACCGAGAAGCTGAACTATGGGAAGGAGCGTCAGTATAAGCTGACCGTCACGGCCTATGACTGTGGGAAGAAGAGGGCTACGGAAGATGTTCTGGTGAAGATCAGCATCAAGCCTGCCTGCACACCTGGGTGGCAAGGTGAGCTGCCCTGGCCCCTCTCACCTCTTCTGACAGTTTAGAACCACAGGAGCCTAATGTGCAAGTTTTCCTCCTTTCCTCCCATGCTGGCCCATGGGTGACACAGGCTGGAGCAACAGGGTTGAATACGAACCTGGCACCGGCGCTCTGGCTGTCTTCCCCAACATCCACCTGGAGACGTGTGACGAGCCAGTGGCCTCAGTGCAGGCCACGGTGGAGCTGGAGACCAGCCACATCGGGAAGGGCTGCGACCGAGATACCTACTCTGAGAAGTCCCTCCACAGGCTGTGCGGTAAGGGCTGGGCGTCCGAGCTCTCGGCCTTCAGGGCAGGCCCATGCTGTGGACTTGGTGTGTGACGCGGACCCGACAGGCACCGACACTCTGGCTGATTTTCGACCTGGATGGGCCTCGGGAGCGCATCACCCCCTAAAAATCTACTCAGAATGTTACAAGTGTGCCTACTTTAAGAACCAGTGATTTAAAGAAAGCAGCCTACGTTGAGAATCATCCGAATGGGGATGATTTGAGAATAAGGTGCCCCAGCTGCTCAGGAGATGGAGGCAGGAGGATTGCCTGGGCCCAGGGGTTTGAGACCAGCCTGAGCAAATAGTGAGAGTCCATCTAGGGAGAGAGATAAAGTTGAGTGAGTTTTATATGAAACAAATGTTCATTCAAGGACTGAAGAAAAAAAATACAGCCAGTCCAGTAGCTTTTGGTAAACATGAATCAGAGAATCAGCCTTAGGATACCCACATCTAACAGGAGGCTCAGCTGACTTTATACATCACAGACTATACATTGTGGAGAAGCTGAGAGACAGGGACTGAGAATGATAGAGGGTGAGCTTTGCTCTTTCCTATCCGCTGTGCATCTTTCTGGTTTGTGTAATTGAAGAGAAAATGAGGTCCAGATGCCTCCAGTGGGAGGTGCTGGGGCCAGAGTGATTGCTTGGTCAGCTGTAAAATACCAGGAGCCTCAGTGGCCCCTCATGATTGGCAGGGGCCTTTGTGTTTCAAGGGCACTGGGCAACAGCTCTGCAGGGAGCCTGCTCCTAAACTGACCCACCTTTCACCAACCAGATAAAACTCATAGGGTGAGGCACCTGGTTGGTTGGTTTGTTTCCTTCCTTCCTTGCCTTTCTCTCTCTCTCTCTCTCTCCCTCCCTCTCTCCCTCTCTCTCCCCCCTCCCTCCCTTCCTCTCTCCCTTCCTTCCTTACTGTCTCTCTCCCTCTTTCTCTCTTCTTCTTTTTTCTTTCTTTTTTTTTTTTTTTGATACTGGGGATTGAACTCGGGTCCTTGTGCTTGCACAAGGCAAAACCACTGAGCTAAATCCCCGGCCCTCTTTCTTTCTTTTAACAGGGTCTCACTATGTAGGTCAGGCTGGCCTTGAACTCACTGTGTAGCCCAGGCTGGCCTCGAACTCAAAGCAGTCCTCCTGCCTCACCTTCCTCAGTGCTGAGTTTATAGTTGTGTGCCGCCTCACCCAGCTGACACTTGGTTTTCTTAATAATTAAACTTTCTGGCCAAGGGCCCAGGTGTTTTAGCTCATTAGCACTGCTCCTGCCTCGAAAGTGCAAGGTCCTAAGTTTGATCCCCAGTACAAAACAAAAAAACCCCCAACTTGCTGGGTGGCAACTGAGAGGAAGAGAGCCCTCTCTGCTGTGCCAGGCACCCAGTGCTGAGGACCTCAGGCGTGTTATGCCACAACAGTGCACAAATGTGAATTTATGGGTAGGAGTAGTTCTTGTTTTAAAGTGTGCATGTAAGCATAATGTAGAAAACTGACTTCCTCATAAGGCTACTATTTCTCTGGATAGTAAGTGAATATTTTCTCAGCAGAACACCTGAAAGTTAGGAAGAATAGAGAGCATTTAGTGTTTAAGCTCTGACACACACTGTATGCCCGGTACTTCTGAGTGTTAATCTTCCCAGCAGGCCTCTAGAGTAGGTGGTGCTGACCTTGTTCTTACAGAGGAGCTAACTGATGCTGAGGGAGGTGAAGTAGCTTGCCCAGCGACGCGTCTGAGAAGTAGCAGAGCTGGGATTTGGGCCAAGGTCTTGTGTCTCTCGAGAGACCAGGCTGGTGCAGCCAGATGGCACTGCTCCCAGGACCACAGACGCCAAGACCCTGCAACTGAGGAGCATGCGGAATCTTTTCTAGGGGACAAATTCAAAAGAAAATGTGGGGGCTAGGACTACAGCTCAGTGGTAGCATGTCTGCTTAGCATGTCTGAGGCTCTGGATTGCTCCCCAGCAGTAAAAAGAGAAAAAAATATTTGGTTTTGGCAACATGTAATGACACTTGTCGAAACTTTTCTTATTCTTTCACTTAGTAAATCCAGTTCTCGGAATGTATGCTAGAAGCATAAGCTTGGGGTCAGGGCCTGTAGAGGAGAGTTGATAAGGGGAGGGAGGAGGAACAGCCCCGTGGAGATGGTGCTTGCGGTGCATCAGGGCATAGCTGTGCACTGAGGGGTGGGGCGGACGTTAGCAGTCCTGTTACGGAAGACTCCTAGAGGGAGAGTGTGTGTGTGTCCATGAGCGTACATGTGCACAGCAGGACTGTGGAGATAACAAACACCTTGCATGTGTATATAGTTAGCAAAAGGGTTGATCCCCAGATGGTGGATATTTGGGTGGGATTACAAGAAATACTTGATATTTTTCATCCTCCTTGTGTGGTTATTACTTACCATATTTTTGTTTTAAAAAACTTCTTATTTTTAAGGAAAAGTAAGCTCAAATTAGCACATTGTCTAACCATATGATCAGCACATGACTTTAGCACAGTGCTTTGAGCCACTCCTAAGCTCTGTGTTCTCGGCAGAATTGACCTTCAGCATTGTCACTCTGCTTTCAGGGGCTGCTGCGGGCACCGCCGAGCTGCTTCCCTCCCCTGGCAGCTCCTTCAACTGGACCGTTGGCCTCCCCACCGACAACGGCCATGACAGTGACCAGGTCTTTGAGTTCAACGGCACTCAGGCAGTGAGGATCCCAGATGGTGTTGTGTCCATCAGCCCTAAGGAGCCCTTTACGATTTCCGTGTGGATGAGGCACGGGCCTTTCGGCAGGAGGAAGGAGACGATTCTTTGCAGTTCGGACAAGACAGGTGGGTTGTTTCTGTAGGCGGTGGTCTTCAGGACCCAGCGGGTATTCAGGAGAGGCATGTGCCTTCACCTACCCGAAGCCCCTCAGGAAGCTGCTTGGTCCAGACACTGTCTAGATTTGGGGCTGGACATGGTTTGCTCTTGAGACAGACAGCATCCGGGATTGTCAGCAGCTGTCAGGGGCCTGGCACGCAGTAGAAGCCAAGCGTATTTGTTCCTAGATGCTGCATGGCCCAACTGGAGGGTTCATTTTTGCAGATGAAATTGTATCTTTGAAATCCATTAAGGAGAGAGCTCTCACTTCTCCCTTGGGTTCTGAGTTGGCCATTTACCGGTAGGAACTCTTTGCAGATATGAACCGACATCACTACTCGCTCTATATCCATGGGTGCAGGCTGATTTTCCTCCTGCGTCAGGATCCTTCCGAGGAGAAGAAATACAAACCTGCAGAATTCCACTGGAAGTTGAATCAGGTGAGCAAATGCAAAACTCACCAGGTGTGATTGTGTAAGGGAGATGGACTGGTTACTGCAGCCTTGTCCACACCTGGCCGGGTGTACGCTCGGTGTGTATGTATGATTTGTGGTTTCTGTGTCTGGGTAACAGGATAGCAAATTAAATCCACTCATCTCCTTTCCTCTGAAAGGATGAGGGGTTTTTATATATGTTATTTTATATATAAAATATTGATATAAAAATTATGTATTTTAAATATTTTAAAAACTTTTAATTGAAATAAGGAGCATTTGCCTAAAAATTGGGATTGAGATCTTTGTGTTTATTTATTCATTCATTATTTAAGGCTGTGTCTGTGAACAGTGCCGAGGAGCCCCGGGTGACTCAGCAGTGCACGGGTACCACTGGACATTCTACATTTTCAGGGAACCAGCGATCTTGGCATCTTTCAGATGCCTCACAGACCACTAGCTTGAGGGAGTTGCAGTTTTGATGTTGGATCAAGTAACATTTCTTTCAATGATGTCATGTCTTTCCAAAGCTAATTCTCTAGCACTTGCTGTGATAAAAAGCGACTATCACATGAAAAAATACATGTTATCTCCTTTTAAAAAAATACGTGTGTTATAGGAAATGAAGGGTGCTGTAAACTGAGAAAGGCTACTGGTTAGACTCAGAACAGATCATTTCTTTCTTTCTTTTTTTTTTTTTTTTTTTGAGACAAGAGTCTCACGTAGTCAGCCAGCCAGGCTGAGCTCAAACTTGTGATCCTCCTGCCACACCTTCCTGAGTGCTGGGACTGCAGGCGTGTGCTATCACACTTGGCCTCATTTCATTTCTCCATTTAGGGTTTCAGGCAATAAGGCAAATTTTGGCCGTAGGTGGTTTTGTTTGGCTTTTGGAGTTAGTGAGCAAAAGTTAACATTGTTATATGTGTCTGTGTTTGGTAAACTGTAACATTGTCTAAAGTAGTTACAAGGTATATAAAAATGTAAGAGTGCAAAGGAGAAAGGAAAAGAGTATATGACATGGAAAGATGAGACGACTGTCCAGTTGGTTTTTTTACATTTCTTACTGGTGATTTTCATGTAAATAATTCTTTTTCAGAGGCTCTTACCATAATTTTTCATAAGAAACTAGAAATTTATAGTCTGAACTGGGGCATGGTGTCACACACCTGTAATCCCAGCACTCTGGAGCCTAAGGCAGGGGATCAAAAGTTTGAGACTAAGGAGCCAAGATGTAGTTCAGTGCCGCTGCACCTGCCTTGCAAGTGCAAGGTCCTGAGTTCGATTCCCAGTACTGGGAGAGGAAGAAATGTTTGAGACCAACCTGTGCTACATAGTGATTTTAAGACCACCCTTGGACTACATGCCATCACTCTGTCTCAAAAACAAACATAGGGCCGGGGATTTAGCTCAGTGGTTCTGCTGCCCGCTTCGCAAGCACAAGGTCCTGAGTTCGATCCCTGGTACCAAAAAAAAAAGATAAGTCTGGAAAAAACCGTTTATAGCATAGCGACTTTATGCTTCTGTTATAGTAACCATAGTCTGTTACATAGTTTCTGCTGATTGCATATTTGTAAAAACTTTATGCTGGAAATTTTTTCACATATATATAGGCAGACATTGGTGTAAAGAACAACCTTGTGCATCTTTTACCCAGCTTCAGTGATGACTAGCTCTTGGATAATTTATTTCATCATTATTCCCATTCTTTCTTTGTTTTGTTTTGGTTTCTTGAGGCATGGTCTTGCTGTTTAGTGGCCAGCCTTGAACTCACTATGTAGCCCAGGCTGGTATTGAATTTGAAGCACTCCCCCTGCCTCAGCCTCCTAAGTGCTGGGATTACAGGTGGCTGGTATTATTCCCATTCTTTTTCAATAGTTTTTGTTGCCACACCCCAAAACTGACTGAATTTTCAAGAAATCCTGGGTAGATCATTTTATTCTCTGTAGACACACTTCCTTCATTGTGAATCTCTAAGAGAGAGCATAATCACAATATTTTTTGCACATTTAAAAAATTTGCAGGAGAGGCTGGGGATTTAGCTCAGTGGTTTCATTGCCTGCTGTGCAAGCACAAGGACTTGGGTTTGATCCCTGGTACCAAAAAAAAAAAAAAATTTGCAGGAACCAGGGTATTGGTCAGTGGTAATGTGCGTGCTTGGCATGCATGAGGCCCTGGGTTCAGTCTCCAGACCGACAAAATTTTAAAAATAAAATAATTCCTCATATTATCAAATATCCAGTAAATGTTCAGATTTCGAATTGCATCATAAATGTCTTTCTTTAACTAGGAGGCAAATACATTGCAATTGGTTGATACACATCCACGATGTCTACTGACAGCAAGAAAGTTAAATTTGCTGTGCCACCTGAGCTGTATGTTCTTATTTATTTTTATATCTCTAGTTAATTTATTTCTTGGTGCTGGGGATTGAACCGAGGGCTTTGTGCATGCCAAGGCTGTACTCTACTGCTGAGCTACACCCCCCGCCAAGGATGTTTATATTTAGATCATCTGTGTTGTGTCATATTTCCTATTCTGAGACTGAGGGGCCTTTGAGCCTTGATCTGGAAAAGGAACAGGCCCTGGCAGCCCGACCCAGCATTGCCAGTAGGGGGGCGTGGTGATGACCGCCACCTGGGTTGAAGTGCCCTGGTGGTGATAGTGTGGTTTTGTCCCTTTTTGGTGAGATGTGTTTGCAGAACATTTTGTTGTGAGATTTTAAGAAAATCCTTTTCTTTATTTTTTAATTGTTTTTGGTACTGGGGATCGAACTCAGGACCTTGCACTTGCCAGACAGGTGGTGGAAAATCCTTTTCTTTATAAGAAGACAGATAATTATGTGAGTGACTTGTTTCCCATATCCTGTTGTCTCGCTCTCCTCATCATCACGTCTTCTGGTGGTGGGGCAGGCTGACGTTTCACGCTTCCTTTGCCTCGGGTAGGTCTGTGATGAGGAATGGCACCACTTCGTCCTCAACGTGGAGCTCCCGAGTGTGACTCTGTACGTGGATGGCGTTTCCCATGAGCCCTTCTCTGTGACCGAGGATTATCCACTCCATCCATCCAAGATAGACACCCAGCTCGTGGTTGGGGCTTGCTGGCAAGGTAACACCGTCCCGGCTCCCGGGTGGCGGGAACGAATGCCTCTCTTCTGTATTGGAACCAATGCCTGTCTTCTGTATTGGTGGGGACAGGCACTTAGCAGTGTCTCTGCCCTGTACCCTCCTTTACTTTATCCTTTCACCCTTTTCCTGTGCTTCATGAGAAACTATAGAAATTTATAGTCTGAACTGGGGCATGGTGTCACTCACCTGTGTGTGTCCCCTCTCGGGGACACTGCTGATGCCATTCTGGAGCGTAACCCTGTCTCTGGGTGCCCAGGAAACCATCACCCTTCCTGTGGACCTGGGAGGGTGCAGTGCATGGAAGAGAACGTACCTGGTTTATAAGTAGTCGTTTATTGGACTTTACGTGGACAGAGGGGCAACAGTCAGCAGTGAGGCACAAAGATCTAAAGGACTTAAAAATACCTGGACCCAAAGGGTTCTCCTGATGTAGTGTTTGGCAAGCTGGTAGGAAGCCGGTAAGGGAACCGTCAGCTTGTGCCTCCTCAGGAGAGGATTCGGTGGGAATCTTCGCTGAAAGACTGAGGCTGTGGTGCGGTCAGCACACCCGAGCGACAGTACCAGCCATTCATGCACACCGGGTGGCAGGCCGTGTGCCCACGCTGCAGGAGCGGGCTCAGAGAAGAAGTGAGCCCGGTTTGGCCAGGTGACAAATCGGAGCTGGGATTTTCAAGGGAAAGCTGTGCGCTTGGCCGAGCTCTTTGTGCTAGACAGGAGTGTGGACATTGCTTGTGAGGGGAGCCTGTGGGCCACTTTGCGTGTGATACACAGGACCTAGGTGCCTGTGCAACCTGGAGGTGGTCCCATGCTCATGGAGTAGCACCTGTGGTGCTCTGCTCAGGCATGGGCTTTACCAGCCCTAACGCCCGAGGAGCGAGGGCTTCGTGACAGTGTGTGGTGAGGTAGGTAAGTGCCAGCTAGTTCTTCTGGTGACAAGAGTCGCAGCTTACCCCAGCACTGCTGTGGTTTGTAGCCTGTTTATAACCAAAAGAAAGGCTGAAACCAGGCCCAATACCCATTATTTCTGATCTGCTCTCATTACGTTTTTTTTTTTTTTTTTTTGAGACAGGGTCTTGCTATGTGGTTCAGGCTAGCCTTGAACTCATGGCGATCCTCTGGCTTCAGCCTCTGGAGTGCTAGGATTACAGGTGTGTGCCACCATGCCTGGCTTTCTCTCATTCCTTTTTGCCTCTGCTGTCTCAGCATCTTCAGCCAAAAATAACACCAAGTAGCACGGGTTCTTTAACATTTGGTTTGCGGGGAGCAGCTCCCTTTTCCTCTTGGTGGATGTAAAACCACTGCCCTTGCCGGTTCCCCACAGAGGAGGAGGAGGCTCGGCCACATGCAGGCCATGTCGTCTGTGGACAAGACGTGTCCTGCGCTGAGCTGGAGGTGCCTGCAGACCGTGGGCCAGTGCTGGGCACCACTGACGGCACCACATCCCCCAGTGCTGCTGGATGCGCTGCCCTGAGCTGACTGCTTGCAGCTCCAGCAGCTGTGGTGGCCCCGCGGGCTGTTTCTGTCAGTGAGCTCCTTAGCCTCTCACATCGCTTCTGCTCATGAAAGTGTCTTCAAATGGCTCTGTCACTTGAAGCCCAGATGCAAACCTGTTTTCAGCTTCCCCCAAATACAGACTCAGTTGTGGTCCTAGAGCGGCCTGCGGCCCTGTGTGCACTTTGTTTCGTCTGTGCAGTGTCTTCCTCCCCAGAAGTGCATCAGTGTGGGCACAGGGTTGGTATCTTTCTGTCTGGGACTCGCCAGTCAGTGCTGAGCCACTGGGATGTCTGTTCCTGCCTGGCTGAGGGATCGTCGATGTTGGTGCTCTTACTCATCTGTTTGAGTCTAATTTGCATTCAGCAACAAGGGAATGGGAAGGTGGAATAAAAGCAAAATACGAAAGCATGAGGGTGTCGATCTTACTTCTGGGAAAAGATGATCAATCTTGCCTGGCCTGGAATACGTCCCTTAGAGGGATAAGGAGAGAATTTTCTCTGTGGGTTTTATATTTGGTTGGTTCACAGTGATTTTCACAGTCCAATTTGAAGACCCTAACCTCTTGGTCCTTTTCTATTGTCTTTGTCTTGCTTTTCCACAGAGTATTCAGGAGTTGAAAATGACAATGACACTGAACCTGTGACTGTGGCCTCCGCAGGTTGCTGGATTCTTCCCCTACAATTGACTATTGTGTTTCATTTACTGATGAGACATTGATTCATTCCACATGTCGCATGATGTGCTGAGCTGCATCTGGGCCCCCACACCCTTCCAGCTGCTTCTCTGCATTGTGCCCCCATTGCCCCACAGGGTTCCCTTTCTGCCTCACTGAAGTGAGGGTGAGGGACTCATCCATGCCGCACTCCCGTGGGGTTTTTGTTCCTCGCCAAGTCCTGCCTGTCTACTGTGTTGGCTCCCTGCTAATGTCTCCCAGGCCAGCTTGGGGGCCACCTCATGGTGCTCCTGGGCTGAACTGAGGGACAGGAAATGACCCGTTTCTAGATTTCCTGTCCTGAGTGATACTGAATTCTAAAGCAACACTTCTTAGCAGTCTTGATCCTTGGTGATGGCTTGCCATTCCTGGTGCCCTGATAGAATGGGACACATTGCAGAAGGTGTGTCCCTTCTCCCTCACCAGTGCAGGGTTTCATTTGTAACTCCCCTGTGTAGTCCCTCAAGGGCCATGTTCTGGCTTTTAGTTTCCTTCAGTAAATCTTCCCTTCCTGGTTATCCTCACAAGTAGGAGACATGAACGATGGGTCTTGACCAAACAGCTCCCCCTAGAAGGGGAACTTGCAGCATCTCTGTCCCCTCTGCCATGCTTGCGTGGCTATATCCCCAAGCATGTGTTCCCAGGTTTAGTGCAGCCACAATGTGCCCAGCTGCCTGCAAGGTAGTGGAGAGCTGGTGTTGGCAAGCAGTGTGGCTGTGTACTGTGGTGATCACCATGGTGATGGGGAGAGGGTCCGCCACCAGCTCCAGGGTGTGGCTGGATGTGCAGGGACTCTCACAGGACCTCGTGGCTGTGGGTGAGGGACCCCCAGCCCCTCCCTTCTCCAGGCCATATGCATGATCCATCAGCGATTTAATGTCTTCATTGCGCTTCCATGTAGATTGCAAAGCTAACAGGATTGGGTCTGAACTAACCTGCATGCCTTTTCATTGAGCTGCACCACTGGTAACGCTGCGTTGAAACCAAGCCAGGAGCACCGGGCTGCACCCCTCACCCTTCTCTCCCCTCTCCCAAAGGAGGTGACCTGCACATGACCCAGTTTTTCCGAGGGAACCTGGCCGGCCTAACCGTCCGGACCGGAAAACTCGCAGACAAGAAGGTGATCGACTGTCTGTACACCTGCAAAGAGGGGTTGGACCTCCAGGTCCCCGAGGACAGCAGCGCCGTGCAGGTAACTTGAGCATGCACCTGCCCTGGGCTTGGGCACCTGGGGACAGATGACATCCACACCTGAGATGTCACTGTCACGTAAGAGAGAGAATGTCGCTGTCATTCACTGCAGTTACAGTGGCTTTTCTTAGCCAGGCCTGGTGGCACCTGTCTGTCATCCCAACACTCTGGAAAGCTGAGGCAGGAGGACCACAAGGTCAAGCCCAGCCTGGGCAACTCAGTGACTTAGCAAAACCCTGTCTCAAAGTTAAAAAAAAAATTGTTGCAGAGGCCCTGGGTTTAATCTCTAGTGTCCAGAAGAAGAAGAAAAAAACTTTTTTCAGTTCACCAATTCAGATCATATCCAAACTCTTGGTGGGCACGGTGGTGCATGCCTGTAATCCCAGCAGTTGGGAGGCTGAGGCAGGAGGATTGCCATGAGTTTGAGGCCAGCCTGGGCTACATGGTGAGACCCTGTCTCAAAACCCAATAAAGAGAGAGAGAGAGAGAGAGAGAGAGAGAGAGAGAGAGAGAGAGAGAGAAAGAAAGAAATATCCCTCCAGATTCTTCTGTGCCAAAGCCTCAGTGGCTTCAGCCCCTCACAGCAAGGGCCTTGTGCCCTCCCCTCGTGTCTGTGTGGTTCCAGGTCCGACCCAGCCCCGGCCAGTCGGTGTTGACTCTGGAGGGTGATGACATTGGGGAGCTAGACAAGGCCATGCAACACCTCTCCTACCTGAACTCGCGGCAGTTCCCCACGCCGGGCATCCGGAGACTCAGAGTCACCAGCACGGTCAAGTACGTCCTGAGCATTAGCAGTCAGCTTCTGTCCACCCAGGGGTGCTGGAGGAGAACCGCACATGCTTGGGTTTTGAGATGCCCTTGCTGCCCTCTGTAAGGAAGGCAGAGGGGAGCGCGGGCTCTGGCCTTGGCTGTGTCTGGGGACATGCACTTCTGCAGGGCCACTGCCATCTGTCCCCGCCAGGTGTGTGGAACTATTTGCTGTGGGCCCGATGTGGCTCTCACGGATGCTCCCCACTCCCTTGCTGCCAGGTGCTTTCATGAGGCCACCACCTGCATCCAGGTCCCCCCAGTCGAGGGCTACGTGATGGTTTTGCAGCCTGAAGAGCCCAAGATCAGCCTCAGCGGCGTCCACCATTTTGCCCGTGCGGCTTCTGAGTTTGAGAGCTCCGAGGGGGTCTTCCTGTTCCCCGAGCTGCGGATCATCAGCACCATCACGAGGGAGGTGGAGCCCGAGGGGGACGGGGCCGAGGACCCCACAGGTAACAGCCACTTGCAGAGCTGTCCCTTCAGCTCGACTGGAACCCCCTGGCCACCACTATGGCCCCAGCCTCATTCCCTGTGGGGTTTGGGGGCTGAGTGTTTTGCCGAGTGCACAGGGTAGGGCTGCTTCCAAAGCCTGTCTCTTCGGGCTGGCGTCACCATGGGCTCTGGAAACCCCTGGTCTGCAGGGCCTTTCACTGTTTCTGGCTGACTTCAGGCCCCGTGGGTCAGCCCACAAGAGGAAGTGTCCCCACACTCGCCGGGACTCAGTAAGTCCTCCTGCTCGTTTACTAGCTGATTATTTAGTCCAGGGCCATACTCTGCAAACCCCAGTTCCCCTGGTCCTTAGAGGGCTTTGCAAGCTTGTGCACCTGCCAGCCAACATGTGAGAGGCACTCGAGGACACTGTTCAATTCGGGGTGAAGCCTCACAGGGCCCCAGCCTCATAGCCTCTGGCTTCTGCAGTCCAAGAGTCCCTGGTGTCTGAGGAGGTTGTGCATGACCTGGATACCTGCGAGGTCACAGTGGAGGGAGAGGAGCTGAACCTGGAGCAGGAGAGCCTGGAGGTGGACGAGGCCCGGCTGCAGCAGAAGGGCATCGAAGTGAGCCGCTCGGGCCTGGGCATGGTCCTCAGAGGTGAGTGGGAGGCCGAAACCCCTGCCCTACCCACCTCCTCCTGCCACCTGGGAACTGGGGGTGTTGGTGTTGCTGCATGCTGACCCCTCGGGACGGGAAGGAGATGTGGGTGCTGCCTTAACACAGGGTGGGGCTGGCGAGTGGTGGCTCATGCCCTGAAGGGAAGAGCCCCACATGCTGTGCCTGTGCCCCCCAGTTGGAAAGGCACAGTAGGGAACCCATTGGCTCAGCCACCCAGTGCCTGACTTTAGCCACTTTTTTCCTTTAACCCTGTAGGGGTGGAGACCATGGTCAGCTATGAGGAGGTTTTGCACCTCCTTCGATATCGGAACTGGCATACCAGGTCCCTGCTTGATCGGAAGTTCAAGCTCATCTGCTCTGAGCTGAATGGTCGCTACCTGAGTAATGAGTTTAAGGTGGAGGTGAGTTCAGGGCTCCTACCCAGAAGGGCCAGCAGTAATTGGGGACCTTGACTAGTTTCTGGAATACTGGAGATGGAACATAGGGCCTTTGTACTGAGCTGCATCCCCAGGCCTTTTATTGAGACAGGGTCCCACTAAGTTGCCCAGACTGGGCTGGAATTTATGATCCTCCTGCCTCAGCCTCCCAGAGTGCTGGGATTACAAGGGTGTGCTAAGTTTTCAAAGGCCAGTGCTTGGCGCAGTCATGGTGGCAGCCATTCAGGCTCATCCCAGGGGTGGCAACCTTTTCCAGCCTGGAGTATGCTGTGGGCCAGATGTGCAGGCCGCAGGGGCTGGATCCACGTAGCAGGCAGAGCCAGAGCCTCAGAAGCCGAGGGGCAGGTGACAGAGTGTGCAGGGGGCATTTCACGTGTGAGGACGCTGTTCGGAGAACACCACTCAGGCCCAAAAGTCTCCGTGGCTGGGCCAGGACCAGGGGCTCACTGGGGGCCGACACTGCCCGGCTGGTGGCCGTCACTGTCAGGCTACAGTGCCCAAGAGCAGCAGCTTGTCCTTCTCTGAAACCACCCACAGCCCCCACTGCAGCTTCTTCAGCCCTTGGAGCTCCGTGGTCTGGAGAAAGGGACCCACAGTTGCTCTTGGCGTCTGTCATCTCCACCGTGGCCTCAGGGTGGCAGCCACAGCCTCACGGTGCTGGGGATGAGTGTTCATTTGAGCCGAAGAGGAGTTGACTGGAAAGGAAGCAGTGATGACACATGCTGTCTTGCATGGCAAGGCTCGGGCAAAGGGAGATTGCTCCATACCACGTCGGGGGAGGCCAGCAGTGGGTTTTCACTGTTGTGGATGCTCTAAGCGAATGATTAAAAACGCAGTGTGTGTCTTGGGTGTGTGATAATATCAGGTTGTTGCAGCAGCTTCTAAGGGCTGTGGATTTTCCTCGGGTTGCAGACGTTAGCATTCTGCTCCTGGCCTGGCCCAGGGCCACTTGTGTGATATGTGTAGGACCCATGCAGGATGCCGGTCTCCAGCAACCCATCCTGCTCTCTCTCCCTCCCTGTCTCCCTCTTTCCTTCCTTCCTGCTCTCTGCTGCAGGTGAACGTGATCCATACGGCCAACCCTGTGGAACATGCCAACCACATGGCTGCCCAGCCACAGTTTGTTCACCCTGAACATCACTCCTTTGTGGACCTCTCAGGTCACAACCTGGCCAGTCCTCACCCATTCGCAGGTAGGCTGGCACGGGAAGCACTGGGGCATAAATGCACTGGCATCCAAGCAAGGCCCAGGGCCCCCACAGCTGGCACATTGTGTCCCTGTTACTCCGTCACCCAGGAAAGCTCACAGAGCCACAGGGCAGGGGGAGCTCCCCCTGGGGTTTCCTCTGTCGGTGGGGCCGGGGATGGGTGTGGCCTGTCCTCCCCTAGAGCAGCTGAGGAAGCCAGGCGCAGGATGGTCATCCCGAAATCCGTTCTCCTCTCGGTCTCCTGGCAGTGGTCCCCAGCACCGCCACTGTGGTGATCGTGGTGTGCGTCAGCTTCCTGGTTTTCATGATCATCCTGGGAGTGTTTCGGATCCGGGCTGCACACCAGCGAACGATGCGGGACCAGGACACGGGGAAGGAGAATGAGATGGACTGGGACGACTCTGCGCTGACCATCACCGTGAACCCCATGGAGGTAGGAATGAGTGGCTGATGCTGACCGCAGAGCCTTGTCCATGTGCCGTGTCTGTGACCCCCACAAAGGGTCCCCCCTTCAGACGGTAAACTGAGGCTCAGGGAGGCCGTCACCTAGGGAAGAGTAGGGCACATTCACAGCGGGCCCTGCTCTCTGGACTGTAGCCGGGAACCAGTTGGTGCTGGCTGTGTGGGCAGGGGTGGAGGAGGAGCAGCTCACCTGGAGCCCGGCTGGTTCCCTGGGAGGGTCCCCTTTTCTCCTCCTGGGTGGCTCCGACTGTGGGTTCTGGGCTGTGGGGCCTGAGCTGGACTCACGCCTCCCTCCCTTTGACAGACGTATGAGGACCAGCACAGCAGTGAAGAGGAGGAGGAGGAGGAGGAGGAGGAAGAGGAGGAGGAGAGCGAGGATGGGGAGGAGGAGGAGGAGGAGGACATCACCAGTGCGGAGTCAGAGAGCAGTGAGGAGGAGGGCGGCCCTGGCGATGGCCAGAACGCGACCCGGCAGCAGCAGCTGGAGTGGGACGATTCCACGCTCAGCTACTGACCCAGCAGCCACCCCAGCCCTTGGGGCCTCAATGTACAAAGTCCTTCGGCCAGCAGTTCTGCAGACCCCGCCTGCCTGCCTGCCAGCACTTGGTGTTAGGGCCATAGCTCCGCCCTTGTGTGCCCTCCGCCCACCCAGACCTCTGCTCAGTACCCAGAGCCAAGCCCTCCCTGCCACTTCCCACCAGCCGGTGCAGGCCCCTGTGTCCCTGCTAGCCCAAGAGGGCCCTGGCTCCCCGTGCCTCCAGAAAAGCTGCAATGACCGGACTTGGTGACAAAGGGTAAAAATTGCTCACTCCCACCCAGTAATTATTTTTTCTTTTTTTTTAAGAAAAGTTTTTATTTTTTCCAAACTAGTGCATGTATAAAGTGGCAGAATGGGGGTTAATATGTAGATGATCGATGACTTTTTAATATTTTGTAAATAAATCAAGGTTCTCTGTGCCCTTCGTGCTAGTGTAGCCCAGGACGGGAATGCAAAGTGGAGCTGAGCACTCTGGTCATGGGGCCTGGCTCCTGTCCCTCCCCACCACCTGCTTCCTCCTGAGAGGCCAGAGGCGAGTTGCTTGGGACCAGATCAGGGCCCTGCCTGGAGGCTGGGGTGGCCAGGCCTTTGCTCTGGAGTTGGGGCTCCCCGGCCTCTTCCATGCTCCCCTCTGCTTCAGCAAGGCCTGAGCTCAGCAGGTGCAGCCGTGTAGTTTACACTTAACAGACGTCGTGTCCCTGCTAGTAGAAGTGTGTGTAAGTCACGGGAGCCACAGTCGTTGTACAGAACGTTGGTGCTTGGTTTGCAGACGGCAGCAGCCCGAGGGAGCTGCACACAGAACGGCCCCACTGTCTGTCTCCCTCCTCCCCAGCCCCCGCAGAATGACCCCTGCCGTGCCCTGCCGGGTCAGAGCCGCACCCCAGAGCCCCAGAGCTGGGCGTCCTGCTGCTGTTTGGGGGCCCAGGCCAGAGCAGAGCGAGCAAGTGCACCCAAACACACCGCGCCGCTCCCCTTCCCTGCCCAGCCCCGACTACCCCATCACCCCTTCACCCTGAGTGCTGTCCTGTGACCTCACTGCTGGCTTGGAGGATGGGGCGCCATGCTGTGTGCATCCTGTCCCTGAGGCTGCTGTGTAGACGGGCAGCGCCCCGCAGAGGCCCTTCTGTGCGTCCTCAGATGTGTATATTGGCGCTAGGTCAGAAAGTGTACACTACAATAAAGCTCTGGTTCTAACTCTGCTTGGAGTGGGGTCTGTTTCTGCCTTGTTTTAACCCTGCATTCCCTCGTTTCTTGTTGAGCCGAGAACATACGAACATAAAAAGACTTTTATTTCTTTCCACCTTCCTTCCGTTCTCACATCAAGGTTACACGGATTTAGCCCAGGTCAGTGATACTGAACTTGTCTTCCCCAGACAGAAACGTGAAATGACTTTAAAAAAAAATAGAAAATACTTCTTCTTGCCGGGCACACAGACTGTACACCCAGACCACAAGTCACCGCTGAGGGTGTGCAGAATCTGCAGCCCGTGCCGGGGAGCACCCAGGCCTGTTTCAATAAATAACACAACATAAACACGTACACGAGGCTCTCCTTGGCTGCCTGAGCTGGGAACCGGAGTTCAGTCACTCGCCTTGCAGAACGTTGCTGCTGGAGCCCAGCTCCTCAATGGAGACAACTGGCACCAGGCCTCCTGAAGCCGAGCCCCTGGGCTGCTGAGCCTTGGAAGGTGCTGAGGGGCCAGTCGTGAGTGGCCAGGGTCGGGACTGCCATGGGCTGCTTGATTTTTTGGTTTTTTTGTTTGCAGTGTTGCAGATAGAACCCAGGGCCTTGTCCATGCTATAAGCACACGCCCTGCCACTGAGACTTGCCCCCAGGCCACGTGGGCTTCTGAAAGCACAGGTTCCTGGCCCTGTGGCCACAGTGGGTCTCAGAAGTCTGGGAGAGGCCCAGGGGCCTGGACTGCTTCCCCTGCCCCGACCCAGCCCTCAGGGAGGCCGAAGGCTAACGGGACCATTTCAGACTAATCGCTGTCAGAGAAAGGAGCCATCTCGAGGTTCCACGATCATGTGGGGACCTGGTGATGGTCAGCAGCTTCCCAGTAGGGACAGCTCCGGGTGACATCAGGTCCTGCCCCTTTGTTCCAGACGGCCTGCGAGGCAGCTCACACATCAGTGCCCCAAGGACGCCATTCGTCCCCTTGGCCAGGGCAGTGACCAGGGTGAATTCGGTCATGGTCAGGTCTCTTCAGCACGGCTGGAGGACCAAGCCGTGGTGGGAGCTGGGTACTTATCCCCAACCTTAGCGGTTCACAAAGTGTCTGGCTATTTTCCTACCTGAAAGTGAAAGAGGTAAGGACATCTCCGTACCGAGAGTCACATCAGCAGTGACAAGCAAGTGTCCCTGAGTCTAGAGAGTACCCGGCTGCCTCGTGAGCAGCCCAGGACTTGGTCAGTGGAGGAGAAGGAGGCAGAGGCGAGCCGAGGGTTGAGGTGTCCTGTCTGGAAAGGAGGTGGCAGGGGACGCCTGGCCACCAACCCCAGGCAGGCAGGCCGAAGCCTGGGAAGAAGATTCTCCACCTGAGACAGGTCCGTGGGGCCAAGGTCCCTCGGCTAAAAGACCTGAGGCGACCGTGCTCAGCTGGGAGCAGGGTGCCTGGCTCAGCGCCCCTCCCCCATGCTAGGGTACGTTTCCATTTATGGCTGTTTTGCTCCTTAACATTTCGGTCATAAATAAATAACCAGTGTAAACAAAAGACAACTGTGTGGTTCCTTCCTGTGAGGTGCCGTTCAGGCTCTTAGGCCCGTTTAAGATGACTTGAGGGCGCCTGGTCCCCAGGACCACAGTTTACCTCTCAGGCTGAGCCAGGAAGGACAGGGCATGGCCGGAAGGGGCCGCTACTGCCTGTTATCTTTGGACACGTTGTGTGCCAGCCAGTTCACTTTGGTCTTCCAGCTCTCCCTGAGGGCTTCGTTGAACTTCACCCGGAAGTGCTTCAGCGCCTCCTCCTCTGTTTTCCCCAGCGCCAGGGAGTCCTGGGACAGGGCCATACAGCAGCATCATCACTTGGGCCCATCCCCACCCCAGTGTGTGGCTTTTCTGTCCCCTCGAGGTATGCAGGGAATTAGCTGAGCTCCCTTGGGAAAGTGCATTACTCTGACCCCAAACCCAAGTTCCCAGGCCTACTATAAGTTCAGGTGCCACAGGGGTGTTGGGCCCACAGCCCATCACGGTGCCAGCAGACCCTGCCCTGACTGTGGGAGCAGGGCTGGGGGACACAGCGGCCCCACACCCATCTCATAGCCAGCATAGGAAGGAGCCGTCCCAGCCCTCGCTGTGCCCGAGAGGAACTGTGGGGACTCACGGGGTGACGCACCAAGCAGGTCTAAGCCCAGGGGGCCTGGCTGCTCTGGCCACTTCCCACCATTCCCCACACTGGGCCCCTGGGTGCCCGGAGGCCCCTACTCCTGCCCTTCGCACCTTGAGGTACTGGATGTCTTTGGAGCAGCTGAGCTCAGGCAGGCCCGCTGCCCGCATCAGTGCAAAGAGGTGGAGGAAGAGGAGGCCATGGCGCCGCAGGATGGTGTAGGCTCGTTCGCAGTAGCCCCGGAACCTGCGGGAGAAGAGCCCAGGCAGGTGAGGCCCGGGGTTGTGCACTCCGAGACCATGGGGCAGTCGGCATCTGCCTGCAGAGTCCCGGAGCATTGCTCTGGCCCCGTGACAGTGTCCATGCTGCCCCACGTCCCCACCTCTCACACCACCCAGGAACCTCTTCTGCCATTGCCCCAAGAGGGCCAGGAGACTTCTGTCCCCTCCCTGGCGGCCCTGGGCAGCCTCACCTTTCAAATTTCTCGCTGTTATTCGTCTTTCCCTGCTGAATCACGTGGACGAAGTCATAGGTGAGGATGAACGGGACCCGCTCACGGTTGATTCCAAACTTGGTCTTGAAATTTCCCAGGAAGTGGCCAAAATCAATGTGGAACAGCTGAGGGGAGCGAAGGGCCAAGCCTGAAAAGCTGTCAGTCCCGCGGGAGAGGGGCAGGTGCGGGGCTCGGGGACTCTTTGGGAAGCTGTGCGCCTAGTCAGAGGACAGCAAGCGCAGCGCCCTTACCTGCCCACTCTCACGGATCATGATGTTGTCGCTGTGCCGGTCACCGATGCCCAGCACGTAGGTGGCCACACAGTAGCCAGCACAGGACAGGGTGAACTCTTCAATGGCTCGCTCCAGGGCCTCCCTGGGGGTGTGAGGGGGGAACTGAAGCCCACGGTCACACTGCTGCACAGCAGCTTTTTCAGCGAGCTGGACTCTGTTTCCCTGCCTTGAACCCTGCCTGGACCGTGATGGATGCCATTCTGGAGCTGAGGCCGAGGCCACCTTGCAGATCCTGGGTCGCGCCCCACTGCCCCGGCCCCACCGTGCGGAGAGGGTGAGGCTGCGTGGAGAGCCGGTACCAAGGCCCCAGCACGCGACGGGCCGTCTCCGACAAAGTCCCAGATAGCAGTGGGTACAGAGCCAGTGCCAGCAAGACCAGCAGAAATGCACAGCCGAGCCAGTCATGAAGGCGCTGGTTTTAAAAAGCTCTGAGCTTTGAGGAGCATGAACGGATCTGTGGGGACTGAGACCTGCCCCATCCCACAAGGCGTCCTGGGCTGACCATGGAGACTGCCCCTGGCTGTACCCTCACCCTGGACACTAACAGGCCGCCCTCCGCATCCCACCTCTCAGGAAGGAACCCTACCCAGGGTTCTTGGACTTGAGCCAGTTGAGCAGGGCGTCCTTGTTGAAGGCGGCCGTGGCTGCCATGTTGCTCTTGTTCAGCTGGATGTTGGCGATGGTGTCCGAGTGCAGCACCACCTCGATGAGGCCCGTGCGGTCCCCGGTGGGGAGGCAGCCGTAGGGCGTCATCCTGGGTGGGGGGGGTGGGAAGATGCCGAGGTCAAGGGCTGTCCCTGGGGCTGCTGGAGCCCCAGGAGCTTGAGGCACCTAGAAAAGTGCCAGGGGATGCGGCTGCTCGAGTCGCTGCGCCGGGGGAAGGCTCTGGAGACAGCGGCACCAGCTCCCTGACGCAGGGCGCACTTGGCCGAGCTCAGGTTTGCTTGGAAGAAACAAAGCAGGGGGCAGAAGGAGATGTGTCTGCTTTCCCAGATGGAGCAGCCCGGAAATGTGGGAATGAGGAGCGGCCTTCCCTCCCCTCCCTGCTGCCTG
The DNA here is from genome assembly GCF_053883595.1 of Heterocephalus glaber. Taxonomy (NCBI): domain Eukaryota; kingdom Metazoa; phylum Chordata; class Mammalia; order Rodentia; family Bathyergidae; genus Heterocephalus; species Heterocephalus glaber. The sequence continues at coordinate 5,891,386 of NW_028258299.1, read as the reverse complement.
TGGCCTCCCAGCTCCATTATAGCTGTGAGGGCAATGTCATGGCACAGGCTCTGAGGCTGGCGTGGGCACAGATGGGTGGCAGGGGGCCCCACCTCAGGTCCAGGCCCTCCTGCTTCCATAGCACATCCATGAGCTGGATCATCTGCAGGGTCAGCATGTCCTGGCGGAGGTCTGCAGCAGCCGGAAGGAAGGCCATGGTTCCTGGTGGGTCCTGCCATGACAGGCCCCTAGGGTCCCCCACCCCCTGTCCCATGCTGCCCAGCCTGGCTCACCATCCCCGTTCTTGAAGATGATGCCCACGCTGCCAGTGGTGCCCGCCTCCTTGCTGCTGTACATGATCCACAGCGGCTTCATCTTGGAGTCCATGAAGGTGCACTGCTCCACGCTGCAGCCAGACAGCGGGGTCAGCAACAGCACCTCGGCAGCCAGGGCCCTAGGCCAGGGCGGGAGGGACTGGGCCTCACCACACTTCCTCCAGCAGTGTGCTTGGGTCCAGTGGGGACTGCAGGTGGGAGAGTGCCTCCAGATAGGTCTCCTGCCGCATGCACAGGTGCATGAGCTCCTTGGTCTGGGGCTTGGTGGTCTTCTGGGAGCTCACCTTCACGAAGTCATTCAGCGCCTTCAGCTTGTTCAGTGCTTCCCCCTGGCGGACAGAGGGGGCACAGAGGTGGGCGGGGCCTGGTCCTGCCAGACAGTGAGCCCCGAGGAGGGTGCCCTGCCTCACCTGCTTCATCAGCACCTTCATGTGGTGGGTGCTGCCCCTGCAATAGGCCTCCATGATGAGGCCAAAGCGCAGGGCCACTGACGGCACGTGCATCTCAGAGCTGTGGGAGGAGCACGGCTGAGCCTCGCCAGGCTCAGCTGCAGAGCCCCTTCCCCAGCCCCAGTGAGGGAGGACCTGGGGTGGCCGGGACACCAGGCCAGAGTCCCCCTTCCCTCGTGGCCAGGGCAGCCCCAACTACCGGAGATGCCAGAAGAGGAAGTGGCCGATCTTGCGGTTGGCCAGCGCCCGGTCCAGCAAGAACTTGGTCAGCTCGCAGTCCAGGTAGGACTCATACTTGAGCACCTGGACCAGCTGCAGCAGGTACTGGAAGAGCTCATCATCCCTGCAGGAAGGGAGGCTGGCTGGGGCCTGGAGCGAGGCCACTGGGCAGGGGGGAGGCCGGGCTCAGCTGCCCAGGTGCCCCCTCCAGGCCCACAGGGGACTCACGTCAGTTTCCGCAGGGACCTGATGGCAAAGGAGCCCACGTGACAGTCAGGGAAGCTGAAGTCCAGCAGCTCCAGGGCACTCAGGATGGGCAGCTCGGGCCAGGAGCACAGGAGGTAGAGCATCTGGGGGTGCATGGTGGTCAGGGGGTGGTGGCAGCACTGCCCCTGTGCCTCAGCTCTGCCCGGGGTGCCCCTTGCACCCACCTGGGCCACATCCTCGTGCTTGTGCCACTTGGTGACCAGCAGCAGGCGGGCCAGCGCGTCTGGGAAGTGCTCCTGGACCTCATGCCGCATCTTCCACACCAGGTCCTTCTCATGCTCGTACAGCTCGCCCGAGCCCCGCCGCTCCAGGATCTCCCTCAGCTGCAGCTGCTGAGGGGCGGGCAGCATGAGGGCCCCAGCTAGGCCCGGCTCCACGCCTGGCCCAGGGCCCCCGCTCACCTCCTCCTCCGTGCCTTGTCCGCGCTGCTCCCCGTGTCTCCCCAGCTCCAGGATCTGAAATGAATTGCCCTGCTCTCAGGGCCCCAGCCTGGCCAGCCCTGACACCTTGGCAATGGTGCCGACCATGCTCACCGTGGGGGCCAGGCTGGGCACCTCTGGCTGCTACAGGCCAGAGGCATCCCTCCCACTTGCCGTGACAGCCAAAAGCATCATCAATTGCCTGGTGTCTCCACTCAGCCAGAGGGTTTCTGGAAGGGCCACGTGGAGACACCCCAAGGATGGATGTATCCCCGAGAGCCCCAGAGCAGGGCCAGAGAAGCTCTCACAAACCCCTCAGCCCCACTGACCTTCTCCAGGGCAGGGTAGTACACGGGGTGGGGGGCCACCTCGGGCAGGAAGATGACCAGGGCAGCAGCGCTCTCTGTGTTGGGGTTTCCGTGCACGCTCCCCGCGGGGTTCAGCAGCTCACCTTTCTCATCTGAGTGTGGGGACAGGTGGGGTCGTATGGAAGAGGACTTCGGCTCTGGGACACCCCCCCCAGCGCGGCTCCCTCCTGAGCCAGGCCCCACCTGGGACCGAGGGCCACATGTACAGGCGGCGCTCGCCAGTCTTCAGCTGGTCCCGGTAGTCGAACAGCATGATGTTGGCCCAGGCGATCGGGCAGTCCTGTGGGGACGGCAGCAGGTCAGGGCCGGCTGGGCAGCCCCGGGATCACCTGCAGCGGGGTGGGCAGGAGGCGGAGGTCGGACCGAGCAGGGACTCCCGGCTCCCTACCTACCGCCTTCTTAGACTTCTTCTTGGTGGAGCGCGCCTTCTTGGCTTTCTCCACCACGGCATAGAGCGCGAAGCAGAGCCGGGCCATGCGCGGCAGGTCGCAGATGCTGATGTCAAACTCCAGCCGCTGCTTCCACACAGGCTCGGAGCACACGCTGACCTCTGAGCTGGACACTGTCTTGCATAGCATCTCATGGCCGTGGAAGAGCCCGGCCTGCACCACGAGCTGGGGAAGGGGGCGCAGGCACAGGTGAGGGGAGCTGTGGCCAGCCCACCGCCAGTCACCTCCCAACGTCCTATTCCCACACAGGCCAGAATCCACTTCCTGTGTGCAGCAGGGTCCTGCAGAGGCAGCCAGCGGCCTAGGTGGATGCACAGCCATGGGGCAGGGTCAGCACTTGGGCTGTGCATGGGCAACATGGTCTCCAGCCCCAGACTCTGGGACCTCAGACCTGTCCTTTTCCCCACTCCGGGCCTCAATTCCCCCATCAGGGCTGCGTAATTCCAGGGGCCCTTTTGGCTTGAGCATCCTGGGCCTCCCTTCAGTCTCATGAGGCCCCTGTGGGTGCAGAAGGGAAGAGTTTTCACTCTGGCTTGATCAGCCCTCAGCACCCCTCCACCTCCAACCTGCAGGTCTCTCCCGAAAGCCTTTTTTCTTTGTCCTCCGCGATTCCCATCAGGGAACTCAGCCCTTCTCAGTTTACAAAATTACCCCAACAAAAGGGAGCCATGAGTGGTGGTGTATGCCTGTCTTCCCAACAGTCTTCCTACTTAGCAAGACCCTGTCTCAAAATGAAAAAATGAAAGTATGCTTATAATCCCAGCACTCAGGAAGTTGAGGCAGGAGCATCACCGGGAGTCTGAGGACAGCCTGGGCTACAAAGTGAGATTGTCCCAAATCAGCAAACCAAGACAAAACAAACAAAAAAGTGGGAGGATGTTGCTCAGGGCTGAAGCGCTGGGTTCAATTCTCAGTCCCCCCGCAAAAAGGTGGGGGACCCAGACAAGAGAAGCATGCTTGTCTCCAGGTGTCGCAAGTCGCTTTCCAGGTAAAGCCCACACGTGACAGGTGGCTCTGAGGGTCGAGAGCAACAGTGGAGCGTGGGCTCCCACTGTGTGTCCTTGAAAGCCAGGGGAAAAAGTGCACAGCCCTTCCAGCGCCCCTGGTAGCACTGGCCCAGTGGGGAGCTCTCCCGAGACCGCGGCTCCTCATCCCTGGCTGGGCCTGACCCCAAACCCCGCCAAAGTCAAATACCCAGAAGCAGCTCGGCCCGATTTCCACGAATCAGCCTCCCTGGCCGACCGGCCTCTCCCTCCCCTCTTCCTGTTTTGCTATGCTCACAGCCATGCCAGCAAGGATGCTGGGTAATGTGGTCAGACGGCTTTCGTGTGACACCCTCCCACTCTCCTTCCTCTGCCGCCCTCCAGGCCACAGCCACCTTGTTTGTGACAAAAAACACGGCTCCTTCCCTCGCCTGGCCCCGGCACCCTACCTTCATGCGCTCATCCGCATTCACCTTGCTGCCCTGGATGAGCTCGATGCAGAACAGCTGCTCCAGCGACCACAGGGACACGGAGGAGGGCTGGGGGCCAGTGGAGCCACAGCTCACATCCCTGAAGAAGGCCCTGGCCACTCCCGTGGGGTGGGGGTCACAGGGTTGTGGCGAGGCTTGGACACTTGTCCCTGACACCAGCCTTGCCCAGGAAACCTGCCCTGCAGGCACCCGGGGCCCCAGCACCCTTGACACCTCTACAAGAAGTGCAGACCCGGGGCCCTCCAGGCAGCCAGGGGGTCCTCCCGACGCTGATGTCAGTCACCCCAGCTTCCCCAGCTCCATTGAAGCCTGGACCCTCAAGGACCCCTGGACCCACAGCCTGTCCAACAGCTCTGGGGTGGGACAACAGGTGGGGGGGGACCAGGGGAGGGGAACATGTCACTCACCTTCTTGGTGGGAACGGGGGGCGGCTTGGGGTGGGGCTTCTGGACCTGGGGGTCAGGGTTGCCCTGCCCATCCCGCATGGCCAGGATAGAAGAGGAGTGCACCATGGTGAGGTGGGGGGTCAGTCCACTGTGCAGGCAGCTGCAGACATACTAAGTGGGGCGGGGCAGGTGAGCCGCCTGCAGGCAGCCCCACTCCCAGCACTGGGCCACTGGGGACACCAGGGCCTGGCTGTTTCTGCCCTGCCCCACCCTGTGCTCTGGGAGGCCCGGCCAGCCTCACCTGGAACTGGCACAGCGGGTAGCTGCCGTATAGGTACTCGAGCCGCCCGTTCACCTGCAGCACGTAGTCCTCCGGCTGCTCCACCAGCGGCTGCCGGAAGACTGTGGCCTTCTTGCGCAGGGCGCAGGCCATGAGCGCCAGCGGCATGTCCTTGGTGGACACCTGGAAGGTGAAGCTCTCCTGGGGAGTGGAGGGAGGCTTAGCCCTCTGCTGCCGGGCTTTGGGCTTCTGGGCACCAGGGCAGGGTTGGTAGGGCTGTGATCGGGCAGCCCTCGAGGGCAGGGTCTGGCTAGGGTGGTCGTGGAGTAGGGACCCCGGAAGCCCAGTTCAATGACCAGATGGACCAGTGGCAGCGCCGGGACACTTGGCCAAGCCCCTCTCAGGCACAGACACCGGCCCATAGCATCTGAGGCTGTGGAGATGAGGGTGGATTCCCGGGGGCTGGGGACAGCTGGGGAGGTAAATCAGGGGAGGCCTCTTGTGAGCCCTGCAGCCCGATGCAGCAGTCGGGCCAGCAACCTGCGAAGCAGGCGGCATGGACTCACCTCGCTGCCCTCGAATTTGACGTTGACCAGCAGGGCCCGGTTGGGGAGCCTCAGGGTGCTGGGCCCCCAGCTCCCGGCCGAGGGCTCGAGCTGCAGGGGGAAGCTATACTGCAGCCAGTCCTCCCAGCCCAGCTGCTGGCGCCTTGCAGCCGCCTCCTCGCAGAACTGGCGCATCTTGGCACGGAAGTCGTTCACTTCTGGGTCACCCAGGGAGTCGAACTCGTGGAGGCCTGGGGGTGGGGCAGCGGGGGTCAGTGTGGGCGCAGGGCCTGGGCCTGGGGACCTGGCCGCCCACAGGGTTACCTTTGCCGATGAGGAGGCTGATCTGGGAGTTGATGAGCTTCTTGACTCGATCGCCCTCCCGGGCCACCACGCGCAGCACCGGCAGGAAGGGCCGAATGTCGCACAGCCGCCGCTGCTCGTCCTCCAGCTCCTGCTGCTCTGCTGTCTGGTTGACGCAGGTGAACACGTAGGCCTCAGGACCGCTGAGCATGTGGAAGAGCGGCTCATACTGTGCCCGATACCACAGCACCTACAGGGGCCACACTGTCAGGCTTCCTGGCTGAGGGCCCCAGCCCAGACCGCCAGGCGCCAGGGTAGACCCAGGGGCCAGTGCCCTTTGGAGCCCTGGGGTGGATCATGTGACCCCCCAGGCCTCCCAACCCTGCCCTCTGTGACGGTCTTGGGTGCGCTGAGACCGGGGGGCTGCATCCCAGTGTCTCCCTGCAGGTTGCATGGACCTCCTCAGGCCACCCTGGGGGACAGTGGGCAGGATCTTCAGTCACCCCCAGCAATCAGGGTTCATCACCTTGATTTTTAAGCACTGGAAACTGAGAGAAGTTTAGCATGCCAGGGGGATGGGGACGTCATCAGGAGGGAGATGAGCTCAGACCCATCTCAGAGAAACACCCTAGAGCAGGATTTGGCAAACTACAGTTTTTGTTGTTGTTTTGTTTTTGAGGTGACTGGGGATGGAACCCAGGGCTTCTGAACTGAGCAACAACCCCAGCCCATTTTTAATTTTTTAAATTGTGAGACAGGGTCCTGCTAAGTTGCTAGATTGCCCAGGCTGGTCTCAAACGTCAATCCTCCTGCCTCAGCTTCCCAGAGTGCTGGGATTACAGGTGCACACCACCATGCCTGGCTGCAAAATATAGTTTTGGGGCCCCTCTGGCCCACTGCCTGGCTCCTGGCACACACCATGGCCTTTATTTACATATTATCCAGGCTGCTTTCACCATGGCCTCGGCAGGCATGCACAGGCCCAGCACCAAATGACCAGAGCAGGCAACACAGCAGCCAGGGTGGAGCTATTTTCCAGCATCTGATCCCTGGTGTAAATAAAGTTGAAATCAGGTTGAGGCATGAGATCACAGGGACTGGTGTGGGTTTTTTTTTTTTTTTTTTTTTTTTGAGATAGGGTTTCTCTATGTATTCCAGGCTGGCTTTGAACTCAGCACCTAACCCAGGATGGCCTTGAACTCTGGGCAATCCTCCTGTCTCAGCCTCCTGAGTGCTGAGATTACAGGTGTGTGCCACCATGTCCCGAAATTGGTGTTTTTAAAGTTTTGACTGTGTCTAAACTTAATCATAATGTATTTAGTTCTGGAAACACAAAAGATCAACTTCATACTGATAGTTATATACAGTTTGTAACAGAAACGAGATGTTATGATGTTCACTCAGAAGTAAAGATGAAAGTTAGTGATCAGAATCTTCAAAAAAAAGCAACATTGTAGACACAGGAAAAAGGAGGAAACAAAGTGTTGACTGTGGCTGTCTCTTATGGCTGGATCATGGGTAAGTTTTTCCTTCTTTTTCTTATTCTAATTTTAATGTGTCTATATTACTTTTGTATGAAGAAAAGTAAAGACAGAAACGTTTTTCAAAAAAATAGAAAAAAAAGAAAGAAACTTTCTTCTTTTGTGTGTGGGGGGGCATTGTCTTGCTCTATAGCTCAGGCTGTCCTCGAGCTCACTGCATAGCCCAGGCTGGCCTGGAACTTGTGGCAATCCTCTTGCCTCGGCCTCCTGAGTGCTGGCATCACAGGTGTGCGCCACCACGCCAGGCTAGAAAGAAACACTATTGTTGCTGATGGTGGTGGTGGTGCCGGGGATTGTACCCAGGGCCTGTGCACTAAGCTATGTTTCTAGCTCCTTTTTTTAATTTTGAGAGAGGTTCTCACTAAGTCAAACAGCCTGAACTCAAACTGAGGCAATCCTCCTGTCTCAGCCTCCACAGTGCTGGTATAACAGGAGTACACCATGGTTCCTGGCTATGAAACTTAATTTTTTTTTTTTTTTCGGTACCAGGGATTGAACTCAGGACCTTGCACTTGTGAGGCAGGCATGGTGCCACTGAGCTAAATCCCCAGACCAAGAAACTTAATTTTTAAAGAAATCTTCCAGGAAGGGAGACCAAAAAATCTTCAAGGATGGTACTTTGCTTTTATCACTTCTTTTTCTGCTCCCAATGACAGCTTTTGCAACTGTGAGCTAAGGCCTTCCCCAGTGGCACCCCAAGGCAGGCCCTGTGAGACCCACACTTTGTAAGTGTCACAGGGCCTTCAAAAGTCACAGCCACCACCAAATACCAACACCCAGATGTTCACGCTTTGACTCAGCAATCCGTCCTGCAGATTACACAGTAAGACCAGAAACCCTCTTCCGGGATGAGGGTCACGGCAGCAGTGACATCTCTGAAGACGAAGGCCTGGGAGTGGCCCCTTCCAGGCAGTCACTAGCAATCTAGTCATCTAGTCATCTAACACAGGGAAACCTCTACTGCTAGAGGGGGAAGCTGGATGCAGAATGATAAGAGGAGTTGACCACAAGTTTTCAACCATTCTTGAAAATGCTCTGGCTTTTAAAATGTCATTGGAGGATCCCGAGTCTGAGAAGTGATAGGTCCGCCCGTCTGTCTTTCTGCCCCTAGGTCAGAGCCTGCATTTGGGATGGTGCTGTACCTGCTTGATGGTCCTGAGGTTGGCATTGAGGGACACAGGGAAGTTGAGGTAGATCCCCGTGGGGAGCAGGAAGTCCACCACCACGTTCTGATTTTCCTCCTTGGTCCAGAACTCCATGGGGCAGTCGACCCCGGGGGGCATGGTGCCTCACGTCCTGCAGGCGCGAGGAAGCAGAGTGAGCACCGTGCCCTCTAATCCTGTCCCAGCGCTCTGCGGGGTCTCAGGACAGTGTAGCTGGGGACCGAGTCCCAGTCCGTAGGGCATACAGCCCACCCCCCAGGACCTCGCCCACCCCCAGGCCACCTTTGGGGCACCTCTCTTTGGCGGGACATTGCCTGCCTCCCACACATCTGGGCAAACAAAGCCACACGGGCCAGGCTCCAAGAGGACCTGGCACATCTGCCACAGCTGGGGCACAGAAAGGAGAAGGCACATGGCTGGGCAAACACTTCAGGACCTTAGAGAGACTAAAGCCTGCACCCTCTCATCATCATCATCATCATCTTCTGTGGCACTCAGGATTTAACCCATGACCTTCACACTGGGCTACATAACCAGCCCTTTTCATTTATTTTTGAAATTTTGAGACAGGGTCTCGCTAAATTGCTCAACAGCCCAGGCTGGGCTTGAATGTGCCATCCTCCTGCCTCAGCCTCCCAGAGTCTTGCACCGCCATACCTGATTTATCCTCTGAAACCAAAAGGCTCTGGCCATTTACCAACTGGTTGAAATGTCTCAATCATACCGAACCCCAAGTCATCCTCCCCTGCCCCCAGTAAATAACAAAACATTACAGACACAATTGAAGGTCCCTGTGTACCCCACACAGCCAGGTCACCTCTGTCCCTTCCCGGCTCCCTCCCCCCAGGTCACCACCTCCTGGAATCTGCTTGTTTACAGTTTCTATGCATATTTTTATACTTCAGCACACAAACATGTATCCACCAGGAATCCTGATGTTCTGGTTTAAAATTAACCTTACAGAATAGCAGCAGTGCCTTCCACCAGCTGCTCTGGCCCCACAGTGTGATGCCCTCCGGGTGGGTGCAGCACCAGTTCACCATCCTAACTCTGAGCCTGTATTTCACTGGGTCAAGAAAGCACCATTTCTCTACCCCCAACTCTTGATGATGAACCTGAAGGTTATTTCTACTTTTCCTGGTGTTACTGGCAATGCTACAATGTATACTCTTGTGACCAAGTCTTGGTGTGTACAAACCAGGGTGAAAGGAGCCTCATCCAGGCCCAATTCTTAATCGCAAGATTACCAGCAACCACATTCAAAGGAGGGAGCGGGCCCGGGATTTACTGAGTGGTTCCGCCGCCTGCCTCGAAAGCACAAGGTCCCAAGTTCAATCCCTGGTACCAAAAAAACCCACAACATGCTCAAAGGAGGGAGCCGGGGATTTAGCTCAGTGGCACTTCGAAAGCCTCAAAAGTGCAAAGTCCTGAGTTCGATCCCCAGTACCGGGGTGGGGAGGAGAAATTTTTATTTATTTTGTTTTGGTTTTTTTGGTACCGGGGATGGAACTCAGGTCCTTCTGCTTGCAAGGTGGGTAGCAGAACCACTGAGCTAAATCCCTGGCCCAAGAGGTTTTATTTAACCCAAAATATCCCAAAAGATGACTATCTCCATAAGTATAGAAAAATTACTTCCCCTCCCCCAAAACAAGGTCTCACTGTGTAGTTCAGGTTGGCCTTGAACGCACTATGTAGCCCAAGCTGGCCTTGAACTCACAAGGATCCTCCTGCCTCAGCCTCTCGAGTGCTAGGATTACAGGCGGGTGCCACCACAGCTGGCTCTGAAATGGTGCTATGTTATTTTAATGTGCATTTCTCTGATAATCCCACAAAATGTGTATCTTTTGCAGAGAGCTTGCTTGTAACCTTGGCCCTTTCCCAGTGGGTTACTGTTTTCATGTTAGTTCACAGAATCATTTACCTCCTCTCCGTGTGTCCCCTTGTGGATTAAACAAGCTGGAAACATCTCCTAGTCTGTCATCTTTTTGCTTTGTTTGGTGTCTTTTTGACAAGTAGAAGTTTTTAACCATGGTGTCTAATTTATCAACCTTTCCCCTTCTGTTTTAGGATTTTTACTGTTTAAAAAACACTTAGGAGCTGGGGGCGGAGCTCAGTGGTAGAGTTCAGCACCCACCAGGCCTGGTTCAGTCCCTAGCACTGCAAAAAAACCCCGAAAACAAAACCAACTTCCCTCTCTACCATAAGGGCCCGCTCTCCTACATGATTCTGAACACTGTCCCAGGACGCTTCCGTTCCGGGGGGCTGTTCCTTGGCTGGCGGTGCCAGTCGTGCCTGTGCCTTGTCCTCGGTGGTCGAAGATGTGGCTCAGAGCCTCGGGACCACATGTCGCCTGGCCTGCTGGTGGCCGCTTTCTCTGATTGTGAATCCACAACCTCCCAGGGGTTCTTCTTTCTGAGAATGGCCAGGCCAAAGCCTTTCTTCTGATCTGAAACTTGGGGTGCAGTCAGGAATCCTGGAGAATCTAAGTACAGTGCTGAGCTTGGGAAGTCACTTGGTCCCCTCAGCATCCCGGAAAAGAAGTCTTCTGCCAAACTCAGGGTGCAAAGGCACTTTCCCTGCAGGGCCCGCTTGCTGGCAGAGCTTTCACCCACAAGCAGCCTTCCAGAAACTGCCATCCTATGCTGGGCCGTGAAAACTCAAAGACCCTCGAAAGCCCTGGTGGCGGCAGCCCACTGACGGGGATGGGAGGTGATGGGGAACGGAGGAATCTGACGCTGCAGGGCTCTGGAACCATGGTGAGGAGTCCAGGTTTTATTACAATCACAGCGAGAGAGCAGGGAGGGTTTTAGGCAGGGGACTGATTTGTCCTGATGCTTATTTTTTTGGTACTGAGGATTGGACCCAGGCCTTTGCACTGAGCTACATCCCCAGCCCTTTTTATAATTTTAAATTTTGAGACAGGTCTAAGATACTCATTATATATTGTTTGTTCAAGTGATCAATCAAAAATGATAAGGAAATGGCTCAGTAAATTGTTAAGTCACTTTCTCCTTGCTGAGACACAATACCACACGCCTGCAAACTAAGGGAGGAGAGGTTTATTTTGGCTCAGTTTGTAGAGGTTTATAGAGGTTTCAGTTCATAATCAGCTGGCTCCAGGGCAGGGAGGCTCAGAGAGGCCTGGAGGAGGTCAGGAGCTCGAAGCATGGTGGGGAGGAAGCAGAGGAGAGGTCAAGGAGGAGTAGGGGAGGGAGAGGAACTTCCAGCCCATACCTCCAGTGACCAGCTCTTCCCACCACCTAACAGCAAGTCAGCTCTAAGACTCCGTAATCCAATCCCCTGTGGCTCTGGGGGGTGTTCAGATATAAACCATAGCATCCTTCCCCTGGTCCCTAAAAGACTTGTGCATATTCCTTTATATGAAGGCATTTAGTTCATCTCTAAGAGTTCCCAAAGTCCTAGCAGTTCCAGCATGGCTGAAAAGTCCAAGTACTAAGTCTCCTCTGAGACTCAAGGCAAACTCCACCTTGAGGCCTGTAAAAATCAGAAGAAAGTTAAACACCACACACATGCAGTGGCACAGGGTAAACAAGCCCATTCCAAAAGAGAGAACAGGGCAACAGAAACCAGTCTATGGCCCAGAAATGGGCTTGAACTTGCAATCTTCCTGCCTCAGTCTCCCAGAGTGCTGGGACTGCAGATGTGCACCACCATGCCCAGCAACAGTATAAACTTGATTTTCAACTCTGAACTTATCTTAAAAAATGAGCTTGTTGGGCTGGGGATTTAGCTCAGTGGTACCAGCGCCTGCCTGGCAAGTGCAAGGTCCTGAGTTGGATTCCTGGTACCAAAAGAAAAAAAAAATGAGCGTGTGCTGTCCTGCACATACAGCATGCACAATCCTCTCCTCATTTTCTGAATATATGATAATTTATAAGTTATGTGATAATTTTGTTAAATTCATCTTCAGTGCTTATGTTGTGACTATATAAATAAAAGCTAAGCCACATAGTGTACAATGATTTTATTTCTTTTGTTCAACTTTTTGTTTCTCCTGTGGCTTATAGTCACCTAATTTTTAATTTTGTTTCTGTATACAAATCACTAACTCTACACAAATTCTTCAACAGAAGTATAAAACTCTTCACAATATAGAAAACAACCCAGATAATCCATAAACTGCATTGTTTTCTTAGATGGTTTTCTTGGGGTTCTCATCCATTTTGCTCCAAATGGGGCCAGTGCTCTGTGGATCGGCTGCTGTGGAGTCTTTCCTCACTCTCATCACCATTGTTTTGTTTTTGTTGTTGTTTTTTGGTACCAGAGATCGAACTCGGGACCTTGCGCTTTCGAGGCAGGCGCCGGAACCACTGAGCTAAATCCCTGGCCCCTCTCATCACCATTGTTATGGGAATTCCCTTTACCAGTCTCTCACTCAGTTTTCAGGTACAGCAGGCAGCGAAACCACTGAGCTAAATCCCCGGCAGTTTTCAGGTACAAATAAAGCAGCTGACTTGGGCCTGAGGGTGTAGCTCAGTGATACAGTATGTGCTTAGTGTGCTCGAGGCCCTGGGTCCAATGCCCAGTACCAAAACAAACATACAAAAAACAGACTCACTAATTAAGCAGGGAAGGAACTCACAGATTATCTGACGTGCATTGTAAGAAGTTTCATAGCTTTGTTGAGAATTTGAGGATGAAACAGTGACTTGTATGTTGAAAAAGCATCACAAAAACAAACACAAAACGCAAAGCAAATAAAATGATGATGCAATCATCAACTCCAAGACACACAAAAGTCTAACAACAAAAGAAATACAATTGCCGAACACTACAGGGACACCATAGTGCAGAATCGTATCTGATGGCAAAACTGATAATATTGCTACTAAGCCCTGGATGCCAGTTTGCACCCTGACTCTTTCATACTCTGTAGCCCACATGGTTGCCTCCACCATCGCATGGCTATAGCACATTCTGTGTTCCTCTATTCCCTATACAAATGCGACACCACTACATCTCATCAATAGAGCCCAGGTCACAGGTCCTGGGTACACGCAGCTCAGAAGTGGGTTCTTTTCAGTTCCCTTGGAGGGGTTGGTGTTGGCCCATGGTTTGTCCCTGTCAATATGACAGGATCTTGGGCCTGCCATGGGGATGCTGAGGGCCAGGGCCTCATTGGAGTCCTTTGGCCCCTGGGCGTGCTGCCCTGGGAAGGGAACACTGTCCCCTGGAATAAGTCCTGGGAGTGTGAGTTGTTATAAAAGCCCAGTTCCTCCTCCTTGCTTTGGCTTCCAGTTTTGTGATACGATCTCCCCCTCTTTCACCCACAAACCTCTTTTCTTCATAAACAGCCTACCTCAGGCATTTATAGTAGTGAAAAACAGACAAATACAATGTTGTTTGTTTGGTTCTTTTTTTCAGTGTTGTTGTTTTTATTTCCTGCTCAATCCCAAGACTCAAGGTAAGACGGTAGCTAAAACACAGAAGGCCATTTGATAGCTGGGCCAACTGAGACCCACTCGCTCTTCTTTCTTGGTTTACACCCAGGTGTAACAGGGACTTATATCCTCCAGCAGTTACTGAAAAAGGGCAGGAAGGGAGGTGAAGTTTTAGAAAAGCCATGTCTAAATAATATCTCTAATGTATGATTTTACTTAAGTAACGGTTATAGAACTCTGGGTTGGGAATTAATTTCCTGTGGAAATTGGAAACATTGATCCATTGTCTTGTAGCATCTGGTGTTGCTTTTGAGAAACTCAATGCCATTGCACTCTCTGATCTTCTGTATGTGGATTTTCCACGTTCCTCAATCTGGTTTTGCATCCCTGGGATCCAGGGATCTTCCTGCCTCAGCTTCCCAAGTAGCTGGAACTATAAGCCAGCACCTCCATGCCAGGATGATAGGTGGAATGCAGGATGAGTCCCGAAGTGTGGTCCTTTGTTCATTGAGCTGGATCTTACTCAAAAACTCCTCTTTTAATACAGAAACATCTTCAGTTCTAGAAGCTTCTCCTGAATAATTTCTCTCCTTTCTTTTCTTTCTTTTTCCTTGAGCTCCTGAGGTACATGCTGGGCCTCCTACGCCGATTTGCTCATCCTCTTATCTTTTCTGTTATATTTTCCATCTCTCAAAAGTCTTTCTATTCTCCTTGCTGGTTCTTTGATCTCTTGCATTAAAATTTTTACTTTTGTTATCACAATTTTAATATCCAAGAGGTTATTTTTTTAATCAATTTTTGTGGTACTGGGGATTGAACCCAGGGCCTTCACACTGACCCAAATCCCCAGCACCACCATCCCCTTTTTGCAAGATCCTATTTTTTGGGGGGGGGTACCAGGGATCAAACTCAGAACCTTGTGCTTGCGAGGCAGGTAGTGGCACCACTGAGCTAAATCCCCAGCCCACCATCCCCTTTTTGTAAGACAAAGTCTTGCTAAATTGGCTAGGTGGAACTCAACTTGTGATCCTCCTGCCTCAGCCTATCAAATACTAGAATTATAGGCTTGTGCCACCATGCTTGGCTCCCTCTCTTTAAAAAAAAAAATTGTGCTTATGACTGCTGTGTTCCTTTGTTCTGTCTGTCTGTCTGTCTGTTTGGGTCACTGTCTTTCATCCTAGGTCTCTGTCTCAGCCCACATGGCACGATCCCTGGCTGTCTGGCCAAGTTTAAGAGTGCGATGGTGAACCTGTCACTGCACAGCAAATGTGACAGGCAAGTGGCCTCACTGTGAAGCAACAGAGCGAGAAGCCAGCTCTTCCACGGGTCCCCTCCATGTTGCCCCTGAGGATCCTTTTTCTCACAGTGTCAGTCTCCAAGGCCCTGCCTGGTGGCTGGTCAGTGTGTAAGCTCTCAGGTGAACCCTCCTTTTCTCCACAGACTGCCGCCCCCGCCGTTGGCAATGCCCTCATGGCCTCCCTGTCCCAGGCTGGGGATAGGCCTGGGCCAGCCCAACTGGTCATTGCCTACAGGAAGCCCACCATCTTCTGCTGGTGTATCCAGGGAGCTGGTGCTGTGGACTGAGGGTGACCTTTAACATACACTTTCAGCCGGGCTTCCTGCTTCTAGCCCCACTGCACCCCAACTTTGGGACAAGTCACAGGTGCACCCCTCAGCCCAGAGCCCTCCTCCCCATGGCAGCAACAGCAGCAGCAGCAGCCTCTTGGAAGCCTGGCTGAGGTCTAGTTTGCTTCCCCTTATTTGCTCCTAGCACAAATTTGGATCACTCTTCCTTGGGTTGTGACAGGCCTATGGAGAAGTTCCCTCTGCCTGGAGAGCTGGGGAGGGTAGGTTTTGTTCAAATTCTTAATGTAGCTGCAAAATAATATTCCCTCCTTCTCCCCCACCCCATGTTGCTCCCGTTCCCAACCTACCTGTCTAGGACTGGCCGAGAAAGACCTCCAGCAATGGCCCCTCAGGCTGGCAGATCAAAGGTGCATCGGGATCAGTGAGCGTCATCCCACATGCCTGCTTCTGAGCTCCTTAGATGTCTGGAAGGAAGGAAGGAAGGAGAAAGAAGGGGGGAAGAAAGGAGAAAGAAAGAAGGAAGGAAGGAAGGAGAAAGAAGGAAAGAAGGAAGGCAGGCAGGCAGGAAGGCAGGAAGGCAGGAAGGCAGGAAGGCAGGGAGGCAGGCAGGAAGGCGGGGGGGGGGGGGGGGGGGGAGGTGTGTTAGAACCAGAGTCTCTTGGGCTGGACTTCAGCTCAAAAGCAGCAGCTTTGCCCGGGTTTCCCTTCTGGCAAACCACTCCCACTCTGCTCCATCAGGCCTTCTCACCACCTGCCTCGATGGCAGCCCAGCTCCCCTGGGTGACACCAAAGCAAACCACAGGAGCATGTCTCCCGAGCCCGAGCAGGGACGCACACACAGACAACACGCTGCCTTCAGAGCTGTTTCTGTTTTGTTTGGCTTTTGAAAGCAAAGCGACCGTTCTGAGCCATGCCTGGGCTCGAATTCCCCTCGATGGCTGCAGAAAGTAGGTTCCCGCACCCGAAAGCTCAGTCCCCGCGTGGATCTATCTTCAAAGCCCAGGTCAAAAGGCACATTCAGCCCTGTTGGGCTGCAGATGGGAAGTGCGAGGGAGGGGCACTGCTCCTGTCACCAGCGCGGGAAGCCTGGAGATCATCTGACCTCAGAGTGGGCAAAGAAAGACTGGAGGGCCGCGGCTCAGCCCTCACAGGGAGCTTCAGCCTGGAGCCCGCCGGGCGGTGGGTGAGGAAAGCTACACCGCTGGCTTCTCCGTGAGACAAAGCAGAGCCCGGGAGCCCACTGGAGGAGGTAGGTGTGACTGGGACGATTCCCGGGGGCTTCCTGGTCCCCTCGATCAGCATCCCGGAGGGCGGCCGGGGCTTCCCAAGGTGCTGCCAGCAGGGCACAGCCCGCGCCCAGGGCCAGGGAGGACCCAACTTCCATCCTCCGAGCAGCAGGAAGGGACAGCAAGATTGCAGCCAAAGACAAAGCTGAACCCAAGCCGAAGCCCAGAGAGGAGGCAAGGGAAGAACTGGTCCTCAGGAATTCAGGGCAGGGAACCGGGAGGCAGGGCAGAGTCCACGGAGGCGCCGGGAGAAGGAAGGCTCGTGCAGGGAGGAGGCCGGCCGGGGCCTCCGGACCCCCTTGTCCTCCCGAGAGTAAACAGCGCGTCCCAGACCGGCCCGCTCACCCCAGCACGGGCGGTGGCGGAGACTTCGGGATCGACCCGGAGCCACAAAAGGATGCGGGGCGCAGGAGAGCATCGCAGCCCCGCCCGGGACCAGCGCCACGAGACCCCCCTGCCTCGGCCGGCCTCGCCAGCGGGGTCTGGACTCCCGGGACCTGCCCGCCTCCCGCCCGCACTGCCCGGACCCCGGAGACGCCACCCTGCGCCCCACCCCAGGCCGACACAGCCCCAGCTGGGCAGGGCGGGGTGTGGATCCGGCTCAGGGACCCCGCGGACGCCCGCAAAGGTGGGTTTCATACCGGGTGTCCGTGCCAGGGGCGGGGTTCGGGCTCCCTGGAGACGGTGGCCCACGGGACACGGCGAGCGGGTCCGGGAATGGCCGGAGGCCACCAGGTGGGCAGCGGCGAGTGGCGCGGCCGGGGGCGGGGCCCTTGTGGGCGGGGTGGGGCCGCTCACAGCCAGGCCAGGCGCAGCCCGCGGAGGCGGGGCCGGGGCCCTCGTGGGCGTGGGCGGGGGCGTGGGCGCTCACAGCCGGGCCAGGCGCAGCCCGCGGGGGCGGGGGCGGGGCCCTCGTGGGCGTGGGCGTTCACAGCCAGGCCAGGCGCAGCCCCGGGGGGGGGGGGGGGAGCCGCACAGCCAGAGCTGCTAGAGGCCGGAGCCTGCAGGGGCGGGGGGCTGAACCACCACGCACTGTGGCCTTGGCCCCGGGCTCCGAAACAACCGGAGAATGGAAGGTGCCGTCTGCAAAGTGAGCCGCCGGGGCTGGTCGTCTGCTCCCGCATCCCTGGGCAGCCCCGGAGGGACGCAGCGCGGTCTCCGAGCCGTGGATTTAAGCTCGAATCCCAGGGAGCCCGCTGCACTCCTGCGAGGGCCTGCCCGCCGGGGCTCCCCCAGGTCGGCTTTGGAGATGAGTGGGTTTCCTCGCACTCATCTGCGCCCCCTGGTCTCTCCCAGGCTCCCACGCGCGCGGCTCCCCTCGGGTGGTGAATGAACCCCGAGGCCGGAGGTCGAGGGCTGCCACCCCACCCACGGCCGCACCGCACCCAGACCCGATCCGCACAGCCTCTTGGTGCACTGGCGCGGGACTGCTTTGTGCCGAGCCCATGAACTTTCGCTCTGCGTCGTCCCGTCGCCTTAGAAGGTTCTTTCCGGTCCACAGCCCCGGACTGAGGCCTTGCACCGTGGGAGTGAGAACCAGTATCCTCCCACGCGTGTCCCGCGGTGGGGACAGAGTATGATGGGGCTCCCAGCCGCTCCGGATGAGGCCCCCCAGGGCGCCGCCCGCGCACCCCGGGGGCCGGGAGCGCGAGGAGAATGGGGGGGGGATCGTGGAGCCCGAGGTGGGGTCCCCAGGCCGGGCACCGCCCACGGCCTTCGGCGGCCTCTTGCGTCCCTAGCGCCCTACAGGATGACCCCGTTTCATCTCCAGATGCCACACACAGACCCTCGAAGGAGACCCTGCACATAGGCACAGCTTCGTACACAGACTGGCACTGGGCCCTGCGCCCCACACACTGCCACGGACGCGAGAAGTCACAGGGTCGGGACCGCTCTGCCGGCCAGCGGAGGGGCCCTGCCAGGTCGCCCTCCACACCCTCCACCTCTGGCCTGGGCCTGGGGACGGTGGACGGCAGCTGAGCCTGGGTGATTCAGCCAGGGTGTGCAACACAGGTCCCCCCTGCAGGCTGCCCAAGGGGGTGGGGTTCCAGGAGGGGAAGTAAATGGCTGGAAGTCACAGCCGGACCTTGGACTGGCAGCCACAGGCTGGGAGCTTTGCCATCTAGGTGCACAGGGTTGATGCCTCTCACAGCCCCCAACAGGGAAATGTCACCACGCCCCTGTTCCTTTCTCTACCGCAAGGATCTTAGCGGAAGTCAAGCTCAAGGACAAGATCCCCAACAGCAGCGGAACCCACTGACCTGGCTGGGGTGCAGATTGGAGATGCCAGCCACCGGTTTCTCTGGAGCCCGGAGAAGAATCCCAGTCTTTGAAATGGCAAAACCCACAAAAGGTCACATCCCTGTGTTTGAAAGATGTGCGGGGACCATGCTGACAAATTCTGGAAAGATACAGACCATAATGAGTTGTTTGGAGGGAATTAGGGAGATAACAAGGTACGCGGAAGTCTCTAGAACTGTGTGTGGTGTGTGGAGAAAGTGAAAGCACTGTCCCACGTACTACGCAACAGGCACCAAGAGATCTGGGTTGCCCAAGTCACACAGCTGGTTAGGGCACAGGGAGGAAAATCAGTCTCCTGATTCCTAGTCAGGGCTCTGGTTCCTCCAGTGCTTTCTGAAACCAGTGAGGATATAAATAGTCTAGGGGATAAACAAGTGAGTTGTACTACAGTTAAAAATCAGATTAAAGAACTTAGATTTCTGTCCCTCTGCTTGTTATGGCCAAAAGGAACAGGTCCTCGAAAGTCAGCTAGAGTGAGACAGGAAACCAAGTGCATTCCCGCCACCCCTCATCCTTGTTCGGCTTAGGGACCCACTAAGGGGAGAGTTTATTTGTCCTTGTCCCTCTCTTGACACCTCCCGGTCATCTCACTGTTGCAGCCTAGGCCTCCCTCAGGTGCCCACTGATCTCCCAAATGCCAGCCCTGCTGAATTCCGCCTTCCTCTTCCTACTCAAATGGGCCACAGCATTCCTAAGTGTGGTCAGATAAGACCCCAAAGGCTAAAGTCAGGGAAGAACTAGAGGCAACTAACAACAAACCAGGTAAATGTTTTAAGTTATAGGCATTCCTCGTTTAAGGATCAAGTTTTATCCTTGCTACTATGTTGTGAAATGAACTGGTCCCTAAATGATAAAGGAGGAGGTATAGATAGTACGGACATTACACTATTCAGAACAAAGAAAAGGAAACTCCAACTTGATGACTTTGCTTTTTTTTTTTGAGACAGAGTCTGGCTTTGTAGTTCAGGTTGGCCTTGAAATCACTATGTAGTTCAGGCTGGCCTTGAACTCGTGGTGATCCTCCTGCCTCAGCCTCCCAAGTGCTGGGATCACAGGTATGCACCACCACACCCTTTGATGACTTTGCTTTGATTTGTATAACTCTCACATGCAGTATTGTAATGTATAACAGAACATAAAACTATACTACTGTACTGTACACTACAAGCAGCAAAAATTGCAGTACTGTGTAAAGTGTACTGTACAAAAAAGACACTGAGGCTCTATAAAGATGTCCAGAACTCTGCAGAAAAGATGGGTCATAAGTCTGAGCAGTGGGACATAAATCGAAACAGTTGTTAAACAGGTGGGTCAGAAATGAGAAATACCTACATGTTAGGAAAAGAGGACAGCTATGCAAAACCATCTGCTTAAAGGGGAGAGGGAGCCTCCATGTTTATTCGCATAATCTGCCCCTCCTGTTCCTTTAATTTTGTTTTGCTCTGGTTTTTCTGTTTTTGGGGGTTTTTTTGGGGCGATGGGGTCTCCTTATGTCACCCATGCTGGCCTCGAACTTGGGCTCCAGCAATCCCTTGCCTTGGCCTCCTGGGTAGCTGGAACTGGAAGCTCGGGCCAACATACCCAGCTGTTCCCTTGGTATTTTTATTCTCAAAGCACAGGATGAAGGAGCCTAATTACATGTGCTGATCTTCTGTCATCTTTACTCATTTTCATTAAGTTTTGAGTCCTCACTCTCCACTTGATTCAAAAAAGTGGTTCAACTGTAGTTAAAAAGCAAAGTTAATTAAAATCTTAATCTTTTTTTTTTTTTTAAAGTCAACTCCCCAAGCTTAGACCAAAGCTTATCCCTCACTGAGGCTCTCAGAGTTCGGGACCTGGGGCAGAGTTGGGGTTGGGGTAAGAGAAAATGACTGGCAAAGAGAAAATGACACTTGTGTTCACATTATTCAGTCATTCATGTCTCAACCAAAAAGCATGGGTGGCCTTGGGAGCACAGCCTTGGAGTTGGACCCCGATGTGGAGCAGTTCCTGAGGTCTCCAGAGCTGCCCCTGTGGGTAGAACAGGGCACCAGTGCACAGGGCTGACCTTGGCTGGCAGAGGCAAGGCTCAATGGTGCAGCACATTCAGGGGACCCCCTAGGGGTGCCTCCAAGGGGAGCACCCAGTTGGGCTACACCTGCCCCTGTTTCTGTGAGCTTGGGTTCCCAATTCCAGGATGAGGTCCTTTGACTTGTGTGGTCAGCATTTCACTGCTGTGTGCAAATCCATGAGAAAAACAACCTAGAGGAAGAAAGACTGGCTCATGGTTTCTGAGGTTTCAGTCCATGGTCAGCCGGTCCCATGGCTTTAGGCTGTCATGGGATGTGAGAGGAAAGCCAGGAAGCAGAGAAAGAGGAAAGGGCTGGGGACAGGATAAAGTCCCCAGGGTCACGCCCCTATGACCCACTCCCTTCAGTGAGGCCCCAACACCTGCCAATAATGCTATCAAATTATGATCTCATCTCTGGGGATTTAGCTCAGTGGTTCTGCCACCTGCCTCACAAGCACCAGGTCCTGAGTTTGATCCCCAGTACCAAAAAAAAAAAAAAAAAATTACGATCTCATCAATGGGTTAACCCGTGAATCCTCACAATCCAGTCACCTTCCAAAAGTCCATCCCCTGAACACATTAGCTTTCTGGGGACCTTTATTTGTTTGATTTGAGACAGGGTCTCCCTACGTAGCTCAAGCTGGGCTCCAACTCTAGGTGGTCTTCCTGCCTCAGCCTCACAAGTGCTGGGATTACAGGCATGCACCACCACAACAGGCTGTGGGGACATTTTAGACCTCAACTATAATAACTTCCTTTATAGATGAAAAGACATTCTCTGTAGAAAATGCCAATTGTGCCACTGTGAATACTTATTAAGAAAAATTAGAATAAGGAAAGAAATGGCATTGTGTATATTCCCTGTCTAGGCTTATGAAAGATCTCCAGCGTATATGGAAATGATTTTCTAGAATCTCCTTGTGACATCTCTAGATGTGTTTGAGAAACTGAGGGAAAGAAATTAAACTAAGGGCTAGGAAATATTAAAAATCAAAGAAGATAGAAGAAAGCAAGAAGAATGAACCTGGCAATATTATAGTCACCAAGTTATGCTGAACGAGGTCAGATTCTGTGTCCGGAATGGGCCTCTCGGGAGAGACAGGAAGAGGGCTGGGGTTGCCGGCCACTGTGAAAGATGCAGGGATTGTCCCAGGAATGATGCAAATGTTCTGTAATTGGTACCAGTGACCGCTCTGAAGACACTAGGAAACATGAACTCTGCTGTGTGACGCCCACTGATAAAGCTCATTATACTGGAAAAGGGGGAGGGAGAGGGATCAGAGTGGGCAGTGGTGTCGGTCAGGGTGCTGCCACCTGCCGGCTGAGGACTCTGCGCTTCCAGGGGGTTGGGGGGCCCAGAGCGGCACAGGTGTGTGCCCCACACGGTGCGCATGCACGGCATCCCACGACCACCCAGTTTGCTGTTAGCAAACAACACAGGAAGCTGGTCCTTAACGAAAGCCTCTAAAGAAGGGCTGGATCACAGAAAGGATTGGCAAAGCAGGAAGTAAACCTGCACAACATCTAAGAGGTGGTCAAAGCATAAAATAAGAGCTGCAGATTTTGTTTTTCTCTCTTATCTAGTCGTCCTCCCCCAGTACTGGGGATTGAACTCAGGACCTTGTGCTTGCTGGGCAGGTGTGACGACACTGAGCTACATCCCCAGCCCTTCTAGTTTTTTTTATTTTAGATCTGGGTATGTAGTTCAGGCTGGCCTCAGAATCACTATGTAGCCCAGGCTGGCCTCAGACTCACAGCAATCCTCCTGCCTCAGCCTCCCAAGTGCTAGGATTGCAGGTCTGTGCCACCACGCCTGGCTCAAAACTGGCACAGAGAAGACAGAGGTTAGATCCACACAGCTCTTCCATGAAGCCCAGTAGAGTCTGGGGATGGACTTGGGGGGGCGGTCTCAGCAAGTCTCCTCAAATTACATGCAAAATGTGCCAGCAAGGAGAAAGGCCCCATGATTTTCAGCACATTTACAAAAGGATTTAAAATCTAACACAGTTTGAGAACCACTGGGTGGTCCAGGCGAAGTGGATGACGGGTTTTTTTCTTCCTCTGGCAAATCTGTTTTACAGCTTTAAAAAACTGACCCATAAAAGTTGTACATGTTTATGGTGGGCCATGGGATACTTGGGTACATCCTGTGTACACTGTGTAACGGTCAAATCTGGGTAGGCACATCTCTCTCTTCCAACAGCATTTCTATGTGATAAAGACAGTCAAGATCCCCCTGGTGTTTTTTGAAGTCAACAGGGGCCGTGGGTGAGGTGCCGTGTACAGTGCGTGTTCAGAGCGCTTGAAGCCCAGGGCTCCACCTTCAGCCTCAAAGCAAAGCAAAGCATCACGGTACATTATTATCATCTGAAGTTACTGCCGTTTATTTTTATTGATTTTATTTATTTTCTTTTTTCTTTCTTTTTTTTTTGATACTGGGGATCGAACTCAGCACCTTGCGCTTGCAAGGCAGGCTCGGTGCCACTGAACTAAATCCCTGGCCTGCTTTTATTTATTTTCTGAGACAAATCTCATTAACTTGTCCTGGCTGGCCTCAAATGCGAAATTCTCCAGTCTCAATCTCCCATGTAGCTAAATATTTTCTAAACTGCAAATTCCACTTTCCCTCTTCTGTCTTGGTCTCATTCTCACCATGCACACACACTCTCTCTCTCTGTCAGGGTGACAGTGGACACGGGTCCCCCACCCCGGACGACAGCTCCCTGCAGCCCACCCCACGCTCCTCACTCATGTCAGCCCCGAGGGTGGCCACAGTCCCTGACCCACCACTCAAGCCTCCTCCACCCTTCCTCATCTTGTGAGGCCCCGGGTTTGCAGTCAACCCTGTCTACACTGGCGGAAGGCAGGGACTCAGCAGCCACACCATCTTCTCCCATCTCCCTCCGCAGGGGCCCTGCTCCTCCCACCCTGACAGCACCTGTCCGGCTCATTTCTGCTCCAGACCCGGAGCCTCTTCCTCATCCACTAGGCTGGTCCTCTGGGTCACAGCGGGCACCCCCGTTCCCGGGCCTGATGCCCGTTTTCTCATGGTCTCATCCAGACAGCTCCTCCCCCCAGACAGGCATTCAGTGAAGAATGAGGGAAGTGATGCAGCCAGGTGTGGTGGCGCACACCTGTAATTCCAGCACTCGGAAGGCTGAGGCAGAAGGATTGCTGAGAGTCCAAGGCCAGCCTGGACTACATAGTGGGACCCTGTCTCTATAATATAAGAAAAAGAGCAGAGCCCGAGGTGGTAAAACAAAACAAAATCTGTGCAGAGGGGACTGGAGGCGAGACTCAAATCCAGGCAGACTCTGGATTGAGCCCTGCCCTCGAATCTGGGGTGCACGGCCTCTCCCCGGACCATGTGAAGGGACTGGGCCAGGTCACCTGCTCACTCATGGATCCCAGGTCTCCTGTCCGAGCGTTCCAACCCTCGGGCTCAGTATGCTGCCTCTCAGGGCCAACAGGCTGCCTGCTGGGTGGCAGGAAGTCAGGACTCCTCAGGTCTCTGCGCACCAGCCAGGGTTCCTGTGCTGCTCCGACCCGCTGCCACTTCCTCCCCAGTGTTTTTAGCTGTGTGACCTTTGCATAGTGGGCGGAACATGGGTGTGGCAAGAAAGCCAAAGTGAAGCTGGATGGTTTCTTGTTTAGTTTTTGATTTTTGATAGCGCTTTGTTATGTAGCCCAGGTTGGTCTTGCACATGTGATCCTCCTGCCTTCGCCTCCCAAGTGCTAAGATTACCATCGTGGCCTGCTATGAAATTCAATGTTTTAGAAACCCAAGAAAGGCAAGTCACTAAAACAAACTTTCTGTGGAGTTTGGGTTGGCAAAACAAGTGTAAAGGATTGGTGAGAGTTATAAACTGTATGAGGGCCACACATGGCAAGTAAGCCCCGGGCAATAACGGGAACCTCCTCCCCACTCGAATGAAAGCCCTCCGTCCCTTGCTAAGATCAGTGAACCAACACATACAGATGTGCTTTAAGCTAAAATACAATGTTTAGATTTGAGTTATAGCCTCTTTTTTTTTTTTTTTTTTCTACCAGGGATCCAACTCGGGACCTTGCGCTTTCCAGGCAAGCGGTGGAACCACTGAGCTAAATCCCCAGCCCTATAGCCTTTTAATAGTTATCTTTCTTTTTTCAGTACCAGGGATCAAACTCAGGACCTTGCACTTGCCAGGCAGGTGTGGTGCCACTGAGCCAAATCCCTGGCCCTATAGCCTTTAATAATTCTCTACCTAAAACCAAAGTTTCAATTCCTCAACCAATAAGTCAACTAGGACTAAGGGGGTTTAAAAAAAAAAAAAAAAAAAGCACGTCTATAATCCCAGCACTCTGGAAGGCTGAGGCAGGAGAACTGCAAGTTTAAATCTAGCCTTGGACAATTTAGAGACTTAGTGAGACCCCATCACAAAATAAAAAAGGCTTGGGGAAGTAGCTTAGTGTAAAGACCCTGGCTTCAATCCCAGTACTATTCACACACACAGTGTTTGGATAAAACTGTTCATTTCTCATCGCAATCCCATCTAGTCATTCATCACACTATTTTCTCAGCCTAAGGTTAGAGTCGCTGCATTGAGAGTAGCGGAAGTCATAGAAAAACATACACATCTTCCCAGAGAATCTATTTGACTCAAAAGTTAGGGAGAAAAAAAAAGTTAGGGGGAAATATTCTTTATAGTAAACTAAACATGCACGTATCATGGACTAGAATGTGAAATAAAGTTAGCGTTAAAAATAGAGTCTGAGTTTCAAAGCCAGGTCACGGCTGGGCTGGGAGGTGGGGACCGGAGCGCACATCCCATCTCCCCGGCCAGAGTGGCTGGGAGCGTGGGGGAGGAAAGTGGTCACACGACAGGAGGGCTCTGTGGGTGGCCGCTTCCGAGGCAGCTGGCCTGGGGGGGGGGTGCGGTTCCCACGTGACAGGGCCACCTTGGGGGGGGGCAAAGTCATCACGTGGTCGACCTCACTGCCAGTCCAGTCCAGTCCAGCCCAGCGCGCGGGGGGGGGCGGGCGCGGGGGGGGCTGTTCTTGGCCCTGCCTTGCAGGAGGGAGGAAATGGCCGGGACAAGATCACACCTACCACAGCCTGTTTGGTACCCAGAGCTACTTCCTACGAGCAAGGGCTGGGAAGGCTTTAAAAAGGAAGTCAACAGGACCGGGGATTTAGCTCAGTGGTTCCGGAGCCTGCCCCGCAAGCGCAAGGTCCTGAATTCGATCTCCGGTACCAAAAAAAAAGAAGTCTACAAAGCAAATTTCTATGTACTGTGCATTCTGTAAGAGTCATTCACAGGAAGATCAAATAAACTAATGAGTAAATAACCCTTCCCACTTGCCAGCATTTGTATCTGGAAGGTCCCCCAAGGGCCACGTGTTACAGCTTGGTCTTCAGTTTGGTGCTGTTGGAAGGTGGTGGCTCCATTAAGAGGCAGGGCTTAGTGGGCGTGGCCTGGAACCCACCGAGGTGAGCAGCTTACGGGCCAGTGCCTTCCTGAAGCAGCCACGCAGCTCCCGAACCTCCAAAACTGTGCGCCAAAAACCTTTCTTTCTTTTTGGTTACCGGGAATCGAACTCGGGACCTTGCGCTTGTGAAGTAGGCGCCGGAACCACTGAGCTAAATCCCCGGCCCTACTTTTCTTTTTTTGAAGTTGACTATCTCAGGTATTTTGCAATAGAAAGAACCACACCGTATGGCCATTAATCACTTATGGCACAGATACCTGTCATTTAAAATTTATTCCCTCCCACCTTGTGGGCTGCAAAGATCCATTCTTTGCTATGGCCAATGGCAACATCACAACTTTTTTTTTTGGTACGGCGATTGAACTCGGGACCTTGTGCTTGCAAGGCAGGCAATGGAACCACTGAGCTACATCCCTGGCCAATGGAATTTAAAAAAAATTTTTTTTTTTTCCACTGAAATTTTTTTGAGATGCTCAGGTAAGGGGAAAGCTGGGAGGGGGTTGGTGTTTTCTCCTCTAGAAGAAATTTCTCATGAAGTAGTTTACTTGTGGTGAAGGTCCTGATGCTAACGACTCCCTTGTCGACCCAGAAAAAGCCAGGCACAAAGCCAACCCTGGCACTTGATTCTTCAAAGCCCCTGCCTGGGCCCACCCAAGATGACAGCGATGTCATTTTATTCTATGGGGCCTCTGGAATGGGCACCTCGGGCCCAAGCTGGTGGGAAAGCCCCAAATCCCCAGGGCATCCACAGAGCTGCCTCAGTTTCCCAAAGTTCACAAACCAGTTCCTGGTGTGGACCACACAGCAGCCTCCAAGGGGGTCTCTGGCTTTGAAAACCCCGGTGGTGGCGGTGGTGGTCTCTGCCCCATCCCCTGCTTTACGAGGCTGCAGAACCTCAGGGCCCAGGGGCCCCAGGAAATGGCTTGATCTGCTTCCGGGGCCCCCGGGGCCAGCGCAGCCCCTCCACATCTGCTGGGCAAGTGGGTGGACAAAGACTTATTAATTTACATTACAGTGATTATAATGAGGGCAGCTCGTACTTCCTGTCAACTGTGTGTAGCTGATGCTCATCATCTAATTTTTGTCATTTAATCCCTAAGACACACCTAGGAATGGGTACCATCGGCTTCGTTTTACACACAGGGAAATGAAGGGTCAGAGAGGCTATGTCACCTAGTCAAGGTCACCCAGCTGAGAAACGGAATCAGCGTCTGAATCTGAACCTTCCCCTGTAGGGTTCAAGAGTTTAATGATTACATTAGAGCAACTCTCCTGCCATCCACATAGCTAACAACCAGGAAAAGAATGGTCTAACCTAGCCAGCCATAGTGATGCAGGCCTGCAATCCCAGTACCCCAGAGGCTGAGGCAGGAGGATCTCTACAAGTTCAAGGCCAGCCCGAACTGCATACCTAGACCTTGTCTCAAAAAAAGAAAGAAAAGATCTAACCACATTAGTGATAAAAGAAATGCATGTAAGGGCCGGGGATGTAGTTCAAGCAGCACTACACCTGCCTGTCAAGCACAAGGTCCTGAGTTGAATTCCCAGTACCAAAAGAAAAGGGAGGACGCTTGAGAAAATGATGTCATCACTGCTTTGGGACACTTCACTCAGGTTAGGAAGCAAGCTGCTCCCAAGCCCGCGTTCAGTGGAAAAAGGCAAACCACAGGCACACATGCCTGGTTCCTCAAAAACTCCAAAGTAGCACAACTGTATGATCCAGCAACACCACGGTGGGGCCCGGCCCAAAGAAGTGAGAGCAGGGCTCTGACCTTGGCCCTACACCCACATTCCCGCAGCATTACTCATTATTCAAAACAGCCCGTGGGGCTGCGGGTGCAGCTCAGTGGTCCAGCGCGTGCTCAGCATGTGCAAGGCCCTAGATTCCAAAAATACACATGCGTGCGTATAAAATGAAATAGCAAAATGGAAGCAATGCAAGTGTCCACCAACAGATGATGGCGAAAGCAAAACAAGGTACACACAAGAGCCTACTCGGCCCTGAAGCGGAAACTCTGATATATGCTGCAACTTGATGAAGCTTCAAGAAACCATGCGAATTTAAATCAGCCATGAGGCCGGGTGTGGAGGGGCACACTTCTAATCTCAGCACAGGGGAGGCTGAGGCAGGAGGATCACAGTGAGTTTGAGGCCACCTGGGCTACATAGCGAGTTCAAGCCCAGCCTGAGCTACAGAATGAGACCGTGTCTCAATAAAAAAAATTCTCCCAAATTAAAAAAATAAATTAACTGAATCAGCCAGTCATAAAAGGGCCCACACTGTAGAATTCTACTTCTGTGAGGTACCTAGAGTTGTCAAATTCAAAGTGTTTGTTAGGGGCTACAGCGGGTGAGGAATTTATGTTTCGTTTCCTAAGGTAAAAATTCAATTTTGCAAGATGGACAAAATCTCTGGGGCTGGATGTTGGGGACAGGGACAATAATGCGAATGTGCTGAGTGCCACAGAACTGTACTCAATATGGTCACAACTGAGCCAGCCATGGTGGTGCACACCTGTAATGCCAGCTCCTTGGGAGGCTGAGGCAGGAGGGTCATGAATTTGAAGCCAGCCTGGGTAAGTGGCAAAACCCTGTAAGTATTTGATTCCAGCCCAAGCCTCCACGGCTTGCAAGGGCAATTTGCCCACGGTCAGCAGCAGACAAAAGCCAGCTGAGAGAGAAGCCCAGCCCTGGCTCCAGAGAGCAGTTCTGCTGGGCTGTGGGAACGTGCCCCTGCCCACCGCGTCCACAGCAGGGCCTGATTCTGCTTCCCTGTTTGGGACAAAGCTCTTCTCTCAGTGTCACAAAAGGGAAGAGCAAGGCCCTCTGGGGTGGAGGCAGGGAGGGACCCCGCATCCTGGAATCCCTGGAGTCCCTCAGCCCCTCAGCTCCCAGGTTCTCCCCTCCCACCCTTTAGCTTCAGCCCCCCACATGCCAGCACTGCAGCCACACGGAGCCCTGTCCCCACCGGCCTGGTGAGGCCTCAAGGACCCCAGGGAGCCCAGGACGGGGGGGGGGCACTCTGAGTAGAGCTGCAGCTCATGAAGCCGGGGAAAGGCAAGCAGAGAGGGTTTCAGGACAGGGACTCAGCAGGGATCTAGGGGCTGAGATCCAGGCCCAAGGTCACCAGGGGAAAGGCCAGGGCAGGACAGGACAGGGGGCAGCACTCAATGCCTTCCCCAGAAGGTACAGAAGCACATCCCTTCTGCTGGGCGTGTTGGCTCATGCTTGCAATTCCATCACTTGGGAGGCTGAGGCAGGAAGATTGTTGAGGCCAGCCTAGGCTACATAGTGAGTTCAAGGCCAGTCTGAACTACATAGTGAGACCTTGTCTTAAAAAAACCAACAAAAAAGACAGAAGACAGAAAGACAGACACATCTCTCCTGTCTGCTGCCCCCAAAAGATACATCCATGTGTTAACCCTGAGCCTGAGGACTGGTAGGAAAAATAATTACATGGAAAGTGGTCTCTGTCAATGTAATGAAGTTAAGGGTCTTGAGATAATTTCTTCCTGGATTGTCTAAGTGGACCCTAAACCCGAGGACAAATGTCCTAATGAAAGACAAGCCGAGGAGCAGGGTGTGATGGTGCATACCTATAATTCCAGCACTCTGGGAGGCTGACGAAGGAGTTACCTCAAATTTGAGCCCAGCTTAGGCAACTCAGAGACACGGTCTCGAAATGAAACATGAAAAAGGGGTTGGGGATGTACCTCAGCCCAAAGGCCCTGGGTTCAATCTCTAGAGCCAAAAAAGAAAAAGATAAAAGAAGAGGAGACCCTGACAGAAAGGCCACGTGAAGACAGAGGTGGCCACAGGCCAAGGAGCACCGGGAGCCCCAGAAGCTGAAGAGGCGGGAAGGATCTCCCCAAAGCCTCCAGAGGGAGCAAGGATATCCAACCTTGGGCCTGCAGGAGCCCAGCACACACAGTGCTGTTGCTGTAAACCTCGAAGTGTATGTCTGTCCCTCACAGCAGCCGAAGGACACCACCCGGCGACGGTCCAGGACCTTCGATCCCCAGCAGGCCGCCTTTCTGCGGCTCCCCGGCTCCCCCGTCCTCCCCACCTCCCGGCCACCTGCCCGCATTTCTCCAAGGGGCTGCACCTCTCCCAGCACCAGTGAAACTGTCGCGCACTGAAGGCCACTTGTGAGCGGCCACACCCACGGCTCCTGTGCTTTCCTGGTGCCTGGAAAGCACCTGCTCTGGGCACCTGAACCTCACCTGGCCCCGAGGCTGTCATCTCCTGTGAGGAGGATACTCCCAGCCCTGTGGCAGCCACAGTGGGAACTTTCAGCAGGGACTGGGTGGGCCCTCAGGGGAAGCGGAGGGGACACATTTTGGTGCAGCCCACAGAAAGCCAGTGTTTGGCTGCAAAGAAAGAGGAGAGAGGTTCCAGGTTGGGGTTTTTTTTTTCCACCTTGAAACTGCCAGCATTTCTGATATGATGACAGGGGATTTCCGCCTGCTACATTCATAACTATTCCCTTTAGGGTTTACTGGACTACATGGAGAGGAGTGGCAGTTTGCAGCCTTTGCTCTCCATGAGGCACTGTTACAAGGATGGTCGTCCTCTCCTTGCCATCAAGTGAGGCTCCAGCCACCGTGCAGGCAGGATGGCCTGCACCGGACACCGGGCACTGTGGCACACAGCTTCCCTCGCCCATCCTCTGTGAGGGCCTGCCTTCCTGTCAGCCCTGCTGGGAAACGCGCTGGTCCCCCGGGGAGTGACAGAGGTGTCCCCCCTGGCTGACAAGTGTCTGAGGTCCCAGTTTTGGAAACACTTGCTGGGCTCTGAGCCTCAACACGAGCCCCAGAGAAGCAGCTGCCTGCCAGGGAGGGAGGGAACTGTACTCTACAGAGTGGTTTTGAGAAAATAAACCAGCCTGAGGGGAATTGCCTCAGAAGTTGCACATTCACTTCTCCCTTTAACTGTGCAATTGAAGAAAAACAAGGTGAAGCAGGAACTGGTCCGGTCCCGCCCCTCCCATCCATCGGAGCATCTCGGGGCACAAAGCTAACTTCGTCCAGAGGCCCTGTTGCCTTTCTGCCTGACTGGGCCCCAGCCTGCCTGCCTTGTTCCCTGCCCGGCCGGGCCCCGGCCCCTGTGGGACCTCAGGGAACATTTGCTGCACCCAGCTCAGAAAGAGAAGGGCTGACACCCAGCCCTGCGACAGGCCCTTCCTCGGCATCAGCTGCAGAAATGAAGCAGAGACTGGGAGGCCAGGACTGCCCAGGGGCTCGGGGTGGCCAGCGATCGGTTTCTGAACACAGTGGGACGGGATGGGGAGGTGGGGCTCAGAGGCCGGCTCGGGCCTCTCTAGGGCCGTGGGATTGTGAGAACTTCTCTCTCCACACCCCAGGGCGATTCCCATTACTGGGAGGGGTTGGCAAAGGCACGCAAAGAGAAGCAACCACAAATGGGACACACAGGGGCCTCGGCAGCAAGACAACCAAGAAATGCGACTTCCACAGGCCCCGGAAACCTAAGAGATGGGTACTTCTGCTCTGGAGGGACCAGACAAAGCCCCTCTTCTGTCTCCTTCTGTCTGCGGGCAGCCTCATAAATTGCAGGGCCCTTGGTCCCCACTTACAGTGCCTATCCATCCGGGTGACTTCCACAGGGGAGCCCCTGGGAGGAACCCCCAGATCTCCGCCAACCCACAGCAAAAGAACTGTTAGGACCAGGTCCACAGAGCAAGGTACAAAGGACCCCAGCACTCTGCCACCGTTCTCCAGCACTTACTTGTAAATAGCATGAGTCTTAAACCATTGTTATTATTATTTTTGTTGTTGTGGTGGTTACCGGGGATCAAACTTGGGAACTTACGCTTTCGTGGCAGGTGCTGGAACCACTAAGCTAAATCCCCGGCCCCCTATTATTATTATTTTTGAGACAGGGCCTCATTATGTAGTTAGGCTGGCCTTGAACTCACTATGTAGCCCAGGCTGGCTTCAAACTCATGGAGATGTTCCTGCCTCAGCCTCCCAAGTGCTGGGATTACAGGAGTGCTCCACCGTGCCTGGCTGAGTCGTGAATTATTTAATCCTCAGTTTCCTGGACAACCTCACTGGGGAGCTTTTCTGCAGACACACATGTGGAAACCATCAAGTCTTGGGGGCTGGGGGGGTTCTCTGGTACAAATGGATTGACACTCAGGAGGGGTCCAGCTGTCTCCTTCCAGGGCCGGCCCGTCCCTTGCTAAGTCGATCGGGAGCGAGGAACTGTGCCCTCCGAGAATCCGGACGGGGAATTACCCTCCCTCCAAAGGTGCACCTGCGCACCTGCACGCGCCCTGCGTCCGTGTCCCAGGAAGGCCGGTGAGGAAGCCCTGCTGCACAGAGCAGCGCGTCGGAGTCAGGACCTGCAGGGCCCTCCCTCGCCCACCCCGGCCTTCCCAAGCCCCTCCCGGCTCCCTCCACCCCGTTTCCCTCTATCTGGGTCAGCAGCTCGGCAGGTGCTTCCCTGAGCAGCGCGCAGTCCGCAGCCGGGAAAAGTGGCCCAAGTTCCGCTCTCCTCCATCTCAAGGATGGGCACAGAGGGGGAAGCCTAACTAAAAACAGGAAACTAAAAAATATTTTAAAGCCTCATTCAGGCTGAATTACGGGTAAGTATTTTTTTTGAGGTCCGGAAATGCAAAACGGGGGGGGGGGGGTTTCGCCTCTGTAACCTGGGCCTGGCCGCAGATCTGGTGGCTGATGTCGCCCTGGCCCGGGCCGCGAGCGGACGCAGGGGGCGGCAGGGGACCCGGGACCGTGGGTCTCGGGCGCCCACTGAGCCGATTCCGGCGTGGGGTCGAGGTGCAGGGAGCGCGGCGGGGAGCGAGGGCTGGACATCACCCCGCCAGGTGCCCGCGAGGCCGGCCCGCCGCAGGGCGCGCAGCCAGGGCTGTCACGCCCGGAGCCCGTGTGGCCCGTCGGGGGGCGCACGCGTGGCCCGAGTGCAGCCCGGGCCAAGTCCCCCGCCGCTCGGGACCCCTCGACCAACCCGGTCCCCACTCTAGCCCGGGGCGCCCAACGCCCGGCTCGTTGGACGTGCGAGTCGCCAGGGGCCGGGGCGCGCGGGCTGGGCGCCCAGGAGCCTCCCGAGGCCCGGCCGCAACCCGGCCCCGCGGTCCCCTCCCGCTCCCGCGCGGCGCAGGCGCTTACCCGGCGGCGCGGCCGCTCCAGCGAGGGCGCAGCGAGGGCGCAGCGAGCGAGTGAGGGCGGCGGAGGCGGGGCGCGCAGGGCGGCCGCTTCCCACTCCGCTTCCTTTCTCTCGGAACAGGAACAGCAACGGGGCCTGGCCCGCGCCTGCCTCTGCCCTGGCGGGCAGAGCGGCGGCGACCGGGGCCTGGGAAGCCGCTCCTTCCCTGTCCCCAACAAGTTCTCTTTGCATGCAGAGCGAGCGAGCGAGCGAGCGAGCGAGCGAGCGAATAAAGTCCTGAGCCCACAGAGCGCCACATTCACCCGGCACAGCACTGCACCCGGGAGGACGCTAGAGGGGTGACCGCGGGCCAGGTGGGTGCCCAAGGAGGGTGGAGGTGCCAACGCAGGCAGCGGGGCAGGGAGGTGGAGAGGGCTGCAGGGAGATGGCCTGAGCGCAGAGTCCCTTAGAACGGGTTCAGAGCCAGGCGTGGTGGCGCATGTCTGTAATCCCAGCACTTGGGAGGCTGAGGCAAGAGTATCCCGAGACTAGCCTGGGCTACATAGCAAGACCGTCTCAAATAAATAAATAAATAAATAAATAGGTAGGTAGATAGATCGATAGATAGAAAGAAAAGGCACAGGGTGAGGGGCCAGACTCAGGGTTACTGTAGTGGTCTCACCTCCTTCTATGACAAGGTGGGCATAAGGCAGGCAGTTGCTGTCAAATGATAGCTTCAACGGTGGAGTCTCTTTAATCTTGCCAGGGAGGTAAAGCACCCGTTGTTGTTGCTGTTATCCTATTCATTCTGCAGTGCTGGGGATCGAACCCAGGCCCTTGCGCATGCTAAGCACAAGCCCTAACGCTGCTATTGTTGCCTTGGAACGATGAGGGTCTGGGGCTGGAATGCAAGGGGCTCCTTATCCCGGGCGAGCATGTGCCGCGTGGCTTCAGAGGCTGTGCTCCTCCGGGCCAGAAGAGAGTACAGGGTTGGGCAATACTGGGCAGGTGGCTGCCCTGTCCCAGCACTCCCGGCCGGGCTGCAGGCTTGGACTCTCACTGGGGACTTGCAGGGCGGGGGGCCCTAAGAGGAGCCGCAGGTCCCTTCGGGGGGAACTTTGGGTTCAGCCTAACGCCCTTCTCGTTGGGGCTTCTGGGGCTCACAGCCTCCTCCAACCCCAGGCTCTGCTGCCTGGGCCTCAGCAGAGATCTCAGGCCATGCAGGGAGATCCCAGCCACAGACATTTCAGAGACAAAACATGATGACCGAGATTCCCTAGTACTTGTCCGTAGCCCTGCTTTGGCTGGGTTGCAACTTTTTATCTATGTATTTATTTACTAATTAGACAAGGTCTTGCCATGCAGTGCAGGCTGGCCTTGAGTTCATTATGTAGCCCAGGTTGGCCTTGAATGCATGGCGATCCTCCTGCCTCAGCCTCCCAAGTGCTGGGATTACACAGCACTCCGGTTTTCAGTTTCTTGTGCTGCAGTTCGATGAGGAATGCTTTGCAACTTCCAAGAGGCAATGATTCAGATCCTGCTTCTCACTGCAGAAGATGCTGCCTGGGGAGAAAGGAGTGCTGAGCGCCCAGCCGCCCTTCACGCATGTCCTCCTGGCCCCACCGCAGCCCAGCAGTGACTGTCATTCAGCACCTGCATCCCAATTTCTGGGTGCGAAAGCCCAGGTTTGGGAAGGTGGAAGCATTTTGGGGAGGACATAGATTCAGTAAGTGTCCAACTTCTGGATCCTCCCCTCTCACCCCCACACCGTGTCTCCTAAAAAGTTTACATCCTGAACACCTGGGATGTTTGCTTTCTGAGCCCCTAATGAAGGACTTATCATGCCCCCCTTTTTGTTTGGGGTGCCAGGAAGCTCAAAGTAAACTTACCCAGGATCTGTCTTCATCCCTCAAGTTCCTGACAGGATTGCCTCTGCCTACCCCCCTCTGGTTTCTGATCTCATGCTCTATTTTTAGCTGTTGTTGAGTGTGTTGTGGAGGAAGCTGCCTCAAGTTCCCTTTGAACTGTAAATAAACCGAAGCCGTTCTGGTGGTGGATTCACAGCAATCCTCCGAGGGAAGGCTCCCCGTGCTGGACCAAGGCCACACGAGCTGCCCTGCTCTCTGACACGAGCCCTGGGGGGGTGATGCCAGGGTCAGAAAGGGGGCTGGGCCCTGCGGGTGTGGCTGGTCCAGGCTGGTCCATGTGGGGCCTCGGGCTCTGTTCCGGAACGGTCCCCTGCAGAACTTCCCCCTCCGGGCCACCCGACTTCCGCTCAGGCAGCAGCTCGAATCTTGGGTGCCTTCAAACCTGAGTGACTTTGCCCGATACCCAGGCACCCACAGGAAGGGTTATCTCGGGACAGCAGGGAGAGGAGAGCACCAGTGCCAGCGGCAGCCCCGGCCCTGAGCAGCTCTGGACACCTGGAGGAGGCCGCCTGGCCCCAGGTCTCCTACTAGGAAGTCCTTACCCTTTGGTGCTGGCCAAGGAAAGTGTGGCAAACAGCCTGGCACTGCCAGTGTGGAGCTGTGTGACCTCACGCTTTGACTTTCCTCTCTTCATGCCTCCATTTCCCCATCTGCAGTAGGAAGATGCTAACAATAGTACCCAGCCATTAGAACTCTGGTTAGGATCAAACGACTCCATTCGTGTAAAATGCTTATACCATAAACCATCATGGTGGCACATACCTGTGATCTCAGCACTCAGAAGGCTGAGACAGGAGGATTTTGGTGAGTTCGAGGGCAGCCTGGGCTACATAGAAAGACAGTCTCAATCAATCACCAGTCAATGTATGGTTATAGCAATGCCTGATATGGAGTGAACCCCCAGAAAATGTGAAATTTTTTCTATTTATTTATTTATTTATTTATTTTTGGTACCAGGGATCGAACTCGGGACCTTGCGCTTGCAAGGCAGGCAGCAGCACCACTGAGCTAAATTCCTGGCCCAAAATGTGAATTTTTGAGTTATCATTCTAGTTCTTCTAGAACAGTCCTTGGGCTTGTGGGACTGGATGATACCTGTGATCTAGAACAGGATGTTTCAGCAGCAGCAATGAAAGATGGTGACACATCACTGCAGGTCCACTCAGTGGTTCCAGTTTAAAAACAAAACAGAGTTGGGGCTGGGGTGCAGCATGCTTAGCATGCACAAGGTCCTACCTGGGTTCAACTTTGAGGCAGGGTCTTCCTAAGTGCCAAAGTTCCCAGCTGGGTACAAACTTTCGATCCTCCTGCCTCAGCCTCCCAGAGTGCTGGGATTACAGGCATGCACCACCATGCCTGGCTGTCGGGTGCATTTCAACACAGCCAGAAGCGGCTGCCCAGGCCCACATAAAGGTCATGGCTGAGGCAGAGCAGACGAGAAGATTTGGAAATGAACCGAGGTCAGGTGCAATTCCGGGGGAATCTGATTTGTAGTAACCAGGGCTCCAAGGGGCGCTGAGAGCAGGCCAGATGGGAGCCAGGTTCTGGGTCTCGAGTCTGCAGCTCCAGGGTGTGCTGCTGAGCTGGGGGTGACTCAGAGGGAAGGGTTTGTAGGGTTTGCTGGTGGGGGGCACAGGGATGGACGCGACCGGTCCTCTGACTATGTTCTGGGTCCCATTGCCTGGGTCTCCAGACGGATTCTGCCGATCCTCTCCGTAAAACACGTTCTCCAAACCCCAGGGAACTGGGTTCAGATCCCAGCCCAACACCCACGTCTGTGTGACCTCAGGGTCCCTTCAGCCTTGGTTTCCCGCCTGGCACAAGAGGATGATGCTGTCCTTCCTGCTCAGGGGCAAGGTGAGGATTAGATGAACCCACAGCCCTGTTCCCAGAGCCAGGCCCAGGCAACAGTGGTTGGCTTTTTGAAAAATCCTGCAATAAACCAAGCATGGTGAAATCTCAGCACTCTGGGAGGCTGAGGCAGAAGGATCACAAATTTGAGCCCAGCCTGGACAACTTAGGGACTTAGTGAGACCCCGTCTCAAAATAAAAAATAAAAAGGGCTGGGATGTAGCTCAGTGCAAAGACCATGGGTTCAGTGCCCAGTGTAGAAAAATAAATTCTGTAATAATCATCCCAGACCAGGGCCTGGGGGTTTGGGGAGAGAGTGGTAGGGGAAGAGGAGACAGCAGAGTTTAGGGTCAGGAGTCTGGGTCAGCCTCACACTTGCCTTGTACCCCAGGGCTGACCCGGGCTTGACAACACTGACCCCTCAGGGAGCAGGCTTGGTACAGCGGGCTCTGGGTGCAGGGACTGGTGAGCAAGTCACCAGCCAGGAAGAGAAACTATGAAGAAGAAAGTAAGATATTGTGTTGCCAAGTAG
The DNA here is from genome assembly GCF_053883595.1 of Heterocephalus glaber. Classification (NCBI taxonomy): domain Eukaryota; kingdom Metazoa; phylum Chordata; class Mammalia; order Rodentia; family Bathyergidae; genus Heterocephalus; species Heterocephalus glaber. The sequence goes on along the minus strand of NW_028258299.1, from coordinate 5,853,678 downwards.
CAAGGGCTGGAAGGACACACGGGGGACCAGGAGGGGAGAGGCAGGGAGGGCGATAGAGTCCCGAGGGTGATAGAGTCCCCAGGGCTCTCTGAGATGAGGTGGGGCAGCGCTGTGACCCAAGGGTCGTGGGCTGTGCAAAGGGGGCGCAGCATGGAGGACGGGAGGCAGGGGGCAGGGGCCGTGCTCAGCTAGAGTGTGGCGGTGATTTGCATGTTTAAAGGCCTGCGATACAGAGCTGAGGCAGGAAGATGGCAAGTTTGAAGCCAGCCTGGGCAACTCAGCAAGATTCTGTCTCAAAGTAAAAAGATTTAAAAGTAGCTGGGAATGTGGCTCGGTGGGTTCAATTCCTGCCACCACAAGAAGAAAAAAAAAATCCACAGTATAAATACCTGCACAGCCATGGACTGACCACCTGTGACGTTTTGGTTAGTAATGGGCCTGACATAGGTAGTGGTCCCTTAAAAGTAAAATGAGTATAAAGAGTTTAAAAGAGTTTAAACTGGGTGTGGTGGCGCATGCCTGTGATCCCAGCACTCCAGAGGCTGAGACAGGATTGCTGTGAGCTCAAGGCCAGCCTGGACTACACAGTGAGACCCTGTCTCAAAAAAAAAAACAAACCAACAGAAACAAAAACAGTGTAACAGGGCTGAAAAATCCCAGTCACTAAGTGAAGTGGCTGATTTTAGACCTGGGCAGAAAGTAGACTCTGTCCCCAGGCCATCTTCCAGTGCCAAAAAGTAGAGAAGAGCGAAGAGCAACCACAGAGGACACTACAGTGACAGGAGGTGTCCGGGGGGCAGTCAGGAGGGAGCAGAAACACTTCCAGTGGCCAAACTAGAACAAGAAAATAAGGTGGCATTGGATACTAACTGGAAGTATGAAGTTACTACCCATGCGTCCACACGGCTGAGGCTGAGAGACTGGATAAGCACAGCCTGGCGGAGAACAGACAGGGCTTCCGGGGAGAGGGGTTCCTGATGATTCACGTCACTTGTCCCCCTTGAGAAGGTGCAGCCTAATTCCCCAGCCCTGGTGGGGCCACACCCAGGGACTTCCGGAGAGTACAGTGGGTGGGTGACCAAGAGGAGAAGGAGAGGAAGAAGAGGAGAGGAAGGAGCGAGAGGGATAATAATATGAGTAAGTATAATAAAAAGTGGGGATGGTGGTGCATGCCTGTGATCCCAGCACTTGGGAAGCTGAGGCAGGAGGATCTCCAAGAGTCCAAGGACAGCCTGGGCTACAGCGTGAGAACCTGTCTCAAAAAAAAAAAAAGAATAAGAAGATGAAACTGAGACCCCTCTCTCCGATCCATAGTGACTCTTCTTGCTGCTGTCCACACCCTGGGCTGTCCCACTGCCACACCTGCCTGGGCTCCATCATACTGTGAGCTCCCCCATCTGCCTCACACTACAGCAGCAAGGACCCCACAGACATACACCACAGGGGACGCCCATCAGCCCTGGGGGCCCCAGTCCAGGGCCCTGCACACCGCAGTCCACCCTGGAGGACCTGCAGCCCAAGTCACCCTGGGCCCTGCCCCAGCTGACCAGGGTGACTCAGCCAGCGATGCCTGGGCACGTGGATCCGAGCTGCCCCCTTCCTGTGCCCGTCACTGGGGCCACAGAAATGGAGAGGCTGACAGAAGAAGAGACCGAGAGAGGAGAGAGGGTGTGCGGGAGGGAGGAGCGGGATCACGATGGGGAGGGACGCCAGGTGGGCGCTGTGTCTCTTGGACGTCTGCCCTACCCTTGGCCTTGCATTCTGTGATGTTGCCTACACCCTTAGGTCTTAGTCCCGTATTCTGCTGAAACTCTGCACACAGTTGTTTCCGGAGGCTGCTGCAACCAACGACCACAAACTGGATACTTAAAACAAAGAAAGGCCAGGCGCAGCGGCACACACTCGGAATCTCAGCACTGAGGGAGGCTGAGGCAAGTTTGAGTTTTCTTTTTTTTTTTTTGGTACCGGTGATCGAACTTGGGACCTTGTGCTTACGAGGCAAATGGCAGCACCACTGAGCTAAATCCCCAGACCTGTTTTTATTTTTTTGAGACAAGGTCTTGCTATGTAGTCCAGGCTGACCTTGAATTCACTATGTAGCCCAGGCTGGCCTCGAACTCAAGCCAATCCTCATGTCTCAGCTTCCCGAGTGCTGGGATTACAGCGATGCTCCACCACTCCCAGCTTTGCAAGTTTGAGTCTTGTCAGGGCAATTTAGGGAGACCCTGCCTTAAAATAAAAAATAATTTTAAAAGGGCTGGAGATGTAGCTCAGTGGTAGAACACCCCTGGGTTCAATCCTGAGTACCACAAAAAAAAGGAAGAAAATTTATAACTTTAACAGATCATTATTTAAAAAAAAAAAAAGACCCCAATCCTACAGATACTGGGATCAGTGGTGGGGAGTTATAGAAACGATTCTGGAAAGAAAGTATGACTCTAGTGGATGCTTCGGCCCAGCAGGATGGAGGCTGGTTCTTGGGCAGGAGGCTGGGGTCTTTGCTACAGGGTAACAGAGAGGGAGGGCACTGAGCAGCTCAGAAACGTGGTAGGGAATTGTCCAGGCTGCCAGTGAACAGGATTACTTTCTGCAATTCTGTTCAAGATTAGGAAAAAGCAGCTTGGTCTGCTGGCCCCCAACCTATATTCCTTGCAGTCTGGGAGGTCAAGGCAGGGGGATCACGAGTCCAAATCCAGCTTGAGCAATTTGGCAAGACCCTGTCTCAAAAAAAAACAAACACTAGGACAAAGCAAGGCAAATATTTAACTTTGTTAAAGGAAATTCGTTTTTTGTTTTTTGTTTTTGTTTCTTCAGGGTCTTGCTATGTAGTTCAGGTTGGCCTTGAGCCCACTATGTAGCCCAGGCTGGTCTCAAACTCAAGGCACTCTTCCTGCCTCAGCCTCCTGAGTGCTGGAATCACAGGTGTGCACCACCATGCCCGGCATGTATGCCTGTTCTTCGACACATCCTATTTGTAACCCCAAAGTCAGCACACTGTGAGCCTTGCAATTGCAATGGGGACAGCTGAGAAGGGCCACCACCGGCTAAAGAATCCTGTACAGCGCTTCCTCCTGCCAGACGTCCTCAACAGCGCCTCCATGGCAGGCTTGAGGGCAGCCGGTAGCTTCCTAGAGAAACGGAGCCCGTTTCCTCTCTCCCCTGTGGGCTAAAAGAAGACGCCAGCCACTCACCTTGCTTCCTGCTAGGAGACCCCTGGGGTGCAGCCTGTCTTGGATTGAATATTCAACCAGGCAGGATGTCAGGCATCGGTTCTTGGCAAGTGACCTGACTCAAACTCAAACCTACAGTAACCATAGGGCCTTATGGGGGCTGAACATCGGGGGAACCAAACAGACAGCTTGGGGCTGTGACCTCCTCCCCTTGGGGCATCTGTGGTCCCAAGTCCCAGCTCCCAGGAGCAGGTTGCTGAGGCGGACACGGATCCTCTTGAGATGAAGCCTTCCTGCACAGCGGGTGCCTTCCTGTTGGGCAGAGCCAGGGCAGACAAGCCAATGGAGGGAAAGCAAAGGAAACACAGGGCAACCGCTGGTCCCTAACGTTTGCGACTATGGCGTGAATGAGATGCTGCTTCTGTGTCCGTTTCCAGATGGAGCGTGGCAGAGAGGTTAGGGATCTGCCACTTGAGGGTCCGGGAGCCACATTCGAGGAGACTCACCTGACTGAAATAGAGGGGTCATAGCGGGCAGGGGTGTATGTAGGGAACAGGGGAACGGGACGTTACCAGAACCTCTGCAGTAAGTCCTCGTCTCCTGCGAGCCACGGCAGCACACGGCGAATTACAGGAAAGGTAGAAAAATGAGACTGAGAAGAAGCTGAGCTTTGGGTCTGATCAGTGCTGCTCAGGGCAGCCAAAAAAAAGCCCCCAGCTTACCACACCTTTTATTCAGTACATCTGGAGAAACAAATACAACAAATGAAATATAGAGTTCAGTAGTTGGGATAAACAAGGTGTAACAGAAGGCTTGCAGAGAGTTCAGTACATCTCGGGTAAACAAGATGTTAACAGTCCAAGAACAATGAGGAACTGAGCAGATGTTTGTTCTCCCAGGATGTTTTCAGCTCCCAGGATGTTTCGTGTCCTGGAGAATCACAGCATCACTGGATCACTGAAGTCTCAGTTGTGACCGGAGGCCAAACTGGAGTTATTCTGTAGCTGGGCTGTAGGCAAGAGAACTAGGCTAACCAAATGATTTTTCCCTAGAATTATGTAGCATTGCTCCCAACAGGTGCAGCTCTCAGAATGGGGCCAGGATGCCGTGGCATGGAAGGAGCCATTTAAACAAGGGCCACAGCAATGGGATACCTGGGACAAGGGCATGTGTGTGCTGGGCAGGACCAGGACGGGTGACCAGAGTGCCCACCACTGGCTCTTTGGTGTCAGGCCATTGGTGCAGCCCCTCTGCTGCTCCCCCTTCTGGTGAGCCCAGCTGAGCCCTGGCTGGCAGCTATATGGACTGGACTCGAGGATGCTCTGATCCCAAGGGCACTCATGTCTTTCCCGGGGAGGTGGGCGCAGGGCCAGGCATTTGTTCTCCTGGGGTGAGGGGATCCATCAGCTTGGCAGGTGTGATGCAGGGCACAGGGGGACAGGTGGGTGGTGCTGAGAGCATGCCAGGGCCCGCTTGGCTCCAGCCTCCGAAGGGCCAGATGCATTTCTGAACCTGGGATACCGCGAAGTGTATACTGGGCCTTTGTCCTGTCTCCTGGTGTTAGCTCTGGAATCTCCAGGCTGCTCTCTGACCAGGGCCTTTGCATGTGCTGCATCCTCTGCCCGAGTGCCCTTCCCACCTTTGGCTAGGCTGTGTCCTTCTGCTCAGTAGGTCAGTGAGTCAGTCAATTACAGCTCAGCACTCAGCTACTTACGCCTCTTTTTTTGAGGGGGAGGGTAATGGGAATCAAACTGAGGACCTTGCGTTTGCCAGGCAGGCGCAGCACCACTGAGCTAAATCCTGGCCCTACTGATGTCTCTCATCTCAGCTGCTCACTGCCCCAGGGACTCTGCACGGATCACGGTCAGGTCTTGGTCACCAGCCCTGTCTCTGGCTCTGGAGACAGGGAGACGCTACAAGGAATATGTAGATTGCTGAATGAATGAATGAATGAGGGAGGGAAGTATGAATGAAGGCCATGCTTTGTCCAGAGGAAATGGAGGCTGTGGCCAAGGGAGAGAAGGACAAAGCCCCCCAGCCAGGGTGGGGGCAGCATCTTCATTGCCCCTCTGCCCTTGTGTCACTGGGGAAATGGGGTCCAGCCTGAACCGAGCATCCCGGGTCCCTTCTCAAGCCAGGGAAATACTGCCCCCGATGGGGTGGCCTCGGAGAGCCCAAGAGCACCCCTCGGCCAGTTCGTGATCCCTGGGCATTGGACTCCCCACTTCCTCCCACCCCACCTGCCTGGATGAAAGTGCTATGGGCAAAATTCACTGGGGAGAAAAACAGGAAGTGGAGCCCAGAGCGAGGCTGCAGAAAGCTCCCCTCGAGGGTGGCCACATCGGGGCAGGAAAGTGTGGGGTGCGGTGGCACAGACCCTGCCACCCAGGCTTGACCTGGGCACCAGATGTCCCCACTGCACCCTGTGTCTCAGGCCTTAGCTTTTCCACTCTACCCAGGTGCAGGTGATTACGGGTTCCAAGGATGAGTTGGGTGACAGGGCCGAGGGCACTCAGCCTTCCCCAGGGCGGGGCCTGGCGCCTGGCTCTCTCTCAGGCTCTGATTTCTATTCGTGGCCTGTTTTTGTTCCAACCCCGTGATCAGGCACGTGGCAGGGGAGGGCAACGAGCTGTGGTGGCTCCTTCCTCTCTGGAGGCAGTCTGGGGTCGGATGGGTGCAGCCAGCTGCCGGACCCTAGGGCATCTCTGGAGCTCTGGGATGTGTGACAAGAAGGCCCGGTATCCTGGTGCTGTCGGACAAGCGGCAAAGTGCATCGGAGAGGGGAAGTCACCCAGCAGGGCACAGAGGCAAGGTGAGGTGAGGCGAGATGCCGACCCCCAAACACACGGCTGGCTCAGTGCGGCCTCGGAGGAAGGTGACCAAAGCCCAGGGCTCCTTTGGCCCCAGGCCTGGGCCTCATGCAGCCGAGACCCCTGCAAGCTGCTCCCACTCAGCCTCCAGCCCTCACTGATGGGAGCCCTGGGCCCCTGGGTACCGTACCAGAACCCCTAGAACCCCAGGCCCCTAAGAGTTGTGGCCGTCCCGGGACAAGTGGATTCCCGGGGCCTCGCCACAGGGTCTCGCTGCCAGGCCTGGCCCTGCCCAGCACCCTGGGAGCCCCAAGTCTTGGGTGGGCGAGGCCACCCCCTGCCATCTGTGCCCCTTCACCACCCACTGGCACATCCCGAGCACCCCTGCCACCCCCAGGACCCTGGCATTCCAGAGCCCCCAACTCAACACATCTCAGACAGACCTCCGGGGGCCCCCATCCTGGAACCCTCTCAGGAAGGCCCTGCTGCCCTGTCAGCCCGCAAGGGTAAAACCGGGGTGCCATACACCCCCTCGATGGGCCTTAGCCTCCAGTGCGCAGGTACTCTGGAGGCTGAGGCAGGAGGATGGCAAGTTCAAAGCCAGCCTGGGCAGCTTAGTGGGGCCCTGTCTCAAATTGTTAAAAGGATAATTTTTGAAAAGCCCGGCTGGGAATATAGCTCTGTGGTCCAGTGTCCCTGGGTTCAATCCCAGTACTGAAAAGACAAAGAAAAAGGAACTATAATAACAAGTTAGCATTGTAAGGGCCGGGGATGTAGCTCAGTGGTTCCACCGCCTGCCTCACAAGCGCAAGGACCTGAGTTCGATCCCCGGTACCAAAAACAGAGATGATACTGAGTATTGTATAGGGCTCAGAACAGCACCTGCGCTTGGTGAGTGCTCAGTAGGCTCATTCTTGTTGTAACCGTCATTATTATCTTTGAGAGGGACTTTTCCTTTTGCTTTTGAAGCAAAACATTTCTTGGTACATTTTAGATATACATAATGATAGCACTCATCATAGGGAATTTGCACCTGTACATGATACATCCGCCTCTTCTTCTTTTCCCATTCCCTTCCTCTCCTCAACCCTCCCTCCCCTCGCTATCTACAAAAGCTTTGTTTCTGTTTTTCCTTCTATTTTCACTTTTTTTTCTTGCCTCTTCCCTTCTTTTCCCCTCCCCCCTCCCGTGCTCCCCTTCCCATTTAAACATTTTCTTCTGAGGGAGATTTTTCGAGACAGGGTCTTGCTTATGTAGCCCAGGCTGACGTTGAATTTGTGGTGATCCTCCTGCCTCAGCCTCCCCCAAGTGTTGGGATTACAGGCGTGAACTATCATACCCTGCTCATCATCATTACCTAATCAGCCCTAAGAGATCAAGCCCAGGAGAGGAGGCTGGGGACCAGAGAGGCGAAGCCCCTGGCCTGCATTTACCTGGCACGGCGGGGCTGAACATGGAGCAGGGAAGGAAGTCTTGGTCTCCGCGGGTCTGGGATCGCTCTGGAGGTCCCCAGCCCCCTGCCCACGCACACCTGGGCAGCTGCCACCCCCGCGAGAGGACTGGGGATGGGGGCTGCCCCTGGACAGAAGCAGGGGACAGGCTGTGCTCCCGGGTTTGGCTCCGCGAGCGCTGGCGCCTCCTGGTGGCCAAGTGGAGCGAAGCAGCGTCGCGATTCCCACCGCTGGTTCGAGCACAGAATCCCCCCCTTCCTGCTGGCTCCCCCAGGGGCCTGGATGTGGGCTCAAAGGCTGGGCGCTGTCCCTGGCTTCTGATGGCCTGTGGCAGGGGTCCCTCCAACTTCCTATTCCTTCCTCCCTTCCTGGGCTGCGAGCGGCGGATCATCCCGGAGTCTCCTCCCCTTTGTGCGCGCGCGGGGCGCCCCAAGGTCACTCGCAGGGCTCTGCACCCGCCCTGAGCCGCCCTTGCCCGCGGGCTTCCTGTACAGGCGAAAGCTGTCCGTCTTCCCGCCGTGGTCAAACAGAAACCCGCGGCAGGGCTCGCTTCCCTCCTGGGCAGGTGTTGTCCGAAGTCGCTCAGCCCTGAGGCCAGCAGGGGTGGGGCTGCAGCTTGTCCTTCAGTGCCATGGTGACATCCGATCCGCAGGGAAAGGGCGAGGGCGCCAGGAAAGGAAGAGAAAGCGGGTCTCAACTCAATTAATTTGGGGGATGCTGAGGATGGAACCCAGGGCCTCCTGCACGGTAAGCTCGAGCTCTCATGAGCTGGCCCTCAGCCCTGGCAACGTATTTTGAAGAACCTCAAGCCCCCCAGAAAGCTGAAGGGTGGTACTGAGCACACAGCACTGTGAAGGGTAGTACTGAGCACACAGCACTGTGAACTAGGAGGGAAATGGCCATGTACAACATCAGAGGGAAAAGGCAGGAAGGGGGCAGTCAGGGAGGGAGAGTGGACAATACAGCTCTGGTGGCACTGGACGGGGAGCAGAGGCTGGGTCCAGGGTCCCCTCACCTACACATTCAGCGGAACCCACCAAGGCCTGGTGTTCTGAGCTTGCCCATGGCTGGTGAGCCACGTGAAGAAATGGGAAAGTTTGGAAAATTCCCAGGTTGGGAGTGGGGATGGTCACAGCTAGCGCTCATTGGGCCCAGGGCTTGGTCCTAACATGCCGGTACCATGAGCTCCTGCAGCTTCTCCATGTCCCTCTGTGGCCATTTCCATGTCAGCAAGAGAGGAAGGAGCCCAAAGGGCCAGAGAGAGAACAAGGGACCCTCCCTGCTCCATCTTGGTCAAGAAACTGCAGAGGTTTGGAGTGTGGTGTTGCCCACTGGTAATGCCAGTGCTAGGGGAGGCTGAGGCAGGAGGGTGGGAAGTTGGAGCCCAGCCTAGGCAATTCAGGGAGACTCTGTCTTAAAATAAATTTTTAAAAAAATTGTAAAAGGCTGGGGCTATAATTTAGTGCAAAGGCCCTGAGTTCAATTCCCAGCACACACACAGACACACATACATACACACACCAAAAAACAAAACAAAACAAAGAAATTGAAGGAAAGAAAGAAAAGAAAAGAAGCAAGATCAGCTCCATAGTGTGTGCGGCTTGGTACAAGACAAAAACACTGACCCTTGTTCAAAAAGTACTAAGAAAAGCCACATGTGGCTGCTGTAATCCCAGCACCCAGGAGGCTGAGGCAAGAGGATCTCCATGAGTTTGAGGCCAGCCTGGGCTACACAGTGAGTTCAAGCCCAGTCTGAACTGCATAGTGAGACCTCGTCTCAAAACAAAACACTAAGAATCTCAAGAGGGCGACAGTAGAGCATTGGCTCCTCTTGGACCTCACAGGTGGCCATGAACCTTGGTGGCAGAGACAGGCAGAGGCCAGCAGCTGGGGCCTCTTGTGGTCCCCAGTGGTTGGAGTGTGGCCACCTGTGTGTTGGTGCCTCTGCCTTCTGGCTTGGTGACTCTTCCAGGCCCTCATGGTCCAGAGGCCAGGGCTCAGTGCAGAGCTGCAGAAGCTTTGGGGGCCTCAGATGGCCAGGCCAGAGGCAGGGACAGGAGCTGGTGGCCCTGTGGGGCCGAGTCCCAATGGCCATAGGCAGAGCATGTCACCCTCCTCCCCACCCAAACTCCTACCCCTGAGCCCACAGTCCCAGGACCTGGGGGACCCTTATGTTATGGCCTGTGTCTAGCTGTCCCCCCAAAGCCTCATGGGGTCATAGGTGGGGCCTTTTCAGAATTGGCTGGATCTGGAGTATGTGATTCTGGGGTTAAGGGTGTGTGATTACTAAATCAGTACAGTAATTGCTTTAGCATCACTCTAATCCCAGTAGCTTGGATAGAATATAAAAGGGGCAGAAAGAAGCTGCTAAGGTGGTTGTTGGTTCCCTTGATTGCTTTGCTACCTTCAACCACCATGAACTGTTTCTCCTCTGAGGTGCCTGCCTGCCATCCACCCTGCCTTGGTGCCAGCTGATTATGGACTGAAACCTCTACAAACTGAGCTAAATAAACCTTTCCCCTTTAACTTTGGGTTCGGATATTTTACATAGGACCTGCCAGATTCCTGGCTCTTCCTCTTTTTTTTTTTTTTGTACCAGAGATCGAACTTAGGACCTTGCGGTTGCAAGGCAGGCAGCAGAACCACTGAGCTAAATCCCCAGCCAGGTTCGGGTATTTTGTATCAGCAATAAGAAAAGTAACTAAGATACATTACATCAGCACAAGTTGACCCCTCCTGGGTCATCTCCCCTGCATGGGCCATTGGCACAGAGAACTCGGTCCCACCCTGAGGACAGTCTGGGTGCTCAAAAGGGTCCCCATGGGTTCTGAGTTTCCTCCCAGACCCACGACTTCCTGGGACTCAGCTTCATCCTCCCAGCCAGGAGCTGATTGCATCTTGCCAGCTCTAATGAACCCTAAATCTCCAACAGTGGAAACTTGGCTAGGAAAGTTCTGGTACTAAAATCATGTAGAAGAATATTTAATGATGATGACAAATGCTCAGGATGTAAGACATTTAAACAAAAAGGTTGCCTTAAAGAACAGAACCAGTGAGGACTCCTGGGAAGATGGCAGAGTGGTGAACAGCAGAGAAACAGTCTCTCCAAGATTTGGTGTTCAGACACTGGAATATACCAACATGAGGAAGAGATGAAGGAGAGAAGTGGGTCTCCCGGACCCAGCAAGGATTTAAAGCAAGAATTGAAGCCCACAGGGGGAGTGAGGAGAGAGACTTCAACAATGAAGAAGGTGGCAAGTGAGGCTTTCTCCCTGAGCTCTGACTCATGGTGTGGGAAGGGTGGATCAAATCTGCAGATGCGCAGAGACTACTAGAGACTCCAGAGGGCTCCATGGAGAAACACACCAGTGGAACAGAGCAGTGGATGCAGCAGACTGCAGTGGCTGGTGAGTTATTTGGGTTCAGATGTGCCCCCAGGAGAGGGCACTTGGCTGGTAGCTATTTTGGAAAGGGGCCAACTGAGCTTGGAATGCAGAGCAGCTGTGGGTTGGCTCCATGAGGATGAGGAAGAACTGAGTTCAAGTTGGCAAAAGGTCAAGGAGCCAAACTCAGACTGGCAGGAGACACACATAGTGTTGCAAACTGAACAAATCAGGTTCAAGCCTCAAAGCCAGAAACTAGCCTGAGCTTCAGAAACAAAGGTTCAAGCTTGCTGGGATTATCCACTACCCCACTATAAATCTACAACTGGCTTGTTGGGATTAATCAGCATGGATCTGGGCACTGTGTACCAAATGTGTCTGCCAGTGACAGCAAAGACATGTCTTGAAGTGGACATTTTTTTCCTTTTCCTTTTCTTGTTTTTCTTGATTGTTTGTTCTTGTTTTTATGTAAGTGTGAACACTGTTTCTAGCTTTTTGGGGTTCTATTCCCATCTTTATTTCTTCCTTCTCTCTTTCCCTCCTGCCTTCTTCACCAGTTACCCCAAATTTGTATAATCTTCCTTTGTCCTCTAGCCTTGGTTCTATTTTCTTCCTTTTATTTCTCTTTTTTCCCCCTAACCCCTTTTAAATTTTCTCCCCTGAGGGTAAAATCACCATACTGAGGACATATTTATAATATACAATTTTCTGGTTTGTTTTAGATTTTGTTATATAATCCCAAATATAGTTAATAGGTTAAAATCAATAGTTACCACAGTTTGTCATTTTCTAGGCTGTGTTTGATGCTACTGTTATTGCCAACTGTACTATTTTAGCCAAAGTGACATAGTTGTTCCAGTCAGTTGTTCTTCCTGGTATTCCAAGACTGGGATTGCCTAAGGGTCATAAACAATACTATAGGCCAGTGCCAAAGAACCAGGGGCTAGGCTAAGTAGGCAGCAACTTCTCATCCCCAATAAATTGAAGAGCTAGGATCTGGCAACAGACTCAAAACCCAAAAGCCAGCTACACCTGGAAGACATCTCTGAGAAGTAGTCACTTCCTAATGGTTCTAAATACTAACAGTAAAGCTACTTGCTATATGAAATTTACAAGCATCAACCCAGGAATTAAACTAAAGAAAAGAAAAGAGAATGAGAAGACATTTAAGTGAGCCGGGGATTTAGCTCAGTGGTTCCCGCGCCTGCCTTGCAAGCACAAGGTCCCAAGTTCAATCCCTGGTACCAAAAAAAAAAAAAAAAAAAAAAAAAAAAGAGAAGACATTTAAGCAAGATGTGACCCCAAACTTCCAGCTCATCAAAGGCAAACCTAGGGAGCAATGAGGTGGAACAATTTGAAACCCACTCACTTGGACTCTCTGAAGTGGTAACAGCAGAAGTAACAAAGCAGATGAATGAGGCTCTAGAAAAGAATCAAATCAGAAATAGTTTCTCAGATAACTACAGAGATGATGACCACTATGAAACACATGGTTAGTGACTCTACAGCAGATATAGATTTTTTTTTAAAAAAGAGAAGCTTGGGGAAATGAGGGAAACCATAAAGGCCCAACATAGGAAAGAAATGGGATCCATGAAACAGATTAAAACAAATATCCAGAGATTAAAAATTCCATTGAAAGTATATGTAGCAGAATGAGCCAATGTGAGGACAGAATATCAAATATAGAAGACAGGATTTTGGTTAGCAATTACAAAAAGAGAGATCTTTTTAAAATAGCAATGGATGGCCAGGTATTTAGCTCAGTGGTTTCGCTGCCTGCTGCGCAAGCATAAGGACCCAAGTTCAATCCCCGGTACCAGAAAAAACAAAAACAAAAACAAAAAAATAGCAAGGGAAGGGCCAGGGATTTAGCTCAGTGGTTCCACTGCCTGCCTCACAAGCTGGCGAGTTTGATCCCTGGTACCAAAAAAAAAGCAAGGGACCACAAGAAATCAATCTTGCTAAATGATGTAAAGAATAACATAAGATTGATCAACATCAATGAAAAAGCAGGAGATAGCACAAATGACATAAAAAGCCTGTTCACAGAAGTAATGGCAGAAAGCTTCCCAAGCAGGGAAAAAGAATTTGATATACAAATAAGTGAGGCATATAGAACTCTAATTAGCCATGATAAAAAAAATTCTTCCTCGAGGCATATAATAGTCAGGATTCCAGAAAATCAACACAAGAACAGAGTATTAAAAGTTGTTAGAAGGGCTGGGGATTTAGATCAGTGGTTCTGCCACCTGCCTTGCAAGCGCAAGGTCCGAAGTTCAATACTCAGTACCAAAAAAAAAAAAAGTTGTTAGAGAAAAGAAACAAATCACCTATAAAGGAAAAACCATCAGAATCACAGCAGACTTCTCAATACAAACCCTCAAGTCAAGAAGAGCTTGGAGTAAGTATTTCAAGCCCTACAGTAAAACAACCTCCAACACAGATTGATGTAGCCTGCAAAACTATCTTTCAAAATTGATGGAGAAATAAGATACTTCCATGATAAAGAATATCTGAAGAAATTCATGACCACCAAACCAGCACTCTAATTCTAAAGGACATTCCAGACAGAGATAACAAGGTGTACAACAGAATGATTCCACCAGGCAAGGCAAACAATTAAATAGAAGGGGAATAAGAAGGTACCAACAACAGGAAAATAACATGATAAGGATAAGTCAATACATATCAATTATAACCATCAATGTTAATGGTTCCAATTCAAAAATCAAAAGACACAAACTGGCAGAATGAATCAAGAAGCAAGATCCAACAATATGCTGGATACAAGAAACACATTTGATTAAAAAAGAAATTCATAGACAAAGTCAAAGGATGGAAAACAATACTCCATGCAACAGGAACCTGGAAAAAAACAGGGGTAGCTATTCTATTTGCAAACAAAGCAGATTTCAAGTCAAGACTGATTAAGAGAGACAAAGATGGTCTCCATCCTTTACATCCTTGTAAAGGGAAAGATCCAAGAGCAAGAGATAACAATCATAAATATCTATGCACCCAATACCAGTGCACCCAACTATATAAAACAAATATTAATTGTAGCAGACACCTCTGTCCAGTATTAGCAGGCTATAGTGGCACAAGCTTCTCGCCCCTCCATAATTTGGCTGTGTTACATTGGAAGTAGCAGAGCTTGGGTGAGTTCAGTCCCAGTCAAGGTCAACTGACTCCAGCTAAATTCTTCCCCTCTGAATTAACTGTTTGGTCTCTTCAGCAAAGATATGCTGTGCCCTCCTTCTACAGTCCTGCCTGGTTGGTACTTGTTATCAACATATGTCCAAGGCCTGCCCAGTTTCCCCCCTTTCCCACACTTGTAATGAATAAACACTGGATGTCCTGGGAGTCCTTTGTCTTTGCTGCCCAGAGCAGCTTAGATCAGCCCAAGAATCCATTTCTCTCATCTCTGCCTCTGTGTTTCTTTTACTTCCCACTTTCCTATCCTCCGGACATCGTACTGGCTTGCAGGAGGCCAGGACCACTGCAGGGGTCTCTGGCAACTCCCATTACCCTTTCTCTATAATTAATGAACATAAAAAATCAAATAAGCATTAATACAATTGTAATGGGGGACCTCAATATCCCATTGTCACAAATAGACAGATCAACTAGACAAAAAACCAACAAAGAAATATCAGAGCTGAACCAAACTTTTGAACAAATGGACTTAGTAGATGTCTACAGAGTGTTCCAGTCCACAACATCGGAATACACATTCTTCTCAGCTGCATATGGGCCATTCTCCAAAATAGACCACATGTTAGCTCATAGACATGCTTAAGTAAATGCAAAGGAATTGAAATTATCCCATGCACATTATCAGACCATATTGCAATGAAATTGGAAACCAACGACAAAAGAAACCACAGGAACTTCATAAGCACATGGAAATTAAATAACACTCTCCTGAAAAACAAATGGGTCACAGATGAAATTAAAGAAGAAATTAGAGAGTTTCTACAATTAAGTGATAATGCCAATACAACATACCAGAACTTATGGGATGCAATGAAAGCAGTCCTATGAGTGAAATTTATAGCAGTGAATTCCCTTATCAGAAAAACAGAGTGAGCTCAAAACCTAATGTTGAACCTCAAGCATCTAGAAAAAGAAGAGCAAGTCAAGCCCAAAACTTGTACAAGGGAGGAAATTATAAAGATCAGAGCAGAAATTAATGCAATGGAGTCTAAGAAAACAATACAAAGACTCAATGAATGAAAGAGTTGGTTCTTTGAAAGATTAAATAAAATTGATAAACCCTTAGTGAACCTTATCAAAAATAGGAAAGAAAAGGGCCAGGGATTCAGCTGAGTGACACCACCACTGACTTGCAATCGCAAGGTCCTGAGTTCAATCTCCAGTACCAAAACAAAAGGAAAGAAAAGACTCAAATCCACGCAATTAGGATTGAAAAGAGTGAAGCCACAACAGACATAAACAAAACCAACAGATCCTGCGGAAGTCCAGAAGGTCATCAATACCCACTTTGAGACACCATTCTAAGATGGAAAATACAGGAGAAATGGACAAATTTCTGGATGCAGATGAATTACCAAAGCTGAACCAAGAAGATATAAAAATTCTAAATAAAAAATTCTAAATAAACCAATATCAGTCAATGAAATTGAAAATGTAATTAAAAACCTACCAACAAAGAAAAGCCCAGGCCCTGACAGATTCACTGCTGAATTCTACAAGACATTTAGAGAAGACCTAATGGTGCTACTTCTCCAACTTTTTAATGAAATTGAAAGGGAAGCAATACTCCCAAATTCATTCCTAGAAGCAAGCATTACCCTGATTCCAAAACCAGAGAAGGATCCAACCAAAAAAGAGAATTATAGGCCAATCTCCCTAATGAACACAGATGGAAAAATCCTCAATAAGATACTGGTAAACAGAATGCAGCAAATCAAGAAAGTTATACACCATGACCAAGTAGGATTCATCCCAGGGATGCAGGGATCGTTCAACAAAAACAAATCAATAAATGTAATACACTGTATTAACAGAGCCAAGGACAAAAAACCATATGATCATATCATGGTTTTTTCTTTTTTTTTTTTTTTTTTTTTGTACCAGGGATCCAACTCAGGACCTTGTGCTTGCGAGGTAGTCATGGTGCCACTGAGCTAAATCCCCAGCTGATCATATCAAAAGATGCAGAAAAGGGCCAGGGATTTAGCTCAGTGGTTTCGCTGCCTGCTGCACAAGCACAAGGACCTGAGTTCGATCCCCGGTACCAAAAGAAAAAAAAAAAAGATGCAGAAAAGTGTTTGACAAAGTCCAACATCCATTCAAGACAAAAACCCTACCCAAAATTAGAATAGATGGTCTTTATCTCAATCTGATAAAAAGCCATCTATGACAAACCAATAGCCAACATCACACTAAATGGACAAAATCTGAAGGCTTTCACTCTAAAATCAAGAACAAGTCAAAGATGTCCTCTGTCACCACTCTTATTCAATATAGTTCTGAAACATTAGCCAGAGCCATTAGACAAGAGAAAGAAGTAAAAGAAATAAGGATAGGAAAGGAAGAAATTAAATTAACATAATTTGCAGATGACATGACACTCTACATAGAAGAAGCCCAAAACTGCACCAAAAGACTTCTAGGTTTAATGACCAAATTCAGTAGGGTAGCCGGATACAAAGTCAACACAAAAATCAATAGCCTTCCTGTACATGAATAACAAAACTCACTGAGAGAGAAATTAGGGGAACAATACCTTTCACAATAGCATCCAAAAATGAAATACTTAGGAATCAATCTAACAAAGGAAGTAAAAGACCTTTACATGGAAAACTACAGTACTCTGAAAATGGAGATTGAAGAGGATACCTGAAAATGGAAAGATGTCCCTTGTAGTGAAAATGGCCATACTTCCAAAGTTGTTTTACAGATTTAATGCAATCTGGATCAAAATACCAATAGCATATCTCACAGAATTAGAGAAAACAATCCTAAAATTCATTTGGAACCAGAAGAGACCTAGAATAGCAAAAGCAATTCTGGGCAACAAAGGCAAGGCAGGGGACATCACAAACCCTGACTTGAAATTATACTGCAAAGCTGCTGTGTTAAAAAGAGCATGGAGGGCCAGGGATTTAGCTCAGTGGTTCTAGCGCCTGCCTTGCAAGTGCAAGGTCCCGAGTTCAATCCCCCGTACCAAAAAAAGAAAAAAGAGCATGGAGAAGCTGGGGATGTAGCTCAGTGGTGCAGCACCTGCCTGGCAAGTACAAGGTCCTGAGTTTGGTTCCTGGTACTGAAAAAAAAGGCATGGAACTGGCAAAAATCCAGACAGGAGATCAATGGAACTGAGTAGAAGATAAAGAAACATCTCCAAACACACTCAGCCACCTTATCTTTGGCAAAGGAGCCAAACACCTTCACTGGAAGACAGACAGCCTCTTTAATAAATGATGCTGGAAAAACTGGCTTTCCACAGGCCAAAGATTAAAACTAGACTCATGTCTTTCATCATGCACTAACCTAAAATCTAAATAGATCAAAGATCTAAATATTAAAACAGAAACACTTAATCTGCTGGAAGAAAGAATAGGCAGAAGTCTTGAAGACATTGGTGTAGGCAAAGATTTTATGAACAAAACCCCAAATGCACAGGAAATATCACAAAGAATCAACAACTGGGATCTCATCCTATTAGAAAGCTTTTGCACAGCAAAAGAAACCACCAACAGAGCAAAGAGACAACCCACAGAGTGGGAAAAAAATTTTTCCATCTGTTCCTCAGACAAAGCACTAATATCTAGAATATATAAAAAACTAAAAAAAAAATCAGACCCCCCAAAATTTAAAGACCAAATCAAAAAATGGGCATCTGAAATGAACAGACACTTCTCAGATGAAAAAGTAGAAATGGCAAATAGATATATGCAAAATATGTTCAACATCACTGGTCATTTGAGAGATGCAAATTAAAACACTGTGATTCCTCACTTCAGAAAGAATGGCTGTCACCATGAAAACAATGAATAGCAAATGCTGGAGGGGATGTGGGGGAAAAGGAACCCTTCTCCATTGTTGGTGGGAGTGCAGACTGGTGCAACCACTGTGGAAATCAGTGCAGAGATTTCTCAAAAAACTAAAACTAGATGTTTCACTTGACCCAGCTCACCTTTGTATCTGGTCAAAAAAATTAAAAACATCATACCACAGCGATATATGCACACCCATGTTTATAGTGGCACAGTTTGTAATAGTTAAATCTTGGAAACAGCCCAAATGCTCATTAACCAATGAATGGATAAAGAAGATGTGGGTTTTTTTTTATACAATGAAGTACTACTCTGCCATAAAGAAGGATGAGCTTGAGACATTTCTAGCTAAATAGATGCATCTTGAGACCACTCTCTTATGTGTGATAAATTGGACACACATGTTTAAATACTGCATTGTTTCTCTGGTGAGAAACCAAAAATGTAGATAAGGATCAAAATGTATTATAGATATTGGGAAATGGGAAGAAAATGTTCAACTAAGAAGGAGAACAAGGGATATGGGCAGGAGAAAGGAAACAAGGGACAAGGAAAAAAAATAGAAGGAAAAAATGGAAACAAAGCTCTTGTAAGTAAGGAGGGGAAGAGGGATCGAGATGCGGAAATGGGAAAAAAAGAAGCAGGATATCTCATGTACAGGTACAAATTCCCCATGATGAATATTATTATTATTATGTATATCTAAAATGTGTCAAGAAAGGCTTTGGTTAAAAAACAAACAAAACAAAACAAAACAAACAAAACAAAAGTAGTGGCACACACCTGTAATCCCAGGACTCAGGAGGCTGAGGCAGGTGGATCTCTGTGAGTTCAAGGCCAGCCTGGACTACATAGTGATACCCTGTCTCAAAAAAAAAAAAAAAGGCCCGAGAATGCACCTCAGCAGTACAGTACTGCCTGGCAAGCTTGAGGCCCTGAGTTTGATTCCTGGTACCAAAAGAACAGAACCAGCCTGCCCAACATGGTCCCAGTTTTATTATACAAATATGAAGTATGTGCATCTTCATTCATTCATTCCACAAACCCCAGGCTGGCAGGCGTCCGAGTCCAAGTCTCACTCCACCTTGCAGCCACAGGGGTTGGAGTCTGGACGCTTGGGCTGGCCCTTGAGATGCCAAGGAGTGGGGATGAAGCTGTGGTCTGGAGACAGCAGGGAGCCTGGGGCCGAGCAGGCACTGCTGACTTCCTGAAGGAAGCGGTACTGAGCTGGACACTGAGGAGGGCAGCTGGGCAGCAGGGTAGGGAAACCCTGGGCACCCAAGAGTTCGGCCACATGGGGGCAGTGAGTGCCCGGCCCTGGTCAGGGCCAAATGGGTGACGGACTAGGGTGGATAGGGCTCTGGGGGCCACAGGAATGGGAGCCACACCCTGGCCCAAGAGAATAACGGGGTGGTCAGGGAGGCCCCCAGGAGGCATGGGTGGGGCTGAGGCCTGCAGGAAGAGCATTGGGAGCCGCTGGGGTGGGTGCACCCCTCGTGTCTACAGGAGGGAGAGGGACCCAGATGAAGGTCACTGGACCAAGCCGGGTGTGCTGGCGCAGGCCCGTGATCCCAGCACCCTGGGAGGCTGAGGCAGGACGATCCCAAGTTTGAGCCCAGCCTGGACAACACCAGCCTGGGCAACTTAACAATTTAGTGAGAACTTGTTGAAAGGAGAAATTGGGGTGAGGCTCAACCGGAAAGCCCTGGGTTCAATCTGCAGTACAGCAAAACAACAAAATGAAACAACAGTCACTCCGTTGGGAATGAGGATCTAGCTTCTTTGGGGGCTCCTGTTGGCATGTACTCTCTGAGGCTCCCAGAACCAGCCCCTCAGCACTGTTCTTACGGCCCCCATCTCCTGCCAGCCAGCAGAAGAAATGCTGGGCCAGTCAGCAGGAGCCGGACATGGGCCACAGCACCCCCTAAGGGCCAAGGAGAGTGAGGACTCATGTCCTCAGACATCTGGTCCACCGGATGCTCAGGGCTGGTCAGAGCCACACCACAAAGGTAGAGCCAAGGAGCCAGGGCTGAGCCTGCAGAGGTCATCAGGCCCTTCACGCTGGCCTGGACCTTAAGTGAGCTCCTTAGGGTTCCCTTCACAGGTGAGCACAGGGCCACTGCCTAGCCCCGCCGTTTGCCATGGAGGTGGCCCGGGACCGACGCTGTCTCCTCACACAGATGAGATCATGCTCCCGAGTGTCTCAGAGGTTCAGCAAAACACATGGAGAACACCTGAGGACATTGGAAGGAGCAGGGATGGGAGCTTAGTCCCAAGGGGGCCAGGCCGGGCACTGCAGGGGCTTCGGGAGTCTCCTGGTGGGGTGAGATGCACACCACACCCACTAGGAGCATGGAGGGAACTTGGCAGCTGCTGTGCCAATGATGCCGAGTGATTAGAGTCCCGGGGACCTCAGGGTACTGGCACGTTTCCATACCCTGCTTCGCTCACTGCCGCTGTCTGTGTAACTGGTTAAAAAGGGCTTGCTGTGGGGCTGGGACAGCAGGGCTTAGAGGCTTTTGAGCAAGCTAAGATGCTTGTGGGGCAGGCTGAACAGCAGTGTGCCCAGGCCCCATGCCCATCTGTCCCAGAGGTGCAGGAGCCCTGGGAGCCACCGCTGGGAACTTCGGAAGAAGCAGCCTGAACAGACAGTTGCTGCAGAGCGCTGGTCCTGATCAGGGAAAGGGCCGGAAGTCTGGTGCAGGCCCCGTGCAAGCCCAAAGGAGCTGGACTCCACCTCTAGGCCTGCTTCTGCGTCTGTAAGAACGGCAGAGCCAACGCCTCTGTGGGGTGGTGCAGCACCAGGCTGTGCAGATGCGACACGCACACTTGCAGCATGTAGAGTGCAGATGCTAGCTCCATGACAAATGCCACAGAGGCTGCACTGGGGCCAGTGCCTCTCCAAGCTCCCAAGCCACCCCAGCGATTGAAGCCAGGGCCGAGGCAGGTAAGATTCGGGAGGGGACACGCCCATCCCTGAGGATGCTTGGGACACCTGTGGCCCTGGTCTGGTGCAGAGTGGGAGTGGGTGGCAGTGTGGATGGTGGTGACTCATGGGAAGTGGCCCCTACTACCTGCAAGGACAGCTGGGTGGCCTGAGGGCACAGGTCTGGTGGTGGCACAGTGGAAAAGGGACTGGCAGGTGCCGGCTGGCCAGGTGTGTTGGGCGTCCAGGTGTGTGAGGCTGCTCCCAACCAGGGCCTGGAGGAGGACTGGGCAGGTGCAGCAGCCATCGTGCCAGGGACGAGACTGGCAGGTGGACGATGCCCAGCCCGTGGGTGTGAGCCAGGGCTGTGAACACACACTCCCTGGTGCGGACTCAGCTTGGCGTTGTGTGTGGTGCCACAGAATCGATGGTGACAGGGACACTCAGTTCACCAAGGCTGACAAGCATCAGGCTGAGGACAATCAAGTGCAAGGCACTGTCACCTGCTTTACCACCCTGCAGGAGCCGGCTCCATTGAAAAGAAGAAAGGCTTATTTGTTTATTTACTTATTTTTGAGACAAGGTCTTGCTATGCAGCCCAGGCTGTCCTCGAACTTGTATTGATCCTCCCGCCTCAGCCTCCCGAATGCTGGTAATAGAAGGGTGCACCACTGTGCCCAGCAAAAGGGCACTTAACTGTTAAAGGCAGGTGGAAGCAGAAATCACAAACATCTGTGGACTGCCCACTAGAAGATCTTGATTTGTTGTAGTATGTTATTGATCCAAAGAACAGTCTGAAGAAGTACAACTTGGTTTCAGTTTCAAATCACTGTGGCAGGCCGGACAGAGGCCACCACACTGCTTACTGTAAAAACGCAGCAAGACAGCGGTGGTTTAAATTTGATGACCATGGAGTTTCTGTTTCTTCTGTGAAGTCATCAGCCTCCTATATTCTCTTTTATACTTCACTGGGACCATGAGCCACTGATGTAGGATAAGGAGACGTAGGTGATGAGCTAGCTCGTGTCTGAAAAGCTCAGCCACACAACTCCTGAGCTACTTATGAGACAATAGGAAGCCAGGCGGACCATGTAGAGGATTCTAGGCCCCGGAGCTATGCCTATCATTCAGGCCAGTGCTATTACCAGAACTGACAAGAAACATTATCACATTACCAAGTATCGTGGTAAGCGTGGTAAGCATCCCTTACAGGGACCAGTTATTTTAAAACAACTTTAGTCTGCTACAAAGATAAAATCATTAGCAAAGCATTATTATACTACTGGTTGAAGAACTGCTGTAACCTTAACCTTCATTTTCCTATTCACTGTTAAGGCCTTATCACGTTTTTTTTTTTTTTTTCCTTTGGTACCGGGGATCGAACTCGGGTCCTTGCGCTTGCGAGACAGGTGGCAGAACCACTGAGCTAAATCCCCAAACCCCCTTCTCATATTTCTAACCCCAGCTTGATCTTCGAAGAAAAAGAAAAAAAAAAAAAAAGCAGCAGTCAAAAGGCTTACATCGAAGGCGCCCCCTGTGGGTGGAAGCAGTACTTGCATAAACCCAAAGGCTGTTGAATGAAAATCCCCCCCATGGGGCTGGGCTCCTTCCTGGGTAGCTGGCCAGGGAGGCCTGGAGAGCCGCACCTTGCAGGCTGTCGCCACTGCAGCTGGTTGCTCACCTGGACCTGCCGGTAAAGCCCTGGGGCTGAAGACGCCGCTTGCTTTGGCTGCCGGATACCAAAATCGAGCGGAGCCGAGCCCGAGCGCCCTCCCTGCTGGCTGGCGTTTGTATCACCAGAGGACGCTGTGCAGGCCGCCGGGGCGGACGCGTCACCACTGATCCTGAGGGGCTATGGGCGTCGTCACCACTTAGCACAGCCCAGGCAGGATGCAGTAGTACCACGGGTGGCCTGGGTGCGACCAGCCACTTTCTGATGGGACCTGACGCCTGCTCCAAGGCAGGGGAGCCGCATTTGGAACTGCAAGCCAGGACAGAAGCCCATGGCTGCGAAGTCATCAGCCCCCACAGTATCATCCACTTTTGTGAAATGCAGCGACACCACCGTCTGAACGTTTGTGTCTGTGCACACAGGTGATCGCAGCCACCACCACAGCAAGAGGTTCCGCGGTCCTCCTGCCTCGGCCTACCCAGTGCTGCGATTACAGGTGAAGGCTGAGGCGTGGACTGAGGCTCAAGTTCCTGTGTGGAAGGGGACAAGATGTCAGCAAGAGCCACAGGGTCCCCTGCACGTGGGGTGAGAGGCGTGGTCCTACCCCAGGGCAGTGTGTCCCGTGGCCTGGGTGGGCCCTTAGCCTGGCCTGCACCCCCCACCCCGAGTCTGGTGCAGCCCCGCCCACCCCCACTGGCCCGGGAGCCAAGCATGGGTCACCAGCAGCAGCATCCTCCCAGGTGGTCGCCCGGCCAGAGACAGTGGCTCCCTCCCTGGGCATCGAGCTGAGGTCTAATTATCCCCAACAGCCCGGACTCCAGTTAGAACTACGGCTGCAGGTGGCTGCAGGTGGACGTCGTGGCTCACGCCTGTAATTTCAGCACTGGGAGGCTGGGGCAGGAGGATCGCTGGAGTTCAGGGGCAGTCTGGGCTACACAGTGAGCTCGTAACGAGTGTGTCTCAAACCAAACCAAAAGAAAGGAAGAAGCACAGACCCCTCCATCCTGACCCAAGCCTGTACCATGCAGGCCAGTGCCCAGGTCTGGCCAAGGCTCCTCACCTGGCCACCTGTCACAGGCGATCCCGGAAGCCTGGAGCCAGGTGGCTGCTGGCCAGGCTGGGCCTAGGTCATGGCGACACCACTGTCAACGGGCCACCTGCCACCTCAGCAGAAGCTGGGGTCTCCCTGCAGCTCTGTGCTGAGGGCCAAGGCCCATGACCCCCGCCTCTGCTGGGCTCCTCCCCAGAGCCCCCTGGGCGAGGAGAAACAAAGACAGCACAGCCAGGTACAGTTCCGAGGTTGGCGTGTTTTTGGTTTCATTTTTTTTACTTTTATAAAGAAAAATAAGGTTGTGTTTTCTGTTGGGAACAAAGCATGAGTCAAAGTCCCTCCCGGGCCCTTGGGGAGCTGGGCGCCAGTGCAGCGGGAGCCTCCTGAGGGCCACAGGCCAAGGACAGGGATGGAGTTTGGTTTCCTTAGATGAAAAACAAAAATAGAAACACGGACACACCCACTGTACAAAGGGGAGTGAGGTGCCACCTCCACGTTGGAACTCACCCTGGCAGGGGACTTGGGGTCCAGCACCGCCCCGTGCCCCGAGGGACAGGAAGTGTGACAGCACCCACACTGGAGGAGGCGTCCTGGATCAGGCAGCGCCTCACCCGGCAGAAGTGTAGAAAAATAAACTAAACTTTATCCCTGAATGACAGTGAAGACCCCTTCTCTGGCCCCACGCCCACCCTCCCATTAGTCCCAGAGTTCACCAGGCACAATCGCCTGGGGCAGAGGCAGGCACGAGAGTCCAATCCCCCCAGCACCAGGCCAGGGCCAGGCCCAGGCTGAGGTCTCTCGTCCCCCAGAGTGGGGGTGGGGACGAATGTCCAGCATGGAGGGACCAGTGGGGTGGGGTAGAAGGCAGTTGGCGGAGGTGGCCTGGGGGAGTCAGGTGGGCACAGCAGGGCAAGGGGGAGACGGTGGGGTCTGAGGGCTGGGAGGGGTCCAGTGTCATCCAAGACTGTAGCTCGCATGGAGCCAGGGGCCAGGCCGGGTCCCTGTGGTAGCATGAGCGGGGGGCCAGGGGGCCAGCAGTCACGGAGGAGGGGTGCACATGGCAGGAGGGGACAGGGGGCAGATGTCCCACGGGTCCTGAAGCCACAGGAAGGGGCAGTGACTCCACCTGAAGGGGTCACCCAGGGGACTGCTCTGCAGGGGCGGGGCCTCCCCATCCCAGGCCCTCTTCATCCTGATGGGGCTCGGAGGTGGTGTGGTGCCAGGGGAGTACAGTCCGAAGAGTGGCCTTACGGCAGCAGGGACGTCCCCACTGGGCAGGGATTCCTGGCCTCGGGGTGGAGGGTCAGCACCAAATGCGACGGATGTCAGCCAAGGTGGCAGTGGGTGAAGAGCAGGGTCCTGAGGACAGGAGTTTGAGGTCCCTCAGGGTCCCCTGAGGTCAGGGGCCCTGGAGACGGAGGGTCCCGTGGCAGTGGTGATGGGCGGGCCCTCCCTGGGCACTGCCCTTGGCACCCAGGCGCTCAGCGCAGGCTCTGGTACAGGTAGGCGGAGGTGAATACAGCATTGGCAGCCAAGCTCACCGCCAGGAGGCCCTGGGTCAAGGAGGGACCGAGTCGCCCTGTGGAGGACACAGCCCGTCAGAGCGTGTGGCGGGGCCAGAGCACCCAGTCCCCCGGGGGAGCAGTGTCGGACTCTGCAGCCACCTCCATCTCCCGACCCAGGGGCTCCCCTGCCTCCCCTAGGGTGCCCATTCCCAGGCACCGAGAATGACCATGACACTTGTCACACACACACACACACACACACACACACACACACACACACACACACGAGGAAACGGGGACCCAGGGGAGAACGACGCTTCCCAGCTGCCCCTCCTGCACGGCCCTCTGGGGTACGGACCCTTCCAGGCGGCGGCCTCCTCCGAGCACCCCCGGGTGGTGGTGTCCACCACACACATGGACGACTGGGAAGCGTCATCCTCCTTCTTGATGGAGCGGCTGCCGCTCTCCGGTCTGGCGCGCACATCTGTTGGGGGCAGGGTGCGGTCTCAGGGTGGTGCGCAGGTGCTGGGTGAGGGCGGGGCCCGACCCAGCCACCTCCCTCTCAGCAGAAGGCCGGGTCCTCCTCGAGCCCTGGCTGTGCAGGAGCCCTGGGGAGGCAGCTCTGGGGACATGGAACCTCGACTGCCCTGTCCTCCGCCTGGCCAGCATCCAGCCCAGGGTGGCCAGATCTTCTGATGCCCTTAGAGACAGGAAGTCTAAGCATCGGTGAGAAAGAGCAGGCGTGGTGGCGCACACCTGTAATCTCAGCACTTGGGAGGCTGAGGCAGGAGGCTGCCGTGAGTTTGAGGCAGCCTGGGCTACACAGTGAGTTCAAGGCCAGCCTGCACTACACAGCAAGACCTTGTCTTAAAAAACAAAAAATTATCTGTGAGAAAGCCCTAGATGTTAAAGCCAGGAGCCCAATTAAAAATGTTTTAAACATCTGTGATATAAGAACATTAGAGCCAAGTAAAAACATTCATGACCGGCAGCCTGGCCGCGATGATGTGTTTTCAATGTATCCCCGAGAATGGAGAGCCCTGGTTTAAGAAAAAAAGACAAAATCAACCGAGAGAGGGCAATGTGAGGGGCCCAGGTGGCCAGAGCCACACTGGGAGTTCAGAGCCGGACAGTGACCAAGGGCCCTGCACTCACCGGCGCTGTGCATGGTGTCCCTGTCGGGAACGGGCTGCCTTGTGGGTGGCAGGGGTGGCCCCGGGGTGAAGAGGTTCCCGCTGTGTGGGGAGTGCTCCTCCGAGCTGCTGGGGGTGCTGGGCAGCTCCCCGGGGGTGGCTGGGAACAGCAGCAGCTTCTGGCCCTTCAGGTTGAGCCGGGCGGGGCTGATGAGGGGCCTGCGGTGGCGCAGAGAGCCGTAGCTGGAGGCCACTGAGCTGGCCACGGAGGGCGCTGGAGATGGGAGAGGGGAGGACAGGTGGCGGCCCGACAGCAGAGAGAAGTAATCTGCAGGGAGGGAGACAGAACAGCGTGACGCTGCCACAGGGGGCTGATGGTGCGGTCAGGGACAGCAGGGAGGCTGGCTGGAGTCTGAGCGAGCAGGGGCTGCATGGGGAGGAGGCCACAGAGGCCCCCACCCTTGAGCCCCAGCCCCAGCAAGGAGCTGACTTGGTTGTCAGAGCCCAGAGCTGTCTCCACCTGCGGATCTGACCTAATAAGCAGGCCCTATGGCAGAGGAAACTGAGGCGCAGGGTCTGGTATCTTGTGTGTGCAGGCTGTGTGGCCCCAAAGCTAATGTTTGACCCCCTGTCCCCTGCTCGTGAGCCCTGACTTGGCGTCACCAGCCCTCCCATGGGCTCTCGCTCTCCTTACCCGAAAGGGGAACCTCCTGGGGGCGAGATGCCCGGGATGGTGGGCGGCTCCCGCTGAACAGGTACCCCGAATCTGGACAGGAAGAAAGCAGTGCAGGTCAGGCCTGGGGCCCGAGAGCCACCCTTTCCCTGCCACCTCCCAGCCGCCTCCCAGTTGCCTTCCTGGAAACACAGGTCCGGCCTGAGCCTCAGCCGCAGCCAAGTCCCCTGCAAGGGACCCCCTGGGGAACTGAACATGCTACCACCCCCTAATCCATGTTCTCCCAGTGCCAGCCGAGCTGCGCATGGAAAGGTCCAGATGTGGGGGCTTGGGGGACCTGCCCCCCTCCAGACCAGCCCCTGTACCCAGGGATGGGCCGCAGCCCAGGGAGAGCCCACAGGGACAGACGCCCTGGGTTCATGGCAGGTGGCCTTGCCTGCCGTGGCATCCCCAAGCCTGGTGCTGTGCCTGAGCCTGCACAGGGGCTTGGGAATGCCCTGCGGGGGACAGGTACAGCCACTGGCCACCAGCAACCCAGCTGTTTGGTGACGCAGGATGACCAGAGCTCAGGTCTCTGCTCTAAGGGCGAGCACATCTCCACTGCCTCTCTGGAGGCCTCGAACTATCACCACTCAGCTCAAATGGACTCTCTGTGCAGGTGGCCGTCTCCATCCTGGAGGACGCTCACACACAGCACCCTGGACGAGTCACCTAAGAAACTGGGGTTTGGGTCTGCACAGAGGTGCAGAGCTCCCCAACTGGGGGAGTTGCTGCGGGGCCTCAGTAAAGAGAAACAGGGCTGACCGGATGCACCCACATTGTCTTGAAGGCCCCACAACCAGTGAGCTGGCCACCAGCATCTGCCGAGTAAGGAAGTGGCTTCCCAAAGGGGAGCAAGGGTCATCACAGAGCTGCCTGGGCCCCGGGCAGGTTGCAAACTGGATTCAAGCAGAGCGTGTTGGTGCATGCCTGTAATCCTAGTACCCTGGGAGGCTGAGGCAGGAGGACCGCACGTTGGAGGCCAGCCCTTGGTCTCTGTCAGCACAGTGCGGTCAAGAGCAGTAGGAAAGGGTGAGAGCCACCAAGCACCCCGGGTGCCTGTGGCCTTCAGAGCCCCTGGAATTCATCATCTCATGGGGCCCTCACTGGCCCCAGCAGATGCCCTCTCCTCCCACTGCACTCTGGAAGGGTGACGGGCTGTGCGGTCGAGTCCCTTGGCCAGGAGCAGCAAAAGAGCAGGAAACCCAGCTCTGAACAGGAACGCTAACCAATAAGCAGCACTGCCCCCGCCCGCCCCGCCAGTGTCCATGCTGCCGCCCTACTCCCTTCTGCCTCTTACCTGCTCGAGTCAGAGAGGGGATGGTGCCCAGCGAGAGGGCCCGGCTGAGGCGGCCTGGCAGTGAGGAGGGCGAGGCCCGTCGGGGCGGCCGGAACAGCTGCTGGTTGGTGAGCGGCAGGAAGCCGGGTGGGGTGGGCACGAACAGGGCCGGCGAGGAGCCCGTGACACTGGGGCTGGGCACTGTAAGGCTGGGGCTGGCGGGGAGGAAGCCCACGGCATCTCCGGGAAAGCACCTGCAAGTGCCCGTGGGGCACGGAGAAAGGAATGGGTGAGCCTCAGTCTGGAGGTCGCCTGGCACAGCGGGGCCCGGCCCCAGCTCGGGTGCAGGGGCCCGGAGTCGGCGTCCCAAGGAGGCGTGCGTTAGTGGAAGCAGGAAAGCAGTCGTCCATTCGCGCCATTAGGAGTGGGTGGCTGGGGTGCCAGCATGACGAGCCCGCCCTGCATGCCCCTCCGGCCCCTCAGGCTCACAGCAAACTACCTCCACTAGGGCCTCGCCATTAAAGCGGCACTGTCACCCTTGCCAGCCTTGAGCCACCCCTCGCACTGATGCAAGGAGACTCAGTGGACCCGGGTTCCGCCTTGCCACTTCCTGTCTGTGCCCAGAGCCTCCCACAGAGCAGCAGAGCTCAGCGACGCCCTGAGTGGCCTTGCTGGGCACACAGCTCCGAGGAGTCCCCCAGTGCCCTGCGTGGGAGGCGGCTGGGTTGAGGATCCCTGCAGGCTGCACCAGACTCGCACTTAGAAAAGCCCCGGAAATGACCACCAGGCTGCCCGACAGACAGAGGTGACAGTGTCTCTTTAACTCGAGAAGGTACAAATCACACAAGGGAACCAGTGGTCCAAGGCCAGATGCCAACCATGCTTCCAATTAAGGCACCCGATTATGGGGGGCAGAGGCAGTTAATACATTAGTCTGCCGTCTGGAAGGAGCTCCCAGAGTCCAGCCTTACCTCGGTCCCAAGGGACAAATGGGCCCAGCGGACACTGCTGACGGAGGGGCAGGCAGGCACAGGCCCCGCTGCCCAGGCCATCACACCAGAGTGCTGGGGCCACTGGCCACGACGGCTACCTCCACCTTCCCAGGTATTTTCCACCCCGTCCCATTAAAAGGAATTTGGCAAGGAAGGCGTGGACTTCCTGCAGAATCACGTGACCTCCCCAATCTCCTGCCAAGTACCAGAAGGCCACCAAAGGCCAGGCTCGGTCTCTGGGGAAATCGAGGCAGAGTGAATCCGCAGAGGGGCCTGGTCAACCGGGCCCTGGGCTGGACGTGCCCTCGCTCTGCCTGCTGACCTGTTCTTTGGGCCTGTCCAACACTCCAAGATTCTAGAGAGGAATCTGCCTCCAGCCAGGAAACAGTCTGGGGGCCATGCACCAGAAAATCCAAAACCAAACCGAAACAAAAAACAAAGGTGTTTGTGTTCCCATTCTGGGACTCGAACACCATCTGGCAGGACAGCGGGAAGCAGCGTGGGGACGGACACTTTCAGGCACCTCAGGGGCAGGGGCCTGGCTGGTACCACGGGTTTGCCTGGCCATGCCTGGGTCTCGAGTTGGCAGCCTCACAGCAGCAGGTGCGGGCCTTAGAGTGGGCGTATAGGGCCAGGCCCTTCCAGCAGGTGGCAACAGGACTCTGCCACCGACGCCCAGGGACAAAGGGCGAGGGGCAGTGGTGAGGGCAGTCACAGGTTTCAGAGGTGGCCAATGGGACCTCAGTCTCCTGGCACCTTGGGGTCAGCACCAGTGGGCACAGCCAGGTCCGGCCAGCACGCCTCTGTTTTCCCAGCCCCTGCCCACACTGAGCCCCGTGCAGCCTGAGAATCTAGCCACTCGGCACAGGGACTGCTCCCGACTGGTGCCACCGAGGGCGTGGGCACTTTCTGCAGTGACGCCAGGGGACCGCACTGCACCTCCCATGGCTCGGCAGGTGCCACACTGCTTTGGCCAGAGGCCGCCCCAGCCTGGCTGCGCTCAGTGCCTCAGCACCCGGGGTCTGAGGCCCAAGTCTGTGCGTCCCGAGGTGGGTGGTGACTGTGGCACTGTGGGGAGGATGGCCTGGGGCTGTCACCCACCCCAGGGGAGCTGTGCACTCTTCTCCTGCCCAGCCCCAGCAGCAGCCCAGGAGAGAGAAGTTTTAGGAGACAGGAAACCCGGACAGGACGGGTGAGGACAGCTGAGCATCCCGAGTCACTCGAAGTCTCTGTCACCAGCCCTTGAACCCTCACGGGCACAGGGGCACCCCAAAGCCCGACCCCGCCACCCAGCCTGGGCACAGAAGCACTTCTGAAGAAACATACCAGAAAAAGAAAAACGCTGTGGTACCTGACGCCAACAGAAGTAGCAGGGCCCGGGAGGCATTTATTGAAAACACAGCATTTGGAACAAGATGACTAGGGCTGGGGTGGAGGTTACAGCGGTTAGGGGTCACTAGACAATCCACGTTCTACTACACAAAGACAGGAGGACAGAGGTCACAGGCCTCTCCGGAATGGGGCGGGGGACAGCCAGGGCCGGTGGAGGGTGGTCCTGCTCAGTCCAGAACAAGTGGTATGAGGGCACCTGCTCGCCTGGGGTGGGGACCCCGACCCACAGGCTGCAGGAGGCTGAGTCCACCCCTCCCACCTCTCAGGGACGGCCACTCTCTCCCTGAGGGACCCCACCCTGGCCTGGGACAGCTGTCCGCTGTCAACAAGGACACCCCAGGGGTGCCTGCACTTCCTCAGCTGTTGCCAATGACACCAGAAGGTGCTGGCACTTTCTCTAATGAGACTTTAAGAGGCAAGCAATTAATTTTTAAAAGTCACACAAAAGGCTATAAAAAGGCCAGGAATCCTTACTGACACGCCTTCGCGGACCCACCAGAGGGCTGGAGAGGCATCGCCTAGCGGGGGATCCCGGCCAGCCAGAGCTGGCTCCAGTTATTATAAATAATTTAACTTAAATACAAACACACACACAGATGTCCTGCTCTTACCCAATGCCAAAATGCAGAAATTAGCATCACACTGCCAGCTTCCTAAGACGGGAGACTCTTGGCAAAGCAAGCACACACGGCTGGCAGATCTGCACCTGCCTCCTCCTCTGCCCTCTTGGGCTGTTTTTCAGGGTGAAGGATGGGCAGGTTCCCGACACCTCGAGCACATGCAACCACCGGGGCAGGTGTAGCTCGTGCTCCCCACTGCCCCCCATGCTGAGCTGAGGCCATGGCCTCATCCATGTTTGGGGGTGGTTTCTTGTCTCACCCCACATGGGACAAGCTGAGCCCAGCGAGGCCCAGGCCTGGTCCAGAGTCACACAGAAACCCCTGGTCCACCTCACACAGCAGGGCAGGGGACACTATCTCATTGTGGAGGTGCGAGGGTGGGTGGCCTCTTAGGACCCTGAACCTAACAGGTCCGCCAGGCAAGGCTGGCCACCGCCGCCTGCCTATCTGCGCCCTCAGCCTTGGGCTGGTGGCTTCCACTGGACGTGAGGTCAGAGGTGTGATCAGCTCTCTCCTCCCTGGGCTCTGACGCAGTGGAGGAATGGCACTCCCAGCAGGCGACAGGGTCACCAGGGAGGGGTGTGCAGGACACTCAGGGCCACCAGAGGGCAGCGTGCCCTGTGGCACTGCAAGGCCTTGGGGCACCACAGGGCGAGAACTTCCCCTACGTGTGGGCAGCACCTCAACTCCAGGATACGTCCCTGCATCCTGTCTCATGTGACCCTCACGCCCGCAGCAGCCAGCACCCTAGGTCCCGGCCAGGACCACACCCAGCCAGCAAGGAGCAGGCCCGGCCCTTTCCCCAGGGTGGCAACCTTGGGGGGCCACACGCCCAGGCAGCCCTACCTCAGAGGTGAGGGGAGGCAGAGGCCTGGAGGGCTGTGTGGCACCTCAGAGAAGCGGAGGGCACCCTCCACGAGCTGCTGCAAGGTGGCCAGTGACAGGCCTGGCCAGGGACAAGGACCTGGTGTCACACAGCCGCCGTACTGCTCGCGCCCCTGGCCTGTGCTTCTCCTGGGCTCTGCATGGGGCAGGGCTGAGTCCTCCTGTGGGGCCGCAGCGGGGGAACCTGCTCTCCCCAAGGTGCTGAACACCGTGGCAGGCTCATCCTTGCTCTCGGGCAAGGCCAGGCAGGGCCCAAGGGCTGTGCTGTCCCTTTGGGGAAGGGAGCTGTCTTGGGGGAGGAACTGGGTAGGGACCTCAACAGGCAGCCTGGCTGCAAGCAGGACCGCAGGGACACACCAGGCGCAAGGTCCAGGTGGGGACAGCTGGTGCCTCTGCTCTGGCCCTTGTGCATCCTGCCGAGCGGCCCAAGTGGTCAGGCCATGCGGCACCGTCCCTGTGCCAGAGCTCAGCAGGAAGCTGGGGTCAGAGGCAAGCTGCGTGGATGCTGCCTGCGTTTGGGGCTTGGTGGGTGGAGAAGGGGGACATGGGGCCGGGCCGGGCCCCAGGCTCTAGGCCGGGAGGGGAACGAGTAAGAAAAGACAAGGCCGAGGGGCACCGCCTCCGGGGGGCCAAGTCCCGGACCTGTCCATCTGTCTGTCCTCCCCCCACAGTCACTGCTGCTGCTCTGACCTTCGGGGCCGGAACCTCCTAGGGCCCGTCACCTTCCTTGTGGCCACGGTTGCTGTGAAGCCCACTAGGCAGCACAGGGACATCGCGCTGAGCTTGAGCGTGTCCAGCCAGCCAGGCGAGGCCACCTGCAGGTACTGCTCGGCCAGGTGCAGCCCCAGCAGCAGGGCCCACAGGCAGGCGGAGAAGGCGTCGATCCTGCGGAGTCTGCGGGAGACAGGGCGTGGTGGGCAAGGGGCCAGGGGAGAGGACAGGACCCAGCCCCGCCGCTTCTGTCCACCTGGGCCTGCAGCTCTGAGCCAGACTCACTGCTGCCCTCAGCCTGGGTCCCAGTGGGGCCTGCTGAGCCACTGCGAGGTGCGGTATGTGGACAGCGCGTGTGCACGCACACACGGGAGAAGCCAGGCCCCAGAGCACCTCACTCGAGCCTCAGTCAACATCACCTGACTTTACAGACAGCAGCTTGAGTGGGAGGAGGGAGGCTCACAGGGAACAGGGACAAGGCCTACTGGGCTGCACAGTACACAGAGTTCGGCCCAGGGCTGTGCACACGCAGCAAGGCCTCCCGGCTCCGACCCCGGCCACCAGCATGCAGACCCATGCCCGCCTGTGTCCCCAGCCCCACACGCACCTGATGCGGCCGGCCAGCAGCATGGCCAGCAGGCAGGTGAGCAGGCCCATGGCCACGATGCCCATCTGGTGGCTCTGCCCGAAGGCCCAGGCCTCCAGCAGTGTCTCTGCCGTGTGCTCGGGCAACAGGTCCAGCAGCTGTTGCCAGCCCTTGGTCCCTGGGGCAGTGCTGTTGTCTGGTGCGGCCGAGCTGTTGGTGCCAGGTGGCAGGGCTGGGGGCAGTGCGACACCCAGGGTGAAGGGGTTGCTGGGCCCGTATAGCGCTGTTGTCAACAGGAAGGTGCAGGCCAGGAAGGCCAGGGCGCGGAGCAGGATGACCTGGACCGGGGCCTTCACCACAGAGGAGCTGAAGCTCTGAGGGAGGGAGGGAGCCAGGTTAGGAGGTGCCACAGAGCTGCCCACAGCACCCTGTGCCCACTCAGGGTGGGGGTGCCGGCCAGGACCCCACACCCCTCTTGCTTCTGCATTTGTTCCCCTGCTGTCCACCCCACCCTGCTTCTAAAGAAACCTTTCTCGCACTGCGATGACCTTGGTCAATCACCGTGTCAAGTCCTCACCAGAAGTCCCCACTGTGCTTTTAACTAAACTGCAATCAACGTACAGATGACCCTGGCAAGTTAAATTAAAAAGAAGAAAAACAACACAGCAATGAGCTCCTCAGTCCAGGAACCAGGAGGCTGGAATGAGAATCTCAGGTCTGAGAACAGGGTCCATCGGGTGTGTGCTGGGCAGGGAGAGAAGCCCCTGGCTTATTACATAGTCAGAATATTCCACTAACTAGGTCCTGTGAAGGAAGTTAGTGTTTTAGCCAGACACTCTTGGGGCCCAGCCCTGGCACTGTTATTCACCAGGTGCAGGGTTCTGTGCAGGTCTCTCGGCCTCCCCGGGTTTGGTCTCCGCAGCTGTGAACGGGCATCACAGTGGCTGAGGGCACAGCGTAAAGGCCGTTACGAGGGTCAGGAAGGTGCTCAGGCAGCAGCGACCCTCACATTGGGACCCTGGTCACTGTCCTTAGGACGACACCCATCCCCGCACCTGGGCCTGGTCTGCCTCCCGGCGCCGGAACTGGTGGCTGAGCAGCAGGGCGCGCAGCTGGCGGTTCTGGTGCTTGATGTAGTACTCCACGGCCACCTGGCACGGCCGACACAACTTGTACATCTGCTCCAGGTGGTGGCGGTACACCTCGATCTCCTCGTCATACTTGCCCTGCGTGTGTGTGGGGACAGAGGTCAGGGCCCACTGGGGGCAGTGACACCAACAGTCCTGCTGCGGGGACACAGCCAAGGGCTGAGACTCGGGCGTGTGCCCTGCCCGGTGGCTCTGAGCTCCTGGACAGTGGCTGGGCTGTGGGGAGGTGGCAAACAGACAGCCCAGGACCAGAGCCTGCCCTTTCCCTTCAGCCAGAGGGTCTAAAATGCACTAGAGGGCTGCTGCCCGGGCCTGGGCCTGGGTGGAAGCTGAAGGGCTCTGTGGGCTTCGGGACAGATCAGAAGCTAAGTGCCCCAGCTGGCCCAGGGACACAGCAATGCACCTCTGCTGTCTGGATGGTCATCGGCGTGGCTGGGGAAGCCTGGTACCAAGCCCTGCCTTCCTCCCCTTCTGCAGACCCCAGAGCTCCCTAGCAGGCCGGGGAAAGCCAGTGTCCCTGTGCTCAGCTGGGATCTGCAGTTGGAGGTCACGGGATCCCAGGCTTGGTGAGGTCTGGGGGTGAGTAGGGGACAGGCAGGAAGAGCAGCCAGGTAACCAGTGCCGTGGTCCCACAGGGGACCCAGGGGAGGAAGCTCCCAGCTCAGCCGGGCTCCTAGTCAGGCAAGGCTCTCAGCACCACCTGCGTCCTTCCACTGCAAGAGCCAAGAGGTCCTCGGCCCTAGTACCTGTGGGCAGAATGGATTCGAGGGACAAGGACGCAATGGGTCCCACACCTCCCTCTGCCCAGGACCAAGCCCTCTGTACTGGCAGGCCTGGGATTTCCATGGGGTCCCCCGGCGTGGCTCTAGGCACAGGAGAGCCAGAGGGAAGCAGCCCTGCGTGGCGGCACGGGGGCGGACTCACCTCTTCCCTGGGCGTGAAGGCGGCCAGCTGCTTGATCTTGGTGGTCTGGTGGTGGTTGCACTTGCGGCACAGAAGCACCTGGCTGCTCACCCACTGCTGTGGCTGCGCAGGGTCATGGGGGCTGGGCATGCTGCTCACCACGTGGTTCAGGTGCTCGAGGTACTGGGCAGGGATGGGCTTGTTGTAGTCGCCGTTCTGTGGGGGTGGACAGGGAGGCGCCCTGGTCAGCGGGGAAGCCTTTCCCGAACCAGCGGTGGCACTGACCCAGGCCCGGGCCCAGGCCCAGGCCGTGTGGCGACGGCCAGGATCTGACATTGCCACTCTTTCTCCACCAAGGGCAGCAGCTTTACTGAGACACTTCCCAAGGAGCCGAAGGCACAGGCACTGAGGGCGAAGCCACCCAGCCTGGGCCCTCCTCCCTCCTCACCCTGCTCCATCCCCAGGATGTGTGGCTCTCAGGTTTGTGCAAACTGTGGCCTGTGGCGTCTGCCTGTTTTGTAATAAAGTTTGACTGAAAGCCACCCTCCTTGCTCCTAGGCTGGCTATGGGTCGGGTAGGGGAGCAGTTGACAGCGACCATATGGCGCTCAGAGCTTCCATTACGACTGCCCGGCCTCTGCAGAGCTGTATGGGTCTGGGCGCACCCCACGGTGGCTGCATGTAGCAGCAAGTTTGGACAAAGATGCCTGGGAGCAGTGAGAATAGAAGCGAAGACGTGGCCAGCGCCTGTGCAGTGGGGACGGGGCCGCCATCCCTGGGACAACCAGCCCAGGAGCACCAGCCGCACCCTGCTGTGGCCCGCACCTCCTGGAAGCCATTGTACTGCTCGCAGTGGGGACAGTCCCAGCAGTTGCGGTTTCCGTAGGGCACGTGCGTGTCGTGGTTGCAGAACCAGCAGTTGACCACCATGTGCGTCGGCTTTGCCCTGTGGATGGAGGACAGTGCTGTCAGCCCAGGAGACCCCAATTCCTGGGAGATGCGAGGCCCGGCCCCAAGCCACCAGGGAAGGGGTGCCTGATGCAGAGTCCAGGATGGCCAGAGGAGGAAACACCACCTCTGAGCAGAGGGACGCAGGCTGGTGCTGCTGCATCCTCCCCAGGGACCACACAGAGCCACTTGACAGCACCTCCCAGGAGGCGGCCAGACACTCACCAGATCCAGAGCATCCATGTGGGGACCCAGGGCCACCAGCCCCCAATGCCCTCAGGCTCAGACATGGGAGCCAAAGTCTCAGGCCCATCAGGGGAAATGGCGCTTCCCGAGGGCTCCTGATGGACAGGGGCTTGGGGCTTCCCCGCAAACAACCCAGAGAGCAGGGGAAGCTGCAGGGTAGGACTAGTGACAGCTGTGACAGTGGCCTCGCTGGTCACACATGCGGTGACAGGTGACAGGAGACACTGGGGATGTGTGCTTGGCCCCTCCCAGGCCTCGCTGGCAGGGGTGCCGTGGGGCAGGGGGGAGGCGCAGCAACTGGCCAACAAAGCCCTCCAGTCTGGCAGGCCAGGACCAACGCGGGAAGGGCAGCAGCTGCTCAAGCCCTGGGGTCCTGGTCCTGCCATCCCCCCGCCCTCCCTGCAAGCCAGCTCCACTTCAGCTCCAGCTCAGGACACTGCCCGGGCCCAGGCAGCCCAGGCAGCCCAGGCAGCTGCTCCCACAGACGGACGGCCCCACTGCTCAGACAGCCGGGGCCTCGGCGCTGCCAACTTCGGCTGTGTGGCCCAGGAAGTTCCCACCCTCCCAGCCTGGGTAGCCCTGCCTGCAAACTGGGTGCTACGGCACCTACAGCTTCCACCTGTTACAAGGACGCAAGGACACAGGTCACAGAGTGCATCGCAATGCAAGGGCCAGCTCTGCCACCACCCTGTCGGGGGGGAGCTGGGCTCCAGCTCCTGTTAGTGGTGCCAGTGCTGCCGCCAGGCCTTGGTGCTCCCGTGGGCAGATTAAGGGAATCCTGTCACCTGTCGGCTTGGTGCGGGGCCCCTCTCTCCCAGGGTCGTGTCTGTGACAAGCACTTGTACTGCTCGCTTGACAGTGCCTGGCCCACAGGATCGCCAGATGCCCACGAACCATAGTGACGGGCTGGGGAGGCAAGGGCAGAGAAGAGGAAAGCGAACCAGGCCCATGTACCTCACTCAAAGCCCTCCCAAGGACCACGGGGACGGGGACGACACCTTGTCAACAGCTGGGGGCACCAGGCAAGGCCTGAAGGCAGCACCCTGGGGAGGGCGGCTTCCAGGGAGGGTCAGCTGTGGGCCTCCTCCCACATCTCCCTTTCATTCCCTCACCGCAGAGGCTGTGGAAGACCCCACCAAGTGCTGAGCCCGGTGGACGGTCAGGACTCCCCTGGACAGCTCCGCTCGGTGCCACCAAGGGAATGGCAATCCCAAAGGCCTCTGGTGCCACCCTCGGCTGGGGCTTGGGCATCCACACTCTCTTGTTGTGTGCCCATTTGGCATTTGGCATTCCAGGGCAATTAAGCATATTTATTTTTTGTTAATCTGTACCTCCTTTACAGGCCTCTTTGTAACTGCACAGAGGCAGGTCCTGACAGCTGGTGACCAGGCAGTGTCCTTGAGCCTGGACAACCCCCTCCTCTGAGTGACAGCCCTGCCACCCCACCAGGGCCACCCAGCCCTGGCCTGTCTGAAGGGAGGCCATCCCCTGCACTAGCCCTGGGGATCATTGATAGATGAGCAAGGGCTATGGCTGCTGCCCAGGGAGCCCGCCATGAAGCCCCTCCTGTCCTAGGAAGCCATGGTTTCCACTCTGATCTCCAGCTCTGTTGCTAAGGAAATGACTCTTTGTCTCCTGGAGCCTGGCCCGGAAGTAGAAGGCAGGGATTATCTTGCATCCTTGGGGCCAGCAAGGATGCTCCCATGTGACCAGAGCAGCTGGCACCCACCCTGGCCTGGCAGGGTCTCCAGCAGCAGCCATCTCTTCCAGGGGCAGCCCTGAGAGGAGCAGGGCGGAGCAAGGGACAGCTGAGAGTCGCCTCTTGGGCCTCGTGTTCCTAGGGCAGACTGGGCAGGCCTGGCCTCAGGGCCCAGCTCCACCAGCTTGATGTGGGCATGGCCCTTTGGCACCGCTTTTGCTCAGGGAAATGCCTGTGGGCTTCTCTCATTTGCCCCAGCCCCAGTTCTCTCCCTCAGGCCAACCTGTCTACAATCTGGCTCCAGTATGAGTCATGCTCGGCGGGCAGGGCGTGAGGTGATGAGATAGTTACACAGGTGATGCGGGTAACCAAGAAGACAGCCCTGAAGAGGCCACCTTGGGTCAGTGCTGGTCCAGACCTGGCAGGACAGCAGTATGACCCCTGCCCCGAGCCGAGACCATGTTGGGGAGGCAGGGTGGGACCCCCAGGTGGGCAGACATTGATGCTAAGCTTTTTTTGTACTGGGAATTGAACTTGGGACCTTGCGGTTGCGAGGCAGGCACTGGAACCACTGAGCTAAATCCCTGGCGATGCTGGCTTTTGGGATGCCAGAAGGGCAGCTGCAGGGTCGGTACCCACAGCCAGGAGCACTCAAAGGGACAGAGATGCCGGGGATTTAGCTCAGTGGTTCCGCCACCTGCCCCGAAAGTGCAAGGATCTGAGTTCGATCCCTGGTACTAAAAAAAAAAACCCCAAAAACACAAAGGGCCAGAGATGAACATGCAACTCTGACCAGGCACCATGCTGTCAGCCCTGACTGGAGGCCAGAACAGAGCCTGGGGGCAGCTTGCCTCTCCCTGCCTGAGCAGGGACCCATAGGGGGTGGTCCCAGAGCTGTGCCACACAGAATGGACCCCATGCCAATGGGGCTCAGGAGCTGCTCTGGGGAGTTGTGTGCCCACCAGTCCTCGCGGGGTGTCTGGACCCCCAGGGGGCTGCAAAGACGACTTCTGAAAGTCAGTTCGGTTCCCTTGAGAGCAGGGAGCAGTGGCCTTACAGATGGCTCCTCCCTGTCTTTCCGAGTGTCAGCCAGGCAGCACTGGCCAGCTCGTCCCCCGACCCCGGGCAGAACCCAAGGGACCTCCAAGCATCCTGCGCCAGCCTCGAGCAAAACACATCAAAATCCACAGCAGTGCCACCAGTGCCAAGAACCCAGGTCTACACCCCTCTGCGGAGACCTGGCTTGGGCTGGCACGCTGCTCCCATTAGTTTACCGAGCACCATGCGAGGCTTCCAAAGACTGGACACCAGGGCAAGAACAACAACCCACAGGGCAGCCGGTGACAGACGCTCCAGGGCAGTGGAAAACACACAGGGCATCTCCTGTCACCCTGAAGAATGGGTGCACTCAGCACCAGGGCAGAAGGCGAAGGGACTGAGGACGGCCAAGGTGCCGAGAAGCAAGCCCGGGAAAGGAGAGAAAGCTGCAGGGACTCTGAGCGCCAGGACAGGCCCTGCTACATGGCTTGGTCCCCAACCCCAACATCGACAGATGCCACTGGGGGCCTGGCCGGGACATGATGGGTACAGGAAGCACCTGCAGAGGATGAGCCCCAGACACGAAGGGGACAAGGGACAAGACCCAGCTGAGTAGCAGAGCCAAGGGCTAGGAGAGGCACAGGCTACCACGACGGCCTGGGCACAGGGCAAGCCAGCCAGGGGATGTGTCACCTGGGGCCTCCGCCCCGGCAGCGAGGCGCTTGGGGAGCAACCACAGCATGAGTTTGGGGGTGCAAGAACTTTTTCTTTTGGTACCAGGGATAGAACCTGGGACTCTGCGCTTGCAAGGCAGGCGGCGGAACCACTGAGCTAAATCCCCGGCCCCACAGCACGAGTCTGGGTGACAGCTGCGGTTCAGGGAGAGCTGGGTGAAGGGGCCGCAGCTCAGCCTTTCCAGGGCTTTGTTTCCTCATCTATAAAATGGGGAGGACAAAAAAAAGAGACAAAAATGGAGCAGACAGTTGAGTACCTGCCTGGGGGCTCAGGGCCCTTCATCAGCAGACACGGCAGCTGCTGCCACCAGGTAAGGAAGGGCACCTTGTGGTGGGGAAGTCACGGACCCGATGTGGGCTCGGGAGGACTGCAGAGAAGTGACCACTTCCTGGGTGCCCCAGCTGGGGCCGGCGTGGACAGCATCCATCCAGACACAGTCCCCTCCATACTCGCCGCAGGGCCACCTCCTGCCCTCTGCCATCTCTGTCTGTGCTGAGCCAGCAAACACAGCCTTGCTAAGCCACCTTCCCAAGACAACTCTCCTCGCGTGCCTCCGCCACCTTCCATGGCGGGGGGGGGGGGGGGGAGAAGGCTGCAGCTGCTTGCCAGGCTGCTCCTACTCTGAACTGGTGACAGCAGCCAATTTACGACCCCTAGATGAAACCCAGTGCCCTGTGAGTACATCTTGGGGCATCCTAGGAAGGGACTGGTCCTTCGCCTGGTCCCAATGCTACGCTTTGACCCTGTTACCTAGGGGCGTGAAGGGACTTCTGGGCACTGTCTTGGCTGCCACCCCATCAGCTTGCCCTGCAGCAGACCAAGGCCCCAGTCGCTTGGCCAGAAAGAGGACAGGATGCCTGGGAAGTGGAGCACGAGGCAGGGAGGACATGGCACCATGAGCAAGCCCTGCTTCCTGCAGCTGTGCTAAACACCGGAGGAAGCTCAGGCTCCGCATCCCCTATCCTGAGAAGCCTGCGCTGGCCAGCTCTGCCTCAACCCCTGGGGTCTAAAACAACTGGCTTGGACAGGCTGGACCTCCGGAGACTTGGGTGGGAGGACCCCTTGGGCCTGGGCTCCCAGTCTCCCTGGGAATCGCAGTGTACATCGCCCCCCTCCACACCTGTGCCTTCCGAGGAGCAGTGGGGCTTGGTGGTGGTTAAGAAAGATTTGCCTGCCACGCTCCCCGGGGTCAAGCTGCAGCTCAGTCACTGGCTGCTGGACCTGAGCTCCGAGCTTGGGCTGCCCTTGCTTTCCCAGGATGTTCTCAGCCACCTTGGTCCCCTGTCCCCAGGGAAGTGGATCAGGTGGGAAGCAGCTGGCTACCCCCGGACCCT
This sequence comes from Heterocephalus glaber, assembly GCF_053883595.1. Classification (NCBI taxonomy): domain Eukaryota; kingdom Metazoa; phylum Chordata; class Mammalia; order Rodentia; family Bathyergidae; genus Heterocephalus; species Heterocephalus glaber. Next base: position 5,812,325 of record NW_028258299.1, on the reverse strand, counting down.
GCTGAAGCAAGAGGCCCTTCCACTTTTATGCCTGCTGTGGAGGCAGAGGAGCAAGGCCCAGCTCTGAAGGCAGCGTCTGCAATGATCTATGTCCCCGCCCACCTTCCACATCTCTGCTATAGCTCAGCCGGGAGAGGGTCTAGGGACAGGGACGGCGGGTTCCAGACCCGGCTGTTCCCGGTCCACCGCGCGGCTCCTAACTGATGACAATCATTTAGCTCGTGGTCTCCCGCCTCCCTGGGACAGAAGCGTATCCAGATCCACCGCGTGCACAGCAGAAAGGCCGGCTACTGTCGCCCCACCCCGCGTGCTGCCGGGCCCAGGCGCCCAGGGGGTCAGGCCTACCAGGGGGCAGCGACGGGAGGAGGCGGCGTCCCCCCCCGCACCCCGCATTCCGAGACCCGCCCCCCAGCCTGCACCCCGCTTTCCTAGCCCCTGCCCCCGGCATGTGCCCAGCCTCGATTGCTAGCCCGGCGCGCGGTGGGGGTGGGGCAGCCCCGCGGGCCGCGTGCGGCCGGGCCCGCGCACTCACCTCCGCGCGATCCGGTAGAGTAGCACGCCGGCAGCGGCGCACGCTGTGACCCCCAGGCCACCGGCCAGGCCGGCCGTGGGGCAGCGGGCTAGCAGCGCGCTCAGTCCCTCCATGTCTCCGGCGGCCTGGGGTCGCAGGAGCGAAAGAGGGCGGGGGACGCGGCCGGCGACGCGCCTGCTCGCGCCGTGACCTTCGCCGCTTTGTAGCCGGCGCGGGCCCCGCCCCCTGACTCGGCGCGCTCCCGCCGAGCAGCCAATTGCAGTGCGGGGAGAGCCCGGGGGGGCGGGGCGCCGGCGGAAGCGCGCGGAGTCGCCCAGGCGCGCCCCCTGGCGGTCGGAGGTGGAATTGGGCACACGGGCCGACGCCGCCCCGCCCACACCGGCGCCGCCTGCGCACGCGCGCGGCGCGTAGGTCTAGAACTCGGGCTGCCGGATCTGCAGACGTCCGGCGAGCGCGGGGAGCGCCTTGGCGTGCGAGCCTGCCTGTCTTTAGTCCTCTCCCCCATTCCCGCCTTCCCGGCGTCTGGCCGAACCCGGTCTGGGCGCGCAGGGCTCTCCTTGCAAGTCGCAGCTCCTTCAAAGCCACAGTGGTTAGCCCGCAGGAGCACAAACATCCACGGATGGGGACCAGGTTGAATAATCGCTGGACGGCGCGGCCCGGATGCTCACGTAACGCAGCCGTTGCCAAGAATGGAGACCTGCGGGGGGCCTGAGGGGTGATGGATTTAGAAAGCCGCGTGCAGACCACTTCCGTAATATTCTAGGAGTGAAGCCTGCGTGTGTTTGGTTAACACTGATGCAGACGGGTTACCCGGGGAGGGGACTTGGGGAAGATCACTGTTTCAGTATCGATTTGAGCTAAATGACCACCCAGGAAAAGCTAATGGGAAGTATTTCAATCTGTGACCTCACAGCTTTCAGTGTTCTGAGGTCAGTATTCTTTGTGGGCAGCCACAGGTCAGTGGGTTCAGTCCCCAATAATGCAAAAAGAAAAGGGGGGGGGCGGTTCTGGTACTTACAGCTAATCCCTCCAGGGAGTCTATGGACTCTGGTCTCCTTTCCTTTTTGCTTCTGGGCCGGGAACTGAACAGCTTGGCCTGACCACGCGCTCCCGCCATGATGTGCCACCTCCCCGCAGCCCCAGAGACAGGCCAGTCAACCCTGACATGGAGCCTCTAAAACCGTCAGCCCAGATCAACTTTTAAATTCATTATCTAAGGGATCAGCTGACCAACACAGCTTTGAGTCATAAAGTCAGAAGCCAAGGCCCCTTCAATCTTACTCAGTAAGCAGGACCAGCGGGGTGTGGTGTGGGATGCCTGTAATCCCCACACCCTGGGAGGCTGAGGCAGGAGGATCACAAGTTTGACTTTAGCCTGAGTGATTGAGTAAGACCCTGCCTCAAAATAGCTCTGTGTGACGGGCCTGGGTTCAGTCTCCAGCACCCAAGTCATAAATGTGCATATACATGACTAAGAATAATGAGGGCCGGGGATTTAGCACAGCGGTTCTACCACCTGCCTCGAAAGTGCAAGGTCCCAATTTCGATCCCTAATACCAAAAAAAAAAAAAAAAAAAAAATTCCCAATGACTTGGCTTGTGGAGGAGAGAGGAGGAAGTCCTAGGATTTCTGCACTCAAAGCTCCCACAATGGGGCCTCCCATTTCAAGCCCAGCAGCCCTCTCCGGAGGAAGCCTTCCTTCTTTTCTGCCTGCTACCCTTCCAGTCTGGATGTCCATTTCTTCCATTTCAGTGCAGGAGACACAGAGAACTAAATTATCCTAACTCAGTACCAAATTTATATTTTTAAGAATGTATCAGCCACGGGCCGGGGATTTAGCTCAGTGGCACTGCACCTGGCAGGCAAAAGCCCAAGGTCCTGAGTTCGATCCCTGGCAGTGGAGGAAAAAAAAAAAAGAATGTATCAGCCAGGTACGGTGGTGCCTGTATGTAAGCATGCGAGAGGCTGAGGCAGAAGGATCACTGTGAGCCCAGACTACACAGTGAGTTCAAAGCCTGAACTACACAGCAAGATCCTATCTCAAAAGACCAAAAGGGGGTTGATGTGTAAGTGGAAATTAAGCAACTTGATTTTTAACCATCACAGATAAAATCTTGAAAAGTTTAGGTTTTCCTATGAATATTAAAATTGGAGGCTGTTCCAGGTGCCATTATCAAACAGCTACCATGAGCTTCTGGGATAGAAACCACCTTGCTGTCACATGCTTTAGCAACCAAGTAGCAATGAAGCTTGACTACAGTTGCTCATTTTGACTTCTAGATAGTTGTTGACACAAATTATATTAACACCAGCGACTTCTCCATGCCTATAAAGGTGAACAAAACTTCGCTTTAATTGAGGTGAAAGTGTCTTCCTTCTCTTTCTGTCAGTGACTGTAATTCAATCTGAAACCCAGTGGGTCACTATTAGCTATTAGAATAGAGCATCATTCTTGCCCTTCAATTGAGAAGTAGCCTTCAGCTACAATACACTCACACTTCAGCGAGAGAGCTGATAAAGTATTACTGATTTCACCTGGGGTTTTTGGTACATACTAGGGGTTGAATACAGGTGCTCTCCCGTATCGGGCAAGAGCTTGACCACTGAGCCCCATCCGTCCACAGCCCCTTAACTGTGGAGTCCTGGGGACTGAGCCCAGGGAGCACAGTTACAGTTTATCCTGACATGGTCTCACTGGGTAGCCCAGGCTGGCCTCCAGCTCGAAACTCTCCCACCACGCTGGCTGCCTGCTGTTTTATTACAGTCTTTTTTGTGCCCATATTACATTTCCTTTAAAAATGAGTGTGTAAAATTCTAAAACGTTTCTCAGGGTACTTCAACAGTACCTGTGGCTGCAGTCAGGATACAAGTGGTCTTGTCAGTCATGCATGGGCTCCACTGCACCCCTCCAAAGCCCGAGACCAGGGCAGAGATCCCTGCCAGCTCCGGGCCGAGGCTGTGCCTGCTTGCGGGGTGCCCAGTCTCCCCGATGCAGAAAATGGCCCAGGGGCTGGGCGGCCGTTGAGTTTTGCCTTTGGGAAATGTCACCATACAAAGCCTTTAGTGTCAGAGAGGTACACTTACTTACTCCATCTCGACCCTAGAGCTCATCAATCTGTCCGAACTGGAAACCTTAGAGAAGGGAAACAGCTGGGAAGTTTGCCCACAGCACCACCAGAACGTGGCCACACTTCTTTCCCGTCTGCCTGCATGAGACCTTAAAGGCAGATTAGAAAACAATGTGTGCTTTGACTTCATCCTTCTTTTCATTTCTAGGGTGTGTTTCACGGAGACAGTTAATTCCTTAGCTATAGGGTACAGTGAAATGAGCATAAGAGGACACGGGGCAGGGGATATAGCTCAGTGGTTCTGCTGCCTGCCTCGCAAGTCCAAGGTCCCAAGTTTGATCCCCAGTACCAAAAAAAAAAAGGACACAAACCAAATTTATACTTAAATTAAATAGCATGATTTAATTTAGTTGCTGCTTAATCCTGAATCCTCTTAAGTTAAAAAAAGAAATTATAATTCACTATTAACATTAATGAATTCAAACCTTCCAGAAAGCACGAACCCAAAAGGAAATGTCCATCATGGTGACACGAACCAGACACGCTATGGCCTCTCCTGTGTCTGTCTGGGACACGCTACACAGCAACAGAACAGAGATCTTGGAGGTTCTCCGTTTTATTCTAAGCACAAGTGTGTGGCTGTCACTGCCCATGGTCCTCCAGCAGGTACACGATGAGCTCGTAGGTGGACAGCACGATGGCCGTGTTCGGGATCTGCCGCACGAGCTGGGCGAAGAGCCCCCTGTAGAAGGCGAGGTAGCCCTCCTCACGGAGCACCAGGCGTGCTGTCTGCACGAAGGACTTGTACTTGGTGCCCTCCTCCCGGAGCCTTGTCCTTATGACCTCTGCGGGGACAGAAGCACACGCTGTATGCCACCTCAGGCTGCCCTGCCCCACCTCCCTCCCTTCAGGGAGCTCGGCCTGTCTGTCACCGGACACCCCTGCCTGTCATGTGGACCTCAGACCTGGGACCTCTGGGGTTTGCTCAGTGGTGCCCCAGCACATGGTGGGACTCACTGCCTGGGACTGAGGTAACGTGTGTTTGTCACTGCCGACAGTGCAAGAGGCTTTTAGAAGAAGACTTTTTATGGCACAATAAACCAAGTTTCTCTTTAAAAAAAAAAAAAAATAGGTCATTGGGATGGTAATTCTGTAATTCTTTAAAAAATAAAACGAGCTGGGTGTGGCAGTACACACCTGTAATCCCAGCACTTAGGAGGCTGAGGCAGGATTGCTGTGAGCTTGAGGTCAGCCAGGGCTACACAGTGCATTCAAGGCCAGCCTGAACTACATAGGGAGACCCTGTCTCAAAAAACAAAAACCACCAACAACCCCTTCCCCACAAAAACAAGAACAATTTGGCTAGGGGCATAGCTCAGTGATCCGGTGTTCAGCAAGTGGAAGACCCGACGATAAAACTGCTGAGAAATAAACTCACCTGCAGGAGACCTGCTGAGCTCCCCACTCACCGTGGGAGCTGAGGGATTTCTAGTCTGGCGCCTGTTAAGGGTCTGCAGTCTCTCCCAAGGCTCAGGTGTTGAAGGCTTTGGTGCCCAGAGCAGAGTTCAAGGAGGGGACTTTGGGGAGGGGACTGGAACAAGGATCCACCCCCCCCCCCCCACAGATCTGGAACTTGGTGGCACTGGAGGCGGTGGGGCCTGACTGAAAGATTTCCCTGGGGCGGGTCCTGAAGGTGCTCTCTGGTCCCTGCTCTTCCCCTCTGCCTCCGCCACCATGTTTTTGCCTCACCTCGGGGCTAAGAACAGTGGAGCCAGCTGGCTACAGGCTGAAACCCTGAGCCAGAATAAATCTTTCCTCCATTTTTCAGGTGTTTTGTCACAGCTACAAAAAGCTAACACAGCTCCCGTCTGAAATTCTTCTGAATCAGGAGTTTTGGGGGCTTCTTTGGAACCATCCAAGTTGGCACCACGGCCCCACATTTCTGCATGGCAAGTTCCGTCCCTGTCAGCGGAAGCTGAGGGAGGCACGGTTCCCACCAGGCACGCACACAGCCTGTGTCCACAGGTTAACGCCGGCGTCACTCACGTGTTACCTCACCTGCGGGAACAGGGTGAGCACCCCAACCGGTAACCAGCCCAAGGCTCGTGCAGCCCACGGTGCTGGGATTAGGCACACCCAGCTGCCAAGGACATGTGTATCCTGAGCCTGAACCACTTTGGGGGATGAGCGCCTGGAATCTCCCTCCCAATCTGTGCTGTGGAGGTCTCCAGGTAGTGAGGTGACAAACCTGCCGGCTGTTCTACTGCTCTGGAAGAAAAACCAAAACATACCATGTGGATAAGCAATGCAAGAAGCACATCCCTTAGAAATAGCAGCAGCTGCCATGAGTCCAAAAAAACTGGTGGAATTTTTCTCAGTTCCATTTGCAGGAGAAGCTAATGGGGCTTCTTTCAGGTACTTCTTTAAACTCTCGTAGATGGCAAAACAGATGATGGTTTCCGAGATCCCGGCGTAGGAGGCGGTCAGCCCTCTGTAGAAGCCTCGGATGCCCTCGGTCTGGTACACGTACCGTGCACATTGGAGTGTGTTCATCTGCTTGGAGCCTCGCACTCTGCAGGAAGGAAACCAGCAGTAGGCCACTGAGCCACAGGTGATGGCCAAGCCCAGAGAAGGGACTTGAGAGGACAAGCTGTCTCCTGGCCTGGCCCACACAGGCCTTGTGTTGGCACTGCAGAGGTGCGTCTGAACCTCTGACCTGGCTCCCAGGGAGCGGATGGAGGTGGTGCTCACCACAGAGAAGCCCTCACTGCAGGTGGTCCGCACAGTCACAGCCACATGCAGATGGAAACAGGAGCTTTATACAGTGTGCACGATTAAAATGGTCACAACAGCAGTAAGACACAGGACACTGCTTCCAGTGGAAAGCAGGACAAAGTTATATGTAAAGTACAATTATGACACAAATATATGTAAGAAAATACTGTGAGTATAAGGTGCTTTTTTATCACTCTATTCTGCAAACGGTGTGAGGTGTGTGTACCCAGAATTCTCAGCCGGGTTTGGGAGGCTGAGGCAGGAGGATCAGCATGAGTTCAAGGACAACCAGCCTGGGCTACACAGTGAGATAAAGCCAAGCCTGAACTACAAAGCGAGACCCTGTCTCAAAAAACAATTAAGTATAAATGCTGAATTCTCATTTTATTATTTTTAAACTTAGTTCCTTCTACATTAACCCTTTCACAATAAAAGTTACCTAGAGTAAGGTGATGTTGAGTTATTTTTCTATAGCTGTCTCCGTGTCTCTGCCTTATAAGGAAAGTTAACTCTGAAATAGCCAATCTGCTTTTTGATGTTTCTTTTATACACAGCCCTTCTCTAGGACCAGCCTCCTCTGTCTGACTCACTGCAATACTATTTTATGGAATCCTCGGGGCTGGGGATTTAGCTCAGAGGTGCCGAGCCTGCCTGGCAAGCGCTAAGTCCTGAGTTTGATTTCCAGTACTGAAAAAAAAATGGAATTCAATGCTGCTGATTCTAAATTGCAAACTAAAGCCAGCAAGAGCTTTACACTGCACCGTGGAAATTGTGCCCTTGGCCTGAGCCACGTGCGGGCCTCAAGCCTCTCCACACACCTGTGCCCTCCGTGCCATATCTGTCAGCTCTCAAGGCTGGGTGCTGCTGCCGCCTCGGGCCCAGCCCCATCCCCTCTCCTCACCCGCTCCAGGGTTCCAGGGTTCCAGGGCACCTCAGGCCATGGCCCCACACTAGGCCGAAATTCTCTCTTTGCTGTGCGGCTGTGAGCTAGGAGGCTGGGGCCATGTCCTCTTGCCTGCGAACAAGTGTTCACTGCAGATGACATGACAGATGGGAAGAGTTCACCTGAACAAAACTCAAAAGTGCGCTGTGCCAGCGGCTAGGTAGAGGAGGATGCACAGAGAGGCTCTCCGCCAAAGGGGGCGCTCTGCTGCTGTACAGGAGTGACATCAGGGCGTCCACACAGCAGTGTGATACCCAGGACTGCTGGGGAAGGAGGTGAGGCTCGCAGATGTCGGCCCTGGCACAATTGGAGAGGAAGGAGGATTCCAGTGAGGACAGCATGCTCGGGGAGATGGGCACACTGGGACACAACAGAGTTTTCAGGCAAGTGCCAAGGGCTGCTGCATGCTCAGCCAAGGGGTTAAGAGTTGCCACCCCCAACAGCTGACGCTCACAGAAGGACTTCGGGGGTCTGTCCAGTCGGTCAGCCCCGGGCAATCAGAAGGCGCCTCAGGCAGTGTGGACTGGGAACCCTGGAGCCCCTGACCCACGCAGGGGAAAAGGAACTGAGGGCCCTCAGTGTCCTCCAGAGCCTTCTTGGCCCCTGCCGCTCCCTTTCTCTGAGGGAGTCGAAAGGCAGACTGGACTTGCTGGAGTCTGCAAGGCACATAATTCTAGACAACAGTGGTGCAGAGGTTCTTAGAATCCAAACTGAACCCTAATCTCTATGGAAACCAGCATGCCTTCAATTACAAATGTAGGTGACAGGCCATGGCAGTATTCCTAGTACCTGTGGCTTTGCACAAGGAAAACAATTGCCCAATCACATGACTTCAGGCACAAATATACAAAGTACTGTTTAGTGTGACCACTCTGAAGTTACAGGAACTGCTGACTGCCATTAGATATTGTTATTTAATGTAGAATTTTCCTTTTTAAAAATTCTTTTTGATACCGGGGATCAAACTCAGGTGCTTGTGCTTTCGAGGCAGGCACCAGAACCACTGAGCTAAATCCCTAGCCCTAAAAGTTCATTTTGGTGGGCTGGGGATTTAGCTCAGTGGTTTCGCCACCTGCTGCGCAAGCGTAAGCACCCGAGTTTGATCCCCGGTACCAAAAAACAAAACAAAACAAAACAAAAGTTCATTTCGGCTTGGGGAATTTTCCTTTTTTAAAAAAAACATTGTTATTTAACGTACTAAAGCATTACTGTATCTCAGGGTTTTTTGACATTGACAACTATTTCAATAACTGATTTCCACTGCTTTAAAAAAATTATTTTTTATTTTTTGGTACTGGGGATCAAACTTGGGACCTTGCACTTTCGAGGCAGGCGGCAGCACCACTGAGCTAAATCCCCGGCCCAAACAATTTTTTTTTAAAGCATATAGGGTTTACCAGAATAGCAAAGGAATCTACAGCACAAAAAGAGTTAACAACGTCTGGCTAGTGTTTCAGGGCAGATGTCCTGAGCATCTGAGGACCCTATTCAAATTACCCCAGGCCTGTAGGTGGCTACTGTTCTGCTTTTACTAGCCATCTCACTCAGGAAGCCAGGCCTTGCAGGATAGTCCCCAGCACCCTAGCTTGGTGGGGTCTGCAAAGAGCCACCAGAAAAGGCCATCTGAGAAAGCGATCAGGACCTCTGACAGGCCTTCCCTCTTCCTGTCTGTCACTTCTGTGGCTTCCACTCCCCACAATGTTTACAGCACAAACCTCAAAACAGGAGGAATTTCTGGGTGTGGTGGTGCCCGCCTCTAACCCCAGCCCTTGGGAGGCTGGGAGATCTGTAAGTTCAAGGCAAGCATGAGCTACCTAGTGAGACCCTGTCTCAAAAAGGGGGTGGGGAATAAAAAGGGGGGCGGGGGATGTAGCTCAGTGGCACAGTACCTGCCTGGCAAGTGTGAGGTCCTGCATTCAATCCCAAGTAGAAAAGAGAAAGACTTGGGCTGGGGATTTAGCTCAGTGGTTTCGCTGCCTGCTGTACAAGTGCAAGGACCCGAGTTTGATCCCTGGTACCAAAAAAAAAAAAAAAGAGAAAGACTCAAGGAACTTCTGTGTACTGTATGCTTAGACTGAGAAAAAAGAGGTAATGGCTAAGGACTCCTAGGCCTCACTCCATGGCTGTAACTGGGGGAAGAAAAAATTCCCAAGCACTCTTACACTAAGGAAGGAGCCACTGATCACTTACTTCTGCTCTAGCTGCATCCGAGTCTTGACCATCCATATAGGGTTCATTAAGGAATTTGTGACAAAAGCTGGAAGAGAAGAGCACCAGAAAAAAGCATCAGTGAACAGTGGCTGGTGATATTAAAGCTGCCTACACTAAAGTCAGGATTTCAGTGGCTTAGTGGAGATGAATGGCAGGAAGCAGTTCCTGTCTATGCAGCCCATGGAAGGAAGCGACACACCCCTGAAATGTTACACCTGCTGCTTTTGGTGGATCCCAGAGAAACTGCTCAACTTCCAGGAGCCTTAGACTTTCCAACCTCTAGGTGGTGCTGTCGGTGTCTCTGTCAATCCCAAGGAAGACCTGTCTAAAAACTCAATTTACAAGTTTCAGATCCAGAAATGATTTGTTTTTAAAACTTACTGATTTAATCCAAAAGTTATCATACATCTAACCTAGAATAAAGAAATTGAATGTCCATTCACCTGAATTCAGACTTAGAAACTTAAAAATCCGAACCTATACTTCAGGAACCTGAAGCTTTAAGACAGCCCTGTGTAATACAGGAGCCACTACTTGTGGCTTCTGCACCTCCATGCGCTCACTGGCAGTGCAGCGGCCTGAGCCCAACTCTCCTCTAATGGCCTTTGCCCTCCAGAGTCCTGGGGAAGCTGGTTAATGAGACACCAGGAAGACACTGGCTTCAAAAGCTCCCTCAAGGTCTGCTTTATTTACCCACAGTCCTTCTAAGTTTATTTGTAAAAGTTACAAAACTGGTTAATAGCTTTAGTGAAACAGACCTGCTTTGGAATGCTACATGTCCTTGTTAGAGTTAAGTTAGAGTTATTAAGTGAAATTTCTTTCTTCTGTGAAATAGCTTTGCTTAATGTGATTTTCTATTCAAGGTCTAGATATCAAACTATAAACATAGCTGGGTTGCTGATAATTTCGAGAATAACAAAGGCAGATGAAACTGGCATATACACCTTATACTGTGGCAGAAGTGGATATTTTTCTAAAATGCCAATTTAAATTCTCTACAACACTTTTTTTTTTTGGTACCAGGGATCGAACTCAGGACCTTGCACTGGCAAGGCAGATGTAGTGCCACTGAGCTAAATCCCCAGCCCCTACAACACTTTTTGACTTAAACGGACAGAGACAGAGGCTTCTTCTCAGCAGTCTACAAGTCCACCTTCTTGCTGAGCCCTCCTGGGTGGGAAGCAGAATGACTGGAGCCCTGGAAACACCTCCAATCCCTGAACCTCACTGTGCAACAACCAGCTGTTAGGTGTGCCCACCTGATGTGGGGTGGGTGGGAGGAACAAAGAAAGCAGCTCGGTATTAGAAATAACTTAGTGGAGAAAGCAGAGAGACATGAAAAACATTGATATTCCTTTAAAAGAAATAAAAGAAGCACAACACTCGCGGATAGCATGCAGAATATGTAAAGTGACAGGGAGAATTAAAGTTTGAGAGTGGTCAGAGAAAATGAAACCAAGTTACAAATTGTTCTACTGTATGAATTCTAACAAAGCTTTTGAAAAATGAGTTTAGGTGCAAAAGAAGCAGAAAGGTAATATCTAATTCCTGGCAGAAGGAACAAAGCGTGCTTTGGAAAGTGACAGCCTTTTTGTCACTCTCTAAGGTAACATACCTGCAGAACCAGCGGAGAAAATATGCACAGTATTGCTGTTAGGCACGAAAATGCCATTAAATTGCTCTTTGGCTTTGGAGTAACATGCAAAGTACACAGCCCTGTTAGAACAAAGAGAGACTGCTGTGAAGAAATCACTGTGGCAGTGTAAAATACACCCATCCTCTGCAACCTCTGACAAAGTTAGGAAACTAAGGTGGGTGGGTGCGTGGGAAAGAAGCCCACGGAACCAGAGCATGGCCTCCCCACGCTCACACCCACCCGCCACAGGCACCATCAGCGAGTGCTGGTCTGCCTTGCAGAAGTGACTCCGTGGTGACGGAAGTGTCCAGTGTAACTGAGGAAAATGAGATTTGGGCAAAACACACGCACGGTCCTTTTACAGTCTTCATTCTGGATAAATGCTACTCCCTTACGCTCCAACATACACTGTAACTTCCCATGTACATTTCTAAAACACATCGCACTTGTTCTGCCTCACACCACAGTCAACCGTAATCTGAGCTGTCTCTGTGGACGCAGGATCAGTGGCTGGTGAAAGGGGCTCCATCACCACCCCCCCCCGCCGCCTCTGGGCTCTTCCCTGTCCTCCCTCCTGTGGGGGCCAAAGTGTGGGCTGCCTGAGTCCCCTGCCACGAGGGCAAAGGGTTCTTCCCTAGAGCTGCTGGCCAGTAGAGCCGCTGCAGACTTCATTGCTCACCACAGGAGCTGGGCTACTGCAGAGAGAGCCTGAAGGCCTTTGTTTGGGGCCAGGCTCCTGTCCTAGGCTCCGACGGAGCAGACCAGAAAAATGGAGTCATCCATGCTCCTCTGTTATCTGAGCTTTTCAGAAATCAGGGTTAAGCCAGGAGTGGTGGTGAACACCTGTAATCCCAGCACTTGGGAGGCTGAGCCACAGGGTCCTGTGAGTTCAAGGCCAGCCTGAACTACACAGTGAGATGCTCTCAAAAAAAAGAAAAACAGGGCCGGGGATTTAGCTCAGTGGTTCTGGCGCCTGCCTCGAAAACGCAAGGACCTGAGTTTGATCCCTGGTACCAAAAAAAAAAAAAAGAAAAGAAAAGAAAAGAAAAGAAAAAAAAAGAACAACAAAAAGAAATCAGATTTAGAGAAATAATGGATTCTCCAAAAGGGTCAGCCTCCATTGGCAGGATACTTTATAATGGAGTGCCCTCTGCTTAACCCTGTGAACAAGTAACCTGTGTCAGCCAAGGATTTTCTATTGCTTTGGCTCCCTGTTTGCTCCTCACAAGGAAAGTAACTCTGCAGTGTCCACAGCACTTTCTGATCGTTGTTTACACTTCTCACAGTCCTTCTGTCTATAAACCAACTTTTCCTGCTCAGCTCACCACAATAATTTCTATTTATGGAACAGTGTTGCCTGATTCCAGCACTGAAACTGAATCAAACAATCTCTCTCACACAGACACACACACACACAGACACACACACACACACACACACACACACACACACACACACACACACACACACACACACACACACACACACACAGAGTTACCTTCTCTTTTCTGCAAAGACCGGATAAACTGTTATTGTATCTGCGAGCTCCAATGTGGAACCACTGGCTACAGGTGAGTATTAAGTAACTAAAACATGGCTAGTGAGACTGAGGATCTAAATCTTTAATTTTTATTAGCTGAAATTTTTAAAAAAACAAGTCCAAGTGACCAGCAGCTACTATAGTGTGACAATATAGCTCTATAAATTTAAATAGGCTTTAAAAAGAAATAAGGCATGTAAAAACAACAAAAATGAAGATGTCGTTTTTATAGACAGTAAAAGCTAGAAGGCTTCAGGAGGCTGAGGCAGGAAGACTGCCATGAGTTTGAGGCCAGCCTGGGCTACACAGTGGGTACAAGGCCAGCCTCAACTACATAACAAGACCTTGTCTCAAAAAAAACCCCAAACAAACCCCAAAATAGAAGCCTTTTTCATAACCCTCAGGTCAGTGTTTCCAAGTGCACACTGTAAGTGCAGGTCTGAGTGTGCCCGGAGTCTGCCCTAACACGTGGCCAGGCAGCACCTGGTGCTGACCACACGAATGCTGAGGGCAGCAAACGCTGACTTAAGGGATTACAGGTGATGCCGGCAGATTCATTTTCATGCTTAATGAAGCAGCCGGAATCTCTCTCCAACACACTGAAAACACCCTCAGCTAATCACTGTCTCCTGTGGGAATGCAGGCAGATCCAAGTAGGAGAAACAAAGGCCCCATGCTTACCTTGAGGGTGCAACTCCGACCAAGTTTGGACCCAAGCCTCTAAAAAGTGACCTTGGTCCCTCCTTCTCCAGGATCGACCTGAGCGACAAGAAAAGATACACCTTTAAAACCCCTTGAGGAAGGGCCGGGGATTTAGCTCAGTGGTTCTGGTGCCTGCCTCGAAAGCACAAGATCCCGAGTTTGATCCCCGGTACCAAAAAAACAAAAACAAAAACAAAAAACCCTTGAGGGAGCTAGGCCTACCTGCCCTGATGAGATGACGACCTCGGACCAGCTTCGAAAAATTCAGTGTTTAAGGGACCCCAGATTCTTACCTGGTCCTATTACAACACAGGACCAAAGGGCTGGAGAACACCATCTCATTAACACAGGAAAAGCACACTGTGAAACCACTAGACAGACACAATTTCAAAAGGCCTTTTCCCTTCTCTAGGCAGAAGCCAGATGTTCAGGGTTCATCTACACCCTGCTTATTAAGGTAGGATGAGCAGCTGGCCCTACAATGTCCTCAATTATAAAAAGAGCCCATGACAAAGAGGTTCACTGATTTCTCTGGATGCCATTTCTTTTGGGTTTACTCCTTATTTGTAACAATCCCACCTTCCAGATCTTTAGCTGTTGTAGTAGAGCCCTAAGCAGGAAAATAAGGACTAGAAAAGCCTAGAAAGTTTCAAGTTACTTAAAGCCAAAGCTCAAATTCAAAGATAACACTGTGACTCGTTTTTCTTTTTAACTTTTTACATAGCCTAAAGTTTACCATTTTAACCTTTTTTTAAAGGACAGGTCAGGGTGGCCTTGAATTTGTGATCCTCTTGCCTCAGTTGCCTGAGTGTTGAAACTGCAGGTGTGCAGGATCATGCCAGGCTCATTTTAACCATTTTTAGGGTACAGTTCATTAGGGACATGGACACTATCGTGTAACTGCCACCACCACCTACCTCCAGAACCTCACATTCTCCAGCACAAAGTGTCCCCATGAAACACTCCCACCCCTACTGCCCCTTGAGCCTGTGGCAGCCCTTCGAGAGCCTGTCTCTGTGTATTTGCCTGTTCTAGACACCTGCTATCAGTGGAGCCGCATCCTGTCCTCATGACTGGTGTGTTTCACTCGGCATGGTGCAAAGGTCAGTGTCAGAATCCCCTTCTTTTTGAAGGCGGGAGGAATGATATTCTGCTGCTGTCCATCCACCCATTGTCAATGGACACTTCCTTTATCTACTCATCCATCAGTAGCTACCCGAGTTGCTTCCAACTTCTGTCGTGAGCAACACTGTTATGAACTTGAGTGTACAAGCACAGGATCTGTTTGAGTCCCTGCTTCTTTTTCTTTGTTAGCGGGGATCAAACTCGGGTCCTTGCACTTGCGAGGCAGGCGGCGGAACCACTGAGCTAAATCCCCGGCCCCCTTGAGTGCCTGCTTTTAATTCTTTGAGGTACATTCTGAGAAGCAGGACTGCTTGATCACATGGTCATTCTGTTTAATTTTTTGAGAAGCTGCCATACTGTTTTCCACAGGCGTTATGACCATCAGACATTTCTACCAGCAACACACAAGAGTTCTGCTTTCTGCATAACTTCATCAGCATGCTTTAAAAAAGGTTTAAAATGGTTTTTGATTAAATGGACCCAGGAAATCCTAAAACGGTTGTATAAAAAATTCTCCACTCCTACAGAGGTCTTCAGGCTGGTTAAATTTATTCTTTCCAATAGCTCAGTTTCCCATTGGTAGTAAATAAAATTTACGTTGCTTTACTAGGGTTTCTAATTTAACCTCCATTTCTTACTGAGAATTTTTATTTGATAACTAGTATCTTCCACCTGACAGGATTATAATCTGATCCAGACCACAAACAGTCACATCTAGTTCCTCTTTAACCTTCAATATGACTCTCTGGAGGTCAGAGTGAAAGGTCTTTATAGGGCCAGGGATTTAGCTCAGTGGTGGCACTGCCTGCCTGGCAAGTGCAAGGTTCGATCCCCGGTATCAAAAGACAAAAAAAGATAAAAACGGTCTTTATGGTTTTGTTTTTGTTTTTTCCTAGTACCAGGGATCAAACTCAGGACCTTGTGCTTGCCAGGCAGTTGCAGTGCCACTGAGCTAAATTACCAGCCCTTAAAAGGTCTTTATGTTGACAATGCTCCTGTAAAGCTAACAGTAAAGTGAATCTTATGAACTATCACTTCCACGTTTCCCATGGAGAAAATGTTTCCAAAACCAAGCAGAAACTTCAGGTGCAGGAGGGGAGCAGCTGCTGTTCTTTCTGTGGCATAGGGGGTGGTCATGGTACCGTCCTCTGCTGCCAGAGCTCTCTCCTGCCTCAGAGCACTGTGCAGCCTTCCACACTCTGCGTGCCCTAAATGTGCAACTCTGAATCTTAGCTTCCTTTCTCATTCTGAATGTTCATTTTTCAATTGGTTGAAATACAGAATATTTATACCTTTAAGAGCCTTCCTAAGGAACAGCAGGCCAGGAAATACACAAGAAAAAGGTATCTGGATTAGAAAAGAGAAAGGGAACCTCTCCATTCACAGATAGAATGATCTTATGTTGAAATACAAAGGAATTCACTTAAAAATTACTATAATAAGCCCTGCAAGGTTACAGGAAACAAGATCAATATATAAAAAGTGTATTTCTACACAGTAGCAAGAACCAATCTGAAAATGAAATTGAAAAAATAATTCCATTTGGGGCACATGTCTTTAGTCTCAGCTATTTGGAAGGCTGAGGTAGGAGGATGCCTTGAGTCTAGGAGTTCAAGGCCAGTCTAAGCAACACAGTAAGTCTTCATCGGGGGAAAGAAAAATATCCAAACAAATAAAAACCAATACCATTTACAATAGCACCAAAAAGAAGAGAACACATATCCAGAGAGACGTGAGCTAGATAAGCAGTTCCCAAGGGCTGGAGGGAGAATGGGGGAACAATTACTAATGGGTACACATTTCTTTTCGGGGGCCATGAAAATGTCCTGGAAGTAGTGGTGATGGTCACTAACTCTGAAATGTTAAAACCCTCCAAATTCTATACTTTAATACAATGAATTTTAAGGTATATAAATCTCGATAAAGCCATCATAATTTTAAAAGTGGTAAGCTAGACCTCCATTCCATGTATGTTAAAAATTACTCTACATAAGGGCTGGAGATTTAGCTCATTGGCACCATGCCTGCCTCACAAGTGCAACATTCTGAGTTCGGTCCCTGGTACCAAGATAAATAAATACATACATACAGTAATATCTCAGTTCAAAATTGCTCTAAAATATTAGGAGCAGTCTTTTCTAAGATCTTTTCCTTACCTGCAGGCATAAACCCAGGCACTTTTTTTTGTTTTTGTTTTTTGTTTTTTTGGTACCAGGGATTGAACTCAGGACCTTGAGTGTGCAAGGCAGGCGCAGCACCACTGAGCTAAATCCCCGGGCCTATTTGTTTCATTTTTTTGAGACAGGATCTTCCTTTGTAGTGCAGTTTCACCTTGAACTCACTATGTAGCTCAAGCTGGCCTCAAACTCATGGCAACCTTCCTGCCTCAGCCTCCTGAGTGTTGAGAATACAGGTGTGTGCCACAACACCTGGCCACAGGCAGTTTTAAGTGAGCCAAGACACTCCAAGTGTGTAGCCCAGACTAACCTGCTGGCCAAGCACAGGAGAAGGCCTGTCTCCCTACAAGGGGAGCAGATGTTTCATTTTTCTCCACTGTATTTGGGGAAGGTCAAAGCAATGAGTTTAAAGTAACCACACAACGGGATGTTATTCAACAAAAAAAAGGAGGAAGTACTGACACACATGGTGTGTAAGGAGGGTCTGAAGAAAATCAGGCTAAGTGAAAAAAGCCAGGTACATGAAGATACATACATGATATTACTTAGATGAAATGGAGAGAAGAGACAAATCCATAGAGACAGGAAGCAGGTTAGTGGGGTGGCTGCCTCGGGCTGGGGAACAAGGGTGGGAATGACTGCAAACAGGTAAAAGGGTTTCTTTTAGTGGGGATGAAAATGTTCTAAAATTAAATTAAATTGTGGTAACAGTTGCACAAAACTCTGTGAACATACTAAAAGCAAGTGAACTATATGCTTTTTGTTCCCTCGTCTAAGAGATGAGGTCTCCCTATGATGTCCAGGTGAGCCCAGAACTTCTGGGCTCAAGTGATCATTCTGCCTCAGCCTCCTGAGTAGCCTGGACTAAATCAAATGCTTTTCACAGATCAGTGATACAATCCGAAAATAGATTGTGGGATACTTAACAAGTAGTACAGTATATGATATGAAATCTCTTAACTGGGCACGGCGGCACTTACCAGCAATCCCGGGCACTTTAGGAGGCTGACGCAAGAGGGTCCCAAGTTTGAGCCCAGCTTGGACAACTTGGCAAGACCGTGTCTCAAAATGAAGAAATCAAAGCAAATCAAAAGTTCTTTTTAAAAATCTTACTACAGATCATAAAAATACCAGGCCCATAGTTTAAACCCATGAGGTTATAAAAAGCAGGAGAGAGGGTAAACACAATTCTTGGGACCCCATAAACACAGTGCTTCAGAATGAAATTCCTAGAGTCCCGTGAGTATCCACATTGGTCTGAAGTACGCCATCTGGCTCTGGACAGAGCATGAGAACTAGATGTTTTCAAGTCAAAATACTTTTACCATCTTTCTCAAAGCAGTGTTTTCAAAGGGCCAAGCTCTCTGAACAAGCGCTTCTCTCCACTCTCTGGCGCACAGGCCTCATAGAGATTTCCAAGTGCCAACTAATTCCGTGTGACAATCTTCAGGCTGAGATGTCAGCTGCAGTCCCCAGCACCGCATGCCGAGCAGCCCCGGGAGCCCTCGGAGGCCATCACAGGAATCTCGGGCCCAGGACCCGGAGCTGCTCATTCATTATGCAGCTGGGACTGCATGTCCTCGAGTGACTCCCTGAGCTGAGGTGGGACGGTCGCCACAGCGACATATTAAGCCTGGCACGGAGTCAGTGTGTTGCATAACCTGACTCTAATGGAGCTGGCTGTTCACAGCTCTCCTCAGGCACAGGCTTTGGCTATAAACGGTGCCCTCGGCCCAGGGATGGCACAGGGGCACCAGGCTGCCCTCACCAGTCAGCCCCACTCGTCCTGGGACAGAAGCTGGGACCTGGGCTGCATTTCTGTTTCCTCACCAGAGCTGGGGCACAAGATGCAGACCTGCAACTGAGCACTGGTCTGCACACGGCAGGCTTTCAGAGACCCTGACACTCGGGACTGCTCGGATCAGGGAGAACTCGGAAAGGCAAACACTAATGTTATGCCACAGCAGTTTAAAAGACAGGAGTTCTGTTAAAGAAAAAATTAGGCCAAAAGACTTTTTTAAAAAGCAGATACCTGAAACAAACATTATTATTCTTTTTTTTATAAACATTATTATTCTTGTAAATTTAATAATGAGAGCCTGAATTTAACATCTTGCTTTTTCTTTTTACCTCACAATATTCAAAGGACAATGGAGATTATTTCTTCTCTGACCGGTTAGTCTGAGACACTGGCACACAATGATTTGTATTTTGAAAATAAACTTCCTGTAAATAAACTCTGTCTGACAAATCTCTTAAAGCAGCACTCTCTGAAAGAGTATTCAAGTAACAAGCAGCAGAGGTTTAGACAGACGACTGGGCTTTTATTTATTTTTTGAGACAGGGTCTCTCCATGTAGTTCAGGCTGGACTTAAACTCGCTATGTAGCCCAGGCTGGTCTCGAACTGGCGCTGATCCCCCTGCCTCAGTCTCCCGAGCACTGGTATTACAGGTGTGCACCACGGGCCAGGGTCCAGGCTTTTACTGTACAAACGTGGACAGAAGCCGTGATGGGCTCTTTGGTAAGAAGGCCTGGCTGTCAGCCTGCTGGCAGAGTCCGCATGCAGAGTCTCTGCAGACCTTTGCCCCTGCCTTGGCCCAGGGCTGACAGCATAGGCCAGGCAAGGGGCAGACTCTGCTTTCAGGGCTTGGCCACAGGAGGCAGCAGGTCTCTAGCTGTCTGCTAAGGCTAGGGAACATGATACTCACTCCTCTTCTGCCATGCCACCAAGAAACTTGGTCACCGTCTCACGTTTCAAAAGCACAGAAAGCTGGGTGTGGGGGTGCACACCTGTGACACCAGCACTCAGGAGGCTGAGGCAGGAGGATCACTGTGAGTTTGAGGCCAGCCTGGGCTATGCAGTAAGACCCTGTGTCATGCACACCCCCCCCGAAAAAAAAGCACAGAAAGCACCTCCCATGGGGACAGCAGCCAATACTTATTTACGTGTGTGTGTGTGTGTGTGTGTGTGTGTGTGGCGCTGTTAGCCCTTTCCATGCCCTGCCTACAGCCCCGCCCTAATCTGTTCAGACACTGTGCTGTGGTGACACTCGAGCTGCTGGGTGCCAACTCAGTGATCAGCACAGACAAGTGCCCCCCCAAGGGGGCTGGGGGTGCACTGAAAGGAGTAAAGCAAACTGCTGCCCGGCCGGGGCCAAGTGCTGGGGAGAGCCTGTAGAAGGCAGGCACGGAGTGGGGTCCAGTTTAACGCGGGGACACTGCAGGGCCTTTCTGCAAAGGTGACAAAGCCAGCAGACCGTGTGCAGTAGAAGGACCTGCAGAGGTGGGAAACACTCTGGCCTTTTAAGGAGCAAGGCATCTGGAGGGCGAGAGGGGGAACAGAGCCGAAGGTGCAGCCCCCAGCAGGCTTCGGGGACAGGGACGGCGAGAGCTAAGTCTCAGGCAGGGCATGAGGGGCCCAGTGCAGTGACACAGGGGACAGGACAGAGCCACAGGACAGCAGCAGGGAGGCAGGCGCAGGGCCAGCTTCCGCATGGACTCTGAAGGTGGAGTCCTCAATGAGCTTTGGGGTTGGGAGAAAACCCGAAGACCCCCTAGGCCCTGGGTCTGCATGGCTGCCAGTTGCTCCAGCTGAGCCACGACAGCGCAGTGGGGCCAGGACTTTGCTGTGACCTGTTGTGTGGCTCTGCTATCACACGGGTGAGCAGGAGAGAAGCTATCACATACTGGTGGTGTCTACAGCCACCAGACCCAGGGCCATCACCAGGGAGCGGCTGCTGCTCAGTGGGGAGCTCTGAGCCCGGGACCCTCCAGCAGCAGACATAGCAAAGAAGCAGCTGAGGTGCTGGTCCAGGACACAGTCCTGGTGTCTCTGAGCCGGAAGGCCCACAACTCCATGGCCAGCACCAGAAAGACGAGGCAGCTCAGCCTCCAGTCTGGGGCTCTTTTGGTGATGGTTTTTTTTTTATTCTACCCTTGGCTGCTCCAAATAAGTCAGCCACACATCCAACATGACTTGGGTATGCTCTTTCCTTCTAATCTGCACAGGGTTAACAGCAGGCCTCAGTGCTGATCTGTTGAGGGTGTTGTGAAAAACCCAAGAAATACATGGTACTATGTGCAAGTAATCTTTTAAAACTGGGCCTGGGGCTGGGGATTTAGCTCAGTGGTTCCACCGCCTGCCTCGAAAGCTAAGGATCAGAGTTCAATCCCCGGTACCAAAAAAAAAACAAAACAAAACTGGGCCTGGTGGCTCATGCCTGTAATCCCAGCACTCGGAAGGCTGAGGCAGGAGGACTGAAAAGCTGCCTCCATAGCTCCCAGCTTGTATGTTTCCGTGCCTGTCCCTACCCTCCTGATCCTGAGTCTCCCCAGCCCCACCCTCTTAGTATTTAACTTAAAAACTGAGTCCCCTGGACTCTCCGGAAGGCCTCCCTCTCCCAAGTGAACTTCACTTCTCACGTGGAACCTGGCGCCCAGCAGGCTGTACCCAGCTTAGTGTGACATGACACCTTCGGTAGGTGTGCTCACAGAGAAAACGTGCTTGGAGATAAGCAGGCGCTCAGTCCCTTCTCTACATCGGCACCCAGTGTGTGGTCCCTAGGACAGGGCCTCTCCCTCACTGCTTCCTGCCCCAGTGGTCCTCAGCTGCATGTCCTTCCCGGGAAACCACGCCTTTCTTGAACACATCTTCCCTTCCCGAGGGAACATTGCAGTCTGAGTACTGCGCTGAGTTGAATTCAACTCCTATTTACTAAGCATCCCTTTTAAAGTAGGTCCTAAGCTAAAAATCAGACTGCCCAGTGCTCTTCTGAATTTTGAAATTCCGAGGTGGTACTAGGGACGGAGCTCAGGGGCACTCCACCACTGAGCTATGTCCCTATCCCTTTTTATGTATTTTTGTTTGTTTTTTTGAGACAGGGTCTCACTATGCCATTCAGGCTGGCCTTGAACTCACCATGTAGCCCAGGTTGACCTCGAACTCAAAGAGATCCTCTTGCCTCAGCCTCCCAAGTGCTGGCATCCCAGGTGTGCGCCACCACACCTGGCTCCTTACTTTTATTTTGAGACAGGATCTCACTAATTTGCCTGGACAGAACTCAAATGTGTGACTCTCCTGCCTGGGCCTCTCTCACTGCCATGATCACAGGCATGTGCTACTGTGCCCAGATGCTCTTCTGAGTATTTTCATTTTGCTTTAACCTTAAAGATCAATAGGCTAAACTCAACTTAGGAATACTGAGCTACTTTGTAAACAAAATGAGGTATTTTTCCTGCAGTGAAAATAATAAATGGGTAGGCAGCCTAAATATAAAGCAGAAAACTTTCCCATAAATTCACAATTATTTCCAAATAAACAGTAAAAACACATTTCATTTCTGTATTACTTCCTCTTAAAGTGGTCGAAACCTTTGTCTTATCCAATATAAGTCTTTACCACTCCTTATTCTCTTTGCAGCCCTCAGAGATTTGAGGAAGAACTGCAGCACAGGTTCTGGGTTTGCTCTGCATTCAGCTTACTCAACTGTCCCAGGGTGTCGGTGGGTCATGCACACAGCCCCACCCCTGCCCAGGAACCTGGTCTGAGGCAGAAGTGCTGGGAAGAAGCCTCGCCCTTCAGTTTTCCCAGTGTGGAGGCTGTGGAGGGCTCCGGAGGCCTTGGCTGCTCCCCAGGAGGGGCGGGGCAGGGCAGGGCGGCCATGTGGCGGCAGGGACAGCACAGGGCTGAACTTACTTGAGAACCTGCAGGAGCCCAGGTGTCACGGAGGCTGGTCTCACCACCCCGGCCCCGCTGATGGTCCCCAGGTGAACTTGTGGGTAATAGACAGTCCGCAGAGCCAGCCGCGAGGACTGCAGCCTGGTCTTGATGACTTCCAGTGGACACGTGAAGATGGCACCGATTGTGCCCCCACACCTGCAAGACAGGACGCCTCAGGTCAGGATGCAGACCCAACCCCCAGCTGGCAGAGCGCAGAAAGGGACATGGTTCACTTAGCAACGCTCAGACCCGTGCTCAGGGAGGTGTAAGTAAAAAAAAGGTGAAATTCCAGACCCAGAGAGAGTCATGTCACACATGCTTCTGTGTGAGTCCTGCCCCCACTCCCGTGTGGTGGTGCCTGGCGGTCCTGTGTGTGCATAAAGCAGTTTCCTCCCGTTGGGACACCAGGCCATTTCCCATCTCCCTGTCATGCTGCAGTGGATGTTCTAGAAAGACACCTTTGCACGCCCTAACCAAACTCAGCTAACGCTGCTGCCTGGGAAACCCCTGCTCACCTTTACTCAAGAACAGGTGGGGCTGCACTGAAAACCAAAGCTTACTGTTTCCTCAGTCTCGCTGCTCTTCACAATGAACGGATGGGCAAAGCTACAATCTTACTAAACACTTTTCTTCAGGACAACTCAACTTACTTATCCTAAAAACCGACTTCCGTCTTCTCTTACACACATCCAGGAAATCACATTTGATGGTTAGTTGTAAGGAACTGTGCCACATACCATCTAATGTCACCGTCCGCATTGCCAGGAATGGGATGGAAAACACTGAGCTACAGTGAGGCGGGTCCTTGAGGTCAGGACCAGGGGTCTTACTCATCTCTGCATCCCTGGATCAGGACAAGGATTCTCGCTCAGCCAAGGGTTATTCAGCAGAGACCTCCTGGAGGACGCTGTCAAGGCATGTAAATGTGTGCTCCTGACCTACGGCCTGCTATCTCACACCAGACCGGAGCCCTTCTTGGGGCTGTGCATCTGTCCATCCGTCGGTCCGTCCATCCCTGCACTTAGTGACAGTGTAGCGCCTGGCACATACAGGAGTTCAATCAACATGATCTGGTATCAGCAGCTCTAGCCAGGAAACGGAAGACCAGGAAGCAGCAGTCTGCCATTGCAGAACATTTATTCAGCCCTCTCATGCCACTGGATGTCAGTGTTGGAAACCTGGAACCAAAGCCAGCACCTCCCACAGGCTAAGGTAATGGATGAATGAAAATCTCTGTGCAGAATTTAAAAAGAGAGACTGGAGTTCTGCCTAGCACGAAGCAGTGTCACAGGTGGGCCCTGGATGTGAGCTGCTTAGTGACAGCACTTCAAATGCCAGCCGCTGAATGGCTGCTCAGTGTCCAGCACCCAGCTCTCCAGCAGTCACTGCGGTGGTAGGGGCCACTGCCAATCCCAGCATATAACAGGCGTCTGTGAGGCAGGACAGACAAAAAGTGCCAATGGGGAGGGGTAAGAGCAGGAAAATCTGCTTCAAGATCATAATTTATGCCAAGTTGAGCTGTTTATCTACTAGACAGTATTTTTTAAACTGTTAGCCAAAGCCCATCAATCATGAAAGCAGTTCAGGGATTAAAATTA
Source organism: Heterocephalus glaber (assembly GCF_053883595.1). NCBI lineage: Eukaryota > Metazoa > Chordata > Mammalia > Rodentia > Bathyergidae > Heterocephalus > Heterocephalus glaber. The sequence goes on along the minus strand of NW_028258299.1, from coordinate 5,788,298 downwards.
GAACCAGAAGGTCTCACTGAGGATACAGACAGATCTTCCCTCTTTTAAGGACCGCATTCCATGTACTGGTCACTAAGTGAGGAACTGTGTTAGTACGTGCAATACCGTATTCAGAACACAGAAGCAGTCCAGGGAAACTCCCACTTGGTGACTGCATCTGTTCACCTGACTCTTACATGCAGCACTGTCGTGGGTAACAGAACACAGAACTGCAGGACTGTACTGTACAGAACAGTCACCAAGAATTACAGTGTTGTGTAAACAAGGTGTGCCGTGCCAAAATGACAGAGGCGCTGTAAACAAGGTGTGCAGGACCGTACAAAAGAAAAGACGGTTGGAAGTCTGAGCAGGGTGCCTTAGCCATGAGTCCAAACAGTCATTAATCAGGTACAGCGTGTCGTTAAGTGAGAGCTATCTGCACTTATTCAAAGTGACAAAGTGTTCAATCCAAAACCCAAATCCAGATGCTGTCTCCAAACCCTAAGTCATTTCCACCATCCAAGGGACCCGTTTTTGCAGTGTTACAGAAAGACAGCAATTGCTGCATACAGAGAGTTATACGCGGTTTAGTTAGCTGATTTAACACACAAAGAACGGAAAATTGCTGATGTCTAGGTCTTTTAAACTCCAGTAGGAAACCTGTGATCAAGAGGAATTGGGAGCCTCACTTGACACTGGTTGGCACGATCAGCATTAAGCAGCAGAATGCATATAAAGAAACAGGACAGGGCCGGGGATTTAGCTCAGTGGTTTCGTTGCCTGCCTAGCAAGCTCAAGGACCCAAGTTTGATCCCCGGTACAAAAAAAAAAAAAGAAACAGGACATAATGGGGAGTGTTTTTAAAAGGAGGTTAAAAAAAACCCCTAACTTTCTAACCCATGTCTATTCATACACAATAAATCACTCTTATCTATTATAATACTAACCACTTGCTTTAAAAATATAACACCAAGCCGGTTGTGGTGGTGCATATCTGTAATCCCAGCACTCCAGAAGGCTGAGGCAGGAGGATGGCATGTTTGCGCCCAGTTGGGGCAACTTAGTGAGACCGTGTCAGAAAATAAAGAAAACAGAAAAACACCAGGGATGTAGCTCTGGATGAGGCCCTAGATTTGATCCCCCGTACTGAGGCACGGGGATACACACATATCAACTCCAGGTCAGTTTCTGGGTAATTCTTTCATCAGCAAGGCAACAAGTTCAAAGCCAGGACCAACAAACCACCTTTGCACTGGCGGAAGTCAGGTGCACTCCTCACTCTTACCGACCGCCATCCAAATCCATGCCATCGATTGGACCATGACTGGCGGGAACTGGCCAACAAAGCTGCCTTTCCGACAGCGAGTGGCCACTCTGAGGGCGGCAGGTCCCGGTCACTAATTCCCTGGTCACCATGCTGTACAGGACGACCAGGGTGGAAGGAGGTGGTGGGGAAGAGCCCGGGCTTTTGGGCCACGTCCCCTGGTGAACAGGGTGCTAGAAGGTGCCTTATTTCAAGGACAGGGGACGCAGCAGAACAAAGAGCCAGGCGGCGCTGCCACCCAACACTGCAGCTGAGGAGTAGGACTGAAACTGAGCTGGGCTCAACAGGCAAGCCCCTCGTTCCTGCTAGAAGAAAACCCCTAGATGTAAACTGCCCACAGGATGTTTCTGAGCCATGAGGCTGTGTCAGACACATCGTCATTAAATACCTTTAATTAGAAATAACAAGCTCTGATAGTAAACTAACATTTCCAAGCCGGTCAGTGGCTCATGCCTGTCATCCCAGCACTTGGGAGGCTGAGGCAGGAGTTCAAGGCCAGCCTGAACTACATAGCAACCCTGTCTCAAAAACTCATAAGACCAAAAGCAAAACAAAGCAATGATAAACTAACATTTCCAAAGAAGAGCCTTTCTGAAATCTAAAGCATTTCCTAGTAGAATGTTTCAAGTATCTTTCAACTCAGCTGGGAGCAGTAGTGCATACCCATAATCCCAGCATTCAAGAGGCTGAGGTAAGAGGATCACTGCAAGTGCAAAGCCAGTCTGGGCTACACAGTGAGTTCAAGGCCAGCCTGAGACTGGGAGTCCTTGTCTCCCAGTCTAGGGTGAGGGCCCCCCCAATCTATATTATATAAATATATGTCAGTTTGACAATTTATGAATCAAAATGCAGAAGGCATTCATTTTTCTAAAGAGATATGAAGATGAAATACTGACTCATCTGCACTGGCCTTCCAGAGGTTTCTAAAGCTATAACCATAAGGGTGGGGCATGTGCTTAGCCTGTCTGAGGCCCTGGGTTCAACCCTGGGTGTCACACACAGAAATCAATCACAAATAATTTTTCAAAAAATATTCAAGTCCAGAGCACTGAAGATGACAACACATTACATCGTTTGCAGAGAAAACGTTCCTGACATTCTGGACTCTGTGCACACACACGGCACCTGGCTTGGAGCCCCAGGAAGCAGCTCTGCTGAGGCCGGGTCCTACAGTCTGGACGCAGCTTCCCCGGAGTGTGACGCAGACGGGCAGACATCCCTGCTGCCTCCTCTCAGCTGTGCTCTGCCGAATCCCCTGCTCTCACTGCATCGCGGACAGACTGGTCACGTTCAGCCCACTGCCCACCTCCCTCTGCCACTGCCAGACAGACCTGTGACGTGAGCGGACTCAGCCTGCTCTGTCACTTCCTCTGCCTTTCTGCTGAGGCTCTTTGGGCTTGGGGATGGGTCATGTGACCAGCCCTTGCCTGGGGTGGGTCCCTCTGGCTGTGTGCTGTATTAGGGGCCCTGGGGAATGCTGGGATTTCAGTATGGACAGAGGTTGCCCTCGTCCTCCCATGGGTCCCCACAGAGCACCATCCCCAAGTTCCTGTCTGCTTTCCTGGGGACCTCGAGGCCATCTAGGTGCCCTCCCTTGCTCTGACCCACATGCTCCTCAACACTGAGGCAGGGTGGCCACTGGCCTTCCTGTGCCCTCCAAGAGCCAGCGAGACTGGCCTGGGGCTGGAAGTCCCCGCATCCCTCCCCAGATCCTTTGAGTCCTGCAGGCGACGAGGCAGCAACCCCGCCCAACCCGGCCCCAGAGAAGCTTCCAGACTCTCAGCCTGACAGTCTGCAGCCCAAGCTGTTAGGGGCTAGAGCGGGGACAGTAAGATCCCCTCAGCACACCCAAGACCTGGTGAGGACAGCCACAGCCTTTCTTCTTGTGAGCAGTCAGGGTCCTGGAGGCACAGGTGGCCACACTCACATTCACTCCCTAATGACACAGAGCTCCACCTGACGGGACAGCGATATGCTAGACCATACCCTCAGAGTGGGGGCATCCTCCACGAGACCTGCATGAAAATCCCCTGGTGTACAGCAAGGAAATATTACAGAGAAACTTGAACTTACTGCGATCCTCCTGCCTCAGCCCTGCCAAGTGCTGGGACTACAGGTATGCACCACCACACCCTGTGGTGTGGAGGTTTTACATGTATAAAATAGCATGATATAATTATACATGGAGAGATGCACAAACATCTTAATAATAGGGCACTGCTGCGTAAGGGCAAGGACCCGAGTTCGATCCTTGCTACCAAAAAAACCCAAACAAACTTGAAGTCCATTCTAGACCAGTGGTTCCTTGCCTGGGCATTTTGCCCCTATGCCCAGTGACATCCTGCAGTGTCTGAAGACTTTTTGGCTACTGAAATGGAGTGGGGGCTGTAGCCAGCACAGGCCCCTCCAAACACGCCTCTCAGGGCCCCAGGTGGACACTGGTCTGGAGGCAGTGAAACCAGGGCTGGGCACCTGCTCCCTTCACCCTCTGTCTTGACCAGACCCTGGTTTCTTATGCCACCCAGGGCAGCTGGGAAGACGCCTGGGTCTAGTTCCAGCTTCGACTCACTTAAGCCCAGCCAGAGTGAAAGCCACTGTGCCATGCTCTGTTCAGGCCAGGGCGCGTGACCCGTCAGAGATGCAGCACCTGTTCCTGAGCAGGGACTGGTTCAAAGGTGGGCGCACCCAAGCTGCCACTTGGAGTGAAACCCAAGACCTGCTCAGGGAGCAGACAGACACAGGGGCTGTGGGGAACCTCGATGGGTCGGGCAGACACCAAAGCCAGCTTCCAGCAGCTGCAGACAGGTCCCTCAGGGACACTGGTGAGCTGAGCAGATCAGCCCTCCCCGAAGCCTGTTCTGGCAGGGAGTGATTTTTTTTTTTTTTTTTTTAAGGCTAAAGGGTTTATTTAGCTCACAGTTTGTAGAAGTTTCAGTCCATAATCAGCTGGCTCCAAGACACAGTGGCACAAGGCAGAGAGGCATCACAGAGGAGAAACAGTTCATGGCACCCACAAAAGCCAAGTGATTCTTACTACAACCCAAAAGGCTCCTATGAAACCCCAGTCAAATGTACGCCTGTCTTTTTCAAGAAGGCACTTCGTGTGCTACTATTGCAGCTAACCTTGCATCGAGCTAGGGAGTCATGTTTGTAGTAGGGCATGTTTCCACCAGCCAGGAGGAAACTTCCGGGACATTAATTCAATCCACCCCTGGAGGATACTGCTCTGTTACTGCTGCCAAAGTCCAGGGAAAGCTCTGGGACACTGTCTCCGTGAAAACTGCCAAAAGGTTGGAGAGGGCAGCGGAGAAGCAGAGAGGGTGCGGTGACTACATGACACGTAGAGGAGCTGGCACGGGAGAGCTCCACCCGGCAAACACAACCCCAAACCATTACCTGCATTTGTTCGCTGCTGTTTCTCTACCGTCTCTCATTTTCCTCTCCAGAACAGGTGCCGTGTGTACTACACAGAGGCCCATCTGACCCACCTGCACTGGTGGGTTTCTCCCCGTGGAGGAGCCGCTTGTCCTGCAGTTCACTGCCCAGCAATGTTGCACCATCACTGCTACAACCCATACACTGGGCTTTCCCACCATTTTCACGTGGTCACACAGAGCTACATACAAATTTTAAATTATGTACACAGGCTTTACCTTTCATCTCTTAGTTTCAAATAACCAGGACAATGGTTAAAACCTGAGTTTTCAACAAAAACCTGTTTCCTGTGCATACGCTCACATTAGGCACCAAGATCAAGGCTAATGTGCTCTTTGTTACAAGAACTGTTGCCCAGCTGGTGGCAAACCGACTTCCACACACACAGCTTGTACCTTTGTACAAAATGAGCCCTGCCCATGGTGATGCTGCCAGGCACCCACAATCCTGCTCACCTTCAGAGCTGCAGTCATCTGTCCTTCCATCTGCTTCTTCTGTCGCTCCTACTTGAAAAAGTTACTTTTCTGTATACACCATAATTTTCTGGGAAGTTTTTATTTCAATACTGTGCATGAGATTTTGAGGACACAAATTCTATATTCACTCAAAATGTAATAGGTTTTTATGTAGCTAGTTCTTCAAACGCTATTTCCTGTATTTCACTTCATTTGGAAAGAAAATTTAAAATAGCACTGCAAACGAATAAGTACTTTCTGAACCTGAGGAGAGTCTTATCTTTCACAAATAGACAAATGCAAATTAACATTACCTTATGCCAATATAGTTTTAGCAGATCTTAACAAGGAACCAACTTTAGGGCCAGGGATTTAGCTCAGTGGTGCTGCCACCTGCCTTGCAAGCACAAGGTCCCAAATTTGATCCCTGGTACCAAAAAAAAAAAGAACCAATTTTGCAATTCACAAATAATCCAAGCACTGCTTCTCTACCTGGGATGACTTAGGCCACATTAATCTACACCTCTGGTAAGATGAATGAGACCTTTCTTTCACTTAATCAATCACTTAACGCCTTCCTCCTGAAGCTTCCATTCTACTGGGAATTTCCTACCCAAATACCACAAAATTTAAAAAAAATATCCGTAACATATATGAATACACTGGAAGAAATCAAAGTCAATTTATATTCATAGCAGTATATACAAGCACTTCTAGATAGCACTACACTCAAATTATGCACACCCTATATTTATCAAAAATTCTTTAAGCATTTCAAATAAGCCTTGTACCTCTTCTACACCGTTCCTCTAGAAAACAGATCAACTTGAACCACCTCTGTATTCCCTCAGGCCTCAGTGTAACTTCTGGCTGCTACAGATTTCATTGTGGGGACAAACAGCACCACAGTGTACCTAGTGACCACTCCACAATGGGGAAGCGCTGAATTCTGAACCGGTTGGATTCCACACTTAAGACCCTGAAGATAAACCATGTTTCCTGTTAAATACATTTTAAAGGCTGTGTAAGTGTATTTGATGACAAAACAAAACTCATGCCATAGAAATAAGACTCAAAACATTTAGTCCAGATTGTCAACATCTAAATCGACCTCCGTTCAGTCCAGCTATTTTGGGGGCTGAGCAAATCTCCTAGGACTGTGCTGCAGGTGAAGGGTGTCACTAACCCTAGGACAAGCAAAATCTCTATAGTTTTTGTCTGTTTGTTTGTTTTGCAGTGCTGGGAATCAAGCCCCTTGTGCCTGCTAAGCAAGTGCTCCACTACTGAGCTGCACCTTCCAGCTCAAGTCCTTTGGCAAAGGGGCATTTCAGAGCATTTCAGTGTGTGTGTGTGTGTGTGTCTGTCTGCCTCTCTCTCAACAGGGTCTTGCTATGTAGCCCAGGCTGGCCTTGAACTCACAGTGATTCTCCTCCCTCAGCCTCCTGAGTATTAGGATCACAAGTGTGCACCACCACATGTGGATTTCCAGCATTTTTCTTGATGAGATGTTTGAAAAGCAGAAAAGGAAGGATACTTTGACACTTTTTTGTTTTGACAATGCTACCCAGATATGGGAAGAAAGCAGAAATCCTACGGGTACCCAACACAAACATCAAATGAAGGCCACTGACTCATGCAGAAGCAGCCACTCTGAGAGACTCAGGACTGAGCTGGGACCCAGGGCCTTAAGAATGCCTGACTCAGCAACTGCACTTCTGCTGGTTACCCAAAGGGAATAAAGAACATGTGCACAGGTAAGTCATTTCCAATGACTGAAAACAACAGTGCTGGGAGACCACAAAGAAATGTCCTCAGACTCAATGAGGAAGCCCCGAGTACAGTACTCCTGCCACTGGGCTAAGACCGCATTTAGCTTCTCCCAGCCTGGCACTGACCAGGACAGGACAAATGCAGATCAGATGATAAACCTCACTCAGAGATAACTCTGCCACACTGCCACTAAAACTCAACATACCACTGAGAAGAAAGTAATCTAAACCGAGCACGGTGGCACATGCCTGTAATTCCAGCACTCAGGAGGCTGAGGCAGGAGGATCAAGGCCAGCCTGGGCTACACAGTGAGACCTTCTCTGGAAAGACCAAAAAAGAAAGTAACTTAAGGAATATAAGCCTTCAGAGGAGGGTCACTGAGAGTTTGAGGCCAGCCTGGGCTAGTGAGTTCAAGATCAGCCTGAACTACACATCGAGACCCTGTCTCAAAAACAAACACACACACACACACATCATAAAATTAATTTTCACCTATTCATAAGCTGCTCACACCTGATAAAAACATTTGCTCAGGGCTGGTGATTTAGCTCAGTGGTTTCGCGCCTGCTGCACAAGCGCAAGGAGCCGAGTTTGATCCCCGGTACCAAAAAAAATCCAAAAAACAAAAAACATTTGTTCAGCATTAGTTAGTGATAGCATTTAACCTGTTTGGTAATATAGCTTCCAATGGGCAGTCAATAAACAGGAGAAGGGCAGGGGATTTAGCTCAGTGGTTTCGCCGCCTGCTGCACAAGCACAAGGACCCAAGTTCGATCCCCGATACCAAAATAAATAAATAAATAAATAAATAAAAATACGCAGGAGAAATGTGACAGTTTTTCAAATCAAAGGCTCTGCCTTCTTTTCAAAACTCTTTTGCAGCTGGAAGAATCAGAAAGAACGTCTTTTTTTTTTTTTGGTACTGGGGATCGAACTTCGGACCTTGTGCTTTGGAGGCAGGCGGAGGAACCACTGAGCTAAACCCCCGGCCCTCCAAACTCTTCTCAGAGAAACTGAAGTTGGTTCTCTGGAAAGATGCCAGCTTAACAAGAGCGGAACTGGTGACTTGGTGCAGAGCAGCATGAACTCCACTGGACCAGGCTGGGGTCAACTATGTTTAACTTCATACTACATCAGGTCTGTATTTAGCATCTTTCATGTTCTACCCCAAAAGAGAACAAGGTAAAATATCTTTCTTTTTATCTCTTTGAAACAGGGGCTCATGATAGTTTAGGCTGGCCTTGATCACTAACATAGCCAGGTTGGCCTCCAAATCTGGCAGTCTTCCTGCCTCAGCCTCTTGAGTGCTGGGATTACAGGCCTATGCCACCATGCCTGGCTTCAAACTAAAATACATGCATTTTACTCTACTAGAATGTATCAAAATCCATTTAGTAACTCTGAAAACATCCTTTTCAAAGGTTTATTTTTCTGTCTTGAACATCTGCAAGCACAGTAATCCCAACTGCTACTAATCAAGGAACTGGAGCGGCTTAACTACAATGGCTTCAGGCACTGCTCTAATAAACTCCTGTATCTTAATCACTGTTTTCCTCTGTCAAGAGAAAAGGCTGCTCCAGTAGGAGAATCTGAAGCCAGAGGACACTGGGAAGGACAGACAGGGACATCTCTCACAACCGGGCCACAGTGAGCTTCAACACAGGCTGTTCAAAGAAAAATTTAAAAGATCACCTCACTAAAACCAGTAAGTCAAAATGAACTGCCCATACCTTCATTTTACAAAATTCTCCTTCTTGGCTTTAAAAAAGTGAGACTTTAAAAAGATGCCCAACTTGTTTAAAACACCCAGGAACGACACATTTAAACCCGGTTGTCTTAATTTGAGAATGCTTCCCGGGTGTTACTCTCAGAGGAAATATCAATGGGGACATGGAGGGAAGGAAGGGTGGCAGGGGAATGGCAGAGAAGAGATGAGAAGTGAGAGATGACAAATTATTCCTTAGCAGGACACCAAGTTGCCTGCCTGGAAAAAGAAAGGGCCCGGCGTGGTGGCACTTGCTTGTAATCCCAGCACTAGGGAGGCTGAGGCAGGAGGATCATTTCGAGTTCCAGGCCAGCCTGAACTGTTTTATGCAAAATGTCTATGCTTAAAAAAACTGTTGTGCCAAGCCTGTGAGGGCCTCAAACATCTGGAAGACATCCAAAGGATCCAATGCTACTGGCTGTGACCAAAAAACAAAAACAAAAACAAATCCAATACTCAACATTTTAACTTCATTTTTTGGGGGGAGGCAGATCAGCTCCTTTCCTGATTCCCTCCACTTAACTAGCCCCAAAACGCACAGCCCCTTCTGAATAAAACTGAAGGTGCTTCGCGATGAAACAGCACAAGCCTCTTCCCCACCTCGGACCTCGAGGTCCCCCATTTCTCCCACGTGTTGCCGGGCAGCGTCTCTGCGCCCTAGCACCTTCCAGGCCTCGCTGAGGTGACACCTGCAGCCGGGGCTCGGCGGCCCAGGCCCTGGACGCCCGTCGTTGGGGACAGGCCCCGAGGCGGGATCTATACGGCAGCAGGAGGGCACGATGGCCACGGGACTCTCCCCCTGGACGCCCAGTGTTCGACGGAGAAGCCCGGGCCAGGGCGATGGGCGCGGCCGCACGGGTGGGCAGGGCAAGGCAGGCCCCACACCAGCGTGGCTGCCCGGACGTCCTCCTCGGGCCCGGCCCGGTATCGGGACGGGAGGCCGCGGGGGGACCCAGCGCCGGCCCCAGCCTCACCCGCCGGCGAAGAGGTGAAGCAGCGTGTTCTCCTTCTGCTGGCTGCCGGTCGCCATGACTCGAGGCCCGCCGGCGCCGCCGTTAGAGGGAGGCCTCTGGGTCCGCTCGCTCCACGGTCGTCGCGGTCGTCAGGCGGCCGCCGGCTCCTCCATGCACGCGCGGACCCCGGCGCCCGGCTCCCTCGGCGGCGTAGCCGCCGGCACCTCACCGGTCTCTGCAGCGCGAGAGCCCGGCGCGCGGCCGTCACGTGGCGGGGGCTGGACCATGACGCCACTCGGCGGCGCGGGCCAGGGGCGGGGTGCGTGGGGGAGTTGGGCCCCGCTCCCGCGCGGCCATTGGGAGGCAGCCGGATGTGGGCGGGACGGCCGCGCCCCGGGTAGGCGGGGACGGCCAGGCGAAGGCGTGGAGAGAGTGAGAACTGGCAGAGGCTGACTGGCCCCGGTTTAAGGGCAGCGAGGTTGCGCTTGGCAAAGCGAAGCGGGGCCGTAGGCCTCGCCTTTGTAATGAGTTCACTTTGCGATACTTAGGTGTGCGAAAAATTATGCAGGTTACGTGTTACATCTCACACCTCTGTACTCATCACCCAGTTTAAGGCTAAAAAACCAAAAAATCAAACTCTTGAGCTAAACAACCTAGAATCATTTTGTATATATTTGCGCTTTCTGAAGACAGTACAGTATGCTGTACGTATTTTGAAGTGTGTTTTCTGACCCTTTCTATGTCAGCTCACACAGAGCTTTCCAAACTGCTTCTCGAGTCGCCTATGCTGGGTCACTGTCACTCAGCCTGGCATCGTTTCACCTCTGCTTATCCTCGTGGTCTATCACGTGACTCCACGGATTTCCTCCCGTGGGCATCTGCGGTCACTTTGCTGATTTATTTACATTGTCCTTCCCACTCTGGAAGGCGTGCGTCAGGAGAGCAGGGACCTTGTTTTTGTGTCCACAGGTTCTTCCTGACCTGGTACCTGCTGCCTAGTAATGCCCAAGGGACTAATGGCTAAATGTCCCAAATTGAACTGTCCTCCCTTCCCCCAAACCCTCTCAGCCTCTCCTATTTCCTGTTCTGGTGGTGACTCTTACGTCACTGGCACCAGTGTCAAGGACTGTCCTGTTCTCCCCCACCCCCACCCCCCGGCACCTCTAGCTCCTAAAATTCTCCAGATCCATCCCTTTCCCTGTTTTCTCCATGGCTGCTAGGGACTTCAGGTCTATCTCTCACCTACTTTGTAACCAAAATCTACCTGCTTTCACAAGCCACCCTTCTGGTCTATAACTCTCACTTCTGTCTCCCTCCAGAGGTGCCAGATCCAGAACAAACAGAGCTGCTTAAAGCAGCCCCTTGACCTGACTAAGCTGCTACATGGCTGGTGTGTAAACAGCTGAATCGGGGGAGGATTGTGAGCAAACACTGGCGCTGGTGAGCCAATATAGTTTTGATTGCAGGGACTCTATAGAAACAACTCCTGGGTGCAGTCATCCAAAAATACAAATAAGCTGATTGCTCTAATTAAAGCCATTGCTCCCAGGCCTAGAAAGAGGGGAAACCATAGTAGTGCTCCAGGTACATGGAAAAAAGAAGGAAAGAAGGGAGGGAGGGAGGCAGGCCAGCAAAAAGGTAAATCTTTACGTTTCCTGGATCTATCAAACCACCCCCTGCTATAGTTGCTTAAGAAGCCAGTGTTCATCTTAGCTGAAGATAATTTACCAGGCAGCAGCAACGGAGCCAAACCGGGTACTACCAGGCTGTTAACAGGAGGAACTGCTCTCCCGTGGGCAGGATTCTGCACTGGAGGAGAAGCCATGCTTGGAGAGCAACTTACTGGGGCTGGGGCTTGAGGCTGGGACCCTGGCTCTTATCTCTGAAATGGCCCCTACCCCTTGCTTTCTTTTCCCGAAGGTTGTCAGTCTAGTGCTGAGCTGGACACCAAAGCAGGCATCGGGACCTCCTTGACAACAGGACCACTGCCTTCATGTCAGTTTTTTCCGGGTCTTTCATGAGTGTTAACTCATTAGGTTTCACCATCCTGGCAGCCCTGCTGTTTTCCTTCCCTTTTTACAGATAAGCACAATAGATTCGTTCAAGGTCACACAGCTCATCAGTGGCTGATGCAATGATATGTCACCACCCTGTGCCTTTGAGCGTGCTGTTTCTGTTCTGTGGTGTCTCTGGCCTCTGCTGACCAGGCTCCCTCTGGGCTTCATGGGCCTCCTCCTCGCTCTAATTCTAGCAACATCCCTGTCTCACCTGGGGACATCGAGTGCTTCTCTCTGCCATTCCCCACCACTCCGGAGGGACTGTGAGGATGGTGCCTGTGCCTCGTAGCCGCACCACACCCCAGCGAGTTGTGAGTTGCATTACCATTCATTCCCTGGAATACGCGGGAGACACTCAGGGACTTAGCTGCTTTTGCTAAAAAGCGCTAACTCCTAGTCCTGCAGATGCTCCGTGGGTAACTAAGTGGAGGATAAAGCTTGGCATCTCTGCCATCATGTTGTCTTCTTTATTACTTTAAACTTTGGGTCTGATCCCTGTTCAGCTCTGCATTTGGCATGCATTTAAAGAGTAACTGTCTAGTACTGGGGATTTAGCTCAGTGGTTCCGTTGCTTGCCTTGCAAGCACAAGGTCCCAAGTTCGATCCCTGGTACAAAAAAAAAAAGAGTATCTGTCTAAAGACTGGCTACACGAGGTTTATTCATCCTAATTTAACCTACCCTATCTCATTGTCCTTTAAAACTGAAGACACCAAATAAGAATAACTGAGCCAGAAATGCTAGGGGAAACCTCTTGAGAGTACTGATCAAAAGCTATATATTATACTGGTGTGTTGTCCATTATGTTCAAAAGCTATAAAAAAGGATTTTGCTATGCAATTTTTAATTCAGAAAACAACAGCACAGATTTGTGGGACTGTATGATTCAAAATTCAATTATTCCCCTAGCCTCTGTTGTGTTTAAAATTTAATGGTTAGAATGTGCTTGTTAGTCTTGAGATAGTAGATAAAATCTGTAACAAAGCAAAGTTCCTAAGTAAATCATTCAACCCCTTGTTTGTCCGGAGAATGAAAATTCCCGGACCCACTATCGGTAGAACAATCCATCACTGAGTCTGCTGACCATCAGTACATGACGATCGTGACCATATGGTCGTGACCATTGCTGTGTGTGTCTGCTGACCGTCAGTACGTGACAGTCGACCACCAACCTTTGTTCCTTTTTTTTCCGTGAATCTACATGTTAACCTCCCCCTCAACCCCCTATAAAAACAGCCTCGGACTCTGAGCCAGTTGCCTCTCTTAGCTACTTTGCTTTGAGAGTGCCGTCTGGCCAGACTAATAAAGATCTGTTTTATTTTCCAACTTGTCCGGTGTGTTCCTTCCTGGGTGTTCGTCGCTGCAGTCAGTTCCTTGGAGCATTTGGTAAGGCCCTCGGTCTTACATTTTGGAAGCCCCAGCGAGATCCCCGGGTAAGGAACCCCGGTTCAGCCAGGACTCTGTGGCGGGATCCAGCAGGAGACTCAGGCACAGACCTCAGAAAACCTCCGGAGGTAAGTTTTTGGCCAGTTGCAACCGTTTGTTGTTAGGAGTGAGGTGGCTGATGAGCCAGTAAGCCTCCCCTAACCCCAAGGTTCCTGACGAGGAACAAGGGAAGGTTTTGTTTCAGTTTCGTTGTGGCGCCTGTTCGTCTTATTCGTTATATGTTAATGTCCTGTCCGTTCTGCGTTTATTTCTTTTTCAAACCATCAAGGGCAGAGATGGGAGGATCCGGCTCCAAGAATACTCCGTTGGATTGTTTTCTCACTAATTTTAAATTGGCTTTTTCCCCTGAGCAGGAGGACGAATATAGGGTTAAATTTTCTCGTGGAAAACTTCGCTCCCTGTGCCAATTGGAGTGGCCGGCCTTTGAAGTTGGATGGCCAGCAGAGGGCTCCTTTGATCTAAGTCTCTGCCGAGCAGTATGGAAAAAGGTCACTGGACACCCTAGCCATCCTGATCAGTTTCCATATATAAATATCTGGGTTCAGGCTTGTCAGGAGCCTCCAGCTTGGTTGCAGCGTTGTTCCCTACAAACAAGCTCTCGCATTTTGGTTATGACCCCAAGTAAACCTCGAGAGACAAAAGCCCGAGCTCCCAAGCTGGTGCTCTTGCAAGATCCTGACCCCTTAGATCTTGAAATAAGACCTCCACCTTATGTGGAGCCATCCTCCTCCTCTGATAAAGTCCGCCCTAGATCTCGGAACCCCTTCTATCCTCCTCTTCCTGAAGAAGAAAAATCTTCAGATTCTGTAACCTCCCCTTCTCACACGTGAACAGGAGCTGCTTATGGTCCCAGCAGGGCTCCCACTGAAGGGACTAATTCAGTTCCTCTTCTGCCTCTTAGGGAAGTAGAACAGGGTCATTATGTTTATATCCCTTTCTCTACCAGTGATTTGTATAATTGGAAGCATCAAAATCCCCCTTTTTCAGAAAAACTCCAGGCTTTGATCTCCCTCCTAGAATCTGTTTTTCATACCCATGACCCAACCTGGGATGATTGCCAGCAACTTCTCCAAGCCCTTTTTACCTCTGAAGAAAGAGAAAGAATTCGAGGACAGGCCATAAAATCAGTGTTAGGAGGATCAGAGGGCCCGCTCCATGAACAACAGCGGGCCCGAATTGAGGCCCAACTCCCGTCCACCCGTCCCCCGTGGCAAGCTAATTCCTCGGGCGGGAGAGAAGCTCTCCACAACTACCGTCAGCATCTCCTAGCCGGCTTGAGGGGAGCCGCTCGGAAGCCTACAAATCTGAGCAAGGTAAGCGAGGTCCTTCAAGGGCCTGAAGAATTCCCTTCTGCCTTTCTGGAGCGTCTGTTGGAAGCATACCGTACGTATACTCCAGTTGACCCAGACGCCCCTGCAAATCGACAGGCAATTAATTTGGCTTTTGTTACTCAGTCGGCCCCAGATATTAGAAAGAAATTGCAGCGAGTGGAAGGGTTTGAGGGAGAAAATAGGGAAAAGTTGATGAGTGTGGCAATGAAGGTATTTAACAACAGAGATCCTTTTGAGGATAGAATGGCCAAAAAGATAGGAAAGGCAAATATTGCTGCCTTGATGGATGGAAGTTTTGTCCAGAAGGAAGGAAAGAACAGAAGGGAAGGTAAAAGTAGAGAGTGGCCCTCAGTAGAGAAGGATCAATGTGCCTATTGTAAAGAGAAGGGCCATTACAAGAAAGATTGTGAGAAGTTGAAGAAAAGAAGAGAGACGGTAACTAAGAAAGAGGGGGATGGAGTTCTATTGGTAGATGAAGAAAATTGATGGGGCCAGGGCTCATGGCCGCTTGACCCTAATGAGCCTCTGGTAACCTTGGAAATAGGGGGAACAGATGTCCAATTCCTTGTGGACACTGGCGCGGCCCATTCTGTCCTGAAGACCCCCCTTGGCACTCTATCTTCCCTAAAATCCTCCATCACTGGGGCCACAGGAAAATCGGCCTCCTCTTCTTGGACCACTAAAAGAACTGTAAATCTGGGAAAAGGCACGGTTACTCATTCTTTTCTAGTTATCCCGGAATGCCCATACCCACTGCTAGGGAGAGATCTGCTACGAAAATTGGGGGCTGTTATTTCCTTTGAGCCTGAGGGAGGGACTTTTGAATTTAACCCGCCCTCTGCCATTATGGTAACAGTTCCCCTTGAAGATGAATTCAAATTGTTAAAGGAGGGCTCAGAACCTCCTGAACAAAAATGGGACTATCTAAAGAAGAAGTTTCCCCGAGTATGGGCTGAAACAAATCCACCCGGTCTGGCCAAATGCCATGCTCCTGTGGTGGTTCAATTGCTGGCCTCTGCCACCCCCACCCGTGTACGTCAGTACCCCCTCCGACTGGAGGCCAAAGTGGGGATATCCAAGCACATCCACCGACTCCAGGAAGCTGGCATCTTGGTCCCTTGCCAGTCAGCCTGGAATACACCCCTGCTTCCTGTGAGAAAGTCTGGCACCTCAGACTTCAGACCGGTACAAGACTTGCGGGAGGTAAACAGCCGGGTGGAAACCGTCCACCCAATGGTACCAAACCCCTATATCTATTGAGTCTCATCCCTCCCGGTCATATGTGGTACTCAGTATTAGACCTTAAAGATGCATGTTTTAGTCTGCCTCTAGCACCTGTGAGCCAGCCCCTCTTTGCTTTTGAATGGACTGACCCAGACACTGGAACAACCGGACACCTGACATGGACCCAGTTGCCTCAGGGGTTCAAAAACTCCCCCACTCTGTTAGGGGAAGCTCTCAGCAAAGATCTGCAAGAGGTAAGAAAAATGTTTCCCCAGGCAACTATTCTTCAGTTATGTTGATGACCTCCTGGTGGCGACTTCCACCAATAAAAAATGCATTGCAGTCACTGAGGGCCTCCTGAAAGCCCTCCAGGAACTGGGATATCGGGTGTCCTGGAAGAAAGCTCAGCTCTGCCGAACCAAGGTAACCTACTTGGGCTATATTCTTGAAAAGGGAAAGAGGAGGCTGGCAGAATCAAGAGTATCTGCAATTCTCCAGATTCCAAAGCCAGGCTCAAAGAAACAGGTGCGAGAGTTCCTAGGGGTGGTTGGCTATTGCAGGATCTGGATTCCTGGCTTTGCTGAGATTGCCAAACCCCTACATGAGGCCACGGCGGGAGGAAGTACACCCCTCCAGTGGACTGAGGCTTGCAAGCAGGCATTTCAAAGGCTTAAGACTGCACTTGCCTCGGCACCAGCCTTGGCATTGCCAGACTTGAATAAACCCTTTACCCTGTATGTGGCAGAAAAGAATGGGGTGGCTAAGGGAGTGATTACTCAGCTTTTGGGGCCATGGAAATGGCCTGTGGCATACCTCTCAAAAAGGCTCGACCCAGTGGCCTGAGGTTGGCCTAGCTGTTTGAGGACAATAGCAGCAGCAGCTGCTTTAACCCGAGAGGCTGACAAATTAACCTTTGGACAGGATTTAACTTTGATCACTCCCCATGCCATTGAGCCCTTGTTAAATAGCTCACCTAGCAAATGGCTGTCTAATGCCAGACTGCTGCAATATCAAGGACTTTTATTAGAACAGCCACGCATTAAGTTTGCCACCACCGCTAGCCTCAATCCGGCCACTCTGCTCCCGGAGTCTGACGAACAATTGCCCATCCATGATTGTCTCGAGACTCTTGAAAATCTGAGAGGAGGGCATCCGGACCTAACGGACCAAGCCCTCCCCCACGCAGAAATAACTTTCTATACTGATGGGTGCAGTTTCGTTCGGGATGGTGTACGATTCGCTGGAGCGGCAATAGTCAACCAGGACCAACAGGTAGAATGGGAACAGGGGCTACCTCAAGGGACTTCAGCTCAGAGAGCTGAGCTGATTGCCTTGACCGAGGCTCTGGAATTGGGAAAAGGAAAAAGGATAAATATATTCACTGATAGCTGTTATGCTTTTGCCACCACCCATGTACACGGGGAAATTTATCAAAATAGAGGACTGTTAACCTCTGAAGGAAAAGGGATCAAAAATAAGACTGAGATATTGGCATTGCTACAAGCAATCTGGTTACCTCGAGAGGTCACCATCATCCACTGCCATGGGCACCAAAAGGGGCTTAGCCCCGAAATAATTGGTAATAATGCTGCTGACTGAGCAGCCAAACAAGCTGCCCAAAAATCAGTGGGGAAACAAATGGTTCTGCTTCCCACGCCAGTGCTCCCAGAGAAACCAGAATACACAGATAAGGAAATAAAAGAAATGAACAGGAAACGTTGGACTCGAGGAGAGCATGGATGGTGGACGACTAAAGATGGAAAGGTGGTGCTCCCAGCCGCTGTAGCAGATACGTTGCTGTGAGAACTACACGAGTCCACTCACCTCGGTGAGAAAAGGATGATGGCTGCCCTGCAACCTCATTTCGTCAGCGAGAGATTAGCTCCACAGGCCCAGGACATGGTGAGACGATGCCCCACCTGCCTCAAGGTAAATGCTAATTGGGTAACCGGGCCCCCTGGGGTCCGACACAGAGGACTAACTCCAAGAGAACATTGGGAATTGGACTTTACTGAAATAAAGCCTGGCATGTATGGGTACAAATACTTACTAGTTTTTGTGGACACCTTTTCAGGATGGGTAGAAGCATATCCCACTAAAAGGGAGACAACAGAAGTTACCGTCAAAAAGCTTTTGACAGAAATACTTCCCCGTTTTGGTTTGCCCTTAGCTCTGGGGTCCGACAGTGGTCCGGCCTTCATGGCCAAGATATCTAAATTAATTAGTAATATCCTTGGAATAAAGTGGAACCTACACTGTGCCTATAGGCCTCAAAGTTCAGGACAGGTAGAAAGAACAAATAGGACTTTAAAGGAGATTCTGACTAAATTATGCTTGGAGACTGAACTAGGTTGGGTAGAGCTTCTCCCTTTTGCCCTCCTCCGAACGAGATGCACTCCCAAGCCTCCCCTCAATTTGTCCCCCTTCCAGATTGTTTATGGACAGTCTCCCCCAATCATTCCATTAATAGATGTAGAATTAAAGGAAAAGTTTTCCCACCTTCGGCTCCTTAAATCTTTAAAGGCAGTTCATCAGCTTCAGTCAGAGCTACATGAGACATTACGAAAGAAAATGACTAGTCCAAATGAAAAACCGTTACAACCTTTACCCTATAAGCCGGGAGATTTGGTTTTTATTCGCAGGTTTGATTCCAAGACCCTGGAACCCCATTGGAAGGGACCGGTTCCTGTTGTCCTGTCAACTCCCTTGGCGGTGAAGGTGGCTGGACATTCTGCCTGGATACATCGCAACCATCTGAAACCAGGACCCCCCGCAGATATCAAAAAGGACACATGGAAGATTATCAGCCAACCGGGTGACCAAAAGCTAAGATTGGAGCGGGTTGGAAATGCTTCGCCTTCATGATAATATTTTCTAGGACATTGACAGTGTTGCCCTCAGGAGAACTAGATCACACAAAAAATATATGGGTTCAATTGGCAAACTCACTTAATTTATCTGAATTCTGTGTAAGTGTTGATGTAAATTTCCATTATGTATTGGGAAGTTGTCTTATCCCGATATGCACCCCTTTAGAGTCAATACGGCCTTATACCCTGTTTAAAAATATTCCACAAAAGAAACTTACTTATATAGATAGTTATAATTGGGGACCTGTCATATGTCATAAGCCTAAAAATGCTGTCAAACTATATACACCTAAAGTGATCATGTCAAATAAGACTGAATGTGCTGTATATGAAAATTGTACAACTAAATGTTTAAAGATCAAACGGTTAAAAGAAATGTCCTACCATGTAGAACAGAAAATTGTATATAGCAACTGCCATATTTCCCTGCCAATGGGATGGTTTTATACCTGTGAAGGAGAAACTTTCAACTACATTCCAGCCAATTTGACCAAAACTCGTTGCTGTGTAAGTCGATTAGCTGTAGTATTACCAGATAGAACTGATTTGATTGTGCTTAACAGAACTAAACGCTGGTCACCTTACACTGCACCAGGATGCGATGATGATGTGGGTCTGTTAACAGATGCTGAAGTAATAACCATGATAGCATCTTTTGTTGCCCTGCCTTCTATAGGAGAACATGCTGAAAAGGCAGTACGAAAATTAGCTTGTAAGGTAGTAAAAGGGTTAAATGCCACTTCATCAACCTTGGCGCTAATCAACCAAGAATTACAAGAGCAAAGGCAGGCAATCTTAGACAATAGAGCAGCAATAGATTACCTGTTGCTCTTCCACCACCAAGGTTGTGAAAAAGTAAAAAATATGTGTTGCTTCAATCTAACTGATAATGGTCCAAAGATTAAGGAAGAGATAGAACAATTAGAAGATCTGGCTCAAAAAGTACATGATGAGGATGGCAGGGACTTGTTTAAATGGTTAACTTCATGGTTACCCAACCTACAATGGTTAAAACAACTATTCATTGCCATTATAATCATATGTATTTGCTTATTATTATCATGCTGTTGTATACAATGGATGCCTACATTTATGCGTAAGATTACTTAGATTACAGAAAATCAGTGGGGAATGTGGGACTGTATGATTCAAAATTCAATTATTCCCCTGGCCTCTGTTGTGTTTAAAATTTAATGGTTAGAATGTGCTTGTTAGTCTTGAGATAGTAGATAAAATCTGTAACAAAGCAAAGTTCCTAAGTAAATCATTCAACCCCTTGTTTGTCCGGAGAACGAAAATTCCCGGACCCACTATCGTTAGAACAATCCATCACTGAGTCTGCTGACCATCAGTACGTGACGATCGTGACCATATGGTCGTGACCATTACCGTGTGTGTCTGCTGACCGTCAGTACGTGACAGTCGACCACCAACCTTTGTTCCTTTTTTTTCCGTGAATCTACATGTTAACCTCCCCCTCAACCCCCTATAAAAACAGCCTCGGACTCTGAGCCAGTTGCCTCTCTTAGCTACTTTGCTTTGGGAGTGCCGTCTGGCCAGACTAATAAAGGTCTGTTTTATTTTCCAACTTGTCCAGTGTGTTCCTTCCCGGGTGTTCGTCGCTGCAGTCAGCTCCTTGGAGCATTTGGTAAGGCCCTCGGTCTTACAGATTATTTTTCTAAAGCTTATTTGCTAAATAAGATTAGCTTTATTATAAATGTAATACTACTTAATGCTGTAAAAATAGTACCAAAATGTGATTATATTGACTGCTTTTATACCTTTTAAGACAGAAATTTGACCATAAGCTTTAGCTTTATTTAAATTAAGGACCATTGATTTATTTTGACTTATTTCCTAATAATTGTTCTCTTTTTTTCTGCATGTGCATCTAAATTCTGATTGATGTCTTTTTGTATTGTGTAAATAGCACAACAAATGTCAATAAAGAATGTTCTAAAAAATTGTGTTGCATATATATTGATAGGTCTCCCACCACCTCAGCAGCTATTATGTATAGTAGCTGCCCTATTCCTATGGTGCCTTGCCCCCTCCCCTGTGTGACATCACGCCAAGATGGCTGCTCCCACCAAAGAACAAACCCTTCTTCCCAGCATGCCCCTGTTCCCACCTAGACAGTAACCTAATACTCGCTCACTTCCTACCACCTAGTGACATCACCGGCTCCTCCATTCCCTAGTCACTACCTCACTCAACCCCGCCTCAGCCCCTACAAGCCCCACCCCAGTCTCTATAAAAGACTCTCCCTGCCCCAGCCATATTGCTTTTGTCTTTCCTTTGTTCAGAGACAGCCCGGCAGATCTATTCCCCTAATAAAGGCTTGTTGTGGCCTGGTCTGGTCTTGGTCTTCGGCCCTTTTACCTGACATATATAATTCAGAATATATCTAATAGGCATTTAAACTTAAATGAAGTGTACTTTGAATTAAAATTTTAAGAATGGCCAGGGATTTAGCTCAGTAGTTCTGCTGCCTGCCATGCAAGCACAAGGTCCCGAGTTCCATCCCTGGTACCAAAAAAAAAACAAACTTAAGGATTAGAAAATATACTTAAAAATTTTTCATTTTTAGAATGATTTATAAGTGAATGTAGGGGCTGGGGATTTAGCTCAGCGGTTTCACTACCTGCTGCGCAAGCGCAAGGACCAGAGTTCGATCCCCGGTACCAAAAAAAAAAAAAAAAAAGTGAATGTAAAGGACTAGATAACAGAGAACATTGAATTTTTCCCTTTTATATATTCATAAGAAATTTATTAAACAATTCATCTTTTTTAAGCACCACAAAAAGTTTACCAGAGCTGTGATACTGTATTTTGACGGATCAAATTGAAAATTAGAAAACAATTTTCAGAATGTACCAAAATTCATTTGGAAAGTTTAAATGGCAGCTCTGACTTTGACACAAATGAACATTTAAAATGAAATTGATAGGGCTGGGGATTTAGCTCAGTGGTTCCGGCACCTGCCTCGAAAGCGCAAGGTTCCGAGTTCAATCCCTGGTACCAAAAAAATAAATAAATAAATAAAATGAAATTGATAGAAATTTGCTTGTTGTCCTGAGTAACATTTTTTTTTCAATTAATGTCATTTTAGATTCAGGAAAAATAGTTGCAAAATAGATCAAAATTTGTATTCTCTGAAGATGTCTACTATTGGGCCGGGGATTTAGCTCAGCGGTTTCGCCGCCTGCTGCACAAGCTCAAGGACCCGAGTTCGATCCCTGGTACCAAAAAAACAAACAAACAAACAAAAAAAACTGGGAAAATGTCTACTACTGTAAAGGAGAGCTAGTGAACATGAACTAGAACATGGAACATTTTAAAGTTGAGGGAAAAAAGGAGGATGCTAGTAGAATATATTAATGTGTGCTATTTTTGACTCTTGCTTAATCTGTGTATTAAGATGAATGGTTAATAAAGAACTTTTTGTGCTCTAAAAAAAATAAATAAATAACTGAGCCAGGCATGGTGGTGCACACTTGTGATGCCAGCACTTGTGAGCCTGAGGCAAGTGGATAGATGTGAGTTGAGGCCAGCCTGAACTATATGAGATTGTGTCTCAAAAATATAAATAAATAAATAGGTAAATGTTCCATTTAAAATGGGTGCATTTTAACTTTATGTATATTATATATAAATTTACGTAAATTACACCAATTGGTAGAAAAATGTAAGGCGGACTATGTAGGTCATGAGTTCAAGAAAGAACACCAAGAAAGAACAAAAAAACACAAAAAACCCAACCTACTTATTTGTACTAGGAGTCAAGTTCAGAGGGAAGGAAGTGCACAGAGAGTTACACTGAGACCCATTAGGTGTCCTGGGTCCCAGGCTTGGTGGGTGGTTCCAATTTTGGCCTGGTGCTGGGGTTGAACCCAGGTCTGAGTAGCGATACCCAAGTGCTCCTGCCAAGCTTCACTTGTAAAGGCCTGTAGGTTCCTGCAGCCAGCCCCTTTGCAGGCTCCTTGTTTTCTCCTCTGGCTGCTGGCAGTCAAACCTCTAATTGCTGCTGCTTTAATCTTTTTTTTTTTCAAAACCTGCTGGCTATGGCCAAAAAACCTCCACCCTACCAAGGGTGTGTTGTCATTTCTTTTCAGGAAATTGAAAGGAACATTTCAATTTTGCAGATAGCCAAAGGCTGGGGCAGGGCCTGTTTCTCCCTTGAAGTCCTCAGGTAGCCTCACCTAGAACAGAATGAGAAGAAGCAACCAGGCACAGTGGTGCCTACCTGTCATCCCAGGACTGGGGAGGCTGAGGCAGGAGGATCACTGCAAATTCAAGGCCAGCCTGGGCTACACAGTAAGTTCAAAGCCAGTTTGAGCTACATGCCACGACCCTGTCTCAAAAACACAAAAAAGAATGAGAAGTGGGAAGGCTTGTTTCTGCCCAGGGCAGCAGGGGCAGGGAGGGTAGAACGGGGCAAAGGACAAATGCCCATCAGCCCTGGTGTGGCTGCCTCACTCCTGCATGGCAGATCCAGCCCGATCCAGGTTTCCAGCAAGTTCCGCAGAGACTTTGGAAGCCAGGCCTTCTCACTAATGAGATCCATGTCCTAACCTGTTTTTTTCCAGATGCTGTGAGCTCTTGGTTCCTGTTGAAAGTGTTCCTATCCTTTCTGTTTGTTTGTTTGTTTGTTTTTGGTACGGGGAATCAAACTCGGGACCTTGTGCTTTTGAGGCAGGCAGCGGAACCACTGAGCTAAATCCCAGGGCCCCCATCCTTTCTCCAAAGGCAGTCAGTCACCTTTGGAATCTCTTCAAGTCTCAGAGGTGCAGAATTGAGTTCCTGATATGTTTGAATAACGCTGGGGACCCAGTGGCACTTACAAGGAATCAGTGGCACTGGACAGGTGCTGCCAAGGGGGCAGTGTCTTTCCCTCCCCTCCACTGTTCCCTTTGTACCAGCTGCAGAGAGGCAGCGAGCACAGGCCTTAGCGCCACACCGTCAAGTTACTTCGCCTCTCTGTGCCTCGGTTTCCTCACCTGTACGGCAAAGCTAGCTCTGGTTCATCGTTCAGAATGAGGATTCATAATAATTCTGCTAGCACTGGCTCTGTGCCAGGGCCATTTCAAGTCCTCCCAGGACAGGTTAAGTCGGACCTGTGGTTGTGTCCCCATTTACAATGGCAGGGGAGGTCGAATGGCAGGCCCTGGTGCCATGTGGCAGCACCGGTGTTAAGCAGAGGCACCAGCGTTGTGGAGGGCAGGCTCTTGACTATCCAGCTACGGGGCCCCAGGCAGTAATGGCTTAAAGCCTTGCCTGTGGTCAGCTCTGAATGCAGTCATTGTACCCGGATTCTCCCTAATAGCTATTTTATCCACTGAAAGGCACACAAAAGCGTAGGGCTGCCAGATGTGGTGGTGCACGCCTGTCATCCCAGCACTCAGGAGGCTGCGGCAGGAGAATCACCACAAGTCTGAGGCCGGCTTGGGCTCCATAGTGAGTTTAAGGCCAGCCTGAACTACACAGGGAGACCCTGTCTCAAAAAAACCAAACTATGGGGCTGGCGATTCTCATGCACAAGGTCCTGAGTTTGATCTTGGTACCAAAAAACAAAACAAAACAAAAAAACAAACCAAACTAAACTAAACAAAACCCCCCACCCTACCTGAGTTCTATCCCTGGTGCCAAACAAAAACAAAAACAAAAACAAAAACCCACCCTGTCAAGAGCTTCATGCCAGGTGAGGTCAGGGTTTGGCACCAAATAGGCGCTGCCGAAGACTTGGGCTTCAGTTCCCAGGGCTTCGGGGTTTTACAATTGTTGATGAAGGATTGCGGGTCTATGTAACCTTTCATCCTTCTGGCAGCGACCCAGGACGAGAGTATTCTCAAAGGTGGTCCCACTCAGTACTTGCCTGGGGTCGCAGGGCTGAGGACCGGTTGACCAGCCAGGGTGTCTCTGCCTTGAGCGTTGATGCCAGCCCAGCGCTTTATGTACTTAATCCCATTTGATCCTCCCAGCCAGCCGTGTCCTCTTATTATTCCCATTTCACAAAGGGGCAGACTGAGTCTAAGAGCGGTGAAGTCACTTCCCCAGAGTCATGATTTGAACACAGCCACCCTTGCCTGCTTAACTTAGAGCTGGGGTGGAAGAAAAGCCAGCCTCCCTGGGATCAGGCTGGGGTTCCAATCCTAGGACCTTCTTTATGCATCTGTTTCCCTAGTGGTAAAGAGGAGATGGATAATGACAGCACCCACTGCCCAGGTAGAAGTGAGGAGTCCCTGAAACTGTGGCTAACCTGGAGAAACCACTCAGTGAACATAAGCCTCAGACTGGTCACTGTATTTTTGACCCACTCACAAAGACACCCAAGAAAGGGAGCTTCCAGGCCTGCTTCTGAAAGTGGCAACACAGTGGCATAAGTGTGCTCAAGGCGGGAGGGTTGAGAGAGACCAACAGCAAGGCCTCTTCTACTGTAATGAACTGTTTTTCTTTAAACGCTCACCGACTTCGATCACCCCTTCTCTGTGGCCCTCTCAGCCCGCATCCCTGTGCTGCTCACACACAGGCTGTCACCCGAAGGGCCCAGCTCAGCCCTTGCCTACTCTCCTTCTTCTCTGCAATGTCCAAACTCCCCGATGCCAGTCTTCTGCCAACTCACTTTGTGTCCATCTGGCAGCCACTCAAAAGCCATCTTGGGTCACCTCGAAGTGGCCTCCCTTTGCCCCAGGATAGAGCACCATTCCCTGCCTTCCTGATCAGACCCAACCGCTCTGCTCCTCCCTCTCTGCCACTCTCGGGTCCCAGGGACAAGCTTCCTGCCAGCCTCTCTCTCCAGGCTCCAGGCTGTGGCCCCTGCTGTGCTTGCTCCCTGGATTCCCCGACATCCACCTGCCCTTGTTTCAGCCTGGCCCATCCTGGCTCCATCTCCAAGCACCTGGGCCTCCCCAGACAGGTGTAGAGCTTCCAGGCTGGCTCCCACGCCTTTCAGGAATTTTGGCTCTTCTTCTTCACAAGGCCAGAGACCCCTGTGACGCTCCCCTATTAGGGAGGCTCTGTGATTGATGGTCAAGTTTGTAGCAGGGAGGGGGCAAGTCAGCATCTTTGCATGGATGAATGAATGAGGTCTTCCCCATTCCTTTCTCCTGCTCTGTGGCACCTTTCTAGGGGCTGGATGCCATTGTATCTCCCACAGCACGGCCCTGTTGATGCCCCTGGCCCCGCACCCCCAGAGCTCAGTGTGCACAGCCCACCAGGGAGAGCGATGCAGCGTCTGCCCGGCTCAGGGCTATGCTCTGGGATAACAGCCCAGTCCCGAGCATTCTCTGGGGGTCCTCACTCCTTGCCCAGCAGACTTTCCACCGACCCGTGAGGCCCAGACCCAGGTTGCGCCCCCCTCACTTTGAACACACCTATCCTGCTGTTTTGCCACTTCCAGAAGCAGGACTGGAAGCTCTCTTGAGTGTCTACGAGGTAGAACAAAAATGTGAATGCCGCTGCCGAGTGCCATCCAACAGAAAGGCAGCTCGTAAAAACATCACAGTGTCCTCTAATCCACCTCATTCACCAGATCACTCTTCCCTGAAGTCCAAATGGCAGGGAAAAACGTGGAGGAAGCTATGACAGCACAATGAAAGACAGCATTTGCTGATGCCTTGATTAAAATCCTGGTGGCAGTGGTGTTAGTTAGTGACGCTCCTTGTCCATGTCACCTAGCGTTCGGGGAGGGCCCCCCAAGCAAAGGAAGGGAGGAACAAGGAGGCTAGGTTTCATGTGGAGGTTTATTTATTTATTTTTAAAGCAGTGTCCAAGTTTATTTGAGAAAGTGAAAGTGAAGAGTTGGGGAGACACTGGCTCTGCAGAGCAACTTGGGCCAAGTAAAAGAGGGAAAAGCAAGAGGAAAGATACCCTGGAGGATGCCAGGCAGGCTACTGGGAGGAAAGCCAGGTTAGCCAAACATAGAGATTTAGATGCTCCTTTTGTTTGTTTGTTGAGGTAGGCTCTCACTTTGTGCTTCAGGCTGGCCTTGAACTCATTATGTAGCCCAGGCTGGCCTCTAACTTGCAGAGTTCTTCTTGCCTCATCATCACGAGTGATGAGATTATAGATGTGCACTACCACACACAGCTAAATATTATTTTTTTGTTTGTCTTTTTTTTGAGACAGAGTCTCACTATGTAGTTCAGGCTGCTCTTGAACACATGGGGGTCCTCCTGCCTCAGCCTCTGAGTGCTAAGATTATGGGTGAGCACCACTACGCTTGGCTAAATACTCTCATTCCCTAGCTCCAGGCTGCACCAGTGCAGAGGACTGAAAGGGTGTGGTGGTCACAGCTCCCTGGACAGCCACACTCCCTGGCATCTTGGGCTGCTGTGATAGGACCTGGGCATTGGGAAATTGCCCTGTAGGGATCCCTGGAGCCAGCTCCACCGAGGATATGGCTGTCCTAAGGGTCACTCTCCATTCTCAGAGCTAGAAATGTATGTCACTGAACACACTTGCCCAAAGTACTGCCCTCCAAGGAGACCCAGAAACTGGGGCTGAGCCACAGCCATGGTGTCTCCAGCTCTGCAGGCTGAGGTTGGAGGTCACAGCACACAGGGCAGCTTCTGGCCAGGCCTCTCATCCTGGCTTGCAGATGGCTGCCTTCTCGTTGCAACCCTACAAGAACTCTGCTCTGTTTGTCTGCACCCCTGG
The DNA here is from genome assembly GCF_053883595.1 of Heterocephalus glaber. Classification (NCBI taxonomy): domain Eukaryota; kingdom Metazoa; phylum Chordata; class Mammalia; order Rodentia; family Bathyergidae; genus Heterocephalus; species Heterocephalus glaber. The sequence goes on along the minus strand of NW_028258299.1, from coordinate 5,761,033 downwards.
GGTCCCTTACTCCGCCTAGAATATGGGACCTTCCAGAGTAGGACCCACCCAGGTGGCCACATTCAATGTCCATTCGTCACTGGACAGCAGGGACACATCTGAGAAGTGTGTTGTTAGCCCTCTCGGCATTGTGCGAACACTGTAAAGCGAATTTAACACAATTTAGACCCTAGAGTCATTCAGTGTGGCCTCCTGGTGCACCGAAGGACACGGGGGAAAGAAGTACGGGCTGCTACCATGGACCACGTTTTACAGTCAACTTTGCTTTCTAATAACCAGGAGTATACACTAAAATGACATGAAAGTATAGTATCAATAAACAAGTAACATCATTTTACTGCTGTCAAATATGATGTCCTGTGTATATGTGTACGTGCTATTTTATTTTTTTAGTACTGGGGTTTGAATCCAAGGCCTTTGCACTGAGCTATATCCCCAGCCCTTTTTGTATTTTTTATTTTAAGACAGTCTTCTAAGTCACTAAATTGCCCAGGCTGGGCTTGAATTTGGAATCATCCTGCCTCAGCCTCTTAGGGTGCTGGGATTACAGGTGTGTGCCACCACACCTAGCTGTATGTGCTATACTCTGATAAGCCTGGCAGTGCTGTGGGTTTCTTTATCCTAACATTGCCACAGACATGGGAGTGATGTGTTGTGTTATAGCATCACCATGGTGGCAACATCACTAGACAATGGGGATTTTTTGGTTCCAATATTTATATTTGTCTTGCCTTTTTTGTACTGGGCTTGAACCCAGGGCTGGGTGCACTCAAATCCTATTTCCATCTTCCTTGTTTTTGTTTTGTTTTGAGACAGGGTCTCACTATGTAGCTCAAACTTACCATGAACTCACGATATACCCCAGGCTGGCTTCAGACCCACGGTGATCCTCCTGCTTCAGCCTCCCAAGTATGGGGATTATAGGTATGTGCCACCACACCCGACTCTATTGCCATTTTACAGGACACCGTGGCATATAATGTGAGCGGAACCCTATGATATAGTCACAATCTGAGGTGCCCTGAGGCTTATGACTTCAGCATAGGAATTTCAAGGGGAAATAATTCAATAAATTATGCCAAATATTTTATATTAATGATGCTAAGAGTTTGATCTCTAAGAGAAAACAGTCCTCTAGCCGTGGACTCGGCTGGCACCATCGACTTCCTTCCACCTCCCCCAGTCCTCCCCCAACCCCACCATCTCCATCTAGGGGCCCGTCTTCTACATTCTGGGATCTTTTTTTTTTTTTATTGAAACAAGGTCTCATTTTGTAGTCCAGCCTGGACTTGAACTCATGGGGATCCTCCTGCCTCAGCCTCCCAAATACTGGGATTAAAGAGGTGTGCCACCATGCTCTGATTTTGAACTCAGGACCTTGCACTTGCCAGGCCGATTTGATGCCATGGCCCTTTGGTTTCATTTTTGAATAAATCTTTTCATTTTGAAATAGTTTCAGATTTACAAAATAGTTTCAAAGATGCACAGAGTTCTCCTACAGATGCGGCCTCCTGGCCAGTTTCCCCTGAGGCTGACATCTGACCTTACCGTGGTCAGTGTGTCATAGTGAACCAATATTGATACATTGTTATTAGCTAAATCTCTTCCTCATTTCCTCTTTCCTCATTGTTCTGTTTTGGTTTGTTTGTTTGTGGCCACTCCTTTTCCCCCCTGTGCTGTCCAGCCAGAGATTGGTAGATCAGTTCCCGGAAGTCTTTGGTTTTGTGTTTGTTTTTTTTTGTTTTTTTTTGTTTTTTTTTTAGTACCGGGGCTCGAACTGGGTCCTTGGACTTGAGCAGCAGGCAGCAAATTTCCGGAAGTCTTTAAACCATCTACACATACTTGACCTTGCACCTTGGAACTAAGCCACCTTCTCATCAGATCCCAACCGCCTGGGGCTATTGTGATGCCCTGGTCTGCAGGGCCAGGAGTTGGAAGGAAGTCAGAACAGACAGGAACAATGTTTAAATGATTGCTGTTAGATTTTTCACTTTTGAGCAAATTTTGCAAAAGCCTTTGAAATTGAGAAGGCTGTTGCTAGGGTCCTGGAGGCTTAAATTTAAAGCAGAGGAGGAAATGGGGCATGGTGGCATACACCTATAATCCCAGCACCCGGAGGCTGAAGCAGGAGGATCGCTTTGAGTTCGAGATCATCCTGGGCTACATAGTGAGTTCAAGGCCAGCCTGGACTACACAGCGAAACCCTGTCTCAAAAACAAATGACAAACAAAAAACAAGAAAGTAGGTTAAGATCGGGGTAGGGGATAGATTGGGAGGTAACAGCGACAGAGTGTAGTTTCTTCTTGGGGTGATGAAATGTGTGAAAATTGTAATAATCACACAACTCTGAATACATCTAATTCTTTAAATCGCACACTCAAAGTGGGTGGACTGTATGGTAGAGGAATCATAGCTCAATAAAGCTGTTGGCAAAACCCAGCCTCTAACAAAACCCTACAGATTGTTTTAAGACAATCTTTATTTAGACTGGGAATATTCATAAGCAGGATGCGTCCCTGCGTGGATTCTCAGGCTGACTCATGGACAGTCGCAGTTACCTCCATGAACCCCCCAATTTGCAGGAGCAGCTGCAGGCCAACACAGGACCACCCCAAGAGGGTGCACTTTATCTTTAATTTATTTTTTTCATACAGGGTGTCACTGTGAAGTCCAGGTTGGTCTTGAACTCACTCTGTAACCCAGGCTGGCCTCGAACTCAGGACGATCATCCTGCCTCAGCCTTCCAAATGCAGGGATTACAGGCGTGTGCCACTATGACTGGTGAGGGTGTACTTTAAAAAGCTGTGTCCCACAGGAGCCAGCCTGGCCATGTTACCGATCTCAGGCTGCAGGGTGATGGAAAGTGTGTGGGGATAAAAGGAGCATGGTCCGTGTACAGAGGAAAAGCAGCCACACAGGTTCCACCTCTAAATGTCCTCTCTCTCCACTCAGAGTGGGTCTGGGACGGGGGCATGGGACAGTTTTTTTTTTTTTCCAGTACCGGGGATGGAACTCAGTGGGACAGTTTTTGAAAGTAACCGAATTTCAGCCTCAGAGGAGGTCATGGTCGGTCAGATGCCAGATCCAGTGTTGTCGGGGTTGCAGCTGTAGAGCTGGGGAAGAGCAGCAAAGCAGCCAAAGAAACAGATTCCAAAAGCTAATCCAAGAGGATATCACACGCGCAGTGTCACATACTCGGTATCACACACATGGCACCGTAGTCAGAGGAGCCCACATGGGGGCTCAGGAGAACGGCGGGTTTTCAGAGCAAGTGCAAAGACTTCGCTGTCCCTCTAGGCCCAGCCCTGCCCGCCAGTCCTGGGGCCTCCTTTAGGACCTCTCAGATGTCTGTGTGACATGGGACACTTGGTGTTTCCCAGGGGCCTGGCTCTCCCTGCCTGGAACCAACAGGCATTGACCCGGGCTTAGCTTCTCTTTCGCTGTTAACACACCTGGGAACTAGGCCCTGCCACAGGTGGGTGTGTTTGTGTGCATCCCCCCAGTTCATGTGCTGGAGGTGGCCAGCTGTGGCCACACGAGAGGTATGGGACCTTTATGAGGCAGAGCCTAAAAAGAACAGACCTGGGGATCAATGGAACAGACTAGGAGATGCAGAAACAACTCCAGACACACTCAGCCACCTAATCTTTGACAAAGGGGGCAAACACTTGCGCTGGAAGAAAGACAGCCTCTTTAACAAATGGCGCTGGATGGGGATTTAGCTCAGTGGTTCCGCCGTCTGCCTCAAAAGCACAAGGACCTGAGTTCGATCCCCGGTAACAAAAAAACTGACTATCTTAATAAATGGTGCTGGAAAAACTGGCTTTTCACATGCCAAAGATTAAAACTAGACCCATGTCTTTCATCATGCACTAAACTCAAATTGAAATGGATCAAAGACCTAAATATTAAAACAGAAACACTAAATCTGCTGGCAGAGAGAATACATAGAAGTCTTGAAGACCTAGGTATAGGCAAAGACTTTATGAACAAAACCCTGATCACACAGGAAATATCACAAAGAATCAGCAACCGAGATCACTTCAAATTAAAAAGCAGCCCACGCGTTCCCCACCCCAGCTGGGAGGGACCTGGTGATGGCTACACAGGGTGAGGGGCTTCGAGGGACACAGGTTCCAGGCAAGAGACTGGGTCCAGCTGGAACTCGAACACAGGCTCCCAGGAGTCACCGGAGGTGCCACCCTGTGTTCCCGTGGGCATCACAGCCCGGCTGATGCCACCAAGAGAAACAGCCGGAGCCATAGCCCTGCGGGGAACCCTGTGTAGTTATTTGTGAGCACTGCACCACCAGCTGGCTTGAGTTGCTGGTGCCAAGTTTATTATTTTTTCCTTTTCCCTGGTAAGAGTGTGCATTGGAATTGGCCGTGTCACCCCGGAAGCTAATCGCCGGTGAACCCTTGCTCACCACTGCTCAAGTCCTCAGAGGACACATGTGGGGCTTGCCCCCCGCTGTCCCTCTGGACAGTCACTGTGACCTGGGGAAGGGTCCTGGGGCTCCCTGGAGCGGCCGCCTAGATCCTGTCAGCCCAAAGTCCCCAGAGAAGGGGCCTCCAGATCCTCCTGTAGGCTCAGGGAACTGAGATTTTCCTGGGCCCAGGGTGGACTTTTGTTTCCGTGGGTCTCTTGTTCTATTAAAAAAAATTAAAAATTATATTTTCTAACCACATTAGTATAAAGGAAGTATAATCCAAGTTGGATTTTATGATATATTTATTATTATTGTATTCATTTCTGGTTTCATAAAGGAATTAAAACATTTCCATGTCTGAGAGGCTGAGGCAGGAGGATCCCAAATTCGAGCCCAGGCTGACTTATTGAGATGCTGTCTTAAAATTTAAAAAATGAAATAAGGGCCAGGGATACAGCTCAGCACGCAGCACCTGTCGATCAAGCAAGAGGCCCTGAGTTCCATTGCTGTTACCAAAAAAGGGGGTGTGTGAAGATGTAGCTCAGTGCAGAGGCCCTGAGTTTCATCCCCAGTATCCTGCCTCCCCACGCATTTTCATGCAGTTCTAAGACTACCAGACCCGCGTCGGCTGGGGCCGAGGACAAGCTGGTCTCAGAGCAGCTGTCCCCTAGTCCCTTTGTTAGGTTTCATCCTGTTTCCCGGGTCGACCGGCTGTGCTGTGTGAGTGACACGTACAACTGCACTTCTTTACCAGGCCTCTGGGCGGGGTGCCTGGTGACCTCCAACCCACAGGCCAGGCCAGGAAGCTGAGAACGTAGGTGGCTTGTCCCGGGTCACGGGCGGCTGGAGAGACCCCCCCCGGACTCGCTACAGCCGAGCTGCTCCCCAGCCTCCGCGCTAGGTGCCCCTTTACCCTCCGTGTAGGACGGCGCGCCCGCCTCCGTTAGTCAGTAGCCGGCGTGCTTGGCACAGTGGGCGCTGCCAGGGCGGAAGGTACAGCAGGAACGAGTGCAGGGAGCCTTGCCCGGCTACGCCCTGGCCCCCTCTGTGGTCAGCTCAGCCCCGCCCATCCCAGCTGTGGGCAGCTCTGGCCACGCCCACCCAGCTGTGGACAGCTCCGGCCCAGGACCACAGCAGGAACAGAGCCCCCACTGCGACTATTACAAAAAGACATCCCTTCCTCAAGACCCTTGAGTGTTAGGGAACTGGCACAGTAAACACAAATCCACGATGACCAGGGTGTGAACGGCTCTTCCTGCAAGGCACGGTGTGGACATTCTGCCCAACTGCACAGGGTGACCCTATTCAGTCTCCAAATGTCCCAGCTCCACTGCCTGCTTTTGTGAAGTTTCTGGAGTGTTTTTGTTTTTTTGAGACAGGATCTCACTATGTAGCCCAGGCTGGCCATGAACTTGTGGCAATCCTCCTGCCTCAGCCTTCTGGGATTGTTGGGATTACAGGTGTGTGCCACCAGGCCAGGCCTTGAAGAGTTTCTAATCTGATAGTGACAGGGTTCTGGGAGAAAGCTCGCCCTGGGGTGTTTGTGTCAGAAAGACACTGTCCCAGAAGAGGGACAGTGGCAAGTGTGGGTGAGGACGGGGGCCCCTGGACTCTCAGGATGGGATAGTCGGTTTGGAAGAAAGATGCTCTGGTGGCTTCTTAGACAACTAACCCTGCGGCCCAGCAGGGCTGGTCCTCTCTGTGGGGTCTCACCACTGGGTTTCCCATGCTGGTTGTGTAAGAAACTGCCTGAGGCACTGGATGGGTCTATCATCCTCATATGTCTCCCTGGTGAGCAAATTTTAGTTCCATCTGACCCAGGAACAGAGTATATGGACCTGAGGGAGCACTTACCAAGGGTGCCACACATCTCAGAACGTTCCCTGTGACACCTCTTCCCATTTCTTGCTAGAGGCAGAAAGTGCTTCTGATCTTCCTTGCTTTTATCAATAAGCACCCATGTTTCTAGAGACTTGGGAGCCTTTGACTACCAAAGAGTTGCAGGGTTGCAGAGGTTTGAGGAAAGGGAAAGAGAAAAGGGGAAAAGGGGAGAAAAGGAAATAAGTCATGGTTCAGAGGGCAAGGGGTTGGGAGAAATGGAGAAGGCAAAAAATAATAAAACTAAAAAATACAAAGGCTTTGACTGAACTTACCAAAATGGAAGTGCCAATGTCTCTTTTACCTGCTGGTTGGCTCGCCAAAAGAAAATGTCACTGCTGGGGATTTAGCTCAGTGGTTCCAGCACCTGCCTTGAAACCACAAGGTCTCGAGTTCGATCCCCGGTACCAAAAAAAAGAAAAAAATGAAAAAGGAAATGTCACTGAGCAGGACAGGGATGGAGGAGATTCCCACAGCTGAAATAAGGAATTGGACCCATTCTACCTGTAGAATAGGTTGCATGGTTGCTGATTCCCACCATGGTAAAAGAATTTTCAAGGATGCATCAGTAAGAGACATAAAGGGCAGAAATTGAAAGTATGCACTCAAGGAAACAGAGTGCAGGCCTTCAAGAGAGAGAGGTGCACTGCAGTGTGGAGCTGGGAATATTTATGGGTTTTTTGGTGGTGGAAATCTGTGGATTTGTCCATCTGTAGTCTTGGTCTTTGCTGGTGGGGGAAGATGGCCCACCCACAGGAAGACAATGGTGCACTCACAGGGAAAGCTTATTGTATAGGTGAAAAGATGGCCTATTCACAGGTGAAAGAGGACCATTTGCAATAAAAAAGGATTGGCTGAACCATTTGCACATGAAAGGGAATTGCCCAGGCTGCTTCTGTTCTGACAGAAGAAGAAAAACAATTTTTAAAAACTGGGCTTATGTCCTAAAGATGCAGTTTTTATCTTTAAAATTATGATTTTTTTTTTGAGGCAGGTCTCTTCCTTTGTAGTTCAGGATGGCCCTGAACTCACTATGTAGCCCAGGCTGGCCTTGAACTCACAGCGATCCTCCTGCCTCAGCCTCCCGAGTGCTGGGATTACTGGCAAAATTATGATTTTCCTTCTCTCTTTTCTACCCATTTTTATTTCTTCTGTCCTACTTCAGGCTCATCCCCAACTCCCACAACCCCAAATAAGACAGAAAAAAGTGAACAATGTATGTGTTTCAGCCAGGCATGATGGCACAAAGAGGCTGAGACCGGAGGATTGTCCTGAGTTTGAGGCCAGCCTGGGCTACACAGTGAGTTCAAGCCCAGCCTGAAGTACATAGTGAGACCCCCATCTCAAGAAAAAAAAAGTGTTTCAAAAGCTCAAACTAATAATAATACAGTTGAATTCAGGAAAGTAAGAATTAAAAAGAAAAATCAAGTGAGGTAGTATGCACTTGTAGTCCCAGCTACTTGGGAGGCTGAGGCAGGAGGATCACACTTGAGCCCAGGAATTCAAGGTCAGCCTGGGCAGCATAGTGAGACTCTGTCTCAAATCAAACAAACAAAAAACCATCATAAAACAAAACAAAAACAAGGGCCTGGCATTTAGCTCAGTGGTTCCAGCGCCTGCCTTGCAAGTGCAAGGTACCAAGTTCGATCCCCGGTACCAAAAAAACAAAACAAAACAAAAAAAACCAAACCCCACAACAAAACAAAAACAGTGATAAATTAATCTATTGATAAAATAATGGCTAATGAGCCATTAGCAAAAACTTTTAGATTCTACCTTAAAAATCCCAATAGAGGGCCGGGGATGTAGCTCAGTGGTTCCAGAGCCTGCCTCGCAAGCTCAAGGTCCCGAGTTCGAGCCCCAGTAACAACAACAACAAAAAAATCCCAATAGATTTGTAAGGATGAAGACTACCTAACTAACTCTTTCTGGATTATTTCCTGGTGCTGTGCTCAGATGGTGGAAGGACATCTTCCATGAAAATGGATCCTGGGCCTGATGCAGATAGGAGCCACTCTGGCAGCCTCCATTCAGGCAGTCTTGAAGAGCCCCCAACATCTTGCGAGGCTGGCACAGGGGAAGCATGCCAGGATCGTAGGGTGTCTGCCATTGCAGTTTTATGTGGACACACACAGGTTGTGAGGTTGGGAACAATTTACGTTTGTCTAAGTTCCAAAGGCCCAGGTTGGCCCCGAGAGATGTCTGAGGTAGTTGGAACGTGACTAACAGCACTGACATTCTCCAAGGAAGTGAGGTGCTTCTACAGACAGGCTGTGTGATAGGTGGTCAGGCTAGGAAGGAGCAGCGTGGGCATCTGAGCTCTGGCGGAAATGAACCAGAGGGAGTCAATGCCCTTTGTGGCTGTTCTCCTCCTGGATCAGAGTGCCCTGGGGCTCTCTTTCTACTTTTTGCAACTTTGAGTCTTGGAAGGGTGGGATTTTGCAGATTTCTGACATGAAATCTGAAGCCATTTTTCCTATTGTCCTCATCCAAAGTACTTGGCTTCTTTTTAACCCCTTTATGCGGAAAGTTGCAATTTTTTGAATTTTTGCATGAAATTTCATATATGTTTCCTAGAAAAATTCAAGGAACTAGAATTTGAGAAGAAAATTATCTAGGCCAGGACATAATGGGGCACGCCTGTAACCCCAGCACTTTCAATTTTATCAGTGCTTCCTTTCTGGGCAAATACTAAACTTTTACAATTATTCAGCTGTGCTATCTGCCCTTGAGTTTTGGTACAAACCTGGCTAAAAGACCCAAGCAGTACCCATCTGTAGCCTGAACATTAGAATGCTTTGAAATTTCCTCTTCCAGATTCACTAGTCCACTGCCCTTAATCTCAGTGTCCTGCAAAGCTTTAGGACATGAGCAAACTGTAGACAAATTCCCACCACAGCATAGCACACACGGTCTGGAGCCCAACTGCCAATGCAGTCCTTGTTCCCCACTGAAACCTCCTGAGCCTGATCTTCACCATCCTCATTTTTACCTGCATTCTGGTCTTCTGAGTTCCAACCAGAATCTCCCATTGAGCTCGGCTACAGCATTCCAGGGCTGTTTCTCCCCCTGGCATCTCCACACCTTTCCAAATGCTTCCGGTGAACCAGTTCCAAAGGCTCCCGAACCACCTGACAGCCCTACTTCTCTGATACCAAAATCAGTCACTTTCCTTATCACAGGGGCACAGTACCCGACACCCACGACTTACAGGAAGAGCGGCTGATTTTGGCTCACAGTTTGTAGAGGTTTCAGTCCAGAGTCTAGTGATTCCAAAGCAGAACACTTCAAGGGGCCTGAAAAACTGTTCATGGCCTGGCGGCAGGAAGTAGAAGGTGGCTGAGCGAAAAAGGGGATCACGGGCTCCCAGGACAGTCTGTGCCCCAGCCAGGGTTCAGGGTAAGTGGGAGCAGAGTCAAGCAGGGGCTACTGGCCCCAATCTGAACTCCCATTCACTCGTAGTTCCACTGCTTGCCTTGCAAGCACAAGGTCCAGAGTTTGATCCCTGGTACAAGAAAAAAGAAAAAAGAAAAAAATCAACCAACCAAACAAAAAACAACAAAAAAAGAACAATTAGAGAAATTATAAGTGAAGAAACAAATAGGTGAATAGAAAATCCAAAGATGAAACGACTTAAATGGCAGATCAATGTGAATGGATCCTGACTGAAATAGAAGGTTTAAAAAAAGGACATTAAAAAAAAAAAAGGACTTTTTTGGTCACTGATTAGACTATTGATAATACTGAAAAGACGTTTTTCAGGTCACTATTTACAGCTAGACTGGAATGCTCTCTGGAATTTGCTTTACAATAGCACAGTTGGAGAAAGGGAAGGAGTGAGTTTAGCCACCCCCTGTAACTGTTCATTACCTTAATCTTTTTTGTATATGCTTGAAATTCTCCATAATATGAAGTCTTTAAAAGTTAAAGTCCCAGACTGGGCCTAGGGCTGACTTTCATTGGGTGGAGAGGGACACAGTCCCGAGAGGACCGGCTAGAAGACAGAGCCCGCGTCCCTGCAGACGCCGCCTTTCCAGGGCTGGGGGGGTGGAGGGGGGTGGGGTTCCCGGTGCCCACCAGGGGGCGCCCGAGACCGAGCTAACCCACCCAGGGCGCAGGACCCGGATGGCCCGCTGGGCCCGGTTCTGAGCTCCTTTTGACACCCCCAGCTCTGAGAACTGGTGAAATTCTTCCCCGCAGAAAGGGCGCAGACTTAGACGTGCGGGGCGGGGGGTCAGGGCCAGGGTGTGGATTGTGGGAAAATTGCTGAAAGCTTGCAGACAGGAGAGTTGGGCTTTCCTCACCCCTCTCCTCAGCCGAGAGAGAAATTTTCTTGTTACCCGAAATAGCGTGTGCGATTTAACAGTGTTTCTGAACTAGGATTCACCTATCATATAACCCACCTATAGGAAGTGTACCAGTCAAAGGTTTTCAGTATATTCACAGATACATGAATTATCACTATCAGTTTCAGAACCATTTCATCATTTGAAAAAGAAACTGTGGCTCCTGGGGAGGTGGCTCAGCTTAGCTCTTGCCTAGCATGTGCGAGGCCCTGGGTTTGATTCTTAACACAAACACAAAGAGAGATTTCAGCTGCCCATAGTGGCACATGCCTGTATTCCCAGCTAGTTGGGAGAGTGAAGCAGGAGGATCCCTTGAGTCCAGCCTGGGTACCATAGTGAGATTCTGTCTTCAAAAGCAAAAACAAACCAAAAAACCGAGAAGAAACTGAGACATACATCACTGGGTATTCCACAAACCTCTTCCCTCCAGCCCTAAGTAGCTGCCAATGCACTTTCTTTTTCTCTTCTTTCTTCCTTTCTTTCTTTCCTTTTTGTTATTGTTTTTTATTTTTGTTTGTTTGTTTTTTGAGACAGGGTCTAGCTATTAGTTCAGGCAGGACTTGAGCTCACTTTGTAGCCCAGGCTGGCCTCAAACTCAGGGTAATCCTCCTGCCTCAGCCTCCTGAGTGTTGGGATTACAGGCCTGCGCCACCACACCCCTGCGCCACCACACCCCTGCTTTAAACTGGACATTGATCAGCTCACCAGTTCTCTCCTAAACCATCCATCCCTGCACCCCAAGAGTCCCGCAGGGCTGCAAACAGGAGAGAGCAGAAGTCTAACTAGGGTGAAGAAGAAAAAAGCCAGGGAGGGATAAGGAAGAAGCTAGGTGTTTATCACCTGTCATGCAAAGACATCTGGCTTTCCTTTTTTTTGCAAAGCATTTCTTGGTACATTTTAGGTGTATATAATGACAATACTCATTGCAGGGAATTTGGACCTGTACATGGTACATCCCATCTCTTGACACTTGACTTTATAGAGCTACCTCATCATGCGGGAGGGGGCTGGAAGAACCTGCTGCTAAGACTGCTGTACCCACTTCCTACAGGGAGAAAATCATGGCAAATGGGAGTGTGGAGACGAGAAAGAGGCTGCTGTGATTCTAAGAAGGGGAAATAGGGTGACTTCTGAGGGCCAAACCCAGGTCCCACTGATGGCAGGTGCTAAAACTTGTAGATGCAGTGTATGCATACAACGGAATATTATTCACCGCTCAAAAAGAAATGGTGGGGCCGGGGATTTAGCTCAGTGGTTTCTCCGCCTGCTGTACAAGCGCAAGGACCCGAGTTAGATCCCCAGCCAAAAAACAAATAAAAAAAATTAAAAAAGAAATGGTGTCCCATGCCATCACGTGGATGGACCTTGAGTGTGTTTGCTAAGTGAAACCAGCCAGTCACAAACAAACCAGTCTTTCCCTGAGGTCCTGGGAGTGGTCAAATCCAGAGACAATGTTTACAGCGACCACAGGAAGGGGATGGGATGGGAGTTAGGGTTTAATGGGGACAGAGTTTGAGAGATCTTTGGTTTTGGTGTGGCACTGGGGCTTAGAGGCCAGGGTTCTCACTGAGCTACATTCTCAGCCCTTTTTTCAGTTTTTGACATAGAGTTTCACTAAGTCACTAAGTTGCCCAGGCTGGGTTTGAACTTTCAATCCTCCTGCTTCAGCCTCCAGAGTGCTGGGGTTACAGGCGTGCACCATACCTGGATCCTTCCCTCGGAGTGTACTTTGCAGCCCTAGAGCTTTTCCCGTGGAGCGAATTCCCTGTCGCCTGAAGCCCACCCCATCCCAAGCCGAGCATCCTGAGCCACGAGGGATCCCAGTTCCGAGAGAAAGGTGAGGCCTTGGGCTGACTGCTCAGTCTCGCTACTTCCGGACCAGGTGGTTGTGGTTACTCACGTACCCGGGCAGAACCTGTGTCCACTTCCTTCTCGTGGAAACCGCCCAGCCAAGAGTGGTTTTCTGGATGAAATGAGAGAATGTGGCAAAGCTCGAGTTTGCCTCAGTGGTGGATGCTCTGCTGCCCTTGACAGGATGCTGAGTGACTGGAACAAGTGGCCAGGGTGGGGCTAGGGCTCAAGATCACCCACGGGACCCACTTTGCTTTCGGTATTGGACGTTCGTGAGTCAGAGAGAGAGAACGCAATGGGGAGCGGTTTCCTCTGCATCTGAAGAGCAGTCCAGCAAGGCCGAGGAGCAGAGAGGAGGGGAGAAAACGCGCACTGGATCTGGGCTCTGGTGGCAGGAACCGAGGCAGGCACTCCAGATCCCTGTGCATGGCACCTGGTGTCTGTGACCAGGTGGGGAGCAGTCTCCTGGGAAAGACACCAGCCGGAAACCAGAGGATGCTCATACAGGGTTCCTCTCTGCCTTTCCTGGTGACTCAGGGAGGAATTCTGCAGCGAAAGGAGGCAGCTTGGTGGGGGGATTTAGGGCAGTCAGCTGCCAGCGAGCAGCAGGTGCAAAGGTTCCAGCTGAGGGAGGAGCCGGGTGGGTCCTGGAGGAGGTGAGGAGGAAGAATGAAGTGATGCTGCAAATAGGAAGTAATAAGCTGAGCTTTGAGACGATTTCTGGGCAGAAAGCTTGTTCGGGAAAATGATGCCCCAGTGGGGGGGGGGGCACGGGGCACGCTGTTCCTGATGAGGCTGACAGGTCACAAGATCAAGGTCTTGGGCACTTTCTGCAGGCATCACTGCCTCCCCTGCATGGATGCTTCTCCCCAGGCTCTCTGCCTCTTTCATAAATTGATTTAGGTTCGAGTTTGCAGCCCAGGCTGTGCCGAGCTGTGGACAGGCGCTGGCCCGGCAGCTGGTGCTGGAGAGAGCACGGCAAAGGCTGGGGTCTGCTCTGCTCCTGCCACAGCCTCTCAGCTAGCAGATGGGAGGAACGGAGCAAGGGATGCACAAGGGGCCGGGGGAGGGGTACATGCCAGCCATGGTGGTGCACAACTGTAAGCTAAGCACTGGGGAGGCTGAGGCAGGAGGGTTGCTGCAAGTTTAAGGCCAGCCTACTCTCTATAGTGAGTTCAAGGATAGTCTGAACTACATAGTGAGACCCTGCCTCAAATAAAAAAGGAAGGAGGGGCTCTTGGAATTTGGGAGGTGAACCAGAGGGGTCCTGGCCTCTCGTCTGAGCTGAGCTAATGTTTGTTCCTTCTGGGCCATTTGGCCCACTCCTCCAATCCCCCAGCCTCCCCACACACTTCTGCCAGCGGTGAGCATGTGTATGACACTCCCATGCCTCCAGCCTCCTTCAACTATTCATTGTCATGCGCTGAAGCTGACTTTAGAGCAGGCGGAGCCATTTCCCATGTGGGAGTCACGGGGAAAGTTGGGACTGGAGGGATAAACTTGCGAGCATTACCACGTGTTGAAGTCCTGCTGTGGGGTGAGTCACTGAGCACAGGAAGGAAGGTGAAGAAGATGCCTGGGCCGAGAGCTCTGGGGCAGGCAGTCTTAGAGTCGGGGTGGGGGGGGGCAGTGAGAAAAGAGAGAGGAGAAGGGAAGCGGGGTAGGGAGATGAGGACCAGCCCTCTGGGCTTCCAGGCACCACCAGACTGGGGAGGCCTTGGACAGTAAAGAGCAAAGCACCCAAACTGCCCTGGGGTCAAGAGTGGGTCCCCGAGTGTAGAACCTTGAACGAATCTCAATACACAAGCAAGCACTGGCATCAGGGAGCAAGAGCATTCTAGAAGCACCCACAAGGAAGGTGTGAAGTGAGAATTGCCAGGGCTGGACAGGGCTCCTTGGAGAGGGTGTGGAGGGGACCCCTGGTTAGCAGAGCTCGGGAAGCCCTGAGTTTGGATTTGGTCCTGAGGGTTGTGGGTTCCACGCCAGGGGTCAGTGGGGGCTTTTGCAATCTGCTAGGTCAGAGTGAGGTTTTTAATGGCTGGGGAAAAAAATCAAAAGGAGGGCAACAGTCCGTGACATCTGAAAATGATGTGGAATTTAAATTGCCACATCCACAGGTGAGGCGCTGCAGGGGCAAGGCCCAGCCTGCCGGTGGGTTTTGTGGGGTGGCATTTGAAACACCAGGCACTCAGGGTGAGGAATGTCCTCTCCGGCCTGGGGTTTGCGACAGCATAGATGGCCTTCTTCTGAGCACTTGGTCCCTGTCACTGGTACAGAGGGAGGGTCCTTTACCCAGAATTGAACGTCAGCCTTTTGGTTTTCCTTTCCGAAACAAACCATGCACTGAAGAGCCCGTGTCCAGTCTTGTTTTCTGGGAACTGGAGACCACTCACCCACCATTGCTCCCTTGGCCCTGGGGACATTCCCGAGCGCTGTGACAGAGAGGGGATGCCCTGCCTGGGCTCCACAGCTCCCTCCGTGCAGCCCCTAGGCTTCACTGACCTCTGACCTCAGGGGTAGGTGGGGCAGAAGAGGCTCCAGGAAGGGCCCCTGAGTCCGAACTCAGCCCTGCAAAGATAGAAGGCTGAAATTTCAGAAACTGCATCCTCTAAGACAGGCGAGAACAGGGCTGGCTGACTGCCTGGATAAAGGCTGCTGGCATAGATGTAAACGCTGTATCTCTGGGAAAAAATTGGGAAATAAGTTCTCTTTTAAAGCAATGCTCCAAGGCATTTCCTGAATTCATCTCTTCACTAATTCATTCGACAAACATCCATGGAGGCCCAAACATTGTGCTGGTCAGCAGTGGACCAGACAGACTCCGCCCTGAAGGAGTGCAGTTCGGGTGTGTGGGAGAGCCAGGAGTCCCAGACAGATAATTAAGCACCAGGCACAGGGAGTGTAGGGCTGTGGGGAGGCCAGGAGGAGGTGAGAGTGGGAGGGGAGGGTGCCGAGGCAGGGAGATTCATGGAGGACTAAAAAATGTGGGCTGGGTGGGTGGCTCAGTGGTGAGTGCTTTCCCAGCCTAGACGAAGGCCCTGGGCTCCGTCCCCAACACTGCAAAAAACAAAACAAACCAACAGAGGCCATACCTTTTTATTTTTTTATTTTTAATTTTTTTTAGGGGTACTGGGGATCGAACTTGGGTCCTTGTGCTTGCAGGACAGGCAGCAGAACTGCTGAACTAAATCCCCGCCCCCCCCTTTAAAAAAAAATTTTATTTTTAAAGAGGCCATACGTTTTTAATGAAGGGGCTGCACCTTACTCCATTAGGACCCGAGCACTGCAAGGCAGGAGAGTCCAGGTATTGATGAGGCGTCTGAATTCCAGAAACCCTGTTCTAACCAGTGGAGGTACAGAAGGTCATTCTAGGCCTTCAAAGGTGAAACTTCGCAGGATAACTGCTTCAGGCACAACTGGATCCAGGTGTTCGTGTTGGCAAGGGTGGATTTTCTCTGGGGCTCTTTTTCCTCTGGGTAGGCTCTAGTCTCAGGGGGGCAAAGTGGCTGTCAGCACCTTCTGTCTCCCCTTCTGCTGATTCGCAAACGGAGGAACAGCGCCGCCTGCTGGGCAGTTCCGGCACAAGCCCCGATGTTTCCCATGGTGGCTGAGACTGAGTCCCCAGGATCCCTGACGTGACCGTGACCGTGTGGTGGATTTGCAAGACCTGGACTAGTGCTCCTCCTTGGGGTGGGAGTGGGGCGGCCACGTGGCTCGAGGGAAGAAGGGGTGATGTGATTTCCCAGCGCAAACGCCGAGATGCAAAGGGGCGGGTTGCTGGGCAGGCGTTCAGCCAGGTGCCGACTTAACTCAGCGGCAGACGCTGGTGGGCGCCCGGCCTGGGGAAGCAGAATGGCCGTGTGAGGGGCAGAGGGTTCCCCTTGGGCGTTGGAAATGCTCTGGAACTAGATAGGATGGTTACACAATATCGTGAGTGTGTTAAACGCCACTGAACTGTTCGCTTTAATTAATTAAAAACATTTTTTATGATGCTAAAATATGGTGTGTGCTAGACAAGTACTCTACCACCGTGCTACATCCCTGGCCTCTAATGATTCACTTTAAAATGGTGAATTTTGTGTTAGTGAATCTTGCCTCAATTAAAAAAAAAAAAAAATCCCAGCGCTCGGGGAGGTCCAGGTGGGAGAATCCTGAGTTTGGGCCCAGCCTGGGCAATTTAGTAACTTAGAGAGACCCTGTCTCAAAATTTAAAATGAACAAAAAGGGGAGGGGGCTGGGAGTGTAGCTCAGGGTGAAGGCCCAGGGTTCA
Source organism: Heterocephalus glaber (assembly GCF_053883595.1). Lineage (NCBI taxonomy): Eukaryota > Metazoa > Chordata > Mammalia > Rodentia > Bathyergidae > Heterocephalus > Heterocephalus glaber. Next base: position 5,744,259 of record NW_028258299.1, on the reverse strand, counting down.
ATCCCCCAGTATCTAAAATTTAAAATTAACATAAAAGTAAAAACAATAGCTCCTGCCCTCCACCCTTAGTCGTCAGGGAAGCTGTCTCAGCTCCAGGAACTTCGAGGTGAGGCGATACAACTTCTCTCCTTCCTGCCCGGTTTTCTCTCTCCTTAAGCCGCAGAGGGTCGGGATCTACTGTGGGATTCCAGCCAGACGAGGTCGCTGGCAGGGCCATTGCCCGCGCCAAGACGGTAGAGCGGCCTGGACGTGTCGCCCAGAGTCAGATTCCCGGGTTTCACCAGCCCGGCTGAGCGAGGAGCCTGGGCAGGTGCGAAGGAGGGCCCTGTCAGCTCACAGGCTCCAAGCTGCCCGACGGCCTGGGAAGAGGCTGGGCTGGGGGAGAGCCGGGGCCACTGAGAGTGTAGAGGGGACAGAGGGCTGTCAACTGTGCTGCACGAAGGCCTGGGGCAGAGCCAGAGCACCCACTGCTTCTTCGGGAAGGGCAGTTTCAACCAAAACACTCTTCCCTGGGCAGAAGGAAGGAGGACTTCCAATCAGCCAGGGACTTCCGGTTGAGGACTTCCGGGCCCTGCAGGCTTGCCCTGGCCTAGTCTGGCGAGGACACTGCTGGGAAGGCGACAGTGTTGTCAGCTAAGCAGCCCTCTGCCCTCCGGCCTCAGGTCTCCTCCCAGCAGACAGGGATTCTCAGAACGCAGCCCTGGACCACCTGCTCCCCTACCCCTGGGGCTCAGGGGCCATGGGCCACTGGGTTGGAATATTGGGGCGATTTTGTAAGCTTCTATTGGGGAGCCAGAATAACTGTAGTTGGGACCACGCTTTGGTCCTGAAGGCTGAGCATTGCCCGGTTTTCAGCTCCCACACCCCACCGTGGGGGACTCTGGCGGGTCTCGGGTCCTGGCAGAGGCAGAGTCATGGGCCCATCCAGCTTCAAATCCTGAGCCCAGTGCCCACCAGCTGAGGGACTCTGGACAGCCCACATCCCTCCCCTGGGCCTGGGGTACCCAGGCTACCCCTGCAGGGCCCCCAGTCCAAGCCCAGCCAGGCCCTCAGCTGGGGCCTTCTTTGGGAACCAGGTCTTTGCTGCTGTGACCTCGTGGATCTCGGGTGCCCCCAGCATCTGGTAACCGTGTAAGAAGAGGAGGACACACACTGAGAGGGATGCTCACAGAGCAGGAAGTCCGTTCAGAGCCCGAGGCAGGGCAAGAGGAATGGGGCCAAAGGACAAGGAACACCTGGGGCCACTGAGGCAGGAGAGCTCCCCTGCCAGCCCTCAGAGAGCATGGGCCTACCGACAGGACAACTTGGTCTGGTACCTAGTTTGTGCTAAGTTGTTATGACAGCCTCGTTCTAGAAAAGGAAAGCACAGTATCCAAGGACAGTTTCCCCACAAGCATTTGACATGCAGCACATAGGCGCTCAGTAAGTCTCCATTTTTACTGGGCATGGTGGTGCGTACCTCTAATCCCAGCCCTGGGGAGGGTCAGGCAGGAGGATTGTTGAGAATTTCAGGCCAGCATGGGCTACATAGCAAGACCCTGTGTCCAAAAAGGTGGGTGAGGAAGGGATGTAGCTCAGTGGTGCCACATCTGCCTGGAAAGTGCAAGGTCCTGAGTTCGATTCCAGATACCAAAATTTTAAAAGTTTCCACTTTTATCTTTTATCCCCTTGCTGCCTTCCTGGGGAGGGAGTATCAGGTTAGCTCTGTAACCTTTCAGGGCACCTGGAAAGGATCCGGTCTCCAAGGGAGAGGAGCAGGGAGCCAGCGGGCTGGGGCTGAGGCTTCGGGAAGGGGGAGGAAGGCTCCCAGCTCTCCGCCATGATTCATGGCACAGGCCAGCCAATAGCCGCCGCTGACACATCACCCAGGAGGGGCAGCGGTGACTTCATGCTGCTGGTCTAGCACTCAGGGCCCTCCCGGCCCAGCCCAGGCCCTCAGCATTGGCATCGCCTGGAGGGAGCTGTCCCCACCCACCCTGCCCAGCCCAGGGAGCGACGCAGCAGGACCTTCGGAGCCAAGGCTTTAGAGGCGGTTTATTATTTGGATGCTTTTGGGTCGAGGCAAACAGTTTCCACTTCCCCAGGGCGGCTGAATCGTAAACCCTGGAATCCTTGCTGCACATCTGCCACAGCTGCACGGGGAGAGCACGCTCCCAGGGCTGGAGTCCTGTTCTCACCCGCCTCTCTCTATAAAAGTAATGGTTTACAGATGGGGAAACTGAGGCCCAGAGGAGCTAAGGAGTTGCCTCACACCTCAGAGTCAAAGAGCATCTTGGCGTGAGAGCCTGAAGTGCAAGTGAGAATTCACCGTGGGCCAAGTCCTGCTCTGCTTCCTGGACCAGGTCCTCGTCATTCGGGCTCTGTTGGGAGTCTTGGCTCCTCCTCTCCTGTGTCCAGAGGGGATGCAGTTGGGCTACAGGGCTCCCGACTCCAGAGGCAGCTCTATTTTCTTTTTTCGTTATCTTTAGGATGGAACCCAGGGCCTTTGCACGTGCTAGGCAAGCGCCGTATCCCTGAGCGACACCCTCAGTTCCAACAACTCCATTACTTTGCCTTCACCTTCTGAGAGCAGTCCAGTCTGCTGACAGCTGAAGTCCAGTTCTTCTGGTTTCCTCCCTGCACACGGAAGAACACCTCTTGCAGGCTGTGGATTTTGGTTCTGGCAGACGACTGTGAGCCGGAACTTGAGGAGGATCCATTGGCACTTGGGGACTGGACACTTGGACACGTAGCATCCAGCCTGACACTCTGCCTCCCTAGAGCACTCCAGGTCCTTCTTTGTTCCTCTCCCCACCAGGAGAAAGTTCCAGGCTGCCCTAGAGCTCAGCCACCTTGGGCCACCAGCTGGGGACCTGGGGTCTGGAATGCGGGTGTGGCCAGCTGAGCGCCACAAGCCTCCTGCTTATTTATTTTACCATCATGACGGGAAGCCAATATTTAAACATCACCAAGGCAACAGCCCAAATCTCCCGGCCCTTGGACCTCATCCAGCCCCACACGGTGGGGACGAGGGCCGCAGAGGGGGTGAGGAGAGTGAGTCACCCCTTCCCACCCCCACCTGGGAAAACAGTGACCCAAATCCAAGCCCGGCTTCTCCTCCAGGGCCACTGTTCCCTTTCGGCCCTATGACAGAGTGCTTCGAACCCAAACAGAACGGAGGCTCACGAGGTCTCTGCTAGGGTTTTAGTTTTGCTGTCGAGGTGAGAGCCATAGTGTTTTCCAAAACTTTTTATGGAGGTTCAACATTCGTGAGGGAAGTGGACAGACACCGGGGAGCACACAGACTCACAAGTGTTGTCTATGTCCTGCACGTGTGCACCAGAACACACCCCAAATCAGCTCGGCCTGGGGAGGTCCTGCACGAGTCCCAGGAGGCCCCAGGTCTTCCCTCGCTGTTGGGCCCCGGGGCGCGGTCTCCTGACTTCTCCTTGGCCGGTGGCCTGTTTTTGCACTTTGTATAAATGGAATCCCAGGCTCTGTCGTAAATGGGCCACAGCCAGGAGTGTTCTCAGCCCTGTTTCTCTCGCTCCTCAGCTCAGGAGGGGATAGCAGGCAGGGGCAGAGGCCTCACTCCCCAAACCCCAGACCATGTGGGGCCGCAGCCTCAGTGGGTAAAAGGCTTCCTCTCCCGGGTTCTGCTCGGGCTTGGGCTTCTGGGTCTGCTCAACCAGTGTCAGGACGCAGCAGGAGGGTGAGGCAGCGTCAGCAAGGGGGTGTCCAGAACCGAGCTCCCAGAAGCCCTGTGGCCTTGGCGGGATGCCGGGGCTCCTGCATCCCCTCTGCTGCCAGCCACTCCTGTTTCCATGCCCCACTGGTGCTGGGCACTGTGTGTCCCTGTGTCCCTGAGGGGCCCGGGCTCCTGCCTGCCCAGTTGGCGTCTCTGCTGCCCCAGGGCTGTGCGCCGTGTGCTGCTGCTGTGCCGATCTCACCCCTGCGGTCCCTGGCTGGGGGACAGGGTGGCTGTTCTTGGTGCCAGGGAGTCTCAGCCATGCATAGTGAAAGGCCAGCTTTACAGTCTCCAACCCATCCCAGGCTGCTGCTTCTGTAAATGCAAGAACAATGATCCACTTGAGAGAACAGAATGGAAGAAACAAAAGCCATACAAAATACAAGCCCCAGTTTTATTAGTATTAGTATTATTAGATTCAGTGGTCAGAAAATATAAGCAGGACAAACATAACAAGCTGGAGGGAGGTGGTATATAGGCTTCTAAATTCGCATTTTACAATTTTCTGTACCTATTTTGAGGCTGAGCTGGATGTGGTGACGCATACCTGTAATCCCAGAACTCGGGAGGCTGAGGTAGGAGGATCACTGTGAGTTTGAGGCCAGCCTGGGCTACATAGAGAGACCCTACCTCAGCAAAACAAAACAGAGAGACTTTGAGGCTGGCTTGTGCTGAGCCTCCGCTGCCCAGGCACAGCTTGTGGGCCACACGGAGAAAGCTGTCTCCTCGGTGCCCCTCTCCTGATTTCTGCCTGGGATGCTTCAGCTGACAGTGAGAGTGAGGAAGAGGTCCCACCAGAGGGCGGAGGAGGCGTCCATCCTTTCTCTGCCTCCGTGTCTCAGCCCCGTCTCAGCCCTCGTCCTGTCTTGCCCCTGTCCTGGTCCTCCTCCACCTCCCCAAGAAGCCTCTCAGGACCTGGGTGGGTTGGCAGCTTCCTTCAGGTCGAGGTCCCTGCCGGGTTCACAGCCAGGCCTCTGCCCCCACCGCCGCTTCTGTTACTGCAGGGGATTCTCCGTCTCAGTGTCCTCCTTCCAGCGCCGCCTCCCAGGTCCTCCCTCGGCCTCCGACTCCGAGGCCACCAGCTTCCTCAGTAGACGGCCCACGCGTCCCTGCTGGCCCCAAACTCGTGTCAGTAGGGTGTCTCGCGCACACACCGACAGAGCGCAGGACAGGGATAGTGTCGAGGGCTGAGTGTGGCTCCTGGCTGAGGTGGGGAAGCTTGGTGAGGACAGCGGAACCCGAGGTGGAGACGCAGTGGGAACACACGGTGCTGAGGTTTCCGAGCTGTCACTGTGCTGGGTGTGACACAAGCCTCCTCGCTTTCCTCCTCCTTCTCTTTCTTTTCTAATAAGCCTGACCGCGTATTTCCTCTAAAGTGAGCCATCTGGTCACCAGCATTTCTGAGCAGTGATGAAGACAGCAAGGACCCAGGTCTCTGGGCAGGGGCCCCACTCCCCTGCTGTCCTTGTGGGCTGCTGTGGGAAAGGCAGGGACCTGGCATAGCCCATCCCTGCTGGTCCTCGTCTGTCCCTGCACTTTCTGTTCAGGGCAGGGCTCCCCTTCCCACAGCCATGTCGCGGACCCTCGGGTCACCTGCCCGTGGCCAGCTGCCGGCTGGGTCGGGTGCTGGCGTGGAGGAGCAGGGAAGGAGGGGCCGAAGCCTGGGCCTCAGAGGTGCCAGGGGATCCTTTCCAGGGAGCCTTCTGAGCTGCAAGTCCAGGCGGGTGAGCCCAGGAAAACAATCCGACAACAATGCTGAGTGCCTAGGTGACGGAGAAAAAAATGAGGAGTCTGCTTGGGAACGGCCTGTGGCCTCCACTTCCAAGGCCTTCGTAATCCAAGCAGCAGAGAGTGTAATATTTACTCAGGAACTATGAAAAGTCACAGAACACTGTTCTCTTCACAGCTTTCATCATCGGCTTGCTGGGTTCCGAGTGCCTGGCCACCTAATCATCACCAGCGCGCTCCCGGCCATCTGGCCGTGTGGTGCCCGCTGGCGGCGCCTGGGATGCCCTCCCCGGCCGGGTGTCAGCACAGAGCCACAGAGGAGAGCGTGGCCTGCCCTGGCACCAGAAAGAAATTGGAGATGGTGCTGCTGGCATGTTCAGTGACTGGCCCAGACTGAAGGTCGGAGAGAAGAAGAAAATGGTGTTTGATCAAACATTCCTTTGATTTTATATTTTATTCTACTTTGTTTTGTTGTAGTCTAGCGTGTCCTCAAGCTCGTAGAAGTCCTCCTGCCCCAGCCTCTCCAGTGCCGGGATTACAGGCGTGGCCCACCACATCCCGCCCCGTGATTTTTTCCTATCACATTTTATTTTATTATTATTTTATGTTTTGAAGAAGAGCAGGACAGGAAGTGAGAGGTGATATGCTCAAGCATCGAGATTAGAGTAGGGCCGAGAGGGTACCCAGGGTGTGGGCCTTGTTTGTGTTAAGATTCAGGCAAACCGGAATGAGGTAGCCTTTCTATAGGAGAGGGGGTCCACAGTGGGACACATCCCAGGAGCCAGTCAGCATCCACTATGTGTCCCCGGGAAATCAGGCAACCTCACAGGGGTTTATCTATGGCCAGGAGAGCTGGGCGTGGTGACATACACCTGTAATCCCAGCACCTGGGAGGCTGAGGCAGGAGGATTGCTGTGAGTCTGGGCTATATAGTGAATTCAAAGCCAGCCCAGGCTACATAAAAAATCCAAACCGTTCATATCTATTACAAGTACATCCTGGGGATAGGGCTGGGAGTGAGTGGCAGGTACCAGGGGACACAGAGAAAGCCTGCTCTCTCTTCCTAGGGATACAATGCTAGTGGACTGGCTCTTAAGGGGATTTCCGATGGCCACATCAGCCCCTGGGCCACCAGCTGGCAGCTTCTGGGCAGCACCATTTCAATTCTACAGCCCCAGGTGACCGAGAATTCATCATGTGATTCCCTTTGAGGCAGAATAAGAAAATCTGTTGGAAACACTGACTTCAGGATTTCATTCTAAAAAGCAGTCTGTGCAGAGTTCCCAGGCTGTTTATCCATTCGTTTACTCTAGGGAAGTAGACTCAATATTGCTACGATGTCTGCCACAAGTTGGATGGGCCCTGAAAACATTTTGCTCAGTGAAAGAAGCCAGACGCAAGAGGGAACATGTCGGGTAATTCCATTCATGTGAAATGTCCAGAGTGGGCAAATCCAAGACAGAGCAGAGCAGTGGTTGCCAGGGAGAGGGGGAGGAGAGATGGAGGAACAGTAAAGGCATGGTGTTATTTCGTGGTGAGAAAATATTCCGGAATCCCATAGTGGTGGTGCTTCACAGCCTTGCAAGTGTACTAACAATAACTGCCTTGCACACTGTAGAGTGGTGAATTTTGAGGTAGGTGTGGTGCTGAGCATCTGTTATCCCAGCACTCAGGAGGCTGAGGCAGCAGGGTCTCCCAGAGTTTGAGGCTAGTTTGGGGTACATAGTGAGACCTTGTCTCAAAAAAACAAACAAAAAAAAGTGAATTTTATGGTATATAAATTTTATCTCAATTAAAAGTACAGTGGTACCTTGGTTCATGAATGCTTTTTTTTGCTAACAATTTGGTAAGCAAACAGAAGCGTTTGGCAAAATTTTGTTTTTGTTTGTGAACTCTGCAATGGGTGACAAACACAACTGTGGCCCCTTTTCCACAAGCGTGGAACAAATTAAGTTCATGAATTGAGGCGCCACTGTATGCTGTTAAGATGTCAGTTCTTTCAAAATTGAACCTAAGACTATCCGATCCTAATCAAATTCTAATGATCCTGGCTGGGGATTTAGCTCAGTGGTTCCACCACCTGGCTTGAAAGCACAAGGTCCTGAGTTCGATCCCCAGTACCAAAAAAAAAAAAAAATTCTAATGATCCTTCTTTGGGAGTAGAAATCGACAGATTCTAAAATTCAAATGACAATGTGAAGGACATCCTGTAGCCAATGTAACTTTGAAAAAGGAGAGCAGGGTAGATAGGCCTCAAGCCACCATTTTTTTTTTTTCAGTGCTGGGACTCAACTCAGGGCTTTTCGTGTGCTCTACCACTGAGCTCTACCACTTTCCAGCCCCAAGTGCTCATTTTCTAAGGAGCATTTTTATTTTCTTTTGATACCGGGGATTGAACTCAGGTCCTTGAGCTTGTGCAGCAGGCGGTGAAACCACTGAGCTAAATCCCTGGCCCGTGCTCGTTTTTTAAAATAATTAATTAATTAATTATGAAACAGGGTCTTGCTGTAGCTCAGGCTGGCCTTGAACTCCCGGAGATCCTCCTGCCTCAGCCTCCCAAGTGCTGGGATTACAGTCCTGCACCACCATGCCTGACACATGAATTTTGCATTTTGATCATTGCTCGGGCTAACAGTGTGCTGTGGTACCACCCTCGGAAGTCGCTGGGCAGAGGCATTAACAGCCGTGTGACTATGAGGGGAAACAATCAATATTCCGTGGTGAGCAGTGTTGCTAAGCTCAGGTGTTGGGTAGGTTAGCTGTATTGGATGTGTTTTGGACCTGTGATGTTTTCATTTACTTTGGGGTTACTGGGATGTAATTCCATTGTAAGTCAAGGGACATTTATATCCATATGCAAAAAATGAGCCTTGATCCACAACTTGTTCTGTATAAAAATATTAACCAGGGCTGGGGATTTAGCTCAGTGGTTCCACCGCCTGTCTCGCCAGTGCAAGGTCCTGAGTTAACCCAAAGTAAATCTATATATAAAACTTAAAAGTAAAAACCTTCAGAAGAAAACATAGGAAAAGCCCTTGTAACCTTGAATTAGGAGAAGATCTTCTCAACCATGCCAGCCAAATTTGGGCAAGTGGTCTCCCACTGAGCTGTACTCTCAGCCCAGTTTGTGTGTGTGTGTGTGTGTGTTTTGAATGACACTGTTAAGAGACTAGACTGAGAAGAGAAGCTACAGATTGGTGGAAACTATTTACAGATCATATATTTAATAAAAGGCTTGTATTCAACACAAGGAAAAATTCAAGGAACCCTTGAAAGTTAATAAAAGCCAGGTGTGGTGGTGCATGCTTGTAATCCCAGCACTCAAAAGGCTGAGGCAGGAGGGTTGCTGCAAGTTTGAGGCCAGCCTGAGTTACATAGTAAGGTCAAGACCAGCCTGAAATACACAGTGAGACCCTGTCAAAAGAAACAAACAAACAAACATTAATAAGACAACATGTAACTCACTAAAAAATGGGCAAAATATTTGAACAAATGCTAACTTTGTTTAAGAAGCTTATGTTTTACTTACTGAATGCCTAATAAGTACATTAAAAATGCTAAAATCAGTAGTATTAGTGAAATGCAAATTAAAACCACAGAGAGTAACTGTCACACACCTGCTGTAATGGCTAAATTAAAAGACGAACCACATCATTTGTTGGTAAAATAGTTCAGTCACTTTGGAGAACAGTTTAACAGTTTTTTTTCAAGTTAAACATGCACCTCCTGTGTGATTCAGGACTACCTGTACATATGCATGGAAGAGGAAATCTATGTCTACCAGAAGACAGGTACACAAAAGTTCATAACAGCATTTTTGTGGGCAAGGGGACAGGGTCTCACTATGCAGCCCAGGCTGGCCTTGCACTCATGGCGATCCTTCTGCCTCAGCCTCCCAAGTGCTGGGATAACAGGCGTGCGCCCCCATGCCCGGCTTTTAATAGCATCATTTGAAATAAGCAAATCCTGGAAGCCGTCTGAGGGTCCCCCGGCAGGTGACAGGTAAACCACCTGTGGGTCACATCACAATGGAACATTACTCAACGACAGAAAGAAATGAGCCTACTCATTCCCAATGACGCAGATGTCTCTCAAAATAACTGAGCTGCGTGAAAGAAATCAGACAAAAGCTACGGACTGTAGGGAACATAACCAGCAGGCATCGATTTTCTCAGTCTTCTCATGGCTGGAAGTCCAAGCCAGGCAAGGCTGGTGCATCTGGCTTCTTCTTGCTCAAGCTGGTCAGTGGGCTCTCTTCTGGTGTCTTTCCGTGTGTGTCTGTCCTAACCCCCTCTTCTTAGGAGGACATCAATCATTGGCTGAAGCCCTGGCCCCACAAACCCAGGTTTTAATTTAGTTACCTCTCGGGTACTCTGTCTCCAAATAGACAGGCTCTGAGGTCCCCAGGGTTAGGATTTCAAACGATAATCTCTAAAATTTGCTGTCTTGAGACCAGAGCATAAATGGAGCCACAGATTCTCCTGGTGAGATGGAGTTGTCGGAGTAGAATCCTGTGAATTTCTTTCTCAGGGTCCCTGCAGGCCTTCAAGAGCTCCCTTGGGGACCTTCACACCCTCCACAGGTCAGGGCACTGCTTCCTTCTCTGTATGTTAGCAAGGGCTCCTTGCCCCATTCCCACGTACAGAAGCCGTGGCCAATCCTGCTGAGGAATTTCAGGATACCCGGAAGGAACCACTACAACCCATGAGGACCGAGGATTCCCTTGGGTCTGCCCTGATGTCCCTTATCAGTGGTCGGCAGTGGCAGGGATCAAATCACCCAGTGTGGGATGGGACCTCAGTCAGGGACTGGATACGTGGGGCATCGGTGAGGGGTAGGGATGACGGTGTGAGTATTCGGTATGGTGTACATGTAGGTGTGTGACGGTGTGCACCTGTTTAAATCACAGGCATGCGAATTGGGGGGGCCTTCCCCTGACGCCCGCTGGTGCCCCCTGCAGTGGAGTCTATGCCCCAGGGCTGTGCCCTGCACCAGCCACATGCTTGGTCTTGACCCTCAGCCTGATCCTGGCCCCATGTCTGCTTTGGTTCCAAGGCTCTTAAAGGTGACCAGTGTCGCTGCACCCTTCCACCCAGCCCCACTTCAATAGCGACAGGGTCCTGACCACGGGGAGCTCCCTGACAGCTGCCAGGAGGGTGGTGGGAGGCCTCGAGTGCCGAACACTTGGCTTGCAGCAGCTCCAGGCCACTCCTGGAGGCCTGGGTGCCTGGGGCTCACTGCAGCTCTTGATGTTCTGCTGCAGGTCTCTGTGGGACCTTTGTCACCTTTGGCCACCACTGGCCCACGTGGCACTGCCCTGCACACACCATGCCCCGTGGCCCGGAGTAAGCGAGCTTTGTCCCTGGAGATGGTTTCACAATGGAGATTTCATGTGGCCCTGGGAAGGGGGGGCCAGAGCTGGGGACACCAAGAGCGCAGATCAGACTCAAGCTGCATGCCACCCTCAAATTCAGGGCTTGCCAATGGTAACCCCCCCTTTTTTTCCAGTACTGGGAATCGAACTCAGGACCTTGAGCTTGCCACCACTGAGCTACATCTCTGGCCCAATTCCCCCCTTTTTACTTGGAGAGACCTACTGGATGTTCCTGACTTCTCTTTTTTAAAAAACCCCCCAAAACCAGGATCTTGCTATGTAGCCCAGGCTGGCCTTGAGCTCACAGTGATCCTCCTGCCTCAGCCTCCCGGGTGCTGAGACCACAGGCTTGCCCACCATGCCCAGCTTTTGCCAAATAAGAACTTTAAAGACAGCAGCACTATGTTTCCCTGACACTCTACAAGAAGCTGTTCTGGCTTGTGTTTAGCTGTCTCCCAAAGCCTCATGTGGACGAGGTGGGGCTTTCTTTTTCAGAGCTAGTTGAATCTGGAATGTGTGATGCCAGGGTTGAAGGCGTGTGATTACTAAACCACTACACATGAGTGATTGGTTTGGCACCGCCCTAATCCCTGTAGTCTGAATAAAAGGGGCGGAAAGACACCGTGAAACTCTCTTGTTACCTTTGCTGCCTTGTGTGCGCCATGTTGTTTCTGCTCTGCCATGCCTGTTTGTCATCCCTGCCTTGGAGCCAGCTGATTATGGACTAAAACTTCTATGAACTGTAAGCCAAATAAACCCCTTCCGTTTACCTTTGGGTGTAGGGTATTTTTGTTCCAGCAACTAGAGAAAAGTATCTAACACAGAGGCCAGCTCACCTTTTCCCGTGGAATTACTCGATCTCCAAATAGTGACCAGACAATGGCCTTTAATAGGACTGTAGGTGGTTTTATGAAAACCCCACTGCCACCTTTATTCTCATTTCTTCTCCTTTGGCTGCACCTCTGCTGTGTCCTCAGGCCCCGTAGTGCCCTGCAGATCTGAGGCCCCCTCTCTCCCCAGGCTTCCTCTTCCCCTCTGGGCCTGTGTCTGGCTCTGGTGGGACTCTGCATTCATTGTTTTTCTGCAGTGACACTTATATAGCTGCATTAGTCACTTCTCATCACTGGGACAAAATACCTGACACCTGCAATTTAAAGCAGGAGAAGATTATTTGGCTTGTGGTTTTAGAGGGTTCAGTCCATGGTTGACTGGATCCAAGACAAGAAGGGCATGGTGAAAGGGTCTGGCGAAAGAAAGCTGCTCACCCCATGGCAGCCAGGAAGCAAAGAGAGAAGGGAGGAGACAGGGAGGGAAATGAAACCTTCAAAGACACCCCCCCAACCCCCACCCCCAATGACCTGGCCTTCTCCACCCTGGCCCCAACTCCAAACAGGACGTTCAGTCATGGACTCATCCACGGATGAATCCACTGATGAGCACAGCACCCCATGATCCAATCCTCTTCCAAAAGCTCTGCCCCTGAACACAGGACTTTTGGTGAGCTCAAGAACACCCAGCTTTCTGTTCCCTGATGTCCCCAGGTACCCCCTGATAGATTTCCCTCCAATTTAGGGTGGCTGCTGTATATAATAGCTATCTTCTTTCCAATACGCCCCTACTGCCACCAAAAGAGTAACCTGATGCTTGCTCTCCTCCTGGCAACCAGTGACATCACAGGCTCCTCCAGTCCCTAGCCACTACCTCACTTAACCCCACCTCAGCTCCTGCAAGCCCCTATCAAAGGCAGTTGCTGTCCTGGCCATATTGCTTTTGTCTTTCCTTTGTTCAGAGACAGCCTGGCAGATCTATTCTCCTAATAAAGGCTTGTTGTGACCTGGTCTGGTCTTGGTCTTCGGCCTTTTACCTGACACCTCCCAAACACAAATAGGCCTGGGAGTGGAAAGTCTGGATTCCACGGACAGCTCTGCAGTGGGCTAAAAAAAGAGCAAGAATTTGAACCAAACACCCGAGGGACAGAAACAAATTCCCAACCCCTGTAGAAAGACAAGGGCCACCAAAAGTCTGACCCGAAGCCGGGTTGAGGATGGAGTTCTCTGGTGGGGATGCTGTGCGCTGCAGCAGCCTAACCTGCTCATTATTTTCTCCTTCCCAAATAGAGTCTCTTCCCATCTTTCCCATCCATCCCCACAGCTCAGCCATGGGTCCTTCCTCCCCTGTCTCGTCTCCACTGCAAACCCCCTCAGACACCAGGACATCCGCAGTTGCCACTCCTGTCCTTCGCTGCCAGCTGGCTCAGATGATTCCTTTCCAAGTCAGTACCCACCCAGCTCGGCCAGTGGTGAATTCTACAGTGCATCTCCCGGGCCAGATCTTTTCTCCAAGACACTGCCCTGGGGACAGTACTTTCTGTTCTTGTCTCCGCCCTCAGAGCTGAGGACCGTTCAGGTGCTCCGTAACGGAAATGGGATCTGCTCAGGGAACAAAATGTCTTTGTTTAGGAAAACACCTGGCCAAGAGGCAATGAGGGGACCCTCAGGATTAGGTGAAGAAAGTCAGACTCAAACCAAAACAAACCCCAAGAACCTCTGGAGGTGTCCTGCATAATAAAAGAGCAGGCGATTGGGAAGAGAGGAGGGAAGGAAGAAGGAGGAGGGGTACTGGCCGCAGAAGGCGTTGGCAGAAATGGAGGGAGGAGGGGCTAATATTCCACCAGAACTGTCTACATTGCAAGCTACCCTCCCCAGCCACCCCAGCCTTCAGCAAAGCCCCACGTCCACACACATCTTTTATTGCTATTATTCTTATTTTAGACAGGGTCTCACTATGTAGTTTAGGCTGCCCTTGAACTTGTGGCAATCCTCCTGCCTCAGCCTCCCGAGTGCCAGGATTACAGATGTCCACCACCATGCCAGGCTGTGTTGTCACCCAAGGCTGCGGTACCCTTTCCCCAAGGTTCCTAGTGTCAGCAAGACCAGAATATCAACAATGACTGCAGCCTACTTTCTGTCACTTTTGTCCAGCTCCTCTGCCTGGATCAGAGGCAGCTGCTTGGGTGAGGGCTTCTCTGGGGTTGTGCACCAGCGCTATAAATATCCTGGCTGGGCCCCTCCTTGGTACAGGGGCTGGGGAACTTGGAAGAGTGAGCCCCAAGCCATGTGGTTGCCCAATCTCCTCCCCGAGCCTCCAGGCACTGGCTGGCTCTGCTTCCCACGGCTCGGCTCCACTCGGAAAGCCCCTCAGTCTTCCTGGGAACTCGGGAGATGGATTGCCGTCCGCTCCTCCGGCTCTGCTGCTTTTCAACACATCATCTGGTGCTGGTGCGGAGACAGAGCTCAGTTGGAGCCAACCCTTCCAGTTCCAGTGAGATGCCTGCAGCGTGGGGAAGGAGGAGAAAAGAACGGCTTTTCCTGCAGGGTTTTTTTTTTTTTTTGGTACCGGGGATTGAATTTGGGTCCTTGTGCCTGCACAGCAGGTGGCGAAACCACTGAGCTAAATCCCCGGCCCTCCTGCACATTTAAAAAGGAATCTTGCTGTTTTATGCTCCTTGGAGTCTGCTTGGTTTTGTTTGCATACTGGGGATTGAACCCAGAGATTTTGCAGTGAGATACATCCCCAGCCCTTTCTTTAATTTTTAATTTTGAGATGTGTCTTGCTAAATTGCCAAGTTGCCCAGGATGGGTTTGAACTTGGAATCCTCCTGCCTCGGCCTCCCAGAGTGCTGAGAGGACAGGTGATGTGAACAGAACAGAAGCTATCTTCTGCTTCTGTCTGGGGCTAAACTTACTTCCTGAGTCGAAACTAGCTTGTGATAACCACAGGACCGGTGTGCCTGAGTGATAACCCGTGTGGTAACCAGGTAGTGTGATAACCATACAGCCTGCATGCCAAAAATTTTATCTTGTGAACCTTTTCGAGAAATTTACAAAAATGTCTTCCAGAAAATATGTTTACACCACCATAGGGTTAGCATGTTATTTGTACACCACTACAAGATCAGCACATGGTTTTTTTTTTGTTTTTTGGTACCGGGGATTGAACTCGGGTCCTTGAGCTTGCACAGCAGGCGGCGAAACCACTGAGCTAAATCCCCGGCCCTAGCACATGTTGTTTGTAACAAACTCCCCACGACATAAAAGAGGAAGCCCAGCTGCTCTTCGCTCTGTCTCCTTGCTCAGCACTGGTGGACTCCACCCCGGGAACTGCTCTTCAAAGAGCTGCCTTCGAGCTCTGCAACCGTCTGTGGCCGTCACTCGGCCGGTCCGGGGCACCCTGCTTGGCTCCCCCCGCTGTACCAGATCCTGCACGGTTCCAGTTTATATCTCGGGTGAGCTCCGCTCCGTCTTGTTGTGAACGTGACAAATGCTCAATAAAATGTTGCATTGGGGAGATTGCTCGACTCTTACGATCTTTGTTTGGCAGACGTGCCGACTCCCTTTGGGTCTTCCAAGCCCCAGGGTCGCCTCGCTCAGGGGTCCTCTGGGCCTCGACAGTGGCTTCTGAGTCTGCTTGCAACACAAGGTGCACAACACCACACCAGGCTTGACCTCTGTGGTCTCCAGGGCTGGTCTGATGCTCCCCGAAGGGCTGGCTTTCCCTCAGTCCCTGGGGTGCTCTCTGGCAGCCTCTCGGATGCCCCAAATCACTGTGGTCACTTCCGGTCCACAACAGACTCTCGGTGACAGGGGCTCCATGTCCTGCCCAGTTTGGGGGGAAGTCGAGGCAAGGCCTTCACTGGAGCAGCCTCTGTACTCCCTCCCACTCCTGGGGCTGCCTTGGCTCTGAGGGTGGAGGGGGAGGAGGGGCAGTATCCTGTCACCTGGTATTGCCTCTCAAAGCCTCCATGAGGTTGATGTTGGGGCCCGGCACGGCCTCCTGTCCTTCTGACTTCAGGACTTCCTATCTTGAAGATTCTCAGGATGTGACTGACACTAGTCCCCAAGCTCCTGGGTTGGCTGTCATTTCTCAGCGGCATTCTCTTCCTGTCCTTATTAGGGATGGGGTAGGAGGGGCAGTGCCACAGCACCCAGGATTCTCTAGAGAAATCAGCTCTCAAATGTCCAACCTCCACTTGGGAGGCTGAAGCAGGAGGATCATGAGTTTAAGGCCAGCCTAGGCTGTATAGTGAGTTCAAGGCCAGCCTGAACTACTTAGCAAGACCCTGTCTCAAAAAACAAAAACAAAAACTTCCAACCCATCTCTTCTGGCCTAGCCACCCTCTACCCATGAGCAGTCACTGGCTCTCAATCCCCTCTTCATTACCCCACTGAGCTGGCCCAGCACCTCACACTGGGACACGGGAGCCGCTGGCACCTACTGCTTTGTTCTGTGCCTCAGGACCTAGGCCAGCTTGAAACAGAACTGGATTTTAACATCTTGTTTCGTTTATATTTGCTGAGGGTAGTAGGCCAGCAGTTAGTTTTAACAGCACAGCAAGTCCTCTTTGGCTTACTGGTGTTCCAGGCATTTCCCGTGTCCTACAATTACCACAGCTACACCCAGGGAGAGAAGATCCGCAGGTGGAGTAGTCTTCGTGCACTGGGGTACTAGTGGTGTTAGAGCTGCTGGTCACCTCATGGTCGTAAATGGCTGCTGCTGCTTCAGAAATCTCGCCTAGGTCAAGGCAGACAAAGGGGGAAAGGTGTAGTGTCAGTCCTGTCTCGGAATAAAGCAAAACCTTTTCCAGAAGGCCCCCAGAAGACATCTATGTGTCTGTACTTCGGCAGAGCCAAGCCAGGTGCACTTGGCTTTCTCCTGGGTGGAGATGACCAAGAGAGGCCGAGGAGGCAACAGCAATGTGTTTGTTAGTCGAGCACCAGTGTCCGCCTCGGAGGGTGGCCCGTGTCCACCAAGATGGCGGCTGTGCCCTGGACACAAACACTTCGCGTTCTGTTTTTAGGGGGCTCCTCCCGATTCTCCTGTGGCTGCTGTGGACAGATACACGGCAGGCACGGCCTTTCCCACTGCTGCAGTGGGTGTTGCTGCGGTGGAATTTCAGCTTCGATTCAAGAAAATTCAATATTACAAAGTGACCTGGAGTTGTTTCCAGGGTCTCCGTGTCCTGAACAAACCACTGAGCAGGACACACAGAAGGAGTAACAAGAATATGCTTTAGCAGAAGCGAAAGTACACGCCACAGCTTGGGAAAGGCCAGGGAGAAGCACTGGCGGCTCCCAAGGATTGTGGGCGGGCCTACATGGGGATAGACAGGAGCCATGGCCCAATGGGGTGCCTGACTCCGCCCACACATTAAGGAGGGAAGGGTTTTTTAGAGGAAGTGTCAAGGCACCCAAAGCCTACTGGGTGTGGGAGGGGTGTAAACCTCAAAGGGTCGCATGTTCTTGGTTTTGTGCGCACCTGGGGGTCCTGGGTGACCTGTTTATTGACTCTCTGATATTTTGATGAAGTCATCTTTGCTTTCTCTGATTTTTCCACTCTCCACTCCCACGGCTTTCTACTGTTTACTCCTCCTTGCTCTACCTCCTGGTGTCTCAAACCTTGAGGGCAGAAGAGGGAGAGCCACAGAAATACCTGCACAAAAACTGGAGGATCCGGGTGCACACCTGTGTTCCCAGCGATCGGGATCCTGAGGCAGGAGGACTATGAGTTTGAGACCGCCCTGGGCTACATAGAGAAACCCTGTGTCAAAAAACAAAACACAGGGTAGAGGGTTTGGCTCGGTGGTTCCGCCACCTGCCTCGCAAGCTCAGGGTCCTGAGTTCAGTTCCCAGTACAAAAAAAAAATACACAAAACGAAAATGGAGGCTGCTCGATACCCATTCCCCTCCGCCATTTTTATTTTATGGAAATGTGTCTCAGTTTGTGATTGGTTCTATGTAGACTTGCTTGGGTAGAATTGATGAATAGTGGGGATGGTGATGCATGCCTATAATCCCAGCACTCAAGAGGGTGAGGTAGGAGGATCACATTTTTGAGGCAACTTAGTAAGAGCCTGTCTCCCAATAAAAAAGAAAAAGAAAAGGGTGTAGCTCAGCATGCCCTGGGTTGTATCCCTAGTACCACACACACAAACACACACACACACACACACACACACAGAATTGTATAGTGTAGGTAGTTGAATTTCTGATCTCAAACCAGCTTTTGTGCCTGCATCTTTCTCTAAGGGATCAAGTGATCCTGGAGGTTGCTGGGTGAATTTCTGGCTGGCTCTGTGCTGTTCATGTGACTGATTTGTTCCCTACATCTTGTTCTTCTGTCCTAAATAGCTTGAGACTTCGCAGGCTTGGTGACTTTTTCTGTCTGTCTCCCTCATGGTCGGACAGCGTAGAGTGAGACCACATTCAGACCCGTGGGCAGGCGTGTTGGTCACGGGAGGAGGTCCATCTAAAAACGACCAAGTGAGCCTGGTTAGTCCTGAATTTACTGCCTGGCTCCCTGCTGCGAGATGGAAGACACCAGACAGGAGTATCTGAGTTTTAGGGTTCTCAGCCAGTCATCGGCTTTGACAATGTCCTATTCTGTACCCCAGGACTAGGCCACCCTGACAAGCAGATTCAGGCATCTTGTGGGGACCAGATTGTTCCCTCCAGCCCTCAAGACTTCCCCGGAGCCACCACACACAGACCCGGTTCTGAGATGAGGATCACGAAGCCCCAGGCGAGGCCAGGATTAACCCCTTGCAAGCTGGACAAGCCCAGCCCTGGCCTCTGTCCCTGTCTATGGAACCCTGAAGTTCCTGCCAACCCCTGGCAGGCAGATCTCTGCCCTCCCCAGTATGATCAGGCTGACCCAAGGGTCCTTCCTGTCCTTCCCCCTGCTGGGTGCTGGACTGGCATCTTGGACAGGTGGGTGATCATGACCCATTGGGATCACAGAGCGCGGACTTTCACCCTAAAAACTCCAGTAACAGCACTACAGATGTTCTATTTTTTTTTTTTCCAGTACTGGGGGTTGAACTCAGGACCTTGCACTGCCAGGCAGGCATGGCACCACGGAGCTACATCCCCAGCCCTAGATGTTCTATTTAAACTGAATATTGCTTTTATTTTATTGTAGGTTTTCTTATAATACCACTATCAATATATGATACACCACATTTAAAAATCTGGCTTCTTTTTTTTTTTCCTGGTACCGGGGATCAAACTCGAGTCTTTGCGCTTGCACAGCAGGCGGCGAAACCACTAAATTCCCGGCTCAAAAATCTGGCTTCTTAAAAATACATGAACTGGATGTGATGGGGCATGCCTGTGATCCCAGCACTCAGGAGGCTAAGGCAGGAGGATTTGGGGTGAGTTTGGGGCCAGCCTGGGCTACACAGTGAGTTCAAGGCCAGCGTGAACTATATAGCGAGACCCTGTCAAATATAAATAAACCAACAAATACATACCTAAAAAAGTAAGGCCTATTTAAATTCACGTGAATGTATATAAAGGAGATAGATTAGGAGACAGGCCTTGCTGTGCTTATTCCTAGAAGTGCAGCCACTCTGTGCTCAAGGTCTGCCAATGAATCCTTCCTCCTCGTTGGAGGGAGGATGCCACCGATGCTCCCAGCGGGGACACTCATACTCAACACCTCAGGCTTGATGCTCCTCTTGCCAGCAGCAGGGCCAGGTCAGCTGTGCGTTGGAACCCTTAGACATGGGAGTGTTATTTAGTCTAGAAGCCCTCAAAGGAAGTATCTGCTTGCAGTGAAAAATCTCTGGAATTTCTCTCCTCCTCTCTGTCCAAAGTCCCTGTATCTGCAAGACTGTTAGCAAAGCTCCCATGCACACCTGTTGCCCTTGTCCCGGGCAGACTCTGGGAACTTCTGTCCCCGTCCATTGGATACTGGCTGTGCCCAGAGAGTGGAGGGAGAAAGAATCAAGATACTTTTTCATTCTTTTTCATTTTTGTTTCTTGAGACAGGGTCTTGCAACATAGCCCAGGCAGGCCTCAAGCTCACGAGATGTCTCTGTGCCCCCTTGCCCCTCACCCTGGCCTGGTTTCCACCTGAGCCCAGTCTCAGTGGCCAAGAAGAAGACCCAACCTTCCTCTCCTTTTATAAGTGTCTTTCTCGTCATGCCAGCCGGCCAGAGATGGGGAAGGTGGAAACCAATCCCAGGGAAAGAGGGCACCCTTTGGAAAATAAGAACTATTCAAGCACCAGGTGTGAGGGTTTTAAAGCAAAACCTGCTTACGTCGCACTTAGAGCAACAGCACCTGGCAGGGGCAGCCCGGGTTCTCAGTGCCCGTTCCGGGCACACTGGGCATCACGAGAATTCATCGAAGGGAATGCTGCAGCTGTTTCTTCCTGCACGGCTCAGATTTCGAGTCTAGGAGTTTGTTTTTGAAGTTCTATGCTAAACCTCTCCCATTCCAACACACACACACACACACACACACACACACACACACACACACACACACGCACGGGGCTGTTTTTCAAAATGCAGTCATACATGGGAATTTTATGACATCGGGCCTTTAAAAATGTGGAAAGTTTGGTTTCAAAATACTTGACAGTGCAAATAGTCAACCTCTTGATTCACAAACCTCTGCCTACAGCTCGCTTCTGTGCCGGGGCCGGGGATAAGCGGGTATTCATATATGCCAGGCCAGGCCCCGCGCCTCTGGTCTGGAAATATTTTCCCTTCCAGCGGGAGTGGAGAGTTGACTTCAGGGTCACTAACAGGCTCACAAAAGGCCTTTTCAGACCAAAGGGAAGAAGCTGAGGTTTGTTGGGAGAAGCCCAGGAGCTTTGAGATGACAGCACCACACCCCCGAGGTCTGTGGCATAGGAGGACGGCGAGGGGACACAGGAGGACCCCAGGTTACAGCTGGTTATGGGGGATGGCAGTCCCTGCTTGCTCTGATGCCCCCATTACTGGCTGTGGGCAGCTGTCATGTCCTGTGGCTCGGTGTCACCAGCCTGCATGTGGCTCCCCCAGCCCAGCTGCTTGCTAACAAGGGAACAGTGAAAATGTTTCACACATACTTCCTGCCAAGGACCCATAAAAAGCCGGGCCCAGTGGGCCGAACTGGAGCAGACTCTGCATCCCAGTACCCCATAGTCGCAGGAGGTGCTGAGTCTTCCCATTCCCTAAGGTCGCACTTTCCCATTCTGTCCAGGAAGTTCTGGGGGACCAGGGGGTGGGGTGTGGGTGTGTGTGTGGGGGGGAGATGGAGGGTGAGGGGTCCAGGACTTCAGCCCCTTCCAGCTCCTCAAATCTCTGCGAGGGACCAGAGACACATGGCCAGTTTGAGTCTGCAAACATACCTGAGCCTGTGCCAGCGCCTGCGGGCTGTGGACACTGAGGAAATACTGGGGTGTGTGTGACCACACTGGGCACTGTTGGGCACGCGGCTGTACATGAGAGTTGAAGCTCCCTGCCCGAGAGCAGCTGGCTTTCGGCAAGAGAGGCAGAGAAGGAGATGAGTAGATGTGCTAGGTGTGTTGGGGACCAAAGCTCGGAGGAAATCATGTGTGGAAGAGGGCAGGCTCTGGGGAAGAGGGTGGCCAGGAAGGGCTCAGTGGTGAGGGGTGTGTGAGGAAGACTGAAAGGAAGGAAAGACCCTAGGTGGACAGAATGGCATGTGCCAAGGCCCTGGGGTCGGTGGTGTCTGGTGTGTGTAAGCTTTTCTTTTTTGGTATCGGGGATCGAACTTGGGTCCTTACGCTTGCGAAGCAGGCGGTGGAACCACTGAGCTAAATCCCCCGCCCTGGTGTGTGTAAGCTTTTGCAGGGCAATCACTGTGGCTGTGGCCAAGTGAGCAGAGAGTAAGGCCAGGAGGTCGAGGAGAGACAGGGATGAGCATCACTGACAGCTTGCAGTAGTTGGATGTGTCCTCGACTTCCGGTGTTGGAAACTGGATCCCCAATGTGGAGGTGTGGGAAGGGGTCCTTCCAGGGGTGTTCGGTTTGGAGGACTTTGCCCTCTGAACATGTAATGCTCTGGTTGGGAGTGAGTTCCTTCTTAGGACTGGTTTGGTGCCCCTCTGTCTCCGCTTTGTCACTCTTTCTAAAGGGCGGTATCCAGGTGTGGTGGTGCAGGTCTGCAATCCCAGAACTCAGGCTGAGGCAGGAGGATCCTTGTGAGTTAGAGGCCAGCCTGGTCTGCACAGTGAGCTCAAGGCCATCCTGGACTATGTAGTGAGACCTTGTCCCAAGAAACCAAAATAAATAAATAAATAAATATAAAGATAAATAAAGGGTGGGCTGGGCTGCGGCAGGAGATTTCAGAACGCCTCTCCCCACCAAAGCATCAGCATCCCTGAAGGGTCCAAATAATCCACTTTTCTCAGGAGCTCAAACCACCTGTCTTGGGCCCCAGCTGCTCCATGTGCTGTTCTGTTATCCCCCGTTCCTTGCCGTCGATTCCCTGGCCTGTTTTCTCGGACACTCACACAGCTGTGTGAATCCTCTCATGATCTTTCCCAAACACACAGGTGGATATTTGCGAAGATGGGTTCTGTCTGTCTCAGTCCATCTGGGGCTGTCACAGCACCCCTGAGTCTGAGTAAGTTACACAAAAGCGTTTCTCACAGGTCCAGAGGCTGAAGGCCGAGGTCATGGTGTCCGTGGCTGCCAGAGGCCTTCTTAGTTTTGTGTACACCACAGGCCCGAGCCCCAGCCCTCCTGTTAGGAAGCCAGACGTGGACCTTGGCCGCCACCCTCTGCTTGGACTGTGTGGAGGAAGAGGAGGCTTTGAACGCATCTCCTGGGGCTGGTGATTGTTCTCTTTCTTGAATCTGATTCCTAAACCATCTCCGACTTCTGGTACTCCCACCCCCACTCCGATGGCACTTTAGGGGTCATCTTATTCGAAACCCTCACTGCCCATGATGCCACAGTGACTGGGATGCAGACTGGAAGCTCTCTCCACTTCCTCCTGCCTTACCTTGCCAAGATGGAGAGATATGGCCTGACCCACCGCCCATGTTCTCGCTGCCGTCAGTCGTCCTGTGCTTCTGCTCAGGACTCGATGAACAGGCTGGACATGTCAGCCCTTTGGTGCTTCTAATGCCATTTGTCACTCCTGCAGAGGGCCACCTGTCCCTCTGCCCTCCAGTTTCCCCGAGGACCTCCATGGACTCCCAGGGTGTCACCCCATAAATGCCCCCTCTCTGAATGAATGTTGAGCCCTTTTGTTTTTGTTTATGCTGGTGGGGTTGGGGAAGGGGCTGGCCAAGGGGACACTGTGGCCTGCGGGACATCTTTACCTTTGGAGGTGGCTTCAGGCACTCTGAGTCACTCCCATCCCACCCTGTGGAGCCATCCTGGAGTGAATTGTTCTTTGAAAAAGCCCTTATTCTGTGCCCTGGTGGTTCAGCCGCTGGTGAAGGGGGCGGCCCAGGAGCAGGACAGAGAGGGAACTCCATGTGGCCCTCCATGTGACCCTCCATGTGGCCCTCCATGTGACCCTCCATGTGGCCCTCCATGTGACCCTCCATGTGGCCCTCCATGTGGCCCTCCATGTGGCCCTCCATGTGACCCTCCATGTGGCCCTCCATGTGACCCTCCATGTGGCCCTCCATGTGACCCTCCATGTGGCCCTCCATGTGGCCCTCCATGTGGCCCTCCATGTGACCCTCCATGTGAACCTCCATGTGGGCCCTCCATGTGGGCCCTCCATGTGACCCTTCATGTGACCCTCCATGTGACCCTCCATGTGGGCCCTCCATGTGGGCCCTCCATGTGGCCCTCCATGTGACCCTCCATGTGGCCCTCCATGTGACCCTCCATGTGACCCTCCATGTGACCCTCCATGTGGGCCCTCCATGTGACCCTCCATGTGACCCTCCATGTGGGCCCTCCATGTGACCCTCCATGTGACCCTCCATGTGACCCTCCATGTGGCCCTCCATGTGACCCTCCATGTGACCCTCCATGTGGGCCCTCCATGTGACCTCAGCATGCAGGGGCTTGGGCCAGCCTGGATGGGCTTCTACAGAGAGCATCGTGAGAGCCAGGCCCCAGGGACAGTGGCTGAGCCAGTGAGCTCGAGCAGGTGGCCCCGGAACCCACCACACCAGGGTTGGGCCGAGGTGGGGACCAGCCCTGAGCAGAGCCCCAGCTGTGCTGGGAACTGAGCTCATTCGTGAAGTCAACATTGAATCCGATACCAGCAGACCTGACCCCGGAGCCGTGGAAACAACAGGGGCCTTTCCATCATCACGGAGCCGCCAATGGGACTTGGCAGGAGAATCCCTAAATATGTCCATCGGAGTGAGTTCACGATCTTTCCTCGCCAACTTCGTCAGAAGCCAATTGCCTGGTTGCGGTTGAAATGATTTGTATTAAAACACTTTACTTACATTTCAGTCAGTAGATTCCAAATAATGTACTGGAAAGCAGTGTAGTCTAGCAACTGGAAGACAATATTGGGAACCCGGAGGTTGGCGCCCTGTCCTGGCCGCATCTGGAGCTGGTCGGGCGAGGGCCAGCAGTCAGCACACTGGGCCTCTGAGCGAGCGGCTCCCGGGGCCGGCTGGGCTGCGGCCCAGAGTCCCAGTGTGGTCCCGGCGGGGCTCCTGAGGCTGGTGTTGGTGCACCCCAGACACGCGTGGCAGGAATCGTGTGGTGGCTGCCACACTGTGCAGCTCCTCCATGCCCTGACCATGCAGCTCACGCGAGAGATCAATGAGCTAGCCACTGCTTGCAGTCAAGTTTCACAGTTTGGGGAAGACAGAATTCCCAAGTGTTCCTTTCTTGTCCTCATTTCCATAGAGTAGAGGTAGAAGGTTGCTGTTTGGAGGCAGAACTAGGAGCCAGACATCCTGAGTCCAAATCCCAGCTCTACCTCTTATGAGAAGGGCAATCTTGGATGGGTCTTTTCATCTCTTCTCTCTCTCTTTGTCCTTTTTGTTTGTTTGTTTTGATTTGGTTTTTTGAGACAAGGTCTCACTGTGTAGCCCAGGCTGGCCTGGAGCTCACATAGATCCTCCTGCTTCAGCCTCCCAGGTGCTGGGATTACACCTTTCCTCTGTGCCTCTATTTCCACAGCAGACAACTGGAGCAAAAACGGCACCTACCTTTTGGGGTGCTGCAGGGTTCACTCACGGGAAGCACTCAGAGCCTAGCTGGCTAAGGGTCACTAGGATCAGCCTTTGTCTATTTGTGCTGCTATCACAAAATACCACCGGCTTGGGATTTGCAAGCAATAGAAGTGTACGTCTCACAGTCCTGGAGGCTGAGTGAATTGCAAGGACCGTTTTGCTGTATCTTCTAAGTGGCAGAAAGCGGAAGGGAGAGAGGGCTGGACCCATGTCCTTAAACCCTTTTATAGAATCCCATTCATGAGGAGGGTGGGGCCCTGTGACCCTCCCCAAAGGCCCCGCCCATCAACCCACACCCTGAGGGCTAAATTTCAACAAGGCTTTCGGAAGGGACACCATCATTCTAACCACAAAGCCTTTATTATCACTATGGCCATGATTATTAGCCCTGTTCCCTTTCGATGTTGTCACAGCTACAAGGTGTGATTAAAAAAATATGGTGAATATTTAATTTAAAAGTTTTAAAATGTATTACAGTAAAAGACACATGGCCCTCACCGTGAACACACACATCACACCATGCTTGCCATTCTCTGAAGCATTTCTGTCAGTCCTCTTTCATGAGTGTCTTTTCGTGGCTGCCTGTATGTCCCGAATTGATTCAAAATGTTCCCCTTCACCTTATTCACTGGATCTGGCACCATGCAACTTCTGGCTCTTCTCAAAGTCACAATGACCATGAAAAGTAAACATTTTGAATCAATTCAGGACATATAGGTGTTACAGTTGAGTGGGCCAGAAATAGTCCAGGTTCTTGTGTACCACAAGGAAAGAACTGCCAAGCGTACACCTTGTAGTGTGCCATAAGTAGCGACGTCTATAGAAGATCACAGGATGGCAGCAGGAATAGGGAGAGGGAAGGGTGAAGGGGAAAAGAGGGTGAAAGGAAAAAGGGACTCAAGTGCAGAGGGGGAAAGGGGGCGAAATGACCAAGGGAAAAGGGCCCTTGGTAACTCAGGCATCCACTACTTACAGGGTCAGAGACTCTGGCCCTAGGTGGCTCCTACTGTCTTACTAACTTCAGCTCTCTGCCACCTCCGGCACTGTGGCCTCCTGAGTTTAAAGCCAGACAGTCATTAGTGTGGTGTGGCCTTTACAGCTGAGCAGAGGGAAGGGAGTGACTCAGCTCCTTTGTTTCTAACGGTACTACAGGCGGCTGCAGCAGGCACAAGAGACACCCATGAAAGAGCACTTCCAGAACTGCTTCCGAGAATGGCAAGAACAATGGGATAAGTGTGTTCAACATGAGGGGGATGATTTTAAGGGGAATTAATGGTACTGTATCTTTTGCTATAATAAATTTTTAAAAATGAGATGTTCAGGGCTGGGGGTTTAGCTTGCTGCCTGCGTCACAAGCAAAAGGTCCTGAGTTTGATCCTCAGTACCAAAAAAATATATATTCACCATATTCTTTGATCACACTGTTATATTAATAGACCCCCTTGGGCTGGGGACATTGCTCAGTGGCACCGCGCCTGCCTGGCAAGTGCAAGGTCTTGAGTTCGATTCCCAGTACTGGAAGAAAACAATTATATTAATAGATCCTCCTTGCGGTGCCCCTTTCTGTCCCCATTGCCCCTGTCGGTGCCTGGAGGAGAGGAGACCTCCCAGGGACTTGTTCTCTCCAGATCTGAAAGAAAACTGAGTCTGCTGGCAGAACCCATGAGCCTCAGCAGGGGGCGCTGAGCCTCTCAGATGTCCCAGGGTGCTTTGAGGAATCATGGAGAATCAAGGCTAGCGCTCTTGATTTTAACAATTCATAAATCGGATAAACTGAAGGCCAATGAACTTAGTGTCCATCCTGAGCATAAGGATCAATGGCAACTCCTTAGGAAATGTCTTTGATAGTTTTCCTACATGTAGCACCTGGGGTGAATGCTTTGCTATAACATCTTGACTTCTGACATTCATTTGATTATTTTTCATGAAATCCCTATGGACAAGACAGTGACAGTAAAGCTTCTGCAGCCTGAAGCTACATCTCGGTGGAAGGGGACACCACCTGCTCATGGCTACACAGCTCCTTGGGGCCAGGGCTGGAGTGGGTGTGCAGGCTTCGTGTCCCAGGCAAAGGCTCCTTCCACTGCCCCGACTCCCGAGCACTGAGAGGTGGAACTGTGACAGCAGACAGGACGGCCTTGTCCCCGGGCATTCTCTGGCAGCATGCCAAGCAGTTCTGTCCTTGGCTTTAAACTCTTTCACATTCTATCAACAGCTTGGATAAGGCCGAAGATAACTGCTTATCAAGAGTGCAAATAACACCAGACTGGGAAGAAAGGCCAAAGTGCTGGGCCTGCAGCTTTGTGATCCAAAATTATCTCAACAGGAAGGAATGATTGGTCGAATCCAATGAGATAAAATTTAACAGGAATACATGTAAGGCCCTGCATTTAGCTCCAAAACTTGATTGCAAGAGGGTAGGATGAGGCTGGGAAACATGTCAAATCTTACCAGTAATCAAAGAAATGCAAATTAAAGCAACCACGAGATAATCAGTTTCCTCTATCGAGTTGGCAATGATTAAAAGGATGAAAATTCCCCATGTCGATGGCAAGGGATGGGGAAACGGCTCTCTTGTAAACGGCTTGTGGGTGTATAAACAAGATTGCCATTTCTGGAGAGTAATCTGGAAATGTATAGCAGAAACTATGAAATGCACCATTTGCCCCAGCAGCTTCATTTATGGAAATGTATCCAAAAAACAAGTATGAAAAGATTTACGCACAAGGATATTCATAAAAAGCACTGTTAAGGGAAAAAAAAACCCCACTCCTTGTGGGGGAGGGGGGTGTTCACTATGGAAGGAGAAGGCCTGGGAGCCTCAGGAGGGAACCCCGTAGCTACTGTCAAGTGTTTGGCATCATAAAGACAGGTATCAGGGCCTGGGTGGCTCCCGATGGCCAGACTTCCAAGAGCAGGACTGTCCTGTAAGAACAGGACTCAGAAAAAAAAGAAAGAAAAAAAAAAAGAACAGGACTCAGGAGAGACAGACTTGGCCCTAATACTACAAAGCAGATTCTAAGAGTTGGCTCTGTCCAAAGTCAGGATGGCGGCTGGTACACTCCTACGTCAAGGGGAGGGGCACAGTCAGAGTCCTTCCCGATTCGGGATGAAATGCTCAGACGATTCCTCCCCATTCCTCCCCAAACAGAGAGGTGTCACAGATTTGATGCATTAAACCATGGAAGACAGAGCCGCCGTAGGTGGAGCTCACATCCAGTTCCACCCCCACCCCCACCCCCCACCCCCCGGCCCCCGCCAAATTCCAGGAAACAAAGGAGAGGCCTTGGGACAGCTTCGAATCGAGTTCTTGTGAGAGCCTGTGGGATTGAACCCCTCACCTTACCCACACCCCTGGTCCTTTAGGAATCCTGGGTATCTGTGTACCAGTTGTAACTGAAGGGAACTGAAGCTGAACCAGAAGGAGAAACAAAAGGCGAATGCTGCTTCTCTTGACTCGTTGGCGCTGTATTTGGCTTTCAGAAGACAGACACAGGGCTGAGTGGTTCATTCCTCTGTTGACATTTCTCTTGGGTTGCTCTCATCCAAACTTTGTTTCAATCAACAATCATGTTTGTCTAAACTATATTACATCTGACACCCCCAAATAGGGAGCAGTTGGTAGTTGTTTCTTTTTCTTTTTGGTGGTACTGAGGATCAAACTCGGGTCCTTGCGCTTGCAAAGCAGGCAGCGAAACCACTGAGCTAAATCCCCAGCCCTCATCTCTTTTCTTTTCCTTTGGTTTTTTGAGACAGGATCTCACTATGTAACCCAGGCTGACCTTGAACTTTTGGTGATCCTCCTGCCTCAGCCTCCTAAGCACTGGATTACAGGTGTGCGCCACCATGCCTGGCTCAAAGTCATCTTTTCAGAAGACACCTCCTACCACACCAGTCCTCAAAACAGCCCCTGGTGCCCTCCAGGCCCAGAGGGACTGCTCTCCACCCAATCCCCAGTGTGGGTCCTGCCATTTCTTCTAAATTGTCAACTCCTTCAAGCCACAGGATTCCTGCCCACATTCTCCCCTCTGCCTGGAAAGTGCCCCTTGTCCCGTCTCATCTTCCAATGCATCCTTTGGATCTAAATTAATGTTATAAGCTGAACTGTGCTCCTTCTCCGGCCAAATTCATATGTGGAAGAATCCTCGGTATGTTAAAAGTGAATGTATCTGAAGATAGCACTGCCCGCCCCCCCTCTCCATACTGGGAATTGAAACTAGGGCCTTTGCACTGAGCTACATACCTGTCCTTTAAAAATTTTTTATTTCAGACAAGATCTCACTAAGCTGATACACTGCCCAGCCTGGGCTTGAACTTGTGATCCTCCTGTCTCAGCCTCTCAGAGTTCTGAGATTACAGGTGTGCATCATCTTCACTGGCTGGAGATAGCATCTTTAACAAGATAATTATACTAAAATGAGGCCTTAAAGCTGGCTAAGGTGGCACACACTGTATCCCAGCTACTCTGGAGGATGAATTACTTGAGTCCAAGAGTTTGACGAGGTTGTCATCATGAGACACACTCAGAGGAAATGCCACATGCGCTCACAGCGGGAAGGCAGCTGTCAGCAAGTGAAGGGGCAAGGCCTCAGCAGAAACTCAAACTGCTGCCCCTTGATCCAGGACTTCAGCCCCCAGAGCTCCAAGAACATAAATGTCTGTTGTTGCAGTCACCAGACTGCACCAGGAAAACACACACACACACACACACACACACACACACACACACATCTCACAGAAGCATGCACCCACCCCATGTGTCCCAGTTGTGAGCACCCATTTCCCCGGGCAACTCCATGGCTGCATTGTCACCATGTTGTTCCTGGTCCATAGCCGGGGGAGCCAGGAGCCCCAGCTTCTCCCTGTGGCTCTGGCAGCCAGTGCAGAGCTGATGGCTGCACAGGGAGACCTCAGGGAGACCTCAGGGATGCCGAGCACAAGGCTGGTCTGTGATGTCGCCCACGATAAAATGGAGAAACTGAGGTTCAGGAAGGCTAAGCAATAGCCTTAAAGTCACAAAACAGCCGAGAGGCAAAGGGGGCTGGAACGCAAGCACCTAAAGCCCCAGCTCTTCAGCACTGTGTGAGATGCGTGTACATATTCTCTCTACAGACCCTGAGGGAGCACCTGCCATGCACCAGGCTCTGCGAAGGAGCTGGGGACACAGCAATGACAGACAGACAAAC
Source organism: Heterocephalus glaber (assembly GCF_053883595.1). NCBI lineage: Eukaryota > Metazoa > Chordata > Mammalia > Rodentia > Bathyergidae > Heterocephalus > Heterocephalus glaber. The sequence goes on along the minus strand of NW_028258299.1, from coordinate 5,714,286 downwards.
CCCTGCCTTCCTGCAGAGAGGATATCACGTCAGATAAGGGAGTAAACTGTGTGTATATGACATATGTAAATAGTCAGGCCCCACAGAACCACCTTTCATTCAGTGACAGGCTGAGTATACGCTGGCGCTCCTGGAGACAAGCCCCAGAGGAGGTGAAGGAAGGAGCCTCTGGGTAATGAGAGGAGGAGATCCAGGCAGAACTAGAAGGAAGTTCAGTGTCCTGGGGGAAGACACGAACCTGGCTGGTGGCCAGTGTGGCTGGAGTTAGAAGAGCAAGGAGAGGCCCAGCGAGGTTCTCAGAGCCTGGTCATGGCCACTGTGAAATTCTGCCTTTTACTGTGAGTGAGATGGAAGCCTTTGGAAGGTTATATGCAGAGGAATCACCTGCCTTTTAACAGAATTACTTAGGCTGTTATGTGAACATAGACTGAGGGCAAGAGGGGTAAAAGTGTTGGAGCAGGGGGACCAGTTGGAGGCCATTACAATATATATGGCGTTGCTGGGGATTGAACCTAGAGTCCTGCGCATGCTCAGCAAGCACCTTGCTGCAGAGCTGTCCCCTCAGCCCCCAGTTGTGGATGTGTTATGAAGACAAAGCCAATAGGATTTGCTGACAAATTGGACATGGGCTGAAGCTTGGAGCTGAGAAGCCAGGATGGAGGTGCCATTACTGGAGGGTGGGTCCTGGGGAAATTCTTTCCAGGCTCTTGGTGTCCTGAACAAAGACTTGGACAAGACACACAGGAAAGGTAGCAGGGATGTCATTTATTGAAGGTGGAAAAGAAGTTCACAGTGCAGAGTGAGAGCGGGCCGGTGAGCAGGCTCCCAACAGCCCTGAGGTTAAGGGAAGGGAATTTTGTATATGGAATTCCTCAGTTTGGTTTCCCCCTTCTGCAAATAATGCACTGGGACAGTAGTCCTATCAAAAACTTACTTGGCCTGGCTCCAGATTTAAACTGTCCTATCCAAGACTCTGTTGATTTCTCTCTAGATGTAAATGAAGAATTGAAAATAGCACTTTTCTGATTGGTTCTGCGTGCAGTGCTTGGGGCTACAGAGTTAGCCTGGACCCTCTGGTCTGCCTCCGTCCTCTGGGGCTTTATGATCTTTGAGGCACCTTGCCCAGTTGTTTGTCCACTTTGCCCCAGCCTAACCTCCTACCTCAGAGCCATTCTCTGAGGTGAGAAAGTTTCCAGATGGCAGTAAAGTCATCAGCTTATAGATGGTCTTCCGAGCCATGAAACTGGATGAGAGTATCTGGAGAGTAAGTGAAGAGAGAAAAGTCCAAGAAGCCAGGGCAGCATGTAGAGTCTGGGAAAGAAGTGGAACCAACAGATAAGACAGAGAACAGGCCAGGGACCGAGGAAAAGTAAGTGTGGATGACCCCAAAAGCCAAGTGAAGAAAGTTTTACAAGGGGAGGATGAGAAACTGTATCAAATGTCATTGATTGAGCAAGGAGAACTGGAAAGAGATCAAGTGTGCCAGGAAAGGGCTCAGCAGAGAGGGAGGAGACAGCTAGACAACGAAGATGGACCCTCTTTCAAAGAGTACTTATATTCAGGAGAGAGAGAGAGAGAGAGAGAGAGAGGGATGGGGCCATGGAAGAATTTTATTTAAGAAGGGAAAAACAACATATTGACATGCTGATGGTACAACAAAGGCTTAAACGCTGGCCCTGTAGATGTCCAGTGGGTAATGAAAAGCAGGCTAAAGTCTGGCATCTCCGCCTTTGTTTTATAGCCTTTAAACTTCGGGCCAGATCCCTGCTCAGCACTGTCCCAAGCAAGGCATGTTAGTCACTTAAGGAGTTTCTGTCTAAAACCTGGTAAAACAGGATTTATTCACCCTGCCTATCTCACCCTCCCTTCAAGACTGAAGACAACAGTGAGGCATTTTCAGGGTTTGCAGGAATACCCAATTGCCAGCTTTTAGAGTGAGCTGCTCTAGATTCCCTGGGGTGAAGTCGCTAGTCATTGTCCTAGACCTGAGGTCAGAGCCAGAACGAGTCCTGGGGTAAGGATCAACCAGACCGGGGCTAGACCAAGCTCTAGTCTCCTGATCTTCCTGCCTGAAGCAATTTAGGTGATACATTTAAATCACACTGGGGCCTCCAGTATTACACAGACTCCGATTTGGGGCGGTTTGAATTTTTATTTTAACTGAACTATCCGATACTGACTTTTGGGCTCTGGGCCGGGCTATGGGGTTCCTGGGAATCACTTATTCCCTGAAGCCAAAGGGAGTCCAGTTTGCCAGGGAAACTTGCAAGAAGAGCGCCGCCCGGAGGGCTTACCGCGAGGGTTTGAACTGTCGCCAGCTTCAGCTGACCAGTTCTCCAATCCTATCTCAGGGGCGGTGCTCGACGCCCTGTCTCCACAGCAACTCCTTTGCCAGTAGTTGTGGGGATTCGGGTCTGCGGAGGCGCTGTAGGATGACGTCACGCACCCTGCCTTAGTACGCCCTGCTTTAGTAGATGGGACCCTTCCGACTGACAGGTATGAAAAGGGGCGCGGTCGCAGACACTGCGCATGTGCTACCTCAGGTTGGAGCAAGTGTATTGTCTGCTCTTCAACTCCTTGTCATGGGAGACCGCGTTTACCTCTTGCGGATGAATTTGAGGTCGGCCTGCCCTCGCTGCTGTGCTTTGAATCTTAGCCAGATAGTCAGGAGATGCTGCAGTTTCTGTCTGGCTTTTTTTTTTTCTCGGTCCCGCAGATGATTTGTCCACATCATCTTGTTTCTTCCATGCCCAGCGTTCCCTGTTTCCACAATGCCGCTCTCCAGTCTGAACATGCTGTTGAGCTCACAAATTGCTGTGGCCAGCAGGCTGCTTCTTGCAGCCCGTCTCCTTCCCAGGCCTGCACGCCTACGGAGTTGTGTATGGAGAAATCAGGAACCGTGCTGTTCAGCGCTGGTTCTCCAGCAAGGATAACCAGGCCCTGAATCTCCGCTCCAACTCAAGGACTTGAGCTTTTACATGCTAGGACCGGCGACTTCTGTTGATTGCTTGTGGGGCTTATTTTTAGCCATGATCCAGTCGACCTTGCTAAATAAATGAATTGGGGGAAAGTGAAGTGTGTGTCGTTGTTCTCAAACTCAGAATTCCTTTGCTCAATTATTGCTTCACAGACATTAAGTGAATAGCCAGTCTGTGCTGGGCGTGGTGTGGATTCCTGGGTAAAAGCAGTGGGGATGGCCGGGTCTCTGCCGTCAGCTGCAGACAGACAGCACAGGGCATTAGTTCAAGAAGTTTACTGAACACCAACCTTAACACAGTAAGGTTACAGTTACTGTGGCACAGTTAATTCCTGTTCACTGGAGAAATAAAATGGGATGTAGGGTCCAGCAGGAGGCTGGGAATCAATTTGAACCTTGGCTCTGCCCCCCCCCCCCAATCAGGAATCACACTCAGGACCTTGCGCTTGCCAGGCTGGCAAAGAGCCCAGCTTCTTACTTGCTGTAAGATCTTAGGTGAGTTTTACAACCCCTTCTGCATCAAATTCATGGTTCTTAAAAGCAGACACAGTGCCTTCCCCCTAAGGATAATATGACAGTTAAGCCTCAGGCTATGGCTTTGAGAGTCTTTTCTTTCCATTTCCTTATATTTTTCCCTTTAGAAGACTGAGGGAAAAGCAAAGCAAAACAAAACAAAACAAAACCCAACAAACAGTGTTTCTCAGTCCTGACACTGAGGACACCACGACTAGTGGGAAAATAGCCCCCTGGCCAGCCTGCAGCCTTAGCAGTCACCCACAGAGTCTCCTCAAATTGTTGTAAAAGCAGCTTTCATCCAGACACTGCTTTTTGTGGGTCTGCACTCAGAGGCCAAGTTATATTTAAGCAGTGGCCTCCCACCTCATCCCCAGACAGCTCCTCTAAAACCACCGCAACTCCAAAAGGAAAAGAACTCCCTTCCTCCAATTGTATGGTGACTTGGAGCTCTCTGCAGCCAGGTGTTGGAGGGTGGCCTGGGAGACTGGGTCAGGCCCCGCCTAGCTCACTGTCTGGGGAGTGGCAATGTGCTCTATGGGGTGGGGAGCCAGTGTCTGGCTTCCCTGTCACCACAAGGTCTGTGGTTTCTAACCCTGTCTGCTTCCGAGCCCTGCTAACCAACAGTGGGAGAGAAAACAGACATGTACACAGGCAGCCACACACGCGTGCACCCAGACTCACACAGCTTGCAGAGGAAGTGGAGCCCCAGATGTTCTGGGTTTCCTGTTCAGTGCTTCCACAGCTGGTCGAGTCTGTGGCTGTGGTTTGTCTGTCTCGGGCTGAAGTGAAAGACAAAAGCTGTGCTGACGGGAAACCTCTGCTCCTGGCCCTCCCCAGCTCTGACCGATCATTTACACAGAAACCTGCCAGGTCAGAAATTTCCTGAAATGCTCTGAGCTGGAGTTACTTCCCCTCTCCCTGCCTTTCTTTCTTATTTATAAAATGGGTAGACTAACAACCACACAGCAGAGATGAGTTAATGTGTGTAAAGCTCTTAGCACTTGATAAAGGATCAATGAATGTCGACTGTTCCATGCACGGATGTCTTTGATTCTTACAGCAACCTGCTTCCAGGTAGGTTGTGTTCTTAGCTCCACTGTATGGTTGAGAAAACCGAGGCCTGGGGAATTATTGCACAAAGCACTCTGGTGCGAGGTTGTAGCCAGCTCCCCAGCTGCCTCTCTTTCTGTCTCCTTGGGGTCCCCCACCCCCAGCCCTGCTCTCATCCCTGATGTTGGCTTCTCCCTGGGTGCAGGATTGTACCCCCTGCAGCCTCCAGCTGTATTCGCTCTTTTCCATCCAGGCTGGGAGTCCTGATTCAGTGTTTCCTTGAAATCCTGCTCTTGCAGAGTGGACTCTTGCAAGTGATTGTCCCTGACTGGGAAAAGCCTGAGTCAAGAGTCCTCAAGCGTCCTAAGACTACTCGTATTTGAAGCCACAGAAATGGCTCTTCTGAGAGGGTTTCAGCAGCCTGGCATGGGAGATGTTTTTGGATGTGTTGGTTAGTTGAGGAGATGATTCTCCTGCACTCTGCCAGCCCTGCTGCTGGGGGCCAGGGGGTGTGTCTCCCTCTGCCAAGTAGCTGAATGACAAGAGGAGACAGCATAGTGTGAGGTTCTCAAACCTGCCATAAACATTGCCAAGGAGTTCACACAATGCAGACTCCCAGGCCTGGACTGGAGTGTGCTTTTCCTTTTGAGGGTTTTAGAGGCAGGGTCTCACTATGTAGTCCAGGCTGGACTTGAACTTGCTCTGCAGCCCAGGTTGGCCTTAAACTTGCAGTCCTCCTGCCTCAGCCTCCTAAGTGGTGGAATTTTCCTTTTGAGAATATTGGTATTGTGGCAAAAGATGCAGACTAGGTTCAAGCACTTGAATTAGCTGCGTGACCTTGGATTTAGTCCTTCTGAAATCCAAAGCTCTCATCTTTAAAGCAGGAATTCAGCCTCTTGCACCGACTGCCTGTGGGGGATCTCCCATGACAGTGCCTTGTCGTGGGTGCCAGGCCCATGCTTAGCCCTGTGCTCTTGTGCTGCAGAAACCCTAAAGTGGGCCTCAGCCCTGGCCCAGGCTTTGGAAATGTTCCGTAAATGCTGGGGACCCTGGCTGCAAGCTGAGGAGCACTCTTTTGGGTGAAAGCTGTTGGCCAGAGGGGAAGGAAGTGTTGATTTCATCTCCTCCTCCATGCTGGAGATGACACAGCAAAGCACCCCGGAGCAGCTGTGAGCTGTATCAGTCAGGCTATGCCAGGTAACGCTGGAGTAACAAATAGCCCCAGGTGCTCAGCGGCGGGACAAAAGCTTATTTCTTGTTTCTGCTGTCCCAGCTGGTCGGCAGGCACTTCTCCTTCATAGACTCAGTCAGGGACCCAGGGTGACAGAGGTCCCTATCTGGCAGGAAGACGCTACAGCAGGAAGCGAAACTCATGGGCAAAACTCATTGCCCAGCACAGCTGGCACATTGAGTGAGCAGCAAGGGACACTTCCTAGAGTCGGGAGAACAAGAGCTCTTGGTCCAGATTTCCCACTGGAACACAAAGACTGATGGCTCTTGGGAGAAAAGGAACAAAAACTCTTCTGGCTCAAAGGCTCCACTTCCTTTCCATGGGTGCAGTGTTATTTGTCTGAGCATGAGATTATTTGTTTTTCCCTTTCCTCTTCCTTGCCTCCCTTCAAGACAGGAGAAGAAAAGTGGCCTGGCCTCTGGCTGGGCCATAAGATGGAGAGGGACACCTCCTAGCTCCCTCTGAGCACCCCCAGAGCAGCATCTCCCATGTCCCAAGAGGGGCCCAGGGCCTGGGCTAGCTGGCTGCAGAGGCCGGGCCACCCGTGTCCCCACTGTGCTGGGTGTGCTGTGCAGAGCTCAGCTGAAAGCAACCCAGATATCTTTGGAAATGCAGGACACTGGATTGGAATCCAGCAATTTGGGGCAGCAATTTTTTCTGGAGCACTCAGCTTGGGAATTTGCCTTAAGAAACCTCTCATTCCTAGAGTGTCGGTGGAAGAATGGCATTTATTTATTTAACCTCCAATCTAGCCACAGCCCCCAATTCTGGGCTGCTTGGAGGGTGATGGAATCCGACCGCCGCCATCCTGATCAGAGACCCCATTAAACTGCTCCTTCCTGGCACAGCTGCCCTGGGGACTCACAACTCTATGGGCCCTGCTGTGATAGCAGCCACCTCCCTGCGCTTCCCCAAGCCTCCTCCTTGGGCCACCATTCACGGTAGTGCTCCCTCAAGCCTTGTTCCTAGCAGGGAGCCACAGCCCCCTCATAGCATTGTCCCAGAGCGGCTGGGCTGGGCTGCAGTGCCAGAGCGCTCCCGCTCTGGTTTGTTCTGCAATAAACCTGTCCCGTTGAGCTTGGACCTCTGCTTCTTCTTTTCCTTTTTCCTAACACTGGGTTGTTTGAAAACGGCTGAGCAAGCTGAAAAGCATGAGGCTAGTTGCTGGAAAGGCTTCGTGGAAAGCAGCCCAGCTTGGGAAGTTCTTTAATTTTCTGTCGAATGTGATGCAGTGCTTGGAGCTGGGGGTGGGGTGCAGGAGCAAAGCCTGGCCCTTCCGGAAGACTCCATATTGGTGGGCTGCCTCTGCAGGGGGTTGGTTAGGAGTGAGATCTAGATGTCCCCCAAAAGCCTCGCGTGGTCAGACGTGGGGCTTTTTTCTTTTAGACAGTGCCTCACTGTGTAGCCCAGGCTGGCCTTGAACTCATGACAATCCTCCTGCCTCAGCCTCCCAAGTGCTGCGATTACAAGTGTGCACCAAGCTGATCGTATTCATCAGTGGATTCCTCAGTGAATAAGTCCATAGCTGAATGTCCTATTAGGAGGCGGGGCCGGGTTGGAGGTGGCCCCTGGGAGGTGACCAGGAAGGGAGAGTCCTTGTCCCTACTTAGCCCTTCACTCAGCTTCCTGGCTGCCATGGGTTGAGCACCGTTTTCCTCCGCCAGGCCCCTCTGCCCTGGATCCTGCTGACCATGGGCTGAAAATGCAAACCGAAAGTAAACATCTCTTCCTTTAACTTGTAGGTGTCAGTATTCCCAGAGATGGACAGGTGCCTAAGATAGGGTCCAACCTTGATCAGTCAGTGTCTCCCTGGGGGCCGGGGTGCGGGAACCCTGGGGGATTCCTTTCTGAGATCACCCTAGCAGCTTCGAAAGCAGCACAGCAGGCTCCTCTCTTGCTTCTGTCTGGCCACCTGCACCCTCTCTTTTGGTAAGAGAACCTCTCTTCCCAGTTCATTGGTTTAGGTAGGGCTGACTCAGAGATGTGTGTGTGGGTTTCACAGCTGGCTCTGGGGGTGGGATGGGCAAGCCCTGCTTTATAGCATTTGTCAATTTCCGTGGTGTAAGTATCTCCCACCATGGCTGATTTCAAGCTGTGTACCAGATTCTTACCCCTTCATTCTGATTCTTATAGCTTTCAGAGAAGACTGTTTCTTTCCTTTGGCACTGATACATAAATAGGATGTTAAACAGGGCATACAAGCTATGGGGAGGGATTTTATTTGCAAGAAAGGAAGAAGGAGCACTCACAACATCATTTGAACCTCTGGATCCAGCCATACCTGAAGCTGGTATATTCCTGGACTTTCCAGTTACACAAATCAACATTCCTTTCTTTGCCTAGATGTGTGTTGAACTCCTGCTGCTTGCCACTAAAAAAGCCATGAATAACAGAAATAGGTCACCCATAAGGAAGCCAATGAAACAGCTTCAGCTTTGTGGTGGTTTCACAGCTGTCTATGTCTGTTAAAACTTGAAGTGTTCAGTGTAATTGGGTGCAGCTTATTGTGCATTAGTTATATCTCAATTAAGGTATTAAGCATATAAAAACATGTAGTTTTGGGGGCGTGCTGGGGCTATGCCTTTTCCATGTCTAATTCTGCCAGGCAAAGGCACAGGTAAGAAAAAAAATGAAAACAGGGTTGTTCTACCACCACCATCAGCCCCAGCCTGTTTCAGCCTGTCCCGTGACGTCTGTCTGCCCACACACTTACTGCCTGGGACTCCTCTGAGCAGAGGAGACAGGAAGAAAGGAAATGCCTCCTTGGGAGGCAGAGAACTAGAGCCCTGGTAGCTGCCATTGGGTGTTTCTCCCTCTGTAAGACCAGAAAGCCTGGGTGGGCCTGGTGGTGCATTCTGGGAGGCTGAAGCAGGAGGGTCACAAGTTCAAGCCCACCCTGGGCAATTTAGCAATTTAGAGAGACCCTGTCTCAGAACAAATAATAATGAAAAGGCTGGGGATGTCACTCAGTGTGAAGGCCCTGGGGTTCAATTCCCACAGATTGGATACCAGTGGGAGTCACCACTGTCCTGCACCCAGTGACAACAGCCTTGTGGAGTGACGAGTTGCACGAGTTACACTGGAGTGCACAAGTTTCAGCCCAGCACCGGGAGGAGGAACTGACCTGGCCTTGACTTGACCTCTTCTCTCACCTCTCCGGCATTTGGGGAGAGGGGGGCTCCTCCTCCTCAGAATCGCTTAGGGTGCAGGGCCCCGGAACAGCACTCACCTTAACCTGCCGGCTCTGCTGGAGCTGCAGCTGAGATAACACGGAGCCCTGCAGCTTCTTGCCCGAGAGCCTCCTTGATTGCCCACCTGGGCAAGCCTGGCTTCACAAGCGTGTGTCTGATCAGTGTCCCACACCTGGAGGTGAGCGCTCTGATGAGGAAGGTGAGGCTCAGAGCAACTGAAGAACTTGCCCAAGGTCACACAGCTGGGCCCCAAGCTCAGCTCCATCTGGCCCCAGACTTGCTTGGCTGTGTCGTGTATAAAGCAGAGCAGATTACATTTGTCCCTCTCACCCATGGCACTGAATTCATCGTCAGCCCCAAACAAGGTGAGCTGTCCTTGGCAGAATGAAGCTTACTCACCCGCTGCCTCTATAGGAAGAGCCTGAACGCTGTGGCCAGGGTAGGGTCTTCCCAGGTGTGCCTGCCTCCCTGCCTACCCCCACATCCTCCCGGGGTGCTGGGGAGACAGCCCAGTGCCATGGGCCAGAGCAACCCGGGTCAGGCTCATGGCTCTGCAGGAGCAGCTGGGTGCAGGAGATGCCCTGGTCTTGGGCACCACTGCCAGTGTGGTGAGGGTGCCACCCCAGGGCAGGCGGAGGCACTTCTTGGATGCCCACCTGGCCCCAAAGACGGTTTGGGGGGGAGCCCTGGGGAGGTTGGGCTCGGGCTTGGCCCTTTCCAGGCTCCCGAAGGCTTCATGGGAATAACTACCTTCTGTGCCTGCTGTCAGCCAGGAGCCGGCTTCCGGGAGGGGTGGGGGTGCAGAGCTTTAGTCTAACAAGGGAGTGGAGGGGCCACAGGCTGGAGAGGAAGGGGAGCAGGGTGGGGTGGGGTGAGCATCAGATGAGGGAGAGGGGAAAAGGGAAAGGGAGAAGGGGTCTCCGGGGGGTGCCAGGAGCAATTCCAGCAGCAGAGACGTGACACTGCCAAAGCCCTCTGAGGCGGATGTGGGCAAGGCGGGAGTGGGGAATGCTGAGGGTCCTAGGAGTCTGCCCAGGGCTGGGGACAAGTGTCTGGCTGTGGCTGTGACTGGTAGGAAGCTGGGCGAGGCCTGGCCTGCTGGGTTTGGGCTTCGATGTCCGTGGGGTTCAGAGAGCAAGACAGGTCACTCAGCGACCCCAGGCCCCGAGGCTGTGCTGGAGGCCGAAGGGGTGGGTATGGGGCAGGGCAGGACGGGACAGTTGTGCCTGTAGATGGAACTGTCCAGGCAACAAGGAAACAAGAAAAACTCCATCAACTCCGGAGGCCTAAGAGGGCCAGCCAGGCGCCTGTGGCTGTGATCCCGTGACACTCCAGCTGCGCTGCGACATCAGGGACATTTATAGGCCAGGGACCTGCACAGAAGCTTACACTCAGCCCCGAGGGTGCATGATGTCACTCAACCACCAGCATGCCACGGTGCTGCACCTACCCACGGAGCAACTCAGGTGCGGGGTCCCTTTTCATAGGAGTAGCAAGGGTTGGAGCTGGGCTTTGGACCTGGGTCTTTCTTCTCAGCTTCTGTCCCTGAGCAAGCTGCCACCTGACATCCATGCAGGGAAGTGGGGATGCCTAGGGTCTGCAGCCAAGGGGCTGGCTGTCCAGGGCCCCAGCAGCGGCTACCCCAGGTCCTTGGCTTCTCCCAGCTGACCATACTCCTTAGCGTGGGCCACTCTGAGCAACTGGAGATTTGAGTGTGAGTGAGTGTGCAAGTGTGTGGTGGTCAGGTGAGTGTGTAAATGCATCCACATGAGTGCTTGAGTGTGGGTCCCTCTTTGTTCCAGGCTGGATGCGCTAGCCCAGCAGTGTTTGGCTGTCCCAACAGGATGTCACCCACCCTGGGGCTGAGACACGGTGCTGTGCTCTGTGCAGAAAAATGGAAGCCAGGGGGAGAGAGCCACCCTGCCTCATCCCAGAGAAGCCCCATTTCTGTTTTTCTTCTAAGAACATGAGGCAGGATTAAAGAAGGGGATGTTGACGCAGTCTCTCCATGTCTTAGCCCATTTTCTTCGGCTATCAAGGAATCCACCCTCTGGGTGGCTCTGAACAACAGGAGCTGACTTGGCTTGTGGTTCTGGAGGCCGCAAAGCCTAGGAGCAGGGTAGGGCATCCAGCGGGGTGTTGGTGCTTTGTCACCCACGGCAGAAGGCAGGGGAGAGAGTTCAAGAGACAGAGGGTGCCCCGGGCTGCCCTTGCACCAGCAGTCCAGGGACAGTGCAGCCAGTCCCTCCTGCAGTCACAGTGTTAAGCTACTCATGGGGGCTCTGCCCTTGTGACTTGATTTCCTCCTGGGTCCTGCCTGGATACTGTCCTAGTGGCAGTTAAATTTAAATGTGAGCCTAGTGTGGTGGCGCACACCTGTAATCCCAGCCCTGGAGAGGCTGAGACAGGAGGGTTGCCACAATTCGAGGCCAGCCTGGGCTATATAGTTAAGGCCAGTCTGAACTACATATCGAGACTCTGTCTCAAAAAACAAACAAGTAAAACAAAAAAATTCAATAAAAAGTTTGGAGAGGACATTCAAACCATCACTTGGGTTCAAGTTCACTCTATTGCTTAGTGTATGGCAACCTTCCATGATGTAATTCCACATCTGGAAAGGTGAGAATTTGAAGAGAATAATCTCAAAACAGAAAGAATTTTCCATATGAAGATGTTCACAGCAGTGTTATTTATAATAGCAGAGAACTAGAAATTACAGTACCCATGTATCAAAAAATGAGAGGCTAACTAAGCAAATAATATTCTCTACTGGACAAATATTAGATAGACATTTTCTTGTTCTTTTGAGACAGGGAGTCTCTTTGTAGTTCAGGCTAACCTTGACTTCATGGCAATCCTACCACCTCAGCCTCCCGAGTGCTGGGATTACAGGCATGAGCCACCATGACCTTCTAGATAGAGATTTTTAAAGTGGTTTTGATGACCTTGTGGTCACACAGAACGTTTTGTAATTCTGCACAATACATTGAACCACCGCCGGCAACAATAACAATCACCCTCTGCCCAAGAGACTTCATAGGAGAAACATGGAAAAACACTGCAAAGTGTTCTTTCCACTTTCTCTAATAAGTGTAAATGATTGACATCAAGATTAATTATACTTTAAAGATATCTTTTTTCTTATCTCAAAGTCATATTTTTTGGTAAGCCAATATGAATAAGGAAAAGAAGAAAACAAACACTAATATGTTGTGTATGTCCTTCCAGTCCTTTCTCCACGCATATTTCCATATCTATAAATAGACACCACGGAAGAAAAATCCTGAAGAATTTTCCAAGGAATTTCGGAGGCAGCGTGCCTGGCGTGGAGGTCTGGGTTCCCTGGAAGTCCCCCCAACTCTGGAAGTCAGGTGGCCGCCCAGGCCCCCGGGACCCCAGCCAGAGTGAGCCCCCTTCCCAGAGGCCTCTGCCAGCCCTGCTGAGGATGCCGGTGGCCAATTTGCCAGTTGGTCTGACCTTTCGAAGGTCCCAGCCTCTGACCAGTGGGACACCTGTCCACTGAGCGGTGCCGGCCACAGTCCACAGCAGTGTGAGCTCTGAGGCCTGGGGGGCCAGGTGGGGACAGTGCCACAGGGCTGCGCTGGGCTGTGCCAGCCCCGAGAACGTGCTGCTGGCACAACCTGGATGGCCCTGCGGGCCTGATGACTCAGTCAGCCCTGCCTTTGCTCTTCCTTGGGACCCCTGTGCGCTCTGCAGTGGGACAGGCGGGGCAGACAGGAAGAGGGGACAGGGACTCCCTAGCCCGAGCCCAGCCCGGTCTCACCCTGTGGCCACGTGTGGGGATGAGAGACTCAATGCCAGTGCCCTGCCTGCCCATCCCTCAGCTCCCTGATAATCACAACCGGTTTCTTTCTGAGGCTGAGTCAATAAACACAGGGGCTGTGGCAGCCCAGTCCCACTTAGGAGCAAAACAGCTCTGGCAGCCCGGTCCTCTCTGCTGGGGCGGGGAGGGGACAGGGACAGCGTCGGGAGCCTTGCTCTCAGCCCGAAAGGGATGCACAGGGAGATGGCCATGTTTTTACTCTGCAGTGATGGGAGAAATTATTTCTGTTGTATTCTTTTTTTTTTTTTTTTTGGTACTGGGGATCGAACTCAGGTCCTTGCGCTTGCGCTGCAGGCAGTGAAACCACTGAGCTAAATCCCCGGCCCTGGTTATATTCTCTAAATGCCTAAATCTACACTGAAAGAGGCCGTGCTTCCAGGCCCCGCCCTCCATGCATCTCGACCTCTGATCTAGAGGAAACCGGAACTGCAGGCTCTTGGCTGGTAGATGAATCCACGTGTGTCTTGCCAGCTGTCCCCGGCCTTGCCAAGCCACCTGGCTCAGCTAGCATCCAAGGCCAGGTTTTGGGCCCAGGGCACCAAGCCCCTTCCCGGACTGTGTCCATCGTGCACCTGCTCCGCGCTGTGACTTCCCTGGCCTCTCTCTGCAGCCCGATGCTTCTCCGTTGAGTTGACTTTGGCCTCTTCGTCTCCTACTGCAGGGAACATTTTGCAAAGCCTGGAGACATTTTTGGTCACCCTAACTGGCGTGGAGAGGGTGGAAGCCAGGGATGCTGTTCCCATGCTGCAGTGCCCAGGGAGCTGCCCCTCCCCCTAAGCAAAGACTAACTAGGCCTCAATGTCCCCAGTCTGGAAGCTGGGAGCCTGAGGCCCAGCCCATACTTAGCGTTTGGAGGTTTGGTCTCTAGTGTTAGGAGTGGATGGGCAGTGTCCCCTGTACAGTGGAGTCCGGGTCTCAGCCTTTCTTTCTTTCTTTTTTTTTTTTGGTACCGAGGATTGAACTCGGTCCTTGTGCTTGCGCAGCAGGCGATGAAACCACTGAGCTAAATCCCCGGCCCGTCTCAGCCTTTCTTTCCTCTCTCTCTCTCTTTCTCTCTTTGAGACAAGGTCTCACTATGTAGTCCTGGCTGGCCTTGCCCTTGAACTCCTCATGTAGCCTTGACCTCGCAGTGATCTTCCTGCCTCAGCCTCCCAAGTGCTTGGACTACAGACATGCACCACCACACCTGGCTTGGTCACAGGCTTTCTGCCACCGCGCCATCTTCTTTTGAAGGCCTCCTGTTCTAACTTCTCTTCTACTGGGTTCTACATGCTGGGGCTGCGACAGGGGCCAGAGCAGATTAGAGGGGAAGGGTGATAACTGTCTGCTGACACAATAAATCCCCAGTGTGGTTTGTTTTTCTGCACACCACAGCCCAGCCCAGGCGGCTGATGCAGGATTAAAATCTTCCTGGCATCGGATCACCCTGGGCTCCAGCCTTGCTGTGTGGCCTTTGAGCCCCAGCTTCCTGGTTTATAAAACAGGCACAATAAGTAAGGCCTATCCTAGAGGACTATGGGAGAATGAGACACAGCTTCACAGGTGTGGGGAAGCCAGCTCGTGAGAACAGGTTGTTAAATCTTCAGGGATTTTTGTGGACCAGTTGTCAAACACAGCCACGTTAACAATGAAGTCCTACTGATTTCCAATTAAATGAATTATACTAAAAACAAAACCTATTAATACTCAAAACTCACCGCTTCCTAGCTGCTTTAGTTCACTTTCCCGCAGTCCATGTTGTGACTATTCGTGTCTCCTGTACCGGCATGCCAGAAATATCACAGAGCTCTGGCTGGCGGCCATCTTTTCTCAGCTCCACACTGAAGAGTGTCACGTTGGTACCTGGAAGTCAGCCAGGTCAGGAGGATTTACACCACAGAAAGTGGTAAATGCTCCAAGTCAGGCAAATGCTTTAATGCGTTGTCGATTTTCTGGATTTAAGGAAATGATGGAAGCCAGACGTGGTAGTGCACTCTGGGAGGCTCAGGCAGGAGGATCACAAGTTTGAGCCCAGCCTGAGGACCTTAGCAGTCAGCAGGTCCCTATCTTAAAATAAAAAACAAGAAAAGGGCTGGGGATATAACTCAGTGTGAAGTTTACTCCCTAGTACCACACACACACACACACACACACACACACACACACACACACACAGAGTGATGGAGAAAATGCCAATCATGCACATTAAACTTGTAAGTGAGTTGTATGTTTCACTGTCGCATTGTGAGTAGAACAGAAAATAAGGAAGTCTTCTCCCAGGACTCGAAAATTGTTATGCCATTAAGCAAAAGGTGAAGTTCTAATCTACATCTTCATGGCTTCGCTCTTCCTTACTTGCTCATATGAATGGAAATGTCAGCCAAGCTCCATGTCAGGACTGTGCGTGCTCATCAGTGGCACGAACTGTTTCTTTTGCTGAGTCGATAGTGATCAAGCGCTAATTTGTAGTAAGATTGCTGTTCAATTTATGCATCTGTATTTATGGGTACATGACCTCCCTTTACCAGTGCAGCACAGAATGTGGCCATGGATGTGAAAAATTCCTTTTTGTTTTGTTTCTTCTTTTGTTTTTCTGGTCTCACTCTGTAGTTCATGCTGGTCTTGAACTTGTGATCCTCTTGGCTGGGTTTACAGGCTGGGATTACAGGCATGCATCACCATGCCCAGCTGCTTATTTGCATCTTTTCTGATAATTTAGCAATGCTAGAATTTATCGTTCTGGGTAAATGTGATGTTGTAGGCCCTGCTGTGTAGTGAACAAGATCCTCATAGAGTTTATGATCTAGAAGGAGCCAAGGCAGTGAACAGGAAATGACAGCATTGCCCTGGGCTGTGCATAGGCTGGGAGGGGTGTGTGTGTGTGCATATCCTCCAAAGTGGGTGTGCACACGTGGTTGGGTTCCCAGGCCAGGACCCTCTGGAAGTCCAGGCTCGCATCAAAAGGACATGCAACAGAGGCAGAGCAGAGTGCAATGGAAAGGCAGGGTACAAAGCGTGTTCTAGGCAGATGGAAGGGGCCTGGCAGCTTCTGGCCTGGCTGGAATTGGTGAGGGTGAAGGGGGTGCAGATGACACCAGGTGAGGGGACAGACAAGCTCTTTGGGAAGAAAAGTCGTTGGACCATTGCAAACAGTAAGTGCTAAGCACTGCTCATGCGTCCATTGGGCCAGCAAATGTCAGTTAAGGGAAGAGGATCGGGAGACAGGAAGCTTGCTCTTGCCCTTCTGTGGCAGGAATGGGAGATTCTGGGATGCTGAGAATCTACACAAACATCATTTCTCTGAGATGAGCCAGGCAGGGTGTTCAGCACCACAAAGCAGAATTTAATGGAGAGATCCACTCTGAGGACCGAACCACCCAGTCGATGACCAGGCCTTACCCAGGTTGTGTGTTTGGCCTGGGGCTGGCAAGGTCGGCAGGGTGGCCAGAGCAAGCTGCTCCAGCTTTCTATAAAAGGGCCCAGCAAGGGCCCCCTGGGACCTTTGCTGCACCCCCCTTCCCTGCTGGGATCCCCTACACTGTGTCTGTATAGTAGCTTCATCCAGCAAGTAAACACAGGATGCCAGGCATGAAGTCGGGGACCCAGGGTCAGAGCCAGATACTAGAAGGAGCCTGGCACCCAAAGGAGACGAAAGTGGGGACATCAGGCCAGACCGAAAAGGGCTGGGACTTCAGCTCCTAAGTGCTACTCACCAAAGGGCAAGCTGGGGCCTGGGAGCTCAGGCTCCAGATCTGAGTTCAGATCCCAACCTGACCTGATGCTGTGACCTTAGCATCCTTCTCTGAGCCCTCGTTGCCCCGTCTGTTGGATGGGGACATCGGATGGGACACAGGTGGCTCTGAAGATGATAGAGGCCGCTGGGCACTCAGCACAGCACCTACCCTCCCAGGGGCTTAGTAAACTGTAGGCAGAGTCACATCCTACGCATGGCTGTTATTACATCATTATACAAAAGTCACCCACCACAGCAGTGAGTTATTGCCACTGTATCTTTCGCTTTGCTTACTGTTACCTCCCCACGCATGCTGCAGAGGGCTGTTGAAAGCTCTAAGAGGTTCGCTACCACTGCTCTAGGACAATGGCTGGGACACAGATGCTCAATAAGTACTTGCTGAATGACTGAATGATGGTGGGACGGACTTAGTTTGCAGGTGGATGATAAAGGACTTGCTCCCAGCAGCCCTAAGTTTCCCTATCCCATCCACCCGACCAAGCTGCCAGAATGTCCTCATGCTAAATGAACAAGACCCAAGGGGTCGGAGAAAGCCCAGCGCAGTTCGGAGTCCTGACTCACATCCAGAGCCCGTGGGACGAACAGTGTCTTGGTCCAGCCCCACGGGGCGGACGAAGAGAGATCTGGGAAAAGCCTGTCTGGGGTCAATGTCCCGGTCTGTCCTCACCAGCACCACCTCTGCACGCCTGGCTGACATTGCTCAAGGACGCAGCGACCCTGCAGTCCCGGCTGACATCAGATCTGGTTCCGTGGTTATCTGGGCAAATGCGCCTTCTAATTCCTGCATGCATTTGTCTCCCACTGTGGGCGAGTGCCACAGCCTTCCCCGCCCTCCTGTCCTTTCCCATGGTCTTGAGTCCAGCAGGGACCCCCTGGGGTCCCACATCCTCCCTGCCTTCTCAGCCACCTCTGTGCAGCCTTTCTTCCTTTCTCTCTCTCTCTTTCTTTCTTTCTTCCTTCCTTCCTTTCTCTCTCTCTCTTTCTTTCTTTCTCTCTCTTTCTTTCCCTCCCTCCCTCCCTCCCGCTCTCTCTCTCTCTCTCTCTCTCTCTTTCTTTCTTTCTTTCCTTCTCGTTTGGTACTGGGGATCGAACCCAGAGCCTTCACACTGAATTGCACCTTCAGCTCTTTTTTATTTTGAGGCAGGGTCTCACTAAGTTGCCCAGGCAAAGCTCAAAGAAGCGATCCTCCTGCCTGTCCCCAGAGGCTTTGCTTTTCCTGTTGACTGGCTCTTCTCAGAGGAGATCAGCCCTCCTTGGGTTTGGTTGCTTCCCCAGAGCGCCTGGTGGAGAAACAGTTTGCAGCAGCGATGTTTTGGAAGTGGGATAGAGGAGCAGACTCAGGTCTGTGGGCTCATGGCTGTCTTTTCCTCCATGGTGAACTCTGCCATCCTGCAGTTGGGAAACGCTTCTAGCTCAAACTCTCCTCCATGTACACCATGGGAAGTAAAAACCCCTGAAGGAGAAAAGCCTGTCTTTGCAGGGCTTGTGTGCCCACCAGCAACTTCCTTTCTGCATTGGGGCATCCAGATGTCCCGATCCCTCTGCAGCAGGAGGCCCAGGACAGTGACCTGCCGTCCAGGGCCCAGGCACTGCTTCCCAGGTTTTCGGCTGGCCGGGTTCCTTCCCTCCCGAGGCTGCATTGGTGCAGAGACTCACACGCTGGCTGCAATAACAACAGCTGGACAGGGCTTCTGGAGGGGCAGGAAGGCCTAACAGCCTGCGAGACGGAAAGGTCACTCAGTGTCATCAATATTTATTGACACAGCCATGACTGTTCCTGGGACAGCTGTGAATCAGAGGAGCTGCTGGGAAAAACTTTCAGAGGCCAGACACGCATTGTCTGACCTGCTGTCCCTTCTTCCCCAGTCCCTGTACTGGGGAGGGGACCTCAGCAGGCTGGCTGGCAGCCTGGGCTTGTGCTGGGCAATGCAGGTACAGGTGGGCAAAGCAGACCACCTGTGTGACACTAAAGACAAGCTCCAGTCCTTCATTTGCTCAACACACACATTGAGTGCCTACTGTGTGCAAGACAGGCTTCCTCCGTGACTTTGTTTGTTCATTCTGCACTGTTTGGGGGCTGACTGTGGGCTGGGCATTGTCTAGACACCCGGGTCTTGCTCCGGAAGGTCACCAGGGACCACCCAAGGCACCAGGCTCTGTCCCTAGTCCCTTGGGCCTGGCCGGACTGCCCTGGGCTGGAGGACAGCAGTTTGCCTTAGGTTCCAGTCGAGGTCTGTGCCCCTCAAGGCCAGCCTGGTAGGGGATGAGTAGCCCCAGAAATGGGCAGCAGGATCAAGCTGCCCGGCTCCAGCCCGATAGGCGTCCGTGTGCTCTTGGCCACTCACAGGCCTTGCAATGAGGTTAGCTGCTGCCCTCTGGCTCCTGGGGTATCCCCTCCCCATTAGAGTGGCCCTGTTGCTAGGAGATGAAGTGCAAAACAGCGCTGGCTTGCCTGCAGACCTGGCATAGTCCTCAGCCCCTCTGGCTGTGCAAAGAGCCCAATTCCCTAATTAGAACCGACCAGCTTGGCCCACTCCCTCTGAGGGCGGACAGAGCCTGAGTTCAGTGGCCATAAAACTCACAGGCTCTTTCTTGTGTGCTCCCCAGGGACGCTGGCTGCAGGAGGCTCTTGGGCCAGTCACTTCCCCTGGCCCTGGGCTGGGCAGGTGCAGCCTCCAGAGGATCCGGGTCCCAGGCGCTGCCGAAGGGCTGGCACTCCTGGGCCTGGCATGTCCTGGGTGCTAGGGAAGCACTCAAGTGAGAGCCCCAGTGCCAGGGGCCCAGCTGCTGCCTCCAGCTCTCTAGCACCCTCACCGGCTTCCTGCAAGGCCAGTGGGCCGTGCCCTGTGCCCTCCTGCTGGGCCCAGCCCCAGAGAGCTCTCCCCAGCCTGCTTTTCCAGCCTTCTACTGTACTGCTATTTTACCATAGGCTCCACACAGGGGCGGCAGGTGTTGGGGTTTTGGGGTGCGCTGGTGGCTGAATCAGAGGTGCTAAGCACTTACCCTACCCTTTTTTTTTTTTATAGTACTGGGGATCGAACTTGGGACCTTGCATTTTCGAGGCAGGCGGCTGCACCACTGAGCTAAATCCCCGGCCCCCTGCCCATCTTTTTAAACAAAGTCTCACTATGAAGTTCAGACTGGCATTGAACTTACTATGTAGCCCAGGCTGGCCTCGAGCTCATGACAGTCCTCCTGCCTCCGCCTCCCAAATGCTGGGATCAAACCCCTTTGGAGACATCTGGCCCTGGTAGGAGGGAGCCCACCTCTCTCCTCTGCAGGATCAAAGCCAAACTCCTCCTTCTGGATCCCAGGCTGGCGTGGTCCAGGCCATCAAAGTCTCCAGGTGGACTTGGCTGCTTCCAGCGCATAGCCAACTCCTGGCCAAGCCCAAGCCTTTGTTTCTACCTGGAGAAGGTCTCCATGGTTGGGCTGGCTGTGGACTCACTAGGAATCTCTGACAAATCCCAGCTGAGCCACCTCCAGCCGCGGTGCACAGGGAGCAGCTGGCACTGCATTTCCTGCCTTAGCGTCTCATCAGCCTGGGGAGCGGGGCAGGGACTTGGGCTCTGGGCTGGGCACTGTGATGTCCTCTGGGCCTCTCTCTCTTTTTTATTTAAAAAAAATTTTTTTTGTACCAGGGATCGAACTCGGGTCCTTGCGCTTGCAAGGCAGGCGGCAGAACCACTGAGCTAAATCCCCAGCCCCACCCTGGGCCTCTCTTGCACCCAAAGTCGACACCAGTGCACAAGAAGCCACGGTCCCACCCCGAGAACCATGGACTGTGGCCGCAGCAGGGCCAGCCTGGTAGGACGTTCCCAGGAAGATGGCCTCTCTTCACCGAGCTTTGGGGGTGCTTGCCTGTACCAGAGGCAGTGTAGTCCCCAGGGGAGCCAGAGGGAAGGACTACTGGGGAGTCAGGGACTTCAAAAGGGCCCCCAGCAGCACACAGAGCGAAGGGGAACAGCTGGGATCATCCTGGGAGGCAGAGCTGGCCCAGGTGGCAGTGCAGGCAGAGTCTGTGGCCACCTCTCCTGGGCACAGCAGGGGAGGGTCAGTTGCCTTCTGGGACAGTGGGCATCCTGCATGGAGCCTGCTGAGCAAAGCGGGGCCAGACAGACTGCACAGGGATGCTGAGGAGTGGAAACTGCATGCCGGATTTGGTGCTGGGCGTGGGAGGAGGAGCTGCAGGTGGGGGAGGAGCCAGGAGGATGGGACAGAGGGGGAGATGGGAATCCGGGTGTGTGCAGCCCAGGGATGGGATGGGAACGGTAAGCCAAGGCCCCCGTGCCGCTGGGGGCAGCCAGCGTTTGCAGAGATGAGGTTTTAGGTGGTCTGCAGTCTGGGAGAGCGGGGGGGCTGGGAGAGAGGAAGCGGTGTGACCGGAGGCTGCAGCTGTATCCTCGTCCTGCCGCTTTCCAGCCGGCCCTGTCCTGTGGGCGCATCTCGCCCTGCACCCCCGCTGTGACCCTGTGCCCCGCTCCCACCCCACCTGCTCCCAGCTCCCGAGTTCCCGTGTGACTCAGGAGGGCGGTGAGGCAGCTGGAAGCTTCTCCACATCCTCCGTCGTCCCGTCCTGGGCTGGCGGCCAGAAGTCCCCACCTTGTCCATGGGACTCAGATGGCCTGCTGGGCTCCCTAGCCAGGCAGAGCACTCAGGGCCTGAACCTGCTTTGGCTCAGGGAAAAGCGGCCGCACCCAAGGGTGTGGCTGGCGGCCCTGGCCAGGCCCAGCTTCTACACCGTGTTCAGGGCACTGCTGCGCCCTTGCCGACTTCGCCGAGAACTATATTTAAACCTTTCCTGTCACTGGGTCATCGAGGCTGGGACAGAGGCCTGGGCTCTGGAATCCTTCTTGGGGACAAAGCTGAAACCACCACCTTTGGTCCCAGGGCCACAGGACAGCATGGCAGGGCCTGCCAGGCACAGTGACCATGCCGTGAGGAGCCCTCCATGCACTGAGGTTCAGGTCAACAGGGCTCGGTGGGCCATGCGCTTTTGGGAGTGGCCCTGGGGACACAATTTTTGGGTTGCATTTCCCTTCTGATCCTCCTCCTGGGGACCACGAGACTGTCCCAGGCTGTGTGCACAGGACGAAGCCCCTCAT
The DNA here is from genome assembly GCF_053883595.1 of Heterocephalus glaber. NCBI lineage: Eukaryota > Metazoa > Chordata > Mammalia > Rodentia > Bathyergidae > Heterocephalus > Heterocephalus glaber. Next base: position 5,692,639 of record NW_028258299.1, on the reverse strand, counting down.
CTGCCAGGGTCCCCGTCCAGGGCAGGAGGCCTGGCAAGGCCCGGGGTCCCCAAGGTGCCAGTGGATTCTGTAGGTCCCAGCTTTGGAGGGGTGGCCTGGGGCAGGTCACTCACCCTTCTTATTTATTTATTTTTGTGGTAGTGGGGATCAAACTCAGGACCTTGTGCTTGCGAGGCAGGTGTGGTGCCACTGAGTTAAATCCCCAGCCCTTAGGAAAAGTGATTTTTAAAAAGGGTGGGTGTGAGCTGGGGATGTAGCTCAGTGGCACTGTGCCTGCCTTGCAAGTGCAAGGTCCTGAGTTCGATCCTCACTACGGAAAAAATTTACTTACCCTATAGCTCCTTCTTGGATCTGGAATTGTCCCGCAAGACTCCATCGGGGCAAGTGTCACCCACTGAGGATGCTGGTGATGTCCCCTCCCACTCCCAGCAGATTCTTCTCCCTAGTTGTGCTTTCCTGTGACTTCCTGGAGCACTGAGGCAGTGACTATGAGGACACGGTGTCCCTTCAGGTGGCCACTGGACCTTTGCCCTGACACCCCCCACTGCCTTTTGGTGAGGAGCAGAGGCACCTGATGTCTGCCGCTGGATGGAGTGTAGAGGTTTGGCTGCAGCAGGCTATGTGGGTGGACTCTCAGGGCAGGGCCAACAACATGCCAGGAGCGAGTCAGGGAGGCACCCTAAGCACATTTGCCTGGGTGTGAGGCTGGTTCCTTAAGGGGACGCAGGGGGCAGAACAGTGGGCCCCCGGAGATGTCCACATTCTGGCCCCCAGATCCCATGGACAGGTGGCTGAATGTGGCACAGGGGCTTTGCAGATGTGATTAGGGCCTCAAGGTGGGGAGGCCTGGGCTATCCAGGCAGGCCCCAGGTCATCACAAGGGCCCTTACCAGACATGGCCTGGAGGGTCAGAGACAGACTAAAAGAGATAGAGACAGAGACAGAAGGAAATAGAGACAGACAGGAGGAGATGAAGACAGATATGGAGAGAGACACACTAGAGAGGAAGATAAAGACACAGACACAGAGCCAGAGGCAGGGCAGAGATTTGACAGAGACGGAGGAGAGACAGGGACATGCACCCCTCTGGCACTGTAGGTGAAAGTTTGGGCTACCAGCCCCACAACGCAGGGGCCTCTTAGAAGCTGGAAAACGGGAAGTGGGTTCTCCCTTGCACCTCCACTTTCTGAGCCCAAATTGGGTTCTTTTCCCTCCTGGAATTATGGAACCAGCAACAAGACCCAGCACCAACTGAGCAGCCCAGGAGGATTTTGTTCTGGGCAGGAACAGGAGGGGAGATGAGACTGTAAACCAGCTTGCATGCACTGGGCACAAGGGTTGGGGATCCTGCCAGTCGGGGACATACGGGCTGCGCCCCTGGGACTGGAGAGCTGGGGGTAGAAGGACTGGGCATTTGACATTTGGTGGAAGAGCCAGCAGAGAAGGAAGCAGCCGCTCCTAGCTTCCTTGCAGCTCAAGTCCTGCAAGGGGACCCTCTCTGCTGGCTGCTTCCTATAGCCGGGAGCAGGTAGGTGCGGACAGGAAGCCAGGCTGGGTCTTCGGAGCAACCTGGGAGGTTCTGGTCCATCCAGCACCAGGCCCTGGGCAGTCAGAGCCCCTTTCCACAGTGCCCACACGGGTCTCTGGGAAGACTAATGGACTGGGTTGTGTGCTGGGCAGGTGGCTCCCCAAAGGTAACATCAGGGGCAGGGTAGTGTGGCCATCTTCTTGGCTCCAGGCAGGGATGGTGGCGGAGGCCTCATGGGCCAACAGTGGAGGAGCTCCAGGTGGCAGTGGGGCCTCCTGCTCCTCAGCATGGTCCTGAGCTCAGCAGAGGCTGTAGGCAGAGGGGCAAACTCTTGGGCTTTGTGTGTCAGACAGGGAGACCCAGGCTGCCACCCTGCCCTGAGATTCTACACCACCAACCTCCCAAGGGACAGGTGACTCAGGCACTCCCTCCAAGCCTGGCTTTGAGGCTCCAGGCACTGGGGGACCTGTCTGTCCGAGGCCCCCACCACAGCTGTGATGTAGGGGACAGCAGAATGGAACCCCACCTAGCACTTTCTCACACATGACCTTGGGCCGTCCTCTTCCTGCAGGGCCTCCATTGCCTCTGCTGTAAAGAGGGGGCTGGCAGGAGCTCAGGGTGTGAGCAGACTGCAAAGGTCTCAGGGACAACCAGCAAGGGCCACGCCCGCTGTCACAGCCCAGCTCCCAGGGCTTCTTCCCTCCAGGGGGGCCATGGGGACAGGGCTCTGCAATTGCATGCTCTCTGTGTTCGTCTTCCCTTTGCCCCCTCTGGGCACCTATGCCCCAGGAAGGCAGGGCTGCTGGCCTAACACTGCCCCATCGCCCATGTCCTCGATGACACTGATGTGCAGAAGTGGAGCGAAGCCAGGGTGGCTCTGTTTTTTCCCGCCCGGCTCTGAGTAAACACGGCTCCGGCCAAAGTAGTGCCAGGCGGTGCAGGGCACAGAGAGGCGGAGGGGACAGAGCCCGGTGGGGAGTCAGACTGTCTCTGTCTGCAGTCTGGCCCTGCCCCTGCCAGCTGTGAGGCATACTTGGGTGATCCTGTCCCTTCCTGCCTCAGTTTCCTCCTCTGTAAAATGAAAACAGGAATGTGGCTCCTGGAAGTTCTGTGGGACCAAAGGAGACGGAATGCTCCGGGGCCTCACACAGGCCTGGGGTGCAGACCGGTCCCTAAGTCCTAGCCTCGGCTGCTGCAGGGTTTGGCTTTGCTCCAGTAACTGGCCCAGTGGTATTCCTAGCTTTTATACACAGCTTTCCGGTGACTTTCGACGTCAAAGAGCACAGGCTGCACATTTCCATTTTCTGGTTTCATGTTCTCCCTTCTTTCTGTTCCTGTCTGGGGTCTGGTGTGCCAGGGGAGCGGGGTGACCGTCACTGCAGGTGTGGGACAGGGCGGTCCCGTCCTGGTCTGCTTGTCCTCCAAGCCCACCTTGGCTCCTGTCCCTGGGGAGGTGCCCTCGCCCCATGGAAGCACCGCCTGTCACATCCTGTGGCACTGGTTTGTCCCTGGCCGCCCCACCCCTCCGCCATCTCTCCCTGACCTCTCGGAGGGGAACCTGGGCTCCCCATTTCATCAGCCTCGTGGTCCCGTGACTCAGGCGGGTCCCCAGTGTTTCTTCCGACTCCCTTCCCTTGGGGGGAACAGGGGTGCACCCGAGGTGGGGATTGGGGTGACCAAAGGCACCTCAGCCACCCTAGGGCAGTGTGGGGACCTGGCCCCAAAGGTCAGCACCTCTGTGTCACGGAGGTGGTGCAGCTCGGGGCTGAAGGGTCCCCCTGTTCTCCTCCTGGACCAGGGCCACTGTGTCTGGGCAGGGGGGACCAGGAGGGTCAGGGAAAGCAACTTCGCATGGGGGGGCCCTCGCTGAGGCCATCCTGCCTGCAGCCTGGCCTGCTGGGGGGTGTTCAGGGACCCTCAAGGACAGGACAGCATGATGATGCCACTTAGGGACCCTGCACCCCTAGCTGTTCCCAGGGGGCCTCACGGGCCTGCTGTGCCTGTCCTGCTGCCACCCGCAGGTGGCTGAGCAGGTTCGAGACCCACAGGCTGGGGGCAGTGGATTCGAGGGGTCCCATAGGGGAGCCTGGACCTCCAGGACAGGCGGGAGTGCTGGGTGTAGAGCCAGAGGACAGGATCTCGTCCTCAGAAAATCAGTAATGAGGACAGCCAGGTTCCATGTTACAAGTATCCTCTTTGTTTCTGTAAACCTTATCTGGCCCTTCTGACTTCCCCACTCTGTATTGGAGGCTAAAATGAAGCTTTTGCTCACTCACCGAGGAGCTAGGTTTTTTGTTCCAGACTTGATCAATGGGCCTAGACAAGATGGGGAGGGAGGAAGGGGCTGCCTTGTACCGGTGTTTGGGTTGTGTACTGCACAAGAGTATCTCACCCACAAGGGCACTGTTCTAAGTGTAGACATAAACTAATCTATGTGTACGTACTGTACATGCTAAATGTGGGGACTTGGTGCCGTGGCTAAGCTGGAGCATTGAGCCCTTTTCACAAGAGGTCCACATTGGACTGAACACCCTCAGGGAGACTTCCTACCTTCCTGGCACAGTGTGAGGTCCCTGGACCTGCCTGCTGCTCAAGGACCTGAGCCTGGCCTCCCTGGCCTCTCTAAAGCAGGTGCTGAGCAAGCAGGGCACAGAGCAGTGACCAAGAGACAGCAGAAGCCAGGGGTGTGCACACCAGTGCCCCATGCTGGACATCGCCTTGGGCCGACAGCGACTCCTTGTCCACCTGATTCGAACCCCTAGCAGACCCACAGGTGCATGGCCAGGGTGAGACAGGGAGGGGCTGGATGCTGTGGCAGCTCGCCCAGGACCCCGGGACTCCTTCTGGCCCCGAATGTGCACTCCCAGTCCCTGGTGTGGGGAGGGCACAGCCCGCCCCACCCTGCCCCGCCCCACCCTGCCGGAGCCTGCCCCTCCCGGGGCTCCAGCAAGCGCTGGAAAGTAGAGCTATTTTTATTTATGAGCCTGTCAGGGGCGGCCTCTGTCTAGACAGCGGGTGTTATCGTTCAAGGCTATCCTGGAGAGCACAGCCCTGTTTATTGTGAGGACAGCGAGCAGATTGTAGAGCTCGTAAAAATAAGCGGGCAGCCGAGCCCGCCTGGAGGCCAAGGTAACCTCAAAAGGCAGTTTTCTCTCTCATCTCGCACGTGATGTGGTCAGGGCAAACAGTGTCATGTGGCCCCAGGGAGGCCAGTGTGGCCCTGCAGGTGCCCTTGGCAGAGCCACCCTCGGAGAGGCCACGGAACTCGCCCTCATGAGCAAGGCAGGTGCAGGAAGGGACAGAGGAGCCACCTCGCCGGGGACAGCCTTGTGGATCATTGGACTGACTGCTCAGGGCCCGGCCTTCCGCAGTCACCCCACTTCTCTGGGCTCCCCAGGGGACACAGGCACTGGGGAATCATCAATGAGTCTTGTTCCCGGTGGCTCACTTGCTACCCTGCTTCTTTGCCCCTTCATTCAATGGGTCGTTGGCCCAAAGAAGCTACACATAGACGATGTGAGTTTTAGCCACGCTGTTGTGGCTGCCTCAGTATCCTGAATCAGTGTTTACCAAATGTTCATCATTCATGGTCATTTTGACTTTGGGGAAGAGCCAGAAGTCACGCAGTGCCAGATCTGGTGAATGAGGTGGATGAGGACACAACGTCGTGTTTTTATGAGCTGCCTTTCTATTTCTGGATGGCACTCAGCAGCAGCATGAACCGTAAAGACACTCATGAAAGAGGACTTAGAGAACTGCTTCAGAAGGTGGCAAAAATGATGAGATGCGTGTGTTTGAAGAGAGGGGGAGGATTTTGAAGGGGATTCATAGCAATGTGTCTTTTCCTGTGAAATGTTTTTTTTTTTTAAATCTAAACATTCACTGCATTTTTTGATTCCCCTTGTTCGTATTGAGTGCTCACAATGCTCAGGTCCTATCTTCCAGAGCCTCGCAGAGGGATGAGGGGACAGATAGGAGAACACAGACTCAGAGTGCCTGTCTTCCTGTTCCTGCCCTCTCGCTGGAGAGGACTGGATGCACCAGGGGCCAGAGGAGGTTAGCGAGCCCCTGGTGGAGTGAGGCAGCATTGGGCTGGGACCATGCTGCTCGGTGGTTACTGCTCTCCCTCTTTCTGCCTGCAGAGCCCTGCCCTGGGCTCCCTCAAGCATCAGCCAAAAACGTTCCCTGATGGCTCAAACCCAGAGCGGGCAGGAGGTCCCCCCAGGCTCTCCTCCGTTAGCATCCTTGGTTGGGAGCGGGGGAGCTGTCTCTGAGCTCCAAGCAGAACTGTCCATTCCTGGAAATGGGGAGGAAGAGAAGTCTCATGGTTTCCCTGAGTGAAAACAACATCCTCAACTTGTCCTCCCAGGAAGCCAGGCTGCAGGGACTCAGACGCCGGTTCCCAGCAGTGTCTGGAGCAGAACAGGGGAGGGGCTGGGGGAGGCTGGCTCTTCCCATGGTTCTGAAAACAAACGTGATGAGGAGCCCCGAGGCAAGTGCAGGGACCCACTCAGACTGGCTGTGCCCCAACTTCTGCCATCCTTTCTGGGCTGGTCACAGGTTCTTGGGAAACTGCTCAGAACTTTTTCTGATTCTCTGGAAGATTCAGAAGCAAAAAATATGAGAGTAGGGGCTGAGGTAGGGGCCACAGGGCTGCCCCAAATGCAGGCAGGATGGGTCTTCCTTGAACCCCAGGGATGCAGGGTCTCCCCCAGGTCTCATGGCCACCGAGCCTCGAGGCGTCTCTGGAAAGCAGAGCCAGGCTGCAGTGTGCAGGCAAAGGATGTTTTCCTTCCCAGTGGACAAAACATTTCTGGCACTTTCAGGAGGAAAACTGAACACTGGCCACTTTGGCGGTGTCCTGGATCCCTGGATGACTCGAGGCAACTGGATTAATCAGAGTCTCCACCCGTCACCCCCGCCCTCTTCCCTGCCCCACCCCCTGTCACCCGAACTGCTCTGAGTCCTTTCCAAATAGCCTCAGGAAGTGACCATGAGCCTGAGTCATGTGCCTCTCAGAACAAGCCTCTGGGTGGGGTGGGGGGGCTGAGAAGCACCCCCAGCTTCAAGTGAACCCTAATAGACTCGTGCTGGGGGAAGCCCCGGCCCATCAGACAGGGCTGGCCTGGCATGACATGGTGCCTTCACCTGTAAGTTGGTCCCAATGGTCCCTCCCTGCATCACTGGGATTTCTAGAACCTTCTAAAAGTCCCTGGCTGAGCCCTGGTCCCTGCCCAGGTCCCCATGGCTTTCCAGGGTCAATTTTAAGAGGCTGGTGACAGGTGGTCAAAGGAAAACATGTGAGAGGGGCCAGGCTGGAAGGAGAGGGACACCCACATGCTTGGGGACAGCCCTGGAATGTTGGGCCTGCTTCAGGGGGTGCCTTGCTGCACAGCTGTCGGGGTGGGTGTCTCTGCTTCTCCAGAGGCACCAGACAACAAGCCAGGGCATTCTTAGGGGGCCCGAAAGACATTCTGAAGTCAGGGCTCCCTGGGAAGGTGGATGTTTCAGAAACCAGGCTTGAACTCTGGCTCCGTGAAAGGCAAGACAGGCTGGGGCAGAGCTGGAGGGCACCGTGCCAGGTCTCTGAACCCACTGGGGTGAGCTGAACTCCGGTGGGAGGCAGGCTGCTAACCAGTAAGCAAGTTGTAAAAACCCAGCTCAGACACAACATCTGGCAGCTGCTTCAAATAGTTCTCTGTCTGCAGTTGGAGTGGCTCGCGGCCCTCCTGTAAATCAAACCATGTGCGTGGAGGAGCCCTGTGCTGCCGACCGAGGCACCCCTGCCTGGCCTGCGCCCAGCCGAGCCTCCAGCCTCCCGAGATCTTTAAATAGCTCAGGGCTCACATTCCATGTCCTTCTAAGATCAGTTCAGAGCAGCCCTGCTGGGGAGGCTAAGGGATGCCAGCCACACTGCTGTCCCACAGCATGATAGAGGGGGACACCTTGCCACCTGGGGCTCCAGGCTTCTGTTCCCAGTGACCCCAGCAATGATGCCCCTTCCCAGACCATGGAGCCATGCGCTTACCCTGAGGGGACACCGAGAGAGAGTCCAAACCCAGGCCAACTGGAAGCAAGAGAAGCCAGACACGGGCCGCATGGTGTACGACTCCATGGATTTGAGACATCAGAAAGAGACAAACCCAACGAAGCAGAAAGTAGATTTGTGGTTGCCAGGGGTGCCGCATGGGTAGGGGTGGCTTTGGGGATGATGGGAATATTTTGGAACCAGATGGAGATGAAGAGCATCTCTTCCTGGTCTTGCAAGGGCAGTAGCTTGCAGACCTGACGGTGTCTCCAAGCTCTTGGTTCTGCTTTCTAGGGATTAATTTCCTTGGGGAACTGAGGCTCAGGGGAAGAGCCTAGGCCAAGATGGCCTTGCCTGTACTGCAACTGCTTCCCTGGGAACCGGCCTGGCTCATTCCTAAGAGCAGCCCTCCTGTGCATGGGTGAGATGTTGGCATTGCCACACTGACACCCAGCGCCAACAGAGCTGGGTGAGCCAGGCTAACTTCCTCATGGGATCTTCCGCTGTACAGGCTACCAGGCTGCTCTGGTCCCTGAAGGATCATGAGGGATCCATGGAGGGGCCTCTGTGGCTCTGCACACTTCTGGGACCCAAGGCAGCCCAGTGACGACAATGCAGATTCCCAGACCTGGATGTTCGCGTCTTGAGGTTCCTGAGATTAATAAGTCACACCTCTAGGGACAGCTGCAGGCCCACCATCAGGGGACAGGGGCTGGAGGAGACCTTTGTGTCTCAGGCAGACCCAGATGAGCTGTGACTGGGGCCTGGCAGGAAGACAGACCTCAGGCCAGGTGAGAAGTCGGGGTCACCTTCCCTCCGGCCGGCCGCCTCAGCCTGGGCTTCACGGAGCACGTCCGCTCTGGCTAGGAAAGTTGCTATCAGACGGGCGGTGACAGCAGCTCTCTTCTCTGGCCTGGGAAGAGGGGTTCCAGAGGAGGTACTTTTCTCTCTTCTTACAAGAAAACAATCAGGGACAGAAGAGGACACTGCCGTGCAGTGCACCAGGATGGTCAGGCTGCATCCTGCCTGCCAGCGGCCGAGTCCCGAGAAACCCTAGGAGAGCCATGAGCGGCTTCCTCCGGGCTCACTCGGCCAGGACATCATTTGTTGATTCTTGAGCCCAATCCCAGCTCATGATTTCCTCCCTGGTTGCCATGGCCCCATCCAGAAAACAGCAAACTGCTGGCCCTGGGCAGCTCATTTATTTCAAATATTCCCTGCAGCTGGAATCCAACCATGTTTGGGTGTCTGGATCAGAGCATGAACTAATTGCTCTGTCTTCGGCCCCCTCCCCAGCTCCCCAGCATAGTTTATGGTTCAGTAAAGTGCACATTCCTCATCCCGCCGAGGAGCAGGAGGACGGAGACGGGAGTCTTCCCATCTATGGCCAAGCCCCGAGTGCGGGCTACCTGCTCAAAGGCAGGGGATTAATTACAACCACATGGGCCAAGTCTGCACAGATGGTTTTATTAATACCGCTCCCTCCAGCACAGAACCCTGCCCCCCCTAGAAGGCTCCCGGCAGCACAGAGGCCCTCATGTTCCCCTTGCCTCCTCCGGCCCCCATGCTTGACCCCACTCCTCCCCGGCCACCCCTTCAAAGGAAGCCCGAGTTCCAACTGCAACCCAGACATGAACTCCAACCTAAAAATAATTCTAGACCACCTCTTCCCTCTGCCCTAGTCTGGGGCAGGCATCTGGGAGCTCCTTTCCCCAGTAGTCATCTTGATCTTCGGAGAACTTCAGCAGGAAGTTGGTTCAGGAACATGGTCCATCCTCCAAGTCCCACTGCAGGAAGTGCCCTTGCTCAAGAAGGGTGTGTTCTTAAAGCAGTTGCTGGCACAACTCACCCAGATGTTGGGCCCTGTTCTGGGAGCCTCCTGCCCTCCCGTCACCCACCTATGGGACAGGTGCAACGATGAATGCCATTTTACAGAGCCTCGTGCAAGGCCACAGAGCCAATATTTGAACCCAGGCCTGACTCAGGCATCTATGTGCTCATCCCTAGGCCAAGCCACCAACACACTGAACAAATTTCCCTTTACCCAGCAACTTTGTAAGAGAAAGAGCTGTCACAGTCACAAGCTGTAGAGTCTAACTTAGGCAAGGACACCTGGGGAGTCTGGGGAAAGTACAGATACCTGGGCCTGGCCCCAGAAATGTTGATTCTGCCCATCTCAGGTGGGGCCCTGGAAATCTGCATGTTAACAGACATCTTTCAGGAGCTCCTGAAGCCCATCTCAGAAAAGCTAGTCAGGAGGCTCTCAGAGAAAGACAGGGTACCTCGGACCAAGAATCCCAGGAGGATGAAAAATTCCCACTCCAGCCACACGGTTTTGCTGGTTCTTTGGAAACCCTCATGACACTGAGTACACTGCTTGACTCTTCACAGTATCTGTCATCCAGCCTCTAAATAAGCCAGCATTTTCTGTCCTTTCTGCCAGGGGCTCTGCCGCAGCAGTCAGCAGAGCAGGTGCACCAGGCAAAGGCTCTGTAGGTGTTTCTGCAGCCCGGATCCCAGGAACACAAAATGAACAAAGATCTGTCCGTTCTGCCAGCGCTGAGCTCGGACTCTGAGGATGCCGAACCGGCCTCTGCTCTCCGCCTGGTGAACCCACAGTCAGTGCGAGCTTTATACCCGGGCCGCCCGACCAGTGTGCAGAACTGCTTTCTATTTCATCTGCAGCTCCCCACATTGGGTGCAGGGTTCCAGACTTCCGAAAGGTGTGTTCTACGATCATCCCTCTGGGACTTTCTTCCACCACCCAAGGCCCTGGCTGGCATTCTGCTCTCTGCCAAGCGTGGCAGGGAAAATCGTGGGTAGTGTTGGGGCCTGGACCCAGGAGGGCTCGGCTGCACCTCTTTCCTGTTCCCCAAAGCACGCAGGAAGGACTCCACAGTGGTTTCGTATCTTAGCAAACATTCCTTTATTAGGTTACTGACTAGAATGAACCATCATAAAATGAAACGGGAGTGTCAAAACTGTACAAGGCTCTGGGAAGAGGGGAAAGGAAGTGGGGTAGGGTCCCAGGGAGTCAGGGGGTGGGAGGTGTGGAGAGAGCAGGTGCTTCACCAGCATCCAGGGGCAACACGTGTGCCTGTGTACGAGTGAACCTCTCTCGCGTGCAACATTCTTCACAACAGGAGTGAGGAAGACCTTCAAGAGTCCGACAGGTAAGACCCTTGCCCCCAAAGGGAAAAATAGCCCTCAAAATACGAAGGGGGTAATTTACATTCCTACCTAGTCTTGGCACCGATTTTGTGCTTTAAAAAATATATTCCATTGGAAGTTTTTTTTTTTTTTAAGGTACCCTACAGCAGCTGCTTACAACATAATTCTTACAGATAAATATAAATGTATATATATTAAACACTTTAAACCAATAAAGTCATCTATTGTACCTGTGCAGACATGAATAGAACTTGGACTCTAAAGGGGCTGATTTCAAGATAAAAGCAATGGCAAGGCTCTGGCAGGTGCGGGCATAAGGCAAGGCGAAGTCACCAGGGACGGGCATCTCTCCCAGCAGGCTGCCTGCGTGGCCTCCTGAGCCTGGGGTGCGAGGATGACCGGAAGCTGCTTGTTCCCTGTGGGCCCCGAGCCCTGCTGAGCCGCTGAGCAGGGACCACAACTTCCACAGGGCTCGACTCCACTCCTGGTTTTCCTGTCTCTCCCTGCCCATGGCTTCCAGGGATGGAGACCCATTCTCTGTTCTCATGGTCCCCTGGACCAGGGAGCTTCTGAGGATGCCCGTGGGAAAGAAATCTCATCTAGAAAAGCAGATGTGGAAAAGTGGAGCCAACCCGCTCTCCCTCAAGGTCACAGACGGCAAAAGAGGTGCAGGCACGAGCAGTGATGTGTGGACTCAAGAGGTAAGTGGCTGTGCGTGCCCGCTTGGAGGGGTCCCCGAGACTTGTATTGCACATGGGGCTGTGCTGCCTGAGGGGCCTGCTGGGGACCTCAGCACAGAGCCCCGGACACCAACCAGGGACCTGCACAAGGACCCTGCACACAGTGGCACATGCGTCACAGGCATGGCCCAGGGAACGGGGCGACATACACGCTCCAGGGAGGTGGCAGGGGGAGGAAAGCAACAGAACACCTCGGAGAGAGGTGACTGCAACAAGGTCTCCTTTCTAAGTGGAATAAATAAATGGCCTTTGTTACTGTTAAAAGAATAAATACGGGGTGTGGGCTCCAGCAGCCGGGATGGGTGCTGGGTGCCCATTTGCTTCTGGGAGGAGCAACTTGGGGTTCCGCCTTGGTGTCCGCAGCCCAGCCCTCGTCCCCCTGGTATCTGCCCTCCAGCCCTGGCGCCTCCCGCAGCCCCCCACCCCAACCCCGGTGGCTGCGCCCATCCCCCTCCCAGAGCAGACAGGCGCTGCACGGAGGCTTTCGGAGGAGTTTATTCTCTGCCTGGTTCCAAGGAGGGGCTGAGACCGGCGGCCTGGGAAGGGAGGCACGGAGCCTGGGAGGCGTCGGTCCGGCCCAGCAGAGGCAGCCGGAGGACGGAGGGTGAGCGCCGGCCCGTGGCGGGCTCAGTGGGCGGGCACGGCTGGCGGCGGGCGGGCGTCCGCTGTCACTGGTAGAGGAGGTAAGCCTTCAGCGAGGCGGGCAGCGGCAGCGCGGGGATGGCGCCCAGGCGCTCCTTCCCCAGGGCCAGGCGCACCGAGCGCCGGCAGAGATCCATGAGCGGCAGGGGCTCGGCTGGGGAGCAGAGGACAGAGCTCAGGTCAGCGCGGCGGGGCTCGAGTGCGAAGGGCTACGCGCACCGGCCCGGGCCTGCTTTCCCAGCGCTGGGGACTGAACCCAGGGCTTCACCCGGAGCTCCGTCCCCAGTCCTTCCAACTTTAAGACAGGGTCTGGCTATATCGCTAAGTTAAGTTGCCTAGGCTGGGATCCAAGTTGTGATCTTCCTGCCTCCTACAGGCTGCTAAATACACACGAAACACTTTAATATACAAAGCGCTGGGATTACAGGCAGGTGCCACCATGCCTGGCTTCATATGGAGTTGAATAAATAAATACTTAGCGAATCTGACTTTAACCTAACTGAATAACCCAGAGAAGCTGCTCTGGTGGGGCTCCTCTGTAGGCCATGTGCCAACGCGGATGACAGTTAGGAGCAATGAATGACAGTCACAGAGAAGCCACGATCACCATCGTCCTTAGTTTATGACAGCGGGATGTGACAGAGTTTAAATAACTGGTCCACAGCTGCCCTGCTGGAGGAGATGGAGCTCGGACTTGAACCCAGGGCCTCCCTGTCTGGGCAAGCAGCACCCTCAGTGTGCATCGCTGTGGGGCCAGGGAAGCCCTTGTGCTCTCAGGTGCCTACAGCAGAGGCCCAGGAACCTGGAAATGCCAGCCCTGCTGCGGCCAACACCCCGAGGGCAGCCCGGGCCGCCTGCCCACCCTGTCCAGGCTCCCAGATAGGGACCACATGGCAGAGTGGCCTCAGGCATCAAATGAAAGAGCGGCTTCCAGCTCACCCTTGGAGGCCTTCTCTGTCCTGTCCCCAGATGGTCCAGCCCTCCCTCCCTACAAAGGGGGCCCTGGCCAGCCGGTACCTTTGATCCCCATGCAGGAGTCTGAAGTCACTCCCTGCCAGGCTACTGAGTCCCCAGGAAGGTCTCCGCACTCACTGCTTCTGGCCGGGGGTGTGGGCTTTGCATCCAGCTCCACCCACAAACCTCGTGTCCACCGCCATTCCACCAGGTGGGGGGGACCTGGCCTGTAGACCTGGGCTCTGCCTCCATGCCCACATCCTGGAGGCTAAGATGCTGGGCATTTAAATGACTGTTCTGAATGAGAGAGAGGGTGCTCTGAAGTAAATCAGGTGCCATTGTGGGGCAGAAGGTTGTGGAACCAGAAAAGCCCGTGTGCCGACTTTGGCGGTTCTGTGAGAAATGGCTGTCTGGAGGCTGCTTCAGAGCAGCAGGGCGGGTGACCAGGCTTCCCAGAGCCCAGGTGGTCAGAGGTGCAGGAAGGAGCGACCATCGGCACCAGGACAGCATCTTGGGAGTCGAAGGCTCCAAGCCTTCCCTGAAGCCCAGAGCATGGCTACGCTCGCCACACTTCAGTGCAAGATGCAGAGCGGGACTTTTAAGTCCAGAATGGCAGGGGAAATGCTGCCTTGGTGGGAAGCGGTGGAGGCTCGGGGTGGGGAGGACCTCGAGGTCAGGGATGTCCCCAGAGCAGAGGCCTCTTCCTCCTGCAGCTCCAGGCCCTGTCTCTCTACCCCTGCCCCCCGGAAGACACCGAGGGGCTACGGCCTCAGCACAGAGGAGAGTGGCCTGTGGTCAGCGCAGGCTGGACAACAGGGAGGTCACATAGGGACACTCTGGGAACTCGGGTCTTTGCTTGGCCCGGGACGGGGGAAGGACTAGAGCCTGCCTGCCTGACCTGCAGGCGATGGACCATGCCGGGGAGATCCGGGGAGATCCGGGCAGGCCGTCCATGCCAGGTTTCCCTGAGGTCAGTGGGGCCGGGGTGGTTTCCTAGATGTCCCAAGGAGCAGGGCACCTCCAAGATAGCCACAGTTGGCCCAGACACCAAGGTGACACCAGTGGCCAGAGCTAGCTGGGGCTTCTGCCCATCTCACCGTGACATCCTGCCTTCCTCATTTGCCTTGGAAAGCCAAGCACTGTCTCGGAGAGCGGCCTCGGGGGGCACCAACCCCACCCCACCAGTGCCGACCACCCACAGGGATGCTGTCGGGGAAGGAGCGCCGGACAGTGTGCCACACGGCCCAGGTGGCAGCACAGGGGGAGGACAGCCTGTGAGCCCCACTGTGTCCACATCCACAGGGGCTGGGGTGCCCCCCAACGCGTGAGCACCCGCAGTCTCGGGATGTGACCCTGTGTGGGCAGAGATGTAATTTTTGCAGGTGAAACCAGTTACGATGAGGTCATGCTGGATGACCACGGCCTAAATTCACTAGAGAAGACACAGAGATACACACTCACACTGGGAGCAGGCCAGGTGGGAACAGAGGTGGGAGGGAGGGACATAGATTCAAGCCAGGGATGCCCAGGCTGCCAGCGGCCAGCAGGAGAAGAGTCGGGAACCAGGTGGGAGCGGTTTCTCCCGCAGCGCCTCGGAGGGAGCTGGGCCTGCTGACAACTTGGTTTCTGACCTCTGGCCTCTCGCTGTGACAGCATGCGTTCTGCTGGGTCATGGGCACGGCCCGGATCATGGTAATTTGTTATGGCAGCCCCGGGAAATGAATGACCACCCCCTGCTTCCTCCACCACGCTGTGATCTCACCCCACCCCAGTGACTCCTGGTGAGGTCACCGATGGCCTTCTGGCCAAAGCAGCTGTCCATGAACCTGAGCTGTCATTACTGTGTCTTTCCTGAAGCTCTTTCTCCAGTCCACCACCATGCCCCGGGTCCCTTCCAGCCACATGGCTGCTCCTCCTCTGGCCCCCCGCCCCCAGGCCTCTGACCTCCAACAGGGCCCAACCCACTCTCTGGGTGCCCCGGCTCATCCAGGGGCACAGCTTTAAATGCCACCCATGTGTGAGGACTGCCTATCCCCCACCCACACAGGATGACACCTGGCGCTACCCAGACACGCCCCTTTCTCGCCTCACCTACAACTGTCATGGTGGTCACTCGCGCCCCTACTGTGCATTTCTACACAGCAGCCAGGGACCCTTCTAAGACGCAAGCCACCCCCTCACTAAAGCCCTGAGGTGTCCAGCACCGGCATCTCCCCCGCCATGGGCAGAGGACCACATGCCATGCTCAGCATCCCAGGGACTGGCTGCATCCAGGCTCCCGTCTGGACCCTCCAAAGTCAGCCATGTCTGATCAGGGCTGGGGAAGACAGGATGAAGGGGCCCTGGCATGGCCTGGCCTTCTGATTAGGGTGGAGAGGAAGGGGTCTTCGTTGACCGTGTCCTGATGTGATACTTTGAAGTCTTCATCCAGATTCCAGCTCACAGACATGGTTCCCAGCAAACTATTTCCATCCTCATAAGCCTCCCAACCCCTTCAGGATTTTCCAAACAAGAAGTCACAAAAGCTCCCAACCTCCCCTGGGATGCAGAGTTAAGCAGTGTCACCCATGCACAGGACACATGTCTGGGCCTCGGGATGCAGCAGCAGAACCTGCTGGCTCACCGAGGGCAAACAGGCCCAGACCCCTCCCGGGAGCTGGGAGGCAGGAACAGAGTGGCTGTGTGAACTCCCAGAGCTCATGAGAGTCCCTCGGTGGCCAGGTGAGGATGCTCCCCTCGTCTGCCTTCACCTCCCTGGCTCCAGCACTGCTCTGGTGGGAGGAAGGGGACATGCTGAGCCGGGGCTGGCCGAGATCCTGGGTCCCACCATGTCCATCCCCACTGGGGCAAACATGGCTGTGCCACCTCTGCCAGGAGCACCACGACCAGTGAAAGCCAGAATGCAGGACTGGGAGAAAGGAGCGCCAAGGCTTCCAAAGTTTCCGCATGCCTGGGTGCTCCAGGATGTTCCCAAGGAGGAGGGAGGACCTGCGGATCGCCAGCTTTGAGACAGCTGTGCTCTTGGCCCCAGCAGGGTCCTTGCCTACCACTCGCCTGGCCTTCGGGATGGGGTTAGGACTTGAGGTGCCAGGCCAGGCCTGTCTTTAAAGACAGTCAGCCACAGGTGGACGAAGCTTCCCCTTCCTGAGCTGGAATCTGCAGATGGGGAAGGGACACACCCAGGCAGAAGCTCCTGGGAGCAGGGCCCATCGAGGGGTGGCGGTCTTGGATGCCAGGCCCCCTTGCTGGCATGGATACCAGCTGGGCACAGCAGAGCCTCCCCCCCACCAGCATAGAGCACCGCACAGGATGTCTGCACACGGGGGTCTGTGAAGGTCTACTCCCCTTTCCAGAGGGACACTCGGAAATCACCGCAGATGCATCCTGGTTCTCAGCCACTGGCTCCTTCCCGCACTGTCCCCTGACATCAGGACTGAACAACCCCACTTGGGACCATGTTCCAGAGGAGCCTCTGCCACCAGGAAAAAGACCCAAAATCTCTCTAGTGAGTGCAACCAGTCACTGGTTTTCACTTATCTGAGAGGCCCTAGGCTGCAAACCTCAACTCAATAACAGACTGGCTACTGAGCTAGAATTTGGTCAACTGCAGATCAAACTGGGAAGGAGGTTCATCAGAGATAAGGGTCACTCAGTTATTCACTCCTCCATTCATTCATCCATCATCCCTCTATCATGCATCCACTCAACCATCCATCATCTGCTTATCTATCCAACCCCTCATTCCATCCATCCATCCATCCATTCATCCATCATCATCCATCCATCCACCCATTTATCATTTATCTATCCATTAGCCATTCATCCATTATTCATCCACCCATCATTTATCTATCCATCCATCCATCCATCAGCCCATCCATTACCCACCCCCCATTCTCACCCATCATCCATCTAGCCATCTTCCTATCCATCATCCATTCATCTACGAGTCACTGCTAGATAATCTACTTTACAACATTTTAAAAGCTGGGCCTGGAGCTGCAGGCCTATAGTCCCAGCACTCAGGAAGATCACTGCAAGCTGAAAGCCAACCTGAGCTAGAGCTACACAGTGAGTCCAAAACCAGCCTAAACTATACAGCGAGACCCTGTCTCAAAAAAAATTTACATCTAACAACTGCATAAACCTCTGACCCAAGCCCAGCCAGGACCTTGGGGACATAGGAAGGGCACCGCCTCGGACATTGAGGGTAACACTTACGATCAAGTCCATTCAAGTAGCGCATGCGGATCTCACAGTGGCCCCAGACGGCACTCACTACAGGATACAGTTTTTTGCCCTTGAGTCCCCGAAAAGCCACTCCCATGTACTGTCCATCCACAATGAAGCTCAGGGTCCCGTCATCCATGTCCAGGGCCACGAGGAAAGAGTCGGGGACGATGAACGTCTCATCTGGCTCCAGAAAGGCTGGGTACGTTTTGCTTGGCTGGTTCTTCCCATCATGGTAGAGCCGGTTGCGCCCCAAGTCCCAGCCCCAGGACTCGTGGTTATTCCCCACGAGGGTTGTGTACCCAACCGAGTGCAGTGGGGCGTCAGCTGTGGCCACCCCCACCACAGCATGCGTGCCCCGCTGTCGCATGGCCCATGTGATCTGCCACACATGCAGCCCTCTGGTGTACCCGACTTTGCCCCTGATGGCGTCCGTGCTCTGGGCCACCGGATGCCGGTGAAAGATCAGCTTGTCGTCCTCCTTGACAAAGACGTTGAGCGAGCGGTCGTTGTTGTTCCAAGAGTGCAGCAGCTGGATGTCGTGGGACACAGGCGGCATGTCGAGCAGCAGGTCCAGCCGTGTGGGCTTGCAGTAATCCAGGCCCTGGAGCTCCTGCTTTAGGGGCCGGTAGGTGGCGTCCTGCATGTCCACAGTCTTGATCCCTCCAGTGACCTTCTGACCCATGGTGGCCTCTGGTTTCACCTGCTCGAGGACTCCCAAGGCAAACTCATCAACCTCAGGGTAGATGGGATTCCTGGGAAGCTTCTAGGAGAACTCTGCACGCCCAGGAGCGCCCAGGGTGCCTGGTGGGGGAGAGAGAAACAGGAGGTCGGTGAGCAGGGCTACAGGGCAGGGGAAACAGAGTTAGCCAGGAGCACAGGGTGCAGCATGTCCCAGCAGCCTGGAGCCCCAGATCCCTCGAACCTGAGATGCCCAGGCAGCCTGGGGTCCTGGTGCAGAATGCAATGCCTCGTCTCCGAGGCCACACTGCTGCTGTGCATGTCTGGTCAGCTTGGGGCGCTCGGCGGAGGCCCACAGGTACCCAGTCAGGGTCACCCAGGGCAGAAGGCCAAGGCGGCATAGAAGCCAGAGTCAGCCACGACGTACGGGCACCTTCTTGGTCAAGGTGAAGCCTGCACGTGACCCAGGCCTGGCTGCATAGAGGGGAAGGTGGAGCCCTCAGATCCCGGCCCTGCCTCCCTTTCCAGCACAGCTGCCTTGGACAATCACACTGTCATTCATTCTTGGGACGGAACTGGGGTCTGTGGGTGCCCTTGTAGGGAAGGGCCCACGAGCCTCCTGGATGCCCTAAGTCTACAGCAACTGCCTCACAGGCCCTTGTCCCACCCAGGGTGGAGTCCTGGTACAAACGGGCACAGGGGCTCTCTCCCCATCCCACGTGCTCTGGCCCAACACCGAGATGACCAATGGCCGTTTTGCCCCCACACCATCAACTAGAGCCCTCTGCGGAGGAGGTCCAACCACACGGTGCCCGTCCCTCTCTGGCTCACTGACCCATAGATTCTTAAGGGAGTGGGGACACAGAGCCAGAGGGAGACACCAGGCTCTCCGCACCCCACCCTGGAGTCCAGCCTTGGAGAAAGGAGATATCACGCCCTTTGGGCTCCTGGGCTTCACTCAGAGCAAGGAGTCTTTCTGCCATCGGATCCTCCTTGGCCTCCGGAAGGGACACTTGGCTGCTGGGCCTAGGGGGCAGGATCTCCTGGACAAGGGCAGGGCAGGCTCCTGGGTAAATAATGTAACAAGGTGCCTGAGAAAGGTGATGAAGAGAACGTGAAACATGCCAGCATAGGTTGCCAGGCAGGGACATCTGGGGACCACTGAGCACTGGGCTTAGGGTAAGGCTGGGGTCCCCCTCCAGCACCCTGGGGTGACTCCCTTGCAAGGGCACCTGCAGCCATTCTGCCACCCGAGTCACCTCCTGGGTGGGCAATCACCACGACAACACTAGGGTCACTCCTGATTTGTTACCCCCCACAGTGTGTCTAGTAAAGACGCTTCTTTCTTGTCACCTGTCACTTTCCCGCTGTGCATGCCTAGCCACCTCTGCGCTGTAAAGAACAGAGAAGCCATGCATTCAGTCTCCCTATGTCCATCCTTAATGACAGGCCACTTCTGGGGACCCTGACTCGCCACCCTCCACTGCCCCAGGACAGCAGCCTGGGGTACATCCTGGGCTCCCTCCTGGGCAGGGCAATCATGGCTTCAGTACTAGGCTTCGCCCTTAGCTTTCCTGAGTTCATCTGTAACGTGTGTGTCACCTGTGTGTCACACGCTCACCTAAGACTCCAAGGAGACAACTTCCCAGGGAGGGCTTGGAACAGCGGTGATTTGTTTTTGTTTTTACACCCTAGACTGCTCCGAGCACTGAGAGAGAGAGTACTGTTAACCACACTTCCAGGTCTCCACACCTGGCCCAACAGATGCCTTTTGGCCACAACCCAGGTGCCTGGAATGCTGGGCGTGGTCAGATCAAGGCCATGGTCAGTTCTAAACCAGGGCAACACACTTCTTCTGGGAATGGCCGCATAGTAAATATTTTAGGCTTGGACTCCACACATAAATATATGGGCGCGGCTGTGTTCCAATGAAGCTGTAAGAAAGCCGACAGTGGGCTCTGCTGACTGTTAACTGTGTGTGAAACCACTGACCCCCCAAAACACCTGGACACGGAGCTCAGGATAGGAAGGGCTGCACCGGCCATGGTGGGGACACAGGTGGCCTTGAAAGCTCCTGCTGTCACGGGGCCACTGCAGGCTCCACTGGGCCAAGTGGGAGTCTAGCTGTGGACACCAGACCGCTGGCAGGAAGTTGGCTCTGGGGTCACCCCCATTTCTTGCTATCATGGGAAACAAATTCAGAAGCCCAGGCTTCCCAGGGCCTAGAGGTACCATGTGAGTGTCAAGGCCTGGGGTCACAGAGCAAGTACATGACAAGTGCCCAAGAGCCAGATGACTCAGCCATGTCCCCACCTGGGAAAAGCCAAGCCACAGAAGGCATGAGGGGTGTGGCTATGCATTGTCCTGCAGGGCTAGCGCAGGAGAACAGGGGGCAGATGCCTGCCAGTCCCATGCATGCCTACACACACACACACACACACACACGCACACGCATTTGCACATGTACACACTCATGTGCATGGACACATGCCTGTGCACACGTCATACACCAAGGTAATGGCAGCAGTGGCCACCGAGGCTGACCTCGGCCCACAGGACTCTGGCTGGTGGCTCCTGCTTTTCATTTCCTTAGTGCCAAGTTTTCATTCCCAGGAAGCCACTCTAAGTCAGCTGCTGTGTCCCCTGGAGAGCCCCTGCCCACTCCTCCTCCTGGCCACTCAAGCCCACCCCTAGACCATCACATTCCTGCCCTGGACCTCTCTTGCCCCCACAGGAATTCTGGCAGCCCCAAATAATGGACAGTTCTCTTGTGCTCCGTCCCCAGGGCACCCAGCTGGCTGTCACACATGGGGTTCCAGTGTCTGATGCTTTCCAAAGGCCAAGGTGCCCCAGAGGAGCAGGGCTAGGGTTGGGGTCAGCCAAGCCCCTCCTCCTTCCCACTGTGCCCTGACCCAGCCTGGCGCAGCAGTGGCCCCTGCCTGCCCTACACAGCTGGGGATGAGAAGCGGGCTGGTCCCCAGCGTCAGTGCCACGCACAGGGTGGGAGCTTCCAGTCTCCTGGACTGGAGGGCCGAGTAAAGGAGCTCAGACTGGACGTGGGCACACACTCACACAAGCGCACGCACGCACGCACGCATGCAAGCACGCACACGCACTTTGACAGACTGCATTCACTTAGCACAGACTGAGCAAGATCCAAAGCACAGGCAAGGGGCCTCCTCATCCCCCCCAGACCACACCAAGCCTGTGGTTTGGCCCCAGGCAGCCCTGTCCCCCGTGGGAGGAGCCCCACTCCCTACCACTGACACACAGAGACCCTGGGTCACGAGGCTGTTATGGCTCACGCCTGCCTCTGCCTCGGGAGGGAGTGGCCTGGGGCTTCAAGAACCCACCAGAAATCCGGTCACTGCCTGCACCCTGGGGAGAGGGCTTCCCAGAGCTCGTGTCCCCCTGTGGCAGCAGAAGGTATCTGTGGTGGCCTTGGGGCAGGATCCAGGGGAGAGTGCACAGGGGGCCTGGAGTCAACAGAAAGGACATGGGGTGGCCCGACAGGACAGTCCTCTTGGCATGGGGGAGGCACGCAGCAGTGTTCGCTCCCGCCCCCCACACCACTCGTTCAGGGCTCTGGTCTGAAAGCCCCACCCCATCCTGCACAGGGCCCACAGCATGGACCATGCAGGCCTGGGGGGATGCGGAGGGCCCGGGACACACCCATGCCACGCAGGATGTCCCCCAAGGCTGTCAACACTTTAAAGAGCAAACTGCACGACCGTTCACAGAGCAGAAGCCCAGCTCTGACAATGCAGGAGCTAAGGACTCTCACCTTCTTCTGAGGCTGAGCCTGGGGCTGGGGTGGGAGGGGAGATGTATGCGCTTTGAACACTTTTTGAATTGAAAAAAATATTTTAGGTGCATATATTACTTCATGAAGTGGTTTTCACTGAGAGAATCAAAGGGCTGGGGATTTAGCTCAGTGGTTCCACCACCTGCCCCGAAAGCGCAAGGTCCCAAGTTCGATCCCTGGTACCAAAAAAATACAAAAAGGGAATCAGAGACTGAAAAGCACTCATGGAACTCATTGTATCCCAAGAACAAGTTACTCCCAGAGTGACCCCAGCCTCTCCTCCTGGGCCATTCACCAAGCATGCACGGGGCGGATGTCACACATGGTGTCCTCTGTTTGTCCTCTGTTACCCACGGAGACCACGTCACCGGTCCACGGTGGGCAGAGGGAAGCTCTGTGCGGCCCAAACAGGAACATCATTCCGTAATGATTTTTTCTAAGACTCCCAGTGGCACCGTTTTTAAATCACGAACCTGTCCACTCACCTGCCCACGCGCCAAAGCCCAGCTGCTCCATGCTGCCACCCTCCAGGCAGCCACACCTCGGCCTACAGCAACCTAGACCAGAGGCAGGATGAGGACCTTGGGGAAGCCTGGAGGGGCTGGACGGCCACCTGCCTGGATCCCGTGCTGCGCCTCAGTGACAGCCACAACCCCGTGTGCCTTCCCTGGCCCCAGCGTGCTTTCTGCTTGGCCGGCCCAGCCACCTCTGCTGCAATAGCCTTTCAGTTCTGTTGTTTCTATCCCTCTTGGGGACGTTGCCAAGGTGACGGGGATCAACGGCTGGAAGCACACCCGCCTCCCAGGGCTCGGACCCCCCTTAGCGCACCCGACCCCAGAACAGTGAAACCATTGTTTTTGACCCAGCACGGGAACCTGAGGTTGAGGATGTGGAACAAAGTGACCTATATAAAGCCTCCTTTCACCTGAAGATCAAACACAGCCTCCCCACTCTGCCTCCTGCTCCACACGGCCATGGTTGCAACCCAGGATTTTGCAACAGAAACATGCCCCAGCAGTCTGTTATTAAATCAGCCAAGCCTGCTGCCTGGCTGGACAGCACCCGCCCACTGTCCCGAGTGCTGCTGGCTAATGACGGTTCCTGGTCTCTCCGCCCCTGGGGCCCAGGAGCAGGAATTGCACTTGGTGGTGCAGGTCCCGAATTCGATCCCCAGTACCACAGAAAAAGAAATCACACAGAGCCAATGAAGAGGATTGGACCCTTCTGGAAAGTTCTGACAAGTGATTTTGGAGAGAAAATCCCACACCGTCCAGAGCTCTGCCTTTGACCTCAAAAAACCAAAAACGCACCTGCCAGTGACACCTACGGAAGGACACAGATTACTCACGGTCCTTTCAGAAAGGGCCTGGTGAGCTGCACAGAGCCCCTGGGAAACGGGTGTGACATTCATACAGAGACTGAAAATTAAAAGGAGAAGTCCCTGTGGGAGCCTAGTTACACCGGGAAGGGTGGCGGCCAGGGCCAGGGCCAGGGGGTCGCCCAGGCAGCATCAGGGGTGCCCTTGGCCACAGGGAGTGCAGAGCCCAGCCTGCAGGGGGCGTCTGTCCCAGTGGGTCTGCCTGGTCCCCTGGGGTGGAAGGGGGCCATGGCCCCTGGCGCAGGAATGGGCACCCAGAGGCATCATACAACTGTTCCCTCTCCCCGAACCTGACACACGGCTCCGGGCCCGGGGAAAAGGCCGTAGGGCTGACCCTGTAATGGCTCGAGGAGGGCTTCTCAAAGCCAGGTCCCCAGACGGTGGCCGAGATTCCCAGGAACTTGTGAGGATGCAGACTCAGCCCCAGTGCACCTTCTGAACCAGCACCTTGGGGTGCCACCAGCAGCCTGCATCCTGATGAGTCCCCGAGGTTTAAAGAAATTATAGCGAAAGCTTTTGGAATCCCAAGTCCATTTTCTTTTTTGTTTTTTGAGACAAGGTCTCGCTATATAGTTCAGGCTGGCCTCGAACTCACTATGTATTCCAGGCTGGCCTCGAACTCACAGTGATCCTCCTGCCTCAGCCTCCACCCAGCCCAAATCCATTTTCAGTGAGAACTACCAGGCTTGCACTAATCCCATGCTAAAAAAAAAAGAAAGAAAGTCTTTTCTACCTGGAGATGAACCATTTCAAATGTCACACATGCTTCTAGGAATCTCAATTCGGAAATGGATCAAGTGTAAGGTAAAGTGCTCCCTCCCCTGCCGCCCACCACCCGCAGGGACAGGTGCATGGGGCTTGCAGGACGCTCTGCTGCCTATGCAAGTGGAGGCACGGGACAGTTGAGAGGTCACCACATCCACTCTCCAGCCTGCTGTTCCCCAGGACACACTGGCTGCATTGGCTCAGCATCAATATCACGCATGAGGGTTGCATAATATTCCACCGTGTGCCATCAGCATGGTTTCGGTGATGTCCCCTTACGGGTGGGTGGGGGTTCCTTTGACTATAAGAACAGCCACGCATGGGTTAAGAATTTCCTGGACTAGGAGGCCTGAAAGCCATGTCTTTCCTTTAGTTCCCAGTCACTTCTCTGACCCTCAAAAATCTCAGATCTCAGAACCACACACCCCGCTGTCCACTTCTGCAGAGGAAGAACGAGTGTCCCACCAACCCCCTCCGAGGTCTCCTGTCCTTTGCCACTGACCGTGGTGGGCTGAAGGGGCTGGGGGTTTCTGCGGAGCTGGCTGCCCTGAGCTTTGTCACCTAGACTCGGCCAAGGACTCGCAAGGCTGGGAAAAGGAACTGGGCAGTGTGTCCATCGAGCACCTGAATGGCCATCTCTGGGGACCTGGTGGACAGGTAAGTCCCCAAGCCTCCCAGGTGGCTGGGAAGAGGGACTTTAACTGCTAGGCTACAACAGCCCCGGGGGCTTCCTCATCTCTGCTCCTGGCCTTCCTCCTCCAAGCCTCTCAGCCCAGAAAGCTTGAATGCACTGAGGGGAGAGTCCTGGGTGGTCCCAAGGTGGCAAATAAATGAACCCCAAACTTCCAGGCAAGCTGAAGGGTCTCGGGGTCAGGCTGATCCCAGGAAGGGTACGGCAGGGAGGGAGGAAGTGCCCTGCAGAGCCTGGATGGAGTATTACTCAGCAGTCAAAAACACTAATGGGAAGGATCCTTGAACACAGGTGAGGACAAAGATCTGCTAGGACAAGGACAAAAGGTACAACCACATCTGCCTTGATTAAAACCTAGAAAAAGTGAAGGGGGAAATGAAAATGCCCTGTGTTTACAGTGATGTGCCTATGGGTTTCCCTGCCTCTTAGACGTCTTCACCTTTTCCTTCTCATTGTTTTGAAAAATAGAGATGGACATAGTGTTGTCAGTGGCTGAACACAGTACGGCCCACACCACGATGAGCTCTCGCCTGGCTGCGAAAAGAATGGAGTACGGAGGGCTGCTGGCATTACCAAAAGCCCCGCTCCTGCCACTAGGAAACTGTCCCGGCCCCAGATGCTGCTCCCAGCCCTGTGAAGATGTCAGGGTCTAGCTGCCACGCAGCCGGCAGGACTCGCTGCCTTGTGGAGCTTGGGACGAGCTGGTAGCTCTCACGGGGTCTGTCACGCAGCCCGGCGCAGCCCACGCCCCTCCTGCCAGCGCCACAGTCCCCACGGACACACAGCAGGCGGATGGCAGTGTCGCAGGCACACACGGCACACGGTCACTCGGACACTTTGTGCGAGCGTCGGAGGCTTTGCTGTGACAACACAGCTCAGAACACCAGGGTTGATGAATGAATACTGAGCACAGGGCAGGTCACAGAAAAATGAACGAACAAGAGGGAGAAGAGGGTGGAGAGGGGAGGCTTCCCGACACAGGGACAGGACAGGGACAGGACAGGGACAGGACAGGGACCCGCGGGCGGGGACAGAGAAAGGCAGTGAATGCAGTCCCGTGCCACACCAGGCTCGGGCCAAAGCCAGTGCGTAAGGTTAGAGTGGTTGGAGATTTCCCTTCACCCAGCGCGTGGTGGCTGTGGTGACGTCACGGCGCGATGTGCAGCTCGCCTGTTTTCAGTGACTGAAGAGCCAGCAGCTGTGACTATGCACAGTGTATGACACTGGATCATAAACACGATGTCTGCAGTTTGCATAGCAACTCATCTGTGCTCTTCCTTGTTGCTTTCGAGCGCGCTCCTGCTGCTTATGCAACAGGTCGCCGTGAAGCAGGGTGCCACAGCGCACCCCCAGCAGCCCCGCACACCTCGCCTTTGCTGAGCCCCACATCTCATCTGGAGCCCATGTGCATCAAGAGACCTGGGCCAGCGAGGTCTGCTTACATGCAGTCTGATGCTCACATGATGACTAAACCGCTTAACAACGCACTCCTCAGCCTGCAGCCTGTTAGTAAGGAACATGTGACTGAATTCCAGGGGGAACGCAGAAAGAACAGGATGTGCAAAGGCCCTGGGGCAGGAGAACAGCAAAGAATCTGTCTGGCTGCTGAGACAAAGCTGGAAAATGTGGGTAGGGCATAATCCCAAAAAGACAGAGGAGCTGTGCTGTGTGGAGTCGGGGTCCCTGGGTTCTACTTCAGCTCTACAAGCTGGGTGATCTCGAGCCCCCCAGCCTCAGGTCCCCCTTCCATCAAAATGGGGGTGATGATGGTCCAGCCATCATCACTGGTCAGCTTTAAGGATAAGACAGGGGCCCCACAGAAAGCTCGGCTTAAGTATACAGCAAGCACTAGTGATACATTCGTAATGTAGAGGTGGGGGAGAAGGAAGGGAGGAAGGAAGGAAACAAGGAAGGAGGGGGAACGGGTTTCCTGGGGTCCCTGGTGACAGAAAGCAGCCACAGAAATCCTGAAACCCACTCCCAGACCCAAGTTCGGCCGTCTCTGCAAAGAGCAGTGGCCGGGAGGTGGGGGGACTCGGCTCTGTGGCCACCTCTTGCCATTTCAGGCTCACTCAGGGTGACAAAGGGGTCCCTGCAGGAAGCCTTCAGCTGCTACTGCTGCTGGGACTGCCAAGGCCGGCAGTGCTGGCCAGACTCTGCCTGACTCTGCCTCAGTGCCTGCTGGGTCCGTGTCATGGGGAACGGGTGGCAGGGTCCCCTGGGTGGTCCCAGGTGGCTGGGACCCGGGCTCAGGAAGGTCTCCCAACACACCCCCTTGGACCTGGGGCGATGTGTACCCTTCATCACTTCTTGAGAAGACACAAGGGAAAAAAAAGGGAAATTGGCCCAATATCCACCCAATGGGCTAGTCCAGGAGGGCAATCGGGGTAGAGGAGGGGGAACCAGGAGGAACCAGGAGGAGGAGGGCAAGGAAGGACCCAGCGCAACCTTGGAAACAAACACAGCATGCCAGGGTCAGGCCCACCCAGGGGACACAGTGGACCCCAGCACTCAGGCAGAGCTGTGACATCAGATGGGCCACTTCAGAAAGGTATTTCCTCTAAAAGCTGGACTTCCCACTCAATAAGCACGCAGCTGTGACGTGTCCCTGTCCCCCGCCTCCCCTGGGGCCCTGCCCCATCACAGCTGGCAGCTCCGACCTCTAACTTGGTGCAGCACCGCCCCCACCACCACCAAAAAAAAACTTCGAGAGGAGGATCGCACCGTTCCGAGTTTCCGTTCCCATATCAGAGGCGCCTCTTTTCTGCTGAGACTGCGAGACCTGCCAGCAGCGCAAGCCGCCTGCCCTGCCAGGACCCGCATTTTCGCAACACAACGCCTGCCTTGCTCGATCGCATCCACCACGGCAATGAATCACTGAGTGTAATGGGATCAGCAGCTGGGCTGGCTGCAGGGCCCGTGAGAACGGCGCTGACCAGCCCCGCCCCCGTCTCGATTGATTGACAGCTCCCTCTCTAGGCCCCCAAACACAAAACCAGAGAGGACGAAGCCTGCATGTGCAGCAGCCAGCTCCTTTACAGTCCCTTCAAGCTGAGGGGACACCCAGGGCCGCACGAGCCCCACCCAGGAGCTCGCAGGAAACGCAGACGCTCTGGCTCCATCCCCTGTGTGTTCAAAAGGCACTGGCATCGGACCCAGGTGACCCACGTGCCCAGGGGTGCTGGCACTGTTAGGGCAGGGCCTCCTGTCCAGGACCAGGAGACCACAGGGGGCCTTCACCCTCCGTGAATATGGGCAGATCAGGAGGAGGGGCCGCCCTGGGGAACAGAGTTCAGGTCAGGGCGCTGTCCCCACAATGGACCGACCCACAGATGTCGGGGGACACACAACCCGGGCTGCCATTCCCTCGCCCAGCCTGAGGTTCCCTGGCGTCTGGGAGGACAAAGGGCACCGTGACCCCACCCTCTGATCACAGCTGTTCTCAGATGCCCCTCAGCCCACCCACGCTCGGATGCGCTCCCAGCTCCTCTACCTCTCCGCACACCCTGACACCAGCTGGCCCTGCCAGCCCTGCCCAGGGCAGTCCCACAGGAGCCGTGTGCCCTCATCGGCAGGCTCCTCCTCCACGAAGCCCTCCCTGTTGGCTCCCCAAGCCAGGGCCTCCCTTCATGTCTCCTCCTCCTCCTCCTCGTCCTCCTCCTCCTCCTCCTCCTCCAAACTTCCCTGGGGTTACCTCCTGCAGCCTGGGTCCCACCCAACATCAGGCAAGGGGACAGTCACTGAGCCGTCAGTCACAGCCCAAGCCCTGGCTGAAATCAACTGTCCCACCCCTGGCCCACCCCCATGGCGCTGGCCTGCCATGGCCTGCGTCTTCCAGACACCTACCGGTGGATCTGGAGTTCTGGAATGTTCGGCGCAAGTGCCTGGGGACAGAGCCAGGAGAAGAGCCCCGAGTCCTCGCCACGGGGGACAGCAGAGAGGGCAGGGGAAGCTAAAGACCAGCTTGTCCCCTGTGCCCGAGGCCGCTCGCAGGGTCCCAGGCTCTCAGCCCGGCTAGATGAGCCCTGGCCCCAGCCCGCTGGCTGTCACCAAGGGGAAGCGGCCCTTGGTTACCACTGGCCGAACACAGAGGCAAAACAAACACTGGAGGCCGAGCAGGCCTCGATCCACACTGCTGGGAACAATTACAGGGCCATGGCCTGGGCGCCCCGCAGCCTCCAGGAGGGGAGGCCATAGGCCCAATGGCAGACTGCTGTGGAGCTCAGTGTCCTCCAGACCCTGAGGACGCGGGGGAGATGGAGCTGGAATGGAGGGGGCTGGACCAAGGCGGAAGCGCAGCTGACCCCAGGCTCCATGCCAAGGTTCACAGCTACTTTCCATCCCAGCCTGGCAGGTGTAGAGGCGCCGTGACGCCTCAGAAGGGAGTCGCTGAAGACTCAGCCCGGGGCCAAGTGGGGGTGGTGGGACCGACTCTCTGTCCCCCAAGCCACTGTCGCCAGGTGTACAGGGGACAGTGGTCCCCTCCAGGGTGCGACCAGGGTGGCACCAGGGTCAGGCCCCCTCCAGCGCTGTCCCGAAGGGGCTTCAGGCACAGCCCAGACATGGGTCCCCATGCCCAGCACACCTGGAGTCCCCAGAGCCAAGCACCTCTCTTCGAAGGCCCTGTGTGGCTCTCCTGCCATCTCAGCCTCACCGGAGCTGTGCGGGTCTCAGGCTGGGCGGCAGGGCAGGAAGGAGGCAGAATGAACGGGAGGCGGGGAGGCTGTCAGCCCGGGCCCTGTGGCCACCATGTCCCCTTCAGGAGGGCAGGCCTGAGGCTCCAAGTGCAAAGCTGGGACTCTCCCCCAGCATGGCAGGACTCTGCCCTCATGACCGAGAGGAGGGCAGAGGACAGAGCCAGAGCCAGCCCTGTGCTGTACCCCCAACCCCCAGCAGGGTTTCCTGTCCCCAAACCAGGGAGGTCTTCCAGTTAGAGCAAGTTAACAACCTCACTGAGCAGCAGGGCTGGCAGTTGCAGGTGTGACATGACCGCCCTGGGCCACGCTCTGTTGGGACAGGGGATCTGGGCAGCTGACGGGCTGGGAATTTACATGGTACATTTCCGGGACAACTAGACAGAAACTACCGGAAAGCCCCTTTCCCCTCTCCTTTTGTCCCAGGGTGATGCAGAGGTTCTGGGAATGCCAGGGCATTTAAGGCAATAATACCCTGAGAGAACTGGAAACAGAGGCTGGAGCCAAATGGCCCAGGCCATATACCACGGTGAGGAGTTGGGACCTGGGCACCCAGAGCAGCCCCTGAGGGGGACCTGCAGGGACCAGATGGGGAGATGACATCAGAAAGCTTTCTCCACTAGTCCACGCAGCCCCCTGAGCTTCCGGAGGGGGATCTGAGGCAGGGTCCCTGGAGAGCGAATATCCCGTCTTCCCACCGAGTGGCTGATGCTCCTCTACCCATGCAAAGGGCAGCGCTGGCAGCTGTTCCCACAACACAGCAACTGACACCTTTGGGGTGCCTCACCCTGGGGGATCTGCCAGGCTCCTGTGTGGGAAGCAGTCCCCAAACACTTGCTCAAGAGGTATCCGCCCACACGCTGGTACCCTTCAGGTCGCTTTCCTTCCCCTCCTGTCCTACCTCTTTCTCACCCTCAATCGCTCTCTCTTCTCATTCGTTCACTTTGGGGGACGCAGGTAAACACCCAGGAAGGATGAATTAGAAAACACATCGGCCAGGTGCACAAAACATTTGCAACCCAAGACATAACGCTTCAAGAGTATGACAAAGCATCGCTCATTATCTCACCTACAAAAGTGTGCAGACTCCGGGAGACTGCAGAGAGACGCACAGGAGATAATACGAACCAGGTGCCTGACAGGCACTAGCACCTCGTGGGTCCTCCATTAATGCCCAGTGCTTGCACAACTCTGCATGACATGCATTAGCACATGGGGTGGTGGTTAGCACATGCCATGGTTAGAGTTCACATGACACTAGGGGGTCAAATCCTAATGCGAAGTGTCACCTCGAGGCCGCTGACCAAGGCACCTCGGAACCACAACACCGTTTTAAAGCATAAAGATGCCTTAAAGATCACCGGCTTGGAATGCTTCATTTTGTGAAACAGTGCAGCTCCTCTGGAAAACAGTATGGTAGCCCCTGATAAAAACTCAGAATTACCATCTAACCAGCAGTCCCACTTCTGCGTATCTGTCCTACAGAACTGAAAGCAGGAACTGGCACCAGCATTTGTACAGTTGTATCCGCTGCAACACTGTTCACGACAGCCAACGGCCACCCAAGTGACTCCAGATGAATGAACGGGTGGCCAAATGTGGAATACACACGAGGGATGTAAGTCAAACCTGCAAGGACCTTCTGACCCCTGCCATAACACAGGTGAACCTCGAGGTCAATTTGCAAAGGGAAATACGTCACAGAAAGACAAATGCTACAGGATTCCACTCCCCGAGGCCCCTGGAATGGTCAGATTTGTGGAGAGGGACAGCAGGACAGATGTCACCAGGGCTTGGGGGAGAGGGGTGGGGAATCAGTGTGTAATGGGATGGAGTTGCGGTGGAGAAGATGAAAAGGTCCTGAGGTGCACTGGGGTGTCTGGTGCACAACAACGTGAATCTACTTAGGGCCACTGAACAGACTCGAAAATGGTTCAAAAGTTAAATTCTGTGTTGTACATATTTGCCAGAATTTTTTTTAAAACTTTGCTTTATATGAAAATAAAAGAAAGAAAACCCCAAGGCATAGAAAAATCACTCAAAGAGGGAGGGTCCCTCTGTCCTGATGCTCCTTAACAGATGCTAAGCATTACCGAGACACCTGGTGACTGTCCTAGGCCTGGCTTCCCCTGCCTCTTTAAATCCATCTTCAGCCACTGCTGTCCATCGTCCTACTCCCCCAGGAGCCATGCTAGAGGGGACAATCAGCCCCAAGAGAGAGTAGTCATGGTTTTTTTCAGTGACAGTTTCCTGGGATCTCTTTCAGTAGAGAGGGAGGCCATGCGGTCCCATCAACACTGGCTGAGGCCCCTGAGGCAGGGTGGCATGGCCAACAGCTACTCACACTGGGTGCTCCAGCAAGCTGAAAGGATGCAGGGTCGGCAGGAGGCAGAAGTGACTTAGAAAAGCAGATCCACGCACAGAAGGCCAAGCCCCAGCAGCTAGGAGCCAGGACAGGCTGCTGTCCAGGAAATGACTCAAGTCCCCAGGGGCGCCAGACACTGAACAGAGTGGAGTGAGGGTGTCCTGGGAAGGTGGCTTCTGCACTTCTGGCCTCTCCCCCACCCACCCAAGCCTGTGAAGCCCCGACTCGGTCACCTGGGGATGGCTGATGCCCACAAAGCCCACAGGACCGGTGCTCAGCCAACACCTGCTGCTGAGGAGCATAGAAGTCACAGCTGCTGCTCTCTCCTGCAGCCACACACTTCCGGTGGCCTCCTCCCTGTCCAGGCCAATCAGGCCCAGCCCCTGGAGGGAACCTGCTCTTCCAAGGCCGTGAACTCCTGCTCCATCAATTGAATGGCCTTAAAAAGAGCATCCGGTACGCTTCTCAGTCACACCCCAAAATAGGCCATGTTCTTGGCCTCAGCCACTCCCTTGTCCCTGTGACCTGTGGTCCTCGCTCTCAGGCTCTGCCAGCTCCTCCGCCCCTGGCTCACTGGTGGCCTTGGCCTCCCTTCTGGCCCCCTCTGGCTCCAGCAGCGTCTCCTGGGGAGCCTACCACGCCCCTCACATGGGGCTCTCAGGGGGACCCAGGTGCCTCTGCGCATCTGCCACTCCCACCCTCGGGCTCCTGGTCCCGCAGATGCAAACCTCATCTCCTCTTCTGTTCCTTCTCAGCCTCCTTCATGAGCACCGTGTCCCCATCTCACCCAGATCACTGTCATCTGCAAGGCCTGTTCAGAAGCCTCCAAACCTGCCCACCCCAAGCCGACCTGGACCATGTCCACTTTAGATCCTACTGGCGCACATAATGAGATGCCTAGAGGATGCGAACAGCTGGCTCTCAGAGAAACAGCAAATACCCTAAAGCGGAGTGAAAAGATGAGCAACCTCCCAAGCAGACAGAGGGAGCTGGAGCAGTAACGGGGCTTCACTTCGGACTCCCAGATTCCCTCAGTACTGAGACGGGGCCTCTTGCTGTGAGGAAGGAGCCAGGGAGAAACCACGGAGACCAGGAGGCCTTTCCCAGTCTTCAGGGGAGGACTGAGGCAGCTTTGTACAGTCATCGGCACCCCAAGGGGTCATGCATTCACGGTGGGGCGAGCAGGAAGGTACCGAACTCTCCTGGGTGTATCACTGTTCAATAAAAGGTTTATGTGTTTGTTTTTAAGGTGTCAGAACATCCACAAACCAAACCAGGACTTGACAAGTGTTGGCAAGGATGTGGAGAAACTGGAACCCTGTGCCTCCGTAGCAGGAATGTAAAATGGTCCAGGTCTGTTCCTCACAAAACGCAGAGCATCACGTGAACCCGCAACTCCACTTCCAGGTATGTGCCCTGCATCTCAGAGAGACATCTGCACACCTGTGTTGTCAGCAGCAGCATCCACAGCAGACAGAAAGGGCTCAAGTGTCCATGGGTGAATGAGTGGATAAACAAAATCTCTATATATGCACAATGGGATATAATTTAGCCTTAAAAAGGAAGCTCTGGGAGGCTGAGGCAGGAGGATTCCAAGTCTGAGCCCAGCCTGGACAACTTAGTGACATAGCGAGGTCCTGTCTCAAAATAAAGAGTAAAAAAAGCACTGAAGGCATAGTATAGCTCTGTGTGAAGGCCCTGGGTTTAATCTCCAGTACCACAAAAAAATAAAATTAAAAAGTAAGGAAATTCTAACTCATGCTACAACACAAAAGAATCTTGAAGATATTTATGCTAAGTAAAGTAAGCCAGTCACAAAAGGACAAATACGATCTGCTTCTACTCCTACAATGCCCCTGGAGGAGCCAGATTCACAGAGGAAGGCAGAGCGGCAGTTCCACTGGAGTGTCGGCGTCCTTAACGTGCAGAGCCGTCCATTCACAGCGGTGACACTGCCGGTAAATCTCACCCTGAGGTCTATCTTGTCACCATCTTTTTTACAAGGACAGAACATGCTTCAGATTACCACAGTTGGGGTGGGGAGGGAGACAGAAGGGAAGACAGGAGGCGGCAGCTCACACACTGGCATCCCAGCGAAGTCACGAAGTCACCAGCACTGCTGTGCTTGGCATTAGCACAACAAGGTCGGCTGCCGGGGATCAAACCCAGAGCCTGGCACGTTGTAGACATGGGACAGTTGTCTACCACTGGGCTCCACTTCGGGCTTGGCTTCAGAATGTGAGCTGCTGACCTCGAGGTGGTGGGATTTCAGGTGGTCTGTGCGTACACATGCAAATGTTCACACAGGACCCACATAAATATTTACACATAACAACTGCTCTGGTTCTTCACACAAAAGTCACATAGAGAAAAGTATTAAAAACACCAAACACCCTTTTTTTGTTTTGTTTTGCTTTGCGATACTGGGGTCGCACCCTGAACTATATCCCCGTCCCGTCTTCTTTTTTATTTAGACACAAGGTCTCACTAAATTGCTAAGCTGCCCAGGCTGGGCTCCAACTTGCAGTCCATCTGCCTCAGCCTCCCCGAGGGCTAGGACCACAAGCAGGCATCACCACGCCTGGCCCAGGTCCCCGCCTTCCTGAGCTCCTCACTGCTCTAAGCGGCGAGCCCTGGCCCCCAGGAAATGCGGTCCACCCCTTTGCCCAGCTGATGCCAGATGCTGGGTGCACACTGAACACAGGCTTGAGGTCCCCGCGGGTGGTGGGGCTGTGCTTCCCCTGCAGCCACCACTCCAGGGAGCTCCGGGCCAGCTGTTCCTTCCCCCACGCCACTGCCACCTGGGCTCTAGAACGAGTCCTGGGAGGCTCCCAAATGCTTCTGAGTGGCGGCGTTTTGAGAGTAAAATGAGCCACACTTGTCCCAGAACATCTCTGTGATCTCCGACTCCACATATCCTGGCCCTGCGTCCCCAGGCCTCGAGGTGGTCTGGCGTGTGACCATCCACGCTGACATCAGGTCCCCGGGCCTCGACCCCACACACCGGGCCTGGCGGCACATGCAATGCTGCCTCCGCCTCCGCCTCTGTCTCCATCTCTGTGCCCCCGCCGTGGAGCCCGCAGTAGGGTGCCCAGGCCTAAGCAGGCCCGAGCTGCCCACAGCCCATGTGCTGGGCACCTACGGTGGCCCTGAGGCCCCTTGCAGCCTTCTCCTGGGTCCTGCTCCTCCACACCTGCCGGCGACCCGGGAGCCCAGCCAAGGCCACGCCCAGAAGGGACAGGCCAAGAGCCACTGCAGCGGCCGGGCTGAGAGCGCCTTGGGGTCAGGGCTGGGGCCGGGGTGCTAAGGCCAGGGTGCTACTCAGCTTCCTCCAGGGCCGCCCAGGCCCCAAAGGCTGTGCTGCCCCTACCAGCAAGAGCAGTTGGGAGACACCTGAGGCTGCAGAGCCCTAGACCAAGAAGCGGGTGTCTCAGGGACGAAAACCCCCTGATGGGGTCCAAAGCACAGCCGGGGACCAACACCTGAGGCTCCCCGGACTCCACCTCCCCACCAGGAGGAGGGGCTCACCCCAATGCCATCACCAGCCTTCTGGGGCCCCCCACAGAGACCGGGCTTCCCCATTTGTGAAATAAAGAGCCAAAGGGAGATCAGCTCTTCCCAAGGTGGGCTCCACAGATCCTTAAACCCCTCAGAGATGAGCACTCATGAGTTGGGGGAAATATCTGACCCCTTCCTAGAGAGTCCCAAAGCCAGCAGCATCCTAAAGGCTCTGATAAGTTCTGCAGAGCAGAAATTCACGGATTCTATTTAATGCTGGGGGTTCCCAAGCTGGAGGAGAAGGGGAGTTCCTTGCAAAGCTCATCTCTGCCCAACACCCAGAGGGGTGCCCCACAAAGCACCCGGCACAGCACCCCGCCACGTTTACCAGGCCCTAGAGGAGGGGGTGCTCCATGTGCCACAGAGCATGACGTCAGGAGCCACCACCCACCTGCCCAGCACACTCTGTGGGGTCCAGGCCACGCCCCAGCCCTCAAAGCGTAGCTCTTACAGGAGCGCCGGTTCACAAACCCGAGTCCAGAGGCTGGCACCTTGAGGAACCAGGCTGGTTTCGCAGCCCACTGAGGCCTGCCCTCTTTCTTTTTCTTTTCGTTTCTTTTGAGGTGCTGGGGATTGAATGCAGGGCCTTCGCACTGAGCTACATCTCCAGCCCTTTTTTGCTTTATTTTGAGGCAGATCCTCACTAAGTTGCTAA
The DNA here is from genome assembly GCF_053883595.1 of Heterocephalus glaber. Taxonomy (NCBI): domain Eukaryota; kingdom Metazoa; phylum Chordata; class Mammalia; order Rodentia; family Bathyergidae; genus Heterocephalus; species Heterocephalus glaber. The sequence continues at coordinate 5,656,754 of NW_028258299.1, read as the reverse complement.
ATTGCCCAGGCCAGGCTCAAATTTCCAACCTCCTGCCTCAGCCTCCCAGAATGCTGGGATCACAGGTGTATACCACAATACCCACTAGACTAGGGCTGGGCAAATTATGTCCCACAGGCCAAACCCAGCCCACCGTCTGTTTCTGTGAATAAAGTTTTATTGGCACACAGCCAGGCCATCGGTTTACACACTGTCTGGGCTGCTTTAAGCGGGCAGTGGCAGGGCTGGGCAGTTCCAACACACACCGTGAGACCCCAAAGCCTACAGATTCACCCTCTGGTCCAGGAAGTTTGCTGACCCTTGGTTGGGATCTCAGGAAACAGCTGAATCATGCCTACACTCCTCTCTCCAGGCCCAGGCTCCTGGGGAGGACGAGGCACCCACCAGCACTGAGAAGAGCCAGAGTGCTGCTGTGTCCCCAGACTTCCCCAGCCCCCCAAGAACGCCCGCTCCCCACACAGACCACAGACCAGAGCCTCACGCACATGCAGCAGTTTACCAGCCTTTTCCAGTTTTGCATCTCACTGGCAATCAATTAAATTTTAAGCATGTTTCCCCCAAAGATGTAGCTTGTGCCTACATCACACTCAACAATGACAAGGCAACCGACCCAGTACACACACGCACCCCAAAACAGAAATTAGATGGGAGCAGATAGAAACAAAGCAACGCTTTCTCCCCACGCCTCATGGGTCATCCTATTTGAGGGTGAGGCTGCGGAAGGCCACGGGGGCCCTCCGCCCATGCACGGGGTCCTTTAGCAGGGGATGGGAGATGGGGGCCCCAGGGGCCAGAGGCCTGGGCAAGGCTTCGAGCCAGAAGGAAGGACTAGGAACCCCCCAGGGAAGGTGCCAGCCGCCCCTCCCGATCCCCCAGCGTCCATGGGGATTTTTATGTTTTGACTCAGACAGAAAGTCTTTCAAGTGAAACCATCACAGACTAAACTGAAGGATGAGGAAAGCCCCTGGGAAACGGCACTTCCCGCTCTGCCCGGCTGCCGATCCAGCCGCTGTTTATCTCCTGGGCCCCAATGTCTCCTTTGGGGACAGTGGACATGGGCAGCCAGGGCAGGACCGGAGGGTGCCGCAGCCTCGTGGGGCTCTCAGATCTGGTCCCCAGCTCCTGTCCTGGGCCCCTGTGGCCCTCCAGCCAGCCCACACACAGGGAGGATGTGGCCATAGGCAGACGGACACCCCAGGGACACCTCTGCCGACCCCCAGCTCTGCGCCACTCTGGCCAGCTGGTGTGACCGCCAGGACACCAGCCCGATTTTCCAGTGGGCACTGCAGGTGGCTCTGAGTCCTGCCACAGGGTGCAGTGTGTGGCCCACGTGCATCTCCGCCTCCACAGCAAGGAGACACCAAGCTCAGAAGAGCAATATGATGGCCCTTGGGGTGGTGCAGGGACCACACACATTGTCCCCAGCTGTCCCACAGGGGGACTCATTTCCCACAAGGACTTCCTGTGAGCACACAGCCCACAAAGGCAGAGAAGACCCATGGATGGCAGCAGCTGGCCTGGCCACACGTCTGGGGACAGAGGGAGGGAATAAAGGTGCAGGAGGAAGCCAGCCACCTGGCCTCAGGGACCCCCAAACCCTGTTCCTGCCTCCCCGCCTTTCCTCGATCCTGTCAGTGTAAGAACTCTGGGGGACTCACAGGGACCTTCTTCTTCATGGCAGGGACAGGCATCTTCTCTTTTTATGTTAAGATAGGGTCTCACTAAAATACCTCAGCTGCGATCCTCCCGCCTCAGTCTCCTGGACTGCTGGAATTAGAGGCATGCACCACTACGCCTGGCTCTCCCTCCAGTTTTTATGGAGAAAAAACCTCAACCTCAGGGTGCTTCACGCCAACCCAGGAAGCTGGACCACCCACGAGGGAAGGCAGCTCAGCGGCTGCTTTTAGAAACACAGCTCTGCTACTATTCCACCTTGAGCCCCGCCAGCCCCAATCAGCACCTCAGAGGGGGAGGCAGGCACAGCTACTCTGAGGGTGCTGGGGCCAGCTAAGGACAGGCTCAACCCTGCCACACCTCTCCTGCAGAGAGGGCAGCCGTAGCTCAGGCAGCCCATGGTAGGACACGGCCAGCTATGGGGGGGGGGTGTCTAGGGCCGGGCTCTGTGCTGAGCCCTCTCCGTGTCCTCACAGTGGCTTCCCAGGGCAGCATCCCGCTCAACCCTTCCAGTGGCATCCACAAAATATGAAGATCACCCGGCAAACTCACTGGGTACCTGCTACGCAACAGGCAAGGCCACCGAACAGACAAGGGTCCAAGCCATGCATATAGAAGCACTTTATGACTGGGCGCTGCCTTTCTAGCTGTGTCCCCCACCCTTTTCCTGCCACTGCCCTCGCTGACAAGACACGCGGCCACCCCGTGAAAATGCTCACTGGGTCCCCAACCTCAGGACCGCCTCATCACCCGCTCCCCTCTCCCCATCACGCTGTCTGGTCCCCACTTCCGGCTGCTTTTGCAAAGCCTAATCCCCAGGAACCTTTGCCTGTCCCACACCCTCTGTCTGTGCTGGTCACAAGGCCTGGGGATCCAGGGCTCCCCAGCCACACCACCTTCCTGGAAAGGTGGCCGGGTGTCCATCTGTCTGCCCCTGGCTGGCTACAGAACCTTCCTCCACCCAATCCAAAGCTCCTCTGCCCCTGGCCTGTCCCCAGGCTCCTCTGTCCTCAAGTGAGGCCAGAGCTCCACCTGAGGCAGCCAACCCGGCCAGTCTCCAAAGGCAGGAGCAGCCTGGGGCTCTCCCCTCTGCCAGTCCACGAGGCCAGCGTTCCTGCTTCCGCCCCACTTGGTTTCCTAAGAACGCACGTCTGCTCTGGAGAACAGACAACTTTTCTTGCCCCCAAACCCGACCCTCTGGCCTGGTGTTGGCTCCAAGAAGTCAGGGGTCACGAGGTGACCATGGCCGCGTGCTGTGGCCGGGAGGCCATCGGGCCCTTCCCAGAGCATCGGGGCGCCAGGAGCCACACACAAAGCTCCTTTTGTGGAACAAGACAGGCCAGGCACGGGCAGACTCCATGGCAGGGAAGCCCAGGTTCGGGTTTTCTCTGAAGCAGAACAAGCTTTTGTCATAACTCCCTCCCTGTCCCCACCGAACAGCCCCCTCAGTGGGTAAAGAGTCTGGACCCCCAGTCCTGCCAAGCAGAGCCTTCTGCAGCTGGCCACAAAGGGACACTGTCAAGGACAGCAAGGCATGGGCAGCCAGGCACCAGGCGCCCTGTTCTGTGGGGCTCTGCTGTAACCCCACTGCTCTGTGAGTAGCAGGTCATCCTTGAGCTTCTGATGGTGACTGTTGAGATATCCAGTGTCAGTCAGCTTTCCCATAGCTGACACAAAACACACAACATTTAAAAGAGGAGGGGTTTAATTTGGCTCATGGTTTCAGGAGGTTCAGTCCATGGTCTGCTGGCTCCAAGGCAGGAGCATCATGGCAGATGGACATGGTAGAGCAAAGCTGCTTGGTTCAAGGTGGCCAGAAGCAGAGCAGGGGAGCAGTGCCAGGGAGGAAGGGGCCAGGGACCAGATATAGACCCAAGGTCATGCCTCTGTGACCACCCAGGCACACGCAGAAGTGGGCTCTGCTAATCCCCTCAGCAGCGCCCAAGCCAGTCGAGTTGACAGTTATACTTAAGTATCATAGCTATTTCCCCAGAAACTGCCCACCATGGGCTCTTGGTGCCTGAAGACACAAGGACAGCAGGTGTGAGAAAAGCCACCTCCCTGGACAGAGACAGCCTGGCAGTCCCCTTTCTGCTCCATTGACACCTGGATTCTATGAAAGTTACATCAGTCCCATCTAAGCCACTCCCCTCACCCCCACCCCAAACACAGGGCTCCAGGCGTGGGCCACCACCACCTGCTGACCTCTCCGGCAAGCATCTCCTGGATCCACTGTGATCTCTGCCCACAGCCCCAGGGGACAGCTTGGGGACAAGCCAGGAGAGAAGTGGAAAAACCCCAGCAATTTCACAGAAGGCAAAGGCCTGGGGGGCCGAGTCCCACCGCCAGCCACCCTGGGCTACAGCCCAGCAGGAACTAGTCGGTTTCACCCAGACACTCAAGCCATCAGTCTGGCTGTGCATCATGAGAGTGGAAAAGGTCGATGCTCCGACAGAAGGTCTGGAGTTCGGATTTCCCCTTTCCAACATGGCGGAAGGCAGGAGGGGCTGAGGAAGGCGCATCCAGGGGGCTTCGGCCGGGACAGCAAAGTCCTTGAAGGCCAGAGCTGGGAAGAGGTGGCCACCCGGCATCAAAGAGTGACGGCCAGACACTGTCACCACGGGGAAGGTCACACACGGGTCAGCGCTGGCGGCACGGGAAGGGAGTGACCTATTTCCAAACCCCATTCAGGAACCTCCAGGCAAGCACAGGCGTCTGACGCGCCAGACAACAAAGGGAAGGGTCTGGTGACCTAATGCGGTGCTTCCTCCTGCTGAGCATCAGCAGGCCCCAGGCCAGACCAGCGTCCTTCCAGGCCACCTGTCACTGCATGCCCATTCTCCTGGCCTCCCGCCAGTGTCCAGAGGAACCAGCAGGTGGTCACTGTCCCAGGACCCCTTAGGCACTGCCTTCCCCAGCTGCCTCACCCTCTGTCCAGCAGTGACCGTTTCTCATAAACTGTTGAGGAGCATGCACTGGCAAAGGACCCTGGGGCCTCTTGGTCAATGTCCCCTGTCCATCACCCATCGAGTCAGGGCTTGAGGTCCCTCTTGCCCAGAGGCCAGTGCATGAAGGGAATCGGGTGGAAGCACAGGTATTGTTCCCAGCCGGAAGAACAAAGGAGAATCTGGGGGAAACTTGCAACAAGGAGAGACAGGCACGAGCTTTGAAGTTACAACCTTGGGTTCGAATCCCACCTCTGACCCTGACCTAGCTCTGACCTGAGATTGTTCTGAGCCTCAGTTTCCCCACCTGCAAACCAGGAATAACAATCCTGGTCCAGAGGGACAACTTGAGGATGAGACAAGACAAGGCTGCCACCCACTCCACCCTGGGCCTGGTACAAGCCGAGTGCTGGTTAAAGAGATCACGTGATCCACCTCTCGCCATCTCTGCCATCAGGCTGGTCCCAACAGCACTTCACAGGGACAATCAGGAGCACAGGAGAAAATGGTGACCTCCCTCCCACCACTCCCGCTGCTCACTGGTATCCCAGATGCCTCTCACCCTCTGCTCCACGGTCCGAAGCCCTGAACTGCGAAAATGCTTCTCTCTGGGCACCCAGTGGTGAACCCGGTCAGGGTGGGTTTCGCTGAGGTCGCACGGAGCGGCTCTCACCCAAGCATGAAGCCGGTCCCTGTGCCTGCAGCCCCCGCCCCAGCCGTCCAGATACTTGGGATTCCACTGCACACACTCTCCTTTGTATGGGTTCTTGCTCGTGGACCACTAACCGAGAAACTCGACCCTCCGGGGCCCGGCTAAGCCCCAGGAATGCAAATGTTTAAGGCCGCCCACCCGGGGCCGCCCCTGCAGACTAAACTAAGGTTTAAGAGCTTTTTTCAGCTTAGTGTTTTTGGGGAAATTTGTTGTTTTCTTTTTTGAGGGGGATAGGAGGAGGAGGCTGAAAGGAAATGGGACTATTTCCAGCACCTGTAATTACTCACTGCCTCTTTCATCAGAATCCTTGGCAAAGTCTCTCCCATGGCCTGGGCCCGAAGGCGGGAGTCAGGACTCAGGAATTCAGATGTGGAAGGGCCAGACAAGGGGAAGTGAAATGACTATTTTACTTTTTTCAGTGCTGGGGATTAAACACAGGACCTTTGCACTGGGGTATGGCCCCAGCCCTTTCTATTTTTTATTTTGAGACAAGGTCTCACTAAGTCACTGAATTCCCCAGGCTTATTGAATTGACCAGAACTTACGACCGTCCTGCCTCAGCCTCCCAGAGTGCTGGGATTAATTATAGGCACATGCCACCATACCTGGCTGAGATGCCTATGTTAAGAGAAGGAGTGGGGGTCTTCCCTTGGAATGTGAGCACTTCTAGCCTTTCATGTCCAGAGTGTATTGTAACCCTGATCCACTAAACCTGGTCCCCAGTGAGGTTTCAGCTTCAAGAACATGGGTGACATAAATGAGAAGTCCCCCCTACAAGGAAACACAGAGCCCACCCTCAGCACACTTTCAAAAGGAAAGCTGTGGCCAGCTGTGAATAGACATGATCCTACAGGGGATCCTACTGGAAAAGGTCAGTTGATTCAGTCTTCATTCTGGTTGAGGAATCCAACCCCTACTGTGTGCCAAGCACTGACCTAGGCATGGGGGCCGAGGCCAAGGATGGTGCAGCCCTGAGAGAGATGGTCCACAGATCGCCATGGAGTGTGTGCTGGATTGGGTCAAAGGTGCTAGCTTTTCCATCATTAGTGAGGAGGTTGGCTAGGTCATCCACCCACCCATCTACCCAGCCATCTTTCCATCATCCATCCATCCATCCACCCATCCACCCATCCACCTACCTACCCAACCATCCATCCATCCATCCAACCATCCATCCATCCATCCATCCATCCATCCATCCACCCAGCCATCCATCCACCCAGCCATCTATCCATCCATCCATCTAACCATCTATCCATCCATCCATCCATCCACCCAGCCGTCTATCCATCCATCCATCTATCTAACCATCCATCCACCCATCCACCCAGCCATCCATCCACCCAGCCATCCATCCACCCAGCCATCTATCCATCCATCCATCTATCTAACCATCCATCCATCCATCCATCCACCCAGCCGTCTATCCATCCATCCATCTATCTATCTAACCATCCATCCAGCCATCCACCCAGCCATCCATCCACCCAGCCATCTATCCATCCATCCATCTAACCATCCATCCACCCATCCACCTATCTACCTACCCAACCATCCATCCATCCATCCATCCATCCTTCCATCCCTCTACCCATCCATCCATTGATCCATCCACCTACATACCCACCCGTCCATCCACCCAACCATTCACTCACCCACCTATCCATCCACCCACCCACCCATACACCCATCCATATATCCATCCATCCATCTAACCATCCATCCACCCATCCACCTATCTACCTACCCAACCATCCATCCATCCATCCATCCATCTTTCCATCCCTCTACCCATCCATCCATTGATCCATCCACCTACATACCCACCCGTCCATCCACCCAACCATTCACTCACCCACCTATCCATCCACCCACCCACCCATACACCCATCCATATATCCATACACCCAGCCAGCCAGCCAGCCAGACTCCTAATGAGCACCCACCACACCCCTGCCACCATGCCAGGTGGGTGCCAGGAGCCCAACAGCGTTCAACAAGGTCTGCCTGGAAAATGTTCCAGGACCTCCACTGGGATTCCTCATAAGCTGTGTCCCCAGTTCCCTCCCCTTCTGCTCAGTGGCCTCAAATACTTCACAGTGAGAGGGGGTGATGGGTGTGCTCTTCTCTGTGCATCAAGGGATAAATGAGATGCACTGAACAAACCAGCTATTATAAAACACCCCACAACTGTGTGCAGGGGACACTAAGAGACAGGGACTCTCCTGGGCCTCAGGACCCTTCCAAGGCATGAGGGAGATATGGGCATCCCACATCTGCACACACCTGGGAGGCAAGTCCTCTGGAGTTTATGGCCATCTGGCCCTGGTAGAAGAGGAGGCCATGCACGTGGACGTGTCCAACACACAAGGGTGGTCCTGGCCCCAGAGACAAGAATGGCTGGTTGTCATCCTTGTCTGTCTTCTTGAAGCTCCAGCCCCTCACCTAGGACACTGTCTGGTGCTCACTTCGGAGTGTCTGTTCACATCTGGAGGAGGAAGTCTCCACCATGCAAACTGAGGAGGGAGAAACTACAGCAGAGAGAGGGACTGAGAAGCCACAGTGACCTGGACATCTGCATCCCCAGCCGGGAACCCTGGCCTAGCCCTGAGGAGCTACATTGGGCTTCACTGTAGTCACCAGATCTGGCTGTCTCTGACTCAGGCACCTGGCAGGCAGGTGGCCAGCTCGGGGCAAGGCCCCGCCATGGTCCTTCAGGGAGGGCTGAAGATGGATGCACTGGGACAGCCAAGGCAGGCAGGTGGCTTCCCACCTGAAGCTGTGGTGGGGGAGTGGCCACAAAAACAGCAGTATAGGCGCGGAGTCCACTCAGAGCCACCTAAAACCAACCGGCCCACTGGCCCATCCAGTCTGCCCTCTCCACCTTCCTGGCCACCCCTGCAGTCTCCTCTCCTGAGGGTGGACACTCAGGGCTGCTCTGGTTCAAGCCCCGACCCAACGCCAGCCACAGGGAGCCTGGGATGCATGCGGAACGGGGACCCTGCCTCACCACTTGAGCTCCTCTCCAAACTTGATGCAAGGACCCCCAGCCTGTGCCAGAGCCCCTTCTGGACCAGGCACCCACACAGTCCTGTCCTCAGGGACAGGGACTCTGCCCCGTCCAGCTGTGTGCCCAGAGCCCCTGGTCTGCGTGAATTCTGCCCAAACTGCCGAATGTACAAAAGAACAATGCTCCGACCACTGCACCTGTCTTCAGTTAGCCCCACAGCAGTTCCTCAAGAGGACCTCACAGCTGTTTCCAGATGTGGAAACTGAGGCTCAAGGAGGCTAAAGAATGATCCAGGATCCAGTTCAAAGGTCATGGTATTCCCAGGATGCCCAGCCTGGGAGCAGAGGCAGGAGGGTGGCCCTGGGACAAAGACGAAATGGCGAGGGCCAGGTGGGCCACAAAGCAGGACTCCACACTGCTGCCTGCCGGCCCGGTCCCCAGACAGCCTGGAGATGCTGTGCCTGGGAAATGTTTTCACAGCCAGGGGAAGGGGCAGAGCCCCAGGCCACAGAGGATATGCAGCAAGGGGAGAGGCTAAAGCAGGGAGACTCCATTACCCACTGGCCAGGAATTGGGGGGATCAGGGGGCTCCGGGTGCCCATGTCCACCTTCACCCCTGCCCACCATCAGCCTGGCCCCCAGAGGCCTGCTCCCCGGGCACAGGAAGCACCAGCACTTCAGGCTGTCTGGGAAGGGGAATGGGTACAGCTGCTTCCTGTTCCCACCTGGCCTGGCACAGCCCACAGCTGTCCACCCTGCTTCCACTGGCTTTCGGGGATGCCCGGGCCAACCCTGGCACACAGGCCCTTCACACACACACACACACACACACACACACACACACACGGGATAAACAGAAGGTTGAGGAGGAATAAAAAGCTCCCACCCAGGCAGCCAGGAAGCTGCAGGGCCTCAAAAAGCAAATCAGTCCCCTGTCACAGGAAACAAACTACATATGGCATTGACACCGTCCTTACCGCCGGTGGCCTGAATATCTGCATCTCTCTCTCCAGATACCTAAACTGGGGTCCTGGAGTCAAATCTAGTTTGATGCTGACATCTGTGACATCTGTGAGGCCCTCACTGGATCTCCGGGTCCCAGCTAAGCTCCTGCTGCTTTTGCATCCACATCACCTCCCATCGGCCAGAAATTTCTCCCAGTTTCCCTCCTCCTTGCTCTCAAGCTCTCCCACAGCCCAGGCAAGGCCCAGCCTCCTCCAGAAAGCCTCCCCAGATTCACCTGCCAGGTACACGTTGGACTGCATCAAAACCCTCCAGAGCCCTGATGGCCTCTCTTCCCCTCCGACCCCTTTGACCTTGTGTTGCAGGCTTTGGAAGACTGCTGGGCATTTGCGGGCTTCCCTTCCAGGCGGCAAACAGAGCTCTCCAAGGCCAGGATTAGGACCCCCCAGCATGTGGGGACCTGGGCCTGGGGTCCCAGCTGTCAGAAGGATGGTGCCAGGCAGCCTCTCTCCACACTTACACTTCCATTTCACAGGAGGAAACTGAGGTTCAGAGAGGTTAAACACTGTACCTAAGTACCAGGCTGCAGCCACCAACCCCCAAATCTTAGCCAGGCTCAGAACTGCTTCAGCCCCATACCCAGACTGGACATGGCTTCCCAGTGTGGCCCAGGAGCAGCCACTGTCCTAAAGAAAGGGGAAGGGCCACATATATGCCTTTAATCCAGCACTCTGGGAGGCTGATTGCAAGTTCAAGCTCAGTCTGGGCAACTTAAGGAGACCTTCCCTCAAAATGAAAAATAAAAAAAGCGCTAGGGATATAGCTCAGTGCAAAGGCCCTGAGTACCCCCGTACCAAAAGAAGGAGGAGGAGGAAGAAGAGGAAGAGGAAAGGAAGGAAGGGAGGGAGGGAGGGAAGGCAGAAGCAAGCAGGCTGGCTGCACCCAGACATGTCACTGAACTGCTGTCCATCCTGGGACACTGGGACATGCACGCTCCAGGACACCGAGCCCCACTCTGGTACCTTTAGGGGCCCCTGCTCCCCTCTTACTCGCCCACCTATCAGGCCACAGCCTTCGCACCTCCCTGCCCAGCCACAGAAGGCCTCCGCCTTTAGTTCAGGGCACAGTGGAGGACCCAGGGCCTGCCCAATGCTGACACAAAGTGGCCTGTGCACAGCTAGCTCTCCAGGCCCAACACATGTGCTGCCATCACTGGGCTGGGGTGTTCGAGGGGACAGCCCACACCCACATGCACCCCACACTCTCCTCCCTGTACCCGGGGAGCTGCCTCGCAGCCCTCTGCAGCGGAAGCCAGCGTGCCTTGCCGGCCCAGGTCCCCTGGGGGTACCGAACGCCAGGGCGGGGGTGCAGTCTCTCCTGGCACCGTCCTCTTGGCCCAGTGCCCCTCCCCCTGCCTGCCGAGGGCAGGGCTGAGCCGGAAAAAGCCCCGGGCGGGCACTGGAGCTCCCTGGCAGCCTGGGCCGAACAGTGTAGCTCCCCACCCCCTGACCCCTGGCACCTGGTCCTGCTTGTAAATGACTAAGCGGTTTCTCCTTGGAGGAAGCCATCCGTCAGGAGGCCCTGCTGGCTGCAGAACTGCACCAGGATGCCCGGAGCTGCACGCGCAAAACCCATAATTAGCAAGTCCTCTCTTCTTGGGAAAGAAAACCCCTCCATGTTTTGTTTTGTTTTATTTTCCCCATAAATGAAACAAATCCACCCACGCAGTTACTGGAAATGCAAGCATGTGAAACTGAGCCGTTTGCAGAGAGAATTAGTCAGCAACCTTGTGCGCAGGGTGCTCTGGGAGGTGGGGCCGCCCAGGCCCCTGAGGTTCCCCATCCCAGAGCAGGACCAGGTGACCCTGACCGCTCGCCTGCCCACAGTACCCTCCCACCAGCAGGCGATGCCCCTGCAGGGGGTCACCGTCAGTGCACCTGGTACCCAGGGCAGGTTCCCTGGCACTGGATTTGGAGCCTCAGGGGAAAGCAGAGGCCCAACCTGGCTTGGGAATCAACCTAACATCCCTATCACATCCCACCAAGGTAGGGGATGCTTTCCGGGCCTCAGCCTCCCATGTGCAAAGTGGAGGTGACAGAACACCAGGTAGACATAATGTATCCGAGGCGCCACGTGTGGACATCCTGAGGGCCACAGCTTAGGGTGGGTCCCTGACCTGATGGCCTGAAGGAAGCCGAATGGGCAGGTGTGGCTGTCCCAGGGCTCAGTGCCCAGAGCAGCTCGGGCCTCTTGTCACAGGCAAGTCTGCTGAGTTGGTTCCCAGGCCTGCGTTTTACCCACAATGCAGCCTGGCCAGGAGGCAGGCAGGCAGCGGGCCAGGCCAGGTGCTGGTGGGAGCAGTACCCACACCATGTGCCCTGCCCGCTGTATTGAGACAGGAAAAGCAGGTTCACCCCACAGCTGCTTCATTTCAAACCAACTGGTAGTGTTGTGACTTTAAAAAGAAGCACAAACCCCCATTGAATTATCTGATGTTTCGAAAGGCCTGGATTCCTGGGCTTCCCTTGGGGGGAAAGAAAAGGACACCAGAGGGCCAGTGTCTCCCGTCCCGGGGGTACCCCTCACCAGGACAGTGTGCTCTGTGTGGTCTCAGTTGTCCCTGGCCCTGGGTCCTTTGCCCCTGGCCTGGGACCTGGGAGTCTGTGACCCGGTTTGATACCCTCCTTGGGTTTAGGAGCGTGACCTCAGCCACTCACCACCAGAAATGTCCACGGGAAGTGTCCCTGGGAAAGTCATTAAAGTCCGAGGCTTAGGGTTGCTTTTTCCTGGAGAAAAACAGCTGGTATAAGAGACCCACACCCCGTGGCTGGTGGGGGAAATCTAGGGATGAGGCTGTTTTTGGAGGGTCTTGGTGGGACTGCCTAGACAAAGAGCAGACACTCGTGTCGGGGGCCCTGCCCTCCTCTCCCTCTCTGTCTGTCTGGGTCAGGAACCCAGGAGGTGGGCGGGGAGCAGGCAGGGGCCGAAGGGAGCCCAGCAGGAAGCCTCAGATAGATTCCAAGTTTGGAGCAGGTAGAAGGATTCTGTGGGACCCTCACAGCCCAGCAGACCCCCAAAATGTCCAGCAGGCCTTCGGGACAATTCCCAATTGTCTGGGTCACTCCTGAGAAGGACAGGATCAGGAGCTCCACTTTCTCATCGTTCCAATGACACCCGCTTTGTCCACTCAACCTTCACCAAGCACCGGCTAAGGGCCAGCTCCTGAGACAGTGCAGTGGGCCGGCTAGTGGTGCAAAGCACACACTGTGTCTGGCCTGACCTCTTGCAAGTCCCTCGGAAAGTCATTTGACTTTATTTTATTTTCACTATGTATTCTAGGCTGGCCTCGAACTTGCAGTGATCCTCCTGCCTCAGCCTCCCAAGTGCTGGGATTACAGGTGTGCACCAGCATGCCTGGTAAGCTGACCTATATTTTATTTTATTTATTATTATTATTTTTTTGGTACCGGGGATCGAACTCAGGACCCTGCACTTGTGAGGCAGGTGTGGTGCCACTGAGCTAAATCCCCAGCCCCTGACCTGTATTTTAAAAGCTTCAGTTTCCCATCTGTACAATGGGCCCAGTAGCTGCACTTGACAGGGTTCTGAGCAACAGTGCACACTGGAGCCTGGCACAGTCAAGAGCTCCATAAACATGGAGCAAACTGGCCTCATTTCTGAAGCCCAGGGCACAGGTGGCCCACGCACAACAGGCCTGCCATGGACTTCCGTGACCTTGGGGCTGGCTCCAGGCAACTGGCTCACAAAATCCCAGGTTGCCTCATTCCATCCCTCCATGCAGCCCAAAACTCCCGAGGGCAGCTTTCCCTGAGTGCTTTCTGAGCCAAGCCACCAACGAGTCAGCACAAGCGCCTCCAGTACTCACATGGTGGCCTTCCAGGAAAGCACAATGGACTGAGACCCGCACTCCCGGACCTTGAGAGATCGTCACCCCACCACCCTGTCCCCACCCACAGGAGCATAATGAACCCAAGTCGGTGTTATGGCCGCCTGAGTGTGTGCACAGCCCAAGACCATGGGTGTGGACATTCACAGCAGGTCAGCCGCGTGGCATGTAAATTACACGGGCAAGCGAATCCCACGTTAGCGCCCATTGTCTACACCCGGGGAGACAGCACTGCACCCTCTACAGGATCCAGTGAGCTCCGGCAGACCCTGCTTTGCCCTATAAACATTTAGAGGGAAAGGGCTGGGGATTTAGCTCAGTGGTGCTGCTGCCTGCCTCGAAAGCACAAGGTCCTGAGTTCAATCCCTGGTACAAGAGAAAAAAAGGATATATCCAACATTTAGAGAGAAAGAGAGGGCTAGGGAAAGTTACACGAAGACAAAAGTTCCGTCCTCTGAGGGCTTCCATATCTCGAGGCTTAGGAACTGGTTTTGGCAACACAGAAATTCAGCCTCTACTCTGCATAGAGAATCTTCCCAGGGATGTTCCAAACCACCAGAAAGAAGAGAGAGGTCACACCCCAAGTCCCCCAGACAGGGTGGGTGAAGCCGTTTTTCACACCTGACACCTGGCCCCTCTCAGAAGCATGCTGGGCGTCACCTGCTGGCCCTTGGTGCTGTTGATTTTTATCTCTTCTCGACAGTTTACCGCAAGCACTTCTGGGAGTCAGCAGGCGCAGGTGGGTGGGAGAAGGCCCCTCACAGTGGGCCCCAAATTAAATCTCGTACAGAACTTCGCTCCCCGTGCCCCCAGGTAAAAGTAGGGTCCCTCTGGCCCATCTTCTCTTCCCCACTCTGGCGGCCCTGAGGTCCTGCAAGAAACGGGGTGGGGTCCAGGTGTCACTCTGGGGAATCTGAGCCGCAACCCCCCGCCCATGACCCACTTGATCTTTTCCAGGACTCAAGGTATTCCTAAGCCAGACCATCTTGCCATGCACATTAAAGAAACGAAGGACTAAGCGGACATGGCTGAAGCCGCTGACCGGGACCTGGGATTCACCCTATCAGTCTCTGCTCTTGTCTGTGTCTGAAATTTTCCATCATAAAATACACAAAGTGCGACCAGAGGCCAAGTTCAGCTGCGGTGAGACGCATTAGGGGAAGAAAGAAACCCAGTCATGGGAAGGACTCGGCTCAGACGAGCCTCCGGGCAGCCCTGTCTGGGCACCTCTCGGAGCAGGCACCGTGACAGCAGGGACAGAGCCACCATTCAGGGAACAGTGGCTGAATGACGAAGGAATTTTTCAAAAGAGAGAAGAAACCTTTATCCCGCTCCATCTGTCCAGACGGCCCTGCATGTGGCCTGGTGCTGGGAAGACGAGCTTTGAGGGCCAACGGAGGGCAGGAGGTGGGACAGAGGAACCGACCACACAGGACACGATGGCAGGGGGACTCTAACTCCCGGGACTCCACATTCCGCCAAAGAGGAGGAGATGCTTCCAAAGGAACCCCGACTCTTAGGTATCACTCAGAGGCAATGACAGTGAATCGCTTTCACAGCTTCACAAACACAGGCAACCTTTCTCATTAGCGCTTTCTTAAAATCTTCAAGCTAGAAGAGCCGCCACGGAGCCGACTCACGGTCTTGTGTTCAGAGCATTCAAGCAATGCTTCTGATTCCCAGGTCTTCCCGACCCACCCAGGGCCGCTTCCCATGGAAATCCGAGGGGTGCCTAGGCACCAGCCTGGGGAGCCTGGTCCCTCACAACACCGGCCACTCCCCATGCTTCATCTTGGCTTAGCAGGCAGCTTCGCGGGATCCACCCAATGAGCAAATCGACCAGCACAGCCCGCTTCCTCTGCCACCTCCCTGAAGCAGGTCACTGCCACCACAGGTCCCCCAGGAGACCCAGTCCCACCCCCTGTCTGTTCGTCTCCCCACCTTAGGGGCCTCCCAGCCAGGTCACTGACCTCCACTTGGGTCTGACCAATGCCCAGGGTGTCTTGTCTGGCTGGCGGTGCTGCCCTGTCACCTGGATCTTTCCTTGGATGAGGTGCTGGGGAGGCCCCGTGAAAGTGGTGACCTGCTGTGAGGAGGTCAAAGGCATCCCAGTCCCCAGCCCCAGAGGAAACGCCAGGGACAAGGCTCCATGCCCTGGCCTGCTGCATCCCAGCTGCACACTCTTCTGCAATGCCATCATCACCTCCTCGGAAGGAAGGTCCCAGCCCATCTGTACCCCAGGCCCAGCTGCCACCAGAACCCATCCACCTGGACCATGTCCCCTCGGGACAAGTTCAAAGCACTTCCACATATGTAGCCCCCCAGCCCCTCTCTACAGCTATGGGACACCATGACCTCCCGGGATTCCTCAGTGACATCTGCAATTCAAGTCACCAAAGCCTGCCTATTCCACCTCAGAAAGGCTTCCAGGTCAATTACACCTGGCAGGTCAGGGCTGTGGACACCCGGGCTCCTCACCAGACTCTTAAGGGCTCCGTGACTATTCTCCAGAGAGACAGACAAGAAGGGGTTTACTAGGGGACTTGGCTCACGTGATTATGGATGCCTAGAAGGCCCATAATGGGCCACTGGCAAAGTTGAGACCCAGGGAAGCCCTCAGAGCCGTGAAAGTTAAGGATATGACTCTCAGCTTGCGGCCAAAGCTGGAGAGCCCGGGGTGGGGAGGTGATGTGAGTCCAGTGACATCCAAGGGTGGCCTGGCTGCAGGAGACAGCCAGCATTCACCTTAGCCACGGTGCGAGGGTGTACCCTGAAAGTTCCTCCCAAAGCCGAGCTGGGTCACTGGGGGTCATTAGGACCCGAGGTGGTCATGGGGTGGCGCCCCAGGATGGTATTCGTGGCTAAGCTGGCAGGCTTGCTCCCTGCGGCCACGTCATGTGCTCCACTGCGTTACAATGTATCAAGCAGGCCCTCGCCTGATGCCCAGTAGGTGCTGGTGCTGTTTTGGACCTTTCAGCCTCTAGAGTCATAAGCCAAATAAACTTCTGCTCTTTATAAATTACCCCACCTGGGTTATTTAGTCATAGTCACAGAAAATGGATGCAGACACCATTCTGCTCCATCTAGGCCCTCTGCTGATTGGAAGCACCCACCCATTGAGCCCTGATCCTTCCCACCCGGTCCACTGACTCACACATGTAGCTCTGGAAACTCCCGAAAAGACACAGCTCCCTGCAGCCCAACTGTTTTAATCACAGCCCAAACCTCTGGGTTTCCTTTCCTGCACAATGCCTTCCTGCTGCCTGGCTGTCCGTTCATCCAGCCAACTCCGCATCCCAAGTCAACTATCACAAGCTTCCCCTTGCCAACTTGGCCCCCGTGCCATCCCCCCAAGCCATACTTAATCGCCAGATGAAGACCACACCACGGTCGTGGCTCCATCCAGCACAGTGCCACTTTTCTACAGAGCACGGGGCGCAAGCCAGTCTCTGGGAGCTGTGCTCACTTCTCTCTGGAAACATAATCACCGAGACACAAAAGCAATGGTGATTGACTCCTGGTATAAATTCAGCACCTCTTATGTTAGAAGGTACAGAACAAGAGAAGAAACAAACAAAGATACCCGAGCACTGTCTGCGTGTGTATGCACAAAACAGGGAGGAAGTTTCTGTGGCACTCAGCCCCACTTCCTACGACTGCTCGCATGGGTGTATCGCGTACTCCTTCTGCACATGCAGTACTCTCCTTCCCTGCACAGGGCGCCTCACCTGATGAGCTGACCCACGCCTGCACACCCAAAGGGTCCTGCCTGGACAGGGTAGCTGTAGTTTCTGCTGACCTTAACCACGGAGCTCAGTAATACTAATAGAGGGCCTAAGGGTCGCCTGTATGCCAGCGTACTCTCCCTTACCTCTCCGTGGGAGGGCAGTGGCCCAGTTTCCCCGCGGGAGTCTGGATCGATCACCAGCCGACACCCTTACTCTCCTCTTAGCCTGCTGACTTTAAGATGCCAAGAGGAGGCAAGGTGACCGGCCGAGTGGCTGTCATAACTTCCGGTTCAGAGGGACCAGCTTTATGTCTCCTGGTGCAAGTACCCCTCCCTCTGGCCAGCAGAGCATGAGATCATGGGAATGGGTGCAAAAATATCCCCAAGAGGTCACCAGGGCAAACCGTGAGTGGAGCCACTCCTGTCTGCATCCCTCGAAGTGGCACTGTAGCCTGGATGCTGAGTCAGAGCACACATATCCTCCTGCAGTACTTGGCCCGCCTCTCTGGAAGAGCCTGCCACATCTCTGGAGCTGCAACTGTGTCTTTAGCAGGCCATCCCACCGGACTATGGAGCCGGCTGGTTCAGGACGGTGTAAACTCTGAAGATCGGTGAGTCACCCAAGCATGTTCCCACGAGAAGCGCAACTGCAGGCTGTGGTCGTGGGAAAGGCATGTGGAGTCCACGGATGGTGTTTCTGGCAGAAGCAAAGTGTGCAGGGAGGGCCAGTCCGTACCCAGGACTAGGATCTGTTCCTGTAAGGACAGCGTGCTGTCCCTCCCCTGATGGTAACGGCACAATGTAATCAACCTGCCACCAGGTGGCTGGCAGGCACCCCGGGTGATGGTGCCATGTTGGACGCCCAGTGTTGACCAGTGCTGGCAGTTTGAGCCGTCAGCAATGGTTCTCACCATGAAGGCCTGGGGGAGCGGAAGTCCACATGGCTGAGCCCATGCACAAATTCCTTTCCTGCCACCAGGGCCACTTTGCTCATGAAGGAGACTGACGCCACGCACAGAATGGGTCATCCTGTCCACTTGATCGTTAAAGCCCCCTCCTGCAGTCACCTCTGCCAAGCACTTACAAATATCTTCCTGTCCTTTGTCCACTCAGAGGGGTCTGGCCAAGTACCTCTTCATCCCTCTTCCCCAAATTTCTCTGCAACCGATTTCCCAATCGTGTTCTTTCCAGCACAGACCTCTGGCTGGAGCCCATGAATCAGTATATAACTGATACTTGGCCATTTCTCCTTTGAAGGAAAGTGCACAGCCAGGTCCACTGCCCAAAGCTCTGCCCAGTAAGGAGGTTTCCCAACACCACTGTCCTTCAAGGACAACCCAGAGAGGGACTGTCGTGCTGCCGCTGTCCCCTTTTGGGTGCTGATGCAGAACACTCTTCCTCCACCAACTGACACTGGGGTGCACCCATAACCTCTAGAGGTGCACACTGGGGACGGGGGAAGTGTGGCAGGAGTAGGAACTGTGGGCATTTGGGCCACTTCTGCACTTCAGGACCTGCTCAGCCCATGAAACTACCACTCCCATTTGACGGAGTCCTGCCATGCACACCTGGTGTGATGGCTCCATGGGCCAGGTAACACCCAGTTTATAACGAGCAGATGACCCTCGGTCAAAGGTTTACTTTCTACTGAACAGCACACTGAGAGTTGTCTCTCCAAAGGAGAGGAGTTGTTTGCAAACCATGGCTGGGCCTTGCTCTGACACCCCAAAGCCCCGGGCTACAGTTCACCTGCCTGAGGGTCCTGCCAAAGGCGCCAATCAGCTTCCCTGCCTGCCCCTACTATCTCGGGTGCCTCCAGAGCTGCTGGATCATGTGGCCTGAGTGGCAGAGCAGCTTGCATTTAGCCCAGATCTGATGCAGAGCCTGCTCCCGTCCTGGGCCCCACTTGAAACCAGCCACTTTTGGGGACCCTTACAAGATGAACCATAGCAATATACCCAAAGGAGGGTTTGTTGCTGCCAAAATGCAAATGGATCCACTAGTCTTGTGCCTCTTTCTTGGTTGGTCAATGACCCTTCACCAGAGGTTTCTTGACATCCCATACCACTAGACCTCTGGGAAGGGGGTAAAAGGTCCAATTTCAATATGATTTATTTCCCACAAATGCTGTATCAGTGAGTCCAGAGTAGGAGCTATTTCTTCCTCACTAGGTCCGATCAGCACAATGTGTAATGGGCCAGTGTGATCTACAGAAGGGGGAGCCATCAGGATCCCTGAAGGCTGAACTGTGAGACAGCAGAGCTGATGTCCACCCCAGCCAGGACAGCACAGGTGTATCGCTGTAAGCACACTGCTTCTGGTCAGCATGGTGGACAGGAATTAGACAAGAGCATTCGCCAGATCAGTAACTGCACACCAGGTACCAGGAGACACATTCGTTTACTCAAGCAAGGAAGCCACATCTGGTTCAGCAGCTGCAACTGGAGTCACCAAGCAGTGTCACTCTCCAGGGTTCATCGGGCTTTCCGCACGGGCCAAATGAGAGTTGAATGGAGATGTGTAGAAACTGCACACCAGGCATCTTCCAAGTCCTTGATGGTTTCGCTGATCTCTGCAGTCCCTCCAGGGTGCCACGCAGCTTCTGATTTACATCTCCCTAGGTGGAAGCAGCTCTAGCGCCTCACATGTGACCCTTGCACCATGGTAGGCCTCGCCCCACAAGTTAAGGAAGCACTGTGAGGATTCTGCCAGCTGCTAAGCACATCTGTTCCAATTATGCATTGTGAAGCCGGAAAAATAAGCACAGGATATGTTTGGGGAGCCGTCAGACTCACTGTGTGTTGGACCTGAGCTAAAATTCCACCAATCACCTGACCTGCTTTAATGAGTCCCTCTCTAACTGGCAGCCAGAGTGACAGCTGGCATCCGGGAGTCTCACGAGGATTATTTCCTTTTCTCCAGTGCACAGTGTCCCTGATAAAAGGACATAAGTCCCTTGGGGGAAGGCTGGGGTACCAGCATACATCTTTGTGGGTGCACTGGGCTCCTAACTCCAGGGAAGCCAGTCTTCTCTTGCTCAGGAATGCAGGGTCTGCAGCCTGGCTCAGTGGATGGCTCTGTGCTCTGTGATTTGAGTTCGACTTTAGTTCACTCGCCCTGGAGTTTTTCTGCTTACACAGATCGAGGAAGAACATAGCAGGCTTCCATCTCCCTTCTCAGAGCACCATGATTAACTTGCCACCGCCACAGGTCTGCTCGAGTCAAGACTGTGCTGATTGCTGCTTTGCCGCTGCTGTCCATTACAGTAATTGCTGCTTACGCCCACCTCGCCTCTGGCGGGTGAGGAACACCACTTGGCCTCCATCACCCCAAGATCCAATGACTCCGGCTCAGTTTTTCTGAGTGACTGTAAGCCGACTCTTCGGGAAGCTTGCAGAGCCTAAGGCTGCTGCTGATGTGGTTTGCCTCCTGGCTGTTCGACTCATTATTTTTAAGATTGGGCAATATGCAGAACTTTTTTTCTTTTGT
The DNA here is from genome assembly GCF_053883595.1 of Heterocephalus glaber. Classification (NCBI taxonomy): domain Eukaryota; kingdom Metazoa; phylum Chordata; class Mammalia; order Rodentia; family Bathyergidae; genus Heterocephalus; species Heterocephalus glaber. The sequence goes on along the minus strand of NW_028258299.1, from coordinate 5,636,327 downwards.
TTTTTTGAAACAGGGTCTTACTATGTAGCCCAGGTTGGCCTTGAACTCATGGTGATCCTCCTGCCTCAGCCTCCTAAGTACTGAGATTACAGGCCTGCACCACCAGGCCTGGCAATAAGCTGAACTTTTACAACACAAAACAAGCAAGAAGCTACCCAAAGGCCCAGAGGGTGGCCCTCTAAGCCACTGGAGTGCACAGTCCCCACTCTGTCCACCCTGCCTCTGAGGCAGAAAGGCCAAGCTGACCCTGACCTTTCGACTCAATTTTCCCCTTCAGGGCTGCTGAGGAAGTAGCTACAGATGACCTGACACTGTGCACTGGCTGCAAGAAAACCCAGCATGAGCATGTATGTATATGTGTGTGCCTGTGTATGCATATGTCCACCCTGGTGAGGGAAACTGAAGACTCATTATTGCCTCCCTTCCTTGAAATTTTTCATAGTAAAAAAAAATTTGTTAAAAAAAACACAGCACTGGGGGTTTAGCTCAGTGGTGCCACCACCGGCCTCGCAAGCACAAGGTCCTGAGTACGATTCCCGGTTCAAAAAAATTAACACAACTTCCTGAAGGAAAGACAAAGGCAGTACAAAGGGTCCGAGGTACTGGATTCGAGTGTGGCTCCAGCATTCAGGAGCCCCGAGGCCTTGGCCAAGTCACTTGTCTGCTTGGAAAGAGGCAGACAGAGAGAGGACTCACATCCCGGGTCCATATATGAGTTCATGCCCAAGACTCAGACAGGAGCCTGGGCCTGGCACCTGCCTCTGACACTGTTTTCCACGCTTATGCTGATGAGGGCTGGCATCACAGCCCATAGCAGCACAGTGCCTGGCACCTGGCTGTGGGCAGAATTTGAACTCTTGGACTGGGAGGGATGTTGTGATCAGGTAACTAGGGAACAGGGGAGCACTGCATTGAGAACCCCAAATGGAAGTCCCTGGAAGTCTGGGTTCAATCCATCGGGCTTTAGGGGAACAAAAGCCCCATGCACCCCTAGGAAAACTGAGGCAACCTGTATCTGCCCTTGTACCGCCATCTAATAAAACTTTTGGGGCTTTTTGGTGGTATTTTTCATTTGTTTTGCGACACAAGGTCTTGCTATGCAGTCCAATCTGGGCTTGAACTCATGGTGATGCCTCAGCCTCCCGAGTACAGGGATTACAGGCTTGCTGGCCACCACCACGCCTGGTTTCTAATAAAACCTTTTAGAACAAAAATATAAATCCATTCACACACACCAACCAAGTCTTACTTCTTGAGAAGAACCGGTACAAAATTCCCGAACTCCGCTCATGAACACTATGAGAATCCAAGGCTTTGCTAAATGTGAATCACATCTGCAGCCCAGCATCCTTCACCCTGGAGGAGGCAGTGGATGCAGGAAGGGGGCAGGCGTGGGGCAGGCACGGTCCTCAGAGAGCTGCTGGCCTCCACCATCCATGCGGGCTCCACAGAGGCGGGTTTCACACGGAATCTCCAAGGAACCCAAGGGAGAGTGGACCCACCTGGCTGCAGCAGCCCAAGAAACACATCTCCCTCACTCCAAAATGACATCACCTGGAGCCCCAGGCAGGCCTATGCCTTCCTAAGACCCCGAAACCCATCCACTGTGCACAGCACCCAACCTCCCTGAAGCCTGCACCGGGCTCGTCCCTGCTCGGCAGGTGGCTACTGCTTTGGGTGGCTTTGTTTCTAGGGTGGCCGCCAGGCTGGGTACAAAAAAGAAGACTTGTAAAGGTACTGCAGTTGGCAACTCCACGCTTTCCAGTTCACAGAGGCACACACATATGCACACACACACACACACACACACACACACACACACACACTCACTCACTCACTCCATCTGCTGGATAAAGTTTTCCTTGCAGAAAGAGGAGAAAGAGGAGGAACACTTCAAATGATCTAATCCATCACTTTGCAGCTGCCTGGCCCATGACCTCAGTGCTGGGGACAGGGACCAACAGCAACAGCTGGCTCTTGGTCTTGGTGCCCAGCCTTGGCTGTGCAGCTTGGGTAAGGCAGCCATCCTCGCTGGGGCCCCCGGGAAGGCCAGGGTGGGCTTGGCTAGATGCCCTGTGTAGGCTCACTCCGCCATTCCTGACGGCGGCGCCCCCATGCTTAACCTGGCACCTTCCACCTCCTCGAGGGGCAGGGACAGGAACTGCAGTCCCACATCCTTCTGTGCACCCCTCACCCAACAGCCAGGGATGAAATCACCCCCACGTGCTGCCCCCGGACAGAAAACTCTTCCAAGGACACCAAACCTTAGTCACAGGGGATGGCGCTTTTGCCATGAACACCTGTTAAAACTCAACTCATGACCAGGCTGATGCTACTGGCTGGAGTATTTAATTAAATATTACTCACTCAGGAAGCAGCCCCTGCCAAGTCATCACCAAACCGTGCAGTGCATTTTCAGAGAAAAAGACAGAGGAGCAGGGAAAGAGCCGGGCACCAGCGGGGGCCTCCCCGGCCGGGTGCCCACTGGACTTCCACCCGGCCCACTCCGGAGAGCCAGCAAGGGGGGTCCCGCTGGGCAGTAGCCCCTGCCCGGTTACCACAGATGGGGGACGCAGTCCCTCGCCCAAGACACACTCAGACACAACCACACTGGGGCACACACACGACAGCGACACGCAGACAAGCTCGTAAGGCCGAAACGCACTGGCACACACGTGTTGGTGCCGGACACACACCCTCTCAGAGCGCACACCTCCACGAAAGGGCACAGAGGCACGGGCAGGCACGCTCGGGAACACGCGCGGAACCACAGCTTCCCGGCGCCGGCGCCGCCGCGCCGCCGCCGCCGCCCTCCGGTGCCCACCGCGGGGGCTCGCGCGGGGCCATGGCCGGGCCGCACGCCCACAGGTGCGGGGAGCCGTCCCGCCCCCCCGCAGGCTGTAGGAGCCCCGGCGCGCCGCTTTATCGATTTCCCGACAACCCTGCGCTCTCGCTCCTGGCCCCAGGAGCAGTGGAGGCTCCGGTCGGCGGCCGGTGGCGCCCAGGGTGGCGCCCGGGGCCAGGCGAGCCGCGCCGCAGACCCGGCGCCGAGTGGAGGGAGAAGCGAAACTAACTCCGCCGGGCAGAGTCGCCTACCGGGCGCCGGGGACCGGGCGGGTTCCGTGCGCGGGCGCGGGGACGCGGCCTGGGGCGCCGGGCCCCCAAACTCGGCATGCGCCCCACGTCCCTCCGGGCCTGCGCCCCAGGCGCAGGCGAGCGCGCCGATTCCCGGCGGCCGGGACCCCTGCCCAGCGCCGCCCTGCAGGTGGCCCCGGAGTCGCTGCCCAAGCGCAGGGCGGCACCGGCCCCACCCGCGTCCCACGCCCGCCGCGCGCACCACCCACCGGGGCCTCGGGGCGCCGCTCTCCGGGCGCCCGGTCGGGCCCGCCGCAGGCAGGCAGCGAAGTCGCCTCCTCCGCGGCCCCGGCGCCAGCGCCTGAAGCCTTGATCCTCCGCGAGCGCGGCTGCGAGCGCGACTCCGTGCCGAGCGGCGAACGCGGCGAGCCTCTTTAAAGTGGAAAAAGGAGAGCGAAGCGTGTGGGCGGGGCCTTCCTGCCCCGCCCCGCCCTCGACCCCGCCCCTCCCCCCGCCCGTCCTGCACACCACGCCCCCAGGCCACGCCCGCACCCTGCAGACCACGCCCCCGGCCTCGGACGGACGGCGGCGGCGGCGGCGGCGGTGGGGTCACGGCTTCCCGGCCCCTCTCACGCCCCCTCCGATCCCGCTGTCCCCTTTTCGCCCCGGCATCCGAGCCGCGGCCTGGGCGCTGCCCGCTGCGGTCCCCTGGAGGCGAGTTTGGGAAAGGCCCGAGGAAGGCTCGGGTTGCCAGGGCTGCGGCGGCGCCAGCCTGCGGATGGGGGTCGGGGAGGGGAGGGGTTTCGGTAACCTCGGGAGCAAGGCCTCAGCGTTCACCCCGCCGTGCTGCTTCGGTCTCCACTGCTGTTCCGAAGTCTTAGGAGTTCGAGACCCCGAGGGCCTGGGCGCCTGGGCATCAGCAGGCCCAGGCTTTAGCGCCCCAACGTTTCCTGAGTGAATGAATGAGCGCTTGCCCGGGAGGTCGGTTGCACGTCGCAGCCGGCGGCTGCTCACCTTCCGCTGTCCGCTCCACAGCAGTCCTTGGACCGGCAAGATTTTGAAGAAATTACTCTGTTAGAGCAAACTCGTACATTGCCCACCCACGCCGTGCGTGGTCAGGGTGGGCCCGAGTGGGCCGTCTGGGCTTTCCCTGGGACTCTATGAGTTCAAGTTGCCAGACCCGTAAGGTGGGCAGTGGTCGTCAGCAACCCAGGGGTGCTTCCAGTTAAGAGCACTGGGGACGCGGGCCTCAAAATAAAGAGTAAAAAGGGCTGGGGTTGCAGCTCAGTGGTAGAGCGCCCCTAGGTTAGACGCTCAGTACCCAGGGGAAAAAGAGGGAGGCGCTGCGCTGCTGACTTAACCCTTGGCAGATTGAGAACTTTGTGATGTTGGGGGGTCACAGCTGCCCTCATCGGGTGTCCCTGGAAGAGCCGCCTAGTCCAGTATGCTGTGCAGGAAGCCTGTGTCCCTCAACGGCTTCATCACTATGTGGGGCTGGGGCTGCAGCACCCAGGGCAGGCTGGGGCGCAGGCCATGAGATTAGAGGCAGGGGCACTTGGGACTGAGACCTGCAACACGATGGCCCCTGAAACACACAGTTTCCGATTTAAAGACTACATCCCACCCCCTTCAGGTAGCTCTGCTAGGTCGTTAGATCCGCTGACCTCCATGTCCCAGAGGACCCCCTGGGGACCCACATTCCTGTCCTCAGGACCTGGGTATTTGGGCCAGCAGTGACATGGTGGCTCAGAGCTGGGCTGAGCAATCGGCAGGGAAGATTGTGTGTAAAAGGTCCTTAAATCATAGATGTGACTGATACTATTGGTTTTTTTCCTAAGATACAAATTTGTACAAACTTGCAATACTGTAACATCAGCTGATAGACGCCGGCCCTGTGTTGAAGCCTGACTCACTGACCCAAGGGTCTGTACCACTGGGGTGAGTAGGGAGGGGCTTGGGCTGACAGTAGGGAGCCCCAGCCTCCCAGTCCCTCCCCATGTATTTCGTCACCTGCATTAGTGCTGTAATTGATGCAACTTGCTTAATTCTTTAATCTGACTCAGTAAAATGATAAGGATACATTGTTAGGAAATGAGCTGCTGTGAAATTTCTTTTCCTCATGGTGGCTGGGTCATGTCTTAGACACCATTGGGGCCCTTAGAGCACATTCCTGCTGCCTCTCGAGGTTATCAGCTCCCTTGTTTTCTGAGTTCTGCAGGGTATGAGTAAAGGCTTTGGAAAGCCACAAGCCTCATGCAAACCTCAGCTGTTACGTACGCACCAGCCGTGTGACCTTGAACAAGATACGCTGCAGAGAATCCCTTTCTGTATCTGTGAGCTTGTCCTATATAGTTCCCAGGACTGAGGGAGGAGGTTGCAGTCATTCAACAAACATTGACTGAGTATCACACGTGAAGGGAACTGAGTTAGAATGACATTAAAGGGGTCTGATGAGTTCTGAGATAATAGTGTCCTAGGAAAGCATGGGTCTAGATCCATAGGCACAGGGAGCTGAGCATATTAATAAAATATAGCCCTGCTATGTATCCTTGGGAGAACATAGGCGGTTGGCCGTGTAAAACGGAAGCAGAGCAGTTCTTAGAGATTTGGATCTTACAACACTCACGATTCATTGGATTCACTTGTTCATTTCATAGCTTGCACCTTTGGCAGCAGTTTTCCCAGGGGATCACGTATTATTAGACAGCGACACCTGTTGGCCAAGTATGAGCTTGCAGTACAGCTCTATCAGGCATTGTTAATGGTAGATGAGGAAAAGACAGGGCTTCGGAGAAATTTCAGTATCTACATGAGACCCTGGGCGATAACCAAGTTGCTGTGACTTTGAGAAGGAACGAATAAGTCTTCATTCTGATGACAATCATTATTGCACAGTTCTTTAAAACACTTCTGTGATACAACAGTGAGCAGACTGTGAGACTGGTACCTACCTAAGCTCTCCACCAGACAGGGTCATGGGTCTTTCAGGCTTTTTCTGCCCTGGATCACATTTTGAATACTATGATAAAGAGTAGAAGTGAAAACCTCCTTCAAGTACTTATTCATTTGCTCACTTGATAATTAACTTTTTATTTGAGACAAGGTCTCACCATGTAGCTCAGGCTGGCCTCAGACTCACAGAAATCCTCCTGCCTCAGCCTCCCAAATACTAAGAGGCTGGTGTGGATTACAGGCATACACCACCATACCCAGTTTAACTTTTTAATTAAATAGTGAGGAGCCTAACGATAAGTGTTCTATCTGCATATCAAGGGAGATAAGCAAAAGAGACCAGAGTCCTGGTCTTAGAGAATTTCCATTTAAGTGGAAGAAACTGATGGTAAAATATAAATGGATTTGCTTCAGGGAGCGATAGAATAAAGAATCATTTCAGACATATTTGGTCCATTTTTCTTTCACTTGGGGGAGGGGAAGAATACTTGTACTCAGTGGCTTCAGTTCAAACTTCAAGACTATACGTAGAGGTGAGAAAGGGCCCCCAGCTGTCTCGATGAGAGACACCTCCAAGGGACAAGGGCTTATTTCCAGGCTCAGTCCCCACTGCAGGGCATGCTGTGTTTGGTGGCTGCCCTCTGCTCCAGGCCTGGCTCGGGGTGGTCTTGCCCTTGGCCAGGGTGCCCCTTGGCTTGTTCCTTCCATGTATTCAGAGCTGTGCACTCTGCTCCCTGCGGGGAAGCCTGTGCACATGGACCCCACAAGGATGGAGGTGCAAACAGCCTGGAGAAGGAGCTAAATGGGCTCCCGTTCTACCTCACCTGTGAAAATAATTCTGAGAGCATGCAGCACCGTTCTCTCTGCCCTGCTTCACAGAGCCTAGAACATTCTGTTGGGGAGTTGAAGGTACCAGCCAGGGGAAGTGGGAGGCCTTTTCCTCCATGGGAAGTCCTGGATCTTGCCCTTGGGCAGAAATCAGGGTGAAAGAAGAGTTAAAGTGTCCACCCAGGCATGGTGGCACAGGCCTGTCATCCAAGAACTCAGGAGGCTAAGGCAGGAGGATCGAGGCCAGCCTGAACTACATATCAAAATCCTGTCTCAAAACAAATTAACACATTCACGGTGGGGCTGTAATTCATATGTGGGAATGTGTTAAAGTGTCCAAACCCAAAGGACGAATGTAAGGGTTTTTTAAGCCGCAGTTATTCAATACTGACCATGCACCAGGCCCAGGCTCTGTGCTTCATGAGTACAATCCCACAGGAGCCTCCTGGGGGTAGGTGCCAGGGTTCTGGCAATGCTGTGCTGTGGAAGCCGAGAGGCAAACTGATTAAGGAGATGGTTAAGGAGATTTCCCAATCACCCCATAAGTGGCAGAGGCAGGCTTTGAACCCAGGGTTACCAGCTGTGTTGACTGGAATTGGACAGGCCCTGAGCCCAGGGCACCCGGAGAATCAAACAACGCTGAAAAGGCTAACCGCCGCCTTTCAGACTCGGGAGGAGCAATAGCCGAACAGAGCCTGGGAGAGTCTGTGACGAGCCCGACCACACGACCGGGAAACGGGCAGCCACTGCTGGGGAGCAGCCCTGGGCCAGGCTGGGGTGCGGCAGGACGCCCTGAGCCCTCAAATGGGTTCTGTTCGCTTTACCCCTTAAGTGACTCCAACCACTGCCATACGTGGTGTGGGTTGATCGGTGGCCCCCAAACTTCCTGTCCCCCCACAGCCATGGCCATGATATTCCTTGGAAATAGGGTCTTTGTAGACATGAAGTTAAGATGAGGTCATACCAGGTTAGGGTGGGACCTGATCCAAGGGCAAGTGTCGCTGTATGAGGGAGGAGGTTTGGACATGGACACGGAGACCATGCAGTGGAGAGAGAGGTGGAGAGTGAAGCAACACATCCACAAGCCAAAGAAGACAGATTGCTGAATGTGGTGGTGCACACCTATAATCCTAGCACTTGGGAGGCTGAGGCAGGAGGATTGCTGTGAATCCGAGGCCAGCCTGGCCACACAGTGAGTTCAAGTCCCCAGCCCCACATAGCACGCCCTCCTCCATCCCTTGCCCTTCCTCTCCTCAAACTTCTGGGCTCCCCCTGCCCTGACTGTGGTCCCCAGCACTTCCTGCCAAGATCTCCCCTCCTCCCAGGCTCCCACCTTTCCTGCCTGGATTCCCACCTCTGTGCTTGTCACAGTGGCCAATCGTGTCTGATTTGATTCAGTCTCCTCTCACCAGACAGCTGGCTTCCCACTGAACCCCAAGGCCCATAGTAGATCTTTGTACCATTCAGTTACCTCCGTGTAACAAACACCCTAGACTTGGTGCGTGTGAACACAAACCCTTGTTCTCACATTTTTGCAAAGCAGCTTGGGATGGCTGGTATCCAGGCCCAGCTCACAGACGGGCTCCTAGAGGATGCCCTGGACCCTGAGCTGATGGTGCTCCTGGCCCTGGTCGGGGCACAAGACAAGAAGCCAGGGATGCACATGCATCCCAGGCCTCCCTGAGTCCGATGTGTGCCTTTCCCAGGGCCCAAAGCAAGGTGTGTGGCTGAGGCCTATGCCCAGGTCTGGGAGGAGCGGGGTCAGTAAACATCCTCTTAGTGACCTCACCTCCTGCTGTCCTCTAACCTCGCACAATCTCTTGAGCAAACGCAGTCCTGTGGAACAAAGGGGCGCTGAGCAGAGGAAAGAGGAGGCTGCCCCTTGCTTGGCGGCTCCCTCTCGGCTTTCAGGATGGTGTCTCCAGGGGGTGCCATGAAGGTCTGCAGTGCCTAGGCCCTTAGGGTGGCCAGACAAGGAAACTGAGGCAGGCAGCACCAAATGGCTGGCTCGGGGCCTCAAGACTGGCTGACGTCAAATGCCAGAAATTCTCCTTAGGGCTTCAGAACTGAACTTCAAGACTAGAAGCAGAAATGTGTGCAAAGTGTCACTGTGACACCGACCCCAGGCGAACTCAGAGTCACCCTGGGGCATCCTCCCCTGTTCCAGACCAAGCCCCAGCTCAGCCCCAGCCCCACAGCAGTCTGTTGTTTTGATTGTGATTTTGCAGAATGGCAGAGTGGCCAAGGGGGCTCGGGCCCCTTCCAGCCTGGGCTTGCTGCTTCAGGCACGCGTCTGAAGATGGGGTGGCAGTGGGCAGCCGCTGGTGACCCCTTGGCCAGAGCCCCCTGGGCCTCCCCACCTCTGCCCCAGGCTCACTGTGACTCCAACCTGTCCCCTTCCACAGGGGGAGCCCGAGGTGACCCTGGCTCCCCTCTCACCTTCCTGCAGACACTGAGGCTTGGGATTCCAAAGGACCTGAACCCATGCTCGGCACAGTGCAGAGGATCGGGGTGCTGAGGCCCCCAGGAGTAGACCTTTGCTCTCTGCCACTCCCTCTGCGGATGCGCTCAGCCTGGTTTGGTGTCCTATTCAGGGCCTGGTTTGTCTCCGACAGAAAATCAGAGCTGATGCTGGGTTCCCACTAGGGGAACCCACTAGGGGGCGCATGGTCTCAATTTGTCCCACTACTAGTGAGGGATTACAAGGTGACACCTGCTGGCTTTTCTAGGACAAAGTTACTCGCCTTCCCCGTGTAATGAATTAGTACTTTCTGAGTAGGCACTTTGAAACTATGTACCATCTTCTTCCTAATCAAACTTTCATTTATTTACCTGAATATGGACTCAAGCCGACCTTTTTGTTGAGACAGAGTCTCACTATGTAGCCTCAGCTGGGCTTGAACTCTGGGCAATCCTCCTGCCTCAGCCTCCCAAGTGCTGGGATTACAGGCCTGTGCCATCATTCCTGGCCAAAGTCAGGATCTTTGACCATTTTTCTATGTATCCACTTAGATTTGGAGCATTTAGATAGTGTCAAAAATGAAAACATTGTGAATAAATATAAATAGGCTACTGAGAAACATGGCAGTAACTAACAGGACAGCTAAAAAGAATTGAAGTAATTCCTGGGTATAGTGATTGGGCATGGAAGGAGTAAGATGGGAGACTGCTGGGTCTTTCTTGTAGCACTCTGATTCTATTTATTTATTTATATTTTTTTGAGACAGGGTCTTGCTATGTAGTTCTGGTTGGCCTTGAACTCATGGTGATCCTCCTGCCTCACCCTCCCGGGTAGTAGGATTACAGCCGTGCACCAGCATGCCCGGCCCCTGCTTCCGGTCTTACTGGTTGCCTGATCCTCCACCCCCTTGGCTCAGATTAGTTTGTGCATGGAGACCCTAGGCTTTGAGAGACGCCCCCTCTCTGGTTACATGGGGCTTGGAATACTGTGTGGGTCACATGGCAGGCAGCCCAGAGCCTGCCCCCTTCATAGGCCTCTCAGGAGCAGCAGAACCCAACCTTGTCCCCCCGACACTGCTCCAGCTCCCAAGTCCGAGTGAGGCCACTGAGTCTGGGTGAGGCCCCAGGACGCCCACTGGGGGACCAGGAGCCTGAGGCCTGGGGGGAACAGCTGAAGTTCCTTTCTATTTAAAGAAAAAACATAAGTTGTATTTTTAGGTGCCAGCTACAAAGTTGCTCGTTTGGCAGAGGGTCTGCTGTGTGGCCACATGGCGGCTGAGCCCGTCTGCAGGGACAGAGAGGGCAGGAGGGGACCCAGGCCTTGGGCCTCCCTGGCCGGCTCAGGAGAGAAGCTGTCATCTGCTGTAAGTGTGGTGTCTGCTTTTATCGCACCGGACCTATGGCTTTGCCCAGAGCTCCCCAAGAAACTTTCAGGAAATTGGTGCCAATTTGAAATGGGGCTCCTTCTGGCCCTGGGTCTTGCTTGGACACCAGACCACCAGGCGCTGGCATGAGGGGGCTGAACTCCGTCCAGGAGCCGCACCTGGGGGGGCACCGAGGCCAGCTCAGGGCTATCAGCCTGTGCGCCTTGGGTCCAGGCCTCACGGGGACTCTGTGCCTGCCAGGGTGGGTGACATGAGAGGCACAGGCCACTCTGCAGCTCAGCAGGGCCAGGCCTGGCTCCAGGGTGGTGGGGAGGTGTGTGGGGCTGCAGCCAAGGCCCAGAGACAGGCTCTGCTCCCTCGGGGGCTCTGGAGCGGAGGAGGGCGGCGGCTGTGCCTGGTCACTGGCCTCGGGTGGTTGCGGCCGGATCCCCCCAGCCTCTGGGTTTGTGGCAGGAATCACCGAGATGGGTACCTCCACCAGGGCAGAGAGGACAGGCTGGACCCATGCTGGCAGTGTGGCCTTCCTCAGTATCTGCCCCCAGCTGTTGGCCTCCACGGGATGGAATCTCACCTGTGCAGCCCACCTGGCCCAGCACGGTCCCGCCCGGCAGCCTGTCACCCTAAGCCCCTGTCCATCCCTTGTCCCTAAGCCGGGAGCCGCTGGTCCTGCTGCCTGGTTTCTCCCAAGGCCAACACAGTGCCCGGCACACAGCAGGCACCCGATAACCCATGCAGCGATGTGAAGTCGGCCAGGAGCATCTACTCAACTCCCAAATTGCAGCCCTCTCTCCCGGGAGAAGTGGCCAGAGCCCCGCTGTGCCCCTGCTGAGCATGCCCAGGTCCTAGCGGGGACCCCTGGAGCAGGCTGTGGGCCCCCAAATGAGACCCCGCTTGGGGTGATTATTCCCACGAGGCAGGAGGGTGTCACTCACAGCAGGGACGTTGCCCCGAGTTGCCCACACTGAGCAGCAGGCCCACATTTGGACTCAGATCTTCCCGACTCCAGAGGCCAACTCACAAACTTACAGGGTCTCTGGCCAGGTTCCTGCAATGCACCAAGAGCAAGCGACCTGTGCCCTGCAGAGGGTGGAAAGGCCTGTGAGCAGTTGGCACTGGCAGGGTTTGAAAGGCAAAGGCTGTTAGCACCATTCGGGGTCAGGTGGGCCAGTGTGTGGGCAGAGCCCAGGGCGGCTGGAGGAGCCTCAGTGACTGCACAAACCCCAGGAAGGTAATGCCTGAGGTGGCACAGAAAGACCCGGCTCTCTCACTTATTAGGTGCCAGCTGTGGACTGGGGGGCAGGCCATAGGGATGGCAGGAGTCCTTTGTCCCTAACTGGGGTGGGAAGCATGTTACAGGCAAATCACAGTTTGCTATGGAAAAGGAGAAGCCCGCCTGTCTGACCACGGCCAGGATCCAGGATCCACCACTGTGTCTGAGCTCACTGGATGGGTGGACGATGATGGATGGATGGATGGATGGAAGGATGATGGACTGATGGGTGAATTGATGGATCAATGGATGGATGCATTAAGGATGATAGATGGATGGACCGATGGGCTGATGGATCAATGGATGGATGGAGGGCAGACTGGCATCCAGCTTGGCCACCCCCATCTTGCTGACCATTCATTCAGCAGCCACCCCTGCTGGAGCCCTCCTCGGGGAGAAAGCCAGTGAGAATCCCCACTGCCAGGCAGGGATCCCAAGTCACCCCGTCCACTCCAGTGGGAATATCCTGAAGTCTGTCTTTTATAGCTGAATGGATGGGATTTGGCGTCTGCTCCAGGTTTGTTTTAGGGCAGAAGCAATCTTTCCCTTCCACTCTCAGAGGCTGTTTTTGTTCCAGAGATGAAGCCGCCCTGGTCCTGTGGCTTTAGGTCTCTCTGAGCCAAGGGGGTGGTCAGCTTGAGCGGCTGGGACAGACCCAGGATGACCTCCAAGGGCTCTGGATAACCTTCCAGGTTTTGAGGCCCATCCTCCATCAGCCTTAGCGGCCAGAGCCACACCCCGGGGCCCATCCTGTCCAGCAACTCAGGCCCCAAGACCAGCTGCTTCTGGCCCCTGCCCTGGAATCCTCTCCCGTGGCCCCCTTCTCCTGCCTAGTGTCCACTCCTCCTTCAAGATAACCCCAGTTTCCCCCTCTGGGAAGCCTTCCTGACCCCAGGTAGTGCCGATGCTGTCCCTGGGCTCCCCCATCCTTGCCTTTCAGGAGAGAGCAGTCTGTCCCTGGCTGCCCATGGTGCTATCTGAGGCTCTTTCACAAGGATGACAGGGAAGGTGTGGGTGGAGCGAGCCTTGGCCACCGCGGGTGGCTGAACCCTGTGGCCTCGTGTCTGCCTGGCTTCTGCCCCTGGGATCCATTTTCCGGGGAGCAAGGAGACCCCTGGGCTGCTTTCCTGGCGACGCATGACCACTCTGAGTCAAGGTGCAGGGGGTCCTTTTTCCATCAGCTCCAGGGAGAAAGGTCCAGGAGCGTGGGTCAGCTGACCCCAGCCTTGGGACTCAGAAGGAGGACAGCCACCGGGGAGGCCCAGCGGGGAGCTGGGGTGGGCGTGGCCTTTGGGCCAGTGGGTGGGGCTAGAACTGGGGCTCCAAAGGAGAGAGCCCGGGCCGGGGGACCCTGAACCATGGGCCACCTCACCTGCCCCCATAGATGGGTCTAACTTGGGCTGGGGGCCAAGGGCACCCAGCTGATGCAGCCACAGACCAACCCCAGGATGGGGACAGAGATCCCACACCAGCCTGGGCCACCAGCTGCCCCCACTCCCTGCACCTGTGGCCAGGGCGCCTGGCCCTGATGTGCCCGACTGGGATCTTTGCCCTCATCATGGGGCAGTGCTGGGGGTTGGGAAGCGCCCTGGGTCACCTTGACATTTCTTCAGAAGACACCCGAGGGTCCCTCCCAGAGGGAGACAGACCGGAGGCCAGGAGCTGGAGAAAGTAAGGGACACCTCGGTGGGGACAGTGCCCCTGGGGACCGCAGGCCTCGCTGTGTGTGGACAGGAAGTGCAGATGTGGGTAGAGGGGAGGCTGTGACCTATCCGGTGCACCGTCTGCCTCTCTGTCACCTGAGGTCCTGCTTTGTCGTGGGGAGGGTTCCACCCCTCACAGTGTGACCCTTGCCATCTGGCCAGCTCTGGACGTCGCCTGTGCCCAAGAAATGGCACTGGCAATCTCCCTGCCTTTCCCACTCCCTTGGCCTCAGGGTCCCTGCCCGAGGCTCCCCCGTTTGGGATAGGCACATGGCTCCTGCTGCCACCTCATGATGTCACCAAGTCGGCTTGGGTCACGTGCTGTGACATCCAGCTGGTCTCTGACTCCTACACCAGACTCTACTCCCAACCCCAAGTTTGATTTGGCGATGGCTTCTGGCACTGAAAGACGCCCCTCCTGACATCTCCCTGGTACCTTCAGGGTGATCACCTTGGTGTCCAGTGGGCTGTGGGGAAGGTGAGGGGCACTTCCTCCCCACACTTCCTTTCTCCAGGACAACAGCAGGGCCCAGGCCTGCATCCTGCTCTGCTCCAACTCCCAAAGAACCAGCCAAAGCGTGGCTTTTGGCAAAACAATTTTATTGTTCAAAAAAATAAATGTTACATCTGACATACAAAAAGGCACTTTAAAAACTGTTTTAAAAAGGCATTTGTTCTCAGTGTCTTATCATTGTAGGCATCTACATTTCCATAAAAACCAGGGGTAGTTTCCCTGTCTGAGAAAAATCCCAGCACGTTCTGGCTGCTTGGCAGTAGGTGGCTGTTGCTGTTCCTGGACAGAGACCCGAGTCCAGGCTGCCCAGGGAGGGGCAGAGAGCAAAGACAATGCGATCCAGGGGCAACAAGACCCGAGACCTTCGCAAGGGGCCAAGCCCGCTCCCTTGGGCTGGTGATGGCTCCTACCGGGCTCTTCCCAGGGACAGGGCTGGGAGGAGCCAATTACCTGCATTATACCCCAGAGAAACCGAGGCAAGGGGGTCTTTGGTTACCAGCACCTCAGGCATCTTTCCTGTTGCACGCGCGCTGCATAACATCTCCTACCCAGCCCTTCCAGGTTTCTGCAGGCAAAGGACACAAACCACTCCATGGATGCAGTGTCCATATGCATCTGGCCTTCCCACAAGTCCAGGTGCCTGTCCCTCCCCCAGCAGCAGGAAACACCTTGGGACAAGGCGAGGGCTGCACACCCAGCTGCACCTTGGGAATCAAGGCGTAAGCAGAAGTGTAATTCATCTGAGTTGGAGATCACCCTGTCCATTCAGGGTCATGCCCAGGCACACACATCTGCACACAGATGCATGTCACTCCCTGCGCTGGCTGGAGGGGACACTGCACAGGAGCAGTCACTGCCCCAGTGGCTAGGGGCTGGCACTGTCGAGTTGGTGTCCTCAGAGTCTCTCCCTGGGCCCCACCTTGAGTGCTGGCTGAGGACCTGGATGTGAGCTTCCCCCAAGAACATGTGCTGCTTCAGGCTCCTGCCGCCTTCCCCGGAATTAAAGTCCTCAGGCTCCAAAGCAGTGCGGTGCCAGTAAGATCCCCCAACTGCCCTGGTTCAGGTGCCCATTCAGGCTCTAGCAATGTCCCCAGCAGAGCCACTGTGCTGCCTCAAGTATTACCTATGCAGGCTGTGGCCTCCAGGTGCAGAGCAGCTGCCGGGAAGTTGAAGAGAGAGCAGGCGACGAGGCCACTGCAGGGTCAGGGTCAGTGGATCCTCGTGGCCGTTCAGCCTGAAAGCTGCATTCTCGGAAGCAGCCCCATGAGGTCCTCCAGGGAGCTCCCTGCCTTGCTCCATCCCACCATCCCCAGAAAGACAGGAAGGAAGCAGGAAGGAAGCGAGAAAAGAGAGCCCCCCTGAAGGGACACTGAAGCATAGGAAGTATCGGTCCAGGCCGGAGGAAGCTGGCATTATGCTGCTAATGTGGGGCCCTAGAGGAAAAACAATGTTTCCTACAGCGCAGCAAAAAGCGGGGAAAACCAACAAGGTGAGACTGTTTGACTTGCAGTTGGCGGAAGCATTTGCCCCCAGACCCAAAATCAGAGTCTAGCTCGAGACAGCCTAGAAAGCCCCTCGATTCGTTCCCCACCACAGCTGGGGATAACTTGTCGCCCCTGGGGTGCTCATAGGCCAGGTCCCTCAAGAGGGGCCCCTGTGCCATTTGCTGTGGTGTGCAGATGGGATGCTCCCACCCGGGGTTCCAGATCCCCTGGCCCAGGCTGGAGACAGAGGCGGCCGGGTTGGATGAGGAGGCTGCATTCTGTCCCCGCCGTGGCCTGGAGCCTTCCCTCGGCAGCCAGGCCAGGTAGAAAGCTGGACAAGGGCTGTTGTTATTCACAATGCTATTTTTTTTTTGGTACCGGGGATTGAACTCATGACCTTGTGCTTGCTAGCCAGGCGGCAGAACCACTGAGCTAAATCCCAGCCCAAGGGCTGTTGTTATTTTTCAAACTCTGCACCAGCTCACTTTAGTGGGTTGCAAACAGCATTTTTTTTTTTTTGTACCAGAGATCGAACTCAGGTCCTTGTGCTTGCGCAGCAGGCAGTGAAACCACTGAACTAAATCCCCGGCCCGCAAACAGCATTTTTTAATGAAAAATAGAAAATCAAGATGTGAGGAGGAACGCCCTTTGTGAAACTTGAAGACGCAGATTTAGACCCAGGTATGCCTGACTGGCAGTGTGAAGCGTGGTTCTCGTTGCAGGTCATGGTCCACAAGGCTGGCACAGCACCTGTGAGGTGGTCTTGGTTCCAGCCCCTCTCCTCCCGACCCGGGGCGGAGGACCAGGGGTCCTCCACTTAAGAACAGGACACCCAAGGCTCAGGCCCGGCAGCGACTCAGTATTACGCAATGCCTGTCCAGCCTTTTCCACAGCGACCCCGCCGTTGCTGCCACAGAGATGTGTCCCTAGAGGACAGATAGGCGAGGGGTGGGGCCCAGGACCCTGGCGGGCTGACCACAGGACAGGTACCCCACGGCCAGTCAGGTGGCAGTGCGTGGGCGCCCCCGGGTGGCCAGTGGCGGAACTTCCCAGACACCGCCCTGTGTCTCCTCCCCGCCTGGGCCTGGGTTCAGCTCTGCCAGGGAAGCTTTCTCGGTATAGAGACGTCCTGGGGACCAGGGTAAGCAGGATGTGAACAAGGCTGCCTTTCACAAGGAGCCCGGGCTAGGCCCCCACACACGTGCATGGCCTGGAAGAAAGTGTAAACAATCCAAAGTAGCTGCTCCTCACCAAATAAAAACCGCAATTCACTAGGACTTTGAGCAGCGGGACACAGGCGGGGGACAGTCACACAGACCTGGCTCAACCATTCCAAGCCCTGGGTCTTGGGAGTTGTGCTTTTTGTTATTGGCTTCCTTAAAAACAATTTCAGAGCCTCTTCTGGGAGGTTCAGAAAAATAGATGACGCCGGCCCACAGCTTCCAGGGAGGGGGGACCCCATCCGGGGTGACAGAGGGGCTGCTACCTCCTTCCCCAGGGTCTCAGACAGGGATGAGGGAGGGGGCCAGAGGGACCCACAGATGGAAGTCACCAGCTCAAGGCCCAGGCTGCCCAGGAGGCAGTCAGAGGAGGGCTGGCTGCGCTGTCCTGTTGGCCACCTGAGCCCTCAGAAAGGCCCAAGAGCTGCAGCCACCTAGCAGGGGCCTGGCTCTCAAGTGGATCAGAGATACCGAAGGCCTGGTGTCACCTGATGTCGCATCTTCCCCATCAGAGGATGATTGGTAGAGCTTTCTGATAAAACCAGTGCTTTCACCGGGTAGCTCCAAGATGTAATCACCCTCTAGAATTTGGGGTCCCAGGATGCCATTTCTGTGCACCCTGTGTTTCCCAGAGCAAGACCTTCAGCAGAAGCAGCAGGTGGAGAAGGTGGGGAGCCAGGCCCCTGCCCCAGACCTCGAGGCTCTTGACAGAGAAAAGGAGCCCCTGACGCCAGTCAGAAGTCTCAGGGTGCCTTTTTTGACATCTCAGTTACCTCTCTGCAGAAGGACTGGCTGGGGGACAGCAAGGGACAGGGAAGGGAGGGACAGGAAACTCAGAGGACCCGGGGCAGAGCAGGTGGAGGTGCTGGAGAGAGGAGCAGAGGGCGGGCGGTGTGTGCCGAGCCTGACCCGGGGCGGCTGGGGAGGCGGGCTGAGCAGCTCACGAGCACTGCACCCACGGGGGTCTCCAGGCCCTTCCCGTTACCAACTCAGGCCCCTCTTCTGCACGGAGACAGTTCCAGGCCAGCCTCTCCCAGGCCAATTCCCCATCAACCCAGGCCCCCACGTTCCTACTTCTGAACGCGGGGCCTTCTCCTCGTCCTTCTTTCTTTTTTCAATTTTTATTTTTTGGCAGTGCCGGGGATAGAACCCAGGGCCCCACACGTGCCAGGCAAGTGCTCTTCCGCTGAGCTGCACCCCCCAGCCTGTTCCTGGTATTTTGCTGGTGGATCCTGCAGGGAGCGTCTTAGCTTCTCTCCTGACCCGAGTCAGATCTCCCAAGAGCCAGGCTCCATGTCCGTTTCTGTGTCCTCCCACCGACACCCAGCAGGAGCGACCACCCACGGGCCTGGGGCCTCACCTCAGCGTCCAGAGAGCAGGGACCCTGGGAGCGGGCACCAGGAGGCAGGTGGGGCACTAGGAGGGAGGGGGGTGGCAGGTTCGAGAGACCCAGGAGTGAGCAAGCAAGGACGCCCTGTCACCCCAGGAAGGCTTCGTAGTCCATGTACCAAACCAGCTGGCCGGAGCTGGGAAGCACGCCTGAGATGGGCCACTTCCTGGGCTCCTGGCCCACACGGCTCACCAGCATGGTGATGTCACGCTTTGTCCGGCCCATGACCAGGACGGCCACCTTCTTGGCCCTGTTGATGAGCGGCAGGCTGAGGCTCATGCGCTGGTGCGGCCTGAAGGGGCTCTGCGTCAGCACCACCAGCTGCTCGCCGTCCAGGCCCGTGGGCGACTGCGGGAAGAGGGAGGCCGTGTGCCCATCGGTGCCCATGCCCAGCAGCACCAGGTCGAAGCTGCTGTTGGCCACCAGGGCCGAGATCTCCCCGGCATAGGTCTGGGCACCCTGGTCCTCTTCCGCGCACAGCCGCTGGTGCAGGTGCACCGGCATGGGGTGGATATTGTAGTAGGGCAAGCGGATGTGCTGCAGCAGGTGAGCCTGCAGGCCCTGGAAGTTGGAGTCAGGGTCCGACAGCGGGACGCAGCGCTCGTCCACCAGCCAGAGGTGTGTGTGGGCCCAGGGGAAGCTGTAGTGGCCCATGGCCAGCTGCTGGAACAGGGCGATGGGGCTGGAGCCACCCGACAGCGCCAGGTGGAACTTGCCGAAGTGCTGCACGGCCTGCAGGGCAGAGGCCTCAATGTCGCTGGCCAGCCTGGAGATCAGCTCCTCAGGCCAGGCCGAGATCAGCGGGCTCTCTCGGTACCTGGCCCTGAGGACCTGGAAGTCACTGGGCTTGGGGGCCGACCCCGGCCCTGGGACCAGCTGCTCGGGCTGCTGCTGGGAGAAGGACAGGTGGCCCCCATTTAACTCCAGGTCCAACAGACAGCCGGTGTCTGCTCCCCCCGGGTAGAGGCGCGGGACCTCATGGGCCAGGCTGTCCAGCAACGGGGTCCAGAAATCCCAGGAAGCCAGCAAGTTCTCTGTGGTGATGAAGGATTCTTTCCGGCCGTGGAAGATGTGGGACAGGAGGATGGAGTAGGCGTCTCGCTCCCTCAAGGGGCTGTAGGCATAGAAATCAGACAGGGGGCGACCCAACACTCGGAGCCCGGGCCTCTCCTGCACTTCCGCCCAGCTGTGTGCAGGCAGGGAGGGCCTGAACAGGTTCCGGCTGACCAGGATGGCTGGGTGGCTCAGCTCGCCATGTCCGATGTGGAAGATGATCTGCCGGGGCAGACACGGGCTCTGCTCTGGGGCCCAGTGCCTCTCGTGCTGGATGCAGAACGCCTGGTTTTTGAACAGGACCCGCACATAGCCCACTCTCTCGTCCAGGGCCTTGCCAGACATCAGGGTGAAGGGCACACCCTCCCAGCGCAGGCTGTCCACATGCACGAGGACACCTGGGACAGGGAGAGAGCGGAGCATGACGTCCCAGCCTGCCATACACCCCAGGGCCCTGTCGGGGCTCCTGTTAGCCTCCCCCCACCCCCGGGCCCTGCACCTCTTTGGTATCTCCCTTTCCCAACTGTGGCTGGGACATCAGATCCCCGAGGGCCCCTGAAACCCCTGCTCCAACTGGGCTGGCAGGCTGCAACCTGGAAACTCAAGGAGTCCCATCCCCTGCAGGGAAACAGGTGGGGGATCCTCCTGCTTTGCAACACTCAGGATGCCTGAAGCAAGGTCAGGTGTCAGGTGGGGAGGGGCCGGGTGCAGGGAAGAGACTGCAAGAGGCATGCGTAGGGTGCACGTGAGTGCGCGTGCGTGATGGTGTCAGGAGCCAGACCCATGTCCACGTTCCAAGCCTGGCTTAGTGTCAGCCTCACGAGCCTCTTGACTCCTCGCCCGCAGGATGTGACGCCGGCCCCTGCCCTGTGGATCTGGGCGTGAGGACGGCAGTAGCCTGTACGAGTGCCTGATACATCTTACGGGCTCCGTGCGCAGCTACTGCTCCTGCGAGTGGTCACCACCCTCTCCCAGAGCTCCGGAACCATCCAGAAGGCGGCTCTGAGGGCATCTGCCCACAGCGTCTCGAGCTGTAGCCGGGCAGTTTCCACCTACTTGGGAGGCCAGACACAAACCCCGCCAGGGCCAGCCCGGCTCTGTCCTCATAGGCAAAAGCCTCCAGGGAGCATCCACAGGGCTGGCCCGGACAGAGGCAGGCGTGAGAGCACCAGCTGGACGCCAGTTGCCCAGAGAGGGCCAGCAGGTGCCTCCCAAGCTGTAGATAACCACAGGGGCGGAGGAAGGTGACAGTGCCCTGACCACCCTAGTGCCAGTCCCACCTCGACCCCCTCCACCTGGAAGCACAGGGGCCAGGTTGGATGGCTGCATCTACCGGCAGCCCGCACCCCAAAGGCCCCACCCTGGGGCGCACCTGCGAAGGTGGGAGTCAGGCTGTGGAAGCCCTCGGGCTTCTGCAGCTCCCTGCGTGCCTGCGCGCTATAGGCCTGGTACTGGCCCACCACGGCGCTGCCCTTGTTCAGGCCCCTCAGGCCACGGAAGGCTTCGAGCTTGTGCTGCAGCACGGCCGCCGAGCTGCTGACATTGAGCGGCAGCTCCATGGCCACCAGCATGAGGATCTCGGTCAGGTGGTTCTGCAGGACATCTCGGATGACGCCGTACTCCTCGTAGAAGCTGATGCGACCTGGGTGGGAGGGGGCGTCATCGAGAGGGTTCCCGAGGTGCCACAAGACCCCGCCCACACACTGGTCCTGGCATCTGCAGTCCTAAGACCCCAGACCCAGACGGGATGACAAAGCAAACCACGGGAGAAGTGGGGGGAGTCGTGGGGCCACTGCCCTTCGCGAAAATGCCCCCAAGAGAAAGCGACAGTCCTTGGGCCTCTTGGGGATCAGCATGGGAAGGGTCTCGTCTCAGATAGAACTGGCAGGCAGTGGCCAGCCTCTCACCCTCCTCCCTGGCCCCGGCCTGCAGGGGTCAGCAAAGGCATCACAGGGACAGCTGGGCACAAAATCCCACCGCTGCCTGGTGTGAGATCTCGGGCGAGTGACTTGGCTTCTGTGTCCTGCCAGTAAGTGGGGCTGATGAAGGCCAGCCCAGGACCCACGCGCACTTGTGCCCGGAGTGGGGAAACAGGAAGGAGGAAAAAGGAGATGAAATTTCAGCAGCTCTTGACAAGGTGATGGGAGGTCAGAGGAAGCAACACTGGAGGGCACAGAGCACAGCCAGCATTGCCCACTGCCCCTGGTACAACGCTGCCCCTGCCACACAGCACCCTGCTCAACCAGCAGGTGCACACGGCAGCCACCTGCTTGTCCCTGCTCTGCCAGGAGGAAGGAGTCCGGGCATGGGGCCGGGAGGGCAGGGCCACCCCGCCACACGGTCCATGATTCCAATGCAGACAGCACCCTCGGAACTCAGGGCTCAAACATGCCACCTCCCTCAGCGTGCCACAGCTGCCCCGGCTTGGAGACACCCAGCCCGGGCACCATGTCACCCACCGAGAAAGCGGACATCAAGGCAGGAAGAGTCACCATCCACCACAATCACGGGATGCTGTGCCAGTGTCAGCTAGGACACACTGCCAGCCTTCTCAGCAGCTGCTGTCCACACCCCCTCAAGGTCCCAGCTCCCAGGAGCTCTGGCCCTCCTGCAGGCCCTGTCTTCACCAGGCCCATCTGACCTTAATTCAGCGCCCCATAGGGGCAGCCATGGCATCGTCACCGCATTCCTAGTGTCTAAGCCAGAGCTGCATTCCTGCAGTGGACAGCAGAGAGAACAGACCCACATAGGCCCTGACACATCACGCCACGAGAAAGAGGCATGACCACTGGTCAAGTAAAACTGAATCTAGGGCCGGGGATTTAGCTCAGTGGTTCTGCCGCCTGCCTTGGAAGCAAGGACCTGAGTTCAATCCCCGGTACCCAAAAAAACCAAAAAAACCCAAATCTTCAGGGAGCCAGAATAAACAGATGTGGCCAAAATAAACAGAACTCTAGTAAGTGAAGTATCACTGGCAATCAGAAATTCAGCCGGTGGATTTTACAGACTCAGAAGAGATGCATCCGTGAGCAAAAGACAGATCTGAAGTCAGTGGCTGGGGCGGGGTGTAGCTCAGCGGCTCAATAGCAGTGAACACCTAGCATGTGTGAGGCCCTGGATTTGGTCCGCAGCACCCGGGGGGAAAAAAGATCAAGAGGGACAGAAAAATCTGTACCTGGACACACACAGCACAAGACTCCCCATCAAAATTAAACAGTGGCTCGTTTAAGGAATCAGACACAGAAAGAAAGAGGAATTCAGGCCTCGAAAAGGAAAGGAAACGGGAGGAAATGCAGGAAGAGATGCACAGGAGGAAAATGTTCTGGGGGAGCAGGGCGGGGTGGGGTGGCTGGAGATGCAGCCCTGTGGCTGGGAATTGCCTGGTGTGCAGGAGGGCCCTGCACAGAGGCCCTGGGCTCCCTCACGACACTGCAAAATAAATGAATAAGCAAGTAAGAAGTGCACTGGGGTTGGTCACGGCACAGTTTTATACACCTCAGGGCCAGAGCACCCCTCGGGGGGACATCCTGGGTCCTCGGCACCTGCCCTGACCCTCCAGCCAGCCGCACAGTGACAGAACCAGGCTGGGCCAGCGGAACAACCTGCCCTGAATTCAGCCCTGTGGTCCGTTCCCGGCAGAGGCACTGGCACTGTGGGCGAGAAATGAGGCCCCACACAGCCTACTTGCTGGACAGCACAGCTGCTTTGCTCTTCACCAGAGTGTGAAGGGTGGCTCTGGCTGGGGCCGCCAAGCCCTGAGATATGGGGGACAATCAGCCCCACAGTACCAGCGGGGCTCCCCGTCCCCCTGGGGTCCTGAGAAGACATGGTGGGAAGACGATGATATCAACATACAAGGGAAGAAAACAGAATAAAGGTGTGTCATGCACGTGTGCCAACTCCCTACAAGGGATGCAGTCTTTGTGTGACAAAAACAGGTACTAATAGGGCCGGGGATTTAGCTCAGTGGTTCCACTGCCTGCCCTGCAAGCACAAGGACCTGAGTTCAATCTCTGATACCAAAAAAAAAAAAAAAAAAACCTGAAAATACCAACAAATAAAGAATTTCAGCCCATGGATTCCTCAAAACAATAACATAAAAGCAGATTCCACTATTGCCCCCACTTGGCAATATAAAGAAACGAAGGTTCAGAGTGGGTGGTGACATACCCACAGTCACACTGCTGGTAAACAGTAAAGACGGGATTTGAACCCAGACAGGTGAGTCCAGAGCCTGCAGTTCTTACCGCCAAAACACCTCCTGATACTAAGCTCAGCATGAGGCTGGGCAGCACGACTCGGAGCACAAGCTGTGCTGGGTCCTGGAAGGAGGGTGCGGGTAAAGGTCAGAGGTCAGAGGCTCCAGTGGCACAGCAGGTAAAGGGTGAGGATTTGTCCCCGGAGCTGAGGTTAAACTTGCCTCAGCTGCAGCCCCGAGTGCCTCACAGGCCCAGGGACCAAATCTTTCCTTGGTCAGCAGGAGTGAACAGTGGTTTCTTCAGTGTAGTCTTTAATTTTCTTCCTTTTTTTGTCTTTTTCCTTGTGGTGCTGGGGCTGGAACCCAGGGCCTTGCTCATGCTAGGCAGCGCCCTACATGGAGCTCTGGCCCCAGTCTCTGTTTAATTTTTAAATGTATGCAGATAACTCAGATTTTTTTTTTTGGTACTGGGGATCGAACTCGGGTCCTTACACTTGCACAGCAGGTGATGAAACCACTGAGCTAAAGCCCCGGCCCTGATTTATTTTTTTGTGTGTTCTTTTGTTTTGTTTTGTTTTTGGTACTGGGGATCGAACTCGGGTCCTTGGGCTTGTGCTTGCGCAGCAGGCAATGAAACCACTGAGCTAAATACCCGGCCCAATTTATTTTTTTAAAAAAACTGTGTCTTAGAGAAATGTGTGTGTGTGACTCTGCCCCAAGCCTTGTCCGGGGCGAGCAGCAGAAGCCTCCGAGGGTGGCTTGGGGATAACATGGTAGCCTGGCTGGCAGAAGCACAGCAACTGAGAACAGATGCAACGAGCCTAGAGGGGAGCTATGAGAAGCTCTTGACTTCCAGCAGTTAAATGAAGTTTATTCCCAGAGAAGGAAGTGCACACCTGTAATCCCAGTACTTGGGAGGCTGAGGCAGGAGGATCACTGTGAGTTCAGGGCTAGGCTGAAATAACAGTGAAACCCTATCTCAAAGAAACAAAACAAAACAAACAAAAAACTTCCATTTGGTATATCAGATGTATCTGAAACATAAATGAAGGCTGTGTTTAGTTCTGGGTCTCATCCCCAAGACATCTCATTACGTATATGCAAGTATCCCAAAACCAGGGGAAGAAAAATGCAAAACACTTTTGTTGGGCCGGGGATTTAGCTCAGTGGTTTTGCCACCTGCTGCACAAGCGCAAGGACCCGAGTTCGATCCCCGGTACCAAAAAAAACACCAAAACTCTTTTGCTTCCAAGCACTTCAGATAAGCAAT
The DNA here is from genome assembly GCF_053883595.1 of Heterocephalus glaber. Taxonomy (NCBI): domain Eukaryota; kingdom Metazoa; phylum Chordata; class Mammalia; order Rodentia; family Bathyergidae; genus Heterocephalus; species Heterocephalus glaber. The sequence continues at coordinate 5,611,525 of NW_028258299.1, read as the reverse complement.
ACTGCACGTGTATATCCCCACCATAAAATATTATTCAAGAATAAGAAGGCATGAAGTACTGATCCACGCTGCAGTGGGGATGTGCTTTGAAAATATCATGCTAAGTGACATCAGCCACAGGCAAAGGCCACACAGTGCATGATCCACGTACGAAATGTCCAGAATAAGCAAACCCAGAGGCATAATGTGGGTGGGTGGCTGTGGCCACTGAGAGGACAAGCCTGCTTCTTTAGAGGATGAAGAACGTGTTCTAAGATGGATTCTGGTGCTGTATGGACAGCTGTGAATATGAGAAACCCCTGGGTGACACTCTTTCCCTGGGTGGATCAAACGACGTGGTGTTTAAGAAGTTCTAAGAGTAGGGAGGTTGGAGCCACCAGAGAGGTGGCCCAGGAGGTCCAAGTTGTCTGCAATCTGCAAGACAATGGGACAGAGATGGGGCCTGGGTAATGAAATCCACTTTGAGACAGTGCTTGCTGCATTCAAAGGAAGTGACAAAGGCCAGAGCAGTGAAGGACCTGGGAAGTGCAAAGGCACAATTTAGTGGATGAATAAGAACCGCTCGCCGCCGCCTGCCTCACAAGCACAAGGTCCTGAGTTCGATCCCCGATACGAAAAAAAAAAAAACGGTTGGGGATGGGCAGGAGCCAGGAGTGCAGCACTGACCATGATCCAGGGTACGTGTGTGGCTGGGGCTGAGGACAGCTCCGCAGTCTCTGGCCGGGTCTCAGGCAAGCGACACCAGCACACGTACAGAAAAGGAATAGACACTGCACCTCTCACGGTGTTGCTGTTAGGGTTAGGGGTTCATACAGACACGGGGCTGGGCAGGGGCCCTGGCACGCATGAGGAAGCCAGTTGGTACTTCACTATTAGAGGGCTGGCAGGAGAGAGGCTACCAGCCAGGCAACCCAGGGCACATTGACCATCTGGAAATAAAGCACGGAGAAAAAGATGCACTGGGGATGCAGCTCCAGGCCCCGAGTTTGCCTAGCATGTGTGAGGCCCTGGGTTCAACTCCAGGACCACCATCAAACAAACGTTAGGAAAGGAGTTGATACTTTTGATGATGCGCTGTTTAACTAAAGGAACTGCAAAGGTCAGCACAGCTGTAAGACAGGGCTTGGAGAAAACACCAAAGGTGGTGTGAACTGGATCCCACCAAGCCCGAAATACGCTCCATGGTGAAAGCAGCTATTTATACCCACTAGAGAGATGGGCGGGCGGGAAGGTGTAGCTCAGTGGCAGCACACTTGCCACACATGAACATGGTCCCGGGTTTGGCCCCCAGGACTGAAAAGAAAAGAAAAAAAGCAAGAAAGAAATGGGCCACCAATCTACCCAAGTCACCCTCTTGGTGTCAAATCCAACTTCAGACATATTCAAATAAGGAAAAAAATGTGTTTTACACAATCAATGGCTCACAGCAGACTTAAGCATAAAGAGGACAGAGCTTTAGAAACAGATGAGTTTTAGATGCAGAGAATGCCACGGAGTCCTTAAAAGCCCTATTATCTGCTTACTATTCATTAATTTAGTGAATCCCTAAGTGGCCCTTTGCTATTTTTAGTCCAAGCCTCCCCACTGGGGAGAAGCCTGCAGCCCGCCTGCCGCCTGCCTGGGTGGGTTTGCTACCCGCTGGGTCGAGCAGAGCTCCTTTGATTCCAGCTGCAGGCAGCGCCTGTGCTCAGCAGACAGCCTCTGGGTTCACGGCTCTGCTCTCACCTTTTCCAGTTCAAGTGCAGGGACGAGGTGGTGGCCAGCAGTCGAGCACAGGGTGCAGCTCATTGCTGTCACCACCAGTCCTGTGGGCTGATTTTTTCCTAAAACTGATCTGCATCGGCCCCTCGTTTCCATAAGGTTGAGGGCTAAAGCCCAGCAGTATTTGTAAAGAACAGAAAAATGTCCAAGCAGTTTGGACAGAGAAAGAGAGCCCCGTGAACTTGGGTCCAGAGCGTGTCTGAGGTCCCAGGGGAAAGCCAGGGGCCCCTCAGTCACCGCTGGGTCCTATGAGATGGCCGAAGAGCTGGAGAGCGTCCTTGACCCTCTGTCCTACCGATACCACTGCAGACATGTGCTTCAAGGGACAAAAACAAAGTTTTAATGCTCATAAATGTTGTAGAATTAGATGCTGGCTGTACAACTTTGTAAACATACTAAAAATCACTGAGTCCCACTTTTTAAAGGGTGAATGTTTATGGTATGTGAATTTTATCTCAATTTTTACAAAAACCGAGGAAACACCATTTAAAATACCAAATACGAGCAACAATCAAAATGCCTAATGACAGAATTTATATCACAGAATAAATGAGAGAATTTATTCTGGGACACTGAAAAAACTGAACAGAAATGAGCGATTAAAAGATGTATTAAGCTGATTGTCAATACATGAAGATTTAAACACATACATGTGTGCATATGTGAGAGAAATACTAGGTAAGGATGGACACATAGAGTATTACAGGCCAATTACAGGTCTTTATATCCTAATCTATCCCAGCTCACAGAACACAGATGTAAGGACACTGCAGGTGCCTCTCCCTGCACATCTGGAAGGAGGACAACATTTCCATTTGTGAAGAAGTTCCCCAGATGTCTGATTTAATCCTCAAAGTCATCCCCCTGGGTGCTAGGGGGTCTCAGCACTGTACCAAGGTCACCACCTTCAATTGGAGTGGGAACCCCGCCCCTCACTGCTTCCCTGCTACGAGATCTGGGTTTTCCCAGTAAAAACAGATACTTTAAAAAAAAGAAAAGAGAAGAAAAACAACTAAAAGCAGCTGCAATCCCTGCCAATATCTTCTGGGATCACTAAAAATAGAGACCCAGGCCAAGGGGAGAGGCTCAGCTGCTAGCTGGCGCCAGCTTACCATGCAGGGGGCTGGCGCTGCCCGAGCTCAGCCCGAAGACAGCGGCAGATGGGCTGGGAAATTGCTGGCCCTGCAGAGCACGTCTCCTGGCACCCGGGCTGGGGGCAGTATGGCTGGTGTGGACTTGGAGGGCCCTGCTGCCTCGGTCCCTGGGTAAGAGGCACGGAGCAGTCAGCCCAGTGCTCAAGGGTGACCCCGATCACGCTCCTCTCCCCTCGGTGGGGACAGGGAGTCTCCCCAGCGGGGACATCCTCAGGAAGCCTCCCACCTGGGAAGGCTTCTGCCCAGAAGGGAAACTGGGGCAGCAGAGAAAGCACCCTGAGCCCAGGGGCCAAATCTCTGTCACGAAAGACCAGGCTCCTCCTCCAGTCTGCAGAGCCTTTTCTGCATGCTGAGGGCCAGCCAGCTCGTGGCCACATACAGGTCACGGTCATGCCTATGGCCCCTGCTACTGCACCAGGAGAACCTGGCCAGGGGCCCAGGGCATCTGGGGCTCTTGGGTGCTGGGACTGCCAGGAGCAGCCCGGGGACAGACTGCTGGGAGCTGGTACTGAGGGATGGCTTCCTCCTCCTCCACCCCACCCAGGGGAGCAGGAGCCCGCCCAGACTCTGCAACCATCTCCTCCTCATCCAGAGGCTGCAGCAAAAGGAAAAAAAAAAAACAAAAATGCAGAGGGGCAGGAGCCAGGGAAGCTGCTGTCACCCGTTTGGATGTGGGTGTACGGGGCTTGGAAAGACTTCCAAATGACCTTGCAGGTCCCAAGTCCCTCTCCCAGGGCTGCAGCCAGGTTGGACGAGGACAGTTCCGCATCCCAGCCTGGCCTGCAGCCCCTCCCGTCCCGCTCAACACGGGAGCAGCTGGGCCAGTCAGGGCTGCACACCTGCAGGGGACAAGTGGGGACCCAGCAATGCCTGGCAGGGCCCGTGGAGAGGGACAGCTGGGGGACTCGAATCCTCCCCAGGAAGCAGCAGCCCAGGCTGAGCCCACCCAGTTGCACCTGCCCCCTAAGCCAGCGCCCTGCAGCCAGAGGGGTCTCCCCAGTCCCACCGGCCTCCTACCCCATCCCCAGGGCACACCCTGGGCCTGTGCAGGTGGCCAGTCCTCTCTCCCCGGCCTGAACTAGAGCCAAAGCAGGACAAGGCGACAGTGCGAGCTGTGTTCGCATCTCCAGAACTGCACGGGGACCTTCTTGGGACAAAACTCGTCCTTCAGGGCCAGGGATTTAGCTCAGTGGCTCCGGCGCCTGCCTTGCTAGCGCAAAGTCCTGAGTTCGATCCCCCGTACCAAAAACAAAAAAAATACAAAACTCGTCCTTCAGGCAGGCACATGGGAAGAAAAGAGCACGCGCACTCGCTCTGTTGCCAAAGTGCCCTGTGTCCCAAGCCCTCTTGCTGAGATGTGAGCCCTGACAGTCGCCCTGTTACCACTTGCTCTGGGCCTGCACATACAACTGAGGGTGGTCTGGCTGTGACATCTGTCGCCCCACTGATGGCCAGGGTTGATCTGGCTGATCTGGCTGGCCAGGTGGGGTCCCCTTCCTCCCTCAGTGCTCCACATGCGCCCCTCCCGAAGCTGTGCACTCGGTGGAAGACAACCGTTTCCTCGGTCAAGGGTATACGAGGACCTTTGGTCCCCTGCTAGAACCTCCAAACAAGCTCTCAGCCAACCGGGGACACCCAAGCCCAGCACAGCTGCAGGCCCAGCCTAAACAGAAACTTGGCTCATCCCTTTTGGGCCCCACCTTTGCTGGCTAAACCCCAGGGATGAACGAGCAAGCGAGTGGAGCCCTGGCTGAGGGTGCAGAGCCCCACTGAGTGGGAAGCATCATTTAGGGGCCCAGGAGCAGTGAGACCCACTTGCTGCCAAGGCCTTGCAGACAGAGCCTGGGGGCTTCTCCCTCAGGGGCAGGAACAGCCAGTCAGGCAAATGCTGGGGTTCAAACCCAAGCTCCTCCCACCACAGGCTCACCTGGGCCAGCAGTTCTGCTCAGGCTCTGCCTGTGTCTCTGTCGAGACCTCTGTCTTTCTCCAAAAGCCAGAGGCACCTTTGCCAGAACAACCAGGCGTCCAGGCTGCCGAGCCCCCAGCTCCAGCCCCACAGAGAACCCAAGTGCCATGCAGTAGCCAGAAGGAAGTGAGTGCCAGGGTGGCAGAGCTCAGAGCTAGCAGTGCCCCCAGACCTCCTGACCTCTTGGCTTTTTCCCACTCACGATGGGCACAGGAAGTTGCTCCCATAAAGGTGGGAGGATAGGAAACTGGTCTTCCAGGCTTGCCAGTGACAGGGCCAATCGAGGCAGTGGAAAGAGGTGCAGATGGGGTGGCAGTGTCACCTCCACCCACGCCCCCTGGGAGGTGTCCTTCAAGGCCGGGCTGGAAGTCCTGCCTCTCGCAGCACGGCCTGCCTGCAACCCCTGTGCTGGAGCTGCCCCCACCCCGTTAACCTTCGGGCGACCAGGGGAGGGCAGAGGCTGGGTCCCCACTTCTCCTGTGCAGCCCCTGACTCTCCATAGTGCTTCTAGCACTAAATACACATCACCAAAACCTTTTCCTTATCATTCCTACCTCATATCACAACGGGGGAAATGAAGAACACAATAAGAAATAGCTACTATTTATTATCATTATCATTATTATTATTGGGTAAGAACCAATGCTTTTAACGCGGTCATAGCTCAAAAACTGTGATACCAGGCTGGGGATTTAGCTCAGTGGTTCCGGCGCCTGCCTCACAAGCACAAGGTCGCAAGTTCGATCCCAGCCAGGTACCAAAAAAACAAAACAAAACAAAACTGTGATACCATTCCAGAGCTCAAGGTGACCTTAGCTGCTGTCACCTACAAAACGTGCTCAGGCCACAGCCAAGGAAGTGACTCGCCCAGGTCACCCTGCTGGAGGCAGACCCAGGGCTAAGAACAGGGGCCCGGACCCCAGGGGGCACTGTTCATTCGCTATTTAACCAGCACCGCTGAGGTGCGTGCCCTCCTGCAACCAAAGCTGGTGGGGAGAGACAGAGGACAGGGAATGACAAGGACAGCACAGCGAAGGGCCGGGCAGGGAGTCTGCTGCACTGTGAGTCAATAAAGGCTTCCATAGTGCTAGGACAGCACACGGGAGGGCTGGGGAGAGGAGGAAACAGAGAATCCCTAGGCAAAGCCTGCCTCGAGCAACTAGAGGTGTGCAAAGCCCTCGCATGGCTCTGGTGGTGTCCATCGCTCTCGCCTAAACCCAGGCCAGAGTCCAGCCCTTGCGGCTGGCCACCCATTTGGGTGTCCACGCCAGGTGCGTGTCACCACACCAAACGCCCCTATGGGTAGCAGTGACAACGTGAGTTCTTCCAGCAGGCACCCTGCAGACTGGCTGGCTGCAGAGCAGGGCACACAGCAGGCCCGGGAGGCCAACCATGCACCAGCAGAGCCTCCCGCTCCAGCCCACAGGGCCCACACTGTGCCTGACACCACAGCATGTGGGCCACTCACGCACCTTCTGCATCCACGGTCTCCTTCATGATGATCTCCACCCGCTCCACATGGTGCCGGTTCCAGAGGCCATCCAGGGCCTTGCGGTTCTGGTCTCGGAAGGGCAGGATCTGAGCCACAGCCTGCCAGGGAGGAAGAGCATCACTCGCAGCTCTGCTGGGACTGGGGGACCCAGGAGTGCTGGCTCCCAGGCTTTAGGCCGCCATCCCTGCTCAGTGGGGCCAAGCACTCTCGGAAGAGCTCCTGCACTCCAGGGTTTCACAGTCCAGTAAAGATGCCACAGGACCAGGCTTGGTGGCGCACACCTGTAATCCTAGCACTTGGGAGGCTAAGACAGGAAGACTGCTGCAAGTTCAAGACCAGCCTGGACTCCAGTGACACCCTGCCTCAAACAAAACAAAACAAAAAAAGATGCCACAAACAGAAGCGACTTGAACAGTTACTAGCCACAAAGAACATTTGAGAATTACCTCTGTCCTCTGACTACCAACTTTTAATAAAAGAAAGGTATTTCAATGCCAAAAATGTAGCAAGAAAAGCTACCCAAGGAATGCACTTGGTATTTCCTCTCCTTTTGAAGTTAACAAGTGAAAACCTCACCAGGACTGGCCATGGCCAGAGACTACTCTTTGGGACTGTTACTATGGCAACTGCCCGGGCTGGATGGAAAGCCAAGCCTGCCGCACGTAATACCTGGGGCCGACTCATGGCCAGCTCAGTAGTCTGTGGACCCAAGAGCATAGCTGCCATGAGCCCTCTGCTCAGGCTGCTGGGCTGAGTGCCCTGGCCATGGACCTGTCAGCCCCAGGAGATGCCCCAGGCTCCTGCCTTGGGGCTTGGCTGAGCTTCGTGGGCTTAGGGTGCCCAGTGCACCCAATCAGTTTCAAGATCTTGTTACCAGCCATCTGGCTTAAAACAGAATTTAGGAAGAAAGGGATTCTGAAAAAGGCAGATGGGTACAAGATAAGGAAGCTAATTCTGAATCCCAAGGCTCCTCAATGGGAAGCCATGGCCCTGGGCCACCTCCGTAGAGAAGGCAAGGCAACGCTGAGAATTACAGCCCAGATTCTGGCCAGGAAGAATGGGGACAGGGATACACAGAGAACAGGAGGCTGGACACACAGACAAGAACTGGGGGGCCCCTGGCTTTCTGCTCCCTCCCTCTTCGTGTCCATCTGTGGAAAGATTGTGGGGTTCAGCATCCACAAGGCCTGGGGCCCTCCTGATTCTACAATAAGTGGTGGGCCCTGCTGACGAGGTCCCCTGGCACCTGCAGGCTCCCAGCTGCAGCTCACCTGCTTGCCCAGGTAATGGTCCACCCGGTACATCTCCTCCTCCTGGAAAAAGCTCCCAAGTTCAGTGGCCAGCTGCTGGGCAGAGAGGTGGTCATGGCCAAAGGGTTTCTCAAAGACAACCCGCAGCCAGGCACCCGGGCCTGGCCGGCAGCTGCTGTTGATGTTGCGGGCAATGTCCACATAGGCAAAGGGTGGCACGGAGAAGTAGAAAATCCTGCCAGCCTCCCGGAGGTCCTCTTGCTTGACCTGTGCCTCAATGTCCTTGCTCAGTGTCCGATAGTCTTCGGCTGTCTTCAGCTGGCGGTACTGGCTCAGGCGCAGGAACTGATCCTTGAGTTCAGCACAGTGACTAGGTGCCATGTCACTGGGGCAGGAGAGGGATTCCAGGGCCTTGGCCATCAGCTTCCAGCCCTGCTCGGGTGCCGTCAGAGCAGCCCCATGGAAGCTAAAACTATGGTCCTTCCCCACCTCGTCCAGGTAGAGCTGGAACAGTCCCTGCCACAAGTACTTCTTAGCCAGGTCCCCGGTCGCTCCCAGCAGGACGATGGAGACGTGTCCCCGGAGCTCCTGGGCCTGCAGGCAGCCCACGAGGGCCACGCACATGGCCACCGTGAGCATCTTCCAAAGGCCTGGGTGCCTGGGTGCACGGGAAAAACAGACAAGGGTTCAGACGCGCTCAGCTGGCTGGCATGGGAAGCAAACAGACGTCTAGGGTATCGAATATTTCCTGCCTGGTGAGAGCCAGACTCAGGTTTCCTGGGAAAACGTTACAGGCCCGTGGTTTCCCCTCCCTCCTGGGCCGCGAGGCATCTGTGCCAGGCAGTCAGCAGTAGGAAGCCTGCCCCGAAAACAGGAATTATGCCTGGAAAAGTCATGGGCCACGCAGTAGAGACAGGTCATTCTGCTGCCAAGAGCCTGGGCAGTGGCAAAGCCACCCGAGACGCTTCCAAGGAGGCTGAGGCTGGAGCATCCACTGTGTGACCTCAGCCAGTGTCATCCACAAGGGTGGACCAGGCAGGTGACCCTAGCCCAGGAGTGGTGGTCTCAGGGGATGGCTGAGTGGCATGAGGATGACCTCTTCTCACCCCTTGCTTGGCTCTGGCCCGTGTCTACTGGACTCCACACACAAAATCACTACTCACAAGGGCTCAGTGTAGGGATTAAGCATGGATCCTGGGTCCGGGGTTGTGGCCCGGGCAAAGGTTCTAGGCTCGAACCTCAGCACTGCAAAAGGGAAAGAACAGACTATGGGACTCACTGCCTGACTGTAAATCCCTATCTGACTCCTTCATATTGGACAGTTATTCAACCTGGCTGCATCTCCATTTCTCTAGCACAAGTTAATGTTTAGAATATGTTTGGGCCAGCGTCTGCCACCTTTGAAGCGCCAAGTAATGGCAGAGGTTCTGATGGAACAGTGACGATGGCAGCAAATGTCTAGGTGTCCTGTGTGCCCGACATGGAACCCCTACTGCGGTGCGTTAGGTCTCCCCACACCCACAAGAGAGCCCTGAAGAATCACACAGAGCAGATTCCATTCCAGTCGCCCCTTTTGCAGATGGAAAAGCTAAGGCTTAGCTGGATGAAGCTCCCACAGTGAGAAAGTGGGGTGCAGGGACTGATGAGCTCCTCGGCTCCCAGGCAGTCCCATGCCTGGAGCCCCTGGGAACAAACCTGCCATGCCACCTGCTTTCAGCCTGATTCCAAGCAGTGCCAGTTCTGAGCAGGTCACAAACGCTCAAGTTTTTGCTTTCTCTGGCCTCTGTGCAGGGTCCATGTGTGGATCTGTTCCCCCTGACCCCCAGGTCTCTCCTTCCCCATGGAGGCTGGGCTTTGGGGAAGGAACAGAAGGAAGACGGGAGAGAAGGCATCGTGCCTGGCACCATGGCCATCGGAAGTAGATGGTGGAAACAGGGCCACATCTGGGGTAGGAGAGTGAAGGAGAAACCAGGGTGACTGACGGCATCATTCTATGCCAGCCTCACCACCTGGCAGAGGGTGGACAGGACCTGCAACAGCCACAGCAGGCTGTCATACAGATAGGGAAACTGAGGTTAGACAGGAAAACTGGACTTATGAAACGCCAGCTTGCTGCCCACCATGCCTGCACAGAGGGCCCGAATTCCCTTCCCCTGCTCCATCTGCCCAAGGTGGCCCTAGTCACGGCCAAGCCAAGACGAAGGCCCGGTAGGTGTCCACACTGGAGTCCACTGGACAGCTGACATCGCCCCGATCGTAGGGCCCTCCCAGGCGCCTCCGTGTTTCCTCTCTCGCTCTCCTCAGCTGCTCTTGCTCCCAAATGCAGACAGACCCCAGGACCATTCTACTTCCTGCTCCCCGGTCCCTGTCCTTGGCCCTCCCGTGTTTTTCTCCACTGGAAATCCCCCTGCCCAGAGGGGAGGAAAAGCTGCAAGGTCAGTTCGGGAGAGCAGAGTGGCAGGGAGAAATCTGAAGCCCAGAGAACAGCCTAGAGAACAGCAAGGTGCCAGCTGGCAGCTTCGTCTCAAACTCCTAATCAGATCCTGGGAGCCAGGGCTCCGGATGCACCTGGCACAAGGGAGGAGCGGGTGGGCAGGTGGGGGAGCCCAAGGCCAGCACCCCACCCCCAAGGAAAGCCTGGATGGATGGCGCCAGGCCCACAGAGCCTCTGCCCTCTAATTAACCCAGTTCCTGCTCCAAAGGCCAAAATCCTCCCCACCCATCCCTGGCCCAGGCAGTCACCTTTATCTTGTATGTCCCCAGCCTTCCTGTAAGCACACACAGAACCAGCTATTTCTCTTTCTTTCTTTCTTTCTTTCTTTCTTTCTTTCTTTCTTTCTTTCTTTCTTTCTTTCGAGACAGGGTCTCCCTTTGTAGTACAGGCTGCCTCTAAACTCACTATGTAGCCCAGGCTGGCCTCAAACTCACGGTGATCCTCCTGCCTCAGCCTCCCCAGTGCTGGGATTACAGGCTGTGCCACTGTGCCTGGCTCAAGTACCAGCTATTTCAACACGGTTGCTTACTCTGGTTGCTCAACAGCTCTGTCCTAAATCAGCATAATCAGCAGTATAGGTAGGGTTTGTGTGTGTGTGTGTGTGTTTTTATTACCAATGTTTTACCCTGAACAATGTTGCTCAAACTTTCAATATGTATTTGAATTTCCTGGGATATTCTAAAATGCAGATTCTGGGGTGGGGGACGTAGCTCAGTGGCACCGGGCCTGCCTGGCAACCACAAGCTCCTGAGTTAAATTCCCAGTGCTCCCCTCAAAAATAAAAAATAAAATGCTGATTCTGAAACAGAAGCTCAGGGAAGGGACCTGGTCCAAGAAGCACACTTTGAGCACCAAGCTTCCAGAGTGCTGAACAGGGCATCGGAACCAACATGAACACATCTGAATGGGGCATGGTGCCGCACAACTGTGATCCCAGCTACTTTGGAGACTGAGGCAAGAGGATTCCAAGTTAGAGGCCAGCCTGGGCAACTTAGGGAGACCCTGTCTCAAAGTAAAAATAGGAATTTTTTTTTTAAAAGGCTGGGGATGCAACTCAGAGACAGAGCACCTGCCTAGCATTCGAGAGGCCCTGGATTCAATCCCCAGGGCTGAGGGGTGGGGGGCAAAGGCACACACCTGGTCCTCCGTCCTCTACTCACATCACCCAGAAAATGCAGCTGTGATTCAGCAGGTGCAGGGCAGGTCCACATATGGCTTATTTCCAAACAGCCTTGGCTGGTTTTCTTGACCCAATCCTCTGAAACAACTGAGTCAAATAATAAGCCCCGTGTTGAGCAAGTAGTCAGCGTGTGCAAAGGAAGAAACTGGGAGGAAATGCACTGTGAAGTGGCAAACCCCGAGCCTGGCTCGCTGCAGTAAGCGGCTTCCTTAGGCAATAGCAGCATGCAATCTTGGGGCCTCAGGCCTTGGGCTCCACACTGCTAAACCCTCAGGAAAACTGGTCAGCTTGAGTCCTGGTTTCTCCATCTGTGAAACAGGACCGATGCCACCAACCAGAAGGAGGGAAGGCTGTGTGGAGGAACGGGATGGTGCATGTGATAAAATCATTACACAGCGTTCACAAATTGAACCAATTACACGTAAGGCAGAGGCGAGGTCCTGGGAAGACAGAGCACCGGCTTTCTTCTGTGATCCACACTGCCTCCCTCACACTGCGAGGCTGGACCCTTTCAGGCCTTACTTCTCCCCGGCTGTCTCACCTGCTCTGACAGGGAGATAAAATAAATCTACCAAAACTGAAGACTTGAAGTTCGCCAAAAAAGCCCAGAAGCAGCCATCTAATAACTGATCCGACGATGAATTTTTTCCTCTCTTTTTTAAATTAAGAAATTGACACGAAAACCTTTAGTGAGAAGTCTGACACAGTGGAGGACAAGGACAGGGTACTGGATTGGGAACTAAAAAGTGTGGTCCTTCCTGTCCAGGCCAGGGACACCACGTAACCTTGAATGAGTCATTAACCCAGTGGGGCCTCAACACCTTCTCCTAGGAAAGGAGTGAGTGCAGCGGGGATATTTTACTGCCACTCATCCTATGTTTTCCAAGGAAAAGGGCCCCCATCTTGCAATCATCGAGGTGCTTCTGCCTTCCTGAGCTGCAGGGGGTTGCTTTGAGGGCTGGGAAAACAGGGTGATACATTATGATCAAGTAGCTGGCTGCCAGTGGCCTTCAAAAGTTAAGACTTGGGAGAGGAGGGCACATTCCCATTTGCATCAGTCCTGCAAGAAACCAGCTAGCGATGTACCTGCCCGAAGTGTGGCAGGGTGTGGGGCAGTGGGGGCTCCCGGGTAGCTGTGAGAGGCTCTGGCTGCTCCCCCGGAGTCGGGATGAACTGTGAGTGCCGGCGGCCAGTCCCCAAACCCAGGGCTGCCCACCTCCAGTCTGGGGCCAAGCTGGGGCAGACTCACTTGTTCGATAAGGGCTTCGATACCATCGCAGAAGGGGGGGCCCCAAGCTGGCTCTGGTCCTTGCTTCTGCCCAAGTAGGAGAGGACACACGCCCAGTGCCAGCCAGGTCTCCCAGCAGAGCAGCTACCCATCAGCACAGGTGGAGCCGTTCCGAGGCTGTGCCAGGCTCACACAGGGCAGGAGGACGGTGCAGGGGAGAAGGGTGGGGTGCCACTGGTGTCCCCTGTGTTTCCCTCCCAGCCCCCACAGCGCCTCTGCAATGCCGCCTCTGGTGTAGGGGGCAGGAGGAGGGACGCGTTCTCCGAATCACAGCAGCCTGTTAGTATGTTCTTTAAAAAAGGACATGGGAAGAGCCCTCATTCCCTCATTTAACTGAGGGTTAAACCCAGGTCTCGTGCATGCTAAGACAGCTCTCCCGACCAGTGAGCTATGCCCTGTGGCCCACACCTCTTTAGGGACCAACTGTGGCTCACCAGAACCAAGGATGTGCCAGAACCACTGTGTACCAACGTACAAGATTTGATTGATAGATTGTCAGGAATTTTTGAAGCCAGTTGTTAAATAGCCATTCTTAAAAATGAAATTATACAAATGTATAATTAAATAATTTATGTTAAAACAAAAGTAGCTGGGCGTGGTGGTGCACAGCTGTAATCCCAGCACTCTGGAGGCTGAGGCAGGAGGATCGCCACAGGTTCACGGCCAACCTGAGCTACATAGTGAGTCCACGGCCAGGCTGAACTGCATAGCGAGATCCTGTCTCAACTCCCTTCCCGCAAAAATTACCAAAAACAAGTAATGAACAAAACTCAGGACCTCCTCATCATGTAACAACTCTTCCCTGTCATCTTCGCCCTGACATTACCCACAGCTACTGCAGCTGGAAGGTAAAGACGGTCTACCGGGTGCGCCTGAGTTTGGCTGGTGTGGGACTATTTCCCCACTCCCGGCCCCCGCCCCGCAGAGCCCACTGATAAACATTCACCAGGGCACAGCTGCGTGGGTGTGCCAGGCTGGACTTTCCCCCTGAGCTCTGGCCTGGGACTATCGACCATGTTAGTTGGACGCCCACCAGATTTAACTGCGTCAAAACTGAGCTGATTCACTCCCCGCCCTGGCTCACACAAAGTTCCCCCGATTCTCAGCAAACAGCAGCTCCACCCTTCCGGGTGTTTAGGCCCCTAACCCTGGGGCAAACCTGATGGCTTCTGTCTTCAAACTGCACCTAGAAAGCAGCTGCTTTTCCAACTTCCGCCCCGCCCCAACTGCCCTGCATCTATAGTTCAGCCTCAGCACCACAGTCAGGGGGATCCCTCCTACCATGGGTCGGACTCTATCACTCCTCTGTTCAGAGGTCCGAAGGGTCCATGTGTCCTGGCCTCCCACCAGTCACTTCTCTGACCCACCTCCTACTATGCTGCCTCTCTGTAGGACCCAGCTGCCCATGCTCCTGCCTCAGGGCCTTTGCACCTGTTGTACCCTCTGCCTGGCCTACCTCCCCCCACTGACGTCCACACGGTCCATGCCTCACGGGCTTCAGCTCTTGGTTGAAATAGCACCTGCTCTGTGAGGCTCTCAGGCCACTCTGCTGCACTGTGACTCTGCCCCTACATCTCACACTCTCCATGCCCTTCCCCTGTTACTGATCTCTGAGACACATATACGCTGGTGATTCCATTTATCTTGCTAACTGTGTGCCCTCTTGCCCCCCAAGAAAGGAAGTTCAATGAGGACGGGAGCTCTTGTCTGTTTTGCCCACTGCAATATCTCCAGGGCCTGGCACAGAGAAGGCTTTCTATAAACATTTGCTGGAGAAAAATAAAGAAATAAATTTCATTTGCACAAATAAATAAATTGAATCCCACTGTCACCTTGTATATGAGGGCCCCCATGGGAATGAAGGCACGGGGAAGAGCAGGAAGGGGGATCCAAGCACTGCAGCCCAGCAGCTGCTTACGACTCGCTCTAACACTATTAATACTAAGAGCTATTTATAGAGGGTTCCACCAGACGCCCAACACGAGGCCGACACTTTGACATGAATCACACCGCTCAATTCTCACAACTCTGTGAGGCCGCTACTAAAATCAACCCCACGTTTAGCGCAAGGAGAGGGGAACTGAAGGTACAGAGAGGTAAAATAACCTGCTGCCGGCCAGACAGCTCGGAGGGGACAAGGTTAGAATATAAGCAGTCTGGTTCCTCTGCTAACAAACCACCTGTGAAGTGTGCGGCGGCTCTGCCCCCACAGGTGAAACTGAACACATTGTCTTAGACAACAGTTCTGCTTCTCCTCAAGACAGGAGCTACAGCGGCTGGGCCTGGACCAGCTCTGTCACTTGCGCCAGCCGGCTGGGAGCAGCCCTGCTCCGGGGACGTCAAGATGCCTGGAACACTTGCGGCTGCTAAGGGGTGCCCACCTCCTGTCCACTTGGCCAGCCACTCACACTCCCTGCTTCGGGCTTTAGAGGAAGACTGCGTGCGGAAGCCTGAGTTCACCCCATAAAACCCAGGAGGCTCTGGAGACAGTTTCTAGAGACCAAGTTCAGCAGCCAGGTGGCCTCAGACAAGTTATTTAACCTCTCCGTACCTCTGCCACAGAACAGGAAAACCGCTGGGTTACAGGCACACACGGAGATAATCCTGGTAAGGCACTGAGCAAATGCCTGGCAGACAGGAAGCACTCAGAAATGTTAGCTTCCAGCATGGAAAGCTAGCACCGCGAACCAAGGCACTTCCTGCCAGCTTCTTGGAACAACTAGAAAATCGTGTGAGCATCTCACCTCACCAAAAATGACAAGGGATGGCTCGTGACAGCTTACCTGCATCTTCCCACCATGCCAATAAAATGCAAAAGGGGGACAATGTTGGCGTGACTGAAATGTCCCAACCTCAGTCCTTAGAGGTTTATCATGTGGCCAGGAGAATAAAAAGTACAAAGGGGAAACCTCTCTGGTGGCCCTGCCCCCTGAGCTTCATTGCTCTGGGCCGCTTTCTCCAGCTGTGAAATGGGGACGATTTACCCCTCTTAAGGTCTGGCCAGAACAAACCAGATCAAGATGCACCCAAAAACGCTTTGGCGGGACACGGTGCCGACAGATCTCCTGAGCCACTGTCACCTGACCCCCGACTCAGGACAGAGAAAAGCAACACCAGACACCTGCTCCTGGCCAGGTCCGCGTGCTTGGGATAGGGGCTGGCGCCAGCCGATGACATTTTGCCTTGTTCAGATTCCATAAATAGATGGAGTAGCGACCAGGCCACAGATGATAAAGATTCCCTTCCATTTCCCTTTGAAATGGTCCCAAACCGTCCAGACAGTAACTTAGTAAACTCCAGTCTTTAGATAAAAACAAATTTCGTACAAGTGCAGTTTTGTGTTGAGCAGTCTTGTGTTTCAAAGAAACCCCTACACCACGAGCTGTCTGAAAGCGGAGCTCTGCTGCCGCCAAGAACAGCACTTCTATCTGGTGTTCCCCAAATTTCCCAACAGATTCGCCTCCTGAGCTGGGAATCCCACCGGCCAGCCATCGCTGCAGAATGCAGACTAGAACTTAAAAAGTGCCCGTTCCACACCACTCTCCGGTCCTCTGCTACCTATCCCGGGAAGAAGCAGGGCAGAGATCCCGCCCTTCTGGCGTGTCCAGGACCCTATTTCTGGCTCAGCCCTGCAGACCTCCCGGAAGCCACTCCCTGGACCTGCGTATCGTATCGGAAACGCTGTCTGCAACCGAGGGCCAAAGCCCGGGGGAAGCACAGAGCTCCATCTTTGGACGTCATTGCAGGAAGCCTAGCAAAGGGGCGTGCGGGGACCTCGGGTGACCCCGGAAGGGCCCCGGTCGCCCCCTAGGGACGCCCCCGGCTGGGCTCGGCGGGTGGCGACCCCGTACTAAGCGCAAGGAGGCCGGGCGCGCGGGGTCGCGGCCCAGCGAGCGATCGGGGTGCAGCTTACTTCATCCGCGGAGGCCCGCGCCGCCTCTTCCTCGGGGTGCGCGCGACCAAGTGTGGCCCGCGTCGGGACCCAGCGTGCCCGGCCTTGGGGCCCCGGGCGCGCGCCGTGGCCCGCGGCGAAGGACGCGCGCGCGCGCAGCGGCCGCCAGCCGGGGGCGCGTGGAGGGGCGGGGTTTGGCGGCTCTACCACGCCTTGGTGTGACGTCACCGGGGAGGGCGAGGCCTCGCTATGCTGCTCCCACCTCTGGGTGCTCCGTCCTCGCCGCTGTTCCGGGAACGGCACACGCTCCCAGAGATGCCGAGGCACCTGGCTCTGTCGAGGAGGAGCCCCGTGGCCTGGTTTCTGGGTCCTGCTCAGGGACTGGCACAGGTCATCTGACCTCTCCCGCCCTAATCCTAACCCCCATCCGTGGGATGTGCGGCCCGGTGCATCCCATCGCCAACTCCCAGGCGTGGTATTCAAGGGTCGGGGCGCACTCTTGCCACGGCCCCACCAGACGGCCTCGATCTCACACTCATAGTCCCTGTGTCGGGGAGACTGCCCACCTCTGAACAGCGGGTGCGGTGGGAATACCTCCCCTAGAGGTGACTGGCAGGACAAAGGCTGAGGAATGGAGGCTTGTACCTGTGGGACGTTAACAGACAGGCCTGTAATCTTAGCCCTCTGGGAGGCTGAGGCAGGAGAATCACAAATTCAGGCCCATCCTGGGCCAGACCCTGTCTCAAAAAAAAAAGTTGCCAGGTGTGGTGGCCCGCGCCTATAATCCCAGCAGTCAGGAGGCAGAGGCAGGGGAATCGCTGTGAGTTAGAAACCAGCCTGGGCTACATAGTGAGCTCAAGGCCACCCTGAACTACATCGTGAAATCCTGTCTCAAAAAATAAATAAATATATATATAAATAAATAACAGTTAAGGAGGGTGTACCTTGGAGTGACCGTCTGGGTTCAACCCCTGGTGCGGGCAAGGGGTTCCCTGGGTGGTGACAAGTATATATAAATGGAGGAACAGGGTCAGCAGCCCTCCCAGCAATCAGCACATGGTAATTCCTGTCCCCACCTGTCCCTCTCCATTATGGTGCCATAGGAGTAGGTGACCCCCACCCTGTCCGACCCCATGCCCACTCTTCTGGCCCTGCAGCTCTGTCAGTGCTCTGGATGTCGCCTCTTTCCCGGGTGGCCCCTTTCACAGCATAGCCCAAGTGATGGCCTGGCCTAATGAAGGCAGGACCTCTGCTGCCCTGGCCAGCTAGGCTGCTCGGGGCCACCTCCTGGACACGGGTGCCCCAGCCCCATGCCCAGCCCAAGGTCTGGGACTGCATGGCCACCTGTGCCCGAGACCACTGGGCCACTCAGGAGAGCAGAAATGGGCCACGGTGTGGAATTTCAGGGTGGCTCCTCTCAGGGGGGCAGCCTCAGAGGACAGCAGGAAGAACTTGGCAGTGGCAGCTGGGACTGAGCGGAGCCACCGGGCAGGGGAAGCACACAGGATGCTAGGCAATGCCAGCAGCTCCCCACCCCCCAAACCCCGGGGGCCCTCTGGGGGACTGCAGGGGGCAGCCCAGCCTCTGGAAGGCTTAGGTAGTGCTGAGTGCCATCTGGGGCCGGGTGGGGAAGGAAGGGCCACCCTCTGGGCCACCTCCACAGTTGGAAGGGGACAAGAGGTGCAGGGCAGGGGTCACCTAACTGCAACCGGGTGATGCCAGAACTCGGAGCTCTTCCTGCGTCCTGTAACCCTATGAAACGGCACTGCAAGAGCCAGGGCCAGGAAAGCAGTGGGTGGGGTGGACAGCTCCCCAGAGGCTGAGAGGAGTAGAAGGACACATCCAGATCTCTGCAGCCACCGCAGATGACCTTCTGTGACCTTGAAGGTATTTTTTCAGATATCTGCAGAGCAACTCACTTGTAACCAGCATACCAAGAAAATGCCCACGCACCCACCTCACCCACCTTGACCGTGGCAGTGGGGTGGGGGCTGAGGACAGCATGAGCCCCGTGTCACCCCTGTTCAGCCACTGCTGTCTCCGCTCCCACCCTGCTGGGAGATGCTTCCGTTCTGTCTCCCTCCTCGCCTGTCTACGTCTCGGTCACATCCTGCCTCCATTGCTTTGTTTTCTTTCCACTGTGAGACTATTTGGTCCTGCTAAACCCCAGTCATCAGGCCAGGGATTTAGCTCAGTGGTTTCACCGTGGCCTGCTGCGCCAGTGCAAGCACCCAAGTTTGATTCCCCAGGACCAAAAAATAAATAAATAAATAAAGCCCAGTCATCTAGGCTCGAGAGTACAGAACCCCAAAACCAACACCCAAAACCGCATCCATTCATCCCAGTGCTCCAGGAGGCTAAAGCAGGAGGATTGTAAGTTTGAGCCCAGCCTGGGCAACTTAACAACTTACCCAGAGCCTGTCTCAATTTGTTAAAAAGAGTGTGAATGGCTGGGGCTATAGCTCAGCATGAAGGCCCCGGTTCAATCCCTAGTAGTGGAAAAGTAAATCAATAAACAAACACCCAGTACTGCCCTTCTCCTGTCTGAACCTTTTCTCATTTCTGTGTGAACCGGGGCTCCTGGACACCCCAGGCCACATCACAAGGGACCAGGGGCGCCCAAAAATCCATAAGGGAAGCCAGAAAAGGCTGATGGGAGGAGTTCCTGTGACTCGATAAGGAAGCCCTGGGCTCTCCTATGAAGCTGATTATTTCGGGCTTTTCCTCCTAGCCCCTAACCTTGGGGGAGGCAGAAGTCAGGGCTAACTCAGCACGCTCTGCAGCCCTGGAACGTGAGACTCAGAGCCACGAATGACTCACTGATGTCTGCGGGTTCAAAATAAACCCCGGCAGCTGCTATTTTCGGGCCTGCTCCCTGCCTCGGCTCCTCCACTCCTGCCTCCTCGGCTGTCCCAGGCTGGGGGGATGGAACAGTGTTACAGGTTCTCATCTCCAGACTCCAGAGACCTCAGAACTGTTTTCCTCTTTTAACAACAGCTGCACAAAGTAGCGAGGGATCTCAGTGTTCCACTGAGGCTGTATAACACTTGGGAACTGAAGTTCTCCACAGAGACTGGGTTTGTATTCAGGGGCCTCCGGATTGTTGGGATTTCGCTGATTGGAGCATTGAGACTTTGTGCAGAAAGGAGATGAACTGGGAGTCAAGGTGGTATTGAATTCTATCTTTGTTCCCTTTTGATAGCTATCTGGCCTCTGTGTCTGGCTTACATTTTTATTTTATTTTATTTTGGAGGGTCCTGGGGATTGTGTACTGAGCTACATCCTCAGCCCTTTGTAATTTTTGTTTTGAGGAAAAGTCTTACTAACTTGCCCAGGCTGGGCTTGAATTTTCATCCTCCTGCCTCAGCCTCCCGGAGTGCTGGGATCATAGGTGTGTGTGTGCCACCACGCCTGGCCCAACACTCTCTGTAGCCACCTGCTTGATGACCCACCTACTGTTAAAGCCTGTGTCATCTTCACAGGGAGCGATGTCTTCCTGGGTCTCTTGACTTTGGGTCCCAGGGGCATGGTTGCTCTGATTTGGGCTCGGAATAAACTATTTTCTTTATCTCAGAATTTTTTTCAACATCAACACAATTTACCACAGTGAAACAACAGAAATTTTTTATCTCATGTTGTGGAGGTCAAAAGTCTGACTTGGGTCTCGCTGGGCTGAATAAGGGGTCAGTGGGACTGAGCTTCTGTGGGAAGAAGACTTTCTCCTTCTTCCCTCCCCTCCTCCCCCTCCCTCCCTCTCCCTCCTTTCTCCTACTCCACTCCCCCTCCTCCTCCTCTTCTTCTTAAGCATTAGATCCAGCACCTTCCCGCTGAACCACATCCCCAAGCCTTTTTTACTTTGAAAGAGGCCCTCACTAAGTCACCCAGGCTGGGTTCAAATTTGGGATCCTCCTGCCTCAGCCTCCAAGAATGCTGAGTTTACCAGCATAGGCCACCATGTCCAGCTCCACTTTCTTGCCTACTGGAAACCCCTGAGATGTAACTGGGAACCTCTACAGTAGGCACCAGTCTCCTGCTCAGTGTACGATGCAAGCCTGAGAAAAAAATCTAAAAGACAGAACTAAAGAGAGAAGAAAGCAGGTCGCCAGGGACAACCAATGCTGATGTAACTGACAAAGGCGCCGACCAGTCCAAGCCACTGATTTTTATTTTTATTTTTTTATTTTTTTGGTACGGGGGATCAAACTCGAGTCCTTGTGCCTACACAGCAGGCAGCAAAACCACTGGGCTAAATCCCCAGCCCAGCCACTGATTTTTATTAGTAATCAATTGGGGTAAAGACGAGCTACATGCAAGGGCAGAACTACGTGTGAGGATGCACAATTGTGCTGTTTCTATAGAAATTAATGTCAGCAAGCCTCATAAAGGACAAGACAAATTGTTCTCAAATTAGGAACAGAATAGACAAAATATATGGTTATAATTAGAACATTGTCCTTCTAGTTAGAAGGCTTTAGTTGAGGGAAAGAAATTTGGGTGGGAGTTACTCTGACTTCAGCACGTAGGCTTCAGGCGGACTCATTTCCCAAAACAAGCTGATTGTGGGGTTAGCTCTTCACAGCCTGCTCTGCTTACAGCCTGCTTTGGGCATAATCAGTACTGCAGTCCCTGCACTTGCCTGTGTCTGGATTTCAACCATGTTGCTCAAGGAGGAGCTCAGAACTTGTGATTTTAGGACAGAAAACCCCATCCTCTTGTTGATTTGGGAGCCTTGGAGATTCCATGGCCAAGGCCTTCTCCCATCTCCCGGGTCACCATGGAGGGCCGGGTGCTGCAGTGCCCCCGCCTAGTCCAGAGACAGCTCTCTGACTCGCTGGGGAAGGGTCTGGGCTTTCAGAAACTCTCGTGGGTAGCTTGGGGCAGTCTTGTAATCTGAGAAAAGGTCCTGCAAAGAGTCCACACCCTTGGTCACTTCTGAAAAGTCCCTTTGCCACATAAGGTAATGATCAGAGAGGGCATCCAGGGCTGGACACATCCAGAGACTCATTACTCTGCCTGCCATGAATCATAAGTTTGCAGATTCTCCATCCCTCTGGGCTATGCAGGATCTTTATGCATAATTTTCAGAGCAGCTTTATAGATGCATAATTCACTCCACAGTTCATCTATTTAAATGTACAGCCCCACAGTTTCTAGGACTGTCACAGTGTTTTCACCACACTTGAGTTTTCTGACCCCAAGGAGAAACCCCATCCCCATAACCAGCCACTGCCCTTCTCTTCCAACCTTCACACTCCTGGAAACTGCTCATCTATTTCCAATTTTCCTATGAATTTGCTTGTTCTGTATCTGTGTAATGTGTTCAAGGCTCATCCATGTTAGCATGCATCAGCACTTCATTCCTTTGTACTGCTAAATAATATCTGATTGCACAGGTGTACCATTTTGCTGATCTATTCATCTGTTAATCCACATTTGGGTTGGGTTGGTTTGGTTGCATTGGGTTGGTGTAAATACTCAAGAGTGGGCCAAAGCCAGGTGTGGTAACACATGCCAGTAATCCCAGCACTCAGGAGGCTGAGGCAGGAGGACTGCCTCAAGTTGAAGGCCACCCTGGGCTACATAGTGACTCCAAGGTCAGCCTGAGATATATATTGAGACCCTGTCTCAAAAAAAAATAAGAAAGAGGGGCCAGGCATTTAGCTCAGTGGTTCCACTGCCGACCTTGCAAGCGCAAGGTCCTGAGTTCAAGCCCCAGTACCAAAAAAAAAAAGAGAAGAAGTGGGGTCTAGGTTAACCCTCTGGGAGCCACCACTCTGTTTTCCAAATTGGCTGCACCTCTGTCTTCCCACCAGCAGAGCAAAGGGGTTCCCATTTCCCCCATACTCTCACCAGCACTTGTTATTATCTGACTTTCTGATTATCCCAACCTAGTATGCATGAAAGGGGCCTAATTGCCATTCTGATTTGCATTTCCCTGACAGCTAATGATGATGGGCCTCTTCCCACATGTATATTTGCCATCTGTACATCTTTGTTGGAGAAAGATCTAGTCCAATTCTTTGATCATTTTTCAATTGAATTGTCTTTTTTTTTTGGTACCAGGGATCAAACTCAGGACCTTGTGCTTGCGAGGCAGGCGCAGTGCCACTGAGCTAAATCCCCAGCCCTGTGTGTCATTTTTTATTGAGTTGTTGGAGTTCTTTATGTATACTAAACACAAGTTCCTACCAGCTGTATGAATTTTCTCCGTTCCTCGGGTTGTCTTTTCATGGTCAGTAGGGATGGTGTCCCTCAGGGTGTCAAAGCTTTTAATCCTCATGGTGCCCAGTTCATGTTTGTTCTTTGGCTGCTGGTACACTTGGCTTCATAGCTAAGGAGGCTTTAGCTGATCCGATGCCATAATTTATGCTTGCATTTTCTCCTTAGACATTAACAGTTGGGCTCTTACATTTCAGTTTGTCTTGCTTGTTTGTTTTCATGATGCTGGAGATGAAACCCAGGCCAGCGCTCTGCCTCCCAGTCACCCTCAGCCCCACAGTTAGTGGCTTTTTGACACTTGACTTTTTTTTTTGGTACCGGGGATGGCTTGCGCAGCAGGCGATGAAACCACTGAGCTAAATCCCCAGCCCAGTTAGTGGCTTTTTGTACATGGCGAGAGGCAGGGACTCTAGCTCCCTTGTGTTGCCGGCGTACACCCAGTTGTCCCCATGTGCTGTGGAACTGTCACCTGATGCACTAGGAATGCCATCTGACCAAAGCACCCACCATCCAGAAAGACAGACTCAGGGGGCCAAATAAAAGACCCTGAGAGAACTTTCTGGTGAATGAGGCACTGGCTGGGGACCCAGAGCCACCAGGTTCAGGTGCTCGGGTCCCCTTTCCCCTTGAGACCCCTTGTGACTCCAGGGGAAGGGGCACAGGGGACAAAGGAGTGGGCCCAGGAGCAGCTTTCCCAGTGGCAGCAGGACAGGGGTCTTCAGCGATGCAGCAAGCAGCACCTGTCCTCAAGGTCACCAGCCACTCCTGGCCTTAAGCTTCACAAGGCAGACGCAGGACCAGCTCCCGGCCGGCAGAGGAAGTGCAAAGACAAAAGTGCTGGCAGCCGCCCCAGCCGGCACTGCAGCGAGCGCTGCATCGGGTCCCAGAGCCAAGTGGAGATGCAGCCTGGCGCAGCCACGCAGAGACAAGCCTGGGGCCCAGAAGGACAGGGCACCCGCTGGAGAGATGCGATGGTGGCAGCAGGACCTCACGAGACACGGCAGCTCCCATCGCTCACACTGCACTGGCCTGGGCCGGGGCCAGGGCTTGGGAAGCCTCTGCTGAGATGGCCGTTCCCAGCAGCTATAGGGTCACGGCTGAGGACAACCCCTCACGCATCAGGCCTTGAACCGCTCCTGACCCGGACACACAGGTAAGATCCCCCGTGTGTCTGCCCAACAGCACAGCCATGCTGGGGTCAGGGGCCCCAGCAGACAGGGCCCTGTTCTCAGGAGTGTGTGTTCCCTGGCACCTGGGCGAGCGTGGGGGACGGGGGGCTGATAAACAGTGAGTGAGCGATTACAGTGGGACAAGTGCCACCAGCAGTAAAACCGAGGGTGGGAGAAGAGTGGCTGGCCAGGACCTCTCCAGACAGTGACATCTGATGACACGAGAGGGAGGGGGCTGGCTGTACAAAAGCCATCAGAAGAGGTCTGCAGGCAGGGGCCGCACGTGCAAAGGCCCTGCGGCAGGAGGGAGGGAAGGAACCCAGTGTGGTTGGACAGAGACCAAGCACAGGGGCTGGGCAGTGGGGAGCGGACATTAGTGTTGAATGGGTATGGAGTTTCTGTTTGAGAAGGTGAAAAAGTTCTGGGGAAGGATAGTGATGACACTAGCCCAACACTGTAACTTCACAGTGCCTCTTAATTATATGCTTAAAAATCATCAAGTGATAAATGGTTGTTGGGATGTTTCACCAAAATTCTTTTTTTTTTTTCTGGTCCTGGGAATTGAACTCAGGACCTTTTGCTTGCCACTGACCTAAATCCCCCCATTTTACCAAAATTCTTAAAGATTGCTTTAAAAAAAATACACATTGAGGGCAGCATCCTGGGAGGGAGAAGCTGAGGTTTGTGCCATGTTATTTAACCTGGGGGCCCTGGCTGTCCTATCCCCCCAGGTTAGGAGCCCAAGCACCACCCAGTCCTGCCGGCGGCTGGCCTGCTTGCTTTCTTTGGTTTGGTTCCTTGAGACAGGGTCTCCCTGTGTAGTTCAGGCTGGCCTTGAACTCACAGTGATCCTCCTGCCTCAGCCTCCCAGTGCCAGGAGTGTGGCAGCGGACTTGGCTTCTGCATCTGTCCAGGGTGGGTCAGGCATGGGGACCCTTTGTAGCTGTGGCTGAGCCCTATCAGAGGATAGACTGAGCCCTATCAGCAGCCATGTCCATGTCCCGAATCCCAGAGTCTCCATTTCCGGGTCCCTCTCAGGGCCTGGCCAGGACCTGTCCCAGTTTATGGCAAAAGCTGACTCTTGTGTGAGCACAGGTCAGGCGCTGTCCCTTCCCGCATAGAGGCCACTGGATGCATTTGGGTCCCGGATCCAACATGAAAGGCGGATGAAACCCCAGGGACGAGTCCAGGCCAGAGGCGCTCCCTACCTGTCCTTAGTTCTGGGACGCTGGGTGATGCTTGCTGCCCGAAGGAGGCTCCTGGGTGCTTGGAGGAATTGAGTCACAAATAGAGGGCTGATGAGCTCGCAGCTTGGAGAACCAGCTGGGAAAACAGGGCCTCGGAGGAGGCAGGAGTGTGAACGGAGGCCAACGCGTGCGTGTGCCAAGTGTGCATTGCACTGGGGCAGGAGCCCAGCAGGACTTTTCAAGCTTTTGCTGCACAAGGGGATTCAGGGTGCAAAACAAACAGCTTTATCTCCCCACTGTCGGGGAGCCTGCTCCACTGCTCTGACGCGGCCCTCGATGGCATGATGGCTTCTCCGTCCAGTCAGGGGTTAAAATGTCCAGCCCCCCAGAAGAGGCAGAACCCCGAAGTTCACCGTCTCCCCAGCTTCTGACGGAGGCAGCTGTGAGCGGGGTCCTGGGCCTCCCACCTCCTGGTGACCTCTTCTCAGCTTGCGGCAGGGAGGGACAGAGACACAGGCAGGGACACGAGGCCACTCTCTGGGGCGGCAGGTTTCTAAAGCTCGTCTCCAGGCCCCTTCAACCTGAGGGCCTCACTGCAGCTGCTCCCCCCACTCTGTCTCTCTGTAGCGCCACCCCAACTCCTGGGGGTGAGGGGTGAAACCCCAGAGCTGTCCCCGCCCTCCTGGTCCCCTTGGGAAGATCGGAGACTCCCCTGGACCACACCAGGTCCTGAAGTCCCCATCTCGGGCAGGGCAGGGGCAGAGGGACGAATCATTCCTCTGGCTGTTGCCCTTCACACCCACCCTGTCCCCATGCTCTGACTTCTCTCCAAGGTGACCCCTCCTGCCCCCCCACCACGGGGGCGACACAGGAGAGAACCTGAGCCCTCATCACTAACCTCCTCCCTCCAGCCCCAAATGTGTTAGATCGGGCCGGGGATTTAGCTCATTGGCTTCGCCACCTGCTGCGCAAGCGCAAGGACCCCAAATTTGATCCCTGTTACCAAAAATCAAAAAAAACCAAACCAAATGTGTCGGATCCCGTTTCTACCTCGCAGTGGATGTTGAGCTGTTGGATGCCAAGCGGCCCTGGCAAGTCTGCCAGGGTTGCCCATGCCTCCCTCTGGGGCTGGGGCTCCTGGGGTCTGAAGTCTGAGTGCCCTCGATGGCGTGGAGCTGTGTCCCATTTTGATGTTCCCTTCCACATAGTTCTGATGACCAAAAGACTGTGTGCAAAACAAGGATTTCTTTCTTTTGTTTTGGTTTTGTTTTTTGGAGACAGGGTTTTACTATGTAGCCCAGGCTGGCCTTAAACTCATGGCAATCCTTCCCTCCCTCCCCCTTGCGCTTCTTCCCTTCCTTCTTCCTTCCTTCCCTCTCTTTGCAGTACTAGAGATTGAACTCAGGTCCTCCACACTGAGCTACATCCCCAGCTCTTTCTATTCTTCTTTTGTGACACTAGGTTGCCCAGGGTGGGCTCCAATATGAGATCCGCCCACCTCGGCCTCCCAGAGTGCTGGGATTATAGGTGTGCACCACGGTGCCCAGCTCCTTTTCCAGGTATTTTAAGAGTTTGGGGGCAAGGGGTGTAGCTCAGTGGCAGAGCACACGCTTCGTGTGTTCCGGGCCCTGAGCTCCAGCCCCAGCACCAAAAACAAAAACAGAAAACAGAATTTTGCTTCACAAAAACTCTAAAAGGTGAGCGGCTGTCCAGAGAACTCTGGGGACTCATGTGAAGCACTGAAGCAGCCCCGGAGGCCCAGGACAATGCTTGGGAATCGCGTAGCTGCTCCAGTGGTTAGTAAAGAGCTGCACAGCTCTCAGGACGCGTCAGCGTCAGTGAGGCAGGTGTCCTTCTCTGGGGTGAGTTTCATCTGCAATGTTAATGACCCCTCGGGGCCTACTTCATTGCCAACCTGATTACCAGGGGCTGGTGCCCTCCTGAGCTCCGTATCCCCTTGCTGAGCCAGCACAGAGAGGCACCCCTCACCTGCCATCTCCCCCGAGTCCTGGCATCATGCATGGCACATGAAGGACCTGGCAAAACCTCATTTAAATCAAAGCCTTAGGGCCAGGGATTTAGCTCAGTGGTTCTGGTGCCTGCCTCGAAAGCACAAGGTCCCGAGTTCAATGCCCATTACCAAAAAAAATCACAGGCTAGCCAGGAGTGGTGGCACACACCTTAATCCCAGCCCTTGGAGACTGAGGGTGAGGCAGGAGGCTCATCCAGCGTTTGAGGCCAGCCTATATATATAGTGAGTTCAAGACCAGCCTGAAGTACATAGCAAGGCCCTGGCTCAAGACACCAAAATAAAAAAATAACACCCTAAGGCTGATGTAGGGAGAGCCACCCAGGCCAAGAACTTATTCTTTAAGGAATTTACTCTTCTCCTTTAAAACATTCCTTTAATTAGATCTGTTATATAAAAAACTCAATTTGCTGCTGTACTTTATTACTCTTCTGTTATAAGACAGTGTCTCCTTGGTGGCTTAGCACTGTCATGAGCACAGTCAATAAAACAGAATAGCAGACACATTTAAATTGCCTGGGGGTTTTGGGTACTAGGGATCGAACTCGGGTCCTTGTGCTTACACAGCAGGCAGCAAAACCACTGAGCTAAATCCCTGGCCCTTGCCTATGTTTTTCAAAAGCAGACCTTGTTCTCCTCCACGACAAAGGCTGGGTTTCCTGTTGTCGAGGCAGAGGCCGTCGTGTGCCACCGAGGCTGCATGTCCACCCCTCCCCCTCATCCTCAGTAACAGACCCTTGGCTGCATCTGGTGTGGCAAGGCCACATAGTGACCCTGCATTTGCACACTTCTCTCAAGGCTGGATATGGCCGTGTGACCAAGCTCCAGCTGGTGACATATAAGCAGAAGTTAGCAGGTGGCTGATGCAAAGGGAACAATGGCTGGCATGGGCCTTCTTCACATTCTTCTTCCTCTTTATGCTTGGTTCTTGCCAGGGATGCTGATGTGATGGCTGGAGAGCTGGTGACTCTTACGGTTCATGAGGTGACTAGGAGAATGAAGTTGCCCGCTGAGGATGACAGGAAAGTAGGAGGAGCCAGGGTCCCTGATGATGCTGAAGAGTCACCATAACAACCAGAGATTTCTGACCTCTGGGATGTTTCTAAGTGAAAGAGCAACAAGCTTGCATTCTGCCTAAAACTTTGTTTCCATCTCTGTCACTCTCCCTGTTGTTACCAGGTGCCAGTCAATTCCACTTTACCGGCTTTGGAAGACAATCTCTAGAATGCATTCTATGCTCACTGGTCTTCTTAAACCAAGCACATAGTAAACCTGCAGTGGTTAGATAAAACACAAGATACCAGTCACATTGGAATTTCAGATTTTTAAAAATATTATGATTTTTTATTTATTTATTTTGAGACAGAGTCTCACTATGCAGTTCAGGCTGGACTTGAACTCACTATGGAGCCCAGGCTGGCTTCAAACCTGTGGTCTTCTTTCCTCAGCCTCCTGAGTGCTGGGGTTACAGACGTGTGGCATCACACCTCGCTACGACTTCCACGATTTTAGCCTTCTTTTGCTCTTTTTAATGTTTCTGTCTCTGTCTTGGTTGTCAGTCTGTAGATTCCCCCATAGACTGCTATAAGCATGCTGGTCTGCCCATCTACCTGTCTGTCCGTCCATCCGACTGTCTGTCTATATTTTGGTGCTGGGGATGGAACCCAGCGCTCTGTGCACCTGCTAGGCCAGCGCTCCGCCCCGAGCCCCCACTCATTTCTGAGGTACCCTGGTAATCTGTGGGTACACGGGCTGCAGCAGGGATCAGCTCCGAGCCCCCTTCAGGTTAGCTGTGTCCTCAAGCGGTCACATGACCTGTGCGAGCTCAGCTCCTCCTGTTTCACACAAGGCCTTGTGGTTGACCTGGGGCTTGAAGGTCAAAGGGTTTGCTAGGCGCTGCGGGCGCTCACTCGGCACTTGGCAAACTGAAGTGATTGTGGCGTGGTGGCCAGGCCAGGTAAAGAGGAACTAGCAGAGCCCTCCAGGAGCCACACATAAGCAGTGGTGATGTGGTCACGGGGAGGGCAGGAGCCAGGCCCCGAAGTCGGAGGGCAGCCGGAGGGTGCAGGGCGCTGTCACGGGCTCAGGTGTGCTCTGTGCCCTCAAGCACACACACAGCAGCCGGAGGCCTGGTCCCCCAGCCTATGGCTGCATCTGGAGACCGGTGTTTCACAGAGGTAATTAGATTAAAGGCGATCACTAGGGTGGGCCTGATCCAATAGGATTCAGGGTGTCCTTGAAGAGGAGATTAGGACAGGGTCACACCGTGGTACCACCGCCACCCACTGTCAGGGAGCAGGGCTGGGACAGGACAGCCCTGCTTCAGCTTGGGGAGGGGTGGATGTCCAGGGTCTCAGCCACTGCTGTGTGGCAGACAAGTGTGGAAACCGAAGGCCATGGGAAGACAGCAGCCATTCATCCTTGAGGTCTACAGTGTCCATAGGATGCTGCTGTCCATCCTGGACACCAGGCACTGTCCCGGGCACACGGGGAGCACCCCCTGGAGTTGTCATCTCCAGAGGAGACAGAAACATGGGACACTAACAGCCCAGCCAAGGGCCCGGACAGCACCAGATGCCAGGCTGTGGGAACCATTAATTTGGGTGGCTTTTTCGAGACAAGTTCCTCCTATGTAGTTCAGGCTGGCCTGGAATTCACTGTGTAGCCCGGGTTGGTCTTGAAATTGCAGCAGTCCTCCTGCCTCAGCCTCCTGAGTATTGAGATTATAGATGTGCCCACTGAGGCACCACACCTGGTGACAGAGGCATTTTAATGACCCCAAAGGAGGGAGCGCTGCTGGAGCTGAGTAGGAGGACAGGCTGTGGCTCAGAGAAGGCTGTGGGCAGGCAGGGGGCACTGGGCAGACCTTTCGGCCTCATGGCTGTGGGGAGGCCTCTGGGTCTTATCCCAAGGTGAGGCACAGAGCAGGAGGGGTATAGAACCACAAAAGGACAGTGAGGGCCATGCAGGGGCATCGCAGGGACCACCACACAGCTGTGACCGGGGGCTGTCATGCAGCTTCCACTCCCGGGCAGAAGTGGATCCTAAGCAGTGGGCGCAGGGCTCAGGCCTGCCTGGAGGGGACCCAAAAGGCTCCCAACAGTGAAAACCATTCCTAGTTTGGCTGCAAGGCCCTGAAAGTGCATTCCTTGGTCCTTTGCAGTTCACAAGTCTTCATTCTTCTGTTAAACACGGCCACCTGGGGAAGAGTATCCCCGGACTCCAGGTGACCCCCCCGGGACCTCAGCAAAATACACTGACAGCTGTGGGGGGCAGACTAAGCTCAGTCTGCTTCAGGGAAGAGGGGACGGACACAGCAAAGTCTTTGCCCGGGGTGGATGGAATTTGTGTCTCGCCTCCACTCTTTGAGTAATATGTGCTCGATAAACACCATAAAATGACCAGATGAGAAAAACCTGCACGGATGGAGCCACCCCGCAGTTGAGGAGGCAGAGGCAGGCAGAATAAACATCTCAGCTGTTTGGGGTGGAGAGGTTCTGACTAATCCCACAGTGCATTTCCCTCGTCAACCCAGTGTCCCCACAAGTGTTACTCAGAGCGGAACCAACTGCACACCGCGAGTTATCACCGTGACTCAGGCCCAGAAGGCTTTTATCGCCTCATGCCCAGCAAGGCCATCTTGCTCCCCTCCTGGGCCACTGGGACTCCGTGTTGGCAGAGGGGAGGCTGGGCCCACTGCAGTCACCGGAGAGGGCTTTACTCATCCGGAAAGAGTTACGCCTGCTGCCCCCAGGCCCGTCCAGATGTTTCGCTCTAAACCTCCAGGGACTCTCCCGAGGCTCAGCTGGGCCTGGCCCACAGCCTTTCCCGGGTTCTGCCTCCCCCGAAAGAGGGGAAGCCCCCGGGGTTGACTCGGGAGCTAGTATTTTAGAGCAGCTTCCAGACAGCACACCATCCGGGATTTAACCTAGTTCTCTCTCGTTGTTACCGGAAAGAAAAGAGAGAGTGGGATTCTTAGGTGCTGTCCCCACATAAGGAACAGCGGGTCTGCCTGCCTTTCAGGTGCTGCGGGGGGGGGGGGGGAGGCGGGGCTGCACACAGTATTTCTTTTATCAAGGTCTAAGTTGACAGGGCCAAAGCTCCGAGGATTTCAGAACTAGGAAGAAATTTCCACACATGTTAGAACTTGCTCTGGGAGAGCAGGAACGGTTGGTTCCCGGGTTTGTCAAAACATAGCATGGGAAATGGGGGGTCAGATGCAAGGACCTGAAAAGGCAACCCTGTCCAAAGGACGACTGTTGTCCCGAAGTTTCAATTTCTTTTTGATTTAAAAATGAACGCTTGCTTCCCGTCCATTTCGGGGCTGCCCTTCTCAGGGTGACCTTGGCGCTGATCTGCACAAATAACCCCTCCCTAGCGCTGGTGGGGCACTGAGTACGTATGCCAAGGGGGTGCCCAGAGTGGGGTCAGCCCAGGGCACGCATCCCCAGGCACCCAAAAAGTCCTGGTAGACACAAATCAGGTGTGGGTCAATCGGAAAATCAATGGCACGAAGATGAGACACAAGAATCAGCAACCCCAGCATGATTAAGCGAAAGCACAGTTAAGAGTATAAATCCTGGGGCCACAGAGCCTTGATCCTGCCTCTCGAGAGCTGCCACCCTGAGCAGTCTGTGCTTCGGCTTCCTCAGCTATGAAATGTGGGGTGGCTTTCCAGGCCAGTGTAAGGATTAAGCAATGCAGAGAGTGCTAGAGAGAAACTAAGAAGCCTACAGCCATGAACTTCTTGTAAGCAAAGGAGCCCGTGTTAGGCCCTGCTAAAGCCCGAGCCAGAATTGGGCAACCCCAGTTCATTCCCGTGGTCCTCATAAGAACATTTCCATTGGAGGATGTAGGGGGTTGAATCATGGCCCCCAAAAAATATGTCCATTTGGCATCTGTGAATGTGACCCTCCTTGGAAAAAGAGTCTTTTGTAGATACAATTAGATGAAGGATCTCGGGGGGAAATTAAGCATCTGAAGATGAGATCATTGTGGATTGGGGTGGCCCTAAATCCAATGTGTCTTTTTTTGGTACAGGGAATCAAACTCAGGACCTTACACTTTCAAGGCAGGCACTGGAACCACCGAGCTAAATCCCCAGCAAAGCTCCAATGTTTCTTTATAAGAATAAAAAAGGTGCGGGGAGAGGACACGGAGGAGGCAGAGACAGAGGTGGGAGAACACCAAGGCTTGCAAACACCCCGGGAGCCTTTCAGCCGCTGGAGATGAGACATTTTCACTGTGTTAACCACTGTATCTGTGATAATTTGTTAGGACACCCAAAGAAACTAATCCAGATGACATCTTGGATCTCAGAATCACAGGGATCTTCACCAATGTGTCCCTGGGCTGCCTTGGGTCTGGTCTTGGCTCTGGCCACGAAGCAGCTGCTTGGTGTCTTTCCTGATTTCAGAGAGTTGGGGTTCCTTGGCTTCTGTCCGGATGTCTTCTGGTGCTAGGGGATGGGGTCAGTGGCACAGCAGAGAGGTGACTGTCAAGGTCACATGAAGAAGTGGCAGAGGCAGCTGACTAACCCAAAGGGTCTAATGACAGATGCCAGATCACACCAAGACCCTAAAGGCCCAAATTCTTTTTATTTTTTAAGATAGGGTCTCACTATACAGCCTAGGCTGGCCTGGAACTCAGGCAGTCCTCCTGCCTCAGCCTCCCAAGTGCCAAGATTACAGGCGTGAGCCACCAGGCCCAGCTGTGAAGACCTGATTCGTAATCCCAGGGCCACCTCTTCCGAGCCAGGTGGTCTCTGGTGAGGTCCTGTTGTTGCTCAGGCTCCATTTTCCTGTCTGTGAAGTGGGCGGATTTGGCTATGTGCTCTCCGGGGTCCCCTCCATGCCAACGCCCCTGGGGTCTGCAGGCTATCCAGACTGCCACCACCCGGGAGGGTGTGACAGGAGAGGGAGAGGGGACAGCGGACGGCACCTGGTCCTCGGCTCTGTCCCCCCACATAGTGCAGAGCTGCTGTGTGGTCAAAGCAGGAGACAGGAAGGTGGGCAGGGTAGCCAGCCCAGCCTGGACCTGCGGCGCCCATGTGACCATGGTGCCCTGCAGCGGACATGGCTATCCAGGCCTCTCGTCCCTCAAGTCCCTCTCCTGGTGTCTTCAGTAATGAAATGCATGTGTAATGGATGCAATTGGTCTTTCTGAACAATTTATTTAGAAAGGCAGCTTTAGCCCCTCTCCTGAGATGGGTGTACACACACACACACACATACACACATGCGCGCACGCCCACTTTCTCCTCTGTCGTCCTTCTGCAGACTCTGAGGTTGTTCTGAACTAGAACCTGGGATTGCCTGCCTTCCTCTCCCCTCTCCCAGCTCCGCACTGCATGTCCCTGTGGATTCCACCAGGATGAGCTGCTTCCGCCACAGCTGCACCTCAAATGCCTTTCTCTGGGGAACTTTCCCGATGCCATTCCTGTCTGCATGTCAGATGATCCCCGCTCACCCAGAGGCAGGGCCAGGAACTTTAGGAGTTGGCAAACCCGACACGGCGGCCCTGCCCCTTCCACGCACGTGCATTTTGAAGTGGGGTTTTCTCCGGGGAACTCAAAAAACAGAGGTTTCCCCATGTTGTAAATTTGCCGGGGCACAGGGAGGCATTTTTCTTTCCCACCCCTGGCCAAGTTCTGTCCTTGTGGAAGAAAGCAATAGTCCACTTGTCTGAAGCCAAACGGGTTTGCCCCTGCCTTTTCCTGTGTACCAAGGTGCAATTCTTCAACTTCTGCACAAATCCCACCTTCTCCCAAATTTAGGATTCTGCAGAATCTCGGTCTCCTTTTGTTTTTGCAACAAAAGGACCTTCAGGTGAGCAAATGTGGGAAGTGGAGCAGAGCTTGGACCCGGCTGGGGGAGGGGTGTGTGGAGGGAGACAGCTCTGTGGTGCTGTCACAGGAGTGGGCACCCTGCAAAGTCGGGGCTTAAATCAAACTGGGGGAGGGGAGGGCCAGCCCGCCGCCGCCTGCAGCGCTGGCTCCTGGCACCCTTTCCGTGCGGGGACCCAGCTGACACTTCTGATTTTGGGTCCTGCCTCTCCAGCACAGCCTGCCTGCGAGTAGCCAGCATCCGGGCAGGCAGGACAGCAGCTGCCGGCTGTAGAGAGAGGTAACTTTCTGGGAGGGGTGTGTTGGTTTCTGGGTGCCGGGTCAGCTAGTTTCCGCATTCCCCAGGCAGAGGCGGGCGGGTCCCCTTTCCTTCGGGTTTAAGAAGGCAGTCTTCACCGGGAAACCCAGTCCTCCCCCTGCACTTTGCAGAAACTCCTGTTCCGTGCACTCCATCCAGCCTGGCTCTTTCCTGCATGGCTTTCAACAACACCGCGGCGAGAAAGCTGAGTCAGTTGCTCGGGGAGGGAGTACCTTTAAAAATCATTTTAAAATGCTGTTTCAACTCTTTTTGGAAAAAAAAAAAGGAGGGAGGTTCTTTCTCGTGTTCGTTTCGTGTTTGCACCTGGTGTTTTAATTAAGCTGCAAAGAATATAAGTTTATGGAGGGAATCATGGTGGGGTTTTATGATTTAAAAAAAAAAAAATCTACTCCATTGCAGTCCCGCTGCAGTCCCCGCAACCTGGTTTCGCTGCAGAGGCGCTCGAGGTGCAGTCTCCCTCCTCTTTACCCTTGCTGAGTCTCAGAGTCTGACCCAGCCACCCCTCCAGCCCAGTCTCCTCGCCCACCCACCCTCTCTGAGGACCCCGGTAAGTTGGCGGTGCCGGGGACACTGAGGTTGGAAGGAGAATTTGGACAGTGCCGCTTTAAGAATGCCATACTGCGAAATCTTTCTCCTTCAAGTGACTGCAGACAGAGCCGCAGCGGTGGCAGCAGCGCTGGGAGGAGACAGGAGGAGGAGGAAGGGGGTGCCCGCTCTCGGGTCAGCTTGCTTGCCGAGTACCTGGGGCTGGGGAGCGCTCAGCTCCCCGCAAATCCCAAGCCCAGCAGGAAGCTCACTTTGGGGACTTTCTCTCTCCCACACGCGGGGGGCACTGACCCCGCAGACTTACTGATGAGTCCAGCGCGGTGCTTGTCATCCTGCCACCACCTCGTGCCGAGTGTCTGGCCTGTGTCTGGCTAACTGGCTCTTTAGCTGCCGGGATCGGGCTGGAGAAGGCTGGTCTGAGGCTCAGCCAGGCTGGAGTCCCGGGGATACGAGTATGGCTTCACTGAGGCTCTCTCTCTCTCTCTTCCTCCCCACCCCCACCCCTGGATTTACTGAGATGAGATTTGGAGGGAAATTCGAAACCAGATGATTTGTGGCCCCAGGGGCCAAGGCTGCAGCATTTTAGAACCAGATGAAACCCCTGCTCGGTAGCAAGGGCTGCACATGGTGCGGGGGTGCGAGGTGGAGGTGCTTGCTTTCAGGGGCACCACACAAGCAGCCTGAGGGGCTCCTCCTGTCCCCAACCAGAGCTCCCCAAAAGCAGCTGCGTCTGTGGGTGCCCGCTCCTGGCGTGGCACCCCAGACTCACCCCATGGCACAGTGCGAGCTCCAGGTCTGCACTGTGGGTCACGCCACGGGCTGCCAAGGCGGACATCTGCCGGGTAGACCCAAGACTGCAGGATTCAGCTCCTGTGACTCCTCCCGAAGGGAAGCAAAAGGACCTTTTGACCAAAATACTCCAGGCCTCTTGATACATCTGCTCCCAAGTGGTGCAGCAGTCTTGTCAGACACAAATGCAAGCCCTGGGAGTGGCTGGGGGTCCTGGCGGGCTGGCAGGTGGGGTGACTTCAGGGTGCCCTGCACACTGGGCTCTGGGGAGACAGCGCCAGGCCTGTGGAACCCACCTGTGCTCTGCAGGGGCTGCCGATACTGATGCTCCTCGGGTGTGAGGGGCTTTTCCCCACACTGCAGGTGTTTGGGAGACACAGATTTGAGGGGGGTCTCAGACTGCACACCACAGCTCCCCCAAAATTAGGAATTCCCTCCCAGCCTTTCTCTGGCTCCATTTTCTAACACATTTCCTGTATATTTAAAACCATCTTTGACTTCTCCCCATTCATCTGCAGCAACTTTAATTTTCCAGATGAACGTGCTTGGGTGCAGTTGGTTTTGAGCTCGGTGCTCCCAAAGGTGTCATGATGGTCCCCCCCGCAGTGGGTCATTTGAGGTCAGCACCGTGTGACACTGAGGTGGGACTTGTGCACCCTCCGGCCTCACACCAGTGCCCCCTGCTCCTCTCTCCCAGCCCTGGAAGCTGCCTCAATGGGCCGCATGGCCCTGGGCTTGCAGTTTCCCCCTCATCCAAGGCTAGAGCTGTCTGGGACCTCACATGGGGAGCTGGAGATGAGAGGGTACGTCAGGCAGACACCCCTCTACGTGTGTCTCCTGCAGCCTGGTGACAGATGAGCATTTTTCCCAGCTGGAAGTAGCTAAGGGAAGGCCTGCTGAGGCCAGCAGCAAAGCAGACACCGCTGCTGGCCCCCAGCGAGCTGCCACGTCCACTGACCTCTGACCACCCTCTGGGAGGTCAAGTGAGACAGAAACACCACAGATGCGCTGTGTGGGAGCAGGTGGCTCCAGCCTGGCAGCCTGACACTGCAGGGACAGCAGCTGCTGTCCACTGCGAGAGGCTCCTGCCCTCGGGCCAGCCCTGGCTGGGCAAGGTGACCATGTCAGGGCAGCAGGGCTAAGAGATGCAGCAGCAAGGTGACATGAGCCCAGCATCCACTCCGCCCTGCAGACCTGGCCACCTTCACCTCTTGGGCAACAGGACAGGAAGTCACTCTGGGAAGTGACCCAGGACATGGGGCCAGCATTTTGCAGGCCTTCTCAGGCAGGAAATACAAGGGGAGACTACGCCGGACACCTCATCCCCTTGCAGCAGACAGCTCAGGGCACAGGTCCGATCTGTTACAGCTGTGAGTTCTGTGCTGGGCTTGGAAATGAATGCTCCATCCTTCCATCCCTCAAGGACTCCAGAGCTGGGTGCATGACAGGGCTGTCATGTTTCTGGGCGCGAGGAGCCGGCGCTGCTTGTGAGCTCGGTGGGGGTTGCATGAAGAGGTGCAGAAGGATGCACCATGTGGCCCAAGGTAGCCCCGGGTCTGGCTCCCAGGCTCGCATCGACACCTCCCAGTGCAGCAGCGCTGACTCAGGGCCCTGGCTGCCCTGGCTACCAGGCACTCCTTGCGCAGGGCCATTGGAGCCTAGGCTGCTGCAGGCCTCCCCCTCCCGCCCGCCCGCCTGCTCGGGCCAAGTCAGCATTGCTGAGGGCGGCGGGGCTGCAGCCGCGGCGCGATGCGGAGACCCTGCACCACTGCTCTGCCTGCGCCCGCGCGTCCCGACGGCCACCTCCCGGCGGCTGCGCAGCCGGCGTTCTGACCCGACCGGCAGCGGCGCTGCTGATTGGTGCAGGGAGTGAGTCCCTGGCTTTATTTAGACCACCTTTTCCTGAGGACAATACTTCTCTGGAGTTGAGGGCTGGGGCAGTGAGCAGCCCTCCCCAGGGGGAAGAAGGACAAACTTGGACCCAGAGCTTGTGCATCCTTGGATGGACCATTTCCACAGGCGCCTCAGACCAAACGCCCACCAAGGGCCGGGGTGCTGTTGGGAAACTCCAGCCGAGACCAGGACGGACCCTTGGGAGTGACAGGAAGGCTTCGGAGCACGCTGTGCCCCTCCCCTGGCTTCCCATCTCCTGTCCCGAACCCCGGACTCCAGCATGGAGGACAAGGCTGCCTTGCTGGCTGGAGGTAAGGAAGAGACTCCTGACTCAGGCAGCCTGGGGCTGAGGGCCAAGGACCTTCTGGGACCCCATTCTTGAATGCTGCCACTTGGCTTTTCTGGGGCACCTTATGGAGACAGAGTCTCCAAAGAGGTGGGGGAAGCTTTTCCCTGGATGTCATGCAGTTAATTCTGGGAAGGTTGAACTTGGATGTAGGGGAAGCAGGGCCAGAAAACGTGGATGGGGTCCAGATGCTGCTGATCCCCAGGACAGTGTGCTGGGCTTAGGTGGCTGGAGCCAAGGACCTGGGGACAGGGAGGACAGCCCGGGGGTCCTGAAGCACCTTCTGCCCTGAATGGACTCAAACCATGCCCGGGGCACGACATTGCTGGCTGGCTCCTCCTGGGGGGGCTCATTCTGGGCCAAAGCCCTGTCTCCAGCAAGACGGAAAGTGACTT
Organism: Heterocephalus glaber; assembly: GCF_053883595.1. Lineage (NCBI taxonomy): Eukaryota > Metazoa > Chordata > Mammalia > Rodentia > Bathyergidae > Heterocephalus > Heterocephalus glaber. The sequence goes on along the minus strand of NW_028258299.1, from coordinate 5,573,312 downwards.
TTGCCGTGCACGCTTGTGAGCCAGTCGGGGACGCGAAACTTCTGCCGGATGAGCTTCCAGGCCGGTGGCTGCTTGCCCCACCCCACCCCAGGGCTTTGGGTCAAGCTCTCCACCTTGAGAGCTGCCCTCTGAACCTGCATTGCACCGGCAGGAGGAGGAGGCTGGAGAGGAGGAAGGGCAGGAGCTGCAGGGCCCAAGGGGAGTGGGGCAGTGACCCTGCTCCAGCTGATGTCACCCGTTGGGGGCCCTGCTTGGGCTTGTGACACCAGGAGCCCTCTCACTTGCCCGGGATGGTACAGCACTGCGGCTGCCAGCTCCCTGCCAAGGACGTGGGGAGAGATGGGCTCATCCTCCAGGCAGGGCCAAGTGGCCGGCTAAGCACTGCGGCTCCCCTGGGGACTGGAGTAGAAGGAAAAGTTGGGGCCAAATAGGCTGCTTCTTCCCTGGCTCACCAGCAAGGTGGCAGTTCCCAGACTCTGGAGAGAGGGGATGTCAGGGGCCGGGCAGGGGCACAGGGAAAGGCTGAGAGTGTGGGCGGGGTTTCAGGGCTCCAGCGCCAGACCCTCGCCCTTCCCACCAAGCATTTTTTTTTTTTGGTACTGGGGATCGAACCTGGGTCCTTGTGCTTGTGAGGCAGGCAGTGGAACCACTAAGCTAAATCCCCCGCCCCGCACCGAGCATTTTTTGTTTCCCTCCGTGCAGAGTCAGCAGTTTCTCTGCTGTCCTCATTCTTAGCAGATCTGCAGAAGGAACAGGTCCTGCCTTTCCTTTATGCACTTCAACTTTAACCCTGATGCCCATGGCAAGGTAGAGCCGCACACACCCAGGTCAGAGGTGGAAGCTGCTTGCAAAGGATCTGCTCCAAGCCAAAGCTGAGCCGGGATAGAGCTGACTTTCCCAAGGCCACAGGAAGCTCACCCAGGGCTGACCTGGAATTCCCCGAGAAAAGTTCCCTCCTGGCCTAGGGGCTTAGGACGAGATCATCAGCGCTGGACCCAGCGGGCGCCCTGACTCTGGTGAAATAGGACGAGGTAAGGAGGCTGGGGGCCAGGAGGAGACTTGGACCTGGAGCCCTAAGAATCATGGGTCAAGCCGACCAGACAGCAGGCAGGGCGGCTCCAGAAACTGAACGCTGCCTTTGATCTGGTTTGCGGCACCTCTGCTTTACAACTCTCACTGGGCAGAGAGCCAAGGGAGAAACCACTGGGCTTCTTTATAGTCCCCACCTTTGCAGTTCTGCACAGCTGGGTCCGCTGGAGGCAGGCGGCTCCCTGGGCGGTGATTAGCGCTGTAATCCAGACTTTCGCCAGCAGAGGGCTCCCGAGGACGCAGGGAGGAAACCCGGACTGCCGCTACTGGACCTGGCTTGGGGTTTTATTTGGTCCCGTGAGTTCAGGCAGGAAAGTTTTTCAAGATTATGCTTCGATTCATAAGAAGAGGGAATTTACTTAGACATTCTGGTGCCATACAGTATCTGTGTCATCTCCGGGTCCTCCCCGCTTTTCGTTTTTGAAAAGAGGTGCGTGCTTCGACTTTCTCGGTTTGTTCTCACTCCTTGGGTTAGTCCCATCCTCCACTCTAGGAAGACACAGCTGTTATCTGAGAGGCTTGCAGTGTTGCAGTGTCCCCCAGGAGGGCTGACCGTCCTGGAGCAGGGCGGCCACAGACGGCCTCCCAACTCACACTGAGCTACATGCCCAGCCCTTTTTTATATATACTTTTTATTCTGAGACAGGGACTTGCTAAGTCACTAAATTACCCAGGCTGGCTTCAAACTTGTGATCCTCCTGCCTCGGCCTCCCAGAGCGCTGGGATTATAGGTGAGTTCCTCTTTCCTCCCCAATATTGTCGCTGATTGAGTACGTCTGGGCGACCTTCAGCTCCCGGGAAGTGGATCCTGTGCCTTTCCAGGAGATGGCCCATTTCCGTCGGTCTTGTGAACTTGCTGCTTTGTAGACCTCTTGGTGTTCTGCTCCGCAGTCGCCCGTCGCCCCCCCCCCCCATCCTCCAGTTCGGGCTGGCGTGGCTGCAGTGCAGCGTGGCATGTGAGCATGAGAGCCACAGGCCAGGGAAGCAGCCAGACCCTGGCTGGGCTCTGTGTGGTGTCCAGTGAGTTTAACAGGCACAGGCCCCGCCAGCAGCTGAGCCAGGGCCATCTCCCGGGAACCAACAGTGAAAGTTAGTTCTCTGACCCTAACGATGTCAAATTATTTTGTCCCCCACAGAATTCTTGGTAGTGCCTGCTTAACTATTCAGTTCAACCGAAGAAGAATTTATTGGAGGCGGGGGTGTAGCTCAGTGGTAGAGCACTTCCCTACCGTGTGCGAGGCCTGGGTTTAATGCCCAGCAGCGCACACACATGCATGCACACACATGCACACATGCACACGCACACACAGACACACACGCGTGTGCACACACCTGGCATCCATCCACAAGAGAATCTGAGCTGTAAAAATGTCTGAAAAGGACAAAGTCTATGTACCTTTTAAAAAATCAACAGCATCAGCCAGGCTCAGAGGCGCACACCTGTCATCCCAGCGCTCTGAGAGGCTGCGACAAGAGGACCTTAAATTCAAGCCCAGCCTGAGCGATTTAGTAGCTTAGTCTCAAAATAAAAACATAAAGGTGCTGGGGATGTAGCTCAGTGTGAAGGCCCTGGGTTCCATCCCCAGGGCCACAAAAATCAATTGATCAATCAGTCCATCAGCAGCACCTCCCTGCTGGACAGTAGGGCCGAAGCCTCGCCTCTCGGGGTCAGAGCTGGCTCAGCACCTGCCTTTCCTCCTTCCTTTCGGGTCCTCGTCCTGGACCAGGACGGAAGCTCGTGCTGTGCTGTGACCCAGGGTTCAGGGTTAGGGGCCTTGCTAGGTGGCCGTCCCGTGCGGGGCTCAGATTCCTGCGCAGGTCACTCGAGTTCTCACTGCAGGGTGTGTGCGGGGCGGGGTGGGCCGGGGTCCGTGCAGCCTCACCCAGCACAGTGATGTCGGAAATGGGCTGTGTGCTAGGGAGAAGGGCATTCCGCTTTTCGTACGGGAGTTTACAGAGCATGAGCGCCGTCTCAGCGTCTCTCCCTTCGGTGAAATCCTGAGGGTGGTGGTGCCCCACGTGCCCCGTGTGCTCTGAAAGACCCTGCACCGGGCTGTCATGGGTGGTCCCGCCAAGGTCCGGGCCCTCTGTGTAATGCATCCTGCTGACCTCACAGCAGCCATTGCGAGGAGCTGGTCTGTCTTGGCTTTTCTTCCAAAGGGAGGGTCGGGCGGGTATGAAAACTGTGAGGCTCCCCGTCGCTCATCCCTGGGTCCCGGGGACCCCAAAGGAGCAAAGCGGTCAGGGCGGCCAAGGAGCTCGCTGAGCCCCTCGTGCCCAGGGAGGGCAGGCGAGGGGACTGTGAGCCACCACCTGGTGTCCCTCAGCCCTCCTTGATGGGCACCGGCCTCGGGACTGGTGTAGTCTTCAGAACTGCTCTGCTCCTGAGGCCCTGGAGATCCAAAGCAGCTGCCTTCTCGGAGCACCCAGCTCCCGCCAGGAAGGCCCACGAGTTGCCCCTTTGCCTCTTTTCCCGCTGGGTCTGGTGGCTTTCAACATAGACCTTTTTTTTTCTTTTTTGGTACCGGGGATCGAACTCGGGACCTTGCGTTTGCAAGGCAGGCACCGGAAGCACTGAGCTAAATCCCCGGCCCTAGACTTTTTTTTTTTGAGACAGGGTATCGCTGTGTGGCCCAGGCTGGCCTCAAGCTCCTGGTGATCCTCCTGCCTCAGCTTCCCGAGTGGTGGGATCACAGTTGTGCACCACCACACCCGGCCATGTAGGCTTTTCTGAGGGCCTTGTGAGCATCGCCCCTGTTAACAGAGAGACGCGAGTGAGGCTAAGCTGCAGCTTACTTCACGCAAGGGGTGCGGACTCAGCTCCCTGACACTGCCCCATCCAGGCGGGGTAGAGGGGAGAGGCGTCCGCTGGGGTCGTGAGCCAAGGTCCCCGGGCACGGACTGTTGACGACTGTGGGGCCCGGTGCTTCCTGGCTGGCTCTTTCTCTTGGCTCTGCTGTCCTGGATGTGATGTCACAGCGGCTGGGCAGTGGGCGTAACCGGGTCTCTGCCCTGTGAGGCTCCTCCGCCCACAGCCTCTCTGCACTCCAGGCTCTGAACCCCAGGGGTGGCTCCTCCCTTCTGTTGGGCACCCAAGTCCCTCCTGGCACAGGGCTCCCTTTCCTTCTTGCCTATTTATTCATTTATTTATTTGGAGACAGGGTCTCACCATGTAGCCCAGGCTGGCCTCAAACTCCCAGAGATCCTCCTGCCTCAGCCTCCCAAGTGCTGGGATGACAGGAAGTCACTCAGCTGTCACAGCCTCTGCTTCCCACTTCCATGTGGCAGCTGTTGGTGGTGAGTGAGGTGGCCGCAAAGGTGGCCCCCACGCCCTGGTCTGTCTGATCCCCTGGGAAGGGCAGGCAGGAGGACACCAGGCCTCAGGCGACAGGAGCAAGTCCTTTGAACACAGCACTGGAGAAGGATGCTACCGAGATGGAGCAGCTCGAATCCCCCTGAAGAACAGAAAGCGGTTTTTCTCCTAAGGAACCCTGGGCTCAGAGGCACCGGAACCTTCGAGTGCAGCCTGAGTCCCTGATGCAGGTGGATGGACATTTGCTGCTGGGAGGAGGAGGCGCAGTGGGGCCAGGGAGAAGGGGGTCAAAGGCGCGAGCTTAGGCAGCAGCAACAGCCAGTCCAGTTCAGCAGGTGCGGGCGGCGACTGTCTCAGAGGCTGAGATTCAGAAGTGGACAGAGACGTTCATGTCCTGGAGGCCAGGGTGGGGGGACACAGACACACACAGGTGTTTGACAGTAAAGCAAGAACAGAGCATGGAGGGGCCTGGATCAGTGGCATTTGAGGAGAGACCAGGAGGGAGGAGGGAGCCAACCCTGGGGGTGTCTGGGAAATGAGTGATCCAGGCCAGGGGAGCCGCAAGTGCAAAGGCCCTGTGGTGGCACCAGCCTGTTACACTCTGAGACAGGCAGGGGCAGTGTAGTAAGACAGGAGGCTGGGGGAGTTGAGGGCCAGTTCTTTGCGCTTTCTGAGGCTTCTGGAGACTGTTGCGCTATAACCAAAGCACAATCCAAGAGGCAGCCACTGGTAGCAGGGCTACCAGGAGGAACTGAGTTGTAAGTTCTATTTCATGAATTAATTCCTAAACTGCCTGTGGGTAGTGGGTGCCTCTTGGACACTGACTGTGAGCCTTGGGGTGAGCTGTGGCCCGGGGTTCTTTCAGGGGGATCCTTGGACGGGGACAACATCCTCCCCATAACCCTTAGGACAGAGCCTGGGTTCTCCATCAGTCTGGATGTCACAAGGAAACTGGCCCTGTCCCAGGTGAGAGCCAGGCGTGGTGGCGCACACCGGTGATCCCAGGACTAGGGAGGCTGAGGCAGGAGGATCGCTGAAAGTTCAAGGCCAGTCTGGGCTGCACAGGGAGACCCTGTCTGAACCTCCTCCCATAAGAAAATAAAAGAAAGTATCCATACCTCAGACAGACTGGGCACCTCTCACTTCTCTGGGCTGAAGGTCAGGGAATTTTCATACATTTCAATAAAACTAGAGGGGTTTCCCCCGTGGCCAGGGCTTCTGTCAGATGGCACTGTGGGTGTCATGCAGTGCACCATGGGGTGGGAAACTGGCCACCTCTCAGGTCCAAATCCCAGGGCTGCTGCTCAGAAGGCTGTACGACTATTTATTTATTTTTATTTATTTATTTATTTATTGTTTTTGAGACAGGGTCTCACTATGTAGTTCAGGCTGGCCTCGAACTCCTAGTGACCTTCCTGCCTCAGCGTCCTGAGTGCTGGGATCACAGGAGTGTGCCACCACGCCTAGTCTGAATGACCTTTTAGACGGGACATGAGACCAGAGCGTCCCTGACTCAGTTTACCATCTGCTCAGTGGGCTTAATCCCAGGAACCCCACAGAGGGAGCGATAGGGAGCTGAATGTGGTACAGTGTGGGACACAGAGCAGTGCACACCCCATAGCCAGTACCCACAAATAGAAGTTAAGCAACACGTTGCATGGATTAAGTAATTGTCATCTTCATATTAATTGGGGGCTCAAGGAATATCTCCTCCGAGTAAGCTGGCCCCCTGTCCTGAGTTAGAAAATGGCTCTGATAGGTGAGCTACAGGGCCACTGTAGTAATGGGAAATTAGCAGGGCTCTGCAGTGCACGGGCCGAAGTGCCCAGTCAGCACACCCACGAGGCACCCTCAAAACCAGTCCTCAGGCCCGGGGATGTAGCTCAGTGGTTCTGGCGCCTGCTGCGCAAGCGCAAGGACCCAAGTTCGGTACAAAAAACAAACAAACCAGCCCTCCCCTTCCTGCAGAATTTCGACTTCTTAGATTTGTTTGCTATTTTTATTCTGGTGGCGATTTCTTCCCCAGCTCCTCAACCTGGGCTTCCTTATTCAGGGGCAAAGCCTTGAAAACCATGGCAGGCGGACACCCAAGACCCCCTCTAACCCAGGAGTTCTCTGAGGCCGGACCTTAGTGGAGAAAGCCCCTCCCCAGCGCCTCTCTCTGCAGGACCCCAGACGCAGTCCTGTCCAGGAGTGGGTGGCTGGGCCCCCTGGACTTCCTGCCCCTTGGGGCTACGCCACCCCTCGGCTCTCACAGGATGCTTGAGTTCCCTGACCCACCACTAGGGGGAGCTCTTCTCAGCGAGGGGAAGCAGTGGGCTTTGGGTGACCCCTTGGGTTCCTGCCATGTATTTCTAGCCAGGAAGGAAGGCCAGGAGTGGTAGCTTTCTTCTCTCTGTTTTTGAGACAGGATCTCATCATGAAGTGCAGGCTGGCCTCAAATTCCTGACCCGCCTGACTCAGCCTCCCAAGTGCTGGAGTGTTTCTACTTCTGGCCTTTGCCACTCTCCCCCTCTCTTCTCTCCCCCTTTTCTCTCTCTGTCTCCCCTCTTCTTCAGTTCTGGGGATTGAGCCCAGGGTCTTCACCCTAAGCTACATCTTCAGCCATTTTTTCATTCTTTATGTCTAGTCCAGGTCTTCTAAGTCACTAAAATGCCCACACTGGGCTTGAACTTGTGATCCTCCCAGTGTTTTGTGGTTCCAGGTGTGCACCATCCTGCTCGGCCTTTTTTCTCTTTTGAGCCAAGATCAACTTACTATAAACTTCAGCATTTAAAGTGTACACTTCAGTAGGCTTCAGGACATTCACAAAGGGATGCGACCATTACCGCTCCCTAATTCAGGGTGTATCCATCCTCCTTCGTAAATTCTCACTGTTGGACGTCACAGCCCCATGGAGCTCAGTACTCCTGGGCTTGCATCTGGAAGTCTCCTGAGCACTTACAAAGTGTTGAAAAGATCATCTCAGAGTGGGAGGCCAAGCAGGTGGCACCACCGACTCTGGGTCTCCATGAGAAAGCTGGAGACACTGAGGCTTCCCAGGGTCCATGGTGGCCACACCCAGGAACACGGTGACACCTGTCCAGGCCCCCTTGCAGCCTGGCGGGGAGGTGTAAGCTGCAGGTGGTGGATCGGGTACCGCCTGGATCTACAGGGAATCACAGGTGGGCTGGGGATCTCAGGCTGTGTTTTGCAAATGGCCCTGTTCACAAAATCCTTCGTAAAGGAGGCAGAAAAGGAGACCTGGATTGATGGGCCTCTGTGGGTAGAAAAGCGGGTAAGAATCAGGTTATTTCAGTTCTCTTGTTGGCAGTCTGGCGTCTAAAGTGTCAACTGTCCAGGGCAGGGCGTCCTGGTGACTCTAAAAGGAAAATAAGAAAAAAAAAAGAGCTCAGGAAGGCCTCATGGCCACGGCGGAGGGGGCTGCTGTCCATTAATCCATCCGTTCATTTTTTCCACAGTGTTTATGAGCTGGATGCTGTCAGTGTAGACAAGGACCCGCGCTCAGGCAAACGTGCTAGGTGGAGGCAAGATGCAGGAGCTTAGGAAATCAGAGCTTGGGGTCTCCCAGGCACGGATCTGGAGCCTGGTCCTGCCTGTGATGGTGGCAGTTTTCCCTCTGCGGTCCTCAGTTTCCTTATCTGTAAATGGGGCACGGCCAGCGCTCCTCTCAGACTCATGAAGGTTGCCGGAGATGCCTGTGAGGACTGTCCAAGGTCACAGGGGAGTCGGGACCAGAACCCGCCGAGGGGGCACGAAAGCAGGCCCTTTGCTTGCCCTGTGCCTCCTCCAGGCCCTCCAGGCCGACCCTCCTGAGTCTCGCCGGCCCTCCAATGTCAGGCCCCCCGGGGGTGCCAGGGATGAGCGGCTTTGCCCCTGCCCCCCTCCGCTGGTGTGGGGAAGGGAGGCCAGGCCTGTGCCAGCACCCGCACGCGGACTCCTGACTGCTCCTCTAGGCCCCTTCGGGACAGACAGCAGTCCAGCCCTTCCGCAGCTGCACCCCTCTTAGCCTGGGGAACCCCATTTGCAGAGGGGGGCACTCATGCCTGGCCTCCCCTTGCTCCCCCAGGCCAAGGTGACCACACGCCTGGGCAGCGTTTGCTTCCCTGTCCGCCCAAGGACTCGCTTTGCCCCAGTGCAGGAGGAATGACACTCCCGCTATCTGCCAACACCGAGGCCAGCTTCGACCGCAGCCTGGCGCTCGTGGAGGGGACCCGGCTCTGCACAGCGCGGTCTCCACACGGGAAGGCAGAGGTGTGTGTGTCTCGGTGCTCCCGCCGCCAAGACGGTTTGCTGCTCCTGCTGCGACTTCCGTCCTGTACGGAGCTCCAAGCAGAAGCACTTCCAAGGGGACTTACCGAGACTCTGTCCACTTAGTGCCGGGCGCAGTGGGCCCAAGAGCAGCTTCGCCAGGGAGGCTCCCTGGGTCGGACTGCATGGACCCTGTAAGGGTTGGGGACCTGATGGCAGGCGGGACGCCCCCTTCCCCACAGCAGTGGGCGGCGTCCTCAGGGATGTCCCGCTGTGACTCCCCCCACCCCGGTGCGTCGGGCAGCGCGCGTGCGCGCGGGACAGCGTGGGAACAGGGAGCAATGCGAGGCGCGCGCCTCCGGGCTGGAGCCCCCCGTTTCCCGGACACTTCGAGGCCAGGATGGAAGCCCGAGCCCCGCACCCCGCTAGCCCAGCGCAGGGTCCGCAGCGCCGCCGGAACTCGGGGCGCGGGCGCAGGGTGCCCGGTCCAGGCCCTGGACGCTCCTTCCCTTTTCTTTCGGCCCGGGCTCCGGGGACCCCGAGCTCTCCAGCGAGGCGCTGTCGGAGAGGCGCCGGGTCCAGCCTCGGGATCCTGCCCCGGAGCAGCCAGCCGGTGGGTTTCGTTTGTTTCTCCCCGGCCCGCTCGAGCCTCGGTCTCTCGAACAGGCTCGCGCTGACGCGGAGGGCGAGGGAGCCCGGGAGCCGGCGGCAGGGGGCGAGGGCGCTGCGCGAACAACGCGCTCCCGCCCTGAAAGCGCCACCCGCGACGGGCGGCGACAGGGAGAAGGCTCGGCCCGCGCCCTGTGCCCGGCGCGGTGGGACCCGGCCGGCGCGGTGGGACCCGGCCGCCCCGCCGTGCGCCCCTGCGCCCCCGCGCGACCGCGCACCACGCTGCGCCGCCCTCGGGGTCCCGCCCCCCTCACCTGGTCTCTGCTGTGCGCTTCCGAGGGAGGGGACGCGGCCGCGCCGTCGGTCGGGGCAAGCCCAGCCCCTCCGGTCGGCTCGCCGGCCTTGGAGACGCGAGCCTGGCGCTGGAGCCTGAGCGCGGCCCCGCCGGGCTTGCCTGGGCTTGTCTTCCGCCCCGGCTGGGCCTCGGCGACGTGAGCGTGCGGATCGAGGGCTCTTGGAGGCCAAGCCGAGTCCTGCAATCGAGCCCGGGCAGGATCAACCGGACGCGGTGCGACCCGCTCTCTGCGCCTGGGGCCCAGGTAAACGCGCGTGTGCTCGGTGCGTGTGCACCAACCTTTGAGTCCTCGTAAGGAGCCTCCTCGTCAGCCCTGTGGCCTCCGTGTCTCAGGGAAAGAGCTTCCGAGAAGCACGAGATGCTCTCTGATTTCATAATCTCTGGAGAAAAAGGATTCTTTTGGACGGTGTCGCGGGGCTGGCTCGTTTTCCCTGGCTCCGTTGTGGATGTGAGGACGCGCAGCCGGAGCCAGCATGGGAAGTAGGGACCCTGCCTTTCCCACGAAGCTCCCCAGCCCCGGAGCTGAGCAAATGCCTCGACCTCCCCGGTTTCCTTCCTCACCTTGCAAGTGGGGGGGACATTGGCCCTGGCCACGCGGGGTCGTGCCGAGAAGTCTCGTGGGTGGGGAAATTGCTTTGGTCACTGAAGTAGCGCTATGTAGGGGTCAGGTCTTTGGGGGTCTTGTTCTAAAGCAGGGACAGAGGGGCTTCCCTCCTCCTGTCCCCAAGGGGAACGTGAGTGCCCCCTGCTGGCCAGCCTGATAGCCGCGGTCAGGAGGGAGACCCCGGAGGGTGGTCCCTGCAGGTTAGGGTGGGCCTGGCCGGCAGCACTCAGGCGCCACTGGTTGGATACTGTCCCCATTTCTACGTCAGGTGGCCCACGGGGCAGGGCTCTGCAGCAAAGCCAGAGCCCGCAGCTTCTGACGCGTGGGCACCGGGCCCCTAGAGCCTGGGGCAGAGTGACACTCCAAGTTGTGTAGGTCCAACTCTGCCTCTGCCTCCGGTTCTGAGACCTCTGGGACAAAGGCCACTGCCCTGAGCCTCTCCCTCCTGCTGGGTTGTAGTGCCCTAGGCTGAGCTGGGAGGAGCTGTACTTTCCGGCACTGCCCTTGAACCTGGGGCCTGCAGGGGCAGCAGCAGGGGTGCCCTGGGGCCATTGGCATCTGCTGCCATGTAGCTAGCAGCCCCTTCCTGACTCCCCAGCCTGCTCTGCTCTCCTATCTAGCTTTCTCTGGGGTCCCCTAGCTCACAGCCCTGGCAGCCATGAGGACTGCACTTAACTCTGCCCAAGCCCCTGATGCTCAAATCAGGCGGCCCCAGGCCCTCCTGAAATAGCATCCTGGCCACAGCCCCCTAAGGCTCTCCTAGGTGAAGGAAATGCTGTCCTCAGCTACGGGACACATGGCCTCTGGTTCACGGAGATCAAATCGTGCCTGAGAAAATAACGAGGTCGGCAAATATTTACTGAGTGCTGGCTGTGTGCGGTGTGCGGTGAGTCATTAGGAGAAACCTGAACAGAGAGGAGGAGGACGGCTTTGTAGGGCGAAGGGTCAGTATGTGCAAAGGCCCTGGGCTGGCTGTGTTTGAAAAGGGACAGGGACGCAGCATGGTGCTCAGTACTGAGTGTCCCACGGAAGCAAGGATGAGGTCAGATCAGAGGCTGCTCTCCAGTGCAGGCTTTGGGAGCTGGCACTGTGCCCGTGACTGACGCCATTTCCATCCATCCCTGAGGCCGCTCCCGGCCCTCCCAGGCCCCCAGCATTCTGGCCAGGACCTCTCTGTAGTTCCGGACCCACCTCCCAGCCCATCTCTGTCACCGGCTGTGTGGATTTGGAAACAGAGCTTACTATGGGTTTTCGCTCCTCATCTGTGGAGTTGGGCTTGCGATAGGACCTACTTCTCGGGGTCGCTGTATGAGTAGTCAGACTGGAGCATCACCTGCGGAACGGCCTGCCAGGCAGCTCTTAGGTGGCATCCGTGACAGAGGCACCTTGCTACCTTTCCCTAAATCAGAAGAGCCAGGCCAAGGATTTAGCTCAGTGGTTCCACCGCGTACCTTGCAAACGAAAGAACCTGAGTTCGATCCCCGGTACCAAAAAAAAATTGGGCTGGGGATTTGGCTCAGTGGTTCCGGGACCTACCTGGCAAGTGCAAGGTCCCGAGTCTGATCCCCAGTACCAAAAAAAACCAGAAGAGCCGTGCAGTCCTCTGTGCTGATAGAATCAGAGAGGTCTGGGTGTTTTTATTTGTTTTTTCTTACATTGCAAAAATTCTTCCCCTTCCTAAAAATTGGTGCTTTCATATTTTCAAAACTAGTACTGCAAATATGTAAAGCAAGTAAAGTGCCTGAGCTGATGCCAAAAAGAAAGGAAGGGTTTGCACAGGGTGGTGTCCACGGCCATACCGCCCTGAATGTGCCAGGAAAGGTGTCCTTTTTTCTTTCTGCCATGCTGGGGGTTGAACCTGAGGTATCACGCATGCAGAGTGCCGCTGAGCTGCACCTCTAGGCTGGGGATCCATTTTGATGGAACTGAGCCACTTCTGAACGCACCTGCTCCCATTCCCCCGCTGTGGGCTGGATACCTTGGACAGGTAGGTGGTGCCGGGCTGGCGTGGGTGGGAGACCCTCCTGCCTCAGTTCACAGAGCCCTTGCCAGGAAAGTGGTGTTTCAACATCCACTACAGGGGACAGTGGCAGAGGAGCCAGAACAGCCACCGGGGAGAAAGGGCTGGCCAGAGTATGAACCCAGGGCCTTTGAAGTGAGCTACATTCCCATTCATTCATCCTTCCATTTATGCATTCAAGACAGGGTCTCGCTATGTAATGCAGCCTGGCCTCGAAGTTTCAGCAATCCTCCTGCCTCAGCCTCCCAAGGGCTGGCATTACAGGCATGCACCACTGTGCCTGGCTTCCTTTGGAACCAGTCCTAAACCACATCCTTCCACCCTGAATTAAAAAGGGAAACACTTCCCGCCTCTCCCCACTCCCCCTGACAGACTCACACTTTCTCTCTAAACGAGGCTCTGACTGCGAGCAAGCGCTAATGATGTTCATCGTGGGAACCGTTTCCCTTTAGGCTTCGTTACTGTGCTGCAGGCTGACACCTCCACTTCTCCCTCAGTATGTGCCGAATTCACTTCGTTAGTTGTGTCTAAGGAAGCAGAGAAATGTGAAAACCATTAGTGGGAGTGAGAAGGTCCCTCAGCCAGGCTGGGCGAGTCTTGTTCTCTTGACCTATTTTCTTGTTTTGGAATAAGGTGCGTCGTGTGGAGCTCTCACCTGTGCCCAGTGCTGTGCCCAGCATTTGGAAAACATCACCCCTCTGCTCCCATCACCCAGCTCTGAGGCCCCCGAAGCTGTGCCCATTTTTACCCAGGAGGGAAACTGAGGCTTGGCTGGGTTGGGTCACTCGGCACCAGTGTTTGGCTGTGTGATGCCACTCAGTCTGTAGCCGTCATTGTCATTGCTGTCAAGCTGGAGGTGCCAGCGTCATGTGGGAGCCACAGTGGGCGTGAAGGTCCTCTGGGACGTTGTCATCATTGTCGTGCAATTGTCATTGCGTTAATCTGTATGTGCTCAGAGCTTGGAGCACACACGTGTGTCATCTCGCCGTGTCTGTGGGTCAGGGGTCCTCAGCCAGGGAAGAGACCTCACCCGCGACCACTCGCATAACTGGTGGCTCCCGGCTGGCAGTGGGCAGCGCTACTGTCCAAAACCCTTTGCCAGGGCTGGGGATTTAGCTCAGTGGTTCCGCTGCCTGCCTTGCAAGCGCAAGGTCCCGAGTTCGATCCCTGGTACCAAAAAATAAAGCCCTTCACCCCCCAGCCCAGGGCTCTCAGCACAGCGGTTGCCTCCTCTGAGGTCAGGAGTCTCACGGGCTTGGACAGGGTGGGGTGAGTCCAGCCCTTCACTGCATCCTGTGCTTGGAAGGCAGTGGCAGGCCCTGCCCTCCACGAGGGAAGGGAAGGTCCCGCACGGGGGAGGCAGTGACCAGAGCTCTGTCCCCACATTGTGACTCCTTGTGTGGCTCTTCGGCCCCACTGGTTATTTGTCAGGGCAGCAACTGCCAGCCTGTGAGAAAGGGCCGAGCACCCTGGAAGGGAGTGACTGACAGTCACCATCTCTGTGGTTAATGGGCCCCAGGGGTTGTACAAAAGTCAACCGGATGCCACCTGCCTCGAAAACCCAAGGTCCCGAGTTCGATCCCCAGTACCAAAAAAAAAAGTCAACCGGAGCTGGGGCCCTTGAGGCAAAGTCAGCAGAGGGCCCAGCGGGGAATGTCAGTCACACATTCATTGATCCCTCTAGTCACTCATTCATTCATCCACCAGTAATTCTTACATTCACGCACTCATTCATCTATCCATCCACTCTTCCGTCCATCCATTCATCCACTCTTTCATCCATTTATTCATTCACCCATCCATTCATTCATTCATCCGCCCATCCATCCACCCACCCATCCACCCATCCATTCATTCATGCATTCCTGGGTTCACAAGCTGTGTCAGTACTGTGCCCGGCACTGACATAGTCACGACCACATCCCCCACATCTGGGGCAGAGCGAGCAGAGGGGAGGGTGGGACGCTGTATCTGGGACATCACAGGAGACTTCCCTCCCCATAGGTGTGGGGATCACTCTGGAGTTCAGCGCAGGGACAGGCAGGCGAAGGGAACGGCGTGTGCATGTTCGGAGGAGAGAGAGCAAGCGCATGGGCAGCCCCTGCGGGCTCCCTCCATGTGCTGTGGGGTCAGGGGGGGATAAAGTGTCAGCCACTGTGCCCCACCTCATCGGGAAGTGGAACAAGGAGTCACCTCTTGTGGGTGGTTTGTCTTCTGGGCACAAAGCACCTCTGGACAGGACCCTCTCAGAGCCAAGCAGATTCCTGGGAAACCCTTGTTTACTTGTCTGTTGTTGTTTGTTTGTTCTTGTTTTTGTTCTGAGACATGGTCTCTAAGTAGCTCAAACTGGGGGGCCAGGGATTTAGCTCAGTGGTTTTGCCCCCTGCTGCGCAAGTGCAAGGACTGGAGTTCGATCCCAGGTACCAAATAAATAAATAAAAATAAGTAGCTCAAACTGGCCTTAAACTTTCACCGATCCGCCTGCCTCAGCCTCCCAAATGCTAGGATTACAGGTGTGCAGCACCACACCAACCTCTTTCTTTTTTTGGACAAGTGGTAATCAGTGAATTAAAACACTTGCCTGAGGCACCTACCATAGTGATCTCAGCCCAAACCACAGGCCCAATGTTGATGGAAGTCACCTGCTTAACAGTCTCAGGACACCTGGCAGGTCAGTCCCGTGGACTCTCATCCGTAAGTGATCCTGGCTACACAGTGTCTTGGTGTCTTTAAAGCCGTGGTGGCTACACAGCTTCCTGAGTCACCTGTTCGTCGGCAAAAACAAACAGCCTCAACTCAGGATCAGGAGCAGACAGAAGCGAAGCCCCCCTCCGGCTCTCCCTCAGAAAGCGCCTTGCTTCTTGGAGCAGATTAAACTCAATTCTGACTTTCCCTGTTGAGACTGATATTACCTTTGAATATGAGCCGAGCCACTGTGCTATGCTGTGTGATCAATAGCCAGAAGACTCCAGCCTCAGACCACAGGGCCTTTGCACATGTTGGCGAGTGTGTTTTGCTGGCGAGAGTGTATTTCTGTTGCTCTGTTGTTCTCCACCTCTCATTTCTCTCCTTGGCCTTGTCAATGAGGCTGACTTCAGCAAACCCCTTCTTTGCTTCCCAGTCACTGCTTCTGAATTCTTATACGGTGAGAGGATCCCAGCCCTGGTTAGATTAGTGCCATGTGTAATGTACAAGCTAATGCCATGGAGTTCAGAGGCTGGGTGCCTGTACCCCAGCAGCAGCAGAAGAGCTGGAACTCATTGAGAAGCACTGTTGCCCTCCTGTCTTGCTTTTGTTTAATGTCAGCTGTGTCATTTGCTTGCGATTGAACCTCAGCTCAGTGTGAAGTTGGGAGAGGGGAGCCGCCTCTCGGGGGTGATCAGGCCTTCAGGGAAGAGAGGGAGCAGGGTTCGGGCTGCCCCTCTCACTCTACCTTCTCATTCCTCCTCCCCGGTGCACCACTGAATGAGTTTGCTCTGACTCTGGCAGTGCAGGCGTTTCCTGTGCCGCTGTAAGTAACCAATGGCTACAGACAGGGTGGCTTAAAATCCCAGACATTCATCGTCTCGAGTTATGGGGACCAGAAGGCCAGAATCCCTCCAGCCCGGGGACAGACCCTGCCTCGTCTCTGAGTTGCTGCCTCCTGCGCTGCGGCCGCCTGGCTCCGACCTCTGTCTCTGCCTGTCTCGATCCTTTTCTGCCTCTTTCCAAGGACATTTGTCACTAGATGTAGGGCCCAGGATGTTCTCATCTCAGGCTCTGCGGGCGCCACCTTCCCGGGCCCCAGGACTTGGATGAACATTTTGTCCCGGTGTCTTTGGCCACTGCGGTGGGTGGCACAGCGATCGGGGTCGGAGCAGAGGCTGAGGACAGATGTCCCGACAGGACTGTGCTCGCTCTTCAGTTCCAGGCAGCAGTTTAAACCTGGGAGACCCCCGGAGCGAGTGCGGCTGACTTACAGATTCCTTGTTCTCCAAGACAACCGAAGCCGGAAGCAGCATTCCGGACACCTGCAGCTGCTTGGTTTTTCTGGTCTGAGGACAGAGCCCAGGCCCTTGTGCATGCTAAGCCAGCACACAGGCACTGAGCTGCAGCCAGCCTGCCCCTGTGTATGCTTTACTTTTCATTTTTCTGAGTCCACGTTTGCAGTGCATAGTGATTGCTTTCATCATGGGGAGTCGGCTCCATGTACATAACACATCTTCATTCTTTTGAAGATACAGTAAAGTTAGCCCCTCAGTCTTCCTTTACATCCTCTTATGGTGGAGCCATAGCTTCATCATTGCTTTCAAACCCATCGAATTTGCTACCTTGACATTACCTCAAGCTCATGGAGATCCTCCTGCCTCAGCCTCCCAAGTGCTGGGATTACTTGGTACTTGACATATTTTTCGAACATTTGTCCCAGTACTCATTATTGGCTTGGTACTCGATGCAAAAGCCAGAACTTGTGGGTGCCTGCTCCCCACCCGACTCCCCACCCTTTCCAACCGAAGCAGTTTATTTGGCACTCATGTCCTCATCACGATCCCCAGAACCGATCAGCAGCGAGGACCGGGCGCCACTGCGTGGGGCTGAAATGTGGTGTGGCTCTGCCCAGTTACATTCTCATTTTACACTCGACGTCCCTGGGGCTGGACACCTTCAGAGCAGCCAGTGTGCAGCTTGTCTCCAGGGTCAGCCCCAGGTCTCTGGGTCTCCAGTGCTCCCGAAGGAGCGGGGAGCCTGGGAAAGTGGGGTGCCACAGGAGACCATGGGGTCATCCAAAGCAGCTGCCCTGAGGGGAGCCAGCGCCCCCTGGTGCCCGCAGGAGGGGCTGAGGCAGCCAGGTTGGTGCCAGGCGTGAGGCCCGGTCACCAAGGGTGTGCATGGGAAAGCCGACGCGGGGTCCAGAGGTTGCAGGGGTGCTGCAGCCAGCGAGGGCAGCAGGGAGGGTGACCTCATGGGGCGGCCGCGGCCGGTGGCTGGGAGAGGCCGGGTTCGCAGGTGCTTTGCCGTGTGTGCTACTCCTCCTCATCACCAGCTCTACGCGCTGTGGTCCTGACCAGCAGCCTCCATTTCCACCCTGGGGCCCCAGCTCTGCCACCGTCAACCCTTCCCCTCTGTCCATTGTCCTTTCCCGGTCTCTTTCGGGGACAGTTTTCTGGAGTCGGGCAACCTGGCTCACTTACTATGCCTTCTCAGCCAGGATGCCAGGGATTTTCCCAAGGCGCTGAGGTGAGACATGTGTCCTCAAGATACCGGGCCTTGTTCTTGGTTGTTTTTTTTTCCTGATTAGAATTTACTCCTTCTAGAATTTTATTTTATTTGTAGTATTTGTTATTTTGAGACAGTGTCACTCTGTGTGTCCCAGGCTGGCCTCCAACTCACAGCAATCCTCCTGCCTCAGCCTCCTAAAGGTGCCAGGATTATAGGCGTGAGCTGCCACACCTAGATCTAGAATTTTAAAATAAAATGCTGGTCAGAAGTCAGGTGATTCACTGGGTGAAGTTGATGGGCGGGGCACATTTCTGTTCCCCACCACTTGGGGACGGTTTCCGGTTTCCAGTGAGCACAGTGGCAGGCCGGGCAAGGCGCCAGGGAGTGTGAGGCGGGGCTCAGGGTGGTGGCCGGGTCTCTCCCGGCTCCTCGAGGTCACTCGGCTCTCCACTTCCCTTGGGCACCGCCAGGCTGCTGAGAGGCGGGCGCGCATCCGGTCCCTCCCGTCCGTCCGTCCTGGTCTGGCCTCTCGGGACGGCAGATGGGTGGTGAGGCTGCAACTCAGGAGGGACAGGACAAGAGCGCAGCTCCTGCCAGCTGAGCTCCTCTCTCTGGCCCTCTCGCTTCCCTTGGACCTTGCTTTCGGGCCCTCAGCCGGGGGCCAGAGGGGCCACGATCAGCCTGACAAGTCCCCACCCTGGGGTCTCTTCCCAGGGGGCCCCCAGACACACAGGGCCCTGAAACCTGGTCCTGCTCGGGGAGGAGCTGTTCCATCCTCTGGGCCCAGGGTCACACTGGTGATGATGGGCAACGCCTCAGGACCCCACTGCAGGAGGTCTCTCAGTCACGGGGCCGTGGACCCCAGGCCGGACTGTTCTGGGCGGGGGGACGTCCCGTGCGCTGTGGCTGCTGTTCTGCACACAGCTGCACCCCACCCAGCCCTGTCCCCAGACAAGGCCGCAGCTCCTGT
Organism: Heterocephalus glaber; assembly: GCF_053883595.1. Lineage (NCBI taxonomy): Eukaryota > Metazoa > Chordata > Mammalia > Rodentia > Bathyergidae > Heterocephalus > Heterocephalus glaber. The sequence continues at coordinate 5,554,902 of NW_028258299.1, read as the reverse complement.
GTCAGGGATCTGGCGTCCCCCATCGTCCCAGGCGCCCCCCATCGTCCCAGGCGCCCAGGCCCTCGGTGGCTTTCTTTGTTCCTTTCCTAAAAGCTGACCTCATCGCTGGCTTGGGTCGGTGACTCACCCAGCCCTGATCACGAGCAGCCGAGCAGCCATCAGACTTGGGGCATCCCGGATGAGGATCATGGGACCTGGACACAAATCCACGAGGTGCTTTCCGGCCCGCCGAAGCAGAAGTCCTCGCTGGCTTCTCAGCGCAGCTAGGTGGCTATCTCCCCACGGACCAGTGCCATCACCACTCAGAGTGCCCCGAGGGCCCCCTCGCTGGTTTGAGCCTGTGCCCCATGACCCTCGGGTGATCTGAGAGCTGGGGCCGTCTGACCTTGACAGCGCCTGGCTGGGGTTTTCCTGTGGCCTCCGACAGGGGCGGCTGTTTATGAGCAGGTGGTCAGGTGCCCAGATGGACCTACTGGTCACCGCCCGGCAGGCCCCGGTTGCTCTTAGGGCAGCTGGCCAGGCCTCAGGCTTTGCATGGGGCCCAGCCTTGCTCTGAAGATGGAATGCAGACCCGGCCAGCCACACCCGGCACACGTGGCCATCTGTCCACCTGTCCCCGGCAGGAAGGAGGTCAGGCTGGATCTCAGTCCCATCCCTGGGAAAGTGGGTCCTGGTGTCCCAGCGGGGCCCAGAGCTCTGCTCCAGGGTGGCGCCCGGAAGCCTCGCTGGGGAGATGGCACTGTGCCCGCAGTTCCCTCAGGCTCCCGCTGTTTCTGTTCTGCATCTCCGGCCAGCTCAGAACTGCACGCTTGAACTCAGGTGGCCCAGCTCTCAGCCCTGGTGGCCACCCCACAGTGCCACCTGGCCTCACCCTGGCGGCTGGGGCCTCGGCCAGGACTGCTGGCTGGGCTGGGGCCGGGGTTTGTCCTCCCTCCCTCTGCGTTCCTTCCCTCTGGGCTTTTTAGGGTTAGAGCCCAGGTGACTCTGGAGGGAGGTCCAGGGCCCGGCTGGCTGGGGACAGGTCAGGACAGGGACGCAGGGGAGGGGCCCGGGTGTGGGCAGCCAGCCCGGCCCTGGCAGCGGTGCCAGGCCGAGGAGGCAGTGAGACGATGCCAGACAGGTGGAGCCAGTCGGTCCCCAGCAGTGCCGGCCTCCCTGGCCGCCAAGCAGGTGGCCTGTCTTCCCTTGATGCCCAACATGCCACTCATCTCTGACGTGAGCAAAAGGCCGCAGGCTGAGCAAGGGGCGGGAAATTTGCTGAGGGAGGAAGTTGCTGTGTTTGTGTGTGGAAGTGTGGCCTGGGTGTTAGAAAAGCATTTTCGATTTTCCGCTTTCTTGGTATGGAAAGGGAAAATGTATATGGAGCCTGGATCCTCTTTGTTTTTATAGCATGAGCTATGTTTTATTTCTTTCTGAGACAGGGTCTCACTATGTGGTCCAGGCCGGCCTTGAACTCACTATGTGTGTAGCCTGGGCTGACCTGGAACTTGCGGAGGTCCTCCTGCCTCAGCCTCCTGAGTGTTAAGATTACAGGTGTGGGACAGAGCACCAACTGGAGCCTGGTTGCTTCGTGGCAGAGTGGTCGGGCGAGTCCAGGAACCAGATGGGTTTGTGAGTAGGGTGGTGAGCGGGTGGGAGTGCTGTCAGGGTACACGGCTGCTCCCTCACAGAGGCGCTGGCTGTGTTCGGGGTGAGGGGGCTGGGCTCCCTCCAAATTCCAGATGTGTCACAACCATACACTGGTTGGCAGCCTCCTTTGGGAGTGTTTGAAGTTAGGAAATCGCTGCTGCTGTTCCACCTGGACCTGTGGACCCAGAGTCCTGGTGTGGCGTGGCCACAGGGAGAGACCATGCCCCTGTCTGGAGCTAAGACAGAGCCGTTTTGGGTTGAGTGCCCCACCCCTTTCCATCATAATTTGTAACGTTCAAATTGCTTAGGTTATGGGAGAGATCAGTAGGATTCCTTTGGCTGCAAGTAAAAGAAAACCTCATTCAAGATGTTTAAAATCAGCTGGGCATGGTGGTGCACACCTGTAATCCCAGCACTCTGAGAGGTTGAGGCAGGAGGATCGAAACCTGGAGCTCAGCCTTGGCAGTTTCGCAACTTAGCAAGACCTTGTTAAAAAAAAAAAAAAAAAAAAAAAAAAAAAATAAGGGCCGGGGATTTAGCTCAGTGGTTTTGCCACCTGCTGCACAAGTGCAAGGACCCAAGTTCAATCCCCGGTATCAAAAAAAGTAAAAAGGACTGGGGATGGGGCTGTAGCTCAGTGTGAAGGTCCTGGCCTCAATTCCCAGTAACCACAAAACAAAATTCAGTCTCCCAGCACTTGGGAGGCTGAGGCAGGAGGATGTAGTTCAAGACCAGCCTGGCCCACGGAGCGAGACCCTGTCTCAAAAAGAAAAAGTCTTACATCTTCTGAGCATTGTGCCGGGGATGGAATCAGAGGCTCCTGAATTCTGGGCAAATGCTCAACCCCCGAGCCACCCTTCCACCCCGCCCCTAAACATTCACTTTATGAGCAGGAAGTTCAGAGTGGAGCAGCTTCCTGATGGACGACAGCCAGGGACTCAGGCCACCAGGTGACCCGGTTCTCTGTCCTCAGCCTGCTCCCACACCTTGCTCTCCTGGGGTCTCCCCGTTGGATGGGAAACCTCTCCCTTGTATCCCAGCGGCCCCAGACCAGCCGGGGTAAGGGAGGGCTTGGCGTGCTGCCTTCCTGAGGCCTCGGGGCTGGTGTCCCCCAGGTTACCTGACCCCATCAGCACCTGGGCGCCAGGAGGGCTTGCGGACCCGGGCAGCCACCAGAAGGCTCTTCACATGGGAAATTTTCATTCTCCAGATTTCCAACTGTGTGTGTGGTATTATGTGCCTATATAGGTCCTTGTGCATGCCAATGCACAATCCTTAATCCCTTATTTAATAATAAAAGAAAATGCTTTTTTTTTTGGTACTAGGGATCAAATTCGGGTCCTTGCGCTTGCGAGGCAGGTGGCAGCACCACTGAGCTGAATCCCTGGCCCAGGAAAATGCTTTCTGAGACAAGGTCTCACTAGATAACCCAGGCTGGCCTTGAATTTACAATCCTCCAGCCTCAGCCTCCCAAGGGCCGGGACTTCTGGGTGCACCCCCCCGCCCCCCTTCTAGTCCAAGTTCTGTTGCAGGGCAGTTGTAGAAGGTCACGATCTCCACTCTCAGCCTTTCTCTGTCCGAGGGACAGCATCCGGGCTGCTGGCATTCGGCATCTGAGCCGTTTCTTTAGTTCGCGTTTGTGCTGCGTCACGGGCCTGCTCATGGGGTAGCTGGCACCCGCACATGACGCGTCATTTCTTTCTTTGTCACCTTCCCCACAGCCCTCCTTCCATCTCAGTCCCCTTCCATTTCCCAAAGCTCTCTCTCCCTGCTTCCTGTCTTATACTTTGGGTTTCTCGTGTAAGAGAAACCCGGGATATTTAAGCGTGCGTGTCTGATCTGTCACACTTAACGTTATGGCCTCAACGTGCATCCTTTTTCCTACAAACGACCCCCATTTATCTTTCTTTATGGCAGAGTAGGACCACATTGTGTGTAAGCAGCATGTTTTCTTCATCATTCAGCTGTTGGCTGCTTCCAAGATTTAGCTGTTAGGATTGCACTGCTATAAACATGGGTGTGCAGGGGCCACTGTGATGTGATGACTCTCTTTTGGGAAGATTCCTAGACTTTTTTTCTTTTTAATTTTTTTTGGTAAACCTCCCCAAAATTGGCAGCTTAACGCCCCACCTAGGAACCAGTGGATCCCCAGGTTCTGAGAGGTGCTAGGTGAGGGGCCTGTCCTTGAGAACACCATGCCCAAGGCAGGCTCATCTCAGCCCCTTCCCAGCCAGGATGGAAGTGGTCTGCAGGTGTGGACGAGGTCCCTGAGCCCACTTCCAGCTACTGGGCCAGGTCTTCTGGTCAGGGGACCACAAGGACAGACAAATTCTCCTAGATCTTGATGTCACTGTGGACCTGGAGGTGGGTGGTCACCCGAGGCCGTTCTCAGCACTGTCCCCTTCCCAAAGGACGGACACTGCTCCTGGCAGAGGAGGGCTCCAGGCAGCTGCAGCCCGGCCTCACCGGCTGCTCTCCTGAGTGTGGCCTCGCTTCCAGACATGGTGCCTGAGCCCCGCTGCCTCAGCCTCCCTCAGGGACCCTGCAGCAACCTCCTTGTTGTGGCCCAGCCCGGAGCCTGGCATCAGAGACATCCCAGTGACTTCCAGGGGGGCTGCGCTGGTCACCTAGGAGCATCTGCCCTTTGCCCATGCTGATGGGGAAACAGACAGAGAGAGCGAGGTGAGGACCCCACACTGGGAGGGTGCTGGGGAAGCTAGGGACAGATCAGGCATCCAGGCCAGAGAGCTCCTCTCTCTGTGACCCTCAACGCAGCCAGCTGGATTTTGAGATGGATGCTGCAGACACCTGCCCCCTACAACATGCCATGGCTGCTCAGTGCCCCTGCTATAGAAGCAGCTCCTTGCTGAGGCCTCAAGGCCTGGGCCTCTCCCAGCCTCCCTGCCCCCTCTTTGCTCATTTTGTCCCCACGATGTCCTCAGTAGCTGGGCCCCCCAGTGCCCTCCTTCCGGACCCCACTTTCCCACCCTCCATGAGGCCGCAGTCCCCTCGCTGTGCCTGTCCCCGGCAGCACCGGGTGCCGTTCTCATTGCCCATGTCTCGCCCGTGGACAGTCTGTCCCCCAGGACCTGGGACACCCGCTTGTCCTCCGTGAGTTGTAGGCACCCAGCACACTGTGTCCCACCAGAGGAACCTGCTGGGTGTGCCAGACACCCCAAGGGGACCTGCTTTGGGGACGGGGCGGTTTCAGGCCAGTCTCCCCTTCCGATGGGTGGAGGGCCCCCATTTTCCCAGGAATCAGGACGTCTACATTTATTTTCCAGGGAGTGGGGTGCAGTTTGAGACAAGGTCTTGCTATGTAGCCCAGGCTGGCCTGGAACTCACGGCAACCCTCCTGTCTCAGCCTCCCGAGTGCCAGGATCACAGGGATGCGCCACCATGCCCAGATTTTTGTTATGTTTTGAGACAAGGTCTTGCTACATTGCTCAGGCTGGTCTCAAACTCCTGGGCTCAAGCGATCCTCCTGCCTCAGCCTCCTGAATGCTGGGATGACAGGTGTGCTCTACAGGGCCAGGCTGAAATTTGGTTTTTGGCCTCTGCCTGTCTGTTCTGGTTCTCCAGCAGAGCTTCCTCTGAAGGTGCCAAGATGAGACAGGAGGAGTCGACGGCTTCCCCTCTCAATCCCCCCTGGGCGTCAAAATGAGGGGTTTGCAGATCTCTTCCAGGACGTGCTAGCCTTCTCCCTCCACGTCAGCCTCTCGCCAGCCAGGCTGGGCTTCTCCTCCACCCTCTCTCTCCTCCCCCATCTCCTTCATACCCACAGCTCCCGGGCTCACGGAGCGGCCAGCTGTGAGTGTTTCTTTGGCAGTGTCTTAGCTGGTTGTTGTGAGTAACAGTGCAGGAAGCAATCAGCAAGTATACTGCCCTAGAAGTGCTGCACGTTGTGGGCCACGAGGGAAGAAGCAGGGGCCCAGACCAACAGAGACGCCGCCGGGATGTTGGATGCTGTGCTTCGCCCTGCTGGTGAGTGAGGGCTGCTGGGGGATGCAAGCCCTAGCAGCCCTGGCAGCCTCTTTAGGGTGCTGAGGGCAGAAGAGCCAGGGATGGTTCAGGCTTCCTCTGGCTGGGAGAAGTTTGGGATCCTAACATCCAGCCCTTAGGGGCTCCCCCTGAGTACGAAGCTCTGTGCTGAGCATTCTAAATGTGCTACATCAGGAACAAGAGTCTGCTGTTAGCCACCTTACAGGGAAAGAAACAGAAATCCAAAGAGAAAGATGATTATGGGAGAGGCAGCCGGCCATGATGGTACACACCTCTGATCGTCCCTACTCGGGAGGCTGAGGCAGGAGAATGCCGTGTTAGAGGGCAGCATGGACAACTCAGATCCAACCTCTGAAGAGGCCTGGGGGTGTAGCTCAATGGTGGGGCACTCACCAAGCATGTGTGAGGCCCTGGGTGGATAGATTTCTTTCTTTTTTTCTCTTTCTTTTTGGTTCTTTGAGATGGGATCTCACTATGTAGCCCATGCTGGCCTTGAGCTTACAGCAATCCTCCTGCCTCAGCCTCCAGAGTGCTGGATTTACAGGTGTGCACCCCCACCCGGCTGGGAATTGTTCCTTTTCCTTATGTATTCAGGAGCTCTGGAGAGGCCCCTCTGTGGTGATGCTCACTAGCTCCCCATGCCCAGTGCCCGCTCAGCCACAAGCCCCCTTGGCTGCCCAGCCTGGGCAGCAGGCGTAGGCCGGAGCGGGGCGCTGCAATGCCTGGCATGCAGGCGACAGCCACCGCCCATGAACGGTCCTCAGAGAGTTCTGATGGCAGCTGCAGGGTGGCTGAGCTGCAGTCTTGACATTTTTCCCGGTTTTCCGCAGAAGAAAAGAATGAAACAATGTCTGCCTCCCCCACCGGCAGAGGCAGCCACGCAGGGCCCGGGCTTCAAATTAAAGGGCCCACGCTCTGGCTGCGACTTCACTGGCCTGGTCACATGGGTTCAGGCGAAATCGCTGGCAAGAACCTTCTCCCTCCAGCCTGGCTTCTAATTACGCCAACGTACACCCAAGAGGAAGTGCCCCTCTCCGAGAGGACTGGTCTGCAGAAATGCCTGCTGATTAGTGAGGAATCCAGCCTGGTGTGGTGGTGGCACACACCTGTGATCCCAGCACTCAGGAGGCTGAGGCAGGAGCTTTGCTTGGCTGGGAGTTCAAGGCCAGCCTGAACTGGGGGAGGGGAGAGGTAAGGCAGAGAGGGGTGAAGGCCCTGGGAATGGCCAAGGGATGTTACATGCATGAGCCAGTTTCTCAGAGCAGACACTGTTACAGATTCCAGGCGTACACTCATAAAAGCCATCTCTATTTGAATTTTGAATATATTTGCACATCTATTCACCACACTGTGATTTGTACCGGTGTCCGTACAAAGTGATCTCTACGCTTTGTAATTTCTGGTTAATCCATGATGATTTTAAAATAAACAGGGCTGGTGTAGCTCGGTGGTAGAGCGTATGCTTAGTGTGCCGAAGGCCCTGGGTTCAATCCCTGGCACCAAGAGTTTAAAAAATGAAAATGTACAAATTGACATTTGATGAAAGGCAGTACGGTATCCTGAGTGAGATCCTGGAACAAGAAAAGGACATAAGTAGAAAGGCTGGTAAAATCCAGACAAGTCTCTAGCTAAAAGTAAACACCAGTGTTAGTTAATTTTGACAGGTGCAGGGCAGTTGTGTAAGGTGTGAACTTTAGAGGACGGTGAGGGTCCAAGGGAATGCCCTCTACTGCTCTGCAACTTCCTTGCAAACCTGGAATTACTCCAAGTAAGTGCTTACTAAACAACAAAGGTGAGTAAATACGCACGTATTTTTTTGTTTGTGGTTGTTTTTGTTTTTGTGAGACAGGGTCTCGCTACATAGTCCAGCCTGGGCTTGAACTCATTATTTGTAACCCAGGCTGGGCTCAAACTCACAGCAGTCCTCCTGCCTCAGCCTCCGGAGTGCTGGGATTACAGGTGGTGCCACCACCACATCCAGCTTTTGGAATATTTAAAACCAAATTCTTCTGTTTTCCAAACACGTCTCCCGACACACAAAATAATCTGTAAACTGCAGCCGTTATACACTGAAAAAACAGGTCGTGACCCTTAACAGCCCTCCCGGGCCTTGCAGGGTCGGTGGTTGGAATGAGGCAGATGGAGCCGCCTACGTGGAAGCGCATGCGCCCTGCGCTAGCTGTCCGTGGGTGCCGGGACCGCTCTCCACCGGCTGCAGTAGGGGCCCCAAGTCTGCCCTGCTCTGCTCAGATGGGCTGTGGCTCCGGCTTTCGGAAGCAATGAGGCCAGAGCTCGGACGCCTGTGTCCCTGTCCCTGCGGCAGCTGCCTCTCTCTTGCAGCTGCCGGTCTCGTTAGCCGCCTTCCTCCCTGGGTGAGAAGCTCGATCTCGCACGGATTCACCATCCTGGGAGGAGGAGACCTGGACTCGCCTTGGTCCCACCTCCTCTGTCGTCCCCAAGGCTAGGGATTACCTGCGACCACTCAAGAAGTCCTTCCTTCCTCCTTCGCCGGAACCGGAAATGCCCACGTAAAGTATCAAATACTCTAGGTGAGGTGGCACACTTGTATTCCCAGCTACTGGAGAGGCTGAGGCAGGAGGATCGCAAGTTCCAGGCCAGTTTGGCTATTCCAAAGACGCTGTCAACATTTAAAAGGGTTGGGGGTGGACTGGTTCAGCCCAGTACTGGAAAAAATTCTGTAGCACCGTTCAGATGGGACCTCCCCTCCCTTGTGTCATTTCAAAACAAGCCCTCCTGTTGCAATCTAATTTTCATACCTGAAATACAAGTCACAGATGAGCCTGCCTGCCTTGATTGTTTTCTTCTTGTTTGGTTTGGTTTTGTTGAGACAGGGTCTCGCTGTGTAGCCCAGGCTGGCCTGGAACTCACATTGATCCTCCTGCCTCAGGCTCCTGAGTGCTGGGACCCCAGGCCTGCGCCACTACACCGTTCCTGCCTCTAGTAGCTTTGAGGCAGAGTCTGTCAGCATCGACTCATTCCTGAATGAGCAATCTGATTCGGAAGGCAGAGGAGAGCGGAAACAACACCGCAGGAGCTGCAGAGACGCCAGACTCGTCCCATTCTGGGCAGAGGGGACCGATGGCCGAGCAGAGGTTGCCAAAGTTTGAATGTGTCCCCCAGAGCCGGGTGTGAACTTGGGATCCTCCTGCCTCGGCTTCCCAGAGCTCTGATCCCAGGAGTGAACCCCCACACCCAGCCAGCGTGCTTCCCAGGAGGGCACAGTCACATTGAACCAGGGCCACCCTGATAACCTTGCTGCAACCTAGTCTCCTCCCGATAGGCCCCGCATCCAGATGGCCACACTCAGGTTCCACATGGCAAGACATAAGCACAGGACGGGCACTCAGCCCACAGCAGGGGCCTTCTGGACCTTCACAAGCAGGTTGTTGTTTTCCTTCTGTTTTTGTGGTACTGGGGGTTGAAACCAGGGCCTTCACACTGAGCTACATCCCCCAGCCCTTTATTCTTTTTTTTTTTTTTTTTTTTGGTACCGGGGATTGAACTCAGGACCTTGTGCTTTCGAGGCAGACAGTGGAAACACTGAGCTAAACCACCCCCCCCCAAGCCCTTTATTTTAAGACAGGATGGACTGGGACTTGGGATCCTCCTGCCTCAGCCTCCCAGAGGGCTGGGATTACGGGTCTGTGCTGTCCTGCGTGCCTCTCCATAAGAGTGTTTTTATAGCTAAACAGTGTCTTTCCATCTGAGGTTGGGCTGTCACCATCAGAGACTCTGCAGGAAGGAAATGGGGTCCCCTCGCGGGGGAAGCAGCGCCTCCTGGTGGTAGCCTGGACTCGCTGCGTGGTCACCACACGCTGCGCCCAGGGCTGGTTTATTTTTCTATTGCAGCTCTGTGCTGGGGAGCTGAGGCGCTGTACCCCTGAGCCATGCCCCCAGCCCTTCCGGCTTGCTCATCTGTCCTGTCTGCAAGTCAGCCCTTAACCCTGGTTCTACTGCCCAGACCCTGGCCGCCTGGCGCAGCCTATGGACGCTTGCATCACAAACAAGGAGAGGACGTGGGGTCCCAAAGCCAGCGGGTTCTGGTGACCGGATCGATGAAGAGCCTGATAAAGCCAGATGAGGGGTAGATGCCTGCGCGCCTCTTCTTAGCACATGTGAGACCCAGGAGCACTGGGTGGGAGAGACTTCGGTCTCAAGGTAGTGGGGAGAACTAATTTTATCTTCAGAATCTGCAACAGCTGCCTTTCCATGTGAAAATATCCGTGGTACCTGTTGTTCTTCTTCTCTCTTCCTTTCTTTCTCTCTGCTCTGCCTCCCTCTCTCTCTCTCTCTCTCTCTCTCTCACTCACTGTTTCAGGTGGAGTCTCACTGTGTTTTCCAGGCTAGATCCAAGCTTTTGGGCCCAAGGGATCCTCCTGCCTCAGCCTCCTGAGTAGCTGGGACCCCAGGCACATCCAACCCCAGCTCGTGATGCCTGTTAACAGAATCTCAGGTGCTGCTGAAGGAAAAACTGAAAGCACACAAGATGCACTGCCTGCGTCCCTAACCAGAGGAAAAGAAGGCGGTGACCCACGGAGCCAGGCCGCCCCCCGGGGTGGGTGCCAGGCTGGCACCTCGCCCGGCTCCTCCACAGTCCCTTGTTCCAGCCACAGATGGTCACTGAGGCACCTGCACGTGTGGGGATGCCTGTGGATGGCCAGGTCCTGTCAGAAGCTGAATGAGGGACAGAGGGAGGACACCCAGGCACCCACTGCCTGGGGCAAGGCCCCGCCACCTCCCAGTGGTGCCGATGCTGGACCCGTTGAGGATTCATCTGCTCAGACGTAGGACTCTTGCAACCTTATCACTCCCGAAATGCCCACCATACCTTTACTAGCTGATTCCTGTGTTTGTGTTGCAGCACTGGGGATTGACCCCAGGGCCTTTGCACCGAGCTACATTCCTGGACCTTTTATTTTTTATTCTGAAACAAGATCCCGCTAAATTGCTCAAGCAGTGGGGACACCAATCTACAATCCTCCTGCCTCAGCCTCCCAAGTGCTGGGATTACAACCACATACCACAATAGGGGGCTGCAGCCGAGCCTTTATTTAGTGTGTGGTCTCAGGGAGCATTTTAGACCCCAACCCTAGCAGCAGCTCCCAGTTTAGGGAAGACATTCCTACCAAGGACACTGTAACACACAGTCATGTTTTGTGCGTCACTGGTACCTAATTCTTTATTGAAAGGTTTCTTTTAATCTGATTTGCTTTAGGACCAGGTTTTGCAGCTGAGGTTAGCTCACACTCCCCTTTTATAAGGCCAAGGAAATCCCAGTCCTCGGGGGGATTGTGAACGGCTTCAAGGGAGGAGAGGTGTCCACAGCCTGTACCTCCTCCCCCAACCCATACCAACAGTCAAGGCTTGGGCCAGATCCCAGCCCTGAGGAGGCTGAGGCAGGAGGACAGCCTGAGCTATATGGTGAGTTCAACGTACTCTGTCTCAAAAAGTAAAGTAAAAAACAAAACCTAAACTAGACGTGGTAAAATATGCCTGTAATCCCAGCACTGTGGGAGACTGAGACAGGAGCATCACAAGTTTGGGCCCAGCCTGGGTAACTTAGGCAAGACTCTGCCTCAAATAATAATAATAACAACAAAAATAAAATGGTCTATTCGTGTAGTGGAATATTACTTGGGCAGAAAAAAGCATAAACGATAGATGTGAGGGTAAGCTTTCCGATGTGATGCAAAATGACAGGAGCTAAGTGATGTAAAGGACCATTCTCTCCTAGGATCCCCTCCATGAAATACCTGGAGTCGGCAAACGCATAGACTCGGAGCAGGTTAGAGATGACTTGGGCCGGGGTTGGGGCAGTGCGAGTTATTGCTTAAGCGGTTTCTGTCGGAGGTGGTGAAAACCTTCTGGAAACAGATAGTGATGATGATACGGAAAAGTTTTAGAAAACTTAATAGATTGAATATTAAGGTAGTTGTAGAAGCAAAATAAGTAATGTGTTCTTTTAAGATTTGCTTTTCCTGTAACTCCTTGTTTAAGGTGAGGATTGTCAGACTCTAACCAGTAACTTCATTAACCTAACAGTTACCAAGCCAGGGTGAATTTACAATGTATATGGCCTGTCTTGTGTCTGTGACTTGTAAATAGGAACTGGAATTGTACTTACACATCAAAGACCACAAGGGATGAGATAATGGCTAAAAAGGATATAAAAAGGGAAATGCCGAACAAAGGGCGCGGATATTGACCAGACTGGTTTCTGGCATTCCCGTCCACGCATGAGAAGAAATTTTATTATTTTATCCGAATTCTGTGTCTCTGTGTATTTCTTTCTGAGATTTCCGTAACTGAGCGTTGCTCAATACTTCGAACCCACAAACCCTCCTGAATTTTGCACTTAAGAACCCGCTGGTGCACACCTGTAATCTTGGCTGCTCAGCAGGCTGAGGCAGGCCAGCCTGAACAGCTTAGCAAGAGCCTGTCCCCCCCCCAAAAAAAGGGCTGAAGGTGTAGCTCCGAGGTAGAGCGTGTGCTTAGCCTGGGCAAGGCCCCAGGTTCCATCCCTGGCGCTGAAAATGGTGATTAATCAAGTCTCGTGGCCTAAGCAGCTTTTTTTTTTTTTTTTTTTGAGACAGGATCGCCTCTATGCAGTTCAGGCTGGCCTTGAACTCACTATGTAGCCCGGCCTGGCCTCAAATTTTCAGGAATCCTCCTGCCTCAGCCTCGAGAGTGCTGGGATTTCAGGCTGCGCACCACACCCTCCTGAAGCAGCATCTTCCTGTCGACCACTGCCGGTTCCTCTCAGATCAAACCCGCCTGCCCAGCCTGTGCAGTCACCCCCACCCCCTCCCTCCAATGAGCAGCAGCCCTGTCCTTCACCCCAGACCTCTGGAACCTTCCGGATGCCTTCCCCCAACAGCGGGCCCCTCCTTAAATCCTTCCAGATCAGCCTCCTAAACGCAGCCACCAACTCTGCCATCTAGAGCAGGGCTGGATTCCTTGCTCCCTGGTGTTAAAGCCAGTTAGGACCTAGATTAATTAGCCCTTGATTGAGGAGTGGACCTAGGAATCTTGGTTTGGTGGGGACCGATGGATCTTTAGAATTCTGCCCGTTAAATGGATGTGGGACAGAGGGGCAGGGCTGGACCCCAAGTCTTTCACTGCATCGTAAGATCTCTTCTGGGGGCTGAGTGTGGTGGTGAATGCCTTAATCCCAGCACTCAGGAGGCTGAGGCAGGAGGATCTCAGGTTCAAGCCTAGCCTGGGCGACTTCGTGGCTTAGACCCTGTCTCAAAATTTTAAAATATATTTTTAAAGTACCAAACACAAAACCAAGAGAGCAGAGCTCTTGTAGAAAGAGCCAGGCTCCAGACTAGGCTCCGGGAAGAGCAAGGCCCCTCACCCCCAAAACAGGGCCGCCTTTCCGTCTGTGGCCCAACGGTCGCATGAACTTGCTGGGGGGTGGGGGTTGCACAATCTCCTCTGGGGGCGCTGGGGTGGGAGGAGCAGGAGAGGGGCCCCACTTGGGCGCTTCCTCTTCCTCCCCAAGGCACCTGGGTCGGCGGGTGGGCGAAGCAGCGCCCCCAAGTGGCCCCCAGTGCCGGACCCGGGAGGGCAGCGGTGGCCCAGGCTCCTCCCCGCGCAGGAGGGAAGCCCCGCCGGCTCGGCTCGCTCTAGAAGCCGTGCTAGCTTGTCGCGGACGCTGGGGTGGACTCAGCAGAGACCTCCCGGTGCCACCCGCCCTACTGGAGGACAGGAGGAGGGGATGGGAGTTCAGATGAGGCCCGGGCTGCAGCCAGGCCGCGGGTGCAGGGGAAGACGCCCCGGGAAGCAGGGCCTCAGCTGAGGAGCAGCGCCTGGGGGCAGCTGGGCTCTGGAGGCGAACTCTTACCAGTGCCCGGATGAGGCGGGAGAGAGGGCAGCTCGGAGCCGGGGGCGGGGGCCTGGCGACAGTCGGTCCACTCCAGGCAACAGCTTTGCCCAGCCCTGCGCCAAATTCCAGGCTTGGTTGCGAAATCCAGGATTCTAACTATTCACACAAAGCTGAGAGGCTTCAGCACCACATTGCCCCAGTCCCCTTGGAAGGAGCGCAGGGGGCTTCTGAACAACGAGAAGTGACTTGGAAAGAGACCGGCTGTTCTTCGGGTCTCTGCAAACTCCACAAATATATTTGCTGATGCTGCTGGGAATTGCTTCCAGGGTTTTTTTTTTCCTAATTAAAAAAGACTATATGCTTATTTCAGCATTGCTTATAGTAGCCTCAACTTGTATAGTAGCCTGAACTTGGAGGGGGGAACCTCAAATATCCAAAACCAGTAAGATGGATTCATATAGTATGTGGAACGGAATACTATACAGTCATGAAAACGAATGGGCTACAACTATATGTAAGAACGTGGATGACTCTCACAAAAGTAATGTTAAATAGAAGATGTGAGCTGGGGATATCGTACCATGGTACAACATGCCTAGCTTGCATGAGGCCCTGGGTTTGACTCCCAGCATTACACACACACATACATAAAAGACACAAAAGAGAACACAGTGTGACTACACACACATACACACACTTGGAGTACTGATGATTGAACCCAGAGCCTTTACATGGGGTGACATCCTTAGCCCTTTTTACTTTTTATTTTTATTTGTATTTTTTTGAGCCAAGGTCTTACTGTGTAATTCTGGCTGGCCTTGAACCCACTATGTCACCCAGGCTGGCTTCAAATTCTCAACGATCCTCCTGCCTCAGCCACCTAAGTGCTAGGATTACAGGTATGCGCCACCCCCACCCCAACCCTGGCACTTTATTTTTTATTTTGAGACAGGTCTTGCTAAGTTACCCACGATGGGCTTCAACTGGGATCATCTTGCCCTTTGGGGTTCCGATTGCTCAGGCTGGCCTCAAACTTGCAGAGATCCTCCTGCCTCGGCCTCCTGAGGACTGGGGATGACAGGTATGTGCCACCATTCCCCGCTACTTAAGATTGCTTTTTTCAAAGTTAGATACACGAAGGTAATATTTGCCTTCTCAGAATGAAATACAAAATCAAACCTAAAATACACCTCAAAACATAAAAATCTTTGCCGGGGATTTAGCTCAGTGGTTTCACCGACTGCTGTGCAAGCGCAAGGACCCGAGTTCGATCCCCGGTACGAAAAACAAAACATAAAAATCTTTGCAAAAACTTTCTGACCTAAATAAATAAAATGACATCACATGCAATGGGCAAGGAGAGCTTCATTTTTTAGCGGTACTGGGATGGCGTCTAGGGCCTTCACACTCAGCTCTGTTCTCAGCCCTTCCTATTTTTCATCTTGAGGTGGGGACTTGCTACGTTGCTGCATTACCCAGCTGAATTACACTGAGCAGTCTGGACTGGAAATGGTGAACCTCCTCCTGCCTCATCCTCCTAGACTCCTGGGATTATGGGAGTGCACCACCGTGCCCAGCTGGATAGGAAGGTTTGATCTTATTAAGGTAGCATTCTCCTCTGAAGCCATCTACAGCATCAAAGCAGTCGCTGCTAAACTGCCAGCCAGCTTTTTGGGGAAATGGAAAACCTGGTCTTCAAATTGATATGGAACTTCAGGGGCCCTGGAGTAACCAAAATGATATTTAAGAAGAAATAACACCACAAAAAAAAAAAAGGAAAAGAAAGAGAGGGAAAAAGTGACCCACTGACTAGAACAGCGGTACCAGTAAGAAAGAAAACAAGCTAACAATCCTCACAGGCAGCAACGCGGCAAGGGTTTCTTAGGTAGGAACCCAAAGCACAACCAGCCAGAGAGGGGAACAGGTCACACGGGAGCCCTCAGAAACCCTCTGTGTGCGTCTTGCTGGAGAGCAGAGCTCAGACCTCGGCCCAAAAAGCAAAAGCTGTCCGCTGAGGACAACCAGCAGAACGGAAGAAAATGTTTGCAAATCCTGTCTCCTCTAGGGGCCCAGTCTCCAGAATATGTAAAGAACACATGCGGCTCAACAACAGCAAGAAGCATTTACAAACAGGCCGGTGAGCCGAGGATGCTTCCCCAAAGACGAGACGCGGGTGCCGGGCGAGCCCGGGAGGGCAGTCACACCGTTACTCCTCAGACAAACGCGGAGCCGCTTCACACCCACTAGCCCGGCTGTCAAATGAGGACGCCTCATAACAAACACCGCGAGGCTGGGGTCTTCAAACGCACTGGCGCGAAGGATGAATGTTGCGGCCCTTTCGAGAATCGCGGCCGCAGGTAGCTGGGGACCGCAGACCCACGCCTAGGGTTTCTCCCAGGAGCTGACAACTCTCATGCACACCCGAGCGACTGAGTGTGAGCCCGCCGCGAACAGGCTGCCGACCCTGCGACACATGACCCTGAGGTCAGGCGTCCAGCTTTGCAGGCCCTGAGCTGCAGCAGGGACTGGGAGGGAGGTGGGGGAGCCGAGGAGGAGGCTTGTGGTTAATGCCAGTGCAGGCCTGGATAGCAGTGACGCACGCAGGGACTCGTGCATACAGAAATTTGTAGTAAAATGAGGCCAAGAGTGGTCTGAGAACTACGTCTCAACCAAAAATACCACAATTTTCAAATAAGCAAAAAACATGTAAATTGGGAATCGTCTCTTTTTTTCCCCCCAGTATCCAGGATCGAACTCAGGACCTTGCACTTGAGAGGCAGGCGCAGCTCCACTGAGCTACATCCACAGATTTATTATTTTTTTTTAGACAGGGTCTCGGTATTAGTCCAGGCTGGCCTTGAACTAGCGGCGATCCTCCTGCCTCAGCCTCCCGAATGCTGGGACTAGGGTTGTGCACCACCACCCCCAGCAAAGTGCACTGCGAGTACCCCCCAGGAACGCGGCCCGTACTCTGGGCTGTTTGGGGGCACAGTGGAAGGCAGGAGTGTCGCTGACGCCCTCACCCTCCACCAACCGGCGGGAGGGGAGGAAGGTAACACTAGCCCTGAAATGCCCTCAGCCTCCGCCCAGTACGGAATGTCCTAGCACCGGGCAAAACCAAGGGTAGCCCTGGGGGTGGGGGGACCACGGAGGTGGAGGTCTGGAGTGAGAGTGTGGGCGTGGCTAGTGGCGTGGGTGTGGCCTGGGGTCAGGGTCGGGGACTCGGGGAGGGGCTGTGGACAGAGGGGGCGGGGGCTGCTTGGTGGGCGTGGTCTGGGCTCGGGGCGTGGCGATGGGCGGAGAGTCCAGGCAGGGCAGGGCCACGGGGGCCTGGTGGGTGTGGCCTGGACTCGGGGGCGTGGTCTGCACGGGGCGGGGGGTCGGAGCGGGGCAGGGATCGGGGCGGGACGGGGCTGCCCTGCTCTCGCTGCTGGGGGCGGGGCGGGGCGGGCGGGCCGTGGACCTGGTGCCCCAGAGCTGCCCAGATCCCGACCCAGCAGGCGGGCGGGCGAGGGATCGGACGGTGCCCGGCCTGGTCCCTGTCCGTGCAGAGCCTGGGCCCGCCCCGGCCGACCATGCCGCCGCCCGCGCCGCCCACCCAGGTGCTGCCGGCAGAGCGCGTGGCCGTGCTGCTGTCGTGTGTGTTGTCCGCGCTGGGCTGTGGCCTGCTGCTGGCCACGCACGCCCTGTGGCCCGACCTGCGCAGCCCCGCGCGGCGCCTGCTGCTCTTCCTGTCGCTGGCCGACCTGCTCTCCGCCGCCTCCTACTTCTACGGGGCCCTGCGGGACTTCACAGGGCCCTCGTGGGACTGCGTGCTGCAGGGCGCGCTGTCCTCCTTCGCCAACGCCAGCTCCTTCTTCTGGACCATGGCCATCGCGCTCTACCTGTACCTGAGCATCGTGCGCGCGGCGCGCGGGCCCCGGGCCGACCGCCTGCTCTGGGCCTTCCACGGCGTCAGGTGGGTGGCGCCCGCGTCCCTGTCCCGGCCCGGGTCCCGCGCACCCCATCCCGCAGGGGCAGCCCTTGTGGCTCCAGCCCGGCCCCCAGCGAGGAGGACCAGAGCTCAGCCCGTGCCTGGCCCTGGTCACTCGGAAGTCACTGAGATGACACTGCCCCGAGTCTCCTGTTCCACGCCTGGCCATCACTGCTGCCCACAGGGAGAAGGCCTTGGCCGCAGGCTGGCACCCTGGCCCCAGAGCTCCCAGTGCTAGGATTCCAGGTGTGTGCCACTCCACCCCTAGTCGCTTGCATTTCTAGGTTCTAGGTGATCTTGATTTGTTCTCTAGAATTCAGGAGCTTTGAAGTGTGGGGCAAAGGGCGGGTCTGGAAGGGCATCTCAGCAAGGGAGCCCTAGGCAGGGCCTGTGGATTCCAGGCTGTGGGAGGCTCTGGCTGTCCGGAAGGCGGGAGTCCTAGGGCTGCTTCCTCCTCTCCTCCCCTGAAAGCCGAGCACCCTGGCTGCCCTAATTATAGGTCCTTTCTATTAAAAACTTGAGTGCTCTCCAAGGACTGAGCAGAGCGTCAGCACTTTGGTAGCCACGGGTCACCTGGGTGTCACACTGGGGCCTCAAGCTGGCAGTCACTTGACCTCTGGCTCTGATGGCCACTGGACAGAGGCCACTTGGTCCCTGAGAAACTAAGGGACCTGTGTCTCAGCTGTCTGATTCCAAATCTTTGTGCTTACTCAAATAGTAGCCCCAATTGGGACGGTGAGAGGGGTGGAGACAGATTGGCATTCCTCCCTCCCCAGCCCCCAGCTCGGCTCCCTGGTTCCCTGGGGTGGACCCCAGCACCCTCTGAACGGGGGATTCCTGGGTATAGAAGAGCCCAAGCTGCACCTTGCTTTGTCAAGACTCCTTCTCTTTCCCCCTTTCTCTTTAAAAAACGTTGTTGCAATGTACTATGTCATCACTGACTCGAGAAGCAGTTCCTCTAGAAGAGAGATTTCCCAATAAATCCTAGCTGGGAGTTCTTTCTGTTCACTTCTCAGCAGGGACCCTGATGGTCAGGGGAGGGTTTTCTGGGATGCTTAGGGAAGGCTTGCCCTTGGGAAGGCTGCTTGCTCTCAAAGGAACTAGTCAAACCTGTCCAACAGGTTCATTCCTGGACCCAGAACCTCCCAGCTGTGAGGCCAATGACCTCGCTAAGGATCCTCCAGTTTCATTCTAGGGAGTAGCAGTTACTGTTGATGAAGAATCTGTTGATGTGGGCCATGAGGGGCGGGGGGGGCAGGCATCCATTTTTTGACCATTTCGGACTACTAGACATCAGTCTTTTCTTCCAACTTCTAGTCTGGGAGAGCTGTGGTTAGGTTTGGTTTTGGACACAAGATCTTGCTGTGTAGTTCAGGCTGGCCTGGAACTCACTTCACAGCTCAGGCTGACCCCAGGCTTTAGTGATTCGGCCTCCCCAGTGCTGGAATTACAGGCATGGACCACTCAACCTGGCTCTGGAAAGTATATTAAAATGTGATACCAGAAAAGGTGGCTATCTCTATTTTATAAAACAATCTTAAGAATTTTTTTTTTTAAACCCCACAAAGAGGGGATGGGGATTTAGCTCAGGGACGCCTTGCCTGCCTCGAAAGGTCAAGTGTTTGATCCCTGGTACCAAACACACACACACACACACACACACACACACATACACACACACACACACACACACACACAGAGATCCTGGAAAATGGCCAAAGGATACATTCAGCAAAATAATAAAAGCAATTGATTAAATACATGGAAAGCTGGGGATTTAGCTCAGTGGTTCCGCCACCTGCCACCTGCCTCACAAGCGCAAGGTCCCAAGTTCAATCCCCAGTACCAAGAAAATAAATAAATAAAAAGGAAAAAGCTTAGCCCTTTTAATAATCAAAATAATGCAAATTATAACAGGGTACCATTTTCTCATTAAATTAGAAGAAAAATGTAAGAATATTAATGTGAAAAATGCTCATGAAATTGGTATTTTCTACACTGCTACTGCCACTGCAAGTTGAAGTAATCCTTGTAGAAAGTATTTGGTTTGTGCCCCCGATCCAGTAATCCTATTTACCAGGCAGAGTGTAAGGGGACCATCAAAGTGCACGCAGTGTGTGGGCCCTAGTGGGAGCAGCAGGGCAGAGGCCACGCTCCCTTCTGAAATGTCACGCAGCTACGAAATACTGACTCTGAACTAAGTCAGATTTGTTTGGTTTTGTTTTTCCAGTACCAAAGATGGAACCCAGGGGCTTCGCACTGAGCTACATCCCTAGCCCTTTTTTATTTTTAGTTCTTACTTGGAGATGGGCTCACTAAGTTGCCCAGGCTGTGCTTGAACTTGTGACCCTCCCGCCTTGGCCCGCAACAGGCCTCCGGCTGCCCGATGTCAAGCAGGAATGCGTGACAGAGTGGTGGTTACAAGGGCCATCACCAACGCTGATCCAGGCCCGGAAGCACAGGCGGGCAAAGTCCCACACATGCACAGGTTCCCGGGAGACCCCTGTGTGGCCCGGTTGCCCTCTCAACGCCTCACGGGCTCCTTTCCTCCACCTGACTCATCCTCACCTGGCCCAGTGCCTTGCAAGGAGCTGTCCATGCCTTAGCCACACATCAGTGGTCACCCAGCCAGAAGGACAGGTCGGTCACCGGCATTCACAGTGGGCAGAGGCAGCCCAGGACCTCTCAGCTACTAAGTGGGAGGCTCAGGGGTAGAATCTCCTTCAGACCTCTCCAAGGTCTATCCCTTTTCATGATTCTATCTTGCCTCTTGGCCTTGATTTTTTTTTTTAAACAGGGGT
Organism: Heterocephalus glaber; assembly: GCF_053883595.1. Classification (NCBI taxonomy): domain Eukaryota; kingdom Metazoa; phylum Chordata; class Mammalia; order Rodentia; family Bathyergidae; genus Heterocephalus; species Heterocephalus glaber. The sequence goes on along the minus strand of NW_028258299.1, from coordinate 5,534,645 downwards.
CTCACTGTGCAGTTTAGGCTGGCCTCAAACTCACTATGTAGCCCAGGCGGGCCTTGAACTCTCAGTGACCCTCCTGCCTCAGCCTTCCAAGTGCTGCAATTACAGGCGTGCGTCACCAGTCCAGGTCTTGACATTTTTTTAAAAACTCAGATATAGGGCTGGGGATTTAGCTCAGTGGTTCTGCCACCTGCCTCAAAAGCACAAGGTCCCGAGTTCGATCCCTGGTACAAAAAAAAAAAATTTTCAGATATAATTGCTGGGGATGTATCTCAGTGGTAGGACTCCTACTTGAGGTCCTGGGTTCCATCTCAAGCACCACACAGACACAATAATCAACAACCATTTAGTTTGGCTATCCAGATTTCCCAGATGCTAACATGTACCATGTTAGCTTTATCCTCTGCAGTTATTTTTTTCTGGAGCCACAGAGGAGTAGCTGACATGATGCCTCTCACCTCTAAGCACTTCTCTGTGTATTTCCAGAAGGCACATGTACCCGGCCACAGTGGCACACACCTATAGTCCCAGCACCTGAGAGGCTGAGGCAGGAGGATTGCTGAGGTCGAGGCCAGGCTGGGCTACATATCAAGTTCAAGACCATCCTGAACTACATAGCAAGACCCTGTCTCAAAAAACCAGAAGATAAGTTTTTAACATTGACTTTTTTGGTGTGTTTTTTTCCCCTGTGGTGCTGGGGACAGAACCTAGGACCCCAGGTACTAGCAAGCCCCAAGGCTGACATTTTCTTTCTTTTTTTGGAACGCGGGTCCTTGCACTTGAGCAGCAGGCAGTGAAACCACGGCGCTAAATCCCCGGCCCAAGGCTGACATTTTCAAAGAGCAGGGGCTCCTCGTGCAGCCTGGGCCTCAGCTTGCTGCTTCCTCCTGCGCGGTTTCAGGTTCTGCACTCCTGGTCCCAGAACCCTGTTCTCACTGGTGGCCTCTTCGATTTTGTGCCTCACTGGTGACCCCCGGACAGCTCCTTCCCTGCCCACTACTATTTATCCTTTTGGAGTCTACTGCACACCCTCCACCTCCCCCACTGGAGGGAGGGGCTGGAGCCGCAGTGGGCGGAGCCAGGTCCCTGCCTCCTCCGCAGAACCCCACCCACCCACCCAGCGATACCAGCACAGGGTCCAGGTCGGGTCAGCGGGGGCGAGGTGACCGCCCAGCTCCCCCCAAGAGCCCGGCCTCGGCCCTTGCGTGCCGTGGGCTTGGGGGTGGCTCATCGCACGGGGCAGAGGGCAGGGTCCTCCCACACCCCTCGGGCAGCGGGCAGACCCAGTTGGAGCTTGTTTGGGGCTCCCAGGAAGAGTCTGACACCCGCCCCCCAGGCCAACCACAGTGCCTGCGTGGGGGCAGGAAGTCCCTGCTTAGCGAAAAGGGGAAACAGGAGCTGAGAGGGAGGGTTCTCTGAGGCCTAGCTCAGAGCTGGGTCTTGGGGCTGTCCCTGCAGTGTCCTCACCCCACCCCACCCCCGCAAGATTCCTGCTGCAACTGTAACTGCCACCGGAGCTGTATTAAGAGCTGGCTGACTGGGCCCTGGCGTGACGATGCACGCTTGTGATCTCTGCACTAGAGAGGCTGAGGCAGGAGGATCTCCACGAGTTCAAGGCCAACCTGGGCTACATAGTGAGTTCAAAAAGAGAGTTGACCGGGCTGGAACCATGGTGAATGGATTAATGTGTGGAGAGGATCAGTTACCACAGGAGTGAGCTCAGGATAAAGGGTAGGTTTGGTCCCCAGACTTCATCTGGAGCTGCCCCACCACCTTCTGCTCTGGGTCCCCAGATGCCAGCGCTGTGCTGGGCCTTCCCTACTAGACACTGAGCCCAAGCAGAGGACACCCAGGGCCCAGCCTGGCACACCGGGTCTGCGGAGTCAGAGCCGCCCCTGAGACTACACCAGGCCTAGTGACTGGGCCCCAGGTGCGAGGAAGCTCCTCGGAGGCCAGGCTGAGGACGCATGTGTTTGAAAGGCCACTGCCCCCTCTGCAGAGTGACCTTGTGTGGCCCCAGCTGGGGCTGGCTCCCTGGATGCTCCCATGGCCCTGCCCCACACACGCTGGACAATGAGCGTCCGTTGTCCCAGGGCAGCGGCCTCAGTCACTGGCTCCCTGCAGCTGGGCCCTCCCTTCCGCTCCTCCCGAGATGCCACCGTATCTGTATCAGAGAACTGCGGCACTGGCCCGGGATCTGTCCTCCAAGCTGCAACACCCAAGCAGCCCATGCCCCGAGGGAAGGGGCAAGGCCTCTGGAGCCCAGCAGGGCTCTTTCCAGCAGAGCCCTCAGGAGACCCCCACCCTGCCTGGTCACACAAGGTCCCCAGGTGGGCAGAGCGGGGCTGGAGGACCCTGGGCGTTGCTCTCTGGGAACAGCCACATGCCCAAGGTGTGCTGGGAGCTTGGGGCGTCAGGTGCGGAGTGGCCCGTGTGTGCTTCTAGTTCCTCTTTCCCAAATCCTGTTGCTGTAAACTAAAGGGCAGCCAGTTCTGAGGAGTGGGGCAGCGCTTGTGAAAATCCCACTGGTGTCTGGTCAGGTTCCCCTTCCCTGAGCTGCCCTGCCAGTTGGGATATAGTGGGGTGGGGGTTCCCACTCTTCCCCTCTAGAACCTGCTCCTTGGAACCTGGGCAGAGCCCCCGCCGGAGCCCAGTGGAGGAGCAGGCTTGGGGACAGTCCCTCAGGCAGCAGGGATCTACCTGCCCAGCTCGGAGGCTGAGTCAAGGTCCAGGTGTGGCAGGGCTGGTGTCCTAGAGGCCGCTCCCCTCGGCTTGTACCTGGCTGTCTTCTCCCTGTGTCTTAATCTCTATGAGGACGCCAGACCTACTGGATTGGGGCCCCCACGAGTGGACTCATTTTACTTTATGTTTTAGATTCTGATACAGGGTATCGCTATGGAGCCCAGGCTGGCCGTGAACTCAATGGCAGTTCTCCTGCCTCAGCCTCAAGCACTGGGATTACAGGCCTGCACCCCCCTGCCTGGCTAATGACCCCATTTTAATTTAATTACTTCTTGGAAGTCCCAGTCTCCCATACAGTCACAGTCTCAGGTTCTGAGGGTTGGGATTTCAACAGAAGAACTTCAGGGGACCTGCAGTTCAGCCTGTAACCACCTCAGAGGGGGAAGAAGCCGGCCCGGGCCTGGCGTCTGGGAGAAGCAGTGGGTGTTGCCTTCCCAGGGACCTGCTTGGTGTGGGGCTCCAGAGTCCTCCAGACAGATCCCCCAGCCCTGGCATCCCCGCGGCCTCAGCGTTACAGGTTTGGGGAGGAGGGACCTCGTCAGCCGACTGCTTTGACCCCCGCCCCAGTCCCCCGTCCCCCCTGGTGGGAGCATCTGGGAAGGAACCGGACCCCCTGCCATTCTTCCTGCCTCTCACGCCCGCTGCAAGGCAGATTTCAGGGTCTCTGGGCATTTGAGGTCAGCTCGAGGCCCCATCTCTTCCTGTGAAATGTGGGGCGCAGGGGTCCACGCAGGCCGCTGTCCTGAACCAGAACTGCTCACATCCGGGCCTCAGGGCCCCCTCGGGCCTCAGCAGCTTCTGGGCTCTGACCCGGTAACTGCCTGGCCTCTTCCACACGGACAAGTGAGTCACATCTGACTGCACTGCGGGGTACGGGCCAGAACCGGAAGTGTCCCGGTCCAAGTCCGGAAGCGGGAATTTCGCTGCGCATGTCTTCCGGCGAACCTTCTAGGCTCCCTCAGAGGTCCCAGACACCAGCTTGCTCCTCGCCCTTCGGTTGGGACGCAGGCACCGTCAGCCCCTTCCTGTTCTCTCCAGCGCGCCCTGGAGCAAGTCTGGAAGACCCAGCTGCCGCAGGTTAGGGGATTTCGTGAGCCAACAGTGAGACCTCGCCGTCGCTGAAAATGAAATCGCATTAAAAGAAAAGCGGCAAGTACTCCAAGCTGGTGGTCCTAACATTCTCTGCCGTGTGCCCGAGGTTTCTTACTGTGAGGCGGAAATGCTACGGGGTGGTCAGACTTTGTCCCCGCCGCAGGCGTCCTGGGCCGGCCGAGCTGCCACCGCGGGAGTGGCGCACAGGGCGTGGTCTGTCCCAGGCTCTCCAGACTGCGGTGACGGTCAGGTACTCACTCTGCTGGCCTTTCGGACTTTGCCTCCTTGGTGGACACCGCCGAACTCCACTGCAACAGCCTTGGGCAATGAGAGCGGTAGCTGGGTGGCAATAAAACTTTATTGTAAAACACCTGCCGTGGGAGGGCCTGATGGTGCACGCCTGTGATCCCAGAACTTGGGAGGCTGGAGCACATGGGTTCCTTCGAATTTGAGGCCAGCCTGGGCCGTACAGTGAGTTCAAGTCCAGCCTGGAGTATGCAGGGAGACCCTGTCTCAAAAAAAAAGAACAAAATAGGGCCGGGGATTTAGCTCAGTGGTTTCGCCGCCTGCTGGGTAAGTGCAAGGACCGGAGTTCGATCCCTGGTACCAAAAACAAAACAAAACCTGGGCCAGGGATTTAGCTCAGTGGTTCCGCCAACTGCCTCGAAAGCGCAAGGTCCTGAGTTCGATCCCCGGTACCAGAAAAAGAAAAATTTTCTTTTTAATTTTTTTTGGTACTGGAGAGCGAACACGGGTCCTTGCGCATGCGCAGAAGGCGGTGAAACCACTGAGCTAAATCCCCGGCCCATGAAAGAAAATTAAATAATCCAAAAAAGAACAAAATAAAAAGCCGGCCATGTGATGTAGGCCTGTAGTGCCAGTACTGGGAAGGCTGAGGCAGGAAGATCTCAAATTTGAGAGTAGCCTTGGCTACCTACCTCTGTAGTGTTCTTCAGAGTGCGACTCTTGTCTCAAACGAAAAAACCAAAACCAGAAAATAATAATTAATTATGGGGCCAGGGATTTAGCTCAGTGGTGCCGCCACCTGCATTGCAAGCACAAGGTCCCGAGTTCAATCTATGGTACCAAAAAGAAAAATTAATTAAAAACAAAACAGCAACAACAAAAAACAGACCTTGGGCTTGATTTGGCCTGAGGGCTACAGTTTGCTGAACCCGTACTCTAGTCTAAGTATTATAAAATAAAATAAATAAAATGATGGTGAGCCGAGCACACCATGCTTGGTATTTCTTGGTCTGTAATCTCAGCTGCTCAGGAGGCTGGGGCAGGAGGATGGAAAATTTGAGCCCAGTCTAAGCTACTCAGCAGACCCTGTCTCCAAGTAAAATTAAAGGGCTGAGGATACAACTCAGCAGTAGAGCTGCCTGGGATATACGAGGCCTTGGGTTTATTTCCCAGAGACCCCTAAAAATAGAGAGGGGCAGGGGAGAGGAAGTGTTTTCCCAGCATGGAAACTCATCCCCAACTAAGCAAAACAGCTGCCCGGTGGCCCAGGTGGTGTCCAGCATGTGTCTGATTCCGGGTTTCCTGCATTTCCGTTCCATCCCTGCGTTAAGGAGAGAGGAAGCTGGACCAGCCGAGGAACGGGATTGCTGGCCTCTGCTGAGCTCAACCACAGGTCCCTGTGGACACCAGGGTCCAGCACAAATGAGCGGCATCCTGAGGACCAGCCAGAGCTCTGTAGTTTGTTGTTGCTTAGAGACGTGTGCTTCCCATCCTTGATATCAGTGAAATGCAGGATAAGTCTGTAGTATATGCCGAGCGTGGTGGCACAGGACTGTAATCCCAGCACTTGGGAGGCTGAGGCAGGAGGATCGCCATGAGTTCAAGGCCAGGCTAGGCTACATCGCAAGAACCTCAAATTGATAAATAAATAAATAAATGCTTTTAAAACTTTAGAGTGCATGTACATGCATGCAAACACACATACACTCATTTTCTCTGATTAGCCAGGTGTGAAACATGACCAGTCATCCCTGTCTATGTCCACAAGCAGGTGACTCCGGTCCAGCCTGCTCTGCAAGGTTGCTGGATCTTCCTCCTCCTCCCTCGCTGCTGCTACCTCTCTCCTCCTCAGCAGCTTCTGGTCCCCAGATAGCAAGGTGGCCCGAGGGCCCCCTTCAGCTCAGTTGACTACGCCACACCCCTGAGCAGCGCCTTAGCTGAAAACACCCGACCCCCCCCACCCCGTCCTCCCAGCTGGGCTCAGCACACCCCTCAATTCACGCAATGGCCCAACCTCAGCACGTCCCTCTTCCTGTCGCTCCTCAGCTGGGGCATACCGATGACCATCACCGTGGTGGCTGTTGCCCTCAAGAAGATCGGCTACGACGCCTCCGATGTGTCGGTGGGCTGGTGCTGGGTGGATCTGGAGGCGGAGGACCGCGTGCTGTGGATGCTGCTGACGGGGAAGCTGTGGGAGCTGCTGGCCTACGTCACACTGCCGGTGCTGTACCTCCTGGTCTGGAAGCACATCGACAGAGCGGTAGGCGCCCGCCCGTGCGCCCTCGGGGACGGCAGTGCCTCCAGCACGCGCTGCACACCGGCTCAGCCCGAGGGTCGGCTCCTCCTCGGCGGAGTCCTATTCTGTATCCCCCTTTGGTAGCCCAAGAGGCCGCTGGGGACTGAGCCGGGGCCCCAGCCCGGGTTCTCGGCCCTGCCCTCTACTGCCCCCCTGTGGATAGGACGCGGTGTTGCTTACACTTAGGAGTTAGCTAAGTCCATGATGCCTCCGATCAGAAACGGGGATGTTCAGTGGTGCCGCGCTTGCCTCGAAAGCTCAAGGTCGTGAGTTCGATCCCCAGAGTCGGGGGGGAAGAAAAGAAACAGACCCAGGAGTGGGTGGTTGGAATCACAGCAGGGCTGGCAGACAGGTGGGGTTTACAGCAAGGGCTCAGGCTGGGATCTGCCCCACCCCATAGAGTTAGAAGCATAATTATGTTAAAAGACTGAACATGGCAAGGGTTGGGGGCCAGAGAGACACCCCCCTCGGAGTTCCTGTCCTGTCTTTTAGTTCACCCTGGGATTTGGGGTTTGGCTTTGGAGTGCTGGGGTTGCTCCAAGAGCAAAGGCACTCCTCATGGCCCTCTGTGACCTCGAGCCCCTGGTCTCTGCCCTGAACCCCCATCTATGTCTTCTTGAGACTTCTGGTGCTCTGTTGCTTTTTAAAATTATTTTAATTTTGAGACAGGGTCTCACTATGTAGCCCAGGCTGACCCTGAACTCACAGCGATTCTCCTGCCTCAGCCTTCCCAGTCCTGGGATCACAGGTGTGGGCCACCATGTCTGGCCTCTGCTTTTGACTCAGTAGTGCAGCTGATCCGCACCCCGCCTGCTGCCTCTGGCTGGAGAGGCAGGACTTGGCAGTGGGTCTGCTATTGCAGTGTCTTCCCAAGGTCTTTTACTCTGTCCCTGCTGGGCCTTGCTCCCTCTTTTCTTCTCTCTCCTGCACGACGTGAAGGCCCAGGAGCTCCAGCCTCTGGAGATGCCGTGTGTGTCCTTCTGCTTTCTGCCCTTCCTAGAGCAGGGCAGGGAGCCTGGAGCCCCGGCCCTGCCCCGCTGAGCCTACAGGAGATGGCGAGTCCCTTTTGACAACCTGGACAGTGTTTTCAGAAACAAAAGGAATAAGACGAGCAGGGAGATGGCAATGTGAGGTTGTTCCCCGCCTGGAGCTAGGAGGAGGGCTAAGGATAAATGTGGGCAGGATGCAGCGCTGCATACCTACGATCCCAGCACTTGGGAGACTGAGGGAGACGGATCGGTATGAGTTCAAGGCCAGCCTGGGCTACATAGCAAGACCCTGCCTGAAGTGGGGGGGGCCTTCACTTTGCAGAGCAGCCCAGGCTGCGGCCCCAGCTCTCCAACCTCCCTGCCCCTCCTCCGAGCCCCAGCCGTTTAGGGTGCGGGTGGGGCGTCCAGCTCTCGGGACTGCTGCCCGGGAACCAGGGAGGCAGAGCGTGCTCCGGACTGGGTCTTCAGTGTCCAGACACGGGCCTCCCTGTCAGGCGCGGTTCACCTCTGGGGGCGCAGGCTCTTGCTGCGTGGGTGCAGAGGTGACCTGGGCGCCCCAGGAGGCGGGGCGGGCAGTGCGATCCCCCGGCTCAGGCTCAGGCTCAGCCCCCCCCCCCGCGCACGTAGCACGAGGCGCTGTCCGAGTACCGGCCCATCTGCGAGTCACGCCGGCCGCAGCCCTGCGCCAACGCCTCGGTGGCCGACAAGAAGCTGCTGCTCATCCCGCTCGTCTTCATCTGCCTGCGCGCCTGGAGCACCGTGCGCTTCGTCCTCACGCTCCTGGGCTCCCCGCTGGTGCGCTCGCCGGCGCTGGTCGTCCTGCACGTAGGTGTGCGCTGCCCGGGGTGGGCGTCCCTGGGGCCAGGGGGCAGGGAGCGGTCCCCTGCGCCCCGGAACAGGCCAGCGTCCCCGGCTGAGGCTGGATTCTCTGGGGCCTCGGCAGCCGCCCGCCGCCAGCCTCCCCTCTGTCCCCGCAGGGCGTCGGGAACACCTTCCAGGGAGGGGCCAACTGCATCCTGTTCGTCCTCGGCACCCGCGCCGTCCGCATGCGGCTCTGCTCCCTGTGTCGCTGTTGTCCCCAGCCCTCCGCCCCGGGGCCCCCCGGCCCCCCCGGCCCCCCCAAGGCACCCACGTTCTCCAAGACAGGAGACCCCCCGGGACTCCCCCAGTGACGCTGTCCACCCCTGAGGGAGCGCGCCGATTCAGCCTCTTCTACCTCCGGCGCCGCGGGCCGCGGGCCACCGCTGGTGTCTCTCGCCCTTGGGGTTCATCTGCCAGAGGCCAGCAGGAGACTCAGGGAGCTGGGGACACAGGGTCCCACGAGGAGCCTCTAGTCCAAGACCCGCAGTGTCCCAAGGCCATGATTCGCTGTTTACAGTTCGTGAGACCCACACTGTGCCCCCTGTGACTAAATGTCAGGGGTCCCAGGGATGGGTCCCCAGCCGTAGTCTCGAGCAGAGTCCTGGGTGACAGGGCGTCCAGTCCCTGGGGAGCCCAGCTTCTTGGGCCAGCATTGCTGGTCAACAGCGGGGCCGGTTCCCCGACGGAGCCACACATCTGTCTGCTGCAGCTGCATGCGACGGCCACCAAGAGCACAGCCCAGCGCAGGGCCCGGGGTCTGTGTCCCCAGCGGCCCTGGACTCTGGCTGTGGGTCGCCAGTCCCCAAGGTGGGCTGCACTTGTTTCCACTCAGGCCAGAACCCACAGTCTTGCTCTCCCCGTCCCGTAAAACGCAGCTCCCCTGGTCTGGTGCTGGGGCCGGCGGCATCTCAGGGAGTCCCCAGGACGCTGTTTCAGACAATTCCCTCATTCTTAGCACTAGCGCACCCAGAACAGGCAAGTCAGGAGGATCCGCTGGGCAGTTACTGAGTGACCCAAACACTTTATCCCAGAGGCATAGTTTTTCAGACTCAGCCTTGGGCTGGGAGTGGAACCTCACCGTGCAGCACCTGCTCCTGCCCCCAGCACCAAAGAAAAAGGCCTTTCTGGTGGTTTTGGGGGGAACATGGCAACTTGGATCCTGGGGTGAATTTTTACATTTAAAAGAACAAAGATTAAAAGTGGGTTTTGTTTTTGTTTTTTGGAGATGGGACCCAGGGCCCAGTGCTTGGTAGCCGAGGGCTGCACCGCTGAGCCATACCCCCACCCCTAGAAGGGACTGGAGAAACAACTGTGTCTCCCAGCAACCCTTCCCTCTCATTCCAGAAAACAGATTCTGCTATTCCCAGACTCTCGAGACAGGAAGTAAAAATGTTACCCTGGCTCACCCAGGGAAAGCCCATCTTTACCCAGTGGGCCAGTCCCCTCCAAGTCCGTTAGACGCCACCAAACTGGAAGGATCGGCCCTGGCTTAAATTTAAAACAAAAACCCCACCGTGTGATCAATTCCTGTTTTGCTCTCAAAACCAAAATTCGTATCAAGAAGGAGTCATTCAGAGGACTGATTCCAAAAGGCTCCTTTCTGGTTTCCTCCGAGGCGGGTGTCTGAAGGTCAGCAGTGCGCGGCACCCCCTGGAGTTCTGACAATGCCAGGAGCTGCCCCACAGGACCATTCCTGGCCATGGGCAGCCCGTGTTGGGGTCCCTGGAACCCCTTAGAGACGTCACAGCAAATATCTGGGCACAGCTGTATAGAACAGAAGAAGAACTTGTGGGAAATGAGGAAATGATTCACAGTTTGAGTCACAGTACCAGCCATGAGGAATGAGGTCACAATGAGCTCCGCTGAGGCGGCCTTCGGGCCCTGGCCCTGGCCCACCAGCACAACCCCGAGGCAGCTCAGAGACAGGGTTTCCCCAGCCAGCTGTACCGGAGGAGGCCTGCAGGGGGAGTCCGGGCTCAGGTACCGGATCTCGCCCTCCCGGCCACCTCACAGCCTCTGCCCTCTGTCTGGCCAGTGACCAGTGCAGTGGCTGCTGGGGACTCTGGTTCAGAACTTGAGGATGAGCCCAGTGTGGTGGCACATGGCTCCAGTTCCAGCACTCAGGAGGCTGAGGCTGGAGGATCGCCACATGTTTGAGCCCAGCCTGAATTACACAGCAGGACCATTTCAAAAAAACAAACAAATAAAAGTAGAACTGAGGATGACGGGAAGGGAAGTCAGTTTTGAACATCCAGGATGGGCCGGGCTTCTGATCAGAACCACCTAGGGCTGCCATGTTCCATTCCCACTCTGGTCAGGCCCTGGGCGGCGATGTTAACGTTCATCTGCTGTGTCCCCTGGTCACCCAGGTGTGACCTCAGCCTTAAGGGGTCCTCAGGCCGCAGCAGTGTTCCCGCCTGGCACGCTTTGTATGCACTTTCTGGATCTTGCTGGAGTAACATTCCCCAGCCACTTCCTGCCCGTGTGTGCACGTGTGTGTATTTGGACTGTCCTGGTTTTGCGGTTTTTTTGGTACTGGGGGTGGAACTTGGGTTCTTGCGCTTGGGAGGCAGGAGGCGGAACCACTGAGCTAAATCCCTGGCCCCCTGTTTTGTTTTGTTTTTTAATATATAAAGGCTATTATGTGGCTGAGGCTGAATTCTTCCTATGTCCGACAGAATCCTTCCTATCTCCACAGCAAAAATATTTGTTTTTACAAATTTCCAATTGTGCCATGACTAACTGTGAGTTTTTGCACATGCAGAATTGTGAAAAGCCTGACTGGCTGGGTGGAGGCCAAAGTCATGCTGTTTTAACTTAAATAAATAATTATTTTTCTTCTGTGTGTGTGGTGAACTGATTGCCATCGGTGTAGGGAGGGCTGGGCGGGGTGATGGAGGTGACATCAACAGCCTTCCGTGTCCCTGAGAGCTGGAGGGGCGTCTTCACCCCTCCCTGTTGACAGAGTCCTGAAACCCAGGGCAGTGGTGCTGTCATCCAAGTGCTCTGGGAGGCTGAGGCAGGAGGATCACAAGTTCAAACCCAGGTTGAGCAGTTTGGTGATTTAGTGAGATCTTGTCTCAAAATCAAAAAGGGCTGAGGTCGTTTGACCTCCTGGGTTTCCTGAGGGGAGTCGAGGGGCAAGAGCAGGGGAGGATTAAAACACAGATTCCTGGGCCCTCAGTCCAATGTAGACCAGCAGGCCACGTCCAGGGCGCCGGGGACTGAGAGCCGCCCCGCCCCCTCTGGGCGTCACGTGACACGACTCGCGGTGGCCCTGCCTCTGCCTCTGCAGCTTCTGTGCGTGCGCAGGGACGGCTGGCACAGGAGGGTCTCCCTGAAGGTCTCCCAGCCCCAGCAGCCGGACCCCGGTCCACAGGCCCCGCCCCACCTCGGGAAGATTTTTGTTAAACTCCTCCATCCCGGAACTTTGACCACAGCGATCCCAAACTTAGTGGGGTTTTTTGTTGCATTTTCTGGGTTTTGTCAAAGGAAAACTCCATTAGCTCCTGGAAATGGCGCTTTTCTTTCCCTATTGCTGGAAATTAAGCCAGGGCCTTGGTGCAGAGCTACGTCCCCAGACCTTTATTTTTTATTTTGAGACAGGGTTTCGTCAAGTTGTCCGGGCTAGGCTTGAACTTGCAGTCCTCCTGCCTCAGCCTCCAAAGGCTGGAGTTGCAACTCCATTGTGAATTTGCCCCTTTCCTGGGCTCTGTGACTGCACAGCCCCAGGCCGGGTGTTGCTGGGCAGGGTGAGCAGCAGCAGGACCACCAGGGGGCCTCAGTGGGCTCTCAGAGTGGGAGGGAGACGCCATGCTATTCATTCATGCATCCACTCATTCCGCGCTGGGGTTAAACCCAGGGCTTTTGGCCATGCTGTGCCACGGAACATCACAGCCCTATCAAATTTTAAAAGATCGAATGTGTGGTTCAGGGGCTGGCAGTGTAGCTCAGTGACAGAGGCTTGCCTATCATGTACAAGGACCTAGGTTCGATTCCCAGCAAGGAAGGCAGGCAGGCAGGCAGGCAAGCGTCAAGGTGGGCAGGCCTCCAGGGATGGATCAACTCCCGTAGGAAAGGAGCAGCAGCCGTCCCGAAGCCTGCGGCCCTGGCTCCCACTTGGCCCCGCCATTCCTGATTCAGCCCTGTGGGCCAGTGCTGTTGCCCTCTCCGCCTCCATTTCACCTGCACGGGGCCACTAATGACCCTGAAATGAGACCTGTGCCTGGCACGATGCCTGGGACACCGGACGTCCCTTTGTCTGGTGTCATCAGCGGGACTCTGAAGGTCCTGCTCCCTGCTCACCCTGCAGAGAGCCTCGCCCTGTTTCGGGGTCCCCAGGCACAGCCTCAGATCAGCGTCAGCCCTGGGAAGGAAGAATTAGCCTACACACCTTCCTGCAGCTTCCCCTCACCACGATCCGGGACAGCGCAAACCTCCTTCCGGCCCTTTCTGACCTTCTCTTCCCTCAGAGGGACGGCAAGGTCCTGGGGTGGGGAGCAGGGGGGCTCAGCAGGCACAGAGGACTGAGTGGTGACACCCACGTCTGCACCTGCAGGGAGACCGCTGGGTCCCCCGCTGGACCCCCAGGAGCTGGGGGCCTAAGCGGCCATTTCTGTACAGGGGAGGAAGGAGGCGGTTTGGAGGGCCGAGAAATTCTCTTGTAAAGTTATGTTTGGAAAATGTCCACACAGGATTGCCTTCTTTGATCCTTTTTCGTTTCTTAAATCGCTATTTACTGATTTTCCCTGTACTGGGGCTGGAACCCTGGTCTTGAACATGCTAGGGAAGTGCTCTCCCACTGAGCTACCCCAGCCTGATTACTTTTGCTTGGATTTTTGGTTGGTTTTTTTTGAGACAGTCTCCATATGTAGCCCAGGCCACCCTTGAACTCATCCTGCCTCTGTCTCCTGAGTGCTGGGATTACAGGTGTTCGCCACCACAAGAGGCATAAATTTTTTTTTAAGAAGCAGAGTCTCACTGTGTTGGTCTCAAACTCCTGGGCTTCAGCAACCCTCCTGCATCAGCCTCCTGAGGTAGGGGACTCCAGGCAGTCTGATCAGAACAGGTCATGAGGTTAGAGGTGGTGGGTCCCGCTGCATTTACTCAGCCAGGTCTGGCTTCCTGTGGGCTAGGATAGATCCAAGAGGGCCTCTCTGCCCACAGGGGCGCAAAGCTATTTCGGCCCCACCAGCACCCAGAGCACCCAATGAGCCCTGGGGTGAGTCAGAGTGGGACACAGATTGGGAGCCCTGGCGCTGGTGCTCGGGGAGGAGCCTAGCAGCATCGGCCAGGCAGAGAGTGAGGCTCCTCCAGCCCCAAAGACAGTGGAGCCTCAGGGACTGGCGGAAGTGCAGATTCAGCAGGTGGGGTGCAGCCTGAGAGTCTGCACCCCAAGACCCCTCTGCCTGCTGGGGGTGGACCCCAGGGCCTCTGGGCTGACAGGCAGCGTTACCACGGAGCTGCTCCCGGCCTGAGCTATGCACTCTAAAATGCCTCAGATGATGTAAGGTTTATGCTATGTGTTTTGTAATCACAATTTTTAAAACAATGAAGTTTAAAAACAAACAGGTGGGGCCAGGGATTTAGCTCAGTGGCACCTCACCTGCCTCCTCGAAAGTACAAGGTGCCGAGTTCCGTCCCTGGTACCAAAATAAATAAAAATTTAAAATAAAATAAAAACAAACAGGTGACCTGGGTGTGGTGACACATGACTATAATCCCCAGGCTCTGGGAGACTGAGGCAGGAGGATCTTAAATTCCAGGCCGGCCTATGCAATTTAGTGACTTAGCAAGACCTTATCTCAAAATAAAAAATAAGAAAGGATTAGGGGCATAGCTCAGGGCAAAGGTCCTGTCTTCAATCTCCAGTACCAAAAAACAAAACAGAACAGCAAAATTACCCCACAAAAAACTAAACCATAACAACAGAAAAAAACCCCTAGAGATTCTATCCAGGGTAAAGTATAATCAACAGGTGCCACCTGGGTCCCCAGGAGCCTTCCTGACTCCCTCACGTCCATGCTTTTGGTTCGTGGGTCCCCGGGAGCCCTTTTGTACCCATCCTGTGCCCCTTGTACATGCCCATAGGTGGGGCCAAATTCTGTTCTTGGGAAGAGAAAGCGCGACAACCCCATCATGTCTTTGGAGGGTGCACACCAGGTGTGTCCCAGTGTGGTCAGAGCCTCCCTGCCTTGGGCACACTTAGCAGAAGTGTGGATAAGAGCCCCAGTATGCCAGGGCACAGGATCAGAGCGAGGACGCTAACGGGGCCTGGGGAAGTGCCTGCCTACCTGCAGCCCAGGTGCCTGGTGGGTGTGGGTGGGCACAGGGTGAGGGAGGTGCCCCAGGTGGGCATAAGGCTTCTGAGGGGCTGTGTCCATCCCTGCCCTCCCAGGAGAGGAGTGCCAGGCAAGGTACAGGCAATGGCCTGTTTGTGACCTGCTAATGACGGCCCTTATCGAATCCGGAGAAGAGGTGGCCTTTGGAGGCTTCCTGCCCCCTGCCCCTCCTGCCAGCCCAGGCAGTGGCAGACACCAGGTGCGTGCAGGGCATTCTGCTTCGATGTCCTAGAGGAACTGACCACATGGCACAGAAAAAGAACGCATTGGGAGGCAGAGTTGGTGATCCCTAGGCGTCTTTTTAATCTGAATCCAAACAAAAGCAATTGCGGTCTTGATAAAACCTGCGAAGGTGGTGGTGCACGCCTGTAATCCCAGCACTCTCCAGGCTGTGCAGGAGGATCGCTACAAATTCAAAGCCAGCCTGGGCTACATAACAAGATGCTACCTCAAAAAACAAAAACAAAACAAAACCAAACCCTGGGCCAGGGATTTAGCTCAGTGGTTCCCTGCCTGCCTCGCAAGCGCAAGGACCAGAGTTCGATCCCTGGTACCAAAAAAAAAACCCAAACAACAACAAAACAGAAGGTCGAGTGAAGCCCCATGGGCTGGTGCCGAGGTCAGGTGAGGGTCCCCAGGCTTTTGCCTGTCACTGGCCTGGGATCTGCAGGGCGGAGCCAGGTGTCTCTGAGAGGAGCTGAGCTTGGCAGCATCGGCCCTCGGTTCAGCCCCTGGCACACAGCCAGAAAGTCTGGCTCAGCAGTGTCACAGCCCAGGAGCCCCAGTGTCTTCTGCTCCCTCCCTGGCCCGAAGCTCTGATGAGAGAGGGCAACCGGGCACCACTGAGTCCTAGGCTCTGCGGTGTCTGCCGTCGCTGCAGGCTTCCTCCCAGCTCCTGACAGGGCCAGGCATGTGCAGGAGAACACATGGGCACATACTCGTGTTCAGCATGCTGACAGCCACCCCTTTGCCAGCCCCACACCAGCGACCTCCCCTGACAGGGCCAGCACCAAGCATCCAGCAGAGCCAGTGGCGCCAGTGTACAAGAGACTCAGCTGTTGGAGCTCCCTGCTTTCTGTCCCCGCAGACTTTCAGGTATATGTTAATGGAGGCTGAGGCAGGAGGATTGCCAAGTTCAAGGCCAGCCCTGGCAACTTAGGAAGAGCTTTTCTTGAAAGAGAGAAAGAGAGAGAGAGAGAGAGAAAAAGAGCTGAGGATGTAGCTCACTGCAAAGGCCCTGGGTCCAATCCCCAGTACCACAAGAAGAGGAGGAAGCAGAAGGTGGAGGAGGAGGAGGAAGAGAAGCAAGGTGGAGGAGAACTCACTCTCCTACCGAGTCCAGCCGGGAGGTTGGGCTGCATGGGGCTCTCTGCGGTCAGGCCCCCGCCTCCTCCATCTCCTTGCTCTGTCCAGTGTGGCCTCTGTCATGGCCAAGCTGGCGGCCCCACCCTCCGGGCAGCAGGGTATAAGGTCACTTTGCATCCACAGCCACAGAGCGTCCACACCCCCAGCCCAGGTGGGGGGGAGCCAGAGTCCCACCTGAGAGGGGGACAGAGCAGAGGAACTTGGGGGTGGGGCCACCAGTGGTCTGAACAATGGAGGCCCCTGGCACCTGAAAACTTTCAGAAGATGCTTGGGTTCCTTCTTCATAGACCCCACTGAATATGTTCAGAAGCTTCACTCTCGCAATCTTACGATTTAACCTGGCTTCTAGTGTCGTCCTCACTTCTACATTCTCCCGAGGAGCGAGAACAGACAGACTGGGTCCCTAGTTCAATCCTATGACAAAAACAGGCAGCTTGAGTCCAATTAAAAAGATGAAGCTACAGCGGGCCCCAGGCCAAGCCGCATGGATTTCCATCACTTTATGACAAATTAAAGGAAAGTATGCAAATGCAGGATAAAAATCCAGCCCACTTTATGTCTCACCGAGCCTCCACTCTCAACAAGTTTACTGCTCTAAACCCTGAGAGTCCAGAAGGACAACTTCTTCTAAGGATGCATTGTATTATTCAGTCGGCCCCAGATATTCACAGAAAGCTCCAAGAGAATTCAATCTGGCCCTCAGATGCCCATCAGAAACGATCCATCAAAGGGCCAGGGATTTAGCTCAGTGGTTCCGATGCCTACCTTGCAAGCGCAAGGTCCCAAGTTCAATCCTTGATACCAAAAACAAAAAAAAACAAAAAAAGAAATGATCGATCAAGCATTTCAATAACAGTGATATGGCTGCCTGCCAGCAGTATATTTTTGATTTACAACTGCTTCCGTCCACTGTAAGAAACCCACCAGAAGGGCTGAAAGGCAATCAGGGCCAAATAAAACCTCTAGGGGTCTGGGGATTTAGCCCAGTGGTTCCGTCGCCTGCCTTGCAAGCGCAAGGACCCAAGTTCGATCCCCGGTGCCAAAAACAAAAACAAACAAACAAAAAAACCTCTAGGGATCCAAAAAATGGACCCAGGCCCCTGCTTTAAGCGTCACCAGACTGGCCACTGCTACACCCTCCTCCTCCCCCGAATCTTCTCCCTCCAGTGACCCAGGCGTTTGGGGCATCTCAATCCCCCATCACTCAACATCACTGCCTCTCCACATCCCCCCATTCTTCCCCCTGACCACACACATGAAATTACTCAGATCCCAAACCCAATCTCCAAACAACACCTTCTTCTCGAAAACCACCGGCTATTCCCGTCTCTGGATTCCAGGTTTTGCAAGGCTCACAAAACCACTTTATTAAAACTAAGCCAAGGGGGCCCCTCAAGCCCCTTAGACCACAAGTCATTCCCCCACTCCTCTTCCCCCCTGCTTCCGTCAGACTGGCCCAAATTTCAGAGGATGTATAAACCCCTTGCTTTTGTGTGTCTTATTGTTTTATTCACTTCCTTCACTCAGTCTGCCTTCATCTTTCCAGCCTCAAAGCCTCTCTTAACTAGCTAAGACATCTGTTTTCAGGGCACTCTGTAACTCCTCCCCCAAACAGACCAAATTGTTTTCCTTCCTTCTCGCCCTCTCCTCCTGTTCCATGATTGATCGATGCAAAGATCTTAAACACCTCCTTTCCTCCTGCCTATGCCCACTGACCCTGAGAGCCTTCCTTGCCCCTCCCTCTCCAAGCCCGGCCATAGCACCTCAGCCACTGCACCCTGGGGTTCCCAGTTACCTTTACAAAACATTGCAGTTAGCTCCCTCCCTGCTGAACTGGCACAATCCGGATTTAGCCAAAGACAGCGACTCACTCCCCTCAGGCTCATTTGCTGGAATCTCTTCGGGCCTGGGCAGAACACCTCCTTCCCCCCACCCTCAGATCAAATCCCGGATTCAGCTCCTCTGCATCCAGGATCTCCAGTTCCAAGGAACCCTCTGTGACTTCGCTCCACAAAATCTGCCCCCTACACACACACACTTTACAGGAGTAGAGAGGCCCAAGGTGGTCCTGTCAGCGGCTAAGGAAGTGTTTTCCAAGCAGGCTGGATACCCTGGCTTCTCCCCATGTTAGGGCCCCTACTCCCAATCTTTCTACTATCACTGATTAGACCGTGTGTAATAAAATCTTTGACAGATTTTATCCAGGAATGGATCTGATCCATAACATCCAGAGGACTCCTCCTGACTGCCTGCTACACTGCAGTCCCAGGAAAGCCTCCAGCTGAGCCCGGAGAAGGACCAGGTCACCACGCTCCTGACGCCTCTGCTGCCTCACTGCAGGACTGAATCACACACATACACACACACACACACACACACACACACACAGACTCCTCTCCACTCTCCCCACAGGATGCCCAGGCTGTCCCCAGTCACGCTGGAAGAAGTCCTGAGAAACTACGTTCCGACCCTTTTCTTGTGGGCCTCCACAGGAGCACAGAGATAACAAAAAGCCAGCAGCTGGGGAGGGGGGCTCCTCTCACCTCCACCCTGTTCCAATATTTTTTTTTTGGTAGCAGGGATGGAACTCTGGACCTCGAGCTTTGGAGGCAGGTGGAGGAACCACTAAGCTAAATCCCTGGCCCACCACCGCCCTGTTTATCAGCCAGCCCCAGGCCCATACCCTCTGGACTCTAAAAGGTTCCACCCTCTCCACCGTTGCCCCTCCCCTACCTAAACCGCCCATCGACCACTCACACCCTCCTCTCAGTGCCAACGGCCTTCTCGCCCTTGGCCTATCTGCACCCAGAAGGCAATAACCTCAGGGCCTGATGCTTAGACTTGGCCTGCCTTGCTGGTCAGTTGTGCCTGGTTCTGACCTTACAGGCAGAGCCAAGGTAGAATGGGGGGAGAGCATAGACCTCAGTAGGGAAGGATCTTCTGGATGTTGTCAGGTGTTGGTCAGTAGACCATTGCCTCAAGGGGTCTGGGGGCAAAAATGGGGGGGGGGGTCTGTGCCCCTCATAGGCCGCTGTGCAGATGCTTCTTAGAATCCAGGGCTGGAGAGGTCACTTGGGAGGCTGAGGCAGGAGGATCTCTGGGAATTTGAGGCCAGCCTGGACTACATAGTGAGGTCTCGGCCAGCCTGAACTACAAAGGGAGACTCTCCCTCAAAAACAAAATAAATAAATAAATCCAGGGCTACCACTAGATGGCCTTTTTCCACTGGCACCAAATTTGTAATGACTTTTCTGGCCCAAGGCAACGTTTCCGCCTGGGGGGGGGGGGCTATGCTATGTCCTCAAGGATGACAATTATTGTCCCTTTATCTTTTGTCTTTTTTTTTTGGAGACAATCTGGCTGCAATCCTCCCGCCTCAGCCTCCCAAGTGCTGGGATTAAATATGTGCGCCACCACGCCCAGCATTACAATCCTTTCAAACTCCAAATGACAAGAGGCTCAGGGGTCAGGTCCTCTGTCTAGTCCAGAAGTCAGGGCAGAGCCCAGAGGGTCAGGGGCTCAGGGGAACCCTGTCCCGGACCCGCCCCAGAAACCTGAAGGAGCACAAGGTCCTCGCTGCCCCTCGTGGAGCCTGGTGGTGACCTGGGGGCCTCCGCCTCCGAGAGGCCAGGGACCGCGCTGCGCAGAGGTAACAGGGCCGCAAGTGCCCCGCCCATGTCGTGGTCCCTGCCCCCGCGCGCTCCCGTCGTTGGTGGCGTTAGTTAGTGCCCGCTTAGTGCCCAGGCTCCCCGACCCGCAGGAACTAGGTATTGAAGGACAATCCCTCTGCCCCTGGGGCGGGTCCCTAGCCCTCCCCGTCATAGCTGAGGAAACAGAGGCAGGGCCGGGCGGCTCAGCTTGAATCAGGGAGCGGGAAGTGTGCGATGTCAGCTAAGAAGTGGGTCTCGGAGTTTTGTTTTGTTTCTAATTTCGAGACAGGGTCTCACGAAGTTCCTGTGTTGCCCAGGCTGGGCTCAAACTTTCAATCCTCCTACCTCAGCCTCCCAGAGTGCTGGGATTACAGATGCGCACCCCCAGGTCCACCTCTGACCGTTTTCTTTCTTTGCACAACCCGTCCCTTCCCTTCACCCCTTGTAGGTGACCTCCCCCCATTAAGGTGGTTTCCTTTTGGAGAATTTTCCAAATGCTGTGAAACCATTGGAAGTCTCTGGCCTTCCCACACCTTAGCCGGAGACCCTGGTGTTAGTGATATAGGGGGAAGAGATGTAACTCCAGACCTGCTAGGTATCCAAAACATGAGTTTGTGTTCTCTAAAACCGAAGAATGAATTCTGGGAACAACGGAAGTTAAGAGTAGGAAACATTCACTGAGAGAAAGAGCTTCTAAGAGAGACAGAAGGGAGACTGGAAAGTGGTCTGCCCATTCACCCTGCTTCTCAAAGGTGTTTTATGGGGACAAGGTCAGGTGAGGCAGGTTGCAGGGAACAGGGGAAGGGGACGTTACCAGAACCTCTGCAGTAAGTCCTAGTCTCCTGCAAGCCACGGCAGCACACGAGCCACGGCAGCACACAGCGAATTACAGGAAAGGGAGAAAAATGAGACTGAGAAGAAGCTGAGCTTTGGGTCTGATCAGCGCTGCTCTGGGCAGCAAAGACAAAAGCCCCCCAGCTTGCAGCGCCTTTTATTCAGGACGTGGGGAAACAGAGGTAACAAGTGAAATGCAGAGTTCAGTACTTCACATTGGGATAAACAAGGTGTAAAAAGACTGGGGGGCAGTGGAAATCTAAGAACAATGAGGAACTATGCAGATGGAGATTTGGTTCCTCCCAGGGTGTCTCCCGAAGGTGTGGTCCTGTCCTGGAGACTGCAGCATCTGGGGATCACTGAGGTCTCAGTTGTGACCCAGGCCTAAATGCAGTTATGTCTGGAATGCCATAGCTGGCCTGTAGGCAGGAGAACTAGGCCTACTCAAATGATTTTTCTCTAGAATTATGTAGCATTGCTCCCAACAGCGGGTTCACGGTGGGACAAAACTATAGTCAACTAGTAAGATTACAAGCATAGTCACTTAGGTAATATTGATAAAATGAGGATCCAATGGGGAAGCAAGTCACGTAACACTCCTACAGGAATGAGCAAGGATTTTTGGTTGGTCGGGGTGGGTTGGGATCTTTCTTGGAAGATCTTGGTCCCCCACCCAGGTGATTGATACCTATTTAGAATATGATCACTGATAATTATTTAATTATCCTACATGGGTGTGGTAGTTTCCTCTCCTTTTGCAATGCTGGCTTTCAGTGACTGTGTCTTGATTGTCCTCCATGTTGGCTCCACTGTCCTCCATGTTGGCGCCTCTAGGGCCAGCTCTGTTTAGCTGCCTCCAAGATAGCTAATTAACTTACCTATCTGCAATATTTGGGCTGGAACAGAAGACAGGCAGTGAGAGACACTGGTGGACAGAGACATCTAGGCAGGGACAGTCACCTGCACCGCGTCCTCCTCACAGCGCCTGCACGGGGGTCCCTGGTCCCCATCCCGAGCTGGCAGCTGGTGCCCTGCACAGGGTGGGCACCCAGAAGCTGCTGTTCGAGGTGAACGAGAAGAAGAAAGGACTCAGGAGCTGGATTTGCGCCACTGCAAATAAAGCGGGCGGTGGCATCTTTAAGTCAGAAACCAGGGCAGGGGGACTTTGCTCTGGATTCGGCCACTTGGCCCATGGTGGCCTGGGGCAGCTGAGCACGCATCCTGCACGGGGGCTGGCAGTGTCCTGGCTGTGGGTGGACGGACCCAGAGCCCAGTGGTGCTGACTCTCCCTGCCCTGGTCGTAAAGGGGTGCGGGGATTTACTGCTTCTCGATAGCAAAGAGGGCACAGAGAATCCTATCTCCAGGCCACCCGGGCTCCTTATAAAGGAAAATGACCTGTAACCTGCATAGTACTTCCGTTTGGGCATGTTGCCATTTAATAAGAAAATTAGTATTAAGATGACTGCCAGCCTGGTGCGGTGGCATCCACCTGTAATCCCTGCACTCCAGGCGGCTGAAGCAGGAGGGTTCTGAGTTTGAGGCAGCCAGGGCAACTTAGCAACCTATCTCAAGATAAATTACAAGGGCTGGAGATGTAGCTCAGTGCAGAGGTCTGGGTTCAATGCCCAGCACTGCAAAAGAAAAAGAAGGAAAAATAAGAAACCCCAAAATCTGTTCCCTGAGTCTAGGGTATAGCTCCGTGTTAGAGCAGGTGCTTAGCATGCTCCAGGCCCTGAGTTCAATCCCTGGTACCAAAAAAGGGGGTTTAGGGGCCAGGGATTTAGCTCAGTGGTTTTGCCGCCTGCCTTACAAATGCAAGGACCTGAGTTCAATCCCTGGTACCAAAAAAAATTTTTTTTAAAGGAGGTTTACACTTGGGCAAAAACTGACTCCCCACTAGAGAGTTGGGGGCACCCTCCTGGCTGGGACCCAGTCTGCAGGTCTCCAGTCCCTGGGGTCCTGGGGGTCGAGACAGCGGCTGCTGCAGTGAGTGTGTTCCTGCCCCTGGAACCCCTGCAGCCACGGCCCAGGGCCTGCCTGGGGCACCAGCAGGAAGGAACACACTGAAGACCTCCCCTGCCTCCCCCCCCCGCCCCGGGGTGGGCTGGAGCGGAGCCTGGGCTCGTCGTTTAAAGGCAGAACTGAAAGCACTAGGCGAGGGTGCCGAAGGGGTTACTCAAACTGGGACTGGCTATAAAAATACAATTGGCTGCATGCCTGAGGCCAAAGTGCGTCTCGTCTTCTTGGCATCCAGTGCGCCCCCCTTGGAGAAGGCTGGTCCGACTCTTCCAGAGCAACGATGGAGCAGCCGCCCGACCCACAGAAGAAGAAAGGGGTGAGCCCCCCGCCTGGGGAAGGAGCCGAGGCAGCCTCACTGCAGGGCCTCCTGGGAGCAGCAGAGCCAGCTCAGGGCCGGGAAGGACCCGGGGGGGACTGGGCTGGGCTGGGCTGTGGAGGTGAAGTTTCTAACAAATGCCTTTGAGAATCGTTCCACTGGAACAGCTGTTGAAAGGCGTGGTAGTGCACGCTGTCATCCCAGCATTGAAGGGGGCTGAGGCAGGAGGATCACAAGTTCAAGGCCAGCCTGGGTGACATAGTGAGAAACGGTCCCCCCCAAAAAAGGAAAATTGAACTTATTAACACTTTCGAAGAATTTGCGTTTTATTCACCACAACAGCATCTGCTTGGAGTACACGTTTTTGTTGTTGTTGTTCCTTTGTTTTTTGAGACAGGGTCTTGCCGTGCAGCTAAGGCTGGCCTTGACCTCACTATGTAGCCCAGGCTGGCCTCGAACTCACAGTGATCCTCCTGCCTCAGCCTCCCCAGTGCTGGGATGACAGGCGTGCGCCACCACGCCCTGCTTGGAGCACGCATTTGTGTGAGACATTCTGTACTCAGACGCAGGGAGAGTTGCTTGCCTTGGGGAGCTAGGAGCCTACTGCCACGGGCAGCTATTTGCTCTCCCACACCTGGGCTCTGAGGGACTTGAGCAAAGCATTTAGCTTTTCCGCATGTTAGCTTTCTCGCCTGTAGGATGAGAATAATCGATCGCCGTCTACCTCCTGGGCCCTGGGACAACTGGAACAGATGATAATGGGTGGGGGTGCAGAGCCCCAGACACACTGAACTGGCCCCTAAGCTCTGCAGCCACAGGGCCCGAGCACCGAGACGTGGCGGGATGATTCCCCATGGCAGGGCTGCCCTGGGTCACAGGATGCACAGGGTGCATCCACCTATGCCTTCTCCCACGAAACACACTGATGCTGATCACAAGAGGGACAAAACACCCAGCGTTTCAGTCACTGCATTCAGGTTCAGGAGAGCCGTCCCTGGGATTATCTTGTTTGGATTTCACAACTGAAAAGGGGTTGGTGCCTGGTGTGGTGCCGCATGCCTATCAGCCCAGCACTCGGGAGGCTGAGGCAGGAGGATCCCTGAGTTCACAGCCAGCCTGGGCTACATAGCTGGACCCTGTCTCAAAAAGAAAAGCCCCGTGCCTGGGATGGGGATTTAGCTCAGTGGTTCTACCACCTGCCAGGAAAGCGCAAGGTCCCAAGTTCAATCTCTGGTACCAAGAAAAAAGAAAAAAAGTAAAGTGTAGACCTTGTCACCTTAAGAGAGAAGAAAATCCTATGTTGGTGCAGCCAGGAGGGCATATGCTGTGTGAAAGCAGCCAGGCACCAAGAACTCGAGTTGCATAATCTCACTTGTTTGTGGATCTAAAAATAGCTGAACTCACGGAAGCAGATTGGTGGCCTGGAAAGAGGGTGAGGGGGGGCCAGGCCAGGCTGCAAAGTTTCCCTGAGGCTGTTCCGACTGATGGATAAGACCTAGCCTTGGGATGACCCGGGGCTGTGGTTACTGATGCCGCCTTGGGCTTTTTTATTTTCTTGAGACCAGGTCTGGATATGTAGTTCAGGCTGGCCTTGAACTCACGATGATCCTTCTGCCTCAGCCTCCTGAGTGCTCAAAAAACAAAATCCCAAATTCCCTCCGAACTGTGTAGCTTCCTTCTGATAAGGTGACAGATTGTAAGTCATAGACTGTCTGTGTCTACAGTGTGTGTTAGCTGTTCTTTCCTCAGTAAAGCTGGAGACAATTGAACACCTACATTTCAGTGCATATTCAGAGGTAGACAACTGTCGCCATAGTGAATTCAGGAGATTTTCATCATCTCTAAGACTTTCTGATTCCTGCCTCAGCCTCCCAGAGTGCTGAGCTTACAGATGTGTGCCACCACACCCGGTAGTACTTCATATCTTTTTATGGCCGTCGTGGGCACGTGCCCTGTCATATTTGTCCACACATCAGCTGCTGGTGGCTCCCACCTGAGAGTCTTAGTGCTGCTGCTATAAAGACCTGTGTTTGGGTTTTGCATGGACACACATTGCTCCCCAGGGCTCTCACCTAGGAGCGGAATCGCTTGTCACTTGCTGCCTCACTTTGGGAGTGGCTGCCAGACTTCCAGCCTGGCCCCGCCCTGCCCCATCCTCTCCAGGCTCTCAGTCACCATGCTCTGGAATTGCCATTCAGGCGGGTGAGAAGCAGCCCCTTGCTGTAGCTCCGATTTACGCGCCCCTCATGGGGGTGCCAAGCTCTTTGCTTACTCTGTAGAGTCCTCAAAGCCTGCACTTCTTGTCCCTGTGTAGCTCAGGCTGGCCTTAAACTCACAGGGACCCTCCTGCCTCAGCCTTCTGAGTGCTGTGATGATGAGTGTGCACCACCACGCCCAGCTGGCCTGCCTGTAGTGAACAGGGAAAGGGGACGTTACTAGAACCCCAGCAGT
Source organism: Heterocephalus glaber (assembly GCF_053883595.1). Lineage (NCBI taxonomy): Eukaryota > Metazoa > Chordata > Mammalia > Rodentia > Bathyergidae > Heterocephalus > Heterocephalus glaber. Next base: position 5,509,445 of record NW_028258299.1, on the reverse strand, counting down.
GGGTCCTGGTCCTCTGTGAGCCACAACAGCACAAGGTGAATTAAAGAATTAAGACAGAGCCGGGGATTTAGCTCAGTGGTTTCAATGCCTGCTGCGTAAGCGCAAGGACCAGAGTTCCATCCCCGGTACCAAAAAAAAAAAATTAAGACAGAAAAGGAGATTTAGAGAAGCTGGTTCTGGGCCTGGTCAGTGTTGCTCTGGGCAGCAAAGATGAAAGCACCCCGAGCTTGCCGCTATTTATTGGGTTCATAGGGAGTAAGGGATGATTCAGAGGGAGGCAGTAATCCTAGGATGATGAGGAAGTATCAGATTCTCGAGGGTGGTGGCAATCCTAGATTGACAAGGATCTTATGCAGATGACGAGTTTATGTTGACTAAGGTAAGTTGAGCAAAGACTTCTTGGGGCTTTTTTTGGTACCGGGGATTGAACTTGGGTCCGTGTGCTTGCGCAGCAAGCATCGAAACCACTGAGCTAAATCCCCGGCCCAAGCAAAGACTTCTTACAACAGTAGGTGGGATGAGTTAAGCTGATAAGAAATTTGTTCCCCAGGTGAAACCTTTCTCCTGCTACTGGGTTCTCAAGGAACCAGGATGTCTTCAGCTGCTGTAATCCTGCTCTTGAGCATCACAGCATCACGGGACCATTGAGGTCTCAGCTGTGACCGGAGGCAAAAATGCAGTTATGTTTTCGCCTGTGGTAGCTGGCCTGTAGGCAGGAAGACTAGGCCTAGTCATAATTTGATTTTTTTTTTTTTTTTGGTACTAGGGATCGAACTCTGGACCTTGCACTTTTGAGGCAGGCGGCGGCACCACTGAGCTAAATCCCCGGCTCCTAGTCATAATTTAATTGTGAAATGATTTTGTCCCCAAAATTATGTAGAATGGCTCCGGACAGCTGCCCACGTCTGTTCTGCATCCAGCATCTGGGGTGACCTAGCAGACATGGGGCAGGGAGGGGACAGGCACCCACTTGTCCCCCCTGGAGCTGACCTTCCTCATGCCCTGCCCCCTGCCCCCTACTTCTGCACCCCAGCAGTCCTGAGGGTGTAGTGGGGCCCTCGGGCTTCTCTGTGGGGTGCCCTCTCTGGACTTCCTGCTGGGGGAGCCCCTGTTAATTTGTTCAGAGCTGTTAATGAATCAGCCATTTGTTGCTTCATTTGGTGAAAGAAGACTGTCTCAGTCTAATGAGAAGGGCCAAGTTTTACTTGTTTTCTTCTTGTTCTTTCCTTTTCTTTTTCCCTTCCTTCCCACACTTTTTGTGGTATTGGGTTTGAACCCAGAGCGTCCCACATACTAGGCAAACTTAGCGCTATCACTGAACTATATCCTAGCCCTTTGCATTTAAAAAAAATATTTTGGGGGGGGTGGCAGGGTTGAGGCAGGGTCTCCCTTTGTAGTTCAGGGTGGCCCTGACCTCACTATGTAGCTCAGGCTGGCCTCCAACTCACAGCAATCCTCCTGTCTCAGCCTCCCAAGTGCTGGGATCACAGGTGTGCACCAACACTCCCAGCTCTGCATTTTTTAAACTTTTGAGATGAGCCAGTGGATGCCCAGACTGGCCTCAAACTTTCCATTATACTGCCTCAGATTCCCAAACTGCTGGGATTACAGGCAAGTGTCACTGTGCCTCTCTCTCTCTCTCTCTCTCTCTCTCTCTCTCTCTCTCTCTCTCTCTCTCTCCCTCTCTCCAGTTTGGAGTGGGGAATGTGTACGATTTTGGTGGCGGAAATCTATAGTATTTGTGGCTCTGTAGGGAGTTCTGACTTGGCCTTGGTTACAAGAAAAAGGATGGGCCATTCCCATGAAGACAGTGGCCCACTTCACAGGTGGAATCCCTGGGACACACCATATGTTTTTATGGGTGATCTAAGATGTTTTATCTAAAAATATTCTTTGAATTCTCTCAGTCTATTCCTTTATCTTAAAAATCAGGCTTCTGCTCTTTAGAGCCTTAAAGTATCTTTACAGGATTTGAGGTACAACAGGTCTAGAAGAAAAGAAGCATAGACACACCTAGGGAATACTGACAACGGATGACTGTGGAAGACTTTGTGTCCAGGAGTTGCAGTCTTCTTAAAAGCATAACTTTTTGGTTATGATTTCCTTTGTCTCTTTTCTACCTGTCTTTACAGGGTCTCACTATGTAGTTCAGGCTGGCCTTGAACTCACTCTGTAGCCAAGTCTGGCCTCAAAGGAACTCAGTAATCGTCCTGCCTCAGCCTTCAGAAGTACAGGGATTTCAGGGGGTGCCACCACACCCACCAGTCCCTCATTCTTAAAGGGTGCAGAAGGGCGGGGTGTCCCTCTTAGAACTGCTTCAGGCTGAGGAGGGTCATTCATCCTGCCAGGGGTTAAAGGTCTCACCCTGATTGACCTAAAAAGGAGACAAAGGAAGATGGACATTTTCTGTATTTTTTTTTTTTGTATCGGAGATCAAACTCAGGACCCTGTGCTTGCAAGGCAGGCAGTGGCACCACTGGGCTAAACCCCCGGCCTTATTTTTTATTTCATTTTAAATTTTTATTAGTACATATTGCAGTACATGATGGTTACCCCCATCATGGGGAGTAGGTACGTGCGCACAACACATGATGAACACCATGTTTTTGGGGGGTTTTAAAAATTTTATTGGTACATTTTAGGTACACAATTCGTTTACATTTATCATTGGGTACTTGTACCTGTACATGATGTATCTCGATTCTTATTTTTTCCCCATTACCTCTGCGCCCTTCCCTATTTACATAGATTTTGTTTCCTTTTTTTTTTTTTCTTTTCTCATGGTTTTTCCTTTCCCCTTCCCCTCCCTTCACTCCTTCATCTTTGGACCTTTTTTCCTATTTCAAATTATCCATTATTCATTTTAATCATTTTAACTCTTGTTTACACTATCAGTTTCTCACACCAGAGAAACTATTTGGTATTTACACTTGTGTCCTATTTATTTCACTTAAGAGTATGGCCTCAGTATGCATCCATTTAGCTATAAATGACTCTAGTTTTTCGTTCTTTATGTCTGAGTAGTACTCCATTTTGTAAAAAAAACCACATTTTCTTTATCCAGTTTCCAGTTGATGGGCACTTGGGCTGTTTCCAAGCTTTAGCTATTTCAAACTGTGCCGCTATAAACATGAGTGCACATATATCGCTGTGGTATAATTCTTTTAATTCTTTTGGGAAGATACCCAGCAGGGGACTAGCTGGATCAAATGGGACCTCTAGTCCTAGTTCTTTGAGGTATCACCACACTAACTTCCACAGTGGTTGCACCAGTCTGCACTCCCACCAACAATGGAGAAGGGTTCCTTTCTCCCCACACCCCTGCCAGCATTTGTTATTGGGTGATTTCTTGATAGCAGCCGTTCTTTCTGGGCTGAGGTGGAATCTCAGTGTTGTTTTCATCTGCATCTCTCGAATGACCAGCGATATTGAACATTTTTTCATATGTTTATTGCTGCTTTTACTTCTTTGTCTGAGAAATGTCTGTTCATTTCAGATGCCCATTTTTTAATTGGGTCTTTGAATTTGGGGGGTCTGTTTTTTTTCAATTCTTTATATATTCTAGATAGTAGTCCTTTGTCTGAGGTACAGCTGCTAAAAACTTTTTCCCATATTGTAGGTTGTCTGTTAGCTCTGTTGGTGGTTTCTTTTGCAGTGCAGAAGCTTTTTAATAAGATGAGTTCTCAGTTGATTCTTTCTGCTAGTTCTTGTGCTGCTGAGGTTTTGTTCATGAAGTCTTTTCCTATCCCAATGTCTTCAAGAGTTCTACCTAACTTATCTTCCAGCAAGTTTAGTGTTTCTGTCTTAATATTTAGATCTTTAATCCACTTTGATCTTAGTTTAGTGCATGGTGATAGATATGGGTCTAGTTTTAATCTTTGGCAGGTTGAAATCCAGTTTTTCCAACACTATTTATTAAATATGCCATCTTTTCTCCAATGAGGGTGGTTGGACCCTTTGTCAAAGATGAGGTGGCTGAGCATGTCTGGAGTTGTTTCTGCATCTTCTAATGTGTTTCACTGATCCTCAGGTCTGTTCCTTTGCCAGCACCATGCTGTTTTCATCACAGTAGCTTTGTATTATAGTTTCAAGTTGGGGATTGTGATACCCTCAGCCATGTCTCTGTTGCTTAGAATTGCTTTAGCTATTCTAGGTCTCTTATGGTTCCAAATGAATTTTTGGCTTGTTTTCTCTAGTTCTGTGAAGCATATTGTTGAAATTTCAATTGGTATTGCATTGAATCTATATAGTAGTTTTGGAAGTATGGCCATTTTCACTATATTGGTTCTTCCTACCCAGGAGCAAGGGATGTCTTTCCATTTTCTTATATCCTCTTCAATCTCTTTTTTCAGAGAGCTGTAGTTTTCAGTGTAGAGGTCTTCTGCTTCCTTTGTTAGATTGATTCCTAGATATTTCATTTTTTTGGATGCTATTGTAAAAGGAACTGTTTCCCTAAACTCTCTCTCAGTGAGTCTGTTATTTGTGTACAAGAAAGCTATTGTTTTTTGAGTGTTGACCTTGTATCCAGCTACTCTACTGAATCTGTCAATTAAGTCTAGAAGTCTTCTGGTGGAGTTTTTTGGGTCTTCTATGTTAAGTATCATATGGTCAGCAAATAATGACAGTTTAACTTCTTCTTTTCCTATCTTTATTCCTCTTATTTCTTTCTCTTTTCTAATTGCTGTGGCTAATGTTTCCAGAACTATATTGAACAGGAGTGGTGATAGTGGACATCCTTGTCTTGTTCCTGATTTTAGCGTGAAAGTTTTCAGTTTTTGACCATTTAGTATGATGTTGGCTGTTGGTTGTTTTTTTTTAATCAGGTTAAGATAAAGACCTTCTATTCCAATTTTCTGTGGGGTTTTTATCATGAATGGGTGCTGGATTTTGTCAGATGCTTTTTCTGCATCTATTGAAATAATCATATGGTTTTTGTCCTTGACTCTGTTAATATGGTGTATTACATTTATTGATTTATGAATGTTGGACCATCCTTGCATCCCTGGGATAAATCCGACTTGGTCAGGGTGTATGATCTTCTTGATGACCCTCTGTATTCTGTTTGCCAGTATCTTGTTGAGGATTTTTGCATCTATGTTCATTTGGGAGATTGGCCTGTAGTTCTCTTTTTGGGTTAGGTCTTTCCCTGGTTTTGGAATCAAAGTAACACTTACTTCCAGGAATGAATTTGGAAGTATTGCTTCCCTTTCAATTTCCTTGATGAGTTTAAAGAGTAATGGTGTTAGTTCTTCTTTAAATGTCTTGTAAAATTCAGCAGTGAAGCCATCCGGACCTGGGCTTTTCTTTGTTGGTAAATATTTTATTACATTTTCAATTTCACTCATTGTAATTGAGGTGTTTAGAATTTCTATATCTTCTTCATTTAACTTTGGCAATTTGTATGTATCTAGGAATCTGCCCATTTCTTCTGTGTTTTCCATTTTATTGGAGTAGAGGTTCTTGAAGTAGGTATTGATCCTCTGGATTTCTGTTGGATCTGTTGTGACTTCACCATTTTCATTCTTAATTGCATGTATTTGTGCCTTTTCTTTCCTTTTTTTGACAAGGTTGGCTAAAAGTTTACCGATTTTATTCATTCTTTCAAAAAACCAACTCTTTGATTCATTGATTTTTTTGTATTGTTCTCTTAGTCTCCATTGCATTGACTTCTGCCCTAATCTTTATAACTTCCTCTCTTATACAAGCTTTGGATTCGTTATGCTCTTCTTTTTCTAGGAGCTTGAGGTTCTGCATTAGGTTATTTATCTGAGTTTTCTGTTTTCCTAATATGGGCATTCACTGCTATGAATTTCCCACGTAGAACTGCTTTCATTGTGTCCCATAGATTCCTGTATGTTGTAGTGGCATTTTCATTTACTTGTAGAAACTGTTTAATTTCTTCTTTAATTACTTCTGTGATCCATTGGTTGTTCAAGAGGGTGTTATTCAGTTTCCATGTGTCTGTTGGGGGTTTGCGGGATTTTTGGGGGGTTTTTTTTGGTTTTTGTTTTTTTTTTTGGTACTGGGGATTGAACTTGGGTCCTTGCGCTTGTGCAGTGGTCGGCGAAACCACTGAGCTAAATCCCCAGCCCAATGAAACTTTTTTTTTTTTTTTTTGGTACTGGGGATCAAACTCAGGTCCTTGCTCTTGCGCACCAGGCAGTGAAACCACTGAGCTAAATCCCCGGCCCGGTTTGCAGTTTCTTATGTTATTGATCTCCAATTTTATTGCACTATGGTCTGATAATATACATGGGGTAACTTCAGTTCTTTTACATTTACTTAGACGTGTCCTATGAGCTAGCATGTGGTCTATTCTGGAGAATGACCTGTGTGCAGCCTAAAAGAATGTGCATTCTGATTTTGTGGGGTGGAACACTCTGTAAACATCTATTAAGTCCATTTGTTCAATAGCTTGGTTTAGTTCTAGAATTTCCTTGTTAACTTTTTGTCTAGATGATCTATTTGTGATACTGGGGTATTGAGGTCCCCCACTACAATTGTGTTAGTGTTTATTTGATTTTTCATGTCTATTAATATTTGTTTTGTATAGTTGGGGGCATTCGTGTTTGGTGCATATGATATTTAGGATTGTCATCTCTTCCTCTTGGATTGTTCCCTTCACAAGGATGTAGTGACCATCTTTGTCTCTCTTAATTAGTTGTGGTTTGAAATCTACTTTGCCTGCAAATAAGATTGCTACCCCTGCTTTCTTCTGGGTTCCTGTGGCGTGGAGAACTGTTTTCCATCCTTTTACTTTCAGTCTATGAGTTTCTTTTTGAGTTAGGTGTGTTTCTTGTATACAGCATATTGTTGCATTTTCCTTTTTAATCCATTCTTCCAGTCTATTTCTTTTGATTGGTGAATTGAGGCCATTAACATTGAGAGTTACAATTGACATATATTGATTTATCCTTGTCATGATGTTTACTTTTATTTCCTATTTTTTCCTCCTTTCCCTTTAGTGTCTTACCTTGCCTGGTGGCTTCCCTCTGTTGGGCCTCATGGAGTTGTGGCCTTTATTGTTTTTTTCTAGGATATTGTTTAGAATTGCTTGTAGTGCTGGTTTGGTGTTCATGAAATTTCTCAGGTGAACACCATGTTTTGACAGTCCAAGCTGTGGTCCCGGGGCTTCTTTTGCCTCTTGGCTGGCTTGCCAAGAGAAAATGTCACCCGACAGTGTCTGAGGAGGTTCCTAGAACCATTCCTACCTTGAATAGGTTGCATGTTCACCAACTCCCTTCACAGAAAAAGAATTTTCAGAATTCGTCGTAAGAGACATAAAAGGATTTATTAGTAGAAATTTAAAAGTACACACTTACAGGAATAGAGTATGAGCCCTCGAGAGAGAGGAGTCCCTTCTTTTTTTAAAACAATGTATTGAGAGATCATTGACATATAAAAATTGTGTCTGTGCACATGCTGTGAGCTCAGCAGTTGGGAGGCTGAGGCAGGAGGATCACCACAAGCTCAAGGCCAGCCTGGGCTACATAGCAATATCTTGTCTCAATTGCTAGGCATGATGTTGGACTCCTGGGACCCCAGCACTCAGGAGGCTGAGGCAGAAGGGTCTCAGTGAGTTCAAGGCAAGCCTGCACTGCATAGTGAGACCCTGTCACAAATAAAATAAAATGAAACAAAAGCAAACAACAGAGTGTGTATGGCCACGCGGTGTACAGCTTGATGTTCTGAGAAACATGCAGATTGCAGTGACCGCTACAGTCAAGAGATTGACACGTCCCTTACACAGCTGTCAGCCTGCTTGTGTGTTTGTGGGGGTGTGGTGTGGTGTGGGGCGGCTTTGCCCTTGGGGGGCCCACCTCTCCCGGGGCCCCTTGATTGGGCAGGAGGACACCGCCCGGCAGAGGACAGGGAGGCCTCGGCTCACAGTAGATGCAGGGGTACCGGGGTGGCAGAAGGCAGCACGTGGGTCCCTCGCGAAAGGGGCGCCCGACGGAGGCCTCAGACGGCCCAGCCTGTGGAGAGGGGGAAACTGAGGCCCAGAGAGAAGCCGGAAGTGACCTTGGGCAGGTTCAAAACGCGACCCCTGTGCCCAAGAGCAAAGCTTGTCCTATGTGTTTTCCTCCTGGTTCTCACTCCTTACAAGTGCGTTCCCTCTCAGGTAGGCGTGGAGTGGCTTCCTGGGTCTGGGCCTTGGTCACAGTGTAGTGTTTAAAGCTCCCTGGAGACCACTGCAACTTTTTTTTTTGGTACTGGGGATCGAACTCGGGTCCTTGCGCTTGCGCAGCAGGCGGCAAAACCACTGAGCGAAATCCCCCGCCCTGCAAATTTTTCTTCCTGTAGCTTCAGCCTGTTGGACCCAAAGTCCAGGGGCTCAGGGGAATCAATCAATAGTGCTAGTAATTAAGGTTTTCTCCCTCTTTTTCCTTTCTTTTTTTTTTTTTTTTCTGCTTTGTTGTTTGAGACAGGATCTCAGGGCATTGTCCAGGCCGGACTTGAACTTGCTATGTGGCCAAGCCGGGCTCCCCAGCGTGAAAGTTCTCCCATGTCTCTAAATTGCGCCCGCTGGGTGTTGGATTAGGTTTCCGTCGGGCCTAGTGGTTCTCACTGGGGCGACCCACACCCCGCCCCGGGCCATGCAGGAGGCTTGGAGACCTCTGGCGGGAGAAGCCCTTCCGGGGTAGGGCGTGGCTGGGAGGCGGAAGCCCCTCGGAGTCCAGGTCCAGGGTCTCCGCTCCGGATGAGAGTGAGCCCCGGGCCGCGCGCCCTGGCTGCCCCCCACCTACGGCCCTCTCCCTCGTAGAGGCTGACACTGGTGCTCTCCCTGGCCACCCTGATCGCCGCCTTCGGATCGTCCTTCCAGTATGGGTACAACGTGTCCGCGGTCAACTCACCTTCGGAGGTAGGTCTGGCCTCGGGGAGGGGGCACAGGCACGGGCTTCCCTCTTCCTGATGCTGCTGCCTGTGCCCCCGGGAGCCACCAACACCCCCACGTCGGCTTCCTACCGACTGTCGCCGTCACTTCTGCAAAACCCGGTGGGCTGATGCTGGCCCGCGTGTTCTCCATCCCCAGTTCATGAAGCAGTTTTACAATGAGACTCACTACACCCGCACCGGGGAGCCCATGGCGTCCTTCTCCCTGACCCTCCTGTGGTCTGTGACCGTGTCCATGTTCCCGTTTGGGGGCTTCATCGGCTCCCTCCTGGTCGGCCCCTTGGTGAATAAATTCGGCAGGTAAGGGAGGGGCTTTTACCCCGGAATTCATAGAACCCATCCTCAAGGTTCTTTTGTGTTTGTTGAGGTTTTCGTCTGTCTGTTTTGCAGTCCTGGACATTGAACCTAGGGACCCCACACATGCTAGGCAAGCGCTCCAGCCATGAGCTCCATCCCCAGTCCTTTTTACTTTTTTTTTTTTTTTTTTTTTGAGACAGAGTCTCGATACACTACTGCTCCGGCTGGCCCCCAGCTTGCAATCCTCCTGGCTCAGCCTCCTGAGCCCTGGAATTACAGATGTGGGGCACTGCACCAGCTTCCATGTCAGTTTATAAGCTTTGGCCTAACCCTGAAATCCTCATCATGATCTGAGGGCAAAAGCCATCCTGGTATTTTTTACTTTCTGTTGTGATCTTTATAAGAAGATCAGACAGGGCCAGGGATTTAGCTCAGTGGTTCCACCTCCTGCCTCGAAAGAACAAGGTCCCAGGTTCGATCCCCGGTACCAAAAAAGAAAAAAGATCAGACATTGAGAAGCCATTTGGAGAACTTGGGACCCCGTCTCCTGGAGACACGGGAAGTGGGGGAGCAGCAGGTGCCAATAGAGACCTGGGACTCACTGGGCCAGGAGGCATTTTCCTCCTCAAATGCAAATCTGGACCTGCTTGGCTACAGAAGGCACGGCCAGGGTACCAGTCAGAGTCCAGGTTGTGGCCAAGCACCCCAAATGCTTGTCTCGACCTGACACAAAGATCGTCCCTGCCCTGAGTCACCCCAGGACCAGGAAATCCACAGTTTAGCCCCAGCTGAACCCCTGCAAGACCCAGTGCGAGATTCTGTGGTTCTGAGTCGTCCCCCTCACTGTGACCTGTGAAGCCAGGCTCTGGACAGTGTCCTTGCTGCTATTTCTGGAAATGTTAAGAGACTTTACCAGGCGTGGTGGTGCCCACCTGTCATCCCAGCACTCTGGGAGGCTGAGGCAGGAAGATTTCAAGCTCGATGCTGCCCTGGACTGCATAGCAAGACCCTGTCTTGAAATAAAACGTAAAAAAGGACTGAGGTTGTAGCTTAGTGTAAAGGCCCTTGGGCGCCATCCCTCAACCTACTAAAGAGCAAACCAACCTAGGCTGTGCGTTTCTGGAGAAAGGGCTAAGAATGAAACTACACAGCTCTGGATGGGATCTGAGGCCCCGAGCTTTTCCTGAGAGATTAGGTTGTTTGGTTCAGTTGTTTGCAGTTTTCTTTTTTTGTTTTTTTTTGGTTTTTTGGTACCAGAGATCGAACTTGGGACCTTGCGCTTTCGAGGCAGGCGGCGGAACCACTGAGCCACATCCCCCGCCCTGTTTGCAGTTTTCTTAAAGACGAGCCCTGTTTTATATTTTGGGGACAGGGTTCTGCTAAGTTGCCCGGGCTGGCCTCTAACCTTTCCTCCTCCTGCCTCAGCCTCCCTGGTAGCTGAGGTCACAGGCTTGCACCGTCACGCCTGGCTGTGGTGCCATTTCCATCCCTTATTTTATGATGCCAATAATTTGTGTCAAATTCTGTGTCTGAAGTTATGCCCAGCTCCCACATGCCGGGTCGCAGGTGAGCACCGCCATACCCGGTGCTGTTTGGGAGCTTTTTATAGGTTTTTAATCGATGCTGTTTATCAGTTTAAAGAAGCTGCTCTAGGGGGCTGGGGATTTAGCTCAGTGGTTCCACTGCCTGCCTCGCAAGCAGAAGGACCCGAGTTCGATCTCCGGTACCAAAAAAGAAGCTTCTCTACAGTTTGTTAAGGCTGTATTTTTTTATTGTGGTGGTACGAAATGTTGATTTATTTCACTGCTTTGGTTGAGACAGTGCTGTATTACACACCCTGCCAGCACAATCCTTATGTTTTCCTGGTTTTGTTTCCAGCTGTCCTCAAATTTGCAGCCTCCTGACTCAGCCTCCTGAGTAGCTGGGTTTGCAGGCATCTGTTACCATGCTTGGCTCCCTCACGATAAACTCTGTTTATTTATTTTAGGGGGGGTACTGGGGAGCGAACTCAGGACCTTGCACTTATGAGGCAGGTGCAGTGCCACTGAGCTAAATCCCCAGCCCCTACAATAAACTTTAATATGATAAATACATTAAAGATTTTATATCTGAGGTTGAATTCAACCTGCTGTGATTTCACTTAGGGTTTTTGCATCTGTGATGACACAGTGAGGTTGGCCTGTATTTTCTCTAAGGCCCTCACCCCATTTGGATTTCAAGGTTACACTGAGGTCACAAATCAGCTTGATTTTAATACCCCTCTGCGGTGTTCATAAGGGGCCTTTCCCTCTCTCATTGCCATGAATGAATGAATGAATGAATGAATCTTTGAGCCGAACCAACTGCTCTTTTCCGCTGCAGGAAAGGGGCCCTGCTGTTCAACAACATATTTTCCATCGTGCCCGCAATCTTGATGGGGTGCAGCAAGGTAGCCAAGTCCTTCGAGCTCATCATAGTCTCCCGGCTCCTGGTGGGCATCTGTGCAGGTGGGTGACGCCACACAGCCTTGGCCTTGGGTTGTTCAGGGCCCTCAAGGAGGAGGGAGGGAGCCAGGTCTGTGTAAAGCCAGACGGCTCACTTGGCAGTGAAATAAACAACCACACTGTCAGGGCAGGCGGGAAGGGAGCAACCACCGGGCCTCCAAGATGCTCCCAGTTCACCGCTTTGGTGTCTTGTCGGCTTCTTGGCCGGAAATGCAGGGCTTTTCCTGCTCAGAGGGATCTAAACCTCAAAAGCCGCTTGGCAGTGACACTTGTGCCCCGGCACCGGGCTGGGGGCCCGGGATGTCCCCATCAGCGCAGACAGGGTAGGGCTCTGGGCTCCGGCACCTTTGCACAGGTCCTTGGTCGGTCAGGAGTACCTGCCATTAAGAGGCGGCCACCAGCCAGGTGTGGTGGTGCACATCTGTAATCCCAGCCCTCTGGGAGGCCGAGGCCAGAGAGAGGCTCACAACTTCAAGCCCAGCCTGGTGACTCAGTAAGACCCTGACTCAAAATAAAACATTTTTTAAAAGGCTGGGGCGATAGCTCAACACTAAGGCCCTGGGTTCAATCCTCTGCCCACGAAAGAAAAAAGAATGAAAGAACGAACAAAAGAGAAGAAAAAGAAGCAACCACCTGGGTCCCTCGCTAAATGGTGAAGACTGGCCCACACCCGGCCTTGGGTTCCAGCCTTTGCTGGGTGGCACTTTGGACATGCTAGAGGCTGCTGCCCACAGAGTTAGCATCCACGGCCAGGGTTTTTCTAAAGTATTAACCAGAGCTGTCCTCAGGAAGAATTGCAAAGCCTCCCATCCATCCTGTCTCAGTGTCACCAAATGTCAGCAGATTCTCACCTGCTAGCAGTGCTCCAACCTCCCCTCAATGCAAACTGTCCCCTTGGGGCCCCCTGGGTGTCACAGCCCCCGTTGGCCCCCACCCCCAGGTCTCTCTGAGCCTCAGCTTGACCCAGACTCTGGGAAAATGACGCCCCGGGCCTCCTGAGGACCCCGCCCCTCTCCCGAGTGCTCTCCTGAGCCTGTCAGTCGGATCCCACCTGTCCTGAGGAGGCTGATCCCAGCGTCCCGGGGACACTGAGCAACTGAAGAGGTGGGGACTCAGCAGTAGTCCCGCTGCCGCAGGAAATGCAGGTGTTGCAGAGCATCTGCCCAGGTCGCTAATGTGGACTGAGAACGACAGGGTGTGAGCCCAGATGTGCACATGGCCTCTGGCCCTGTTTATCAGGTGAAGCCAGCGGCTGGGCCCTGGGCTTTTAGTGCAGGCTGCCGGAGAGTTCCAGCCACATGTGGTCTCTCTCAGGCCCTGAGGTTTGGCAGGGACTGTGCTCCCCAGTGACCCCATGGAGAACCAAGAGCTCCCAGTCAGGAGGAAGCTTCCCCTGTCTGATTTCTCTTTCCTGCAAGTGTAAGGGACTAAGAATTAAAAGAGGTATTCGCAGCCGGCATTGGCACATGCCTATAATCCTAGCACTGGGGAGGCTGAGGCAGGAGGATCGCCAAGAGTTTGAGGCCAGCCTGGGCTACATAGGGAGTTCAAGGCCAAAAGGCCAAACTGAACTACGTAGTGAGGCTGTTTCAAAAAAAGTATTTTCTCCATTGACTTTTTATTTTTTTTGTTTTTTGAGACAGGGTCTCACTATGTAGTTCAGACTGACCTCAAACTCAGCAGTCTTCCTGCCTCAGCCTCCTGAGTGCTGGGATTACAGGCAAGCACCACCATGCTTGGCCTCCACTAACCTTTTGAGGAAGTTCTGACTCGAATAAGGTGATTGCAAAGTGATTCTTTGAAGTCTCCACCACACTGACCTTCGCTGATTGTGTCCCCTTCCTAGGTGTGTCTTCCAATGTGGTCCCCATGTACTTAGGGGAGCTGGCCCCCAAAAACCTGCGGGGGGCCCTGGGGGTGGTGCCCCAGCTCTTCATCACCGTCGGCATCCTGGTGGCCCAGCTGTTCGGTTTTCGGAACGCCCTGGCAAGTGAGAATGGTGAGTCGGGGATGCCCGGCACCCCAGGCCCTGAACCCGGTGTGTGACAGACTGATGGGCTTGCGTGGGCGGGAGGCCCGACTTCCCTTGGGGTGCTCAGTGTCGGCTCTGCAGGGACCTGGGGCACAGTGGTGGCAGCCACCTGTGTCCCCGGCTTGGGCTCAGGGCTCCCCTGCCATGCTGCCACCTGGGGCTCTATGCTGGTCCCACTCACAGGCCAGACAGGGGCGGCTGAGTCCGGCCCAGCGGAGCCCAGGCCTGGCCCACAGGAGGGGCACGGGAACCTCCGCCGGGCGTTGTACTGCATAACTCTCCTCTCTGTCTTGTCTCAAGCCGTGGTCATCACAGCGGTCAGAGCCGCTGAGAGCTCACGACCGGCCAGGTGCCGCCCTCTTCCGGACACATGGCTCAGGAAAGCACGGGCTGCTGTTTGCCGGTTTTGCCAGTGCAGAGCCTGAAAGTGGGCAACTTGTCCAAGGTCTCCTTGGGGTCTAAACCCAGCAGTTGGCCAAGGACCGTACCCCCAGGACACCACCTGCCTTGGGCGTGGGGCCCCCACGCCTGTGGTCTGGGTTCCTGTCTTGAGCTCCCAGCCAGCAGGACTTCAGTGACACGGAGGATGGTGCCGCCTGGGGACTGGGGGCTCAGAGCAAGGCCTGGGCAGAGGAGATGGACAGATCGGCCCAGCAGAAGGGCCTGGCGGAGGAGAGCTGACCAGGGCATGGTGGGCAGGAAAGAAAGCCGGGAAGGGGATAAACCGTGCCTCCTAACCACAGGCCAGCCAGAGGCCTCATCATTGGGTCACAGCCCCAGACCCCCCCGTGCACGAGGCTCTAGGGGACCTGTAGATTTAAACCCTAACAGTTCTGAATGCGGGCATTCCCAGGTTATTTCTCCTGCATGTCAGTAGGTGGGATCTGCTATCAGAGCAGAGGTGTCCTCGGGGGTCAGGCGGAGGCCACCTTAAATTGGATGCAAAGCCTTCGGTCCAGAGCAGCCAGGTTCAATCTTCCTGGACCCAAATCTCGGCTTTGCTCCCAAATAACCAAGTGGGCTCAGGCGAGGGACATTGTCCTGGGTAAAGTGGCACTGGTCTTGGTACCTTGAGGTAAGGACGCTGGGAGAGTGGATTCATGATGGGCTGTGAGGCCAGTGCCCGAGAGGGGCACCTGCTCCAAGACAAAAAGCAGGGGAGCTGTGGACACAGCCACTCGGAGAAGGGGCCGATTGCTCCTTCTCGCATGTGACCATTTGTATGGTGAAACATGGCGCGCGTATTTCCCGATAAGCACATACGGGAGGATGGAAAAGCAAAAGTAAAGGAGCAATGCATAAAAAGAGAAATCACCACCTCCGTGGGACATCCACGGCCATGGCTTCCTAGCTTATGCCTCGGTCTCCCCACCATGGTGACGATGGGGTTCCTTTAACCTCTCCCTGAGCCTGACACGGCACGTTCGGGAGATGCAGCCTTGCTGCCGGGGCAGAGTGCAATTCCACCTTCTCAGCGCGCCCCGGCTTGCGTGTTCACTCCACGTGGGATGCTGGGGATCTTCCCATTGTTTCCGTCTCAGCTGTCCAGGCAGCCCGGGCACAGGTTTCTCTGCGTGTGTGCTGGGGTAGGACAGCCAGACCAGGTGGGGTGTGCCTGGCCGCTGGCTCCTGCCAGCTGTCCTCTGAGGACCCTGGGCGACAGGTGGAGGCGTCCCTGTGTCCATGCCCTCCTGGGCTTGTCCCTTTGTCCATCCTAGGCGTCCCCGTCTGTCCCCCCTCAGCTAAATGCCTGCTGAGCGCAGTCTGCCCCACGGAGCCCAGGTCCTCTGACTGCTTCGCCTACTTGCAGGCTGGCCCATCCTCCTGGGGCTGACCGGGGTCCCCGCGGCGCTGCAGCTGGTCCTGCTGCCCTTCTTCCCTGAGAGCCCGAGGTACCTGCTGATTGAGAAGCGGGATGAAGATGCCACCAGGAAGGGTACGGCGGGCTGAGGGGCGGTGGCCGTCCTCGGTCCTCACTCTGGGCCCGGCTGATGCCTTTGCCTGCGCCCCCAGCCCTGCGGAGGCTGCGTGGCCGCGCCGATGTGGCCGAGGACATGGAGGAGATCTGGCAGGAGGACCAGGCCGAGAAGGCGGCCGGCTCTGTGTCCGTGTGGATGCTGTTCCGCCTGCGCAGCCTGCGCTGGCAGCTCATCTCCGTCGTGGTGCTCATGGCCGGGCAGCAGCTGTCGGGCGTGAACGCGGTAGGGCTGCCCTCGGGCCAGCGAGGGCCAGTGTGGGCCACTGCAGGCCACCACGCCCTGCGGCCGAGCCCCTGCCAGCCCGGGCTTTGCTTTCCAGATCTACTACTACGCAGACCAGATCTACCTGAGCGCTGGCGTCGGGGCCAATGACGTGCAGTACGTGACAGCCGGCACAGGCGCCGTCAACGTGCTCATGACCGTCTGCACCGTGAGTGCCGCCCGAGGCCCGCCTTCCAGCTGGCTCCACTCCCACCTCAAGCCAGGGCTGCCAGCTGCACCGGGCTACGAAGGCGGGGAATGAAGGGGCCCTGGGCCTGGTCCCCGGGGTGCAGGGAGCCACCCCTCCATGTGGGCATAATCTCCCCAAAGCATCCCGACGCCCGTGTATCCGTGGGAATCCCAAAGTTCAGGGCTGCGGGATTAGGGCCCAATCTCATTTAAGCACTGGCAGCTGCAGCTCCGAAATGCTGTGGTTTGTGTGTGGGCGTGCAATGAGTGTGCACGTGCATGCAGGTATGTGGGGAGACGCACGGCCCCTGGACCCTCGGAGGGCAGGGAGGGCTGCCTCACACTGCCCAGGCAGGGCACTAACTCCTGCCCTCTGTCCTCCCCCACCCAGGTGTTCGTGGTGGAGCTCTGGGGCCGGCGCCTGCTGCTCCTCCTTGGCTTCTCCACCTGCCTCTTGGCCTGCGTGGTGCTCACAGTGGCCCTGGCGCTGCAGGTGAGGAGTGAAGGAGCCGGGTGGGCCCCGCCTGGAAGGGGACCTGGGCCACCTGCACTGGATGGAAAGAAAAGGACAGGGCACAGAAATGAACCTGGTTTAGCAAATACAGCCCAGCAAATGTCTCGGGACCCTGCGTGTCCCCTCCAGCCCCCGGCCCCCTCTCAGCTGACACCACTGATTAGGGACCAGGTGCCAGCCCTGCTCCCACACAGCAGCTGGCGCCCAGGGACCAAGGCTCCTGAGGTCCCCACCCCTGCTGTCTTGTTTTTTGAGGTAGAGTCTTGCTATATATATAGTTCCGGCTGGCCTCAAACTCATGGTGATCCTCCTGCCTCAGCCTCTGGAGTGCTGGGGTCACAGACTGCCTTGCTCCCCACCGTGTCTTTCTTTTTGTTTTTTTTTTGGTACCGGGGATCGAACTTGGGACCTTGCGCTTTCGAGGCAGGCGCTAGAACCACTGAGCTAAATCCCCGGCCCCACCAGGTCTTTCTTTGCCAGGCGCTCACAGCTTGCCTCTCCCCGCCACCCCACAGGACCAGCTGTCCTGGATGCCCTACGTCAGCATCGCCTGCGTCATCATCTACGTCATAGGACATGCCGTTGGGCCCAGTGCGTGACCAGGAGCTGGCTTCAGGGCTCCGGTGGCCCGCATGGGCTCTGGGGAGGGGACGCACCTCCTCGCAGTGGCTTCTCCCTCCTCCCTCCTGCACCAGGGCATGGGCGCCCCCGAGAACTGCCAATGCCTTTCACCAGCCCCCGCGTCCCCATCCCCTGCCACCGGGTCCGGAGCTCACCGGCCTCTCCCCCCCTGCTCCCCCAGGCCCCATCCCAGCGCTGCTCATCACTGAGATCTTCCTGCAGTCCTCGAGGCCGGCCGCCTTCATGGTCGGGGGCAGCGTGCACTGGCTGTCCAACTTCACCGTGGGCCTCGTCTTCCCGTTCATCCAGGTGAGGGCCCCGGGTCCCAGCTTCTCCCCGCAGCCCCCGGGCCACAGGGCCTCGCTCACCTCCTTCCCCACCCCCAGGAGGGCCTGGGCCCCTACAGCTTCATCATCTTCGCGGTGATCTGCCTGCTCACCACCATCTACATCTCCCTGATCATCCCCGAGACCAAGAAAAAGACCTTCATCGAGATCAACCAGACCTTCGCCAAGATGAACAAGGTGTCCCAGGTCCACGCCGAGAAGGAGGAGCTGGCCGACTTCCCTCCGGCCGCCTCTCGGCAGTGACAGAGCCGGGGACGAGCCTGGCTTCTGGTCGGTCCACATTTTTTCCTGGGATTCGCTTCCTGACGTCCAGTTGTCTGCAACATCCAGGGCTGGGATGTGGCCGCCAGCCCTGCCCCATGGGGCCTGTGTGGCAGGCTGCTGTGCTGTCCTCAGTGCCCACCGTCCCCTGCAGCATGGCCAGCTGCCAGCCCCGAGTGTGGGGAGAGCCGCTGGCCACACCTGCGGGAGACCAGCGGCTTTTCTGACCCAAGCAGCTAGCGCAGGGCTGGGGGAGGAATTCAGTTTCAGCCGTGACACCGGCCCTTCTCTGAATGCATGCTTTGATCTGACCCCATTCCGGGAAAGTGGGGTGTCAGGAACATGACAGAGAAAGCTGCGGACCAGTCCCTGGGGAACAGTGACTGAGTTGGAATCACTATTCCTACAGGCGCGTGGAAATGGACCTGCCGGTGCAGTCAATAAAACGGAGCTGACCACTTGGGCCAAGATGCACGCTTGCTGTGTGAGCGGTCGAGGAGGGAGGGTGGTCCCGCTCCCGCACAAGGCCAGGTGCTCGGGGTGGAGGAGACACTGGGAATTTGCCCCAGAGGAAGCCAGAGTGGGCACACAGTGGGCTGCAAAGCTGGGAGTCGTTACCTCGGGTGTGTGGTCAATGTCAAGCAGCCCAGCGGTGAGGCTGGATGGAGGGAAGAGGAGAGGCCTCCTACCTAGTTCAATGTGGCAGAACAGGCTAGAGACCAGAGGGAAGGGGCCTGTGAGTGAGTGTTGCAGTGAGCATGCCTAAAGAGGACTTGCACAGTGGGTGGGGTGGGCCACACCTGTGACCCCAGCACTGGGGAGGCTGAGGCAGGAGCACCACAAGTTCCAGGCCAACCTGGGCTCCATAGTGACTTCGAGGCCAGTCTGAACTACATAGTGAGACCCTGTCTCAAAACAAATCTTGAACACAAACACACAAATAAAATACATTGAGAGACCACTACCCACACATGCCAGGGTGGAGCAACAGCCAGAAGCTGAAGAATGGATGTTCCTGTTCCAGGGGACCCCACATAAGGTGGTGAGAAAATGGAGCTAGGAAGTTGGGGGGCTGTAGCAGATTCTGTGGGTCCCGCGAGTCCCACTACGCCTGAACTTGGTCATAAAGATAATCCTCAGGCCTGGCAGCCAGGCCAGAGGGGAGAGACTTGGAGAGGGAGATGAGTTGGAAGAAACATTGAGGCTTCGGCCATGGCAGTGCACACCTATAATCCCTGCACTAGGGAAGCTGAGGCAGGGGCATCACAGCTGCAAGGCCGGCCTAAATTATATGGTGAGATCCCTGCCCCCCCCAACAAAAAACTGCTGGGGTCTTGACAAAGCCAGCCGTGGTTGGAGCTGAATGCGAGGGAGGCTCTGAGAGCTACTCGGATTGGGGAACCCCTCGGCAGGTTTGGGGGTGCGGCACTGGAGCCCCAGACAGCCAGGGTGTGGATCTGAGGGGAACCACACCCCTTTATGAGCACCTCTTTGTCCCAGGCCCAGGGCCGCAGCAAAGAAGACATCTGGTCCAGGGGCGCGAGGTGCTGCAGAGAAAAACAGTCCTCAGGGGTGAGGGCGGGAACCGCTGTCCTCTTATTTATTTTTGATTTTCTGAGACAGGGCCTTGCTATGTAGCCCAGGCTGGCCTCAAGCTCTGCAATGATCCTTTTGCCTCAGCCTCAAGAGTGCTGAGATTGCAGGCGTGTGCCACCGCCGGCTATTTGACCTTTGTGTTGAATCGATACAGGTGTTTAGTGCATGCTGATTACACTCCTTTCGGGGAGCGGGTCCATGTACACAATATATCTCAACTCTCTTTATTTCCCTTCCGCTGCCCTCTCCCCCTTGCATCTCTACAGAGGTCTGTCTACCTATTCCTATTGCCCATCTTTTTGTTGTTGTTCCTCTTTAAATTATTTATACTTTGGGTTTCTCATATAAGAGAAACCATGCGCTATTTCTGCTCGTGTGTCCAAGGAAGAGCAGAAGTGTAGGCCCTGGGCCCTCTTCCTTCCCTGGCCCTGCCTGGGTGTGGTTCATCACGGGCATCACACTGGTGCATGGAGCTGTGGCGGATGAACACCCGCGTGCTGAAGGTTTGTAGTCAGCGTTTTCCTGTCTTTCTTGCTTTTTTGCTTTTTTCAGTGCTCTACCACTGTGGAACATCCCGTCCATTGATTGATGGATGGATTGTCCTTTTTATTTTTGCTTTTGAAACAGGGTCATGCCCTTTCTCACTGGTGGGAAGAAAGGCATGAAGACTGTCCGAGGCCACACAGAGGGATCAGAGAAAACCCAGCAGAAATGCCATGGGAGAAAGGAAACCAGCTCACCCAAGGGCTCTTCGCAAGGTGGGTTTCAGTGGTGACCACAGGGGCAGAAGGAGCAGGACTGGGCAGAGTTGCCAGCCTGAGGTGACAGGTTCTAGGTCCACAGCAGGCAGAGCAAGGCCAGTGTGACCAGTGGCTGCTACACCGAGATGCACCTGTGCGGACTGACTTTGGCCTACCTGCTCTGCAAATAAGAACCCTAAACAAAAATAATCTCTCCTCTACAATCAAAGTGAGAAAAACATTTTCAAAGAAAGGGTACCTCCCTGCCTAGGAAGGACGTCACATGGAATCCTTCCCACCCTATACAGGGTGTGGCTTTGCCCTGGGCTGGGGACAGGGACAGCATGAAGGCAGGTGGTGGCTGCATGGTGTTTCCGTTCTGGGAGGGCTCAGGGGCTGGGACTGAAGTTGGCACCTCAAATGCCAGCGTGAAGGGGGCGCCACACCCCTGTCCTCCAGGGCAGGTCCTCAGCGCCCGCAGAGGGAGAGGACACAGATGGCCAGCATCCCGATGTGGCCCTCCACACCAGCTGTGACCCTTACTTCTCTTAACCACAAACACTTCCTCCTCCTCCTCCCCCCCCCCCCCCCGCACCCCGGCCGCCCACCTGGGCTGTTCTTGCTAGCCACTCAGCACCACCCGAGAAGTAGCTTGAGTGGCCCTGGTTGAGCAGCTGAGAGGATAAAGCACCAGCATGCGGTTCAGGATGTGGGCACCGAGTCGGGCACACTTACAAACAGCCGTAAGCAGCGTGTGCCAAGGAACACGCGTGAGCCTGTGATTGGTCACTTCAGAGAGTATCGAAGGGAAGGATTAGAGCCCGCAGTTCAGGGCCGGGGCCCTTAAGAGGACAAGGATGGTCGCCATGGTTTTGGGTGTCCCAGTTCCCAGTGAGTGGTATTTCCAGGGTGCCCAGGCACCCAGGTGTCCATGGGGACGACCTGTCCTCCATGTGGGCAGGACCCTTCTAACCAGTGGGGGCCCGGATGGAGAGAACAGCCCTCAGCCTCTCTCCGCTCCCTCTGACCGCGGGGCCTGTGACACCCTTCTCCTCTCTTGGCCTTGGTCACCAGAATCCAGGCGCTCTTGACTTGTGGCGGCATCTCAGAGAAAGGCAGGGCACACGGCGTTCCGTGGAGGATGTAGAGTACTTGTGGCCCTGCGACCTAACCCACAGGACGCAGAACCGGCTGATCTCGAGGAACAAACGTGAAGATAACTGGTTGGCAGAATACTGGCTTTTCGAACGTGTCCACCTCTAATCCCCGGAATCTGAGCGTATGCAGTGTGACCAAAATATACAGTGCATGTTTAAATTTTTTAAATAATTTATCATATTTTATTAGCTATTCAGGATGGACATGTGTGTTGTTTCCATTTTTTACCACGTGCCAGTATCTTTATGAGGTGTGATCAAAACTGCGGTGAGGGGCCGGGGATTTAGCTCAGTGGTTTCGCCACCTGCTGCGCAAGTGCAAGGACCTGAGTTCGATCTCTGGTACCAAAAAAAAAAAACTGTGGTGAATGCTGCTGCCGAGCACCACCCAGTGGAAGGGCAGTGTCGTAAGGACATCAGGCTGGGTCCTCGCCCACCTGGCACATTCAGGCGTCCTCCTCCATCTGGCACAGTGCAACGTCTAGCTCTCCCCCAAAGTCAAAATGAGCACGAAAGGGAAACGTTTTGAGTTGATTCAGGACACGGAGGCGGCCACAGCAGCACAACTAAAGACACTCAGGAAAGGACTCCAGAGCTGCTTCAGAGTGGCAAGAACGACAGGATAAGTGT
Source organism: Heterocephalus glaber (assembly GCF_053883595.1). Taxonomy (NCBI): domain Eukaryota; kingdom Metazoa; phylum Chordata; class Mammalia; order Rodentia; family Bathyergidae; genus Heterocephalus; species Heterocephalus glaber. The sequence continues at coordinate 5,487,443 of NW_028258299.1, read as the reverse complement.
TTCTGAAGCGAGGGGAAAGATTCTGAGAGGGACTCATGGCAACTCTTTAACTGTAATAAAATCTTTTTTGGTTTTTTGAGACAGTTCAGGCTGGTCTTGAACTCACTATGTAGCCCAGACTGGCTTGAGCTCACCTCAACCCTCCTGCCTCAGCCTCCTGAGTGCTGGGATTGCAGGCGTGCACCACCACACCTGGTTCAGTTTTTTTACACATTCACCGTGTATTTTAATCACAGCTGGTAATTTTCACAATGATCCTGTGAAATAGCCCTTTTTCCACTCATGACTATTCAGCCATTTCCTGGTCTGTTTTCTAGTAGGAATGATCCTACTACAAGCATCCTGGTTCAATAACTTAGTGACTTGTTTAATATTTGTGTCAGTTTTCCTTAGGTAACAAAATACCTGAGCTGGTCAACTGAAACACGAGGAAAGGTTTATCTGGTTCACAGTGTTGGAGACTCCCATCTGTGGTAGACACACCCTGCTGCTCAGGCCAGCCCAGTGGGGTGCAGCACATGATGGAGGCCCATTCCCCTCCCAAAGGAAAGGGAGAGGCCAGTATCCCCTCTTCCCCTTCAATCCACATCCCTAGTGGCCCAAAACCTCCCACTGGGCTCCCTCCTAAACATTCCCATCCCCTTCCACCAGTACCAAAGCTTTTCACACATGGGCCCCAGGCAACATCACAGCCAAACCACAGAGATACTTCAGAGTGTAATCGCCAATAACAAGGTTGCATTGTTTTAAAAAGTATAAGCCGGGGGTTTAGCTCAGTGGTTTCGCCACCTGCTGCCCAACAGCAAGGACCCTAGTTTGATCCTGCTACCAAACCCCTCCCCCCCCAAAAAAAACAAAAACAAAATTAGCCCCAGTGCATTCAAGGAAGCCAATGAGAGCAAGAACACAAGAGAAGCATCCTGGATCCAGGCCACATCCTGCCTTGGGTTCTCAAACTCATTTCTGGGGCCAGTGTCAGCAGCCGTGGAGCTTCCAGCCAGGGGCTTAGTGGACGCAAAGATAAAATCCACCCTGTGTGCAAATGGCACTGGCAGGACATCAGTCCGTATCTTAGCGGGGGAGCTGGCCTGGTCCAGAGGGCAGGCAGGTGACAAAGCCAGGTGGCCCGGAGACCCAGGAGCCACGGACCGGTGCAGCAGGGCTCAGGCTCATGGACAGGGATGGGGACCCCTCCGCCCGCCCAGCCCAGGGAGGGGGTAAGCGCTGATGTGGGAGGCTGTGCCTGACCCGGCCCCTTTCCCTTCCGAGTGGGGGCCCTGGAGCGGTGCAGGCCCAAGATCAGTTCTATGGAGCGGGGCTGGGGCCGCCCCACCCCGGGGTGCGGAGGGGAAGAGCCGCTCAGCTCCTCCTGGGGAGCTCGGGGAGATGGGATGGTGCCGGGCATGTGGCCCTTGCCTTCCTGGCCCCTGGAGGGCGACTGGGAGGTGGGCTCTGAAGGATGTCCACATCCGGGGCCCCTCTCTCCCCTGGCCCTGGCTTAGGCATCCTTCGGGGCACAGTGGGCGGGGTGGAGGTGTGGGTAGAGAGCTGGCCTGGGGGTCCCTCTGGGAGGCACCCACAGATCTGCCACCACCACCTTGAGCTTTGTCCCTGAGCCACTGGGGTGTCAGGGCCACCCCAGGAGCCTGGGCTCAGCTTCCTCAGGACCCGAATGCATGGCCCTTCCCAGAGCCACCTCTGCCCCCCACTGATGAGGGCCCTTGGCCCTGCTGGCTCCTGTCCACCCCGTCGCCCTGTCCCAGGCACTGCCACTGCTCAGGGTTACACATCTGTGTGTCCACTTTGTAGCCTCCCCGCACTGGGGAGGAAGCTGCACATGGCTGCCCTGGTCCCTAAAGCACCTGTCACCTCCTACATCACCTCCAGGGCCTAGCATACCTCTGGGACACAGGAGACACAGAATGCATCCCAAGGAGGGAGAGGGTGCAGGGGAACTGGAAATGAGGCCTCAGAGCCCCCGCGAAACCCAGCCTGGGCCTCCCTCCCTGCTCCTCCCCTGGGCCTGGCTGGGTCCAGTCCAAGAGTCAAGAGGTGGAAGCCCGGCTGAGCCCGCAGAGCCCGGCCCTGCCCACTCCCTGCAGCACCTCACACCCACCCTGGTGCTGGTGTCAGTAAACGCGGCCCTGAGCTCTGCCTTCCAGTACGGCTGCAACATTTCCATGCTCAACATGCCGCACCAGGTGGACACCACGGCCACCCTCTGGGCTCCCTGGGTGCCCACGCTGGAGACCAGGGGAACTGGACTTGCCACCCAGCTCACTGGTGTTTGAGCCCCACGGCCACCTGTTGATGGCGTAGAGAAGGTGCCCAGGGTTGAACACTGAGGGTCTGGGGATTGAGATGGGGTGAGGGAAGCAAAGGAAAAAGAGAGAAGCCTCATTGGGTGGGGAGACGCTGAGGGCCACGTGTCCCTCAGAAGGGCGGACACTGTGCTGTCATCCCAAAGAGGACCCACTGGTGACCACAGCTTCAACTGGAGTGCACAAGCACCCTCGACGGGAGATGGAAGCTTGACTGGGCTCAGAGAGAATGGGAGGAGCTGGGCATAGTGGCTCCCGCCTGTAAACTCTGGAGGCTGAGGCAGGAGGATTGCCAGGCGTTCAAGGCCAGCCTGAACTACATAGCCAGACCCTGTCTCAAAAAACTAAAATAAATAAATAGATATGGGCTTGGGATGTAGCTCAGTGTGAAGGTCCTGTGTTCAATTCCTGATGTGGGGAAGAAGAAGAAGAAGAAGAAAAAGAATGGGGTGTACCTGTAATCCTAGCTACTCAAGAGGCTGAGGCAGGAGGACGGTGAATTTGAGGCCAGTGTGGGCAACATAGTGAGGTCCCACCTTACCCCTCAGTGTGGTTAAGTTCTACATCGTGCTTTGTAGGAGGGACTGCAGCACTGTTCATGGCACGTATTAGTATACTACATGCCCGCATTAGCATGTATACACCCACATGTGTAAACATGAATCGTGTGTATCGGTGCATTCAGAATCACTGCCATGATGGGAACACCTGTTGGTTTTGCTTTGGGTCTGCTTTGCTTGGTGGTGCTGGAGACTGAACTCAGAGCCTCATGCAAGGACCTGACCAGAGCAGTACCAGGACATCCCGCCCTAGGGCCCAGATTCCCCGGAGACCCGGATGCCGTCCAGAACCGACAGCTTCAAAACATCTAATTTCCCCGAAGCCACGCAGTCAGTATGAACATTTCTTATGCAACCTCTGGCAGAGTAGGGCTCCAAAAACGAATCTTTATAATGAATTTTTAAAATTATGTATTTATTTTTGTAGTATTTGGGGGTTGAAACTAGGGCCTGTGCACTGAGCTGCATCCCCAGCACCTCCCTGTTTCTGAGATAAGCTGCGGCTAAATTGCTGAATTGCCCAGGCTGAACTTTGAATCCTTCTGCCTCAGCCTCCCAGCGTGCTGGGACCACAGGCTCACGCCACCACTGCCCGGCAATCATGAATTGTTACCATTTTTCTTGCAGTCTGGTTTCCCATCTCACCCATCACAGCGTAGATTGTCTGTCCTCGGGTCCCAGCGGAGAATTGCTGCTGGCATAGGCAGACACCTCCTGGGTGGGACCTGGGCACCTTCTTCTTTTTTTTTTTTTTTTTTTTGGTACCAGGGATCGAACTCGGGACTTCCCGCTTGCAAGGCAGGAGGCAGAACCACTGAGCTAAATCCCCGGCCCTGCACCTTCTCTCTTGAGTGCCTGAGTCCAGGCTGTGGGGTTGCAGCCGGGCTTTTCAGATCTCAAAGTCATTGTACAGCGAAACCTACCTGGAGTGCCGCAAAGCTCCGCTGGACGGGCCTGCGCTGCTGCTGCTCTGGTCCTGCACCGTGTCCCTGTTCCCCCTGGGCAGCCTGCTGGGCTCACTGGTGGATGGGCCCTGGCCTGGTGTGGCAGGCAACGGCACTTCCGCATGAGTCCCCGCTGAGTGCAGACACCAAAACCCCGAAGTGGCCCGGGTCCCAGGAGCACGTGGAGAGGGTCAGGGCCACCCTGGATGGGGCCTCCGGGGTGCAGGGACCAGACCGCTGTGACCTTGGGCGGTTGCCCGCTCAGCCTGGCTGAGTCACTGCCTGCCCTCCTGCCCAAGGTCTGCTCTGCACCCGCAGCCCGAGCCTTTGCACTTTGCTTGCTGCTTTCTCGGGCTCGCTGCAGAGCCTTGGCCCCAGATAAGGAGCCACCCGGGCCAAGGTCCTGGCAAGAGGGCACAGGGCCAAGGCCAGGCCGGGGCGCAGGAGCCACCCCCTTCCCAGGCTGTCATGCAGGAGGGGGGCCCTGCCCATCAACAAGCTCTTCACCATTGTCCCCACCATCCTGATGGGCGTCTTTGGTGTGGTCAGGCCCTAGAGCTAAACATTGTCTCCTGAGTGCTGGTGGGAGTCTCGCAGGTACTGGGCACAGGGAGGGCTCTGCACCCAGGGCCGAGGTGGGGCCTGGCCGGCTCTGGATGCCGCTGTTCATCTCCTTTCCTCCTGAATCTGACGCAGGGCCTTGTGAACCTCCCCGTTCCCTTCAACGAAGTCTCTTCAGAAACACACTTATATATACCCATAAGGTTTCACCAAGCATCTTCTGAGGAGGATGTAGTTTAGATTTAAGAATACAGGGCTTTTGGGGCCGCCTGCTTCACAAGCGCAAGGTCCTGAGTTCGATCCCCGGTACCAAAAAAAAAGATAAAAGGCTAAATAAGTTACTCATGCTTTAGAAATAACAGAAAGTAACCCAAGGCAGTAACTCCGAGGCCTCCTAAGGGTAAGTCCCATGTTAAGCCCCAGGGACACACAGAAGCCAGGACTCCTCCCTGTCACAGGTGCCCATCCTGGTCACTCGGAAGGAAAGGTATTCTCTTTCCATCCGGTTAGGTCCCCACGGGGCCGAGGGTTCTGGCAGGACTTGGGTACAAGTCCAGCCCCAAACCTCAAGAGCAGCCTATTCTGCTCAGCCACAGCGGGCTGACACCCCAATAAGCTGGGACTTGGAGTGGCCCTGAATCCATCGGCTCTGGTGTCCTGCAGGCTGAGGACAGCCCTCAGCCTGTCCTCATTTCCATTCACCCTCACCAGGCATGGGCTATAGCATGCTCCCCAGGTACAGGGCGAGTCAGAGGGGCCCGGGGGACACAGGGGACCCGGGCCAGGGCTGTTCCCTCAAGCTAGGAAAACAGCTTGTTTGGCTGCTCCAGGAGCCTTGCAGTGGGAGGGGGATGCAGCGTGGGTAGCAGGTGCATCTGCCATGGCTGTTCCTGGCGCGTGGGCACCTCTTCTGGTGGCTCCTGTTTTCCAGGTGAGCTAGGAGCGAGGGTGTTGCCGAGGATGGGGTGGGGACGTGGTGGGGCCCAGGAGGAGGAAGACGGGACAGCAGCAGGCACCTCGCTGATGCCCATGAACACGGCCCACACCCGGGCCACGCCCCGTCCGGCGGCTGGGGAGTCTGCATCTGTGTGCTGCTGCTTTTCTTCCTTCCTTCCCCTTCCTTCCTTTCTTTCTTTCTCTTCCTTTTCCCATCGTTCCTTTCTTCCTTTCCTGTCTCCCTCTGTCTTCCTTTCTCTCTTCCTCCTTCCTTCTTTTCTCTTTCTTCCTTCTTTTCCTTCTTTCCTTCATCTGCCTCTCCTTCCTTCTCTCTCTCTCTCTCTCCCTCCCTCCCTCCCTCTCTTTCTTATGATCAAATCCAAGATCTCACACATTTTTTTAAGAGTCTTGCTAAATTCCCCAGGCTGGCCTCCAGCTGGCAATCCTCCTGCCTCAGCCTCCCGAGTAGCCAGGATTACAGGCATGGCCACCCCTCCCTGCTATTCCACAGAATCTTGAAGGGATTTAAGAGACCAGAGATGGGTGGCCTGGAGAAGCTCATCTCAAGCGACTGACCACTCAAAGGCCGGCTAGAAGCAGATCCCCTGCCCCCTACCTCTGTTGCCCCGGGCTCCAGTCCTCCCTTGAGTCCTCCGGGCTGGCCGGTGCTCCTGGCTGTCACCAGGGTCCCCAAGCTGCTGCAGGTGCTGCCCCTGGCCTTCCCCTAGAGGCCCCCACTCCCCTCCACTGCATCCTGATTCAGAAAGGAGACAAAGAGGCCGCGATGTGAGTAGAGGCAGGAACCCTAACCTTGACCCTACGCTCCTTTTCCTCTCCGGCCCCTCCTCCTGCCTCCCAACCCCTCCCCCAGCCCTGTGGGGTGATGCACGCCTGTAATCCTAGCGTTCTGGGAGGCTGAGGCAGGAGGATCGCAAATCTGAGCCCAGCCTGTGCAATTTATGGAGACCCTGACTCAAAAACTACGCAGGTTGGGAGTGCGTGCGGCTCAATATGAAGGCCCCAAGTTCCATCTCAGGCTCCCCGCAGGCGTGGTCAGGGTCCGACATGGGGGTGGCCCCCGGCTGGGGTGCAGCGGCCGACGGGGAGCGCGGGGCGGGGACGTCAGGCAGCGTGCATTCTTCCCGCAGCTCTGCGCAGGCTGAGCCACGGCGGATACCCAGAGGCGGAGCTGCGGGCCACGCGCCGAGCAGGCGGAGGAGCGCGCCGCGGGCCCCGCGTCCCTGCGCCGCCTGGTGGCCCCGCGGGCGCTGCGCTGGCAGCTCGTGTCCGTCGTGAGCTCAGGGCCGCCAGCAGCTGTCGCGGACCAACGCGGTGTGGCGAGATCTGCGCGCCCAGGGAGGGTCGCGCGGGTGCCGCTCCAAGTAAGGAGACTCTGCTGGAAGCCGGGTGTCGGGCTGCAAACCCTAATCCCAGCTACGGCTGACGCAGGAGGATGTCGGATTGGAGGCCAACCTGGACAGCTCCTGTCTCAAAATAAAAAATAAAAATGGGTAGGGGTGCAGCTCGGGGCAAAGGTCTTGAGTCCAATCGTTTAATCCAAGGGCCAAATACATAAATAAATAAAAACCCACTGGGATGAAAGAAAATCCAGACTTCTTTCACACACAGACAACTCTCAAAAAGACCAGGTGCAGGCTCGGCTCAGAGCGCTGAGCAAGCTGCAGGGAGGGATGTCAGGGGACACAGGTATTTATCTATTTGGTACTATTTGGTGCTACTTAGGGTAGAACCCAGGGGCAGCTGTACCCTGGAGCTGCATCCCAGACTTTTTAGTTTTTTATTCTGAGACAGGGCCTCTCTAAATTGCCCGGCCTGGCCTCAAAGCTGCCATCCTCCTGCCTCAGCCTCCCTGGCTAGAGTGTTCTTCTTCACTTCCCAGCCCCCCTATAAACCACCTCCCACCTACAGCTCTTTCACTTATGCTCAAAACCTGCAAACTGACAGCAGCTCTGGGGAGGGCGGGGTCTGGCCCGGCCCAGCCCGGGTGTGCACCAGCCTTGGTAGCCCAGGCGGTGCCCATGTGGCAGAGTCTCCGCGGCCATGCTGCTTTTGCGGCAGCTCTGCAGTGAGCAGGGAAAGGCACCCACCTGGAGAGCCCTCAGGGGTCAGCCAGGCAGCCCCGTGGATTTCCAGGGAGGCCGGGGCAGTGGCCCTGGGCCTTCAGGTCCACTGTGTTTACAGGGTGATCTAAGGAGAGACTGGCCACAGAGGCAGGAGCCACCAGTGGGAACCAGTGTGGCAGGCTTAGGAATTCTGCTCTTCACGAGCGGAACAAGGGAATATGGGCCTCAAACGAGAGTGAAGAAGCCTTCTAAACCAAGCTGGGCGTGGTGACACACACCTGTCCACCTAGCACTTAGGAGGCTGAGGCAGGAGGATCACTGCCAGTTTGAGGCCAGCCTGGGCTACATAGCAAGACCCTGTCTCAAAAACAAAACAACAACAACATGAAAGAAGTCCTTCTATGGGCCAGGGATTTAGCTCAGTGGTTCTGCCACCTGCCTCACAAGCACAAGGTCCTGAGTTCGGTCCCCGGAACCAAAAAAAAAAAAAAAAAGAACAAGTCCTTCTATGGGGCCCTTCCGGTGTTACAGAATAACACAACATAAGGGAAATGTTGGGGAGTACTGGGATTGAACTCAAGGCATTCACACTAAGCTGTATCCCCAGCGTTTTTGTTATGGTTATTTGGAGACAGCGTCTTGCTAAGTTGCCCAGGCGGGCCTCCAGCATGGGATCCTCCTGCCTCAGCCTCCCAGAGGAGTAGACTCCCACTCTGGAGCTGCAGAACCCGAGGCTAGAGTCACAGTGCCCTGACCCCGAGTGTCCAGCACAGCTGGGCTCCGTGCCCAGTGTCCTGACTCCACTGCCACATGCTGCCTCCCTCCTGTCCCACGGTCCCCAGCCCAGGCCTCCTGGCCTGCAAGTTACTGGGGGAGGACAGGAAGCCAGTGGCCTGGCTCTCCGCCTCTCCTCAAGGCCAGGTTTGGGTTTTAGATGAACTACTACAAAGACACCATGTACATGTTGGCCAGCGTGGACCCCACACAGTGCCAGTAGGTGACAGTGGGCGCTGCTGTGGTCGCCTTAGTGATGACCATTATCTCGGTGAGTGACTGGGATGGGGCCTGTGGAGGCTACAGGAGCCCGGGGTCAGGGTCACCTGCTTCCCCTGCATGGCTCAGGCCTGTCCACGCACGTGACACCCCAACAGCGACCCAGCCCCAGTGACACAGGTGTTGCCTCAGAGCTAAATGCTCAGCACCCAGCGCCCCCGTGCCTCGGCTCCCTTTCTCCCCCTTCCACCTTTCAACACCACTTCCGCCCCTTCGCCGTCTTCCCAGCCCTGCATGGTCACTTCCGGTCGTCCCTGGGCCCTGTGGACGGTTGTCACTGCCATCAGGGAGGACAGGCAGGAGCACGGTGGCTGCCATGTGGAGGAAGCCAGGTCCACTTCGTCTCCCCACTGGCCCCAGCCGAGGTCCCTGCCGGCACTTCAGAGCTGTCAGTGGCACGGGGTCCCAGGCAGGACATGGGGCTCCAGGTAGCCAAGCCCCGGGGGATCTGCCAGCTCCCGACAAGGAAGGGGGGACCGAGGGGTCCCGGGCGGGCGGGCAGCCCTGGGGCAACAGGGACAGCACAGGAGAAGATGGCGGCTTGGGCAGGTCAGGGCGCCAGGGCTCCTCACAGGGTCCCCCACAAGCCTGCAGGGTGGAGGGGCTGGGGCGGTGTCTCCTGCTGTCGGGCTAAGCTGCCCGGCTGCGCCTGCCGGGCGCTCACCTGGCAGCTCTTCCTGCCTCCCCGGCTGCAGGGTGGGGGATGGGGGTGTGGGGACCCCACGGCCAGCGGGACCTCGTGGGTGGTGCTCGGCCCTCTCCTCCGGAGCCAGTGCATGGGCAATGTCACCGACACCCACACACCATCAAGGGGCTCGTGGGATCCCTGTGCTGGGCTTGGTGGCACATGCCTGTAATCCCAGCGCTTGGGAGGCTGAGGCAGGAGGATCACTATGAGTTCCAGGCCAGGGTGAAGCCCTGGGACTCCCAGAAGGATGCTCTGGGGTAGTGATCCAGCCTGATTGTGCTGGATCCTCCGAGAACCTTGGGGCCTGGGTTCAGGGCTCTCCAGCTCTGCGTCCACCTTTGCAGCCTGGGAACGGTGGCATGCTGGCTCTGCTGGGTGACATGACGGCAGAATGCGTTAATGTCTCACCGTGCAGAGGACAGGCGCTCCTGCTCTCTGTCACTTGTGCTCAGCAGCCACCACCGCGCTGCCATCCTCCTCCTCCCGCCCACTGAGCCCTGCCAGGCTCAGGACCCCCGTGCGGCAACTCCCGAGGCCGGAAGCTGGGGCCGAACATGGGTCTGACAGCCCTGCCTGTCCCCACAGAGCACTGGCCCTGAGCTGTCCTACCTGGGCCCCAGCTTCGTCCTGGCGAACATCACAGGACACTCCATCTGGCCCAGTGAGTACTGCGCCCGCCAGCCTCAGGGCCCGTCTCTCAGCAGGTACCCACTGCACACTGAGGACCAGCTGTTGTGGTTCAGGACATCCACACCATCCTCTGGGGCCACCGCTGAAGGCTCATCCTCTGGTCTGGTCCAGAGCCACCGTTCTTAAAGGCCTGGTGAGTTCACCTTTTCCTGCTAGCCGCTCTGTGTCACATTTATTCACTCAACAAGTATTTTCCAGTGCCCATTAGTGCTTCAGTTAGGCCAACAGCTCACTAAGCCGGGCTCCCAGTGGTGCCCAGACTCAGGTCCTGAGCCCCCAACAAGGAGAGGATCCCTGAAACCCTTGTGCACACCTGCAAACGCTCTCCGAGCCTCCGAGCCCACCCAGGGCTCAAGGTCTCACTCCCACCACCCCAGCTACCACGCCAGGCCGCTGGTGCCCCAGTCCCTGCACCCACAACTTCAGCCCCACTTGGGCCAGGCCCCCTGGGGCAGCCGTGGAGGCTTGGGGCTCCCTCTCTGGCAACCTCCTGAGAAAGGAACTTGGTTCTCCCTGCCGGAAACACACCCGGTTTCTGCCATCCAGCCTCAGCGGGGTGCGGTGCCCTCAGGAGTGCCTGTGGGAAGGCTCAGTGCCACCACAGACCCAGTCCCCAGCGCTTCTGCCCTTCCCAGCTGAATGTGGCCTGGTGCCCCCTGTACTTCCGGCTGGGCTGCCCCTGGGAGGTGGGAAACCAGCACACATGCGGTCAGCCAGGTCCTCGGGGACACCTTCCGCCAACTGCGCCCTGTCCTGGGGAGCAGCTTCACTGTGGGGGTGTTGAAGTCCCCTCCTGGTCAGTCCCCAACACTGTGGGTTGTCCCATGGCCACCGTATCACCCACCAGAGCTGGAGACAGAAAAACTACTCTTTGAATGTACAAACCACAGGTGTACGTAGAAGGCAAAACCAGGTAAACAGGGGTGAGCGAAAAATGTAATAAATGTTTAAAGTTTTTAAACATTTATTACGTGAAAGAGCACAGTACCATGAACCCCCTCAGAATAGTCCCCCAGCTTCGAACACACTCACCCGGCATCCTTGCCACTTCCTGCAGCAGCTCTGGAGTCCTCCTTCCTGAGTGTCTTTAGATGCGCTGTCCTGGCTGTCTCGAGGTCCTTCATGGATTCAAAATGTTTCCCTTTCATAGTCGTTTTCACTTGGGGAAGAGCCAGAAATCACATGGTGCCAGATCTGCAGAATGAGTGGATGAGGCCGCAGCATCATGTTTCTATGAGCTGCCTTTCTGTCGGGTGGTGCTTGGTAGCGGCATTCACCGCATTTTTTGATCGCATCTCATAGAGATACTCCCGAAAGAGCACTTCCAGAGCCGCTCCAGAGAGTAGCAAGAGATGGGAAAAGTGTAGGCTCTTGCTATGTAGTTCAGGCTGGCCTTGAACTCGCAGCAGTCCTCCTGCCTCAGCCTCCTGCGTGCTGAGATCACTGGTGTGCGAGGGGAAGGATTTTGAAGGGGGTTCGTGGCTGGGTGTCTTTTACCGTGATAAATTCTGTTTAAACATTCCCCTTATTTTCAGATTGCTCCCTGTAGGCCTGTGGTGTTAAGTTTTCGTCAAGGGAGCAAGGAAGGAAAGTGATGGCTTTGCGACCAGGACAGTCAGGAACAGGACCCACGGGAAGGGACGCACAGGAGCTGCCATTCCCCACTCCCAACCACAGGGGGCAGCGCTGCCTCAGCCCAGGAGCTGTGGGTGCAGAATTTCAAAGGACCCTCCCTGTGCCTGTGCGGGGCCACCGTCCAGCCCACAGGCTCAGGCTCCTGGGGAGCTTTCCATCCACTGCTTGCTTGCTTTTCCTTCCTTTTTCCAGAGCTGGATAGAAGGGGCCTGGCACACACTAAGCAAGCAGCCACCACTGAGCCGCCCAGCCCTTCCTGCAGCCCTCCCAGGCACTGCAGGCTCTGGGGAGATCGGCAGTGGAATTAAATTCGGCTCCCCAGCTGGGCCACCCCCACAGGCAGGTGAGGCCAGCCACCCACGAGCCACCCCCATGGCCCTGGGCCCCGTGCCCTTCAGGTCCCGTGCCCTCGGTGGTGGTAAGGACCGAGCTCTTCCTCAGTCCCGGCAGCCGGCCGCCTTCACAGTGGACAGGCTTGGGCACTGGCTCACCAACTTCCTCGTGGGCTTGGTGTTCCCATCCGTCCAGGTGAGCTGCCCTGCTGCACGTGGCCCTGCCCAGCACCAGCCTGGGCCCCAGACACAGAAGGGGCTCACACCCGCTAAGGTGCCTGTTGCCAGGAGACCGAGCCTTGGACCCGATTGATTTTCTACTCGCCGTCCCTGTCCCACCCTCCAGGCTGGCATCAGTGCCTGCTGTTTCATCATCTTCGCGGGACTCTGTGCCCTCACCACTGCCTACGTCTACGAGATCATCCCCGAGACCAAGGGCAGACGTTTGTGGAGATCAACCACATTTGCATGAAGAGAAACGGCGTGAAGATTCCGGAGGCGAGAGGAGAAGCTGCCAGTGTGGGGCCTCACCTGCCCACCGCACCTGCCCAGACTGCGCTGTAGAAGCCGGCACGTCGCCCATGGGCTGTGTTCCAGGCCCTTCCTTGAGAAGGAGGACCCCTGCTCACAGGAACCTGAGACCAAAGAGATGAAGCCTCTGGCTCCTTGTCGAGTGGTCTCGTCTGTCCCCGCTGTGGCAGAGACGGCACAGCTGCCCCCAGTCAGTGGTCCCAGCTCTCAGTGGGCGAGAGAGGGAGAGTGGAAAGAATTTGCATTAAGACTTGAACATCACAAGATCTTTCTTTGGATCCCAATTATTTCACCCAGCCTGGTCTCTTAGAAAGTGTTGCATCGCTGTGACAAAATACCTGAGCTGGACAACATGAAGGGAAGAAAGAGCCAGGCATGGCAGTGCCCACCTGTGATTCCAGCCCTCCTGGAAGCTGAGGGAGGAGGATCCCAGGTTTAAGCCCAGTCTGGGCAACTTAGCAACTCAAAGGGCATCTGTCTCAAAAATAAATTTTTTTTTTGGCACCAGGAATAGAGCTCGGGACCTCGCACTTTCAAGGCAGGTGCCGGAACCAGGCTAAATCCCTGTCCCTCAAAAATAAATTTTAAAAGAGCTTGGAATGTAGCTTGGTTCAATTCCCAGGACCACAACAGAAAAAAAAAGAAATTTATTATGACTCACGGCGTCAGAAGGTTCAGTTCATGTAGGTTGGGTCCGTTATTTCTGGACTGATGGCAGCAGTGTGGTGGGGCAAAGCTGCTCCCCCGCGACGGGGGGAGGCCAGGGAGAAGGTGGGGGAGGCCAGTGCCTCCCTCAAGGCCACGCCCTGACGTCACTTCCTCCCCAGGCCCCGCCCCTTAAAGGCTCTAACCCTTACCCCCGGAGTCAAAGGCAGGGACCAGGCCTTGGGGACGCATCAGGTCCAAGCTCGCACCGGCATGGTCAGAGGTCCGGGAGTGCACGGCCTTTCCCGCTCGTGGCCTGGCCACCAGATGTCCCCAGGATCCCCGCGGAAAGTGCTCTGGCAGCCTTGGGGCTCTTCGGAGCCTGAGCGAAGCTGCCTCGCTCCCCACAGACCCCAGCAGCGTGGGACAGTCGAGAGTGCCGTGCAGTTGCGTGACAGTCACCTGACAGCGTAGCTGAAATGCACAAACGCCTTGAACACAGGAAGTGCCAAGGCCCACTCCGGAGGACAGCGAGCCTCAGCACCCTAAATGAGTCAGAGAAATTGAATTTCTGCCTTTATTGTTTGTTTTATTCTGCTTTCTGTGGTACTGGGGATCAGACCCAGGGGGACTCTACCACTGAGCTACACCCCCAGCCAATTTGGGGTTGTTTTTCTTTTTGGTACTGGGAATCGAACTTGGGACCTTTCGCTTTCGAGGCAGGTGGCAGACAATTTTGGTTTTTAATTCAGTACTGGTCTCTTCACACCAAGCTACATTTACAGCCCTTTTTCATTTTTGTTTTTAATTCTGAGGCACAGTCTCACTAAGTCACTAAATTGCCCAATCCAGGCTCAAACTTGCAGTCCTCCTGCCTCAGCCTCCCAGAGGGCCAGAATTACAAGTATGTGCCACCACGCCAGGTCTCAGCCCTGTTTTAAACTTTTTAAATTTTGAGACAGAGTCTTGCTAAAGTGCCTAGGCTGGCCCCAAACTTGTGATCCTCCTGTCTCAGCCTCTGGGATAGCTGGGATTATAGGTGTGCACCACACCCAGCTAAGAATTGAATTTTTGTTTTTAAAAAAATTCCCCCAAAGAAGAAAACTCCAAGCCAAAATGACTTCAGTAAAGCCATTCAATTCTACTAAACCTTTGGAGAAATAATAATACCAATTTGACACAAATTCTTCCAGAAATCTGAAGAAGGAAAACTGCTCAACTCATTCTGTGAAGTTAGAATTAAACAGATTATACTCAAACCAAACCAAAGATCTTGCAAGAAAACCACAGACCAATAACCCCCCTGAAAATAAAAACCTTCCTGAGTGTGGATATGAAAATGATGAGCTAGGGGTGGGGATTTAGCTCAGTGGTTCCGGCGCCTGCCTCCCAAGTGCAAGGTCCCGAGTTCGATCCCCGGTACCAAAAAAAAAAAGAAAATGATCAGCCAGCTTTTAGCAAATAGAATCCAGTATTATCCTGCAAGGATAAGACATGTCCTGACTGGAAGAGTGTATCCTGGGAACGCAGGGCTCGCTTGACCCCCCCAAATCCATCTAGAGAGGGAGCTCGATTCAATCAAACCCTGCAGGCTTGAGGGCAGAAGCTAACCTGCCACATCCGCCTCTGTCCAACTGCAAGCATGGATGGTCGCTGCAGGAGTTAAGACAGCCAGCGTCAGGCGCACCGGTTGTGGGGTTACAGTGGGGACCGGACATGGTGCGACCCTTCAGAAACAGCATCCATTGATGCAGCCCTCTCTGCAGAAGCCTGACTCCTGTGTTCCCCGCAGCCTCTGGAGGGAGGCTGAGGCAGGAGGATCACCCAGAGCCCAAGGCCAGGTTACATAGTGAGTTCAAGGCCAGTCTGGACTATATAGTGAGACTTGTCTCAAGAAACATGATAAATGAGCCCTCCGAAAAAGAAACAAGAAAAGTCAGACCAGGGTAAGTATATCTTGTAGTGTTTCAATTGTATAAAATTCTTAAAAATGCAAATTAATCTGCAAAGACAGAGAGTAGTAGCTCCTTGGGGGAGGTTTTGGGGTGATGGAAATGTTCTTTTTTGTTGTTGTTTTTTCCAGTACTGAATACAGGGCTTTCGTGCTAAGGTACATCCCCCACCCCTGTGCTTTTATAACTTTTGAGACAAAATCTTTCTGCATCGCTAACTTGCCCAAGCTGAGCTTGAACTTGCAGTCCTCCTGCCTCAGCCTCCCACAGTGCTGAGATTACAGACGCATGCACGCCATGGCACCCAGCTGAGACGCTCATTATCTTGATTGTGGAGATAACTGCATGGGTGTATGTGTGCCTGTGTCACAAATCACACTGTATGGTTTAAATAAGAAGCCATTAAGATGGCGCGCGCCTGTGATTCGGAAGGATGGGAAGGATCAAAGGATCGCTGCAAGTTCAAGGCCAGCCTGCGCCCATCGTGAGTCCAAGGGCTGACACCGTGACCGTGAAGGGCCCGGGTCCCGGGAGCACGCAGGGAGCGTCAGGGCCGCAGCCCGGTCCTTTGCACTTTGCTTGCTGCTCTCTCTCAGATAAGGAGCCGCCCGGGCCAAGGTCCTGCCGAGGGGGCACAGGGCCAAGGTCGGGCCCAGCCGAGCGCCGAGCAGAAGCTGGGGAGGGCGTGGGGCGCCGTCCGGGAGCCCTGGCGCGCACACTCGGGCGTACGGGGATCGCCTGGCCCCATGACCCCGCCCCCCATTCGGCACCGGAGGAGCTGGGCCCCGGGTGTCCACTGGGGGCCTGGCACCCTGGCTTCAGGGCTGGCTGGATGCAGGCCTCCCGGGGTTTGGGCTGGGATGGGCTGTGCACCAGAGGGGCTGTGGCAGCCCCAGGGAGAGCGTGAGGCCCAGATCCCCCTAGCTGCCACTCAGAAAACCAGGCTGCAAGTGGGCTGCTGCTCGAGGTCCCTTCCTGGGCTCTCTTCTGAGGACCCCTCCCTTGTTCGGACTCAGCGCCGCTCCCCACACCCCACCCCGGTTGCTGACACTTCCTGCCTCTGCAGGGCTCCCAGCTCCAACACCCAGAGACACCGTGCTGCCTCAGCCCGGTCTCCAGGAGGAACCCCTGGCCCCGAAATCCCAGGCTTCCCGCCAGGCCCCGGCTTGAATGCCTCGGTGGACAGGGAGCTCACCACCTGCCACGCCAGCACCTCCCAGCTTGACTCTGGGCCCCGCCTGCCTGCTTGGGCCTAGCTCTGCCCCGGAGCACACTCCTTGCTGTCTCGGCCTCATTTTCCCATCTGGAGAGTGAGGTTATAATACTACCAGTGTTTACCTTGCAGGGTTGTTGGGCACCCTCAGGACCTCGCTGAACTCAGTGCGTCTGAGCCGAAGGAGGGTTTCCTGCTTTTTTTTTTTTTTTTTTTAACTGTACTAGGAGTGTACCTGGGTCCGTACTAAGCCCCATCATCAGCCTGCACTTATTTATTTATTTATTTTGAGACAGGGTCTCCCTAAGTCTCTAAATTGCCTGGGTTGGGCTCCAATTTGGGATCCTCCTGCTTCAGCCTTCCAGAGTGCTGGGACTACAGGCATAGATGTGAAAATCCTTTGAAGTTCGAGCAGCAACAGCTGCCCAGAGCAATCCCGCCACTCCCTAGAACCATCCAGGGACCTACACTTGTCCTTGATATGCATGAATCTTTCCATAGGACATTTCTAGATCTCTGGGCCTCAGTTTACCAACATTTATTGGCGGACGAAGAGAAGCGCTCCCAGGTCCTCAGAGCATTGGCCCTGCGGTCCTCACCGTGGCCACTGGAGGGCAGCACGTTCCCGGCAGAAGCGATGGGGTCTGCTCTGCGGTACCGTAAAACACAAGGTGCAGGGCCTGGGATTTAGCTCAGTGGTTTCACCACCTTCTGCGCAAGCGGAAGGACCCGAGTTCGATCCCCGGTACCAAAAAAACCAAAAAAACCAGAACGTGCACATGAAACCAGGGGTGGAGGTGGTAGTCTGTAATCCCAGCACTCTGGGAGCCTGAGGCAGGAAGATTGCAAGTTCCAGTCCTGCCTAGACAACTCAGTGAGCCCCCTTTTTAAAAAATAAAAAAGGGGAAAACTTATTTTAAATTAAAAAGGAGGGCTGGGGGTGTAGCTCAGTGGCCCCACGCCTGCCTCGAAAGCACAAGGTCCTGAGTTTGATCCCCAGTACCACAAACATATTAAATGAGGGCCAGGGATTTAGCTCAGTGGTTCTGCCACCTGCCTCATCAGTGCAAAGTCCTAAGTTTGATCCCTGGTACCAAAAAAAAAAAAAGTGTTAAAAAAATTAAATAAGTAAAATAAAATACAAAATAAAAAAAGAGCTTGGACTGTAGCTCAGTGCGAAGGCCCTGGGTTCAATCCCCAGTACAAAAAACTATTATCACTAGAAACCTTTTCACTTTCTCTTGAGTTGATTTTTAGTTTTGTTTTTTTAGGTTTCAAGTGAAAATCAGCTAATTTTCTCCTCTGTGAGGTTTGTAGGAGAGAAATTTGGAATCAGAAATTAACAGCAGTCACACAATTAAACCAGGGTCTTTGCAGCTTCCACAGCTACAGAAATGGCAGTGATGATCACAAACTTTCATTTCTCTCCTTTCGCTGAAATGAAGACGGAAGAAATGTAACTGCCTCCCAAAAGAGGGTGAGCTTTTTCTTTCTTTTTTTTTTTTTATTGTTTGGAGACAGAATCTTACTGTGTAGCCCAGGCTGGCCTTGAACTCGAAGTAATCTTCCTGCCTCAGCCTCCCGGAGTGCGGGGATTAGGGGCCTGTGCCACCGAGCCCATTGTAGGAATTAGCGGTTGGGGATTTTCCTTTCTTTTTCTTAGCCATATTGGGGATGGACTCAGGATCTCATGCATGCTAGACAGGCACTCACCACTGAGCCACACCCCAACCCCTTGAGAAAACTTTTTTTTGGTAAGGGGGATCAAACTCGTGACCTTGCACTTGTGAGGCAGGCGGTGGCACCACTGAGCTAAATCCCTGGCCCGAGAAAACTTTAAAAGTAGAAGTATTTTTGCCTTCAGCAAAAGTTAGGTAGAAATATTGTAAGCAGTTAGACAGGGCCAGGCACTCAAAGTCAGTGCAGAGGATGAGAACTCGTGGAAGCTGTGGCTGGAGACGTGCCTAAAGGTTAAAGTCACAGTGGCCAGATTACACACTTCCCTAAGGGATGAACAGAATTTTGAGATTACTGGCACCACCCTTTGGGGCTTTCCCGTAGAGATAGACCATTATCTTCATTGGGGGTGGGCCGTCCTCCTCCACCCGCTGAGACTAAGACCACTGAGACTCCAGAGTATCGACCACAGCTAGTGACATCATCCACATACCCTGTTGCTATTGGGTCAGTGTCACCGAAATGACTGTACTCGTAATCTTATTGGTTGATGATAGTTTCTACCCATGTTGTGCCCGCCCCTCAGGACTTTGCTCTATAAAACTCCCTGTGAGAAGTGGGCTCCTTGACAACACATTCGGGACCCCTCCTGTCTCCCAGGAGCTATTTTTATTCCCCATTCCTGTTCCCCAATACATTTTCCTGCTCTTAACCTACATTGTGCCTTAGAACTCATTCTTCGACTTTGGGGGACACGAACTCGGCGTATCTGACATCTAGTGGGTTGGGGGTTACTTCTGCCCCCCTATATCTGTGTGGCTGAAGAGCAGGCAGGAGAAAGGGAGCCCGTGTCCCCAGAGCAGCCAGGGGCCAGCGGTGCAGCCCACAATTAGGGCTTTGGATTTATTCTCTGTGACGAAAACCACAGCGGAGCTTGAAGCAGGCAAAGGGCATGATTTGGTTTGTGTTTTAAGGGAATAAACAGTGATAAAGCATAATAAATACCTTTGAATGCACAACCCACCTTCGGCAAGAAGTGGAATTACAGACACAGCAAAGGTCTGGGGCTCCTCCTTCCTTCTCTGCTTTTCCTGTTTGCTTTGTTTGAAACAAGGTCTCACTATCTAGCCCAGGCTGGCCTCAAACTTGTGGCAATCCTCCTGCCCCAGCCTCCTGAGTGCTGAGATCACAGGTGTGGGCCACCCCCGGCTTCAGGGATTTATTGATCATTCCTATGTCTCCTCTTTCTCCTGCAAATCCTCAGTGTGTCTCTTTCTCTGAGTTTTCTCTCTGGTTCTTTTCCTGTTGATTCTTTATCTAGGCCAGACAAATTCATTCATTCAGCACATTTTCACTGAGCACCTCTGGAACCAGATGTTCTTAGGTACTTCAGGTTTGGTGTGAAAAAGGAGCAGACAATAATCCCAGCCCTGGGAGGCTGAGGCGGGAGGATTGCTGAGAATTTGAAGCCAGCCTGGGCTACACAGCGATGGCCGCTGCCTGGTCCACCACTGAGTCTGCAGATGGAGTTCCTGAGCTGGCCAGCTCTGGACAGCTGAAGGACACGGCCGCCAGACCCTGCGGTGGCGACTGCGGCTGAAAGAGTCTCTGCCGGTGTAGCCAGGGTAGTGACCACTGGTTCTGGCAGCCGAAGGACACAAACAGCCGACACTGAGATGCTGCTGAGATTCAAACTGGACGGACAGGACGAGTACTTGAGCTCTGGCTGGCTTCAAACTCCAGGGGATCCTCCTGCCTCAGCTTCCCATTGCTGGGGTCACACAGATGTGTACCCCCACACCCAGTCACCTGACCTTGTAGTTTTGGATGAACACACCCGAGTCCCTTCAGCGTGGTCCAGTGACATGGCGACTGCGGTCTTACATGACTTGTTGCTTTCTGGCCTAAAGGGTTATAGAAGAAGAATCCCCTTCCTTTTTCCTACTCTTAGTCCTGGAAACCCTCCCTCCCTTGACCTCCACCTCTCACCCGGGCCCTCTGGAGTAGGGAAAAAGGGGGTGTGCGCGTGCGTGTGTGCAGGGGTATCTGAAGTGGTACAGAGAAACAGAAACATTTTAAAACAAATTTCCAAAATCATTTTATTACATCTAAATGCTAAAGAAATTCAGGCTGATTTTTTTTCTTTTTTTTTAAGTGAACGTTACTTTATAATTTATGCATAATTTATGTACAGTGTGATACATTCATTAAAGAAATAGCATTATTGCGTGCAGGTAAACAAGTGTGTACCATTGTGCAGCCATGCTCACAATCAAGACACGGCTATTTGCACCCGTGTCCTCGGCAGCCAGCCCTCCCTCCTCATTCTTCAACCCATGAACAGGCGATGCCTTTGTGCTTATTTGTCTCCTGTGACCTCTTGCATGTGCTGATTTATAATTTAGACCAAGTGAGTGGTGATTTACTTTCCAGCGCCCGCCATGGAGCTGCACCCGGGCCCACGTGAGTGAGGCGCAGCCCAACGGCTGACATCTCTGTCCCAATCAATTTCCACTGGCGCCGTGGCCTCAGGACCCTTCGTGTCCCCATGAGGGTTCCCTGCTGCAGTCAGAAGTCCAGCTGTTGTGCAGGGCGCCTGCCGCAGGCCTCCTCCACCAGGCCACGGCCCTGCTGCCTGCAGTTAGAGCCGGCGCTTCGCTTCCTCCAGAGAGCCAACCAAGTACTGGATGTTGTTCTCTATCCTGTCCAGGTAAAACTTGTACTCGGAGCCTAGAACACACAGGATAAAAAGAAAGAATTCGTTTGGCAAGGTTGAAATTTGGAAGGTCCGCCAGGTGTGGTGGTGCACGTCTGTGATCCCTGCACTTGGGAGGCTGAGGCAGGAGGATTGCAGTAAGTTTGAGGCCAGCCTGTGCTACATGGTGAGTTCAAGCCCCGCCTGAATAGTGAGACCCTGTCTCAAAAAGAAAAAAAGCAAGGTCCGGAGTTCGTTCTCTGGTACCAAAACAAAAAAGGGAAAATTTGTCCCCCCCAAAAAAACCAGGGGAGGGCCAGGGATTTAGCTCAGTGGTTCCGTCACTTGCCTTGCAAGCACAAGGACCCGAGTTCGATCCCTGGTACCAAAACAAAACAAAACCAAACCAGGGGAACCTAGAGAAACCTATAATCAGGAAACAAGTCCACACATTTACTCTCTCTCTGCAGCCTGTGAGAAACTGGAGCTGTGTAGGAGGCCTCCACCCTTTGGGAAACGAAGTCTCTCACTTAGCAAGACCCTATCTCAAATTTTTTTTTTAATTTTGTTGTATTAATATTCTTTTTTTTGAGTACCAGGGATTGAATTCAGGACCTTGCACTTGCAAGGCAGGCGTGGTGCTACTGAGCTACATCCCTTGCTTTTTTTATTTCTTTGAGACAAGGCCTGGCTATGCAGTTTAGGCTGGCTTGAACTCACTATGGAGCTCAGGCTGACCTCAAACTCAACGGCGCGATCCCCCTGCCTCAGCCTCCTGAATGCAGAGATGACAGGTGTAGGCCACCACACCCAGAAATATTTGCATTCTTGCCACCAGAGCGCTGAGGTGAGCTGAGATCCCAGCTGGAACCTGACCCAAAGGACCAGCGGGGTCAGAGAGGCGGAACAGCTCCTGCCCACCCCGGGCCGGTATTTCACCCACAAGCAGGTGCAGGAAACGACCTGCGGCCTTGAGGACCAAGCGGCAGCAGCACGGATGGGCTCGGCTTGCATGCAGGACACCCCTGGGCCCAGGGCAGCGCGGTCAGCGTGGGCCCGGCCCACCCAAGAACCCGGACACGTCATTCCCGCTCCTCCCACTGTCTCCTGTGCCTGGACCGGCGCCACCCCCGTCCCAGCCCTGTGGCTGCCCGAGCAGGGAGGGACAGGACCTGAGGGCGCGGGCCACTACTCACGGGGGTCGGGGAAGTAGCGGAAGTTGGCCTCCACCACCCTGCCGTGCAGCGGCTGGGCGCTGCGGTACCCGTTGTGCAGCGTCCGGTTGCGGTGCGTCAGCAGCGTGTTCTCGATCTTCCAGACCTGCGGGAGAGTGGCGGCAAGCAAATCACTGCCCAGCGCTCAGTCAGCGCCTGGAGCAGCACTTGGATCCCCAGCCCTGAGAAGGTCCTGTGCGATCTCCAGTCCAGGGGAGGTGGTAGGTGTTCTGTGCCCCCATGCTGAGTGTGATCCAGAACTATGGTGAAAGTTGAAATTGACAGACAAAAGGCCAGGCGTGGTGACCTAAACCTGAAATCCCAGCACTCAAGAGGCTGAGGCAGGAAGATCGTTGTGAGTTTAAGGCCAGCCTGGGCTACCTAGTGAGCTTCTGTTTCAAAAAGCCAATCAAGGGCCGGGGATTTAGCTCAGTGGTTTCTCGACCTGCTGCACAAGCGCAAGGACCCGAGTTCGATCCCCAGTACCAAAAAAAAAAAGCCAATCAATCAATCAATTCAATAAAAGACAGATTGCTATTATTCACCCTCCAAATACTCCCCTTCGCTTTGAACACATGCATCCCATTGTTCTTGCCACTTTCCAAAGCAGTTCTGGAAGTGCTCTTTCATGAGCATCATTTCATGGCTGTCTCATGTCCTGAATCAATCTGAAATGTTTCTGGCAACTGCTGTCAAGTAAAACATGACATGGTGTCCTCATCCACCATGTTCCCTGGATCTGCCACCGTGGGACACTCTGGCTCCTCTCAAAGTTAAAATGACCACGAAAGGTGAATGTTTTGAATCGATTCAGGACATCGAGGTGGCCACAACAGCACAGCACAAGACACTGAGGAAAGAGGACTCCAGAGCTGCTGCAGAAAGTGGCAAGGACCGGGGCCGGGGATGTAGCTCCGTGGTTCCGGTGCCTGCCTCAGAAGCACAAGGTCCCGAGTTTGATCCCCAGTACCAAAAGAAAAAAAAAAGAAAGAGGCAAGGACAATGGGATGAGTGCACTCAAAGGGAGAGGGGCTTTTGAGAGGGATTCATGGCAGTATGCCCTTTACTGTAATCAGTTTGTTTGGTTTTTGTGGGCACTGGGGATCAAACTCAGGACCTTGCACTTGCAAGGTAGGTGGCAGCACCACTAAGCTAAATGCCCGGCCCCTGTCATTCAGGGGGTTTTTTGCGTTTTTTTGGTACTGGGGATCTAACTCTGGTCCTTGTGCTTGTGCAGCAGGCGGCGAAACCACTGAGCTAAATCCCGGCCCTGTAATTCAGTTTTTAAATGAGTATTTTGCTAATAGTAGAAAGGAGAGACAGAAGTAAACAGAAATATCTCAGTGGTAAGCTCACTTTCTGTTTTTCTGAAACTGCCGTGGGCTTTGTGTGCACCCTGGCTGAAGGTCCAGTCAGAGTCGGCCTCAGTTTCCCTCGCTGGGAAGCAGGACCCAGTGCCTCCTGCCATCACCACACCTGGGTCAGGTCAGCTCTCTGGCTCATGGCTCTCTTCACAACTGCTCCCTCACTCAGCTTTTCAAATCTTCTCTTTGTCTTTTGTTTTACAGTTTCACTGGGATGTGTTTAGTGTAAAGTTGTTGTTTTGTTTTGTTGATACAGGGTCCTGCTATGTAGTTCAGGCTGTCCTCAAACTCACTTCGATCCTCCTGCCTCAGACTCCCGAGCACTGGGATTACAGGTGTGCACCCAGATTGACTTCCTACCATGTGAAAAAATGTTCTCGACTGGCATGGGAAGATAACTGGCCTCACTGCACACCAGTGAATAGATTCCGTGGGTTCCGCGCTGCCTGGGTTTACCAGTCTCTGCCACAGCATCGGTGAGGCCACCCACAGTCACCCAGGAGGCTCGGCAGACTGGACGTGGCAGATGCCACCGAGCCCCAGGTGTCAGCCCCAGCGGAACTCGGCAGCCAGGGCAGGGCCGGCAAGGCTGGCAGGAGTTACCTGAGTCCTCGAGAGTTTCACGGAGTTGGCCAGCACGAACCAGCGCACGTTCTGCGTGCAGGGCGGCGTGGTGAGGGAGCCCTCGTAGCTGTAGTAGTGGAGGAGGTCCTCGGGCAGCATGTCCAGGACAGTGAGGCTGCTGAGCACCGTGCTTTGTCCTAATGGGGGGATGGGAGAGTGAGGGTCAGTAGGGACACACACTAAGGCCACTGTTCTCTTCCCTTTCAGAGCAGTTCCCGGAGTCCCTTTCTGTGAGTGTCCACACAGGGCGGGAAGAAAAACGTGCTGAAGGCTGCCGCTGAGGGCCATCCAACCAACTGAAGGGCAGCTCATAAAAAGCTCACCGCGTGTCCTCATCCACCCATTCTCCAGATCTAGCACCGTTCAACCACTGGCTCTTCCCCAAAGTCAGAATAACCATGAAAAATAAACATTTTAAATCAATTCAAACACCCAGGCAGCCGCAACAGTGCAACTGAAGACACAAAAAGGACTTCCAGGTGCTTCAGAAAGTGGCAAGAACAATAAATATGAGTGTGCTGGGAGCAAGGGGGATGTGCGGGGACTCCCGGCCACGTCTGCTATGTAACACGGATTTCTCATCGGTCACACAGCTCCAAGTGCCCACGAGCAGCTCCTCAGGGCTGTGCCCCGGTCAGAGCCAGCAGCGGCACCACTGGGACGGGGGACCTCCGGAGAGGCCCGGGCCTTCAGATCCTCGGCAGCGCCACTCCCTCGCAACCCTGTCCTCACTCTGCTCGCGTGCCCAGTGCTCTCCCTCGCGTCCTACCTGCGTACTTGACGCGGTCCAGGTGGGAGATGAAGTTGCTGTAGTACGTGTTTTCAGCATAGTCCTCAATCTGGAGGAGAAAGGAGGAGCAGTTAACCGCAGCGGGGAAGATGCAGCTGTGTGCTTTCCTAGCAACTGGGCGCTGCTCCCCAATGGATGGGAGTTAGGAGGCGGGGCCTGGTCGAAGAGGCGGGGCTTGACTAGAAGAGGTGGGGCCTACTCAGGTCATGGGGTGTGGTCTGGGCGGAGTTATCCCTACTGGCTCCTCCCCTCACTGCTTCCTGAGGCCCATGAGGTGAGCAGCTCTGCTCCGCTAGGCCCTTCCTGCCTTGAAGCCAGCAACTATGGACTGAATCCTCTAAAATCCATGAGCCAAGATAAACCTCCTCCTGTAAGGTTGTGGTGGGTGTCTGGTATTTTGTCCCAGCCCTGAGAAAGTGACCAAGCCGTGCTGAAAACTGCCCAGGGCACTGGTTTAGGGAGGTCTCATCCACAGTCGGATGCCTTGTGACTGGGGGCTGGGGCTCAGAGGCCCACTGGCCAGGGCTCTCTTCTTGTTGGCCTGTCAGCATCGGGGAAGAAAGGCTGGTGAGAACAGGTCTAATCCCAAGGGCTCTTCCCACCAGTGGTGTCCACAGGACTCTCTTCCTGCTGCAGCCGTCCTGGGCACCCTGACCGCACTGCCTGATAAACCTGCCCGGTGACCAAGCTTGGAGAGTCAGGAACACCCCAGGTGAGAACCCCACGAGTTCTTACTTAAATTATAACCATTTTCTTTTTTTTGTTAATTATAACCATTTTCATGAGCAAATGCCTTCATTTGTGGTTTGCCTTAGCCCATTTCCAGAGCATTGAAATGGTTGGGATTTTTGCTCTTGTTTTGTTTTTGGTTTTTGTGGTGTTGTGGAAATGGTTGTCTGGGGTTTGTGTTTTTTTTGTACCGGGGATTGAACTCTGGACCTTGCGCTTGCAAGGCAAGTGGCAGCACCACTAAGCTTAATCCCAGGCCTGATTGTTTGGGGTTTTTTATTGGGTTTTTTTTTAAATATAATTTTACCCAGTTTAATACTTATTTTTTGGCAATTCAATTCCCAACCACTTCAAGCCACCCTCAGGATGCCTCAGAAAAAGAGCTGTTTTCTTTGTCTGGCTGGGTAGAGGTTTGCCCTGCCCTTTCGACCTGTCTGTGTTGGTCACCTCTCTGGTTCCTGCCTCTTACAGCATCTGTCCCCAAGGCTGACAGCCTGGAAGAGGGGAGCAGGGGCTAGAGGGAGGTTCGGTGTCCAGGTCTCCCACTGAGTTGGCTTCCACGGACCGGGCCCCGGGAAGGACGGGGAGAGAAGCCCGGCAGACCCTCGTCTCCACTGACCCTCCCAGCCATCAGTCTACACCGCAGGCAGAGCCCGCCTACCTCCACAAAGGCGGCCAGCACCGCCAGGCCACCTGGGGCGTCTTTGGCCACATCGTAGCTCTCATATTTGGCATTGTAGTGAACCACGTGAATCTGTGGGAGCAAGATAGGTAGCTCGTCAGGGCAGCTCGGACCTCACGGTTCCCAAGGACGGAAGGAAAGACCATAACCCCAGGCCGCAGGCTGCCCCCCCCACTGCGACCTCTGCCTCCCTCACCAACACCGGAAACGGCCCCGAGGGCACTGACAAATCCCAGGGCATCAGGGGTCCCTTGAGGGGACAGAGTGGGCAGTGAGGATCGCCATGAGCTCGAGCCCAGCCTGGGCTATAGAGCGAGGCCCTGCCTCAGGCAGAGCGGAGGGAGTGGGCTGTGGGGTCTGCAGGCAAAGGACCCTGTGGGTCCCCACACACCTCCATGGCCCGGCGGATCCCGTCGACGGTGTGCTCGGAGCCGCTGACCTCGGAGGACGCGCCGCCCCAGTGGTAGTGCATCTGCACGGCGAGGTACTCCGTGCCGTCGGAGGCTGTCATGCGCATGCTGGAGGGCAGGCTAATCTGCACTGCAGGGGACAGCGGGCTCTCAGACCGGCAGGCCGCTCTCCGTCACCTCCGCATCCACACCCAGGGCGGGCCAGGACTGCAGGGGCCCGGAGCAGCTCCAGCAGGGCGACCCTGGCTCGCGAGGGTGAGGTCAGGTCCATGTTACAGCCCTGACCTGTGTGCCCTGGACTCCACCCCCTGCCGCCCGCCCTGCTCGGGTGCAAGGGCGCCCCCTGCCGGCTCTGCGTGTCCGCGGTGTGGACAGGAGGCTGACGGGGCGAGGGGACCCAGCATCAAGATGCCCACTGCCAAGCTCACATCCCCGGACTTGGCTAGCTCCTCTTCAGAAAACAAGGGCCTTGCCAGAGCCAGGCATGGTCATGAACCCCAGTAATCCCAGCACTTGGGAGGCTGAGGCAGGAGGACTGACACAAGTTCGAGGCCAGCCTGGGCTACACCGTGAGACCCTGTCTCAAAAAACAGGCCCAGGGATTTAGCTCAGTGGTGCTGCCGCCTGCCTCACAAGTGCAAGGTCCCAAGTTTGATCCCTGGTACAAAAAAAAACCACGGCTGAAAAAACCAAAAGGACAGGTAGCTCTAGACAACAATAAGCGAGACCCTGATAATCACGTCCCCTGAAACAGTTCCCAGAGGAGGGGGCGGAATGTCTCAGCCCTGTAGCCCCACTGCTGGGCAGCAGGTAAGGCTGAGCTTGTGGCTATGGTTTCGAAAGGGGAAAGCCAAAATCTCTGTCCCAAAATTCAACTTGCTCAACCTTCCAGATTCTGGAAATGGATTCGGCTTCCCAAAGAGGTTGCTCTCCTTCACGGGGAGTAAACTTAACCAATTTCTCATCAAATAGGGGTCCACATCATATCATCTAACCATTTGCTGTGCTCAAGAAACAGTCAGAGGAGAGGAAGGAGAATAAAATAATTAAGATGTGTTGTGTACCTGTGCCTACACCCCACTGTGAATCCAGTCATTATGTACTGCAAACATGGACCAAGAAGGACATATATATATATATATATATATATATATATATATATATATATATATATTTATATGTATATGTATTTGAGACAGGGTCTCACCGTGTTGTTCAGGCTGGTCTTCAACTCACTGTGTAGCACAATCTGGCCTCAAACTCCTGAGATCATCCTGGTTCAGCCTTCCAAGTGCTGGGATGACAGGCATGCATCACCACACCCAGGTATAAATACGTTTTTTAAAAAGACGTGATCAGGGCCAGGGATTTAGCTATGTGGTTCCACTGCCTGCCTCGCAAGTGCAAGCACCTGATTTTGACCCAGATTCAGGGAGACTCAATGGCCATGGGGAACAACTGTGACAGGAAACCCTGGTTTAGACAGAAAAAGGGCGGGGTAGGAAAGCAATACAAAGCCAGCAAGGTCTCTAATCTCACTGCATCCACATTAATTCCCAGTGATAACTGTTGTGGTTAGAAGACGAGAGTTAGAAGTGGGAGAGGGTGTGTGGGAACGCTCTGTATCGCTTTCGCAGTTTTCCTAGCCTAAAACTGTTTCAAACTAAAAGTTAAAAAGTAGAAGTTGGGCCGGGGATTTATCTCAGTGGTTTCACCGCCTGCTGCGCAAGCGCAAGAAACTGAGTTCGATCCCCGGTACAAAAAAAAAAAAAAAAAGCAAAAGTCAAAACCAGGCTCCGTCCTCCAAAGATCAAAACCTGTTCAAAAGGGCCAGGGCAGTCGTGGCGAACCTATGGCCACTCCTTCACAGCACACGAGCCACGCTGCCCCAGCAACTTATGCTTGTGAGCAGCTGTGTTCTGCTTTGGATTCTCTCAAATCTGATACAGGAAATAAACAGATGGCCTGAGGACTGCAGGTGTTGCTCTCAAACTCACACAGGAGGAGCCCAGGTTTGACAAATTATCAGCGTGCAGACAACAGCAAAGATCACAGCTGTGCAAAAGCACAGCAAATGCAAATTTTGCCTCTCAATAAAAACTATCATTAAAAGGTCTGTTTTGTTTTTCTTTTAAGACAAAAGATGTTAACGTAAAGTTGTTTTTCTCTAAACTAAAACCTCAGTCTTCCGGTTTAATTGCAGGGTTGGCACTTTGCGATAAGTAAGTGGGTTCTGGGTTGCAGTTTGAGTGCTCGTCTCTAAAGGGTTCCCCATCACTGGGCTGGGGGCAGGCACGAGGGCCCTTGCTGCCGTCCCAAAAATCAACTCCAAATGGTCCACAGACCTAAACACAAAATGCAAAAGTATTGACAATCCTGGTTGTGTGTGTGTGCGCGCGCGCGTGGCATATATCTATATGTGTGTATATGTGTGTATATGTGTGTGTGTGGTGCTGGTGTGGAATCCTCAGCTTCACACGTGTCACGCAAGTGCTCTACCCCTGAGCTACCTCAGCCCTGCAGGGACATTTTAAATATACCACCAAAGGTACAATTTATGAAGGAAATTATAGAGAAGCTGGATTTCATTAAAACTAATGAACAGGCCGCTATCCTGAATGTCCAAAGAACACCTAAAATTCAACAATAGGAAAACGAACAACTTGCTTTGAAAAAGGACAGAAGATGGGACAGACCCCTCTGGCAAGCAGATACACAGACGGCAAAGGAGCGCACAAATCAGGAATCAGAGGCAGGTACAAATGCCCGGCGCCGCCACCCACTGCCAGCCCGTCCAAGCCCAGAGCACCATTGGTGCCAGGTGCCGGCACGGGTACGAGTGCAGGGGAAACTGAAGAACCCAGTCACCACTTTGGAAGGCAGTTTCTGCCGAATTAAACACACCCTTTCCACGCGACCCAGCGTGTCCCGCCTGGACACACTCTCAGGAGCTGAAAGGTATGCCCACACGGGGCACCTGCACCCCAGGACCTGAGAACGGCCGAGATGACTTTCAACAAGTGGATGGGTAAGTAAAAACTGGGATCCCTCCAAACAATGCTGAAAAGAAACGGGCTGTTCAAACAGGAAAACCAGGAGGAAACTGAAGCAGCGTTAGGCAGTGGAAGAGCCCACTGTCCAGCCTCATCAACATTTCATTAGAGTTTAACTTGTATATTAGGGTGTTTTGTTTTGTTTTGCTTTTGGTACCGGGGACGGAACTCAGGACCTTGAGCTTTTGAGGCAGATGCGGTGCCACTGAGCTAAATCCCCGGCCCTCTTGTATATTAGTTTTTGTTTCCTTTAGTAGAATTCCCAAATGTGCTTGGAACTTATTGAAAACTTACAGCTGCCAAATGATTTCAAAAGATGATTATAAAAACCATTCAATGGGGGCCGGGATTTGGCTCAGTGGTTCCGTCACCTGCCTCAAAAGCGCAAGGTCCCAGGTTCAATCCCCGGTACCACAAAAAAAAAAAAAAAAACAACCATTCAAGGGCCAGGGATTTAGCTCAGTGGCACCATGCCTCCCTCACAAGTGCAAGGTCCTGAGTTTGATCCCCCGTACCAAAAAACCAAACAAACAAAATATATAGGGGCTGTGGGGGGCAGTGGGGGATTTCTATGGTCCCAGCTACTTGGGAGGCTGAGGCAGGAAGATCACTTGAGCCCAGGAGTTGGAAGCCAGCCTGGGCAGCATAGCTTAGACCCTGTTAGAGAGAGAGAGGCTCCGAGGTAGCATGCATGCTTAGCAGGGACAAGGCCAGGGGGTCTCATTGATGGTTTGTAGAAGTCCGTGATCTCAGGCGTAGACCTGCAGCCTTTTGCCCCTGTGACTTTACTCTGTTTACTCTCGTCACTGGCCCCACAGTGAGCAATCACTTTTCTCAGTTGTGCAACACGCACCTGTGTGTGGGCACACACGGGGCCCAGGACCCGGCAGGCGTGACGGCACCAGGTGTCCCGGAAGGACGAGCCTGAGGCACCCGGGAACCGGAGTCCGTGAGGCTGGGGGCCGTGTGACCTCCTGTGAATGCCCACCGGGCCTCCCTGCCCCAGGCTGCCCACCTGGGAAGCGCCTCAGATGGGGGTGTGGGAGGCTCAGGGGAGCCCACTGGAAAACCAGGGTTTCTTTGCAAAAGTCAAGCACAAATTTTATGGTTTCAGACTCAACAGAGAAAGAGGGGCACAGGCGCAGGGGGTCCTGGCTGTCACCTGTCACCCGCGCGTCCTGCCGCTGGGGTCCAGGAGGGGAACTCGGGGAGCAGCCGGCAGGACTCAGTCTGAAGCCCTGGGCCGCGTCCCCCTCGCTGCTCGGGTCTCTGTACCCCCAGGTGCGTTACCGCCAGGCGCCCCCTTACCCGTGTGGCCGTTGTTGGTCATGGGGAACTGGCCAGCCTGGTTGTCCCCGTAGCCCTCAAGGTCCAGCGCCGTCAGGGCCGGGTTGAAGCGCACCTTCCGCCTCTGCAGGTCGATGGGCGACTGCCGCCTGCCCGCGCACTCAGGGAACTCCCGCGGCCAGTGCTCCTTGTCCAGCTCCCCGCCTGAGAGGGGACAGCAGACGCAGGTCAGGGGCCGGCCGGGCCGTGGCCCACACAGCAGGGCCCCAGCAGGACCAGGGGACCTGAGCCAGCTCCGCGGGCCTGGTTTAGGGGGCCCTGGTGCTAACCTGTAAACTTCCCGTCCCAACAACCCCAGCTGGTACCAGGGCTCGGTGCTTGGGAACAGCGGCTGGGTGCTGCTGGGTGGGGCGGGCTTTTCCTCGGGGGCCCCAGGCTCTGCACTCCTTCTAAGCCCCTGCCCCATCCCGTGCTTCGGGCTGCAACCCCGGGATGGTAAAACCACAGGGGCAACAGGGAGAGATCAGGAAAGACTTTTTTTTTTTTTAATGAAAAGCTGGGCACAGTTGTGCACCTGTAGTCCCAGCTACTCAAGGGTCACGGTGTTTTAGGAGCAGTGTTCCTAAGTCGGCCTTTCAGATTCTCGAATGCATTCAATAGAAAAATTAGTTCTCCAGTTCCCTGCCCTTCTCCTCCTTCTTAATAACCCAGCCCAGTCTTAAACTTTCCTTCCTCTTCCAGGGTCAATGCCTTTCCCCAGGCCCTGTCCCTCTGGGCTGCCTCCCCAGTCCTCCTGGATGGCCCTGCAGAGCCAGCTGGGTTCTCGGGGTGCCCAGGACCCCCTGACGCCCCACCTTGCAGCTGGGCCAAGCCCAGGAGGATGGGGCCTTCATCCTCGGGACCCTCCTCTTCCTGCAGCCTGAAGCTTCGGCAGGGCACTGGCCAGGGGAAGCCAACAGCTGGGACACCCCTGGCAGCAGGTGGTAACTCCTGTCCATGGGACAGTGTGGCTTAGCGGAGCGACACTGTGACATCAGACCCAGGATGTCCCCAACTCTACTGCCCTTGGCTTGGCAGGGCTGCCACACCCATCCGGGGCCATATCCTGTGTGCTGGAGTCAGGGGCCTGCAGGGTGGCTCGGTCCCCTGTTGCTGCTCCCCCAGGGACCCCATTCCATGGCCCAGTACGGAACCAAGAGGGAGGAGATGTCCTTGTACCACGTGCAGTGACATCTAGTGTCCTGTCTTCAGCTCACCTATGAGCAGAACCCATGCCAAATGCCAGGACTTTAACTGTCACATTTTAGGACTCTGCTCGGCAGCCTGCAGCCACCTGAAGGCAAATGGGTTTCTGTCAAATCCAGAAGCTCTGGGCAAAGCAGGGCATGGTGGTGTACACCTGTGATCCCAGCACTCGGAAGGCTGAGGCAGGAAGATTGCCGGGAGCTGGAGGCCAGCCTGGGCTACACAGTGAGACTTTGTCTCCCAAAACAAAAAAGAGAAAATAAAATCGGCTCTGGGTAAACTGTGCCTGGGGAAATTTCCAGGAATCTCACAGCCCCACAGCACCTGTGGGAAGAGACAGGTCCCCACTAAGAGCTGCGTCTCCTGCTTACACAGACCAAAAAGGCAAATGGATTTTGGCTCAGAAACTGCCAACACATGGGGCAAAAAAGTTTGAAGCACTGAGCAGGCATGAACCTAGGGCTTGGGAAGGGGGAGCAATTTCCTTTTCCTGCATGGAAGTTTGAGTTCAGTTTGTTCTCCATTCATTTGGAGACATCAAAAAGGCAGCATCTGCCCAGACACAGGGCACACTCCTGTAATCCCAGCACTCTGGGGAGGCTGAGGCAGGAGGATTATAAATTTGACCCTAGGCTGGGCACTATAGGTCTTAGTAAGACCCTGTCTCAAAAAACTAAATAAATAAAAGGGCTAGGGGTGTAGCCTGGGGTTCCATCCCCATGCCTGCTTTTTTTTTTTTTTTGGTTTCTTGAGACAGTGTCTCGCTATGTAGCCCAAGCTGGCCTCCAACTCCAACGCCAATCCTCCTGTCTCAGCCTACTGAGTGCTGTGCCAATTAAAAAAATTTTTTTAAAGAAGAAAAGATAGCATCTGAACCCACAGCAAGTCAACCCCAGCTGGGCTGGGGATGTAGCTCGGTGGCACTGTGCCTGCCTGCCAATCACAAGGGCCTGAGTTCGATCCCAGGTACCAAAAAAATAACCTACCTGAGGTGCCACACCGACGTGGGGGACCCAGAAGCCCCAAGCCCCACCCTTACCTGAGTAGGTCCACTCAGAAGAGTGGGACCAGCGCGGGGCCTGGGCCCACAGGAGGAGCAGGGTCACTAGAGTCGCCAGGGTCCCCATGGCACTGAGGTCTGCAGCAGCGCAGGTGCTGGGGCAGCTCTGCTTTTAAAAGCTCAGCAAGTGTAAATAACAATTTACACCCCGTCCAGCTGGCTGATCTGCCCTGCCCTACACCCACTGAACAACAACACCTCCCCACAATGGCCCTTCTCAGTGGGTTCCGAGTGCCAGGCGTGTCTGTCCAATTAGCCGTGTCTGTGCCGGGCTGCCCGACCGCACCTGAGCCCGAGCTGCACAGAGCGGCCATTGTGGACCGGGCCGGAGGAGGGGCCGGCAGGAAGTGGGGCTTCCTCTGCCCTTTCTGCCGGCTGCGTGGGGCGTCCTAGGCTGTGCCCCCCTCCCCGGATCCCCACTGGCATTTCCGGCCTGTCTCGCGGGGACCAGGGCAGCCTGTGCTGCCAGCAGCGACTGCAAGGGAGATGGCCCGGCACAGGGTCTGTGCAGGACTGGGGGTCCCAGGCCCAGGCAGACACTGCTGATCTGGGGGCCCCTGCGGAGACGCCCGAGCACGTGGCCAGAGGCCGGGCGGGCGGGGGCTCCCCGGATTCGGCCTGATCGCTCTGACTCTGACGCCTGGGCACATCGGGGCCAACCACGCCGCCGACGTGACTGCTCGGGCAGTACGGGGAAGCCGGCGTTCAGAGCGCTGGCAGCAGCGTCCGTGCCCTTCAGGCAGGGCAAAGGGCAGGCAGGGCTCCCGCGCGCACGCGCCACGCCGTCAGGTGCCAAGGACCGGCCTTGCTGGCACACAGAGCCCAGGCGGAAGGGCATGCGAGGTGTTTCAGGGGCTCCCTGTCACCATCCCGAAGGGACATACCCAAAAGCCCAGTGTGGTGTGCACACCTGTAATCCTAGCACTCAGGAAGCTGAGGCAGGAGGATCGCTGCAAATTCCAGGCCAGCCTGGGGGGCGGGCGGAGGGATAATTTAGATCTACAAAGCTCATAAGCTAAAAGAATCTCAAAGGAATCCAGGTCAAGAGCAAGGATTCTGAAGCAGAACAACAGGGTTCCGCCCAGCTGTGCCTGGCTGTGTGACCTGGGGCAAGTCATCCAGCCGCTCTGTGCCTCAGCCTCCCCAACGTCAGGAGTTCACGCTGCTACCTCTGTCTTGAGGCTTCAGCAGTAGATTTGTGTGCAGTGTTGAGGCCCCTTCCTGTGTGGACAAGGAAGCCACTTAGCTTCGTCACCCTCTGCTCAGTGAGGGGACAGAGGCACAGACAGTCATGGAGCTCTGGAACCTTCCGCATTGGCAGAAACCCGAGCCCCACACTCCCGTCTTTGGGGAGTAGGTCTGAGCGGCCCCTGCAGAAGGGACGCAGTGTAGACAGCACAGTACGAGTCCTGCCAGGCTGAGGACAGTCAGACAAGCCCCGGGCAGCAAAGGGGACACTTGATGTTTTCCCAGGGGCTCTGAGACAGGGACAGGCAGGACAAGTGCCCCTCAGGCCCAGCGCTCCCAGCTCCCATCTGCTGTGGGCTTCTGCTGCTGGGGCTGGCATTTGGGGTTCCCAGGAGAGCCTGCAACCCTCCAGCCTAAACACACGCAGACCCCCAGCTGCCTGGCCATTCGGCTGAGGCTGTGCCCAGGATGCCCAAAACCCTGTCAGCCAGCACCGAGGGGGGTGATTAAGTTAGTGAAGGAAGTCAGGCAAGATGGCGCACAGGAGGCTGAAGCAGGAGGATCACGAGTTTGAGGCCAGCCTGGGCTACATAGTGAGTTCAAGGCAGGCCTGGACTACATAGCCAGACCCTGTCTCAAAAACCTAAATAAATAAATAAATAAATAAGCGAGCAACTGAGCTGGGATGGCAGACTGACACCTGGGAATGAGGACAGCTCACTGAAGCCAAGGCTCCCGGCCCCCAGGGTGGCTTCCTTCCGGTGACACAATCCACCCCAATCAAGCAACGTCGAGCTTGTTGCCTAATATCTGGCTCATTGTCTTCTCTGACCTTCAGATTTTCCATTGGCTTCTTCCTTCTCGAATGTGAAGGGCTCTTGTGCCTCGGGTGCGTGTGTGCACACGTGCGCCCCATCCCACACTGAGCCTCCCTCACCTTCGGCTCCCACAGCCCACACCCAGGCCGAGTCCTGGCACCCGTGGGCTCGATCGCTGCCCCAGCAGCCAACCAGGTGGCTCTGTCGCCCTGAGGGTCGGGGCCAGGGCGGGAAAGGGCTCTCCTTCTACCAGGGAGGGGCCCCCCAGGCAGGGCAAGGCCACCGCTCACCCAGGGAAGGAAGTCAGCCCCGGTAACAGGGAGCCAGAGGCACAAGGACAGCCAGGACAGCCGGGGACAGCGGGAGAGCGAACGTGACATTGGGTAGAATAGACAGCTGCTGTTCTCCTTTGAATGGGCGTCCAGGACAGGGGCTCATTCCGCACAGGTAAGTTCTGCGCCTGGCTCAATCCTTTATAAACTCCAAGAAGTGGCTGGGCATGGAGGCACACGCCTGCCGTCTCAGCACTCGGGAGGCTGAGGCAGGAGGATCACTGCAAACTCAAGGCCAGCCTGGGCTACATGGTGAGACTGTCTCAAAAAACAAACAAAAAAAGGTTCTGAGGGTGCCTTTCACATTGTGCATAAGTTGCCACAACAAAGAGCATTAATCATGAAAGACTCTGTGCATTCTTTTGAGAGCTTAGTCAAATGCAGGCGTCCCCACGTGCCTGTCCAGCACGGCTCGGAAGAGGTGGCAGGACAGCCCTGTGCCGGGGAAGGAAACGGCACCACTGTAGGAAAACGCTCAGGATCCAAAACAAGCCCCTGACGTAAGACGGTCGCGTTTCCCCATTTAAAAACCAAATAATTCTAAACTTTAAAAAAACTGTTAAAAACACAGGCCAGACAGGGGCAGGCAAACCACAGGCTGTGGGGCTGATCTTTACGTACCGTCTGGGTGGCTGGCACCCCAGCGGCGCCCCAGCGGTCACAAGAGAGGGCACAGGTGGCAGAAACTCCATGTTTACCACCCACCTTGAGGGGCACGGCTGCCAAAGACACATGCTCACTGGCTCATTTCCTGAGGCAACTGTATCTTTCATGCTTTCTACTCTTTTTTTCTTTCTTTGTTTTTTTTGTTTTGAGACATAATCTCTCTAGGCAGCTCAGGCTGCTGAATTTATGGAGATCCTCCTACCTCAGCCTCCCAAGGACTAGAATTACAGCCAGCATCACCACGTCCTGATGGCTGCATATCTTTGAGACCAAAATCTAACAAGGATTGCAGAAAAAAAAGATGCGCTTAAACATTAACAATTTTAAGGAAAACAGGAATAAATGAAATACTCTTCCTGGTTTGCAGCCGATATTTGTGAGACACTTTTGGTCCCTTACGTGAATGTCACTGTTTTCTTTTTCTTTCCTTCCTTCCTTCCTTCCTTCCTTCCTTCCTTTTGACTACTGAACTACATTTCCAGCCCTGGTTTTGTTTTTTTTTGTACCAGGGATCAAACTAGGGGCCTTACGCTTGCACAGCAGGTGGTGAAACCACTGAGCTGAATACCCGACCCCATCCAGCCCTGTTTTAAAATTTTTTGTTTGTTTGTTTTTTGGTACTGGGGATTGAACTTGGGACCTTGCACTTGCAATGCAGGCACCGGAACCACTGAGCTAAATCCCCAGCCCTTGAAATCATTTTTTATTGTGAGACAGGGTCTCACCTGAATTTGTGATCCTCCTGCGTCAGCCTCCTGCATAGCTGGGGTTGCAGGCCTGCGCCACCATGCCAACCCAATGTCATTTTTGTCGGTGATCAATCTTTTCAACTTGTGCTCACCTGGGACAGGAACCAAAGCTGCCTAAATGGTCCCACTTAGCTCTTTAAGTGGAGAGAAGCCACATCACTCAATTTTAGCTTCAGGGTTTTCTTTTTTAGAAAAACAGACAAGTGGAGATCAAGAGGGTTTAGCAATATCACGTCTTCTCTCTAAAATCAGATGTGATGCCTGGAGCCATGCAGCTATCTTGTGACCATGAAGATAAGAACCCAGTAAGCAGCTGCACCAGCCACCTCCAGACTCCCTGGTGGCATCTGAAAGTGGCCCTCAGGTTACATCAACAAGAAGACAACGTTCCAGTCACTTTTCCAAGTGCTTCTTGAACTCAGCTCACTCTGAAGGAAGCAAATATTAAAATCACCAGCCTCCATAGATGGGCATGGTGGTGCACGCCTATAATCCCAGCACTCAGGAGGCTGAGGCCTGGAGGATCTCTAAGTCAAGCCCTGGGTGGGCAACTAGCAACTTTGTTAAGTCCTTGTCTCAAAATAAAAAAGGGGCTGGGGCCCAGTCCAATTAAAAAAAAAAAAGATGATGATTTCAGAGGGTAACAAATATCTCCAGAAAATGAAGCAGAGTAATGGGGCAGGCTGGTGGGGAGAAGTCACGTGGGGTGGCCGAGGGTCGCCCCTCCACGGTGACGTGGAGCCAAGGGCTCATGAGAATGAGTCAGGAGGGTCTGCAGGCAGCGAGTTCCCCACAGAGCAGTTTGCAGAAACCTCAGGGCCACTATGCCTGGCCTGGGATGGATGCCATCAGCACGTCCAAGACTCCCAGGACAGCCCAGCTTGGTGGCACATGCCTACAATCCCAGCGCTCAGGAGGCTGAGGCAGGAGGATCACCGTGAGTTCAAGGCCAGCCTGAACTACATAGTAAGACCAGTGTCTCAAAAAAACAGAAAACAGAAAGAAAGAAAGAAAGAAAACCTTAAAATCGCCAGACTCCCCTGTGTGCCCTCAGAAGTGTTAGAGTTCGTCTACTTAACTCAGTGACCTTCCTTTCTAGTAAGAAATAATAAAAAGTCGCTGCTACTGAGTGGTACTCAGGACCCTGAGGCAGGAAGTCCAAACCAGCCTGGGCAGCATAGCAAGATCCCACCTCAAAAATAGATAAATAAATAAAACTAAAACTAAACTTAAAATTGACGTCATGGGGCCAGGGGTTTAGCTCAGTGTCTCTGGCGCTGACCTGGCAAGCACAAGGTCCCGAGTCTGATCCCTGGTACTACAAAAAAATTTGATATCAGTATTGTTGGCGCATTTACAGCCAGGCTGACCCCAGAGGAGGTTCGGAGCTGAAAATCTCAATTGCGCAAATACCAACCAAGCAACAGGAGGACCTAGGAGGGCTCGGGAGATGGGGACACAAGGTCGTGACAATGTCACCTGCCACCGCAGTCAGTGTGCGGTGCCTTGGCACCATCCTAGGCCCCAGGGTCCAGGAATCCTCCTCCTCGGTCAGACCCTTGAGAAGGACGCCAAGGACGTTTCTCTTTTGTTTGTTGTCCTGGTTACTTTTCTCGTGGCTGAGACAAAATACCCGACACCCAGTGTTAAAGGGGGAAAGGTTTATTGGGCCCAGAGTGTGTAGAGGTCTGAGTCCATAATGGGCTGGATCCAAGGCTGAAACAGTTCATGGCGCCCACAAGGTAGCAAAGGCAACACCGGGAGAAGACAAACCTCTTCTGCCCCTTCTATTTTATCCAGGCTGTTTAGGGCGGGCAGCACTCGCGCCCTTAATCCTAGTGCCCTTGAGCTAGCACTGCACCACGGATCAATCCCAGCGTCACACTCTAGATGCAGCCTCCTCTGAAAGAGCCCCACCTGTGACCGAATAAGGCTTTGGGGGGGACAGCTAGACACAAACCATAATATTTTGTTTCCTTCTGTTTTGTGTGCGTGGTTTTTTTGTTTTTGTTTGTTCTGTTTTGTTCTGGGGATTGAACCTAGGGCCTTGGAGCTCAGCTACATCCCAGCCCTTTTGGATCTTTTATTTTGAGACAGGGTCTTGCTAAGTCTCTAAACTGCCCGGGCTGGGCTCAGACTTGTGATCTTCCTGTCTCAGCCTCGCCGCGTGCTGGGATCACAGTGCGCACGGGCTTCTCTCAGGTCTTCCGAGGCCCTCTGAAGCATCCCAGGAAGCACAGCCAGGGTTGTCCGCAAACTGCCTTCTCAGTGTCGCCTCCAAACCGCTGCCCGCCTTCCCTCGCGCCGGGCTGGCAGCTGCATGGCGCGCGCCTGACACCCAGTGGCCAGAAAGGGGACTGCAGGACGGTGCTGTTGGGGTTGGGGTTTTCGTTTCATTCAAGACCCAGGGTGTAGCCTGCCACCCATGCAATTCCAGAAGGCTGAGGCAGGAAGGTCGCAGGTGTGAGCCTGGCATGGGCAACTTAGGGAGACCTTGTCTCAGACTAAAGAGTAAGAAAGAGCTGGGATCAGCTCAGCCCAAAGGCTCTGGGTTCAGCTCCCAGTACCCCCCCCCAGCCCCGGGAACACAGGATCCAGGGTGCAGGGCGCCTCGAACTCCGGCCGATCCTCCTGCCTCAGCCTCCCAAATGCTGGGATTGGATTACAGGTGTGCACCTACACGCCCATGTTAACTCCGCTTTCTTGGCACTTGCCCGCAGTCTGAGAGGGTCGCCTTCCTAGTGGGGATTTGCTGCTGGGAGAGAACACAGCTCGATTATTTTTCTGCCCCCTTCTCCTCCCATCCCCTCTCCCTGCATCTCCTGGCCCCCTGCCCTTTTGCAAAAGACTGACACTTATCCTGGATATTTCTTCTTTCTTTCTTTTCTTTTTCAGTACCGAAGATTGAACTCAGGTCCTTGCGCTTGCAGGGCAGGCAGTGGAACCACTGAGCTAAATCCCTGGCCCTGTCCTGGATATTTCAAACACGTGAGATCACACGGTTGCTGACCTTTCTGTCTGGCTTCTTTCTTTCTTCCTATTTTTTTTTTTTTTTTTTAGCAGTGGCAAAGTTTATTCAAGAAAGCAAAAGTGAGGAGGTG
This sequence comes from Heterocephalus glaber, assembly GCF_053883595.1. NCBI lineage: Eukaryota > Metazoa > Chordata > Mammalia > Rodentia > Bathyergidae > Heterocephalus > Heterocephalus glaber. The sequence continues at coordinate 5,447,614 of NW_028258299.1, read as the reverse complement.
GGGAGAAATTGGCTCCGCAGAGGAAGATTGGGCCGAGTTAAGAGAAAAAGAGAGAGCAAAGGTAAAAGTCTATACCGTGCAGCCAGGTGTGGTGGTGCACGGCTGTATCCCAGCACTCGGGAGCCTGAGGCAGGAGGATCGCCATGAGTTCCTGGTAGTGAGTTCCAGGCCAGGCTGAACTACACAGTCTCCAAAAAAAAAAATAGAGTTCAATCCCTGGTACCAAACAAAGACAATTAATCAGAATAAAAGCACAAAACGTAGATTGATCATCTCCAAGTTACTTTCCTTATAAGGAAAGGCCAGGGAGACAGAACAAGAGAAAATCGGAAACTGACCTGTTTGGGAAATGCGGCATCATCCCTGACCCTGATTTCTTGGCCAAGATAAACAGCTTAGCTTCAGCCTGGGGATTGGGATTTCACCCCAAGCAGCTCTGTTTTGAGTTTTGTCCCGCTGGCTGGGTCCAACTACACAAGTTTACTCCTCAACCTTGGCCTCCTGTCATTTTTATTGTATGGCACAAGACAGGCATGATACAGCACACCTGCAGGTTCAGCTACTGGAGACCGAGGCAGGAGGGTCCCTCCTCCAGCCCAGGAGCACGAGACCAGCTTGGCCGCTGCAGCAGATTCCATCTCAGAAGAAAGCGGTAGTGTCCACCGTGGTTTGGTTCACCATTCACCTGTTGATAGACATTGGGTAATTTCCATCTTCTAGCTGCTGAGAATATGCGCTTATGAAAAATTTTGCGTGAAAGTGTTTGTTTAAGTTCAAGTGTTGCTTTAATTTTTTTGTCTTTTGCTGGAGGTTGAACCCAGGACCTTCACACTGAGAGCTACACTCCTCTCCTTTTTTAAGAATAAATTGTATTTAATTTTATCCCATTTCCCCCCCTCAAACTCCCTCCCTTATTTTTTATCTTGAGGAAGGGTCTCACTAGTTTGAGGCTGGGCTCAAACGTGCCACCCTCCTACCTAAGCCTCCCAGGCTGCTGGGATAACAGCTTCAAGTCTTTGGGGTCAGACCTAGGAGTGAGCTACCAGGTCATAGGTCATTCTGTGCTGAACTTTTGAAGATTTTTAGACTCCTTGGTATTGACAGAGGGAGAATTCTATTCACCGGGCCAGCTTTCACCAGTTGATTTGGGGAGGGGACAACTTCCTGTGGCTGTAGAGGCCTCACAGTACCCTGGGGATAAAGGCCATAAAAGGCCCATTCAGGGAGCTAATTTGCCCCAGGTTCCAGCGGCTCAGCTGAGTCTTTGGAGTGATCCCTCACCACCTCCAGCCTAAATGAAACTGGACAGGCGAAGTGAATCAACAAAGCTGAAAGAGTTCTCAAAGGAACAAGTTTTCTGCTGCATTTTTATTCAAATCTTCCAGGTCACTAATTCACCATGTTTTCTTTCAAAGCAGGAAATACTGAGGGGGACATTTCAGGGCCTTGCAGGAAAATGCCCTTGTCGTGACATGGCAGTGGCATAAAGGAATGTTCCAGAAAACCCAGCTAACCTCGAAGCCCCGCCATAAACACACTAACCATTTGGGACAAAGCTTCCTAAAGCTGAAGTGTGAAACATGACTGCAGACATCCTTTGGACCAAGTTTAAGCTACTACACGGTGGTCTCCTCTAGAGCTTGGGCCTCAGCCAGGCCATGCCTATAATTCTCGTTATGCAGGAGGCTGAGGCAGGATTGAAAGTTTGAGGCCAGCCTGGGCAACTCACTGAGACCCTGTCTCAAACTGAAACATAACCAAGAGGTGGGCTCAGTTTGCTTAGCATGTACAGGGACCTGGGTTCAATCCCCAGTGCCATAAAAATAGTAATAATACAAATAAATATTATAAAAGAGCTCTGCCAGGCATGGTGCCATATGTCTGTAATCCCAGCACTCAGGAGGCTGAGGCAGGAGGATCACTGCAAGTTTGAGGCCAGCCTGGGCTGCATAGTCAGACCCTGTGTCAGAAAACTAGGGGAAAAAAAAAAGGACTATGAACAGGAGGGACTGAGAGTTTGGCTCGGTTTGCAGAGCTCTGGGGGCATGGGAGTAGCTCTGGTTCCATCCCAGCACCACAAGAAAGCAGGCGTCGGTGAAAAATATGAATGTGACTATTTACATTCTTTTCCTTGTACTAAGCCTTTGGTAGGTCTTCTAACCAAAGCACACTGCCTTAGAGCTGAATACAGTTTCTTTTCTTTTTTTGGTTTTCTGAGACAGGGTCTCACTATGTAGCCGAGGCTGGCCTTGAACTCAGAGATCCTCCTGCCTCAGCCTCCTGAGTGCAGTGCTGGGTTCACAGGCTTGCACCACTGCACCCGTCTTGAGGGTCGGAGGGATTAAGTCACTGGCTGGAGATGCTGAGAAGCATGCACAGAGCCAGGCTTGCTGGGGAAGGCAGGTGCCCAGTCCTCGGCTGTGATGCTCAGCCCTGCCTGGCCCAAGGGCAGCCCAGACTACAGCTGCCACAGGAAAGCAAAGGCCCAGCCCTCTTGTGCCATTGGGACCATAGCCTCCCTGCAGGTTGGCGCCTTTGCAGCCACCTTGGGATCTGTGTCCCCTGCCCAGAGCCACTCTGAATGGGCCTGAGGTGTCTCCCCTTCTGCCTGCGACTCCCCCGGGTGACCTCTATAGCAAGTTCAGAGGGAGCCAGGACACCCAGACTCATCAGGGCCTCCACTACCTTGCTGACGGGCTCAGCTTGTGCAGTCTGCAGCACAACTTCCCAGGCAGGCCTGCTGCGGGAGCAAAGCAGGCTCCAAGGCCCTTGCCATGTGGAAGCCAGCTCCACCCCATGCTGGCCCTCTGCCTGGTGACTCTTTGTTTGGTCTTAGACAGCAAGAACTCAGTAGTAAAAACCAGGGAGTAAGTCCATCTGTGGTTTTAGAAAACACACACAGAGCTGTGAACAAGAGCAGAGGGGAACAGTAGCCAAGAGGCCCTCAAATAATAAAGTATATTTAAAATACCCATTGAGAAGGGCAGGAGTCTTCAAGACACGGGCGTGGTGGCACGCAGCTGGGATCCCAGCACTTGAGAGGCTGAGGCAAGAGGATCACCACAAGTTCTCGACCAGCCTGGGCTACAGAGTGAGGCCCTGTCTCAAAAGCCAAAATAAGGCCAAGGATTTAGCTCAGTGGTTCCGCTGCCTGCCTCACAAGAGGAAGGTCCCGAGTTCGATCCCCAGTACCAAAAAAAAAAACCAAAATGAGGCCGGAGATTTAGCTCAGTGGTTCCCCACCTGCCTCGAAAACGCAAGGTCCCAAGTTCGAGCCCCAAGTTCGAAAAAAAAAAACTAACAATCTTCAGGAGTCCATCCTCACCCTGGTCGGGGCCACTTCCCATTAGCCCATCCTCAGCCACTGGGCCACCTCCCTGAGGGCACAACCCAGCCGGTGTCCACTCAGAGACAACCTGGGTCAGCACCATGGCCTCCCAAGGCGTGGACTCCAGCAAGGGTCCATGTGGGCTCTGCAGGCCCCGGAAGACGCTGGTCTCTGGTCCCTGTGCTGGGGACCACAGTGGGGACACTTGAAGCAGCTGCTCGCTAAGCAGGGCTGGGCCAGCTCTGCAGAGCCAGATTCCCAACCCTGGTGTGAAGCTGCCCCCCCCCAGGCCACCACTGCCACCAGGAGTCCCAGCGTGTGCCTCTGTGGGGAGAGGAGCAGCAAGGACAAGGAAACACGGTCATCCCAACACCCTCCTGCTGCCCTCTGTCCCCTGCTCCAGGTGCCCCAGGGCCCAGGACGCCCAACCTTGTCCCCAAATCCCTGAGTGTCCCCTGATCCAAGTCCCAGCTACAAACCTGATAGCTTCAGAAATTATTGTACATTACAAGGCATCCATGGCTGTTGCAAAAAAAGGAAAAACATTAACAGGGGGCCAGGGATTTAGCTCAGTGGTTCCGCCACCTGCCTCACAAGCGGAAGGACCCAAGTTAGATCCCCGGTACCAAAAAAAAAAAAGGTACCAAAGGAAATGAACACTTAGGTGAGGAAGGTCTTTTTCCCTTAGAAAAAATATTTTCAGGGCCGGGGATTTAGCTTAGTGGCTTTGCCGCCTGCTGCGCAAGCACAAGGACCCGAGTTCTATCCCCAGTACCAAAAAAGAAAAGAAAAGAAAAGAAAAACCTGGACCAGGGATTTAGCTCAGTGGTTCCGGCACCTGCCTCACAAGCGCAAGGTCCTGAGTTCAATCCCTGGTACCAAAAAAAAGAAAAAATATTTTCAGTTACATGGTCACAGGATTATTACCAAATACTTGATCTGATCAAAGAATGTGCTGAAAAAAAATAAAAAGAATGTGGTGAGTGCTTAAATTTTTTTTAAAAAATGTATTCCAAGAAAAGACATACTGGGCAGGGAATGTAGCTCAGTGACACAGCACCTGCCTGGCAAGCGCCAGTCCCTGAGTTCAATTCCCAGTATCAAAAAAAGAAAAAGAAAAAGAAAAAGACACATTGCCACCAATCCCCCTCAAAATCCTCCTGCTCACTTGGAACATATCATCCTCTCCTCTTCATCACTTTCTGCAGCAACTCTGGAGTCCTCTTTCCTGAGGGTCCTTAGTTCCACTCTCCTGGCTGCCTTGAGGTCCTGAATCCTCAGGGGTTTGTTTGGTTTTTTTGGTACCAGGGATCAAACTCAGGACCTTGCGCTTTCAAGGCAGGCACCAGAACCACTCAGCTAAATCCCCAGCCCAGGGGTTGTTTGTTTTTTTTTTTTTGGTACGGGGGATCGAACTCGGGAACTTGTCCTTGCCAGGCAAGCAGCAGAACCACTGAGTTAAATCCCCAGCTGCTTGTTTGTTTTTGACACATGGTCTCACTATGAATTCAGACTGGTCTTGAACTCACTATGTAGCCCAGGCTGGCCTTGAACTCATGGTGATGCTCCTGCCTCAGTCTCCTGAGTGCTGGGATCACAGGTGTGCACCACCATGGCCAGCTCTGAATCATAAGGTTTGTAAGCAGAAATTGCTCTGCTGTTCCCAGCCACTCAGGCTCCTACACTCAGGCTCGTCTGCTCGCCGCTGACCAAATCCAAGGAGGCCAGGTGTTTTGGAAAAAGGATTTGTTCAAAGCTGGCTCTGAGGAGCCGAGGGCCGTGTGCCATGTGTGGTGGGAAAGGGACAGAGCCGCGATGCTTGTCCCTTCAGCCACCTCCAGCCACTGTCCCCTTTCTCATGGACCAGAACCTGGGCTCCAGCGTCTGCATATTCCGTCTCTCCTTTTAGGCGGAGGGGAGGAAATGTTAGTTAGGAGCTCAGTGGGAGGAAGTCTGGAGACACTGCTTGGCTCTAGAAGGAAAACCCTAAGTGTTAAAGTTCCGTCCTGAGTGATGATCAGCATCAGCGTCACAAGCCCTCCTTACCCGGTGGGAGAAACGTCAGCGCTCTGGGAAGAGCGACTCTCAGACCACAAGCCACAGGGATCCAGCAAAGGGGGAGCGTGCGGACTTCCCCCAGAAAGATTTGTCCAGCAAACACCCAGGCGCCTGCTCGGGACCCAGCCCCCAGAGGAGGCACAGCAGGGCTGGGGCTGGGTTTAGGGGCGTGGCGAGGTTCCAAGGTGTGGGCAGCACTGTAAACGGGTCTGAGTCCAGAGTGCAGAAAGGATGAGTACTGACGGTGCAATGAAGACCACATATTCCAGAGCAAGACTCTCACCTACCAAAGACTCTCACCTACCAAGAGGAGCACGGCTTCTGCTGATTCTAGGACTCCAACCGATACACAAGAGCAATTCAGCAAACTTAGTTACTTTTACAGCATGTTAAGACAACAATCGTTACTGCCTGAATTATACCAGGACAACTACATTTTTGTTTGGTTTGGTTTTTTGGTACCAGGGATCAAACTCGGGTCCTTGAGCTTTCAAGGCAGGCAGCGGAACCACTGAGCTAAATCCCCAGCCCTCAGCTACATTTTTGTTTGGTTTGGTTTTGGTTTTTTGAGACAGGGCCTCGATTTGTAGTTCAGGCTGGGCTTGAACGCCCAGTGATCCCCGTCTCAGCCTCCCGAGTGCTGGGATTATAGGCATGAACCACCACAAGGGCTTCAATTTTTCTAAACATTTAATCCTACCAAGACAGTAGAGAGCAGAAAAGATTTTGACAAGTTTAGAACCTCATTTTAAAAGTTCTATTGTAAATTTTACTAACAGATCAATATCCTAAGCCTTGTTTTTTGGGGGTTTTTTTGGTACCGGGGATCAAACTCTGGTCCTTGCGCTTGCACAGAGGCGGCAAGACCACTGAGCTAAATCCCCGCCCCCTAAGCCTTGTTTTAAAGAAAGACAATACCATTCTTTATATCACATTTTAAATTTTTTGTAACTGTTTCTCTTAGAAGAAACTGTCTCCACCTGGCATGGTGGCGCACTCCTGTGATCCCAGCACTCGGGAGGCTGAGGCAGGAGGAACACTATGAGTTCGAGGCCAGCCTGGGCTACATAGTGAGACCTTCTCTCAAAAAAAACAACCTTTGGGCTGGGGATTTAGCTCAGTGGTTCCACTGCCTGCTGTGCAAGCGCAAGGACCTGAGTTCAATCTCTCGTACCAAAAAAAATAAAAACAAAAACAAAAAAACCAACCTTTTACATTCTTACAAAATTATGCCACTCCACACATAGGTAACCAGTAGTTTTAAAACTCATGGTATTAATTCATACTTGTGTCCCTGACTGTGTCATCTATAAATGTAAGCACTGGCCATCTAGAAAAGAACATATAACATACTGCAGGTGGGAAAAGCCCGAAATCTTTGTTTCTGAACCAGGCTTTATTTATTTATTTATTTTAGACAGGTTCACACAGTGGTCCTCGTCCTTCAGCCTCCCAAGTGCAGGGATTACAGGCATGTGCCACCATGCCCAGATACAAAGTGATTTCTTTTTTTAAATTCTTTTGGTACTGGGGATCGAACTCAGGTCCTTGAGCTTGTGCAGCAGGAGATGAAACCACTGAGCTGAATCTCCAGCCCTACAAAGTGATTTCTTAAAAAAAAAAAACAAAAACACATTTTTAAGTACTTAATTTAAGCAAATACTAGACAGTAAAATAATAGCAGTTTATCTACTACAGAGAAGCAAACAAGCCTTTTTAGCATCTCTGGGTTTTTTGAGGTTTTTTGTTTGAATCTTGCTTTGAGTTCAGGATGGCCTCGAACTCGCGAGGATCCTTTTGGCTCAGCCTCCCAAGTGTTGGATCACACGCCTGTGCCACCACACCTGGCCTTTAACATCTCTTCCAAGTAGTAGCGTTAGGCGGCACAAACAGCCCCACAGAGACCAGGTAAGTCCCGAGGTGAGCCCTCGCACAGCAAGGTGTTTTGCACCGTTACCTGAATGTGCAAAGCGCCGTGCTTACACCCATGGCTAATTTCAGGACATCTCTAACCAACACGGCCAGGACCCTCAGGCCCTTCGATGGAGACAGTAGGGCAGCGCAAAATCAACACTGCCCTCCCACCCACCTTCCTGTGCCCCCGGCCGGGGTCCCCTGAGAGGCGAAGATCGAGGTGCTGTCAACACGTGCGCTGCTCAAACCAGTCGGGGAGAGCCGGGCGCTGTTCCCCGCCTGCTGGCCGACTTGTTATTATATATGTGCTGCCGAAAGCGAGCACAACTTGCAGGTTATTGATTGGAGGAGACAAACGTCCTTCAAGTTGCAGACCACGCCCACACACGCACATCCTAGGCTTCTGCCTGGTGCTGCCTGGTGGTTTGCTGAGGTTTTTGTCTGCATTTTACTTTTGCCTTTGCGTTTGCGTAACTGGGGATTGAACTCAGGGCCTTCGCTATGAGCTACATCCCCGGCCTCTTTGTTGAGACTGGGATCTTCCTAAATTGCCAGGGTTGAGCTGAATTGCGATCCTCCTGCCTCGGCCTCCCAGAGTGCTGCGACCAGAGGTGAGGGATGGACAGTTTCTTTGTGGACAACATTGTGAGTTAGGCAGGACAGGTATTTCTCCTCCTTTCAACAAACAGGGCAGCTGAGGCCTAGAGAGTGCCAGGGCGTGTCCGGGGTGGTGACCCCGCTTAGGGATTCACTCCCAGGCAGCCGGACCCCAGCGCGGTGGGGCCCAGATACCCCGGGCTGGGGAGGCCAGAGCAGGCGTCCACAGGAACTAGAGGCGCGGAAACACGTGGGAGGTCACTCGGGGCTCAGGGACACCGCGGCCAGGGCGCCGGGGGAAACACCATGAGAGAAAGGGAATGAGCATGTGGCCTGGGTGTGTGTAAGGCTGCTCAGCAACAGGAGAGAGGCATGCCCTGTCCATAGCACCCAAGGGGGAACCTGGGCCATTCACTGGGTTAAAAGATAAACTGAGGCCCGGGGATGTAGCTCAGGGTGCCGCACCTGCCTCGCAAGTGCAAGGTCCTGAGTTCAATCCCTGGTACCAAAAAAAAAGGTAAACTGAGAGCCTAGCATTCGGGAAGCTGAGGCAGGAGGATTGCTGCAGGTTGGTGAGTTCAAGACCAGCCTGAGCTACATAGTGAGACCCTGTCTCAAAAAAAATAAAAAATAAAAAAAGATAAACTGAGGCACATCAAATCTGAAAACAAAGTATTTGACCTGACAGCGGTTCATGAACCAGGCAGCAGCAGAGGGCGAAAGGTCGGGGGTCCGCTGAGGGGAAAACGTGTCTGAAGTGTTCAGGAAGCAAGACAGGAAGTCATTGCCGTGTGGACCCGACCTCCCCTACCCTGTCCTTGGTGCTCTCACCAAGGCACCCAGGCTGCCTCTAGCTCCTGGCTCAAGTGATCTTGCCTCAGCCTCCCAAGTGCTGGGATGATAAGAACTACATATGTGATTGGTTAAAGTGCACAGCCCTGATTGGGCCGGGGATTTAGCTCAGTGGTTCCAACGCCTGCTGCGCAAGCGCAAGGACCCAAGTTCGATCCCCAGTGCCAAAAAAAAAAAAAAGAAAAGGGCACAGCCCCATGTGGCACTTCAGTTAAATTGAACCTGTTACTAAGTTTTGTTTTGCTGTTTACGTGGAAACCTTGAGTGCGGGCCTCTGTCTCCTGGCCTCGGAGTGATGGTGTGTGCTTGTTTGTTTGTTTGCTGCAGTGGTTCATTTTCTGGTGGCCGGCCCAGGCCTTTGCCAAGCCGCGCTCTGGCAGGGAACTGAACCCCTGGCCCCCAGTTAAATTTTTCTTTTCTTTTTTTTTTGGTACCGGGGATTGAACTCGGGTCCTTGAGCTTGCAGCAGGTGGTGAAACCACTGAGCTAAATCCCCGGCCCTCCAGTTAAATTTTTCAACAATCAGGATCTTGAGGTTGGATTGGTCCTAGTGAGGACCCTGTTGTGTTTGGGAAATGCGGGACCAGCTTCTTCTCAGAAGTAGAGTTGCGGGGGAGGCGCCCCCACCCCCATAAGCTCAGGCCCACTCCAGCTTCAGCCCAGGGAAGGGGAGGGCACGGTGGGCTCTATCGGCTGCTGCTGGGGACAAAAAGAAACTGCTCCCTACAGCCCTCCTGGGTTATTTTTTATTTTGAATAGGTTTAAATCCTGGAATTTCTTCTTTGTTGCTTTTCAAATTCTGATTTTTATTTTGCTTTGTTTTTTGAGACAGGGTCTTACTATGAAGCTCACACTGGCCTGGAACTCATGGCAATCCTCCTGCCTCAGCCTCCCAAGTGCTGGGATTGCAGGCCTGTGACACCACACCAAGCTGATTTTTTTGTTTGTTTGGTTTTTTGTTTTTGATACAGGGTCTCTCTATGTAGCTGAGGGTGGCCTCAAACTTGTGGAGATCCTCCTGGCTCAGCCTCCCCATTGCCAGGATCACAGGCATGCGCCACTACCACCTGGCACTTGTCTTTCTGATCCCCTGCTGTCCTCACTGCAGTGGTTTGGGTCCCTTTGTCCAGGTTCATCAAGAAGGAACTCGGCCAAGTTGGGGCAGCAGCCAGCCTGCCTTGATTCTACAGGCGGGGCTGCTGGCGCAGGAATCTCATGCAGTCAGTTTAACTGGAATCCCCAGCTGTGACGGCCGGGCTAAGGCATTTCCTCTGGGTTTTTCTGTCCACTGAACCTTTCCTTGGCTGTAAATCGCCACCTGTTCTGATCACTCCTCTCTGGTGAGACCCCATGGAACAGCCCCCTTGAATGGCATCAGCCTACCTGTTGTGGTTTTATTTTTCCTTTTAGTCATTTGTTTGCTTATCTGTTCTACCCAGTGTTCTCACCTCTGTTGTTGCTTTTTGATTGGGGACTGAACCCAGGGGCTTCACCCGGAGCTACATCCCAGTTCTTTTTTATTTTTTGTTTCCAAATAGGGTCTTGCTAAGTTGCCCAGGCTGGGCTGGAATTTACCATCCTCCTGCCTCAGCCTCCTGAGTGCTGGGATCACAGGCTGGGCCACCAGCCAGTTTTGCCTTACCGTTCTTTGAGGGATGTCATGAATCCTTTTTCTTTAACACCCTCTCTGGAAGGTAAACACCACACACAACGTGGCCCGTGGAAACTGACAGTGTCTTTTTAATGTCCTGAGCCACCACCACTCAGTGTCCCACAATAGTTGCCGGTTTCTATTCCCAGGCCCTCCCTCCGCATCCCGAACACTTCCAGTCCTCTGTCACTCTGGGGGGTGACTGGCCAGGAGAAACTGCCCACACACCCGGCACTGGTCAGTGAGGGGCACGTGGGGTCACCACTCCCCACTCCCGGCTGGGCGGCGGGTGCCTGCATCCTAGAAAACTGCCCCTCATGGCTGAGGCCCAGGAGAGAGGGAGGGGGCCCACGGGCCATGCCCCTCCAGGCTTCGCCTGCATGAAGAGAGTCCTCCTGCCGCCCTCCAACAGCACAGGGGCTCCTTGAACCTGTATCACGACCCAAACCTTAGCCCCTGACCCATTTTGAGCTGATGGGGGGGGCACTGAAACCAGGGAGCTCCAAGTTACACCCCCATTCTTTGTGAACACTTTCATTTTGAGACAGGATCTCACTAAGTTGCCCAGCCTGGCCTGAGCTTGCAATCCTCCTGCCTCAGCCTCCTGGGAAACCAGAATTATAGATGTGTGCCTCCACACCCAGTGTGAGCTGATTTTCGTAACTGGTGAGAGACAGGGGTCTAGTTTCTGCATGTGGATGGACATCCATCTGCCCGCACCAGGGACTGAAAAGACAGTTCCTTCTCCAGTGAGTGCTCTTGCACTGTTGTCAAAACAGCTGTCAGCGCGTGGGGCTTCTTCCCTTTTACATTCTCCTTTCCTGATCACAGCTTCTGGCTCAAGGCAGGACCAAGTTTAACTGGAAGGAGGTGGGGCTGCAGCTAAAGAGGGGACCCCCCATCCTGCCCCTCCGTGAGATGCGGGCCCAGGCCTCTGCCTTGGCTTTCTAGGGAGTGAATAGAGCCAGGGTACAGCCGGGCATGGCAATGCATGCCTGTAATGCCAGCACTCAGGAGGCTGAGGCAGGAGGATCACCTTGAGTTCAAGGGCAGCCTGGAGCACGTATCAAGATCCTGTCTCAAAAAAAAAAAGAAAACGAATCCGAGTGCAGTGTTCCGGCTGGGGGGGTCTCTGACCAACCAAGGCCCTCAGCGCCCTGCAGGCTCTGCAGTGCCCTAGTTACCTGCGGGTGTCCTACCTCGGCTCTCCACAAGCAGGGCTGGCAGCTGTGGGACCTCAGAGGGGCTCTCGCCTTCCTGTCCCAGGACTTTCCCAGGAGTGGGAGGAAAGGGGAAATGGAAGGGTCCCTCGCTATCCACGCCAGAGCTGGGCAACAGGACACGGGACTCACGGGAAGTGAACCTCACCACTTCGGGGACTCAGAGGAGCGACGACCCGGGGTGCAGAGGGCCCCAGGAAAGAGCCGGGTTCTCACCTGGGGTAGCTCGGAGCCCTCGAGGTTTCCCAGTGGAAGGCCTCACCACGGAGACCGGGCGGTGCCCACGGGGCACCTGTCACTACCCCCTGGATGCAGACAGCTGGACCACCAGCCTGGCCAGGCTGAGGAACCCGGCTGCAGGGCTGGGACACAGAGCAGCAACTGTACACAAGTAGGAGCCCGCAGAGCTGGGCTGAAGCTCAGTGGCAGAGTTGGCCCTGGGGGTGTGCAAGGGACCAGGGTGGAACTGAGGGAGGGGGAGGGGAAGCCAAGATGTCAGCTCCTCCCTAGAAGGTGGCTGGACCCTGGCAACAGGAGGAAGAGCCCCTCTCTGAGCCCAAGATGGGGGGGCCTGGCCCATGGGACTCACCCCCTGCTGCCAGGCCTGTGAATGAAGCTTTGGCTTAGAGGCCTGGACAGCAGCAAACAGGGCCAGTGTCCCTGGAAGGAGACAGAGTGGCTTTGTCTTCACTGGGCTCCAGGCCTCCAGGCTCTTACCATCCTGAGCGAGGAGGGGGAGGAGAGGGGAGGGGGGAGGAGGGGCCCCTGGAGGGCTCTGGCCTCTGCTTGCCCCCTGCACAGGGTGGACAGAGGACTGAAAGGCTGTCCTGCCAACCTTACTAGAGCTGGAAATAACTTTGTGTTGATTTGCTTTAGACAAGTACACTGGGAAGACCTCAGGGAGCAGCTGCAGCCTGTGGATGCTGAATTCTCAGGCTCTGAGGCCACCCCAGCCTCTCCCTCCAAAAGCTCCCAGAAGCACTTTGGAAATAATGTTGGTGTGGGGGGGGGTGTTTGGGAGCCTTCACCCTGAGCTGTGTCCCCATCTCTTTTATCTTTTATTTTGAAACAGAGTCTAAGGTCCCCAGGCTGGGATCAAACCTGTGATCCTCCTGCCTCAGCCTTCCAGAGCCGAAAGTACAGGTACGTGCCACCATGCCAGCTTCTCTTTCTTGTCCTTCTTTCTTTTTTTGTTAGTACACGTTTGCAGTTTACAGTCTTCTTGGGGAATGGATACATGCATACAATACAATTTGATTCCCTTTTTTTGATTTTTTGTTTTTTATGGTACTCGGGATCCAACTCGGAACCTTGCATTTTCGAGGGAGGTGGCAGAACCACTGAGCTAAATCCCCGGCCCTGGATTCCTTTTTCAATCCCTTCCCCTCCCTCCTCCCTCCCCCCCCTTCTCTTCCTTTAATGAGCTGCTCTCCACCTCCCCCTGCTCTCTGTGTGTGATCTTCTGCCCTGGTGCCAGAGACTCCCTCTCCATAATCAGCAGCTGCTTGGTAGCATCCTCTGGGGTGGGGTAGGGTGGCAGAAAAGCCAGGCGTGGAGGCATGTGCCCGTCATCTCAGCACTTGGGAGGCTAAGGCAGGAGGATCACCACAAGTTGGAGCCCAGCCCGGGGTACACAGTGAGTTCAAGGCCAGCTTTAACAACATAGCAAGACCCTGTCTCCAACAACCAAAAATAAACAAATAAATTTTTTTTAACAAATAAATTTTTAAAAGACAGGCAGAAAGCAGGTGAGGAAACTTGCAGTAGTAAAATTGTACTTTTCAAAAAAAAAAAATTGTACTTTTCAGTGCAAACCTATGATCCCAGCACAGCCTTGCCCCCCCCCAGCCTCGACTCCGGGAATAAAGCAGTCCTCCTGCCTCAGCCTCTGAGTAGCTGGGGCTATAGGCACACGCCACTATGCCTGCCCAAGTGTTTGTTTATACTGGGGGTAAAGCCCAGGGCCTTGGCACTGAGCTCCATTCCCAGCTCTTTTTCTGTATTTTGAGACAGGGTCTCACTAAGTCGCTACATGCCCAGGCTGGGCTCAAATTTGCAACCCTCCTGCCTCAGCCTCCCAGAGTGCTGGGATGACGGGCATATGCCACCACTCCTGGGAATGTCAGTCTGTATGAGTTTGACTTTCCTGGCTTCAGTGGGAGCAGGATCCCCAGCAGTCTGCAGGGTCCCTGGCACACACCCACAGCACTAGCGGGCCCCAGGTACTCAACCTCCCAGGGCCAGAGCCAGGGCAGGGCCACAGGAAGGCCGCCCGGAGGCCACCCAGCCACACTCGCTGCCTGAAGGGGGCCGTGTCAGCGCCAACATCCTTTACTTTGAAATCCCTGTCTTTTTATTATAAAAACGCACTCGCTGGCAGCCCTGCAATGGAAGCAGGTGGCTTTTCTCCTCAGCCCTGGACTGCAGCAGGCAGGCCACATGGCGCCCAGCCTTTGTGTCACCTGTTCCTGCTCACCTGTGGCTTTCGGGGCGCCGGGCCCTGCAGTCCCCATGTGGCACGCACAGCATTGCCTGTTCTGCACACAGCTCTCAGGTGGGTGCGGGGAGGACGGGCCATGAATGATTAATTGTATGCTGCGCCCATTCCCATCTAGCCACGAAAACCGAAAACCGTGTGCTTCTCTCCAAAGCATTTCTAGAATCCCAGCTGCAGCCTCAGCTCCCACCCTGGGGTGCTTGAGCTGCAGGGCTCCAACCGCAAGATCCGGCCCAGGCCTCCCTGAGCCCAGCATGCTCTGCGCTGCTCTCCAGGTCGGCCCTAATGGGCCAGGCCATGGCCCACACCCCACCCATGTGACCTGCTTTGGCCAATGGGTGCAAGCCAGCAGCCTCCTCATCACCTCCTGCACCCCGAGCTCTCTCTCTCTCTCTCTCTCCCTCTCCCTCCCTCTCTCTCCCTCTCTCCCTCTTCCTCTCCCCCTCCCCCTCCCCTTCCCCTCCCTCCCTCTCACAGAAAATTTCTCTCTGTGCCGAAGCTGGGGAGGCCAAGGTCAAGGTGCCCACGGACAGGCAGACCTTGTCTGCTGAGGACCTGCTCACTAGGTACTCAGCCCCTTGTTCCTGTGTCCTTGCGCGGGGAAGCAGGAGGGCAGGACCCTGCTGCCATCTAAGGGCCCTGCAGCGTCTTGGCGGAAGTGACCAAGTTAAGACAAGGCCTCAACTCCCACCTGCTCTCCTTATAAGAGGGGAGGGGAGGGCCGGGGATTTAGCTCAGTGGTTCCACCGCCTGCCTCGAATGCACAAGGTACTGAGTTTGATCCCCGGTACAAAAAAAAAAAAAAAAAAAAAAATGAGGGGAGGGGAGAATAGCCGGGTGTGGTGGCCCACACCTGTGATCCCAGCGCTTGGGAGGCTGAGGCAGGAAGATCACTGTGAGTTCGAGGCCAGCCTGAACTACAAACCAAGACCCTGTCTCCAAAATAAATAAGGACAGGGGAGGCAGCCATAGAGTCACAGGAGACTCAGCGAGCCTGGTGCTGAGGCTCATGCAAGCCAAGGGGCACCCAGGGCTGCTGATGACCCCAGGAGGAGCCAGGCCTGGACAGATGCTCCCTCAGAGCCCCAGGAAGGAGCAGCCCACCAGCCCCTGGAGTGACTTCAGCCTCCAGAACCACAGAGAAACAATGTTTCTGCTACATTTCTATTGTAAGTCACCCAGCCTGTGGTCCTTTCTTACAGCACCCTGGGACTTCAGCTCACAGGCTTAGATGTGCCGGCCCTTGCCTGGCTCCCTTTTGAGGGTGCAACATGAGATTTCCAAAAATCAGACCTCCAGAAAAACCCAGCTCAGCCCAAGCCAAAGCATGACCAGGAGCAAAGAAAATGGGTATCATTCTGTCCCACAGGGCTTTAAAGGGGTGCTTGTTACCAGGCACTGATAACCGAGACACACGCCTAGTCTTTCCTCCATGGGTCCCCCTCAGTCCGAAGACACCAGATTCCCTCACTCCAACGGCCTCCCCAAGCCACTCACTTCCCCAGGTCTCTGCTCAAGTGTCACCTCTCTCTCCTCTGGGTCACCTGCATAGCCATGAGTATTCTAAAAACACATCTGCCTGCTGGGGCTGCCGAGCATCCATGAGGCCTGGCTTAATCCCTGCACTGATCAATGAGTAAATAAAAACTAAAAGCAGCAGCCTGCTTTCAACCTCCTACCCAATCGAATCTAAGGTTCCCTGGCCCTATCCCCATGCCTGGCACAGAGTAGGGGCTCAACAAGCTCTTATCCTAGTGACAATTTATTTTGTATTTTTTATCTTTTAGTTTTGTGACACAGGGTCTCCCTGTGCAGCCCAGGGTGGCTTTGAACTTGGTGTGATCCTCCTGCCTCAGCCTCCTGAGTGCTGGGATTACAAGCATGAGCCACCACACCCAGCTCTAGATCACTCTCTTGCTAGATCCTGACTCCAAACTTCCCGAGAGAGGACCCCATGGGCCGGCCAGACCCCTGCCGTGTTCCTGCTCCTCAGGGCAGTGCTCTCGGGCCTGTAGATGCTGACCCTGTGCGCAGGTGGAAGGGGCCGACATAGCCTGAGGAGTTCAGAAGGGGCCAGGGCCCGGCAGGCACAGGAAGCCTCTCTGAAGGGGCCACTCTACTGCCTGCCACCTTGCCTGAGCTGCCTTGTGCGGCTCCGCAGCAGCAGGTCACTAGTGCAGCTGTCCCGCCTGGCTCCAGTAACCTGGGACTCTAGCAGCTGCCATCACTATTTTTATCCAGGGTCGCACCTTGGGATTTTGCCCACTCAGGAAACCCAGCAGCCAGTGTAAATCAACGCTCTCTTCCTTTCCATCTGTGCTTCATTGCAAGGAAGAATCTACTCTGACAGGTGCCCCGAGGGATCTACTCCTCCTCTTCCCCCACTGCCTGCACAAAACAGAATAAAACCCCTGAGGTCAGGCATAAGACATCCCAGTGCAGGAGTCCTTGAAGTTCCTGCAAGGGAACGGGAAGGACTTGGTGGAAAATCAGGGGGTGTCTTAGTTACTTTTCTCACATTGCTGAGACAAAATACCCGAACCCAAAGTGAAAGGAGGAAAGGTTTACGTAGCTCAGTGTGTAGAGGTTTCAGTCCACAGTTGGCTGCTTCCGAGGCAGAGTGGCATCACAGAGGAGAAACAGTTCATGGCAGGCAAAAGACAGCAAAAGCAGGCAAAGTAGCAAATGAGCAAGGCAACCCGAGACAAGCCTCCTTCTGCCTCTTCTGTTTTATCCAGGCCCCTTAGGCCAGGCAGCACTCACACCCTTAATCCTGGATTGCACCATGAATGGATCCCATTGTCATACACTTTAGATGCAGCCACCTCTGCAAAAGCCCCACCTGTGACCACAAGAGGCTCTGAGGGGCCGTCCAGACCCAGCCCTGACAGGGAGTTTCCGCCCTTTGGTCAGAGGAATGCCAGGTAAGCCCCCAGTGTGCGGGGTGGATGTTGGGTCATTGTAACTCGGATTGTGACACCACGGGACTGGCTTGACCACCAACTTCCCCTTCCGCCTTGAGACACCCTCTCGAGGCAATGTGGCCTCCAGCAGGCATGAAGTCTGCACAGCCAACACTGAGGCTGAGACTGAGTCCGTGAGTTATGCTCATGGCATAGGTGTGCAACTAAGGAAGGCTCCTCGGGATGAGCCTGGCGTGGCCTTCATCCAAACCCAAGGGTGTGGCGAGACTGACGTGGAGAAGCAGGAGGCAGAAGAACTGAGGCACAAGGTGTGGTGGAGCACGCCGTTCCTCCCAGCATTCAAGAGGCTGTGGAAGAAGACTGCTGTGCATTCGAAGCCAGCCTGAACCAACTACGTGCACACGTCCTCCTGGTGATGCCTAACGAGACTTAGTTTAAAATCATACTGTGTCCCCCATGCCTTCTCAAACCTGTGCTTTGTCCCATCCTTTTTTTTTTTTTTTTTGGTACCGGGGACCTTGCGTTTTCGAGGCAGGTGTGGCAC
This sequence comes from Heterocephalus glaber, assembly GCF_053883595.1. NCBI lineage: Eukaryota > Metazoa > Chordata > Mammalia > Rodentia > Bathyergidae > Heterocephalus > Heterocephalus glaber. The sequence goes on along the minus strand of NW_028258299.1, from coordinate 5,430,029 downwards.
CACTGAGCTAAATCCCCAGCCCTGCCCCATCCTTTCCTTCCTACAGCTGGAGTCAGCTTTTTACATTTTTTTGGTGGTGCTGGCCTTTGAACCCAGGACCTTTCCACTGAGCTACATCTCCAGCCCTTTTTTATTTTTTTATTTTGAGACAGGGTCTTACTAAGTCATTAAATTGCCCAGCCTGGGCTCGAACTTGCGATCCTCCTGTCTCACCCTCCCACGTGCTGGGATCCCAGGCATGCACCACCATACCTGGCTCCTTGGTGCCTTTCTTTATCTGTTTTTTTGTTTTGTTTTTCTTTTTCTGCCCGTCTTTGACTTGCTTCCCTGGGGAACCTCTCTAGTAAAGTTTGCTTTTAACTCCTAGTCAGGATTAGCTAGAAGACGTACAGAGGCCCCTATTTATTTTCTCATTTACAGACCCCATCCCTACAGTTTCTTCACAAAGGGGCACTGGGAAGAGTGGCACGCTGAGAACCATGAGGGGTTTTATTCCTAGAAAAAGCGCAAAGAGCTGGACTTGGCTTTTTCAACCCAGATCAGAAACCCTAGGTTGTCATGGCAGGCAGAAGTGATCCAAACCCTAAGCACAAAGCTGGAGTTCGGGCGTCCTGGGTGTCAGTCTGTGGTGATCAGCCTTGCGGGCCTCAACGAGGAAGCAGAAAGAAACAGGACCAACCGGAGCACAGGGCCAGAATGTGACGGGCACCAGGTGAAACACACAGCTACAGGACAGAGTGCCCAGAAATCAGGTGTGGTGGTGCAGGGCGCATAGATGTAACTCCCAACCTGCTAGAGGTCAGACACGCCAAGTTCCTGCTCCCTGGAGTCGATGAATTCTAAGGAACAACAGAGGTTAAGAGTAGGAAAATTTAGAGCTAAAACAGAGTTTTGGACTTCTGTACACCTCTGGGACCTCAGGCACCACCCATCAGGGGGGCCCAGGTGAGCAGGTGGGGAGCCTGGCTGGGTAGCTGGATGGAAGCTGATGTGGGAAGTCGTCTCCGGGCTCGTCCCACATTTCTGCTTGTCCCTGGCGGCCTAAGCTGGGCGCTGCCGGCCACCCTGCTGAGCCAAGCATGGGGCCTCAGCACTGCACACCCGGAGCCCAGCGTCGTGTCTGGCACAGAGGAGGTGCCTAGAAAGATGGCAGAGGGAATGGGTGAATGAATAAATGATGATTGAGTAGAGGAACGGCTTATCCTAAGCTACTACCGTGTCTGGGAACGAACACCTGGGGCTTGGAATTCTTAGACCCGTTACCAGCCCCTAAACCCAGCTATCCCAAAGCTCAGGAACTTATCGAGGGACCGTTTTCATCATGTAAAACTCCCCGAGTGGGAAGTCTCTAGGCCTAGGTTATAATTCAGGAGGGTACAGAGCTTGTTTCTTGCTCCCTGAAGTTGGACTGTCTAGTAGTCCACGCCTTGTTTTCTTCATAAGGTTTCATTGACAGCACTTACGTGATCGCTTACAAACATGGACATTAATGTCTTCCAAGGAAATGCTAGTATCCATTGTGCACCAAACATTTAACATAGTTCAGGGCAAGGCTATGTATTGCACCAGTGCTTTGTAGCCTGCAAAAGGGAAGATGTGTATATGAGGTGGAAGTGCTGGAAAATGTGTGCATGAGCAGGTTTTGGTGATAATTTTTAAACTACATCTATTGAGCACTTTGAAGCGGTTTTGCTAATTTATATAATTTCACAGTAGCATGTCTAATTATTAAGTGAGGAAAGGAGGTACAAAAAATAGATACCTTGTCCAAGGGCACATTGCTACTAACTTACCCAATGCTGTAGAAAAAAATAGATACAATGTGGTACTACAACTTGAGTGTACTATAAACCAAGAATGGCTTCAGAGATTAGTAGATTTCAGTGTGGTCTTAATGAATAGTTTCAATGAAGTGAAAACCCCCACCTAACTTGTCTATTGAGGGGTAAGAAGGTGGCAGTAGGGAGGCAATTTACAAGGTATGAGAAGGAAGCCAATTCCCTATCAGGTTACCAAGATGTGGTTATTAAAATCTTTCTTTCTTGCCCGTCACCAAAATAACTGTCTCCTCGGGTTAGCAGGTACATTTTTGGCATCTTGAAATCACTCAGTCAGGTCATTCCATATTAGGCATTGTGCATTCCTTGGGCACCATACACACCTGAGCTTAGCAAACTATGGCCCTTTGACGAAATTTGGTCCACTACCTTTTTATTTTTATTTTTCTTAATTTATTTTTTTTTTGGTACCGGAGATCAAACTCGGATCCACTACCTTTTTAAAGAAAAACTATCTTAGTGTAGCACAGCCAAGCTTATTCATTTACACATTGTCTACTTCAAATTACAAAGAGAAAGTTGAGTAGTTGCAACAAAGAGAAAGATCTTTAAGCCCATGAAATCTATACTTTCTTTTGTTTTGTTTTGTTTTTTTGGTACTGGGGATCGAACTCAGGTCCCTGAGCTTTTGAGGCAGGCAGTGGAACCGCTGAGCTAAATCCCTGGCCCCTAAAATGTTTACTTTCTTTACAGAAAATGTGTGCTTCTCCTTCGCTTAGAGGGACTGTTGATAGATAGTTCAGGATTAGAGAAGAGTGCCATCACCTACACCTCTCCTGCACAGGTTTCAAAGTCAAATGAAGTAATATCTGATCCCCGTTGTATGCTTGGCATTTGGGAAATATATTTATGGGGCTTCACATGGCTTCATTTAGTTCAGGATTCACAGGATGTAAGAACTGGAAGGACTCATGGAGTTTGTCTAATTTGCATCTTTTTCAGATAAACAGCCTGTCAGTTAAGCTTATCAACATAGTTACAATGTCACAGAAAAGAGATGCCCGATTCCCAGGCCAGTGGAGTTTCATCTTATTCTGAATAAAGGCCATATTATATTTAAAAAAAAAAAAAAGAGTAGGAAATTTATTGGGGAACAGGAATGGGGAATAAGAATAACTCCTGGGAGACAGGAGGGGTCCCTGGGTTGCCAAGGAGCCCACTTCTCACAGGGAGGTGTTTTTTTTTGGTACCAGAGATTGAACTCGGGACCTTGAACTTGCGAGGCAGGTGGTGGAACCACTGAGCTAAATCCCCGCCCCTTCACAGGGAGTTTTATAGAGCAAAGTCCTGAGGGGTGGGTACAATGTGGATAGAAACTATCATCAACCAGTAAGATTATGAGTACAGCAGATTAGGGAATATTGACCCAGTAGTATCAGGGTGTATGGATGACATCATAAACCTTGGTCCAGGGCCGGGAGCACAAGGTCCTGAGTTCAGGTAACAAAAAAAATTTTTTAAATAAAAATAAAAATAAACCTTGGTCCATAATCTGTAGTCTTAGTCTTCTTAGTTTTAGTAGTCTATTATAGAAGTCTAAGAAAGAAAAAAAGAACAAAACAATTTTTAAAATAGTGATAAACACAAAATCCTCTAGATTTGTGTTTTGTTTTGGTGCCGGGATGGAATCCAGGGCCCTGCATGCTGAGCCCATGCTCCACCAGAGCTATAGTTCTGCAGCCCCCTTTTTTTCTTTCCATAGTGGGAATTGAACCTAGGCCCTGGAACTTAGGGCTTCAGCATCCTGAACTGCCAGGATTACAGGCAACCGCCACCCTGCTAGGCCACAGGCCACTGTTGACCCACTAGGAGGAAGGCTCGTTCACCTAATCCCCAAGGGCCTTCCACACTCCTCTGAGACCTTACCAGCCTGGGGTGCCTCATGCTGCCTGGAAGTCGGCCCTCCTCCATAAAGAGGCCGTGACTTTCTGTGCTGACCAGTGTCTTGCAGGTAGAACCAGCAATCTAGGTGGGTCAAGTCCCGGCCCCACAGCAGCTCCTCTCCTTCCCCTGGGCTTCCCAGCTGCAGATCCACTGCAGGGCTTCAGGTGACGCATGCACGCATACTGCAAGTGGAGATAACAGTGAAGCACAGCAGCACCGGTGGCCAGGTGAGCATCTGGAGCCCCGTGGCCCCGGGACGACCTGTCACAAGCCTCTGGAGCCACGGAGACAGTGAGGGCACCTGGCAGCCTGTGAATTTGGGAAACAAGGTAGACTTGAAGGAATGATTACTAACCATTAACGTTTGAGCCAGTTTGAGGTTCAAATGCTGGCTCTGGATGCTGCACAGGGGCCTTCAGGAGTCTTTCAATAGCAGCTAAGATCCTGTTCTGCCTTTGACTCTCGCTAGGTTCACAAGTCAGGGCCAGACAACAGTCAGGAGAGCCCTGTCTTCCGTCTTTATCTCTCTAACCAGTTTAAAGGAAGAGAAAGATTGCTTGGGGGCCTTCCAGGACCACGCCTTAGAACTGCTCTGAAAATAAGTTTCAAATGTCTGATTTCTTACAACTCTTACAAGGTTTAGGAGACCTCAGCTGTTGATCCAGCTGCTGAGTCACGGGGCTGGGGATATTGGGTTTTCGCAGCCAAAACCGTCTGTGTGTTACTGGAGAAATCACACTCTGCTTGCAAAATTCGTGACACTCTAAGGACACATCTAAAATGTTCCTTGTTGCTTCGTTTAATTTAGTCCTGAATAGCTTGCTTCTTAGTCAGTGGAGAGCAAATGCCATGGATTCATTGGCCTTCATTTTTACACAGTGCCACTGAAACCTAGAGCAGGAAGGAGCACCAGGATCAAAACGATACGGCATGCCCTTTTGTATCTGATCAGAAGATAAATAATCAAGTTAAAGAATGTCTTTGAACCGCTCAACACAAGATGATATGGAAAATACAGGGATGTATGACGTTTTAGCTCTCAGGCTTGCAGACCAGGGGGAAGGCTGAGAAAACACAACAGAAAATGAGGCAATCAACCCAGCTCTCCCGGAGTGGGGGACCCAGCTGATTTTTAATGGTGATCAAGGTAAAATGACCTTACCTAACGCTTCCTGATTTTCATTTGCCAAACCATCCTGGAATATTACCTGACACAACTCTGAGAAATTCCTTGGGCCTACGTGAAATTCCAATCCCAGATCATTGTCCCAGGTCCCTAAGGTCCCTGAGGGAGGTAAGGAACCTGCACCCACCCTGCCCGTTGAATTAAGATTCAGGTTCACAGGCTTTAACACAGAAGAAAACTTTTCAGGACTCCTCATTAAGAGGCATAAAGGGATTTATTAGGCAGAAATTTAAAAGTACACAAAGAGAGTGCAGATGGAGAGAGGTGGAAGAGAACCCCCTTATGATCGGGAGCTGGGTATTTATTTGGGGCTTTGGGGGTGTCTTCCAGATGGGTTATTTGGGATGTGTGCTTCTGCCGTCAGGTCACCCACAGGGTGGGCTGTTTACGCATTTTAAGTTGAGACCCCTGCCCTCTAGTATCTTACATTGCCGCTTTCTTGAGGGTGGAAGTTGGTGGAAGGAAGTGCGGTTTAGAGGTGAAAAGCACAGGCCCAGAGCCCAATTTACAGGTTTATTGTGTCTAAAACACGTACACGTCTGTTCTCTTTGCGGGGACAGAAGGGTGAGTTTCTAGAAGGCTTGAGTAACTTTCCTGTTATCCAGGAGTTTTTTTGTTTTTAGACAGGGACTTTAACTATGTAACCCAAGCAGGCTTCAAACTCGCGGCGATCCTCCTGACTCAGCCTTCCAAGTGCTGGGACTACACGCATGTGCCACCACGCCTGGCTAAAAGTAGTTTTAAAAGTCATATTTTCCTTGTGTCTCTACCTCCATTTCTTCCATTCTAATTACACGCAGGGTTCACAAGAATGGAGGTGGGGGTGATCTACGGCCCGCGGCAGGCAAGGCTGGCTACTAGGCTTTCTGCAAGCAGCAGGTACCAGGGCTACTGAGGCTCCAGTGGTGGGAGAGGCTGGGGTGCTGCCTCGTGGTAGTTCGTGCTTAACACGTGCGAGGCGCAGGGTTCACGCTCCAGCACGACCATAAATGAACACGTGACAAGGGGGAGGAGCCTCTCTGGCCCCGCCGGTCGGACAAAGACAAGGGTCACCTTGGCGGGCTCGCAAGGACCCAGACGGGCGCGCAGGCGCACCGGCCTGCAGCCCCGCTGCCCAACGTCCACGCCGCAGGTCTCGGCTCTCGCGGTGGGCGGGGCCGCCCCGAAGGTCGTCCCCAAGGTCGTAGCCATCACGCGGACGCCGAGTGCGAGTGCGTGCGGGACTCGCAGTACGTGACCGGGTCCCGAGCCCTCATGCCCGCCGCGCCGCCCCGCCCCTGGCCGCACCCCGGCTTCGATCCCGCAGCCGCCCGTTCGGCTGCAGGGCCCCTACGTGGGAGCGCGCCAGCTCCGCGACGCAGCCGCCGGGGACCCACAGCCCCCAAGGCCCGGCCGCCCCGCGCCCCGCGCCCCGCGCCCCGGGCGGCTGGAGCAGCAGGCGCAATCCCGCCCCTTCCCGCGGAGGGTCTGAGCGACGGCTCGCCTGGCCAATGGCGCGGCCAGGCCGAGTGGTCGGGCCCCCCCCCCGGGGGGGACACTGGGCGGGGTCTCGCGCGCTGGGGCGGAAGTCGGGGCGGGCGGAGCGAGAGCAGCTAGGGGGCTCGGGGGGCTCCTTCGTCTCGCCAGTTTAACGCGAACCTACGTGTCTGCAGCACCCTCTTTCTCTTCCGGGCGACGAGATCCGGTGGCCAGGTGAAGTTTCTGAGAGGGGCTCCAGGCGGGCGGCTCGGGGTCTCCCCTCGGCGGCGCGGGCTTGGGGCGGGGGTCCTGGGCACCTGCGAGCCCCCTCTCCGGCCACGACGCGGCCCCCCACGGGGCCCCCGAAGTTCACTTCAGCCACGTTACGGGCGGGGCACAGCAGCGGGCACACCTGTGGGGCTTGCAATGTTTTGGGGGGGACAAAGAGCAGATCCACGTGTGACCCCCAGAGGGGGACAAGGCACAGATGCACGTGCTACCCGGGGGCGCACGAGGCACAAACCCACGTGCGAACCCGGAGCCGCGGGGCCCAGAAGGTCAGGAGCAGCGCGCGCACCGCGCGAGGCAGCGGGCCTGGGCAGCGGAAGGCCGCGCACCATCGGGGGCCCGGCACGGCCTCGGGGACGGAGATCGCCTCACTCCGTGCCCTCTCCAACCAGCCTCGTCCAAAATGGAGGAGGGGGAGGCACAGAGGTGCTCCGGAGGCCGCAGTCTTCCTCCCCTCCCTAGTCCCCCCTACCCTCCAGGCGCAGCCTGCAGCCCCGGGTCTGGTGGTCTCCCAGTCTCCCGGTCGGGGACCGAGCACCGAGTGGCGCTGGTCACCAATCCCTGGGCTGCAGACTCCGAGCAGGGCCGCTGGATCACTAGCAAGCCCCGCCGGGGACCTCGCCCAAGTTAGGCGAAAGGGCCAGGGCCTCCAGGCTGGCCACAGCCGCTGTAGCATGGCCTTCGGGATCCACGTGTTGTGCCCCTGGTCCGAGGTTCAGGCCAGGCCTCTTCCAGGTCCTCGCTCGCTGAATTTGAATGACTTTGGAGTATAGCTTTTCCGTCCTATTTAAAGATAAATCACATTTTATGGTGAAACTGATTATTTCATCTTTTGTCACTAAAACGAAACCAGAAATGCTGCGGATGTGAGATAAAGATGTGTTCATAAATGCGTCCGAAGTCTACAAAGTCAGTCTGTGTAGCATGGTCGGTAAGGTTGACTAGGAATGGTTTATAAACAAATTTGCCTTTTTGGAACATGGTAGATGAAAACTACTTTGTTTTTTTTTGGTCGATGACTAGAACTCCATTGTTACACAGACAACAGAACCACAGAAGTGGCTTCCGTGTCTCATTTTGAAACTCCAAAAAAAAGGTGCCCCTTCCTGCCTCAGAACCTTCCAGAGAAGGTGACCCGGGGAGCGCCGGCAGACAAAGGTTCCCGAGCACCGATTCAGGCCTTTAGTGATGGATTGCTTTATTTTGGAGCACCCCGAAGGGGAGAAAGGGGCTTTCTTTGAAGACTTATTTCTTTGCTGCTACAAATGCTTTGTTTCTTTGTTTCTTTCTCTTTTTTTTTTGAGACAGGGTCTTCCTATGTATTTCAGGCCCACCTCAAATTTGAGGTGGGCCTCCCAACTGTTCGGATTGCCGGCCTGCTCCACCACGCCCAGCTTCCTTTTTTTTTTTCCCCTAAATGTTCTTGGGCAGGGGATTTAGCTCAGTGGTTCTGCTGCCTGCCTTGCAAGCCCAAGGTTTGGAATTTGATCCCCGGTACCAAAAAAACCCCCACAAAATCAATGTTCGTAAAGGAAGCCTTTTCCGTTGGCGTTCAAAGATAGAATCTTAGCGCAAGGACCCGAGTTCGGTGCCCAGTACCAAAAAAAACAAAGAAAAGATAGAATCTTTACTTACAAATCATAACATTTCACACTTAAGTCTTTCAAATACAGTAAAGTGCCCTTTGAAGGAAATGTGATGAGATGTTGTTCCTAGTGTCTCACATACTGTGAAATTTGAAAGGCCCCAAAAATGGCAGTAGCAGTAATCACAGACCAAGGAACTGTTTTTTCCTGACCCTCAGACTCAGATTTTAACCATCAAATCGCTGGGTCGAATCCACTATGCTGCTTCAGGTTTCCTGCTATGAATTTCACCCCAGACTCCAGTCACTGTTGTGCAAAAGCCAGTTTTGCATCTTGCCTTCACCCTTCCTTTGGCCCTTGTCCTTTCTGGTTGTCCGTGACCTTCACATCCCTTCTGCCCTGCTGTTTGGCCTCCATCCCGCTCCATCCACAGGCCAAGCCCGCTGCTAACTGGTGATGGTGACCCACTTGAGAGCCGCTCTGCATGGCTTCCACGTTCGTCTTTCCCACCCAGTTTGGTTTCCTCCCGGTCTGCACATTCTTGGGCTTTTTCTATTCACAGAATGAGGCCTGAGTCTTGGGCAGGGGCGTCCAGGCCTGGGCCCTACCTACTGCTGTTATTTCCTGTTGGTGCTGGGGATTGAACCATGGGCAGCACACGCTCAGCATCCGCTCTGCCTCTGAGCAGCACCCTCAGACCACAGCCTGCTGTGCTGGGGGCAGAGCCAGGGCCCGAGCACCCCGGCCCAGCACCCCACCCCAGCTGCACTCTTGGCCCCCAGCCTCCTTAAAGTTTTCCAGAGCCGGTAAGGCTTCCTGTATCCAGTGTTCAGGCCAGTGCAGTCTGGGGGTCCTCGGAAGTGGTCCCCGGAATGAATGAGCAGGTGCTTTGCTTATCTGTGGAAATATGAACTGTGTTTCTCCACAGAGATCCAACATGTCTATTCTCAAGATCCATGCCCGAGAGATCTTTGACTCTCGTGGGAACCCCACTGTTGAAGTTGATCTCTACACAGACAAAGGTAAATGCCACCTTGGTGTCCAGAGTTCCTTCTGCCGTGTTCCATTTAAACATAGGTCTGGGGCTGGGGACTTAGCTCAGTGGTTCCGGCACCTGCCTTGCCAGGTGCAAGGACCCAAGTTCAATCCCCAGTACCAAAAATAAATAAATAAACATAGGTCTCATTGAGCCAGGCATGGTAGCCCATGCCTGTAATCCCAGAGTTTGGGAGGCTGAGGCAGGAGGATCTCTGAGTTCAAGGCCAGCCTGGGCTACATAGTGAGACTCTGTCTCAAAAAAATCAATGAACGAATAAGTGAGTAAACAAGCAAATGGTCTTACAGTGCTTTGGGCAAGAAAAAGTCCATTCCTGCAACTGTGCTGATGAGCTGTGACCCCGGGAGGTGGGGCCCATAGGCAGGAGTTGTGGGCTCACTGCCAGAGTGTCCATTAGAGTGCAGGCCGCTCCCGGATCTGAGGCGGGCGGTAAGGTGACGCCTTGGACCCATTGCCACACAGCTTGCTGTGACCAAATGAGCAGGTGCCTGTGCTAGCGTGAGCCCTTCCTCTCGATAAGGAAAGGTCGGAGGGGCTCAGGGTCGGAGTGCTCGGTGCCACAGTCTGGTCTGGAAATCGCATTTGAGGCGGTGAAGGCTCTCATTTCAGCCTGACTGTCTCCTGGAAAGAGCTTCGTTTGTGAACTACCTGGGAGGCTGTGGCAGGAGGACTGGAGGGTTCAGGCCAGCCCGGGTAACCTGACAGGCTCTCAAAAACAGGGAAGAAACCTGAGAAAATGGGCATCTCCCGGGGACTGTGTTCCTCCAGCGGTGGGTGCGGTTGGCAGCCTTACCCAGGCCTAGCGGCTCACCAGGACCTGCCAGTCAGAGCTGAGTCACTGTTTAGTCACAGGCCCAGCCCTTTCCTTCCGCCCCCTCTTCCCCCCCACCCCCCAGGAGCATCCTCGAGTCTTGCCTCTGCCTGCCATGGTGAGCCCACCCCCTGCTGGGCGTGTGCTTCATGGTGAATTCCCAGGGTTCTTGGGATGCTGTGCAGCCCCCTCGCCTGTGGGATCAGCTTGATCTTTGGTTTTTTGGGGTTTTTTTGAGACAGGGTCTAAATATGTAACCCAGGCTGGCCTTAAACTCTGTGCAGTTCTCCTGCCTCGGCCTCCCGGGTGCTGGGATTACAGGCCTGCACCATCACGCTTGGCTAAAATCTGTGTTTTAGTGAGCTCTCCAGGTGGCCTGTGGGTGCATTAAAGTTCAAGAAACTCTGCTTGGGGTCGTTTTCATTAAACTGGAGGTGTCCATCTGCCGTATCAGGGTCTGCACTGCCGAATCATAAAACCTGAGGGGCAGGAGGAACGGGCTGCTGGAACTTCCCAGTTGATAGAAAAAAATGACAATGTCTCCCCATGACAGCTGCCATCTGTGTGTGGGAGGGAGCTGGCCTCATGTCTTTGCCATCTTTCTCAGTCGCCCTCTCCCTCATCTAGGTCTCTTCCGAGCTGCTGTCCCCAGCGGCGCCTCCACTGGCATCTATGAGGCCCTGGAGCTGCGTGACAATGACAAGACCCGCTACATGGGCAAGGGTGAGGCCGGGCCCCGAGGCATCCCTGGGACTGCACTGTGGAGGCACTCACAGTGGCAGCAGTGACCACACAGCAGCCGTGGGGACTTCGGCAGCGGCAGAGCCACATCCTTGTTCCATTGGTTTCTACTACATTTTGTCTCCTCCGGGGGTGGGGAAAAGGGGACCTGTGATTTGACACTAAGGACGAGGGTCTCCTTCTCCTGGGAAGGGCTCAGCCGGGTTCAGGGCTCTCTTGTAGGACTCTGGCACTTGCTGGCCAGGTGGTGGCAGAGCACACAGACAGACCCAGGGGCGGGCGCTCTCACGGTGTGACTGAGATGGGCTTGCAGCACATCGAGGTGCTTGGATGTCCAGGGCGGAGGCCGCAGCACTCAGGCTGCCTGTCCACTTGGCCCTGTGGCACCGGTGGCCACTGAGACCCCAGAAGGCCCACCGGGTCCTTGCCACCGCCTCATGTTTCCTCGCTCTGTCCCCTCGGCATCCTCCCACCCGCTTTTCTGTCTCTCTCTCCTTCTCTGTCCTCTGGTGGGGCAGGCGTCTCCAGACCGGTTAAGTATGTCAGTGAGTTCCTGGCGCCGGCCCTGTGCACACAGGTAATGGGCCACCGGCGGCCTGGAGCATGGTGGTGACACTAACCCTCTGGGCACGCGCGGGCTGCCCCTGTGTGGCTCTAACCTGTGGGTCCCAGGTGTGAGCGCTCAGACTGGGCTGAAGCCAGATGGGGAGCGGGAAGGGTGCCGACAGGGCCCGGGGCTTGGGGGGCTCCTGGCCCCCGGCCCCCGGCCTTAGTGGTTCTGTAGCAGCACTGCTCAGGCCTGAGTTCCTAATGGATATCAGTAATCGGTTGATTATTCTCTCCAGGTGTGTCAAAGGCTGTTGAGCACATCAATAAAACTATTGCACCTGCCCTGGTTAGCAAGGTAGGCCTTGCCCTGTCACTGATGCCGGTCGGTGCCCCCAAATCCCACCCAGGCGAGGGACCCTCCTGCTGCTCATTCTGAGAGCTCAGAAGCCGGGCGGATTCCCTGTGTGTGCATGAGGGGCGCCCTGCCAACCGCACCTGGAATTGGACCCGGAGTGGGAGTGGGAGTGGGAGCTGGAGCTGGAGCTGTCCCCCCTCGGCCTTTTCCCTGCAGCTGTCTTACTTTGGGAGGGGTTGAGTGTTGTTGAGACAGTCTCCTGTGTAGCCCAGGCTGGCCTTGAATTCAAGGAGGTCCTCTGGCCTCAGCCTCAGAGTGCTGAAGTTAGACTGTGCCCCCACCAGCACCTCCACCCCGCAGCTGTCTTGACCTCTGGGAAATAAGGATCCAGATCCGAAGAGTGCATCTTGGGGGCTCTGCCCGTCGGGGTTTTCCGCGCACTCCTGCCGCCTTGTTCCAACAGTAAAGCTCTTGCTGGGTGATATTTCCTTGTCGTCAGGCTAGATGGCTCCTGGGGCTGAAGGAAGGGGGCCACATGAGCCCAGGAGTTCCAGACCAGCCTGGGCCACACCACAAGACCTCAGCTCCCTGGAGAGATTCCTCAGGGCTCTGGGGCTGTGGCTCCAGGGCAGCAGGAGGCACTGGCTTCCATCCCCAGCACCACATAAGAAATAAAAAGTCTTGCTTGAAACGAGTTTATGCACCAGGCAGAAGTAGAGCTTCTGTGGGGGGTCCTTCTGCCCTCCACACTGCCCTGTTCTGCACACCTGGCCCCCCAGCTTCACCCTCTATGGCCTGTCCCTGCTCGCTTATTTTGGCCTGCCCTCTGCCACTCTTTAATTGGTCCATGCCCACTCGGTTCCCGTCCCCTGGGTGCCTCCACACACACCATGCTCTTTGTGTCCCCTGGGAGCACGCAGGTTGCCTGGGTAACCACTGCCTCCAATGATGCTGTGGAAAACAGCACCAGATACCAGGTTGCTGAGGGGGCTCGATGCAGTTAGAGACACAGTCTTGCTGTGTACCCTAGCTGGCCCCAACCCTGCCCGCCTGCCTCAGCCTCACAAGAACTAGGATTACAGGGTGTACTGCCACATCCAGGCTTCGGGTTTTGGTTTCTGTGTGGAGAATGTTATTTATAAAGTCATGCGTTGATTGATTTTTATTAAAAATTTGTTGGGTACCAAAAAAACCTTTTTGTTGGGTTTTGTTAAGAGTAGTACTTTGAGCCAATTTTCAAGATACCACATTATTTTAGAGTCTTCAAATATTTTGCTGAATGATTCTGGGCTACCTGCAGAAATCAAGTAGCCAGGGATAGGTGTGGTGATGCACATCTGTAATCCCAGTACAGCACTTGGAGGCTGAGGCAGGAGGATCCCTATGAGTTCAAGGCCAGCCCGAGCTATAGTGTGAGACACTGTCTCAAAAAAATAAGGAAGGGCCGGGGATTTAGCTCAGCGGTTCCACTGCCTGTCTAGAAAGCACAAGGTCCTGAGTTCAATCCCCAGTACCAAAAAAAAAAAAAAAAAGGAAATCCTGGATCCTTTCAGAGGATGCAGACTGTGAGCAGCCACAGAGCCGAGCTTCACAAGACCCCACTTGCTTGAGCACTGGGCTTTATTTATGGCCCCAGAGTCCCTCTCTAGCAACAGCTTTCCCAGCCCATGGTAGACCGGCCTGGCTGGTGTGCGAGGTGACCTCGGACACTGAGGGGACTGGGACCCTCAGTGTTGGCTGAGAGAAGGGCCTGATCCCTTAAAGGTGACCGCCACTTCGTGTTTCCCTGTCTGCTTCTGGGGCCAGGGCTGGAGCCCACGGGCCCCTGAGGTCCCATCCACTCCATGCCCATAAAACAAACGCTGGGCACTGAATGGATCTGGACCCTGCACGCCCCGCCCCAGGGCTCAGCCTCCTCTCTCCCTCCAGAAACTGAATGTGGTGGAGCAGGAGAAGATCGACAAGCTGATGATCGAGATGGACGGGACGGAGAACAAATGTGAGTGCTGGGTGCGGGGCCCGGGCCCCTGGGGATCGGCTGACACTCAGGAAGATTCGGAGCGTGGCTTCTTTCCATTGCTTCGCTTTAACATTTTTCCTTTCATTATTAGTACTAATGGGGTTTTTCCAGAGGCTGTAACTCTGTAGTTCAGGCTGGCCTCTCGCTCATGGAGATCCTCCTGCCTCAGCCTCCCGTGTGCTGGGAGTATAGGTGTGTGCCACCATGCCCGGCTTAAAAGTTACTTTTGGGGGGCGGGGGATTTAGCTCAGTGGTTCTGGTGCCTGCCATGCAAGCACAAGGTCCCGAGTTCGATCCCTGTACCAAAAAAAAAGTTACTTTTAGGGGTGGGTACCAGGGATCCAATTCAGGACCTTGTGCTTGTGAGGCAGGCAACAGAACCACTGGGCTAAATCCCCCACCCTAAAAGTTAACATTTTAAATGCCAGGAGCATCGCCAGATGATGCCAGTCTTTGTGAACTCTCATAGGTTGCCCTGTGTAATCAGGCAATGGTGGAATTTGTCAGGGTGTCTGGGGGCTGCAGGTGAGTCCGTAGAGAGAAGAGGAAAGGCTTCCTGGGTACAAGGCCAGCAGGAGAAAGACAGGCGAGTAACAAACAAATACCTTTGAGGCTAAGGCAGGAGGATCACAAGTTCAAGCCCAGCCTGGACAACTCAGTGACTCACCAAGGTCCCGTTGCAAAATAAAAACAGAACAAAGGGCTGGGTATGTAGCTCATTGCAGAGACCCTGGGTCCAGTCCCCAGGACCGCAGGTGACAATGGAAACTGATTCACCTCCTGCTGCTGCAGCTAAGTTCGGGGCCAATGCCATCCTGGGGGTGTCACTCGCCGTATGCAAGGCTGGTGCCGTGGAGAAGGGGGTGCCCTTGTACCGCCACATCGCCGACCTGGCCGGCAACGCTGAGGTCATCCTGCCTGTCCCGGTGAGTAGCTCGAGGGGCCTTAGGTGGCGCTGGGGTGGACGCCGCTGCCTCAGGGACTCGAGACCCCGGGTTACCGGTGACCCTGATCCTGTCCCTGCGCTGACCCTGCCCCCCCCAGGCCTTCAACGTGATCAACGGCGGCTCCCACGCGGGCAACAAGCTGGCCATGCAGGAGTTCATGATCCTGCCCGTGGGGGCGGCGAGCTTCCAGGAGGCCATGCGCATTGGCGCCGAGGTCTACCACAGCCTGAAGGGCGTCATCAAGGACAAGTACGGGAAGGACGCCACCAACGTGGGCGACGAGGGGGGCTTCGCGCCCAACATCCTGGAGAACAAGGAAGGTACAGCCTCTGACCGGGTGCACCCCACCCCGGACCTGCAGGCAAGGCAGGGGGCTTTTCTTAAATTTGAGACAGGGTCTCATTTGCCCAGGCTGGGCGCACACCTGCAGTGCGTCTGTGCACAGCCCCAAGTTCTTTATTTTAGGGGGATCAGCCACACTGAGGGCGGCTAGTGAGAGAAAACACTCGGCCTGTGTTTGGTTTGACCGCACGAGGCAGCCCTCTTTAGGGTCCGTCAGAAGTCAGACCAGGGACCGGGACAGGCAGGCAGGCCACACCGCCAGGGCTCCCCCCGGCCCCTATCCGGCCTCTCTTGGACTTGGCCTGGGGACAGCCTCCCTCAGCTGCGCGCCGCTCTGTCCCAGCGTCAGCCTGCCCAGCTGTCGAGAGAGAGGCCGCTTTCTAGGAGTGGCTGCGAGTCTCCGTGGCGGTTGGCGGTGCCCGGGTGCCTGCCGCCCCTTCCTCCCCTCCGGACCCCATGTGACCCCGTCACCTGTGTCCCTAGCCCTGGAGCTGCTGAAGAACGCCATCGGGAAGGCCGGCTACACGGACAAGGTGGTGATCGGCATGGACGTGGCCGCGTCTGAGTTTTTCCGTTCCGGGAAGTATGACCTGGACTTCAAGTCCCCCGACGACCCCAGCAGGTACATCTCGCCTGACCAGCTGGCCGACCTCTACAAGTCCTTCATCAGGGACTACCCAGGTGAGCGGGGCCGCAGGAGGGGAGACGGAGGCACTGGTGTGTGTGTGTGTTGGATTATTGTTACTGGCCCAGGAGCACAACAAGTGTTGGAGCAAGAATTAAGACCTGGGAGTCAGACCCCAGACTGCACTTCACCGTTACATTTTGTGACTTCATTTTTTCTTCTTCTTTTTAAATTTTGAGACAAGGTCTCACTAAGTCATTAGATTGCCCAGGCTGGGCTTGGAGTTGGGATCCTCCTACCTCAGCCTCCTCAGGTGTTGGGTTTGGGGTGTGCAGTGTTATGCTCAGTTTCTTTGTGTTTTTTGAGACAGGGTCTCAATATGTAGTTCAGGATGGCCTTGAACTGTGTAGCCCAGACTGGCTTCAAACTCAGCAATCCTCCTGCCTCAGCCTTTTGAGTACTGAGATTACAGCCACCACATCCCGCTCTGTGCTTGCTTTTTTTTTTTTTTTGGTACTGGGGATAAAAATAATTTTGCCAGGGATGTAGCTCAATGGTTTCACCGCCTGCCTCCCAAGCTCAAGGACCCTAGTTCAATCCCAGGTACCAAAAAAAACAAAACAAAAAAATAAGAATTTTGTTTTTGCAATGCTGGGGTGGAGCCTGGGCCCTGGTGTGTGCCAGGCCTTGCCCCGAGCTACGCCCCGCCCACCCCACTCCCAGATGAGGCGGCCTTGCTTCTGCTCAGCAGCACCAGACTCGAGTCCCCCAAGGAAGAGAGCAGGGTGGCGAGGACAGCGGGGCTCTGTCACCAGCCCAGCCCATCTCACGCTGTGCCGTGCCTTCACCCCTCAGTGGTGTCCATCGAGGACCCCTTCGACCAGGACGACTGGCAGGCCTGGCAGAAGTTCACAGGCAGCGCGGGCATCCAGGTGGTGGGTGATGACCTCACGGTGACCAACCCCAAGCGCATCGCCAAGGCCGTGAGCGAGAAGGCCTGCAACTGCCTGCTGCTGAAGGTCAACCAGATTGGCTCGGTGACCGAGTCCCTGCAGGCGTGAGTATTCTGGGTGGCCCTGACGCGTACCATGGTGCCACAGGCCCTGGCACGGAGCAGTCGCCATCCTGGCTCCTTGTGGCTTAGGTCCCGTGGGCAGTGAAGCTCTTGTGTGGACACTGGGAGGGGCGGGTGGTTGAGGATGCCTGCCTTGCCCCTTGGCTTGTCACTCTGTGTAGTCCAGGCTGGCCTCAAACTCTTAGATCCTCCTGCCTCAGCCTCCACAGTGCTGGGATTGCACATGTCCCCACCACACCCAGCTTCCAAACTCTGCTCTTGATAAGGCCAGGCGTTGAGGCTTTATCTCCTTCAGGGGCCCAGGGCAGCTCAAGGAAACTGAGGTGGGGCCCATGTGTTTCCCCGGCCCCCAGGTGCAAGCTTGCCCAGTCCAACGGCTGGGGCGTCATGGTGTCCCACCGCTCTGGGGAGACGGAGGACACCTTCATTGCTGACCTGGTGGTGGGACTCAGCACCGGGCAGGTAAGCGAGCGCCCACGGCTCTTCCCGGAGCTCCGCCTTCATCCCCACCTGCTGTGCCCACCGCCCGCCTTGCCTTCTCTCTGCAGATCAAGACTGGTGCACCATGCCGATCCGAGCGCCTGGCCAAGTACAACCAGATCCTCAGGTAGGGGCCGAGGTGGGTCCGCCAGGAAGCCCAGAGTGGGCAGCTGGGAGGAGCTTCGGGGGGCCCTGACCCGCCCTTTCTTTCCCAGAATCGAGGAGGAGCTGGGCAGCAAGGCCAAGTTCGCCGGCAGGAACTTCAGAAACCCCATGGCCAAGTAGGCTGAGGCAGGCAAGCACGCAGGCCCTGGGGGCCCTGGTAGTTTGGTAGTTTAGGTCTCCTCGCCTCCGCTTCTGTAGATGCCAGCGCCCACCTGGAGCTGTGACCACAGCCCTGTGATTGCCGTCCTTGTCACCTGTGTCCCATCGTGTCCTGAGCCGCGTGTGCCCCAGTGTAAGCTCCAGGGTGGCCCCAGGCGAGGTCCCCAGTGGCTATTGTGAAATAAATACCCCACTGCCCACGAGAACCCTGTGTGTGCGCGTGCGTGCAGCGGCAGCAGGCGCTGCCGTCTGTCTGAGCCTGTCCTGTCACTGGTGTTCCTGGGCCCAGTGGGGTACTGGCCTGCCAGAGTAGAGGCTGTGGGTGGAGACGGAGATGGGGCCCGGAGTGGTGGCACACATCTGAAAGACCAGCACTCCGGAGGCTGAGGCAGGAGGGTCATTGGGAGTTTGAGGCCAGTCTCAAAAACCAAAACACAGGGAACCGGGCTGTGGAGGGCATTTGTGAGTGTCCTTGGGCGGGGTCCCCCAGGGAAGGCAGCAGGACTCATCTCAGACATTTAATTTGGAGAAGATTCACATGCTGGCTGCTCACTGGTGGCATCCGGGTGCCTAGCCACACAGTTGTCCACACCAGGGCGACACCCACACCCGCGCTGTCCTAGGTGACTGGAGTCTTGGGTCCTGCCCCTGGGAGAGTGGGCAGGAGAGTGATGGCAAGGTCCTGGAACTAGGCTGCAGAAAGCCCTGGAGCCCTCAGCAGGTGGTGTGCAGGGTGCGATCCGGGATACGCGCCCTCTTGTGGACACTTGCAGCTATGGCACCTTCCGCCAGGATTTAACCCAGCCCAGAACCACTTAGGAGGCTTAAGGACTGAGCCAGCCAGATGCGCACACCTGCAATCCCAGCGCTCTGGAAGCTGAGGCAGGAGGATCGCTGTGAGTTCCAGGCCAGGGCTACATAGCAGGGCACTATCTCAGAAGTTTTTGTTCATCCCCACTTTAAGGCAGCAAGTTAGCATTAGTAGGCTTTTTGCCTATGTGTGTGTCTGGTTTTTTCCTCACTGGGGGAGTGGGATTTTTGTTTAGTTTTGTTTTCTGGCAGTACTGAGTTGAACCTGATGTCTTCACACTGTTATATCCCTAGTGTTTTTGTTTTACTAAGTTGCTCAGGCTGAGCTCAAATGTGAGTCTTGTCTCACCCTCCCAGAGCACTGGGATTACAGACGTGCGTTAGTGTTTTTCAGTGTGGCTTAGTGTCAGCATCAGGGGACAAGCACCAAGAGACAGCCTCTCGGACCTGCAGGGCCAGGCCAGGCCAGACTGAGGCCCCGGTAAGGGAGTCCCCTCCCCAAGCGTCCTGAAGACAACCGATGTTGCCGGCCAGGGTTGCAGTGGTGACCTTTCCCAGGGCCTGTCCCAAGTAGGACAGGCACCATGGTGCTAAGTTTCCAGAGAGCTGTTAGCGCAACCTTTAGGACACACCGGGGGTCTTAAGTTCATCTCCAAACCACGTGAGTTTATAGGAACTTACAGCATTTCCTTACCTATTGATGTTTGTGGTGCTGGGGAGTGAACCTGGGGCTTTTGCACTGAGCTGCATCTCCATCCTTTTCCATTTTTGAGACAGGGTCTCAGTCACCAAGTTGCCCAAGGTAACCTCGAATTTGAGATCCTGCTTCAGCCTCCCAGTGTGCTGAGATCACAGGTGTGCGCCACTACACCCAGCTAAGGGTACATAGCTTCATTCGCGCTTGTCAGTGTCCTCTGCTTGCTTGTGTTTTCTATCCTGTCACCTTTTCCACAGTACCTGGTTGCTTTCCACTCAGCACATCCCCAGACCTCAGCAGGAGAACAAAGGAAATGTCAAGTTCCAGGGTGACTGCCTCGCTGGGCCTCCCCTAGACAGGGAGCCCAGGGTCTGGGGCCCAGGCCCCGTGTCCTCTGCATCCCCACTGGCCCTGGCTCCTGAACCTGTGACGAGGATGGGGCGCAGGCATGGTGGCCCCAAGGGTCCCTGTACTGATGCAGCTGCAAGGGGCTGGGTGCAGCCGGGTTGGCTGTACACGTCCATGTCTCAGGTTCCCTCTGCTGGTGGAAGCTGTGCAGCAGCAGGGGGAGGCAGAGCACAGCTGGGCAACGTGGCGGGGACTCGATCCCCAGGAGCTGGGCTTCTACCCTCATCTGTAAAATGGGCCAGGCAGGTGCTGGAATGGGGCGATGCAGAAGGAAGGGATTGGTGTGGCCTGAGGGGGAGACACAAATCCATGAAGCATTTTGTGGTTTTGAAAATGCTGGCTCCTGCAACTGCACACCTGTAATCCCAGCACTTTGGAGGCTGAGGCAGGAGGAGCACCACAATTTTGAGGCCAACCTGGAGTACAAAAAAAAATGCTGACTTAAGAGAGAAGTATTTTCAACTAGGACATTAAAGAGGGCTGGGGATGTAGCTCAGTGGTTCCGCCGCCTGCCTGGCAAGCTCAAGGCCCCAAGTTCAATCCCCGGTACTCCCACAAAAAAACCCACTAATTTCTTTTTTTGATGATGGTGCTAGAGATCAAACTGGGACCTCGAGCATGGTACGCAAGTGCTCACCGCTGAGCTACACCCCAGGTCTGTGTGTAGATTTTGTTTGTGTTTAGTTTTTTGTTTTGGGGTTTTTTCTTGAGATAGGATGTCACTATAGGCAGGCTGAGTGAAATTCCAGCCATTTTCCTGCCTCAGCCTCCCAAGTGCTGAGACTACAGGGGTGCCCCACTAGAGGGCAGTCTGGGTTCTACAAGGTTGGGAACTGAGTGCCATCGGGCCCGCTGTCCCAGAGGGCAAGCAAGCACTGGGCCCACAATGGGCCGCCTGCCACTGCCCTCACCCTCCCGCCCTCCGCCTCTGGTGCCTTCTCTAATCTGCCCACCCCATCCCCCGTGGCTCCTGAGGGCTTCCCGGCTTCAGCACTGAGGACGCCCTGTGGCTCAGGTAGTGGGGACCCTGTTGTCCCCTGTCCTTGGGACCCAGTGGCACTGGCACCACCTTCACGACTGGGTAACCTGGGGCTGCCATGGGTACACAGGCCCCAGGGGACAACAGTAATTACACCGGAACCCATCGGGGAGAAAGCACATGCATTTAGGGCCAGTGAGTCAGTCGCCGCCTGAGACAGGCACTTGGGTACTTGCTGAGCAGTCACTGTGCAGCTGGGCCCCCGCCCTCCAGCCCAAGGGACAGCAGCTCTGACGGGCCCCTCCCTGCCATCACTCATGTGGTGATGGAGGAAGCTCCAGGGGTTTTCAAATGGTGGCAGAGTCTCACTGAGAAAATTTTCCTGTCTGAACCATTTTTAGGTGTGTAACGCAGGAGGGTTAAACACAGGTGTACACCACCAGGCGACTGTGTCCCTGCTGGGGTTGAACCCAACGCCTTTCCCACCTAAGTCCTGGCTCTAACCCTGAGCTATACCCTCGTCCCCCTGTTTCACTGAGGGGACTTTCCTTATTTTTGAGACAGGGTCTCACTATGTAGCCCAGGCTGGCCTTGAACTTGTGGCAATTCTGCCTCAGCCTCCTGAGTGCTGGGATGACAAGCATGTGTCACCACTCCAAGCACTGCTGTTGTCCATTTCTTTTTTTTTTTTTTTGGTACCAGGGATCTAACTCGGGACCTTGGGCTTGCGAAGCAGGCAACGGATGTTTTCCATTTCTTTTCTTTTTTTTTTTTTTTGGTACCAGGGATTGAATTTGGGACTTTGTGCTTGCGAGGCAGGCGGCAGCAGCACTGAGCTAAATCCCCAGCTCTGTTTTCCATTTTAAAAACTATAGGCATCCTAGTAGGTATAGTGTTACAGCGCTTATCTAGCTGTCTCCTA
Source organism: Heterocephalus glaber (assembly GCF_053883595.1). Taxonomy (NCBI): domain Eukaryota; kingdom Metazoa; phylum Chordata; class Mammalia; order Rodentia; family Bathyergidae; genus Heterocephalus; species Heterocephalus glaber. The sequence goes on along the minus strand of NW_028258299.1, from coordinate 5,408,647 downwards.
AAGCCTCAGTCACTCATAGGTGGGGTTTTTGGCAGTGGCTGGGTCCTAGGCCTGTGATGCTGGACCATGGGTGTGATACTGGATTAGTGCACTGATTGGCTTAGCATGGCTCTGGGTGTGGATGACAGACTTACTGAAGAGGGAAGCCCCATTCTGGGTATGGGTGGCATCGACCGATAGATAGGCTTGCAGCCTGGATGGAATAGGAAGGGAAGGAGAAAGAGGGCTCGCTGTCTCCTACCTGCCCTGCCAGGGACTGTTTCTCCTCTGGCTGACAACTGCAGTGGAGCCAGCGTCTATGAACTGAAACCTCTACAAACTGAGCTGGAATAAATCTTCCCTCCTTCAACTCTGGTCTGTTATGTGTTCAGGCACTAAGTGACCAAGACTAAGTGGAGTCCTAACCCTAGGAGAAGGAGCCCGGGTGCGGGATGCTGGAGGTCGGGGGCTCTGCTGCCATCTCCCCCAGAATCACACCCACTGGGCTCCGGGCCGCAGCCCAGTGCCAGCTGGGCTGAGCTCTGCCCCTGCACCCTGCTTCTTTTCAAGGCCTCAGCAACCACAGGAATGTTAACCCCTGCTTGTTTCTGATGCCCAGTCACACTGTCACTCTGAAGCAGGCCTGCACCCAGCAAGGTGCCTGGCACACCTCTGGGCAGATGGGTGAGGCCCTCATTTCACACCAAGTGACTGTATGTGTGTGTGAGTGTCCATGCACACTAACCGGGGGTTGAACCCAGGAACCTTTCCCTGAGCTGCATCCCCAACCCTTTTATATTTTGACACTAAGTCACTAAGTTGCTCCGGCTGGGCTCAAACTTGCAACCCTCCTGCTTCAGCCTCCCAGAGTGCTGGGGTTACAGGTGTGCGCCACCATGCCTGACTTCCTGTGTAAATTTCTGTGTGAACATACACTATCCTCAGGCAGGGCCAGGGATGTAGCTGTGTGGCAGAGTGAGGCTCTCAGTTTGATTCTCAACACTGCAAAACCAAATCGACCAGGCTGTGGTGACACACACCTGTAATCTCAGCACTTGGGAGGCTGAGGCAGGAGGATCACTGAGAATTGGAGGCCATCCTAGGGTACATAGTGAGTTCGAGGCCAGCGACATTTTACCTCAGGAGGCCCTGCAGACTGTTTCTGCAGCGGTTATTCTTTAACAGCCCCTACCAGTATTCAAGAGTTCCGGTTTTCTTTTTCTTTTTTGGTACCAGAGATTGAACTCGGGACCTTGTGCTTCCAAGGCAGGCAGTGGAACCACTTGAGCTAAATCCCCAGCCCCTCATGCGGTCTTAACAGCTGCGGACACATCATCTCAAGCACTGCTGAGGAAGTGGCATTTCCAGGGAATGTGCTCTGTGGTGGTGGCCACTGCCAGTGCCCATCCCACCCACAGCTGTACTTCTTAGAGCCCCTTGCTGGGTGCGGTGACACACGCCTATAATCCAGGCACTGAGGGAGGCTGAGGCAGGAGGATCCTGGGTTTGACTCCTGCCTGGCAACTCAGGGAGACCTTGTCTCAAAAATAAATAAAAAGGGTTGGGGCAGTGTGGCAGTGGTAGCGCGCCCCTGGGTGCGATCCCAGGACTAAACTTCCCAGGAAGGAGGGAAGGAAAGATGGGAAGGAAGGAAGGTTTTCCGAGACCTGGGGACACAGCTCAGGGGACGCAGGGCTGTGCACCTGTAGTCCGATCTACTCGAGAGGCTGAGGCAGGAGGACCCCTTGAGCCCAGGTGCCGGAGATCAGCCTGGGCGACATGGCGAGACCCCATCTAAGACACAAAACAGCCGCCGGGGGCGTCGGCGCTGTGAACTGGGAGGACTTCCGGTGTGGCCAAGAACCTCCCCCACGCCACCCGCCCCCGCCCGAGGCAGGAGGAGGCCTGGGGGGATTCGGGCCGCCTGGGGAAGGGGCGGGCGGTGTGGCCCCCGGAGGCCGCCAGGGGGCGCAGCGGAGCCGCCGAGCCTGGCCCCTGCCCTGCTCGCTGCCTGGCGCCCGCCCTCCCGCGGGCTGGCCTGGGCAAGAGCGAACTCGGGGAGCCTGGTGAGGTGCGCACTGCCCGAGGGAAACTGTAAACAGAGGGTCCTTGTCGCCCCTCCCCGCCGCAGGGTGGCTTCTTTCGTCCTTTTTTTTTTTTCTTTTTGAGACGGGGACTCACTATGTAGCCCAGGCGGTCCTGGAAATCTCAGCGATCCTCCTGCCTCAGCCTCCCTAGTGCTGCGATCACAGGTGTGCGCCACTTCATCTGATGTGCAGGTCTCACCGGAGGGGGCCGATGCCCGGGGTGTGGCTGTGAACGTCAGAACCGTGAGTCCCAGATGTTCCTCATAAAGCACCAGCCATGGGGGACCAGACTAGTAATAAGCGGCCCACAGCGTCAGGAGTATGAGAAGGCGGTGCTGCAGGCCTGCGATCCCTGCACTCTGGAGGCTGAGGCAGGAGGATCACAGCCTGGACAACTGAGTGACTTAGCGAGGCCCTGTTTCAAAATAAAAAATAAGAGAAGGGCTGGGGATGGAGCCCTGTGCAGAGGCCCTGCATCCAATCCTCAGCACCGCCAAAAAATAAGAAATAAAGAACAGGAGAGGAAGAGCAAAAACCTGCAGCCCGAGGCAATCACCGCTTTTCCTCTTCCTTTCCGTGGTTCTTCAGGGAAAGCTGGGAAGGGGCGCGGTGGGGCAGAGGCACAAGAGGCGTCCTGTCCGCGACCCGCCTGCCGTTCTGGCTCTGGCTCCACCACAAAGGGCTGCTCGTGCACGGCGAGGTCCCCCCCCCCCGCTTCCTCCCTCCCTTCCTGAGCTAAGGTCTCACTGTGTGGCCCAGGCTAGCCTCAGACTCACAGTGATCCTCCTGCCTCTGCCTCCCGAGTGCTGGGATGACAGGTGTGTACACCACCACACCTGGACCCTCCTTTCTCCTTTTTTTTCATACTGAGTATCGAATCCAGGGCCTTCACACTGAGCTACATCCCCCATCTTATTTAAAAATGTATTGTTGGGCCGGGGATGTACCTCAGTGGTTTTGCCTCCTGCTGTGCAAGCACAAGGACCCAAGTTTGATCCCTGGTACCAAAAAAAAAAAAGTATTGTTGCTGTTGTTTTTGAGACAGGTCTTGCTAAGTCACTAAGTTGCCCATGTTTGAACTTGTGATCCTCCTGCCTCAGCCTCCTCAGCTTCAGTTGCTGGTAGCACAAGTGAGAACCACTATTCGCAGCTTCTGAAGTCTCCCTCTTACACAACACTCCTCATTGGCTTGAAGGCCCATCCTAGTCCCTGCAACCTCAGCTTAACTCTATTCTACTTACACTTGAAAAGCCATGGTGTCCGAAGTCTCAGCACACTCCTGCTGCTGTAACAAAATACCTGGGTATGGGGAGTTGTTTGTTGCAGCACTGGGGATGGTACCCAGAGCCTTCACATTCACCTACATCCCCAGCCCTTTTCATTTTTTATTTTGAGACACAGTCTTGGTAAATTATTAAATTACCCAGGCTGGGCTTGAACTTTGGACCCTCCTGCCTCAGCTTCCCAGAGTGCTGGAATTACAAACTTGAGGCACCAGTTCTGGGTCTTTTTACCATTACATTGGGGATAGTATCTTCTGAATTTGAGGGTGACAAACTTTCAGACTGCTGCATAGTAAGGACCACATGCACAGACTGAGAGGCAAGACTGGGATGCATGTTTGGAAGGGACACAAGTCACCCACCACAGGGCCCTCAGCCAAAGGGTGGTCTGAAGATAAGGAAGAAAAAGCTAACTCTGACTCAGTTTCTCCTACAGTGTCCAATGCCAGTGGTGTTTGCACCACAAAAGTGATTGATGCTACATCAGTGTCTTAGTTACTTTTCTCATTGCTGACACAAAATATCCAACATCCCAAGTTAAAGGGGAAAACATTTATTTAGCTCATGGATTGCAGAGGTTTCAGTTCATAATCAGCTGCAGGGCCAGGAATGGAGCTCAGTAGTTCCACACCTGCCTGGCAAGTCCAGGCCCTGAGTTCAATTCCTGGTACAGGAAAAAAAAAGCCATAATTTGCTGGCTCCAAGGGAGGGTGGCACATGGCAGAGGAGAAAGAGTTCATGGTGGGCAGAAGGCAGCAAAGCAACAGGAGACAACCACAGCTCTTTCTGGCCCTTCTATCACTGCATCATGAATCCATCCCAGCGTCACACACTCTAGATGCAGCCCCCTCTGAAAAGCCCCACCTGTGACCACAGGAGGCTTTGGGGGCCATCTAGACACAGCCCTGACAGGCAGGGACACCTGCTGGGCAGCCCTGATCCAACCTGTCTCTGGCGAGGTGTACCTGGGCACAGCATTGAACCCCACAGTTGGGGGACCCTGAGACAGCCCCCACTTGAGATCAGTCACAAGTCTGGGCCTCCAGAACTCCTGACCAAATGGGTACAAGCTGGGGCTCCTGCAAGCCCCTTCTCACAGCCTGGGAAACAGCCTCTACATCTATCAGTTTATGATAGAGAATATTCAATCACTTCCTTTGGGGGAAGAGAAATTCTAGCTTCTATGTCTGCTTGGGGAACGAGTTATAAGCCAGGAACTGTGCATGAAAACAAAAAAGTACACATCACATTTCAGCTGCCTGCCCTGCAAGCGCAAGGACCCAAGTTTGATCCCTGGTACCAAAAAAAAAAAAAATGCACACCACAGGTAGCAAGTGCCAATGTCCTGGGGCACCAATGCACACAGATGAGGTATGTAAGCCAAAGTCACTGCAGGAGGCCAAGGGGAAGAGGGAGGAAGCCAAGGGACTATGGTTTTAAAAGGAGCCTCAGCCGGGCTTGGTGGTGATTACCTGTAATCCCAGCACTCGGGAGGCTGAGGCAGGAGGGTTGCCATGAATTCCAGGCCAGGCTGGGCTCCATAGTGAGCTAGGGCCAATCTGAGTTACACAGTGAAACCTTGTGTCACCAAATAAAAACAGAAAAATAAGAAATAAAAAGTGCAGGTGGTGTGGCTCGGTGGTAGAATGCTTAACTCTCACGTGTGAGGCCCTGTGTTCCACCTCCAGCAGCTCCCCTAAAAATTTAGGAAATGCTGGGTAACATCTGGTAAAGCAGCATCACATTTATTATACTCTACAGATTCCATATCCTGAGCCAGATCTTTGTAGACAAATATTAGTGACTTAAAGATATTTGTGAAATTATTTGTAAATTAGCCAAGTTAAGGATCAGCCAAATGATCCTAAAAGACTTTAACCTTTTAGATAAGCACCGTTAAATAATGAACTGGAAATGCAGACAAGCAGGGCTGGTGGTGCCTAACAATCATAAAGGACATTAATAGTCCTGGCATCCGTCAGGAAACCTGTAACCTCTGCCACATCTGGGACAGGCTGTCCTGGACTCGGACCAAAATAATTTCATTAAACTTCCATAAAACCCACAGCTGAACCCCTTTGGATGACTGGAGGGCAGAGGCAGAAACTGCAAGCAGGGATCCCCAGAGAAGACTTTCCGTGCTCTGAGTTGGCCCACACCGAGCCAGGCCTGAGGGCGCACGAGATTCCAGTGCTCAGGAGGCTGAGGCAGGCGGATCACCCAGAGTTGGAAGCCAGTTTGAGCTACACAGTGAGTTTAAGGCCAGCCTGAGCTACACAGGCAGATCCTGTCTCAAACAAACAAACAGACTAGGCCCGCATTTGTGAGTCTGAGGGTAAAGAAGAAAGAAGCCTGGGGAAGACAGGGACCCCCTTTCAGAAACAGCTGGACATTCTCTGGCTGTGCCGTACCTTTTCACAGCTAAGCCAGGGGTCACTTCCAACATCTGTTCTTTGACAGTTATTTTTCATTGTTTTTATGCTGCATATTTCGAGCATTTAGATGAGAAATCAATCTACCAATTTTCTCTACTCCGAATCCTCCCAAAGTAATAGGATTTTGGAAAGTGCCGGTGATGAATGAACTCGGGAACAGACGAAGGCAAGGACTTGAAGGGCCTGGTTCTCAGGGGGTTGAGCTTTGGTGAGGAAGAGGAAAGGACAGAATTTAAAATTGTATTTAGCTGCCCATCAACTGGAGACTGGATAAAGAAAATGTGGTTTTTTTATAAAATGGAGTACTACTCAGCCATAAAAAATGAGAAATTAGAGACATTTATAGCTAAGTGGATGCACATTGAGGCAATACTCTTAAGTGAAATAAATAGGACACACATGTGTAAATACCGAATAGTTTCTCTAGTGTGAGAAACTGAAAGTGTAAATAAGGACTAAATGTATAATAGGTAATGTGAAATAGGAAGAAAAGGGGCAAAGGGGAAGGAAGTTGGAGGGCTAGGGGAAAGGATAGAAGGGAATGGGATTAATATGAGAAAATGGAAAAATAGGAGCAAAATCTTTGTAAATAGGGAGGACTGGAGGGGTTGAAGGGAGGGCTGGGCAAGGATGAAAAATAAGAACCAAGAGATTATGTAAAGGTGCAAATTTCCAATGATGAATGTCATTATGTTGTATACCTAAAATGTACCAATGATTAGAATGAATAATTGATAATGCAAAATAGGAAGAAAAGGTCCAAAGGGGTAGGGGTAGTGGGAGGGGCAGGGGAAAGGAAAGAAGGGAAAGGAAAAAATGATGAGAAATGGAAAAAATGGAAATAAAGTCTTTGTAAATAGGGAAGGGTGGAGGGCGTGAAGGTAGGGCTAGGAATGGGGAAAAAATAAGAACCAAGATGGATTATGTAAAGGTACAATTCCCAATGAGAAATGTAATTGTGTTGTATACCTAAAATGTACCAATAAAAGAATTTAATACAAAAAATAAATAAATAAATTAAATAATAAAATTGTATTTAGGGGCTGGGGATGTGGCTCAGTGGTTCTGCCACCTGCCCTGCAAGCCCAAGGACCCGAATTCAATCCCTGGTACCAAAAAAAAATTGTACTTATGTATTTATTTGGTTTTTGAGATGGGGCCTTACTATGTATCCCAGGCTGGCCTTGAACTAACAGCGATCCTCCTCCTGCCTCAGCCTCTCGACTGCCGGGATTACAGGCGTGCACCACCACGCCTGGCTATGGAGGAGGGGAAAGGCAATTTTACTTTATTTTTTATTTTGAGAAAGGGTCTCCCTAAATTACTCAGGCTGGGCTGGAACGTGCAATGCTCCTGCCTCAGCCTCCGAGAATGCTAAAATAGCAGGCCTGTGCCACCATGCCCTGCTTTTCTGTCTTTCTTAAGGATGCATCAGGCCTTGTGACAAGTTCCAGTCACTGAGGCTTCTGGCTTCACTCTAGGAACATTAAATGACCATTGGGAAATCTTCCAGCCCTTCTCCAGCTCTGCCTCGGGGACCAGAACACAGTGACAGTGCCTTGTGTGAAAGCCCAGGCTCCTGAGCAGTGACAGAGATGGGTGAGGTGCTCTAGAAAGAAAGGATTTTTCGGGGCCAGGGATTTAGCTCAGTGGTTTTGCCACCTGCCTCACAAGTGCAAGGTCCTGAGTTTGATCCCTGGTACCAAAAAAAAAGGATTTTCTTCTGGTGGTTCTGGAATTGAACCCAGTCCTGCACACGTGCTAGGTGAGCACCGTAGTACGGTGCTCCATCCTCAGCTCAAGTTTTCTTTTTTTTTCTGAGACTGGGTCTCACTAGGTAGTTCTTGCTGGCTCTGAACTCATTATATTGCCTAGGCTGCCCTCAAACTCTTGGAGATCCTCCTGCCTCAGCCTCTTGAGTGCAGGGATTATAGGCATGCACCACTACACTTGGCATTTTTTTTTTTTGGTACCGGGGATGGAACTCAGGACCTTGTGTTTGTGAGGCAAGTGCGGTGCCACAGAACTAAATCCCTGGCCCCGGCAGTTTTGTTTTTGAAATCTCACTATATTGCTCATGTTGGCCTTGAATTTAGGATCCTCTTGCCTCAGCCTCCCAAGTAGCTAGGGTTATATGCACATACTAAGATGTTCGGCATAATATTTTTTAATTAAAAATTTTTATCTAGAGTATTAATTGACACATAATATTGTGCGTATTTGTTGAGTACAGTATGATACTTTGATACCTGTAAATGATGTATAAAGATGAAGTCAGAAAGCTGGGCGTGGTGGCGCATACCTATAATCCTAGCACTGAGGAGGCTGAGGCAGGAGGATCGCTTCAAATTCAGGGCCAGGCTGGACTACATAGCGAGACCCTGTCTCAAAAAACAAATATTAGTTAATGTAAACATTATAGAGCAACACATTTATTTTATATGAGACAATAGAAATTCATGTAATGCGTTTTAGTGATTTTTAGCTAAGTAGTCATTTTTGTTCTGCCATATTAATTCAAACAGTTTAAACTGTTGGCGAGGAGAAGCAATGGGTAGAAATGCAAGTGAAAACAGACTGTTTATCTAGGTCATCTCTTCAGATCACAAAGTGGGTGTCCCTCAGGATTGAAGGACTTAAGAATCCTTAAAAGAGAAAAAAACAGAAGGAATGATGGATTCCGTGTCAAAGTTGGAATTGCTGGAAAAGATGTTTGTTTTGTTTTGGATTTTTTTGGTACCAGGTATCAAACTCGGGTGCTTGCGAGGCAGGTGAGGGGCCACTGTGGAAAAGATGATTGGAGGCTTGGAGGATTGCCTGGCATTGAAGTCAGATAGGAGTTGCAGCTCTTGTAAGATAGAAAGTTTGAGGGAAAGGAAGAGACTAAGGTTATTGGAGGGGAGAGGTTCAAGAAGCTAAATTGTGGACACTGCCTCAAGTCCATTTCCATTAGGACAGCTGCTACTGAAAACACACCCAGGGCCGGGTGTGGTGGGACACCGCTCTATCTCAGCACTTGGGAGGCTGAGGCAGGAGAATGGCCTCAAATAAGAAGAAGACCCCAAGGCTGCCATGCCCAAAGTAAAGGCTGTGTGAGTACAACACAGGAAATGGTGGTTGTGTACACGAGGAGAGAGCGTACAGGAGAAGCCAACCTGACCAGCAACTGGATCTTTTTTAGCGTGTGTGGATGTTGAGACAGGATCTTGCTGTGTAGTTCAGCCTGGCCTTGAACTCAAAGCTATTCTCCTGGCTCAGGCTCCCCAGTGCTGGGATTGTAGTTGTGCACCACCACCCCGGCTGGTAATTTATCTTTATCTGCATAGATTTGTGAGCCTTTCTATTTATTTATTTTGGTTTTTTCGGGGGGGGGGGTTGAGACAGGGTCTCGCTATGTAGTTCAGGCTGGCCTCAAACTCATGGCAATCCTCCTGCCTCAGTCTCCCAAGTGCTAGGATTACAGGTGTTTGCCACCACACCTAGCTACTGTAAGCCTTTTTTATTTTCAATTTTTTTTTCATTTTTTGGTGCTGGGGATCGAACACAGGACCTTGCACTTGCCAGGCAGGTGCAGTGCCACTGAGCTAAACCCCTGGCCCTGTAAGCCTTTTTAAATTTCTTTCTCTTTTTTTTTTGGTACCGGGGATCAAACTCGAACTCGGGACCTTCCGATTTCGAGGCAGGCGGCAAAACCACTGAGCTAAATCCCCAGCCTGAGAAGTCCTTTTTTTTCCTCATACTAGGGATCGAACTCAGGACTTTGTGCTTGCCAAGCAGGCATAGTCCCACTGAGCTACATCCCTGGCCCATGAGTAAGAAGTCTTTAAAGTATGTGTCAAGTGTGTCTTTGAATAGTTTGGGCTTTTGGGTCATGTTCGATAACTTCTCAGGTATTTTCTTCTAGAATTTCTTTAGTTTTGCATTTTACATTTGCTTTTCTGACCCATACTATTTGCTCTCTGTGTGCTCGCTTCAGCAGCACATATACTATTTGCTGTCTGTATTGGGTCTGGGAGAACATTTTTGTTAGTATCACAGGCTTCTAAAAGAAGCTTAAACTGGGGCTGGGAATTCAGTGGTTTTGCTGCCTGCCTTGCAAGCACAAGGACCCGAGTTCAATCCCCGGTACCATGGTACCAAAAAAAAAAAAAAAAAGAAGAAGCTTAAACTGGGCATGGCACATGCCTGTAATCCCAGCACTCAGGAGGCTGAGGCAGGAGGATTGCTGAGAGTTTGAGGCCAGCCTCATAGTGAGACCCTGTCTCAAAGAAAAAGAAAAAAGTTAATAGACAAAAAATAAGAGCTTAAAAACATTCTTTTATTTTTCTCTGTTAGACTGTCCCACTCTGTGGATTGGTAGTTGTGTTTTCAGGCCTTTCACTAGGATCTGTGAGTCTGCCGCTTTCCCTCATTTCTTTATTCCTGCATTTCACTCTTCATTACAGAGAATAAATTTCACTTCTTCATTTGTGGTGATAAACTTGCTGGAAGTTTTTATGTCCTGGGAGAACATTGTCCTGTCGCCTTTCCCTGGCTCTCCAGCTTTAGGCTTTCTTTCTTCCTGGGATTAGAGTCGCATCCAGGCTTGGTGCAGGCCTGTAATTGCAGCTTCTGAAGCTGAGGCAGGAGGATCAAAAATTTGAGCACAGCCTGGGGAACTTAATGAGAACTTGTCTCCAAAAAGAAAAAGCTGGAGTGTAGCTCAGTGGTAGAGCACCCCTGGGCTTGATATCCATACTGCAAACAAATAAATACAATCTTAAGCCAAAACAACCCACCAGCAGCAGCAACTGAGAGTCACATGTTGTGCACACCGTAAGAGTGTGGGTGTGCTGGGTGGTGCTTCCATATAAAGCAGATCCCTCAGATTTTTCCTGGGCCTTTGCTTCTGTTGGGTGTAGTAAGAATTTCTATTATTTGGAAGGAAGTGAGGTTCTTTTGGAATGGTCGGAAAGCCTCTTGGGGCAAGTGTCACAGGGATCCTTCTTCTAAAGTTTATAGTGGTCAAGAGTACAAGGCTAGGGCCAGGGATTTAGCTCAGTGGTGCCGCCACCTGCCTCACAGGCACAAGGTCCCAAGATCGATCCCCGGTACCAAAAAAAAATTGGGGACTGGGGATTTAGCTCAGTGGCACCACGCCTGCCTCGAAAGTGCAAGGTCCTGAATTTGATCCCTGGTACCACACACACACACACACACACACACACACACACACGCACACACGTACAAGTCTAGGCATGATGGTGCGTACCTGTCATCCAGCACTTGGGAGGCTGAGGCAGGAGGATTGCTTCAGTTTGAGGCCAGCCTGGGCTACATAGGCAGACTCTTGTCTGAAAAGAAAAAAAGATGCAGCCACCTCTCCGAGTGCTCCTCGACAGGCTCAGCAGGGAGGTGCCCTGCTGGAGGCTTCAGGAAAGAGCGGCCTGGGGGCCTGGGACTGGCTGGTCTGCACAAGAGGCCTCCTTGGGTGGGGGGGACCAGCCGGGGCTGACCTGTGGCCACAGGCCTCTTGGGAACTGCAGCGAGGGCACACGAAGGTTGTGGGCAGTCGACAGGCGCAGCCTAGGCTTCTGCAGGAGCAGCGCAAGCTGAGGTTCCTGGGAGCTGGAATTTCGAGGGGAAGGAGGAGGACAGTTTCGAGTTAGAGGCCAATCTTGGCTACATAGTGAGCTCAAGGTCAGCCTGGACACAAAGCAAGACTTTACCTCAACTCCCCTCCCTCAAAAAATAATAGTCAAATAAAATAAGTGACCATAGCAGAATTTATTCTGGAAGTTGGGGTACTGCAAGGGGATACAGGGGCTGGGAGATGAAGGATCTGGGTGTTTAAGACTGTGGTGACGTGGAGTGATGAGGGAGCAGCTTTAAGAGAGCCCCGGGCACGCCTGGCACAGACTATGGAGCTGGAACAGCAGAGGGGCACAGTGGTGATCTTTCTGGGTTACAGCAATATTTGCCTCTTTGTTCTATTTGGGCCTGGATTAAAGAATTGAGTTCGAGGACACATAGCACCTGCCATATGAGTGTGATACAGTTAACTTCTGAGTCCCCCATTCATAACCTTAGGATCTAAGATATATTTCCTACTCAAAGAGGTCCATCTGCCTCAGCCTCCTGGGTGCTGGGATTACAGAAGGGAGCCCCCCCAGACCCAGCAGGAGGCTTCTCCCTCCGAGGTCCCTTGTGACCCATGTGTCTTGCTCATTGGGCATTCAGACGAAACAGGGTTTGTGCACTCCCCGTTATTAGGGCTCCTGATCCCTGGATGATGCTAACACCTCTCCCAGGTGAGCTGATGTGGAAGGGCCGCTTTTCTGGGCTCAGCTCCCCCAGTGAGCAGTGACAGCTGTTTGTAGCAGGACATGTGGAGTTCCATGGCTCTGGGAAATGGCAGGAAGAGGGAGGTGAGGGCCGCCGGATTATCAGCCTTGGGGTGGGGCCAGGACAGAGATGATCAGCATCTCTGCCCTCAGTTCTTCCACTAGTCCTGGGAAACTCAGAATAACCGCAAGGGACCAGCACAGGCACCTGGGAGCCCGACAATCTGCCCCTGCTTCTGAGGCAGTTCTGCTGTCTCTCCTCGGGGCCTTGGGCAACAGTACCCACCACCTCTGCGTGATCTGAAATCAAATTCAACAGAATCTAGGATCAAACAAAGGAAAGGGGTTTCTGATTTGTTGTTTTTTGTTTTGGTTTGTTTTTGGTACCCGGATGGAACTCAGGACCTTGTGCTTGTGAAGCAGGTGGTGGAGCCCCTGAGCTAAGTCCCGGCCCTGTTGTGGTTATTTTGACACAGAATCTCACTATGTAGCCCAGGGTGGCCTGGAACTCACAGCGATCCTCCTGTCTCAGCCCCTTTCCAGGGCTGGTTTGTAATTCTGAGCCTTGCACCTGCTAGACAAATGCTCCTCTACCACTGAGCCCCCTCCTCACTCAGGGTTTCTGAGTTCTGCTCCTTTGTTTTGAGAATGTCCTGGCTCTGAATGTGTCTGTTCTCACTTGCTGTGTGCCCTGAAGAAGGAAGGCCGAGTCCCCACTTCCCCATTCCAATCCGGGGCAGGGTCGAGCTCTGGGGGCTGGGACAGGGAAGGGCTGGTGTCCAGCAAACAGGTGACCCAGTGTGGTCCAGGCAGGGCCAGCTCCAGCAGCGCAGAGGAGCCAGTGGAACTCAACCTGGACAAGTGCAGCCGCAGGGCTTTGGGGCTGGCACCTGGCTCGAGTCTGCGCTGCACACTCAGACGCCAATTCCTAGAAAAGGCCTGGAAGCGGCTCCAGTCTGTTCCAGGGTTGCTTCCACACCCTCACCCTGTGCACAGTGTTTCATGGGAAAATAACTCACGTGTTCCAAAGCTTGAGTACTTCTGCTGAATTAGGAAGGTTAGTTACCAGCCATATGTTCAGAGAACTTGGATTCTTTTTTCTTTTAATTATTCAAATTATCCATGCTTGATATGAAAAAGAAAAAAAAATTGAACAGAACAGAGTGGAATGAAGTCGCCACTCAGCACCCTACCTAGTGGGCTTGGCATGAAACCTTGTGGATGATCTGCTGCTGGATATTTTGGAAGCCTATGTCTGCCTATTTATTTATTTGAAGCAGGGTCTTGAAATACAGCTCAGGCTGGTCTTGAACTCACTGTGTAGTTCAGGTTGGCCTCAAACTCACTGCTATCCTCCTGCCTCAGCCTTGTAAGTGCTAGGATTATGGATGCCGCTGCCACACCCAGCTGCTATATTTTATGCCTTTCAGAAATGTAAAATATTTATGTCATAAAATTTATTGGTAATTCTTCTTTACAGCTTCTGGGTTTCCTCTCATGCTTAGAAAGAACTCCCTCAATCTATGATTTGAAAAATATTTTAATGTTTCTCTAATACTTGAATGGTTTCATTTTAAGAACTCCTTGAGTTCAAAATATATTTCAGCCTGAAATATATAGTGAGACCCTGTCACAAACAAACAAACAAAATTCTAAAATACCTGGCATATCCAAAGGGTGTGCATGTATGTATATGTTATAGAAGGCAATAATAAACAAACTCAGCCTAAGCAATAGCAGTTTGGTGGTTTCAGTTTTTAAATTACAAAATAAAAGATTAGGGGTGTAGTTCAGTGGCAAAGCATGTCAGGGCTCACATACGTCCATTATGTCCATCTTGTCCCAACGTCATTTATTAAATAATCCCTTTCCCTGCCTTCTTTCAAATAACAGTATTGTATCTCTGATCTCTGTATAGAAATCAGTCCCTTCTTTTTATTATTATTATTATTTTTTTGGTACCAGAGATCGAACTCAGGTCCTTGCGCTTGCAAGGCAGGTGGTGGAACCACTGAGCTAAACCCCTGGCCAGTCCCTTCTTACCTGTACAAAGGCACATGACGGCCAGGGATTTAGCTCAGTGGTTCCGCTGCCTGCCTCGAAAGCTCAAGGTCCTGAGTTCGATTTCTGTACCAAAAAAAAAAAAAAGGCACATAAGTAACAAAAGTCCTTGATGTTTTTAGTTTCAGTATCCAAGGTAATATCTATTTTCTAAAGCTTGCTGACAAAAGAACAGGAAATTTTTCTAATTTCATCATGGGAAAGAAACCTCACTAGATATCTGACCTCTTGAATCTTCAGCAAGTTATTTCACTTACTTAAGCCCCAGGTCCTTGAGCTTTCAAATGAACATAATCATACACTTCACTGGTGGTTGCCCAGCCTAAGTGGGCGAAAGAATGTAACACTCTGGGCGTGGTGCTCCGGATGTCGTAAGCTCGGTCAGCGGTCAGCGGCTTCCTCGGCGATCTCATTAGGAGGTTAAGGTTACCACAGCAAGCTCTGTAGAAGACGGTGCTCTCTGGCTTTACAGCGGGCCCACAAGTCCTGCATGGCTTCATTTATTTTTATTTTTATTATTTATTTATGTATGTATTTTTGGTACTGGGGATCGAACTCGGGACCTTGCGCTTTCGAGGCAGGTGACAGAACCACTGAGCTAAATTCCCGGCCGTGCATGGGTTGTTGTTAACTAGGTCACTTTCTAATTTTAGGGTCTGATACCATAATACGATGCTTTGCAATTATGTAGAATTTGGAGACCTCTAAATGTACACTTTTATAAATAAAGGAAGCCAGGTATCATGGTTCACACTTATAATCCCAGCACTCAGGAGGCTGAGGCAGGAAGATCACTGTGAGTTCTAGGCCAGCCTGGACTAACAGAGTTCAAGTCCAGCCTGAACTGAACTATCGAGCAAGACCATGTCTTAAAAAATACATATATGAAAATTCATATATAATGAATATCAAAACAGCACCATTTCCTGCTGCTGCACCAAGTGTTGTTCCGGAACCCTGGAACTCTCTCTGAGTGACTCTCTCTCCTGCCTGTTGCGTGGGTCCCACAATTGTGCATCTGGTCACCCCAGAATGAAGTCTTTAGTGCAAATAGTGCTGCTGTCTGTGTCCATGGTGGTGCAAACTGAAGCCATCAGCTCATACACTTCATCCCTCATTATCTTCAATCTGAGGTTAAATAGCTCCATCCGTATCTACAATGCTGAAAGCTGTTTACTGAATTTATTATGCTGTAAAGTTCAGCTCTCATATTACCAGATATATAAGGAGGCATGAACTAGTTTCCTCATCTTAGAGCTGAAAGAATATTTTCTTGTTAACTAGGCATGGTGGTGCATGCCTGTAATCTCAGGATTTGGGAGGCTGAGGCAAGAGGATCCCAGTGAGTTGAGACCAGCTTGAAGTAAATAGTGAGAACCTATCTCAAGAAACCAAAAAAAAAAATAATTTTTTTTTCTTTTCTTGCTGAAAGTTACACAGAAAGGTAATCGCAAGAACCCTCTGGTTTTTAGAGCTCTTGGGTCACAGTTCAATAATATCTGTGAGTCCAAATTATTCTTAAAAGGAGTCACTGGGGCCGGATTTAGCTCAGTGGTTCCAACACCTTCCCTGCAAGGGCAAGGACCTGAGTTTGATCCCCGGTACCGAAAAAAAAAAAAAAAAAAGGAATCATTGGGTGGGTGTAGAAATTATAATCTGAATCAATATCCCAAAGAGAAAATTATCACCTCATTTAAAATAGATGAAGGGGAGGGACCGGGGATTTGGCTCAGTGGTTTTGCCGCCTGCTGCGCAAATGCAAGGACCCGAGTTCGATCCCCGGTCCCCACCCCCAAAATAGATGAATGAATTATTTTGAGCTATGTTCTATCCATTAATTATTCTGTTAGAGATCTTAACTCCTCTGGGAGGAGTGTGTGGTGTAAGGACACCAATGAGCATTTACAGAACATTAACAAACCAACAATAGGTTGATGATTCACCCTGGATTCACGCCAGGGTCTGTGAAAGAATTCCATAAACACGACATGCATTTCAAAAACTAGTAATCATAATTAAAATTTCCAAACCCCTCAATCCTATAAATTACGTTAAGTAGAAGGTGGATGAGCTTTTGGCCTTCCTCAGTTCCCCTTTCAGCATGGAGGACACTGTGATTATCAGCCTCTGGGGTCGCTGGGACACAGTACTGTATTTGTCAAAGTAAAAAGGTGATGGATGTTTGGCTTTTTCCATTCTTCCAATGTAGGAGATGGGGCTGAATGCTGCTCTCGGATCCTCACAGTGTCTGTGGTTATGGTCTCTTCTTTATTCCTTAGTGAGACTTTTTCTTTTCCAATGAGCAGTGCAGTTTACTAATTCTGCTCTTCTTTTATGTAGTTCAGCTTTTGTCACACATTATTTTTAAAAAACGTTATGAAGCGCTCATCCTCATTTTGAAAGATCTTCAAAGGGCAAGTCTTTGGGACCCACGGTGCCTCCCCAGGGGCAGGACTCTGCGTCTTCAGCGATGACCCCGGTAGTAACAGGAGCATCTGGACCTCGCCAGCGGCCCCCGGGATCGGCCGCGCCGCGCAGCCTGTCTGGGGCGATCAGCTCCGGGCCGGGCCCGCGGGAGGAGGGACGCGGCGGGCGGCCTGGAGCCGGCGCTAACAAGGACGCCCCGGGCCCGCCCAGGCCACCGACCGGGGCGTGCGGCCCCGGCCCGGCCTCTCCCCGCCTTCCCTTCTGCTCATTTTATTAACCAGGAAAAAAAAAGGAAAAGGAAAAAGGGGGGGTGGGGGAAGAAGCCCCACCCCCTCCGCCCGCCCTCCGCCTCCCATTGGCCCGGCCCCCCTGCGCGCATCACGGTGCGATGCACCAATGGTGACGCGCGATACTGCGAGGTGGGCCGGGCCCGAGCGGGGAGTGGGCGGCCGGTCGGCGTAGCAGCCCCGCCGCGGCTCCGCCACCATCGCTGAGGCGCCGCTGCTCCCACAGACGCTCGCGAGCCGCCCCCCGCGCTCCGGAGCCTCCTCTTCCTCTCGCGCGCCCCGAGTAGCTCGCCCGCCTGGGCCTCGGTGCCCGCCTTCTCTTCCCCCTCCTAGTCCCTTCTCGCGCTCCCCACATTGTCTCTGCCTCATTTTCTCTCTTAGTTGAGGAAAAAATAAAATCACCGCCCTCCTTAGGGAGCCCCTCGCCCTCCGAAAGCCCAGACCAGACATGATCCTGGGCTCCCGCTTCTGAAGGCTCGGCCGACCGGGAGGAGGAGGAGGAGGAGGCGGCGGAGGAGGCGGAGGCGGAGGCAGCCAGGGCTCGAGTCGCGGAGAGGTCGCGGCCCGGAGCCCCAGCGCCCGTCGCGTCCCGCGGGCGGGTCCCTTGGCTTCGGCCCGCACCTCGCGGCCTCGCCGCTCCCGCCTTCCCCGCCCGCGCTTCCGGAGCCGGCCGCTCACGCCTCTGTGGATGGTGTAGCGCCCTCGGGAAGGTACGTGACCGCGACCGCCGCCTCGGCCGGGCGCAGAGTCGAGCCGGGTTCCCCGCGCCCCGACCCCCGGGTCCCCCGCGCCCCTGACCGGGCTCCCGCCCCACTAGGCTCGCGCTCGCCCGAGGATACACCTACTCCTGTGACTCGATTCCTGGCCGAACTGTGGGAGGGGAAGGAAGCCAGGGACCGAGCTGTGCATCTCCTGAGTGTGTGCGGATTTAGGGGTCCTGGAGGCGCGCTCTCAGGAAAGTATCGTTCTCACACGCGGGAGAGGTTCCTCCTCCTTTGTGCTCTTCCTCTCGGGTTCTCTGCTCCGTGTGATCGCAAAACGATGAAGCCAAACATTCCTTGCAGCAGAATAGGACTCTTCGTTTCTTTTTAGTTCTGCTGTCGGAAAGAGGGTGGCTTCTGTTTTATTTTTTCAGGGTTATGAAAAGTAGAGAAGTAGTTGTACATAGATTGAGGGGCGTGTGTGTGGAGTGTGTGTGTGTTGGGAGGGGGAAAGTATTGCAGGTTTTCTTTGAAGCTGGTTGCTTGAGAAGTTGGTGAAAGGAAAACAAAATGATTCATTGTCGAATTGTCATTTTCCTCTGTCTCTTTTCCAAGGTTTGCTTACAATTTTTCTGGATTACAGACTTCAAACATTGATTTAAGCAAAATGTGTCCTTGAGAAACTGGGTGCTTTAAATGTTTCAGTGTGTGCTGCTATTTTAAGGTACATTTCAGAAAGTAGTTTTATATGAATCCTGAGATAGCGTTCTCCAAAGCAATTTTTTTAAACACAAAAAAAGACAACTAGTGAAAGGGCGAACTTGGTGTAACACAAGCTAATGCATTCTATGTTCATATTTCAGACAGCTTTGAGAACTGCGTTCCATTTCGAGAGAGACCTTTTTGTCTGGTGCACACTGGTTTCTTTAGGCTCAGTCTGTTGGGGGAGGGGAGGAAGGCTGGATCTGTACAATAATAAAATCATCTTTGGGTAGATGTTTCTTTCCACGGATTTGCTTGCTGAGTTAATTCCACTGTAAATTATAAAACAGTTTTGCTTTTGATGGCCTAGCCTGGGTGGAAAGCCTTGCTTCCAGCTCTCCTTGTTGTTGAGGTCGAAGGGAAAAGAGACATACACACACACACACACACACACACACACACACACACACACAATGGCAGGCTGAGGGCTCATTGTTCTTCCGTACACACATTCATTCTCTGTCTCCCATATTTGGGACTAGGTTTGCACAGACAGACACAGCTCTTTGGGAGAGAGGAGAGTAGATGGGGCAGAGAGGGTGCTTTTCTTGTTCAGCTTTCTTTTATCCTTCTCATGTGTGGCCTTTTTTTTGCAACCTTGCAGGGCAGAAGAGTACACAGGAAATTAAAGGACACTCAGACACGTTTCTTGCCACCCTTTCTTCCCTGCCCTCTGCTGCTCTTTCTTTTCTGTGCATGCAGAGATAAACCCCTTTTTACGTGGCGCGGCCCTTAGGGTTAGCTAGCTCTTGGTGCTTTTGTACCCTCATTGCCCCAGTTTTGTTGGGAACAGTGGTTTGTTCACCTGGCTCTTAAGGAAATGAATGTAACCCAGGTCCTCTTTTCTGTCTCAGTTAAAATGATAGAGATTGTATTTGAGGTTAATATTTAGCGTGTGTGTGTGTGTGTGTGTGTGTGTGTGTTTGTGAGAGAGAGAGAGAGAGAGAGAGAGATTAGTGGTCTCTAGTCTCATGGTGTGTGATTGTCAGGTTTGCTGGCTGTTGAGCTAGATCTCAGTGAGGTGGTTGTTTTCGTAAATAGGGCTTTTTAAGAAAAGATCTGGTTTTCTGCTTTGGGGCTGACTTAGAGGCTTCATTGAGCCCTGGACAGGGCTGAGAGGCTACCTTGGGTAAACCCAGTTCTGGGTAGGAATGGAGCTTGGTGTGAACACAAGCGGGCCGAAGAATAGCACCGTCTACTGGTTAATTGCTCTGACCCAGCCCGAGGGAGAGGGTGGGGGAGGGGATTAAAGGCTGAAGCTTAATGATTTTCTTTTAAATGCGGTTGCACTGCCTTTCTGCAAATGACACTTCTCTGAGCTGCTGATACAGATGCCCTTTGACAGGCACGGGTTACATCGAGGCTTTATTGTGGTATTGGCTGTGTCTTGACATTAATTTGTTCTGTTTTCAGGAGTATTTACACATAATGACTTTCAAGGCTGTCTTTGAATAGTCATCCATCTTTCAGGAGAAATAATTTATCTTGAAATAATACACAAAATAAGAGGGTTTATTTGCATTCCAGGTGTTGGAAACTATATATAACACTAGCATTCTTTTAAAAAAAGTTGTTACTATCATTTAAAAAGTCAGATCTATCCTATAGAAAGTAGAATCCCAGCACTGGACGGAGAGGTTTTTCTAAGTGATTTAACCTGGGCAGAGGGGTTGGGGAGGAGTTGGGCGAGGAAAATCTCACTAAAATCAGCAGTTTTGCATACCTAATAGCGTTGCTTTGCAATAATGTGTTCAATAGTAATATCAACACAAAGTAAGTCTTAGAGGTGGCTTATGGATTTGATTTTTTAAAAAGGGAGGCCAGAGAAAATTAGAGATGAATATGTATAAGATTAACAAAGAAGAGGGCTGAATTTCTGCTCAAAGGTTTCTGAACCAACACACAGTTTCAGACATAATCTGCTGGATAAGTGCCATGAAGGACTTTTATTATACAGGTCCTAGCCCATCTCAATTGTTTTATTGCAGTGAATGGTTAGAGAGTTTGCAGTCTTAGAATAAACATCTTCTGTTCCAGACTGGCTAATCATAATGTGGTTTCTGATTCATTTTGCTTGCCACACTGGAAGCATAGTCTCTAACATCGCATATGTTACAATGAGGTGTGAACAGTTCAAATGTGTTATTCTGAGGGAATAGAATCAGGTAATTTCAGTCTAGTGTTTTCTTTGCCAGCATTTTGTTGGAGGGAGACTAGAGTAACTGAGAACTAATTTCAACTAAAAGGGCAGTTCAAATCAAGAAATAAAATATACCAGTTACTTTTCCAACTTTGACTTACTGGTTGATTTATATAGAATTTTGAAAAAAATGGGATCATAATACAGTACTGAAATGTTTTTGTTTTTTTGTTTTTTTGGTACCAGGGATCGAACTCAAGACCTTGAGCTTTCAAGGCAGGCTTGGTGCCACTGAGCTAAATCCCAGGCCCAAGTACTGAAATAATTATACGTAATATTGAGCAAATACTGAACTGCAGTATGTCAGGTACAACACACACACACACACACACTCACACTCACACACACAGAAGAATATGATCCATGCCTTTCTCAGTACCTGAACATGTGCTGAGTGTGGTGACACACACCTCCAGCACTCAGAACACCGAGGCAGTTGGATCACTGTGAATTTGAGGCTGGCCTGAGCTACATAGTGAGTTTAGGGCCAGCCTGACTACATAGCGAGACGTTGTCTCAAGAAACAAACAACACCCCCCGAATATGTTGAATATTATTATGGATTTCATAAGCACCTATTACTTTCAAATTGGTTTTGAATCTTTAACATCTTGTTCAAATTTCAGTAATCAGAGAAACATTTAAGTAATAAAATAAGGTCATGTTGTGCCAAATTCTTTTGAGAATAGTATGCTTTCCTGCTAACTGCTTTGGGCAGCTACTTTTGCAGTTGATTTAAAGGTTAAGATAGCAGAAAATTCAGATGTTTAAGTGAATCTAGTGCAACCTAGCTGTGAACTGCATTACACACACATATCCTGAAACAATACATTATTGTTCTTACAAAATCAGTTTCTGATAACGCTGTGCTGTGGTTATTCATAGAGTTTTTTTAACAGCTAGGAACTCCTCTTGAATCATATTTAAGTAACTTAATTATTGATATATAAGTCAAAGTTGAAGCTTGGCTTATCCTGTGACTTGTGCTTTTGGTGAGCCTGTTACATTTGTACTTAGGTTCTTGACTGACAGGGTTCTCTGTGTTTTTTAAATGAGAAGAAGTAGGGGTTTACGCATGTGTTAAAAAATTGCTGAGATTGCTTATGCCATTTTAATGAATATTTGACTACAAATAAGTCAACATGCCCACATAGCAAATATACTTACTAACTTGGAGTTTTAGTTGTAGTTGTGATTTGTATGACTAACTTGTTGGTGTTCCAAGTAATGTAAGATACAATATGGGTTCCTATGTTAAGTAACTAGGTCAGATAGTATTGTATATTTTTCGTAATCCCAGCACTGAAGGAGACTGGGTCAGGAGGATCACAAGTTTGAGTCTTGCTTGGGCAACCTAGTGAGACCTTGTCTCAAAATAAAAAAAAGAGGGGTCAGGGATGTAGCTCAGCAGCACAGGGCCTGCCTGGCAAGCTCAAGGTCCTGAGTTCAATCCCTGGTACCTCCCCACCCCCCCAAAAAGGCTGGGATGTAGCTCAATAGTAGAGAACCCCTGGGGTGGATCCCCAGTAGGCAAGGAGGAGGGCTTCTTTTTGTAAAGTGATTTGTTTGTGCCAGTGTAGCATTGCTTTTAATTGGCAAACTTTGCTAATAGCAACCGTAAACAATACCTTTGACTGTGAAATTTTTCCCTTACATAGTGATATTACAAAATGATATGACCTCTGTAATTCTTAGGGCACTTGATATTTGAGGAATCTTCATAGTTTATTCATCTTGGGTTTTTTTTTTTTTTTTAACTGGGGATCGAACTCAGGACCTTGCACTTTCAAGGCTCCGGACCACTGAGCTAAATCCCTGGCCCTCGTCTTGGGTTTTTGCATCAGAAGTTGAAGCCATGATTCATGCACTAATTTTATTTTTAAAATTTATTTATTTATTTATCTATTTATTTTTGGTACCGGGGATTGGACTCGGGACCTTGTGCTTTCGAGGCAGGCAGCAGCACCACTGAGCTAAATCCCTGGCCCTAATTTTAAAGTAGTTATGAAAAAGGGCTTTGGTTAGGGTGCTTGGGTTGGGTTCAAAGTCATTTCAGGTATTGAGGAAAAGTGGAACAGAAATTGAAGCTGTAAAAGTCAATCCTCTACTGGGCGTGTTGGTAAAGGCCTGTAATCCCAGCTATTCAGGAGCCTGAGGCAGGAGGATTGAAAGTTTGAGGCTACCCTGGGCAATTTAGCAAGACCTTGTCTCAAAATAAAATAAAAAAATAAAAAGGGCTGGGGGTGTAGCTCAGTGGCCGAGCACCCTGGGTTTGATTTCTGTTACTGCAGGAAAAAGAAGAAAAAGAAGTGTTCGACTGTGTGTTGGTGCACTCCTGTAACTCTGGCTGTGTGGGGCCCTGAGGCAGGAGGATTGCAAGGTTGTTTTTTTTTTGTTTTTTTTTTTTGAGACAGGCTTTCACTATGTAGTTCAGGCTGCCCTTGAACTGTTCTCGAACTCGCAGTGGTCCTCCTGGTTCAGCCTCCTAAGTGCTGGGATTACAGACTACCATGCCTGGTTGCAAATTCAAGGGTAGTGAAACTGTCTCAGAGTTTAAAAAGAAAAAAATGGCTGATAGTGCAGCATAAGTTACCAGTTCTCAACAGAACAACAAGAAGCCCAGGTTTAGTGGTGCCTCATCAGTACTGGACCACGGTTAGGAATGTGGGTCCCATTTCTCAGCAGAAAGTTTCTTGAGCTGTGCCTTAGTGCCAGGATTGTGCCTAGCAGTAAGGACACCATTCTGAAGGGGACAGTGTCCCATTGTTGGCTTTGACTAACCTGAAAGTTTGTGAGCAAGCATGACCCCACAGCATCTCTAGACAAGCATTCTAACTGAGAAGAGCCCCTCCAAAAAAACCATTCCCAGCACTTTGGCAGGCAGAGCCAGGAGAGCTCAAAGTTTGAGCCTAGCCTGGGAAATTAGCAAGACCCTGTTTCAGAATAAGAAAAAGAAAAAACAGAAGGGGGCTGGGCTGTAGCTCAGTGTGAAGGCCTGGGTTCAATGTCCACTACTTCCTACCCCTAACAAAAGCAATTGCTGCTGATGTAGCTGAGTGGTAGAGCGCCTCTGTACCACCATAAGAAAAAACCAGAACCATTTGAGCCCACACCCAGTAGGGCATGTGGATGTGGCACCTGTGCATGTCCCCCGGGCCCAGAGATCTAATTCCTAACCCTTCCTAGATCAGGAGCCTGTGGTGTATTCAGGAGAGTGTCAGCGGGTGAGAACGCAGGTGTATGTCCGAATGTGTGACTGCCTGTGGAGGTGCTGGAAACCCTTCTGCCTGTAGGACCTGGCTCTGAGTACCAGGGAAGTATATCCACATGAGCAGCTTTGCTTAATTCCTAGCAGGGTCAAGGGCTTTGACCATTGATTTAAATAGATACGTGGTATTTGTGGGGTTTTTTTTGAGGGGGGACCTTGCGCTTGTGAGGCAGGCAGCGTAACCACTGAGGTAAATCCCAGGCCCTGTATTTGTGTTTTTTGAGACAGGGTCTTGTTATATAGTTCAGGCTGGCCTTGAACTCACAGAGATCCTCCTGCCTCAGCTTCCTGAGTGCTAGGATTACAGATGTGTGCCACCACACCCAGTTTAAATAGGTGTTTGATATAGGAAAACATCATTCAGGTGCTCTTAAACTGGGTGCCATTGATTGGTGGGAACTGAACCCAGGCCTATTCCACAGGATAGGCATCACGGTACCACTGAGAAACACGTTTAACTCGGAGCTGGGGGCCTCTGTGCCCCTTCACTCTTCTCCCTCTGCTGCCCCCTTTTTGTGTTGGTTGTGGGCTGTGACTGCACATCATCCCTGATACCCTGGTTCCCAGCAGGGCTGCTGATGAGGTTGTTCAGGGGGACTCCAAGGCGTCCCTTCTTACTGGTCCACCTGACCCTCCACTGTGATTTTGGTCTTTAGTCTAGGGAAGGTGGGAAGTCTTCTCTTTTTTGTTTTTAGTTATTTTTATTTGTCCTCGACTGGCTCAGTTGTTTTTAATCTCTGTTTTCTTTGTGTCATTATATTCCTGCTCTGCTTCTGGTAGTAGGAACTCTTATGGCGGTACTTGGGATGAACTCAGGGCCTTTGCACTTAACATCATCCCCAGCCCTTTTTATTTTGAGACAGGGTCTTGCTAAGTTGCTCAGGTTGCGCTCCAACTCATGATCTTCTGCCTCAGCCTCCAAGGATTATAGCTGGGATTACAGGTGTGTGGTGCCATGCCTGGTTCTGTATCTTTTTTTCTTAATTTTTTTTTTTTGGAGACATGGTCTTGCTGTATAGTCCAGGTTGGCCTTGAACTCACTATGTAGCCCAGGCTAGCCTTGAACTCATGGCAGTCCTTCTGCCTCAGCCTCCTGAGTGTTGGGATTACAGGTGTGCACCACCACACCTGGCCTGGCTTTGTATCTTTCTTTCCTTTTTTTTTTTTTGGTACTAGGAATCAAATTCAGGACCTTGTGCTTGCCAGGCAGCTGTGGTGCCACTGAGCTACATTCCCGGCCCCTGGCTCTGTATCTTTAATTAAAATTTCCCAAGAGAGGTCTGATGGGCCATTAGTTAGGAACAGTGTTCATTTAGGCTTTGGTCAGACCATCTCTTGCGCTGCCCAGCAGAACTCCCATGCAGGCCGGATGCTCGCCCTGTGTGCCAGCTTACACGGAGGGCCGTGCAGGTAGAGCAGACAGAGTGGGAGGCTTCTGAACTGCGAGGCCTTCTTTCTTCTGTTCCAGTGCAGCAAGCTTTCCCCAGCCTCATTTTCCCTGACATCTGATATGGCCGTTGTTGCTTTGCATAGTTTATTCTAACAGTTCATTTTGCTTTAAGAAACTAATCATAACTAGTAATCACATGTAATTCCTTTTGAAGGTGAGATCATTTTGCTGTATTTGTCCTATTTTCCTTTTATTTTTGGTGTCTACCCACCTACATAGCTGCTTACTGGCCTGCCTATCCATGTCAGTGTTTCCTAAACTATTTACAGCATTCTAATATACTGCAAGGATTAAGTGTTCTGAGGCCAAATGCATTTAAAATGCACATTAGCACCTTTTTTTTTTTCTTTTTTTTGAGACAGGGTCTCACTGTGTGCTTCAGGGTGGCCTCAAACTCACTATGTAGCCCAGGCTGGAGTTCAACTCATTGGAGATCCACCTGCCTCAGCCTCCCAAGTGCTGTGACACCATGGCTGGCAGCACGTTAGCACTTTAAAGCCTCAAAAATGTCATACAGGGCTGGGGATTTAGCTCAGTGGTTCAGGCGCCTGCCTCACAAGCGCAAGGTCCTGAGTTCGATCTCGGGTACCAAAAAAAAAAGGTCATATAGTAAAAAGAGATTTTGTTAGATTAGTTTTTCCCTCTTACTCCAAAGAGTGACCCTCCATTGGGATACTAGTAGTCTGTAGAACATGTTCTGAGAAATATGGGTAAAATTAATCCTTTCTTAGCCACAGGCTTATTCTTTTTATCTCTAATAAAGAAGGAAATTTAGCCTTGGTCCGGGGATTTAGCTCAGTGGTTACACCACCTGCCTTGTAAGTGCAAGGTCCTGAGTTTGATCCTTGGTACCAAAAAAAAAAAAATTCAGCCTTGGCACCACCTGTAATCCCAGCTACTTGGGAGACTGAGGCAGGAAGATCGTAAGTGTGAGGCCAGCCTGGGCAACTTAGTGCGACCTTGTCTCAGAAAATAAATAAAAATGAGTTGGGGTATAACTCAGTAGTGGGTATAACTCAGTATAAGGTAAGTAGCTTGTGTGAGGCCCTGGGTTCAATTGCCAATACAGAAAAAAAGGGAGTGCGTTATGATCGTTACTCCCCCAAGCTTTGTTGCTCTGTGCTGTTTTTCTTCAAGCAGCTTATGCACGCCAGCATGTCTGGTGGTACAGAGGGCCTGATTTCTCATCTTACCCATTTATCATTCTGGAGTTGTATTTGGTTGTTGCATTTATTATCCCGCATCCCACTTCTGTCTGATCAATCAAATGAACGTGTTTCTTTTTTTCTTTAGAGATCTGTACTATTTTTATACAATTTCTTTTTTTGTACCGGGTATTGAACTCGGGACCTTGCGCTTGCGAGGCAGGCAGAGGAACCACCTGGTCCCATGTTTCTTTTTTAACCCCACTTCAGCAGCCTGCTCATATTCAAGGTTTAATCACTTCACTTTGGACAGTTGGAACAAGTGATCAGAAAAGAACAAAATGTAAGGAAGAAGACTCAGTACTTTTTATGATCTACTCTTGGAAGTCATATTACTATCATTTCTGCCATATAGTATTAGAGTCAAGTCACTGCAGGGTATGGTGGCATATGCCTATAATGCCAGCAGTGAGGAAGGCTGAGGCAGGAGGATTGCAAGTTTAAGTCCCATTGGGCAACTCAGTGAGACTGTCTCCTTTTTTTTTTTTTTTTTTTGGTACGGGGGATTGAACTCGGGACCTTACACTTGGGAGGCAGGCAGCGGAACCACTGAGCTAAATCCCCGGCCCTGGTTTTTTTTTCCTTCAGTATTGGGGATATAAGTATCCTCAGCCCTATTTTATTTTTTTCATTTTGAGACAGTCTCCCGCTGCCTGCGTTGCAAGCGCAAGGTCCCAAATTCGATCCCTGGTACCAAACAGAAAAGAAAAAAAGTATGAATTTACTAAGTCCAGCCCACACTCAGGGGAGGGGAATTAAAGTCTGTCTTTTGAAGGGAGGAGCATCAGAGAATTTGGGGATTTATTTAAAAATATCACAGGGATTCAGAAGAGAGAGAAAATGGCAGATTAGGAAAATGTTTTTCCTGTTTAGTTATCTTCACGCAGTGCTTCCCTTTGTGTGGAGGGTAGTTACTGGTTCTTAGGACCCGAACCTCAAGTTACTCATCTTTTCTCAGTACCCTTGTTGAAGTATCATTTAATTTTCTGCCTTTTTCCTGTTGTTACAACAGGTCTAATCTGTTTCATTTACAAATGCTAGGCCTGGCCTGTTGGTGCACTCCTGTAATCCCAGCAGTCTGGGAGGCTGAGGGAGGGGGATCTGAAGTTTGAAGCCAGCCTGGGCAACCTAGTGATTTAGCAACACTGTCTCAAAATAAAAAATGAAAAGAGTTGAGTATATAGCTCATTTTGAAGGCCTTAAGTTCAGTCTCCAGTATCACAAAACAAACAAGCAAGCAAGCAGACCCCAAAAAGACTGCTGAGGACACTTCTTGAAGTTGTTTCCTGTGTGTGGGCGCCCCCCTTTTCCCTGCCATTTGAATCGTCATCTTCATTTCTTTAGACTCTCCACATTTTGTCGCTTCATATCTGTGTAAATGTTTGTTTTATTTTACTTTATTTTATTTGTTTTTGGTACTGGGGATTGAACTTGGGACCTTGTGCTTGCCAGGCAGGTGGTAGAATCACTGAGCTAAATCCCCAGCCCATAAATGTTTATTTTTATATCGAGATTTATATTTTAGTGCTAATCACGTTCTTTCCATAAGATTATAAAACCTTTGGGGCTGGGGATTTAGCTCAGTGGTTTCATAGCCTGCTGCGCAAGCACAAGGACCCAAGTTTGATCCCTGGTACCCCCCCCCCCCCAAATTATAAAACACTTGAAGGCAGAAAGTTTTCTTTTAATTGCACCACTATGTATGTCCACGTTTGGAGTTAGATATTTTGTGAAAAACACCTTTCATTGATGTCTAGATGCCATCCTTTGTAACCTGCATCATTATTTTATGTACCAAGAATGAAAAGAATTCCAATTAAACTCTGTAAGACCCGACTGGACTCCATTGGTGTACAGTGTAGCATGTGGGGCATCTTAGAGTCATCTAGGCTGTCTTCTTTTTATGACTCCGTGTTCTCCTGAAAGCGTGTCTGAGGAGGATAGATCTTAAGCAGGTTGTCCTCAGTGTGAGGAACAGTGTCAGAAGCTGTGTCCTTGAGTAGGGGCTTAGCATGAACAACTGTATCTGTGGCTGGCATAGTAAAAGCAGATACTACTGTAACCTGTAGTCATTAGAGCTGATTGTGTTCTGGCTTCCATGGAGTGGATATAGCTAGTGTATGTTTTGATTTGTAGTAATATATATATAATACATATATATATATAAATATATGTATTATATATATAAATATATTATATATATAAATATATATTTATATGTATATATAATATGCTGCTTCATCGTCACTTTGACCTAAAATGTGTTAACTGTATTGTGAATGTTGCTGTTCCTCCTGGTTCTGCCCATTAACTTGTCTCAGCACTGGCTTAACACCTATTTGCTTCCACCCTGTGGGTTATAAACACAGTTCTGATTTCTCTCCTGAGATCAGCTCCATGTTGCTCTCTGCCTCCGTTGTATGTCCTTGGGCACTAAGCTTCTCAAATCTTACCAAGCTGTGTTTGTTCGCTCTTCACTGTTATGCTGGAAAAGTGCTTATGAGTTCTAGACTCAGCCCTAAGTCTGCTGCTTATTAAATCTGTGACTTCAGAAAAGTTACATACCTTTCATCGTCTCAGTTTCCTCATCCGTAAAATGGGGATAATGACACAACTCATCCTACAGGTTTGTTGGGAGGACTAAAGTAATTAATATTATCAGCTTTTCCCTTTTTTTTTTTGGTATGGGGAATCGAACTTGGGTCCTTGTGCTTGCGCAGCATGTGGCGAAACCACTGAGCTAAATCCCCGGCCCTGCTTTTCTCTTTTTTTTGGTGGTACTGAGGATTAAGCCCAGGGCCTTGTGCATGCTAGGCAAGTGCTCTGCCATTGAGATACTTGCCCAGCCCTTGTAAAATTGTTTTTTTTTTTTTGGTACTGGGAATTGAACTCTGGACCTTGCACTTGCGAAGCAGATGACAGCACCACTGAGCTAAATCCCCAGCCCTAGAATTGTTTATTTTGAGACAGGGTCTGGTTGTGTCAGGTGATAAAGAGAACTTGCCATTTGGAAAAGTGTCCCACCATTGGCAATAGCTGCTGGGGCATTTTGGTAATATGCTGATTCTCATTTTGGTAATGGAGTGTAAGTTTTGAGGACTGTGATTATGTGTGATTATGTTAACAGAGCAAAGCTGAAGCCTAATCATATTATGCTCAGTGTGAACAAGGATATGAAGATGGAAGAGGGTGCAGTTATCTGGGAGGCTAGGAAAGAGCTAGGGAAAGAGTTCCACTTGGGTTCTGCAGCTTCCCGGGAATTGCCGATGCATAAACTGCGGGTCAGCCAGTGCAGCTTACATGTAAAGACTGGAGTTGGCTTTCACTTGTCAAATGAAAGAATAATATTATTGTATGATAGCATTGAGGAAGATGATAGAAGCATGTGGTTTAATCTCCCGATCTCAAGGGATATTCAGGAATTTGATCCCCCTCATTGTACCTAGGGCCTTGCACGTATGTGCAATACTAGGCAAGTGTTGTCAGTGAACTATATCCCAGCCCTTATATTAGAAATTATTTAATGAAGCCAGTACCTAATAGGTACATATTGGCCACATGCAGGGGCAGCTGCCTGTAGTCTTAGCTACTCAGGAGGCTGAGGCAGGCCAACTGCAAGTTCAAGGCCAGTCAGTGGAATTTAGCAGGGATATAGCAGAGTACTCCTGGGTTAGAGCCCAAGTACAACCAGAAAAAAAAAGTACATATAGTACTCTTTTTTTTTTTTTTTTTTTTGTTACCGGGGATTGAACTCAGGATCTTGTGTGTGCCAGGCAGGCACGGCACCACTGAGCTAAGTCCCTGGCTCCATATAGTAAGTACTCTTTTATAACTTTTCCTTGTGGTAGGTTTAGCAGTGAGTATCAGAAACCCAAGAGTACAATGGCTTAAACAAGATTGTTATCTTTCCTTCTTAACTCATGAAGCTAGTATGAACCTTCGTGCTCATTAGAGGACTCAGCCTACAACAAGTGGCTTTCTCTTTGTAGTCAAAGATTGCTTCCCCAGGTTCTTACTCAGTTCTGTATTTTTCCTGAAGGTGTGGGGAAAGGGCAAAAGCTGGATGCATTCCATCCTGTGAAGATACTTTCCAGGAATTGCACACATCATGTTTGCAGTGTCCTTTCCATTATAACGAAGTCGTAGGGTCACAGAGGGCTGCAAGAGAAGTTGGAAGTGCAGCCTTCACTAGATATGGCTGTGTGTGTAGTCATACATCAGAGACAGTCTTACTGTGGAGGAAGAGAAGATAAGGCTGTTGGTGCCTTATCCCAGTGAATAGTATAGCATTAACACATTTGGTGATTGTTCCCTCAGTGTCCTTTATAAGAATGGTACTATAAGAGTTCAGCATTCAATATAGAATTTGCACCAGAATTTGTCTTGATCTAATCATAGCGGCAGATTTTTATTGCTAGGTAAGTTTTCTAATAAGATGCACTACCTGACTTCTGATTTGAACATTCTGATCCTAGTAGCGTAATCTGTCTTTTATATTTTTAAATTTTCAAGTGATTCTTTTATTTATTTTATTTTGAGGGTCTCGCTGTGTAGCCCAGGCTGGCCTAGAACTCACTGTGATCCTCCTGCCTCAGCCTCCCCAGTGCTGGGATTATAAGCGTGTGCCATCACGCCCAGCCCTCAAGTGATTCTTCATTGTAGGAATAATTACTGAAATGTTCTGTTTTTTGTACACTAAATATATGCTTAAAGATCTCTTAAAAGTATTACATAGCTCCTTTAGAATTTATAAAAACTGGGAACCTCTGATGGTAGGTGGGGAAAACTTCTTTTTTTTAATTTTTGGTACTGGGGATCAAACTCAGGACTTTGCACTTGCGAGGCAGGCGCCGGAAGGGAAAACTTCTCAAAGACTTAATTCTTAGCATTTGTAAACTACAAAAATGCACATTTTTTGGTATTTAATTTTTTTTTTTTTTTGTTACCAGGAATTGAACTTGGGACCTTATGCTTTCGAGGCAGGCAGCAGAACCTCTGAGCTAAATCCCCGGCCCAACAATGAATTTTCTTATAGCTCAGCTAAGCTCGGATAACTTTATTTATTTATTAATTTTTTTTTTAGCTCAGATAACTTTAGTTTGCAAGTTTGGGACAGTTCTATCTTTCTGTATATTGCTTATAATATTTATTTGCCCCAGCATGTGAATAATTGGGTAAAATTGTTTAATTGCCATAAATTTACTTCTTGGTACTGGGGATGGAACTCAGGACCTTGCACTTGCAAGGCAGGCAGTGGAACCACTGAGCTAAATCCCCAGCCCCATAAATTTACTTTTTAAGTGTCAGCTTATAAGTTGTCAACTTGGTCTCAAAGTACTGAATGTGTTAAGAAGTTACATTGTCCAAGGACTGTTTTTTTTCTTTTTTTGTTACTGGGCATCGAAACCAGGGTCTCTACTGAGCTACATTCTCAATGTACCCACCCATCTGTCCGCCTGTCTCTCTATCTAGAGGCAGGGTCCTGCTGAATTGCTAAATTGCCAAGCTGGGCTTGAACTTGGGACCCACCTTCCTTGGCCTCCCAGAGTGAGTGCTGGGCGGCTACATGATCCATGCCCAGCTTTGGAGTCCTTGGAGCCAGGTGTGGTGGCGCATACCTGCAATCTCAGCACTCTGGGCGGCTGAGGCAGGAGGATTGCAAGTTTGAGCCCAGCCTGGGCAGGTTAGCAATTTAGCAAGGCCTTGTCTCAAAAATATTTTTTTTCTTTCTTTTGGCACCAGGGATCAAACTTGGGACCTTGCATTTGAGAGGCAAGTGGTGGAACCACTGAGCTACATCCCCAGCCCCTGTCTCAAAAATATTTAAAAGAGAAAAAAAAATTTTTTTAAAAAGAGGACTGCAGGGCTGGACATGGTGGCACATGCCTGTGACCCCTGTACTTGAGAAGTTGAGGCAAAAGGGTCACTGTGAGTTCGAGGCCAGCTTGGGCTATGTAATGCGTTCAAGCCTGAACTACATAGCGAGAACTTGTTTCAAAAAAAAAAGGTGTGGTGGCATTTTGGTGCATAATCCCAGCCCTCTGGGAGGGTGAGGCCACAAATTCTAGGTACAAAATGAGACTTTCTTAAAAATAGACAAGGAAAGGGAGAGAACTAGCCCTAATGATTACCTTTTGAAGAATCCTACCAAGGTACTCGGAGATGAATGGGGAGGGAGGAACCTTAATCTTTCATGCTTTTACACGGTTTGTCATGTAAACCTGATGTAATAGAAATGTAATCAAAGGCGGTGGTTTACATAGTTTGTTTGTTTGTTTATTTATTTATTTATTTTTGGTATAGGGGATTGAACTTGGGACCTTGTGCTTGCAGGGCAGGCAGGCGGAACCACTGAGCTAAAACCCCAGCCTAAATGGTTTTAGATTCTTGCCACTCCCTTTTTATTAAATGCTTTAGTGAAATCTGAATTTAATTTGTGTATGACGCGTACAAATGGCCAGGACACAGACTGTGGCCCTGACAGGTTTTCTCTCTGGGGTGAAAGATGAGCTTCCTTCCCACAGCGGGGGAAGCAGCTGTCTCTGGGGCGGGTGATGTTCTGTTGTGAGAGGACCTGCTCTGGCCAGGGGGTGGGGGTGTGTGGGTTGTGTGTGTGCTGCCTGTGTTTGGCCCTGTGATCCACACCTGAGGAGTGAGGCTGGGGCAGTGGGGTGGCAGGACGGGCCAGTGAGCGCTGCTCTTGGTTAGGTCCTTACCTTGTGCTTCTGTGTCCATCCCTTGTGTTTTAATTTTTGTTTCAAAGTGTTGTGTAGCAGGTGCAGGCCCACATAATTTATATTCAATGCTGTAGCTACTGTAGTAGGTACTGATCATTCTGGAGGGTACCAAACGCTTGGATTGATTTTTTTTTTTTAATTAAAAAAGTTTAAAAAAATTTTTGTGAGCTCTGTCGCCTGCCTTACAAGCTCAAGGACCCGAATTCGATCTCTGGTACCAAAAAAAACAAAAAGGAAGAACAAACTGGTTTGGCTGGAATGACAGGTTGGGATCATGGCCTGGGGAAATTAACACCAGAGTAGGATATGTTGTGATAACCTGTTTGAATTAAATACACATTGTAATTATATTGTATATATTATATATTGTAGTTTGCACTCATGATGAAATTCACACAATTCAAAATGAGTAGTGTTCATGTCCCCAAAATTGTTCTTGGCATTTATATGGATAACTAAGCATATTATCTTGAATTTTGTTTTTAATTATTATTTTAGGACCATAGTTTTCAATTCAGTATTTTAATTGTACCTTAGGTTTTTTGTTTCTGGGGATCAAACTTGGGACCTTGCACTTGCAGGCAGTAGAACCACTGAACTAAATCCCTGGCCCAGGTTTTTTTTTTTTAAACAACTGCATAATGGGGCATTGTGTGGTTGTAAACTTCTGCTGTTGGACACTGAAATTGTTTTGTTGTTTGAGACAGGATCTCACCCTGTAGTTCAGGCTGGCCTTGAATTCACTATGTAGCCAGGCTGGCCTGGAACTCACTGTGGTACTCCTGTCTCAGCCTCCCGAGTGCTGGGATTACATTCATGAGCCATCATGCCTGGCTAAAATTGCTTCTGCTTTTTATTTCACCCTGTGTGTGTACTTTTGTACAATTATACAGGTATGTCTGTAGGATAAATTCTAAACAGAGTTGCTGAATCAGGGTATATGTGCAGTTTTTTGTTTTAAAAGCTGTTAATTGCCTTGTAAGATATATCAGTGTGCATGGTGTTTTGATTTCCTTACCTTCTTACGTCCTTGGATATTATGAAACTTTTTTTTTTTTCAGCAGTGGCAAAGTTTATTTGAAAAAGTAAAAGTGAAGGGTGAGGGAGAACCTGGCTCTGCAGAATGAGCTTGGGCGGAGTAGAAGAGGAAAAAGCAGGAGGAGAGGCACCCTGGAGGCTGCAGAGCCGGGATAGCCAGAACTCCTTCATCATCTTTGCTGGTCTGATAAATGAGAAAACTTGGAGTATTATATTTTAATTGGTATTTCTTTGACTATGAATAAACTTAATCTTTTCATATGCTAGAATTTTAAAATAAACATTACATGGTCTCTTAATAATAAAGCCAGGTGATTTATGTTATATAGAATACTTTCTGTGTAGCATTTATTTATGTATATATATATATATTTTTTTTTTTTTGGTACTGGGAATTGAACTCAGGACCTTTTGCTTGGCAGGCAGGTGCAGAACCACTGAGCTAAATAAATCCTTGGCCCTGGTTTTTTTTTTTTTTTTTTTTTGGTACCAAGGATTGAACTCAGGACCTAGTGCCTACGAGGCAGGTGTCGGAACCACTGAGCTAAATCCCTGGCCCCTTGTTTTTTGTTTTTTGAGACAGGGTCTCCTTATGCAGTTCAGGTTGGCCTTGAACTCACCATGTAGTCCAAGCTGGCCTTGAACTCATGGCAGTCCTCCTGCCTCAACCTCTTGAGTGTTAGGATTACAGGTGTACGCCACCGTGCCGGGCTTGCATACCATTTATTTTATTTTATTTTTTTTCTGGTACTGGGGATTGATTTAGGACCTTGTGGTTGCGAGGCAGGCATTGTGCCACTGAGCTAAATCCCTGGTCCCATACTATTTATTTTGGTACTGAGGATCGAACTCAGGACCTTGCACTTGAGAGGCAGGCAGCCAAACCACTTAGCTAAATCCCTGGCCCAAAACTTCATGCAGTGTAATTTTTGGGGGTGGTGGTGGTACCGGGGATTGAACTCAGGACCTTGCACTTGTGAGGCAGGCATTGTCCCACTGAGCTAAATCCCTGGTCCCATACTATTTGTTTATTTATTTATTTATTTATTTAGTTATTTATTTATTTTGGTACTGAGGGTCGAACTCAGGACCTTGCGCTTGAGAGGCAGGCAGCCAAACCACTGAGCTAAATCCCTGGCCCCCCATACCATTTATTTTTTAAAAACATTAAAAAAACAACAGTTTTGTTGAGTTGTAAGTCACATGCCTTCAGATGTACTCTTAAAGACTACAGTTTATGTCCTTTAGTCATTTACTTTAAAACTGAGAGGCTGGCAGTGGATCTCAGTGGTGGGCGTGTGCTTGGCATAGGCAGTGCCCTGGGACCAATCCCCTCTTGGGAAAAGTCAGAGTGGAGGAGATAAGGTAGAATGGAGCACCAGGCATGGCTTTATCGCTCACTTGTAGTGTAAGTAACTGCTACGCTAAACCTGGGGTCCTTTCTTTCCCCCCAAATTTGTCAGCACAGTGGACTCCACGCCCACCCTGGAGCCTGCAGTTGCTCCCTGTCTGAGGTGAGCTGTTGATGGCAACTGCTTTGGAATCCTGGTGCTTTGGTCCTAGATGGGAGTGGTTTGAGAGTGATTCCTTCTAAATACTGTGCAATTGAAACTGATTTTGAGTTGCTGGAGGGGATACAAACTCGTGGATGTTTTCTGGAAAAATTTTTCTTTTTGGAAATCTTTTAAATACAAAATCTGAAGTGAAAAAGGCTTCTGAGGGGGTAAATATTTTAAAAATATGGTGTTTTGAATTAGGTACACACTTTTAGGTAATTAACTTCTTTGTAATTACTCTTTTTTAAATTTCAGAGATTTCAATAACTACTCTGTGTGTGTGCACGTGCGTGTGTATTAAACTCTAAGAACAGTAACAGTCTAGGCTGCGTGTTTCTGTTGTGATTCACATAGATATTTTAGTGTGGACAAAAGCATACCAGTAATTTGTCTGCTTTTTTGAGTAAACCCTTTCTGTCTCCTCTCATTGGCTCCCGTGTAAGTGTCCTCAGGGTTCCTGTTGGCAGCCTGTGGATGATTTACACAGTTGCTCTTACCACTGACTGTGTCCGGCCCTGATCTATTTTGTTGTTCCACATGGAAAAAGATGTCCACATGGGCCGGGGATTTAGCTCAGTGGTTTCTCTGCCTGCTGCGCGAGTGCAAGGACCCGAGTTCGATCCCCGGTACCAAAAAAAAAAAAGATAAAGATGTCCACAGAGGCTCATTGGGGATGGTTTTCTACTGATTTTGATAGAGCCAAGTGTATCATTCTCTTTTGTTTTGCACGTGTATATATTTAAACACTCAATTTCCTGGTTCTTAAAACACCCTTAAAATTGTGGTTCCGTGGATTTTAACTTTTTCATTTCCATAGTTTTTTTCAAATTTTTATCCCTTTTCTGTTTGGAGAACTAATTTTGACTGTTTTGGTTTTAGTCATTTTAATTAAAATATCTCTTTCCCTCTTGACATCTTTTCCCTTCCACTGATCTTTTTGTGTCTTAAGGTATTGTTCTTACCTTAGAGTCCCTTGGCCTTTTAGTTTTGATCAGAGTGGATTTCTTTCCCGTTTAGTTTATTGGTACATTTTAGGTATACAATACAGTTGCATTCGTTATTGGGATCTTGTATCTTTACATGATGTATCTTGGTTCTTATTTTTTCCCTATTCCCCTGCCCTCCATTCACCCCCTCCTCCCCTCCCTATTTACAAAGACTTTGTTTCCATGTTTTTCCTTTTTTCATATTTTTTCTTTTCCCTTCTTTCTAAAGTGGATTTTTTCCTTGGGCTTTTAATTAGATTTTCTTTTCCTTTAGCTCTTCATAGGGAAATAGAAGATGATGCTGACTGACAAGATTACTTAGGGTAAGACTAATGTGAATATTGAGTTGTTTGAATACAGCTTTTAACTTAGCTTGTGGATATTTCCATCTGTCCTTGAAAGCTTACAGAGTGACTTGTAGGGACTATCTAAAAATAATCAAGCTTCTGTTGGCTTTTTGTGGTACTGGGGCTTGAACCCAGGGTCTCCATCCCAGTAGGCAAATGCTGTAGTGCTGAGCCACATCGTGCGAAGAGGTTATTGCTTTTGTCAGGCTGGGCTTGAACTTGCCATCCTCCTGGCTCTCAGCCTCCTGAGTAGCTGGGATTGCAGGTGTGTTGCCACCATGTTTGACCCAAAAGTGAATCCAGATGAGATCTGAGAACTGGGTGACCTATAGAAGAAGAATATTTATAACTCTTAGACAGATTGTCTTAAGCTGAGCATGTTGGCGCACACCTGTAATCCCAGCACTTGGGAGGCTGAGGCAGGAGGACCACTGTGAGTTCGAGGCCAGCCTGGGCTACATAGTGAGTTCAGGGCCATCCTGAACTACAAAGTGAGAGTCTGTCTCAAAAAAACCCAAAAACAGAAACAAAAAATATTTTGCCAGGAGGTGTGATGCTGAGAGTAGGTGAGGGTTCCTGGGTCTTTCACACACATATCATACGTGTTGTGTAATTCAGGGCTTTTCTTGCTTCTCTTTTGTGTCCTGAATTGAGAGAGCCTCTGTGCTTCTATCAGAATGAGCTTGTTGTGCACATGTGAGCACTCGCGGCCCGAGGGTCCAAGCTCTGTGCAGTGGGCTTGAAGTGTGCTATGTGCTCTACTTCCCAGCTGTCAGGTGGGGACAGCAGCGCATAAACTGACAGGAGACAACTGATAAAGAAACACCGTGAATTATAGAAGTCATCCTGCAAATTTGAAGCTCTTTGAGTATCTCCTTACTCAGGTATTCAGGGTTATTGGCACACATAAACTTGACTTAACTTCACAGTAGTTATCCTCTGTAATGTTTAGTATTTTTTTTTTTTTGGTACTGGGGATTGAACTCGGGTCCTTGCGCTTATCCTCTGTAATGTTATCTGGAGAATCCATTGCTTTCTTTATAATTGTATATTTGTTTAATTTTTTTGATGCTGGGATTTGAACTCAGGGCCTCATAAATGCCCTTTGCGTAATTTTAGCTACACTCCCAACCTCTCACTGCTTTCTTGATACACTTCCTATATTAACAGTTCATGTAGATATCTTTTGAGTATTTTTATGGCGGTATTACTGAGTTCTTACTAGTTTTCAGATGTAGAAAACTATTGTTTTGTTCTTAGGTGTTTTGTAGTAAACCAAAGACTTTTTGTTGAGATAGGGTCTTAGCTGTATAATTTAGATTGGCCTTGAACTTGTGGGAATCCTCTTGCCTCAGCCTCCTGGATGCTGGGATTACAGGCATGTGCAACCATGCCTGGCTGTAAAACAAAGAGTTTTGTTTTCGTTTTCTGATAAAAGACATCAAAAAGGCACTTTATTCTTAGCATGCATGAGCTCCTTGGTTCATTTTCTGGCAGCGTAAGAAGAAAAAGGAAAAGAAAGAAATGCATTTTATGAGTGATAATAGATGACTTTTTCTTCTAACTCAACTACTTTTTAAATCCCAGAAATCTGTAAATCGGTCGTGGAAAAAACAATAAGGATAGTATAAATTGATTGAGCTAGGAAGGGGAGCAGGTAGCAGTTTTTCTTGCCACATCAACCACAGGCCCATGGAGATGGAGAACTAGAATTAGCTTCTAGTCCCTGGAATGGCAAGAGGCCATTTTGTTTATTTACCCCTATTTAGGAAAAGCTCTGAGCTCTTTTTTGCTTTCTAGGGGTCAAAGATTAATTTGCAGTTAGAGCAGTTAATATGGGTCTTCTTTGTTTTTTCTCCTTTAAACTGTCCTGAGTTAGGGAGTGTTGTCTGGTTAAGTGTCTCTCCTCAGCGTCAGAGTTTTCTCACTTCTCGTTTGGATATTGGGGGTAGCTTCTCCTCCTGTAACAAGTGGCCATATTTTCATCACTTCCTTAAAAGAATGTAGGTGGTGTCAAATTTCTTGCATCTCCAAGTCCATTTTTTGTCTGGATGCTGCCCTTGCAAATTTCTAGGATGCTAGGGCCGGGGATTTAGCTCAGTGGCAATGCGCCTGCCTCGCAAGCTCAAGATCCAGAGTTCCATCCTTGGTACAGCTCCCCCGCCCCTCCAAAAAGTTTCTAGGATGCTGATTGCCAGCAGTTGGTGTGAAGTCCAAGGCATCTTTTGAGGATGTCAAAGGACTGGAGAGGATGGAAATGTTAAGGTTTCACAGTGCTTGCAGAGTACCACATGCTTGCTGTTGATACGATGCCGGTAATGGTTTATGACATTGTCAGAAATTCAGCCTTGGATACAGCGGTCATGAAGGTGGGCCACAACCCATCTGTGCATCCCTGAAATGATTCACTGTAAGGTTCCATTGTAAAAATAGTTTTCTGCTTCTTTATGTTCCCCTTGCCCCACCCTTCATAGCTTCTTTGAACCTTAAGATTGAGAAAGAACACTTGGTGTAAGACACTGCTGAAAAGACCTTAATGTCTGGCGGGAGTGGTAGAGAATTGAATATTGCTGAAACACCGAGGAGAGAGGAGTCTGACTTGATTTTTTTTATTTTTATTTTTTGTATCAGGGATTGAACTCAGGACCTTGTGCTTTTGGGGCAGGCGGCGGAACCACTGAGCTAAATTTCTGGCCCGAGTTTGACTTATTTTGAGCTCATCTGTGACACCTGTTTAGTGTAGGGATCTGTAATGACACTTGGTTGGCATTTATGCACTTTTGAGGTTATTTCATGTAGCCATGGTGGCAGCTGTCTGTTGTCCTGTAGGAGACGACTGTCCAGGGCTGACCGTGCAGTCTCAGCACCAGGGCACCGCCCTCACCGAGCGCATTCACTG
The DNA here is from genome assembly GCF_053883595.1 of Heterocephalus glaber. NCBI lineage: Eukaryota > Metazoa > Chordata > Mammalia > Rodentia > Bathyergidae > Heterocephalus > Heterocephalus glaber. The sequence goes on along the minus strand of NW_028258299.1, from coordinate 5,368,616 downwards.
ACGTCTGCTGCAGGGCTTTCGCTCTTTGCTCCTGCTGGACTGGCAAAGGAGCTCTGGCCATTGGATGTGATTCTCAACATGAGACTTCTTGTTTGTGTTAAACTGAATTAGGGGTCTGTGTTTGAAGTTTTTTGTTGGAGTGGTTATTTTAAGAGGGTCTGTAGGAATAATGATGACTATGAAAACAGCCAAACACCTAACTAAAAGTGTGTTTCAAAGATGAGGTGAAGCCAGGCATGATGGCCTGCACCTGTAATCTCAGCTTGCTGAGAGGTTGAGGCAACGGGTTGGAGATTTGGAGGCCAGCTTGGGCTGCATAGCAAGTTCTAGGCCAGTCTGGATTTTAAAGCAAGATGTCTCAAAAGCACCTCAAAAGAAAAAAAAAAAAGGGTTAAGCAGAGTGGTGCAAGCCTGTAATCCCAGAACTCTGGGATGCTGAGGCAGGAGTGAGTCCAGCTTGGGCAATTAAGCAACTTAATTAAAATTAAAATTAAAAAACTAGGACTGGGGATTTAGCTCAGTGGTTCCAGTGCCTGCCTCGCAAGCGCAAGGTCCCGAGTTTGATCCCTGGTACCAAAAAAAGAAAAATAAAATTTAAAAAACTAAAACTAATAAAAAACAAAACTAAAAAGGACTGGGGATATAGCTGAGTGCAAAGGCCCTGGATTCAATCCTCCGGGACCCCTCCCCCGCTTAAAACAAAGAACAAAACACAAAACCAAACCTGTTATACTTGTGACTGGTTTCTGGTGTTAATTTATTGAACTGATTCTTGTTTTTGCATGCAGAGAAACAGTTCTACACTTAATACTCTTTCAATTATAAACTTAGTGGGACACAAGGAGATACAACATGGGCTTCACTAAATGAGGGAGGGGAGCTCTTCTAGTTTATCATACTTTGTGAAGCTTTGTTGATAAATTCTGGGATCGTTCAGTTTGTTTTTTTAGCAGTGATGTACTTTATCTTTAAATGGTTTCTGACAGGTTTTCTGTTCTGCTTGACTTTTGGAGTTCTAGATTTGAAACTAATGTCTTGTTTTTCTTTCTTTTCTTCTGCTACGGTTCCTGTTGATACCCAGTAGTTATGTGTTAAATTTGAAAAGAAGAGATTTCAGATGAATCATACTTTCCATGTTCTTATATTATCATGAAAAGGAACTAGCTGTTTTGAGTACATAGATCAGGTGATTACTAAGCAAAAGATAACTATTATGAAAGAAACAATGTGTAATTTCCGGCCATACCTGCTGGGAGGCTGCTGAGGTCTAAGTCCCCTTTTCTGTGGTCACATGGCTGTTTAATAAAGGGTCATCTAGGTGACATTTGCAGGACACTATCCTAGGCACTGAGGATACAAGGGTAACCTGTATCCTTGCCCTGATGGGACTTGAAGACCAAAATGGGAAAAGAAGTGAATAAAAGTATATTCTGAAAAGGAGCAGTAATAGAAGCACTGTGCTCCTGCAGCCCAGTGAGTGAGGTGTGCGGACACTGGACATGTGCACAGCACTTCCTGAGGTAACAACATCAGCAAGTCTTGTTTCCTTATGCATACCGTCAGGCAACTGCATTTATTGTGCTGTGTGGTCCAAGGTAACTTGGTGGGATTTCCCAAGTCACTGGTGGTTTCTCCTGAGGAGAGAATAAGTCTGTGTTGAAAGAGATTGGCATCCTGTTGTCTCCTGAATCCCAAATATCTTTCTATATGCTTTGTTGACTCTTGAGAATTTTCTCTCAGATCTTATATACAAATTTTCCTTAGTTTCCCTGAGCTCCTTCTTTGGAAAAAGTACCCTTTCAATAGAGACACAGGAAAAATCCCCAGAGACACAGTATTTGGTTTTTCAGTTCTTTCTTATCACCAGACCTTTTTTTTTGTACTGAGGATTGCCTTGCCAGGCAGGTGAGGCACCACTGAGCTACATCCTGGCCCTCTGCCAGACATCTTACCTCCCTAAATAAGAACAACCGGGGATTTAGCTCAGCGGTTCCACTGCCTGCCACCAAAGCGCAAGGTCCTGAGTTTGATCCCTGGTACCAAAAAAAGAAAAAGAAAGAAGAAGTAACACTGCTTTACCTTTTTCTTCCTGGAAAATAGTTTACTTAGTTTATCTCTATATGGAGGATTTGCAGAATCATTTAAAAATAACCAGTAGCATTTCAAAAAATGAGCTGGGTATGATGCACATGCCTGGAATCCTAGCTACTCTGGAGTCTGAAGCAGGAGGCTTGCAAGTTTGAGACCAGCCCGGGCAACTTAACAAGACCCTGTCTCACAAAATTAAAAAGGGCTGGTAGGGCCGGGGATTTAGCTCAGTGGTTTCGCTGCCTGCTGCGCAAGTGCAAGGACCCAAGTTTGATCCCCGGTACCAAAACCAAAAAAACAAAAAGGACTGGTAATGTAGCTCAGAAGTAGAGTGCTTGCCTCGTGTGTGTGTGTGTGTGTGGGGGGGGGTCCTGGGTTCCCTCTATCCAGCCTCCCCCTGAAAAAACCCCAAAAATCCTAAGAATTACCTTGGTGCTTTATTAAACTCTAAGCTGTTACTCATGCCTGTTACTTTTATATTTCTCTCACTGTCACTAAATCTTCTCATTTACCAGACAGACTTATTATTTATTTGTATTATCAGCTTGGCAATATAGAAGGTGCTAGAGAGACTTGCAGTGTGGTGGTGTTTATCCACATTAGGAATGCCTTTTTTGAGGGAGGTGTGCTGGGAATTGAACTCAGGAACTTGCACTTTTGAGGCAGGCGCACTGAGTTAAATCCTTGGCCCCTTTTATCTTTTTTGAATAGGTTGGAGGAGTGGTCCTTATGAACAGTCTTATGTTCAGAGTATGTGTCCTGTGTCCTGGCCCATAGGAGCATGTCAGTTCAGTCCTGATTTTGGTACGTAGGTCTGTAGTTTTGGAGAAAAACAGCTGGCATTGAATGCTGCTTGGTTCAGCCTTCCATCCACGCTGTGCCTGCCAGGTACTGGGATGTGTGTTTTCTGAATTTTGTGTTGATGTTAGTGGGTTAGAAAAGAAATGAAAGTTGCTACCTTTGGCTTACAACCTGGAGGCAAGCCATTCAGGAACACACAGTTTAGCTCTGTGACAAAATTGGAATCAACCAAGTACTGATTGCTTAGCACAACACATAAATGTAGCTGAATGTGAGATTATCATATGTTAAGTTGACCAAGGTTTACCTGAGAAGCTGAGTGGGGCCTTGAAGAGTAGATGCTGTTTGGCCAGGGCACGGGGAGGACAGGTTAGTGCGGACCAGGTAGGGTCAGCCAGGGCAGGAGTGAGCATGGTATGTGCGGGGGCCAGCAGAGAGAGCGACTTGGAGGGCAGGCGAGGTAAGGCAGGAGGACAGCTCAGAGGGCCAGGTGTAGTTTCCGTTGGTGCCTGCGGGCTAGGGGGAGAGGTAGTTGTGCTGTGGGGCAGTCAGTACCTGAAGAGGCCAAGCCTGTCCTGGTAAGTTGGGCTAAATGTGCGATGGGATGGGAAGTTCTGATGGAGAGAGGGTGCGTGCTCACGCTTGCGTGTCTCATCAGCACAAGCCCCTTCCTTGTATTGGTCAGAAAGTAGGATAGACTGAAGGACACAAGGGCTTTGAGAAATCTAAGCAGTTGGTTAAGCATGACTGTTGGCTTTTATTTAGTATCCTTCATTATGCAAAAATAAATTGTTACCCCAAAAACCTCTTACTGAATAAGAAGTTATTTGAGTTTTTGAAAGCATAGGTCATAGTCCTATATGATTCTGTTTCATGTCTTCTCTTGCCTCTGACCCAGATGTCCACTGTTTGATGCCCTGCTTTTTCTCTCTCCTGCTTCCCGTTCCCTCTGCTCTTGGGACCTCCTGTTTATCTTCAGGTCTCAGCTTAGCTGTCCTGTCATTCTCATGTCACCTAGAGAGTCTCTCCTCAGCCTTCTGCCTGCCATCTCCTGTCACACAGAGTGAGGTCCCAGTGCACAGGGACTCTGCTATTGTGTTCTCATGCTGAGGCCTGTCAGGCACATGTGTAAGGTTAGGAAATGTATGTGCAATGTAAAGGTGGGGCTGTTTTTGTCGTTGTAATTGTTATGGCTGTGTCCTGATGTCCCCCAAAGCCTCAGGGGTCTTAGGTGAGGCTTTTTCAAAGTGGCCGAATCTAGAGTGTGTGATTGATTCCATGGTGCAGTGCTAGGCTTGGGGGGACTAGGATTGAGGGTGTGAGCGCTACCCACCTTAAGTGGTCTGGATAACATAAAAGGGGCAGGAACAGGAAGAGGCCCTTGTTGCTTTGCCACCGTTTGTCCACCACGAACTGTTCTCTGCGATGCCCCTCTGCCAACCAAGCTGTCTTGCTTTGGAGCCAGCTGATTATGGACTGAAACCTCTACAAACTGAGCTAAATAAACCCTTTGCCCTTAATTTTGGGTGTCGGTATTTTGTTTCAGCAATGAGAGAAAAGTAACTAAGACAGTAATTATAATTTCTTTTTCAAAAAAATTAACGTCTCTTGGTGGTCTGGGTGTAACTTAGTGGTAGAGCACTTGCATAGCATGTGCAAGGCCCTGGGTTCGTTTCCCAGCACCAAAAAACAAAATAAAATACCCTCCCATATTAACTTCTATTCTGTTTCTGTGTGTTCCTTCTCTTTCTCCTCCTCCTCCTCCTCATTATTATTATTATTATTATTATTATTATTATTATTATTATTATTTTTCCTGGTACCGGGGATCGAACTCAGGACCTTGCACATTCCAGCCAGGCACATTGCCACTGAGCTAAATCCTGGACCCCTTATTCCTTATTATTTTGTTTTTTGGTACCGGGGATCAAACTTGGGACCTTGCACTTTTGAGGCAGGCGGCGGAACCACTGAGCCAAATCCCCGGCCCCAATTCCTTATTATTATTATTATTATTATTATTATTATTATTATTTGGTACCAGGGATCGAACTCGGGTCCTTGCACTTGCACAGCAGGCGGCGAAACCACTGAGCTAAATACCCGGCCCAGTTCCTTATTATTAATGATTGGACTTTTTGCTTTATTTTTTTGAGACGGGAGCTTACTGTGTTACCCGTTGGTATCAAACTCCTGGGCTCAACCTATCCTCCTGCCTCAGCCTCTTTTGAATGCTGGGACTACAAGCATGCACAATTGTGCCCAGCTTTCATTATGTTTAAAAAATTAAAAAATACATAATGTGTGTATTTGGGTGTGTATATATACATAAATATACATACACACACACACACACACACACACACTCTGTATGTATGTATTTCTCCGTTATTGGGCATTTATTTACTTGGTGCCAGTTCTAATGTACTGAGCTGCATCCCCAATCCTTTAAAAAATTTTTTTGAGATGGGGTCTAAATTGCTAAGTTGCCCAGGTTAGGCAATCCTCCTGCTTCAGCCTCCCACAGTGCTGGGATTACATGCCTAGCTTATTTATCCTCATTATTCTTTTTCTTAATATATCTAGTATTACTACCATAAACTTTTTTGTATATACATATTCTTTCTTTTTGTGGTACTTTTAAGGAGATGCATATGTTTATATAGTATGTCTCATTTAGAAGTGATTGGCCTATAAAACAGCATTTGCTTTCCCCAGATTCCTTTTCTCTTTCCCTTGCTCCCTCATCCTCTCTCCTGGTCTCCCTTTTGTGGAGTGGGGATGGGACCCATGGCCTTGTACATGCTAGTGAGGCAAGTGTTCTACCTCTGAGTTACACCCCTGCCCACTGGTGGCCAACCTATGGCACACGTGCTGCAGCTGCTGTTTGTTGTCATTGAAAGCTCTAAAATGTTCACCATCACTGCCCTAGCCCCTGCCCAGATTTCATTTCGAATAAGGAAGTTTATTCCTCAGTTCTTATTTAGATTAAACAAGTCATAAAATGAGACTTCCCCCAAGAGTGGAAATATGTAGGAGTGGTTCTCTTTTTTTTTTTGTACCTGGGATCGAACTCAGGACCTTGCGCTTGCAAGGCAGGTGGTGGAACCACTGAGCTACATCCCTGGCCTAGTGGTTCTCTTTTTTGTTACCAGAGATCAAACTCAGGACCTTGCGCTTGCAAGGCAGGCACCGGAACCACTGAGCTAAATCCCTGACCCAGTTCTCTTTTTAATAATAGGTTATTCAGGGATGGCTTCTCTGAAGGGTGCCATTGGAGCAGATAAGGAGGTGTGTGGAGATGTGGGAGCAGAGTGTTGCAGACAGAGGGACATCATTGCAGAAGACTAAAGAGCAGGAGCCTGCTAGTGTGGACAGGGGACAGTGGATGGGTGCAGGGAGAATGGGGGAGAGAGACAGACAGACACATTCACAGCAGGGCAGCAAGGCAGGGATTTGTGAGATGACTTATCCTGAGAAATTAAAGTTTTACCACTAGTTAGAGAACAGCTCATAGGAAACTGGTTTTGTATTCAAAGTGCTTTCTTTTTTCCCAGAGCATTTGATAGATTGCTATTCCTTGAAATTCCTGAGCTGAGGAGCAGAACCAGGAGAGGTGAGGACTGGAACTTGGTTGTATGTGAATCCATTTGCTGATGGAACAAGAAAGAGTCTGAAACAGCAGATGTGCAAATTTTCTTCTGTAATGGCCATTTATTTAATATAAAAGGTGAGTCTGAAGAATGTATGTTTGGTTAAGTAGTATGCTGAATTCTGGTGTTTAGTGTGATTGTGTTCAAAGAGACCTGTTTAGAATTAACTGTGAAATATGGTGCAACAATAGTAAGGAATGCAGTGGGTGCCTTTCTGCTGTTATGGTACTCCATTAACAACTTCTGCTGTGCTTGGCTGCCTTTCATTGTTACGCTTTATGGTTTACACTAACATTGTAGATGTAAGTGGCGTCCCTTCTACAACAGTTGCCCAAGGCCTTAGCAACGATGATGGTGTATTTTGAGCAGATACCGGTTTAGTTCACATTAATATCTGCTAGACAGGTTGTAGTGTGCTGTGGTCTCTTCTCTGACTTTGGACAGAGTTTTTATCTAGGTGGAAAAAGGAACCGGGTCGTGTGCTTGAGCTTGTGGGCCTACACTGGCTGAGGGCATGCTTGGTCCTACGGGCTGCCCCTTGTTGTCTTAGCTGCAGCGACACTAAGTCATTCTGGGTACTGCAGAATGTCCTGTAAAAGGTGGTTGGGTGAAGGCACTTTAGGTCATTAAGTTGAGTGGACTGTATTTGTGTGCATGTGTGTGCAAAATTTGGTTTTAGGAAATTTAAATTTATGGTATGTGCTATTTGTGAGATGTAAGTTCATGGTGTTGAGTGTTTTTTATTTGCTTTTTTATAGAGTCAGGGTCTTTTAAGAGAAGAATTTTATTTATTTATTTTAATGGCAGCAAAGTTTTATTAAAGGTAGGAAAAGGCTCTGCAGAGAGAGTTTGGGCCAAGTAAAAGTAGGAAAATAAGTGCCCTGACAATGTGAGGGCAGCCACCCTGCAAGGGAACACAGTGGCCATAGGGCAGAATTTTAGAAGCCCTTTTTTCCTTTGCCACTTAAGGCTTGAGAATGGAGATTTAGAAAGCCTTTGGGTAGTGAATTGCTTTATTAATCAGATGAAAACTGTGGGTTCTCTTTCCAGAAAAATACGTATTCAGTTCAACAAATTTATTCAGCCTGTATTTATTGAATAGTCACTATCTGCCAGGCATAGTTTATAGTGTTATGATATACTAGTGAACAAAATAGAAAAAATCAAAACAAAAAACAGCCCAAAAAGGAAACCTCTGTGGAGGTTATATTCTAGGGAGTCAATAAGCTAAGAAAAAAAATACTGTGTAGTATATTAGAATTTGATCAATACTGTGGAAGAATAGAAGATGTAAAGGCACTTCAAAGTAGGGGGACAATGGTGGTTGTTGCAATTTAAATAAAGACATCAGGATAGGCCTAGATAAGTGAGAAGTGGGAGGATCAGAAGTTTGAGCCCAGCCTGGGCAACTTAGTAAGACTGGGTCTCAGAAAGGCCTGGGGATGGAGCTCAGTGTTAGAGTGCCCCTGGGTTCCGCCACCAGTATCCCAAAAAAGAAGGAAAGGAGCTAGACCTTGTAAAAAGCATGGTATTTGAGCAGTAGATTAAGGCGGTGCAGGAGTTAGTTAGTTGGTGGAGAGGTCTTCAAGTAGCCATAGGGAAGACAACATGATGGGAGCAGAATAAGCAAGGATAAGAGCAGAATATCACCTTCCTAGGGCTGCATAACCATTTACCACAAATTGGGTGGCTTAATACAAAAAATTTGTTATCTCACAGTCTTGAAGGGGAGAAGTCTGAAATCAAGGTGCTGGCAGGGTGATTCCATCTGGAGGATCTGAGGGAGAGTCTGTTCCATGCTTTTCTCCTGGCTATCAGCAACCCTTGGTGTTCTTGGCTTATAGCTGCATCCCTCCAGTCTTCATTTCTGTCTTCACATCTCCTCCTCCTCTTGCATGTCATCTCCCTCTGCCTCACTTCATCAGGACCTCTGTTACTGAATTTAAGGCTCACCCAAAGTCTAGGAGGAGCTCATCTTGAGTTTTTTTTTTAAAAGACAGGCCTCACTATGTATTTCAGGCTGGGTGAACTCACTGTGTGGCCCAGGCTGGCTTTAAAGTCATAGCAGTCCTGCCTCAGGCTCCGAAGTGCTGGGATTACAGGTGTGTGGCCAGCTTCATTCTGAGGTTTTAAAATTACTTACATCTGCAAAGACCATTTTTACAAATTTTTCCAATCACATTTATAGGAATTGGAGATTAAGATTGGACTTGTCTTTTGGGGGACCAGTATTCACCCACCTACATCTGTGTGGCCTCCTAGGATGGATGCAAAATGTAGCATGTACTGGTGAGAGTGTAGGAGGTAAAAGACTGCTGCTGTCCTTGCAAGGACTTTGGCTTAAATGGAAATGGGAAAGCACTGGGGTTTTAGAGTAAAGACATGAGAGGATGTGTTTGGCATTTAGAAAGGTCGCTCACTCCTTTGCTGACCAGAGACAGAGGCAACAGAGTAGAGATGAGATAGTCGGGAGCGGGAGGCTGCCTTGGTGATAAACTCAGCGAGGAAGATGTCGGCTCACACCACGGTTATAGCAGTGAGGGCGATGCCCTCCGGATGCACTTTAAAGGTGCAGTCACAGTATTTTCTGGTAAAGTGCAATGTTGGACAGCTGAAAGAAGAGTCAGGGTTTTAGAACTGAGCTGCCAGAAGTCACAAACGAATATGGGCAGACTGCAGTTAGAGCAGGTTTTGCTGTGAAGATCAAGAGCTTGGCTCTGGACATACTGCATTTAACATTGTATAGATAGCCAAATGGAGATGCTGAGTAGACTTTTTTTTTTTAAAGTTTGTGGTACTGGGGATTGAACCCAGGGTCTTGGGCATGCTAACCAAGCATTCTACCGTAGAGCTACATCCACAGCCCTTTTTAAAATGTTTATTTTCAGGTAAGGTCTTGCTAAGTTGTTGTCTAGGCTAACCTGGAACTTGGGGTTCTCTTGTCTCAACTTCCTGAGTAGCTGGGATTACAGGCATGTACCACCACCCCTGAAATTTTTAATTAAGACAGTGAGAATCTAGAATTCAGGCTGAAACTTGGATGGTAATGTATGATTATGAAATCATGGTGAATATAATTAAAGCTGGGAAATGAGAAGAGATTAGTCATTGCTAGTATAAAGAGATGGTATCCAAGGATGAAGCCCTGGGACATTCAGAAGGGGAACAATCAGCAACAAAACTTGAGATTAGCCAAAAAATGGAGGAAACCAAAGCATCTTTTTTTTCCCCTTGGTACTGGGGATCAAACTCAGGACCTTGCACTTGTGAGGCAGGCGGTGCCACTGATCTGCATCCCCAGCCCTAAGGCATCTTGAAAACCGGGTGAGAAAAATGTATTCAGGTAGGAAGGGGAGATGAAACATGTCAAAGTGGGCTGGGGATTTAGCTCAGTGGTTCCGGTGCCTGCCTCACAAGCACAAGGTCCCAAGTTCGATCCCCAGTACCAAAAGAAAAAGTAAATAAATAAAAAAAAAAGAAACATGTCAAAGCCCTACTACATTGGCTCAGATGAGGACTGATAATTGATGATTGGATTTAGCCATGTGGAGGGCAGAGGTGATCCTGGCAAGATTAACTTCAGTGGAGTATTTGGGTTACCAGCCTTACTGGAGTGGGCCTAAGAGAATGAAAGGACTTGGGAATGAGTATGGAGTACTTTTTTTGGAAGATATTTGCTGTGAAGAAGATTAGAGAATTAAGGTTGGAGCTGGCGGAATTTAATGAAAGCTTCTTATTGTTTTGTTTTTTTAAAGACGAGAACGCTATAGAAGTATCACACCATCTCAAAATTTGTTATAATTTCTTTCAGGTGATTAGTGGGTCCCCAAAGCCCTCTGTGAATCTGCAGTTTACAAGCTCCTGCCCTGTAACTTACTGGTACAGACATGGGGCAGTGGCCCTACTTCCTCCTCTAAGATTTCTCTCTTACACAGCTATTAAGAAGTTTTTTTGTCTAGTAACTAATCAGACCACAAGGAATGAGAATTACTAAGTGTCTGTAATGTCCCTCATAAAGAGTAGGTCTTGGTACAGGTCACTTGCTTTGCATTTTAAAAAATGTACAGTTACTCAGGCACCGTTCTACATGAATTTTACCTCACAATCCTGTGGGATGGGTATTATTGTTCCTAGTTTATAATTGTGAGCAAAAGGACGCACAGAGGGTCTTGGTAACTTGCCCAAAGTCACCCAGCTGGGAAGTTGACAGAGCCAAGTTTTGGAACCAGGTGTGGGATTTCAGTCTCTTCTAACCACTGTAGCGCACTTCCTCTCATGGTTCTTTCATTGTGCGTGTTAGGAAAGTAAAGTGAAGCCTGAGATGTCTTTTTTTCCCCAGTATCTGGGATTGAATCTAGGGCCTTGGCACCAAGCTACCTCCCCAGACCTCCTCCCTCTGCCTTCTTCATTGTTTTTAATTTTGAGACAGTATCTCACCAAGCCATTAACTCAGGCTGGGTTTGAACTTTTTTGGTACCGGGGATTGAACTTGGGTCCTTGCGCTTGCGGAGCGGGCAGTGAAACCACTGAGCTAAATCCCCGGCCCTGGGTTTGAACTTTTGATCCTCCTGCTGCCATGCTCAGCTCTTGAGAGGTCTTTGAGATTTTCATCTGAGAGATTGTGTAAAATCTTTGTAAAAGCATTGTCCTTGTGTATTTGTCTTAGGTGGTACAAAATTAATGTGGTAAGATTATAATAGTTTCTGTTCTAAGGATTTGAGAATAGCTTCTTTTCTTTTTTTTTTGGTACTGGGGATCGAACTTGGGTCCTTGCGCTTGCGCAGCAGGCGGCGAAACTACTGAGCTAAATCCCCAGCCCTCCTTTTCTTCCAGCAAAGAGGTAAGTATCCTGTTGGATTGAGTGGGAGCTGTTGGCTGGCACACAGGTCTCCGTTTTCTGTATCTAGCAGGTGAGGTAACTCCTTCTCTTGTACTTTATTTTCTGGTTTCTTTGACAGCAGTGCTGTCTAACTCTGTTGCACCCTGGGTGGCGTTGCTGTCCTAGATCGGATACTGTTTATCACGGTGCACTTCACAATGTGTGTTTGAGCCCCGCAGGTAGCAGTGGGTGATCCAGAGTTACAGGGGCTGGAAGAGCATGTCAGGGTAGCACATTGGGTTTGCCACTTTGTGTGCTCCTTCTCTCTACTGTGCTGTTGTTTTAGTTTCTGCTTTCTTTTTGCTTTTTAAAAAATTTTGCTGTACAGGCTAATGGGCTTCATTTGGCAATTTGTACATGCACACGACATACTTTGATCACCCCATCCCCTTTGCAGTGCCCCCCGCCCCAGTTCACGAGTGTTTTGGAGGGGATTTCAATGCATATAATGTATTTTGCTTGTGTCCATCACTCCTACTGCCCACCCTCACACCCCCGTCTTTTTGTCTACCTGGCCATGTTCTGTAGTTTCTTCCAAGCATATAATGCCATCAGGACTAGCCAGGGCCAAGAAGAAGGAAAAAACAGTACACAGGAGGGCACTGGAGCCCATAAAGATTGTCATTTACCCTACGGCTCCAGTCAAATTAGCTGCAGAGCTGGCATTGGAACCCAATTTTCTTAATGCATAAGTCAGTTTTTTTTCCAAATGAATAAGCATTTCCATGTAATTATGTAATTTCATCTTGGTTATAAATAATGCATAATGTTTCATAAGCGTTTTCTACTTTCTACTATTGTAAGTAAAACTATGGGTGTTTTTTCAGTCAAGAACTATTTATCAGGCACTAAAAATAAACAAAAGAATCTCTGCCTCATGGAGTTTATATTCTGACAGAGAAGTATCATCTCAATTACAGTTGTTTCCTTAGGATAGAGTATAAGTGAATTCTCATATTACAAATGAAAATGTTTAGTAAGTGCATTTCTAAACATTAAAATCAACTTTCTCTCTCTTAAATTCTGTTTCAGAAGTCTACTACTGTTTTTCTTTTCTTTTCTTTTCTTTTCTTTTCTTTTCTTTTCTTTTCTTTTCTTTTCTTTTCTTTTCTTTTTTCTTTTCTTTGAGGCAGGGTCTCCCTTTGTAGTTCAGGCTGGACCTGAACTCACTAGATAGCCCAGGCTGGCCTCGAACTCTCGGGGATCCTCCTGCCTCAGCCTCCCGAGTGCTGGGATCCCAGGTGTGCGCCACTTCGCCTCGTGTCTTTCTTTGGTGTTTGTTGGCCGTGGTGGCGCACACTTGTAATACCAGTTATTTGGGAGGTTGAAGAGGAGGATTGCAGGTTTGAGCCCAGCTTGGGCAACTTAGTGAGATTTTGTCTCAAAATGAAAATAAAAAGGGGCAGGGGTGTAGCTCAGTGGTAGAGTGCTTGCTTCATGGGAGACCTAGGGTTGAGTTCCCAGGATGGGGCGGTAATAATGTTTGCTCCCTCATACACATGTGCTACCACAAATTAAAATGAGTAGGAACCTCTGACAAAAGTTAAGTATTGTTAATTATTGATAATTTGGGTAATTGCTTTTTTTCACTGTATTGCTAAAAATGTATAAAATATTTATGATTTTTGGTGTGGCTGGGAAAATTTTCTATTTATTGTAAATAACCAATAAAATCTAAATTAAAGTCAGATTTCAAATTGATTGTATTTATGCCTTGGTTTGTAGATTTTCCCCTTCTTTCATTTCTAGGAATTCTCTAGGGAGTTAGTAGCAACCTTAATAAAATGGTGTAACTTAGGGAAGGCATTAGATGTTATTCATCCTACTCTGAGATGGATGCCTAGTTTGAACTTTCATTTTGTTGTGTGTGTTTAGTAACAACAGCAGCAGCAGGAACAACAAATATTCCTTTAAAAAAGTTATGACCGAGTCTCAGATTGAAGGAGGGTTTGATGACTGATTCCTGTTGCTGAGTTCAGCAGACTTTAAGATGGAAGTCTATTCAGAAGGTGCGTAATGAGGGCTGATCCTTTCATTGACTGTCTAATATATCAGAGAAAGTTTACATAATGGCTAATACTTAGTTTTTGCTGTTTGCCTAGTGTGGTGAATATTTTAAAAAGGGTTGACGAAAGAGGAATGATACAGCTGTTGTATTCGCTCATCACTTTTTTTTTTTTTTTTAGTACCTGGGATCGAACTCGGGACCTTGCATTTGCAAGGCTGGCAGTGGAACCACTGAGCTAAATCCCCGGCCCCTCGCTCATTACTTCTAATAGCCCGTTCTTCAAAGTAGATACTATCATTACAGGTTGAGCATCTCTGATCAAAAAATCTGAAATCCAAAATGCTCCAAAATCCTAAATTTTAGAGTGTTGACACGGTACCAGAAGTGAAAAATTCCACAACTGACCTTCAGTGATAGTTTGCAGTCATAGCATAGGCATATTTAAAATATTAAATTCAGGCTATGTGTATGTTTATGAAGCATAAATGAATTTTATACTTAATTTTGGGGACCCTAGATACTCCATTACATATACAAACATTGGGCCGGGGATTTAGCTCAGTGGTTCCACTGCTTCGCAAGTGCAAGCTCCTGAGTTCGATCCCCGGTACCAAAAAACCCCCACAAAAAACATATACAAACATTACAAAATCCTAAAAAGTTGGAAATCTGAAACACTTTTGGCCCCAAGCTATTTGGGTCAGGGATACCTAATCTGTACTGATTTCCAGGCGAGGAAATGGAGGTTTGGAGAGGTAGTTAAGTCACTAAAGCTTTTTGTATCATACTGCTTATCTTTGTTTCAAAGTATGACACTGTGAGCCAGGGTGGTGCTGCACAACTGCAATCCCAGCACCCTGGGAGACAGTGCAGGAGGATTGCAATTTGAACCCAGCCTGGGCAATTTAGTGACTTAGCGAGACTCTGTCTCAAAATTAAAAATAGAAAAAGAGGAGCCTGGCATGCTAGCACACACCTGTAATCCTAACACTAGGGAGGCTGAGGTAGGAGGAGGATAGCTTCAAGTTCGAGGTCAGCCTGAGCTACATAGTGAGACCCTGTTTCCAAAAAACAAAAACAAACAAAAACTAAAAATAAAAACAGAAAAGGTATAGTGATGTCGCTCAGTGTGAAAGCCTGGGTTCAATTCCCAGTACTATGGAAAAAAAAAGACCTGTCTGAAAGTACTATTTTTAAAGTTTTATGTAAAAAATGAAATGTTTATTCTCTTTTGTTTTCCCATTTTATTGCAGTTTTCCTTCATATGAAGGTCTAAAAATTAAATGTGTTGGGCTTTTCTTTCACATCTAGTTCTGTTATTAAATTTTAATTGTTTGAAACATAAAAGCTTTGGTGACACATTATAATATTTTTTTTTTTATAAGAGCAAAGAGAAAATCTGTGTTTCTTAGATAAGCCAGTACTTTATAGAAGTTGAAACAGCCGTGTAACTTACTGTTTGAAGTGGGTTTCAGTGTAAATGTTAGCAGATAAAATATTGATAACTTTCTTGCTGGACCTAGAATCCCTTCAAAGACTGAAGTCCTTATTGGCTTCACTTAAAATAAGGAGTTCTCATTTTTGACTTTGATGTTATTTTAACATTCAGTAGCAGAGAAAGTATTTAAAAGGAAGCTCAAATACTGATGGCTTTTAGAGGGAGGAAGAAGGAAAAATTACTTCTAAAACACAATCAGTTGTACATTGCATACTTAAAATAGGATGAGATGAGATTTTTTTTTTTTTGGGCAAGAAAGTACCTGGTAACTTCAGATGAATGAAAAAGTTAGAAAGTCACTGAAGTGCCATTTAAAGTGACATCGATTTAGGGAATTTATATAGGTAGTGGTTTGTGAAAATAGAAGGAATGTATTATTTTACAGATGATAAACAGGCTATTAATTTAGGGATTATTACACTTAGTGTGAAAGCTGTACCGATTTGGTGTTTACTTGATTGTGTTGAAATTAAGTATAGTACAAGCAGTGTTTTCAGCTTGTCCTTCTCAGTGGAGGACAAGGTTGGCTTTGTGTTGAGAGTCAGTGTGGCGAGCGATGGGGCCAAGACAGACTCAAGGCAGGAATGCAGCTCCGTGGTGGAGGACCCCGGAAATAAGAGCACCCACAGACTCAGAAGCAAGACTGCCTGGGTTTAAGGCTCAGTGCTGCCATAAAATGGTTTATATAAATGGGGAAGATGCTTCACTTCCGTGAGCCTCAGTTTTCTCAGGTATATCATGGGGATAATACTCGACCAGATAGTTGGAGAGTTAGAGTTGATACATGCAAAGCTTGAGTGGTGATAAATCAGCCATTCCAGTGTTTATCAAATACCTATCTGTATGTTTAATATTAGATGCTGGAAAATACAGATATGGGAATATATATAAGGAATTGAGAAAAAATGATATTATGAGGGAGATATGGGAGTTAGGGTTTATATATAATGTGCTAGAATGATAAACTTGAGGTGAAGCAGGGGCGAGAGTTGCACTGCTCACTAAATACACGCCGGCGAGCAAGAGGCTCTGTGGTTGTCTTCTTGAGAGTGAACGAGGAGGCCTGGCTCTCTCCTGCACGACAGAGCAACAATCCTGCTTTGATTCATTTTAAAAAAGCCATGGAATTGAATCAGGTTGGATATAGACTGTAAATAGTTTACAAAAAATGAAGGGAGAAATAAGAAATTTCTACAGGCAATGGATGTTAGCCGGAGAAAGTGGAAATGAGATCTGGAGCACATTGACGGAGGAGAAGAGAGGAGAGGAAGTGGGGTGTGGTGGTGCATGCTGGCCTGGGCATCTGAAGGCCAGGCTGGTTACTGAGCAGACCTGGTCTCTGTGAGGCCTAGGAGAACACACCTCCCATGCTCCGGGTCGCTGGGGCAGACGGTTTGGGAGATGGGCATTCAGGAGATGTTGCTGTCGCCCTGCATTATGGCTGGGCCTGGTTCAGAAGGAAGACTGTGACCAGACAGGAAAGACGTCAGTAAATGAGGGCGAATGGTCACTGGAATTTACTTACTCAGATTTTGTGGCAGTACTTCTGTGTAATTTTCTTGTGCCACTGACTTAGAATATCGTTGCTACCGAGTGTAAATACTGCATTGTAACTTGCTTTAAATGTAACTCTTAAATTTTTCCTTACCATACAAAATGGTGGTATGTAGTCATTGTAGAAAAGTCAGGGGAGGGCCGGGGATTTAGTTCAGTGGTTTGGCCACCTGCTGCGCAAGCGCAAGGACCTGAGTTCAATCCGCGGTACCAAAAAGAAAAGTCAGGGGAAAAAAAAAGCCGAGTGTGGTGGTGCACTCCTCTAATCACAGTACTTGGGAGACTGAGGCAGGAGGATCATTGTGAGTTTGAGGCCAGCCTGAACTACACAGTGAAACCCTGTCTTAAAAAAAAGAAAAGAAAGAAAATAGGCCGAAATGAAGAAACTCAAAAGCATCCATAGTTAACTAATGTTAGCTATTTGTGCTGTACTCTTCCAGGTGTTTTTCTGTATAGGTGGTATAAATATGTTTCAAAAATGGTATCATGGGCCAGGGATTTAGCTCAGTGGTTCCAGCGCCTGCTTTGCAAGCGCAAGGACCTGAGTTCCATCTCTGGTACTAAAAACACAAAACAAAACAAAACAAAAATGGTATCACTATTGTGATACATTCTAAAATTACTCCATGTCTTTTAGTGTCAGATACATGTTCAGAATGATTTTTAATAGCATAGTGTTGTATGAATTTGCTGCAGTTTACTGAGTGTCGAATATTTTTGAGGATTTCTCGTGTTTTTGTTTGCTTCCCCATGTGTGTTGTGTCTTGGCTGTGGTTTACAGCGGCTGCACTGAGAGTAGACAGTTGTGAGTGAAGGGTCACTTCGTCCTTGACCTGACTGACTCATTGTTTACAGACGCCTCGCTCAGTACAGTGGTTATGGCCAGGAACACCATGTTTTATTTGTCACATGAATTACCAAGGTTTTGGGGTGTTCCTGCAGGGGAAGGGCAGACACTGCTCATGTTAATCTGGATGTTCTGTTGTTTCTTGGACCTGAAGATTGATATTGAAGGTGCTGATGGTTAACAGTTTGGGACTGATTTTGCCTTGTTTACAGCAAGATACTCTCATTTCCCTTTCTTCAGTGGAGGATAAATAATCACTGACTTTCCCCCTTTTAGTTAAACACTAAACCAAATGGACTATTACAGTATTAGGAGAGTCTTGACAATGGTGTAAATTAAATTGGCTTGCATTTTATTGTGTGATGTCCCTGGGAACTGTACATGTGTTTTGGAGAATACTTTGAAAATATTTACGTAGAAAATGAGCTCGTGGTATGAACACATTGGAATAACAAATTTATCGCCCTTAAAATAAATCTCAGTGTCTACATGATCCAAGGACTCACAAAAGCTGATTCTAAAGATAGGATTGGACTAGAAGATTGACTTACTGGTGCTTTTACATATCTTCTTCAAAGCATTTTCTGTAACGAGGTTTTCATTAATTTGTTGACTTGTTCATTATTTGCACACAACTTGCCTCCCCATACTAGAAAGGCAGCCACAGTCTGGCTTCTTGCTGTTTCCCCAGTGACCAGTGCAGAAAACTGTGAGATGACTGAATGGATTGTATCCATTCTCAGTCCATTCAGTTACTAACGAGTTGATTATTAGGTCAGCAATTTTCTAGATGCTGTGAGTATCTAGAGGGTTTATCTGAGCAGAGGGTTTATCTGAGCTGCTCTGTTGGTGTAGAAAGATAGATAGGCTGGGATCCCGCATTTCTCCTCAATAGGATTCTTCCCTCTAAGTCACCTCTCTCAACAGCTGTATTATATACTATTATTAATTTGAGGTGGGGTCATGCTGTGTTGTCCAGCTTGGTCCTCAAACTCACGTGCTCACATGATCCTTCTGTCTCAGTCTCTTGAGTAGCTGAGGGAGGCAGTGGGCATGCATCACCATGCCTGGCTGTTTTTCTCAGTCCTGACTCTGAAATTGTAGTTCCTGTTCTGGTGCTGCTTTGGTGTATCTGAGACAGCATTGCAATAGAAATAGAAGGTAAGCCTTAAGAATGAGCCACATATGTGAAATTTCAGATTCTAGTAGCCACATTGAAAAAAATGGGTGAAATTAATTTCAACAATATATTTTATTTTGGGCTTTGGATATAAAGCATTGGCGTACCACGTTTGAGGCCCTGGGTTGGTTTACCCAGGATGACCCCTCATTCTATATTTTATTTAACATAATGTCTAAACTACTATCTCAACATGTAAATAATGTAAAATTAGTGATGACTCTTTTGCTTTTTACTTTTTTCACGCTAAATATTTGAAATCCAT
This sequence comes from Heterocephalus glaber, assembly GCF_053883595.1. Classification (NCBI taxonomy): domain Eukaryota; kingdom Metazoa; phylum Chordata; class Mammalia; order Rodentia; family Bathyergidae; genus Heterocephalus; species Heterocephalus glaber. Next base: position 5,349,843 of record NW_028258299.1, on the reverse strand, counting down.
TCTGGATTTTACATTTACAGTATTTCTCAGTTTGGATTAGCACATTTGAGATGCTCGGCAGCCACACGTGGATGATGCTTACTTTAGTTTGGCCGTGGCAGAGCTAACAACTCATGAAAACAAAACTGGAGCCAAAATGCAAATAATATAAATGGGGAAAGATACCCATTTTGTAGTCTTTCTGAGAATAGATTTAGTTTTCTTTGCTTTTGGCCGTGTGCTGTACTGGGGATTGAATCCAGGGCCTTGTGTGTGTGAGCAAGCTCTCAACTACTGAGCTATGTTCGAACTAGTGTTTACATTTTATTTTGAGACAAGGTCTCACTGAGTTGTTGAGGTGGTCTTGAACTTGGGATCATGCTCTTTCAGCCTCCCAAGCAGTGGGATCACAGGTATGCATAACCATGCCTGGCTTTGTAGAGAAGGTTATTTAGCACAGTTAGGTTCATGTGAGCAGAGTGAGGTTTTACTGCAGACTGGAATCTATAGATTGAACAGTCAGGTGCATTCGTCTGTTTTCCATTACTTTAGCCAAACACCTGAGGTTGGGGAACTTGAAACGTAGCTTACAGTTTGGATGCTGATAGTCCAACTTGGCACGATGTTTGCTCTTTGTGAGTGTCCCATTGTCTGGCACTGGCAGCTGGTGACATAGTGAGTGCACCCGGGGAGGGAGAGATCCACAGCAGGACCAGAAGCTGAGAACAGGGAGGGACAGGCCTGGCAGCCTCCCTCCGAGTGAGCCCCCTCTTCAAGATCCCACTATCGCTGTTGTTGCTGTGCTGGGGACCAGGCTTCTGAAACAGCAATTTGTGGAGGGCAGATTCCAGCCATATCCGAATCCAGGAACCCCGAAGCTCAGTCACATCCAGCTCCTACATTTAATCTTTTTTTTTTTTTAGTTGAAAGAAGTAGTGAAAATCTAGTTTTGTGTATATATATATATATATATATATATATATATATAGTCCCAGGGGTTGAACCTAGGGGTGCTTTATCATGGAGCTATACCCCCCAGCTCTTTTTATTTTCATTTTGGTACCAGGGATCGAACTTGGGTCCTTGTGCTTGCGCAGCAGGTGGCGAAACCACTCTTTTTATTTTCATTTTGAGACAGGGTTTCACTTAGTTACCCAGGATAGGCTTGAATTTGGGATCCTCCTGCCTCAGCCTCCTTAATACCTGAGATTGCCAGACATACTACACCTATCAAATCTTGATTTTGTTTTTGGTTTCTTGAGACAGGTCTCGAACTGTAGTTCATTCTGGTCTTTAACTCACTATGTAGCCCAGGCTGACTTCAAACTCATGTGATCATCCTATCTCAGCCTCCCGAGTCCTGGGATTATAAGTGTGCCCCACCACGCCTGGCTACATTTGTTAAATATTAATGGTGAATACATATATCATTCTCTAAAACTTGATTAAAGATATAATCAAGTTTAAAGATATAAAAACTTTAAAGATATAAAAACTTGATTCATAAAAGTAAAACTTGATTATTTGATATGTCACAGATTCTGGAAAGATGCTGTGGCTTTATTTATATATATATATATATTTTTTTTTTTTTGGTACCGGGGATTAAACTTAGGACCTTGTGCTTGTGAGGCAAGTGGTGGAACCACTGAGCTAAATCCCCAGCCCTGTATTTTTTTTTGGTACTGGGCATCGAACTCCAGTCCTTGCTCTTGCGCAGCAGGCGGCGACACCACTGAGCTAAATCCCCGGCCCTCGAACTCTGTATTTAAAAAAAAAAATTTTTTTTTTGGTACTGGGGATCGAACTTGGAACCTTGTGCTTGGGAGGCAGGTGGCGGCACCACTGAACTAGATCCCCAGCCCCTGTGGTTGTATTTGTATACAGTGATGTTTACCTCCAGTTAGTAGTAAGTTGTGGAAAAATGGCAACTTATTTTCAGCATCTGCTTTTTCTGTATGAGACTTGATGTGAATGACATGTCATCTGGGTATGATTTAATATGATTCCAGTGCTTATTATGACAGCATTTCAGAGAACGGAATATTCCTTAAACATCTCTATTTAGACAGATGTGTGAATTGTAGATCTTTCAATTGAGATGTCAAATAGTAACTTTTTTGTAGTTTAAAAATACCTTGAAACCCTTGAGTAATTCAGTCAATAAATTCCTCTTTTTTTTTTTTTTTTTTGTACCGGGGATCGAACTCGGATCCTTCTGCTTGCAAGGCAGGCGGCGGAACCACTGAGCTAAATCCCCGGCCCCTAGATTCCTCTTTTTAAAAAATTATTTGAAACTGTATTAAAGGTGCCTTTCAGATGTTCATTTATTTAGGGGAAATAAGTTTTTCTTAGGTGAATTTCCTTTTCTTAGAAACATTGATTTTCCTTGTTAAATTCCTCAAGGTCAAAGTAAAGTTTTTATTAAAACAATATATATGTAAGATATATATATGTAATATTACTCCTTTCCTTGATAAGATTCTCAAGTTTACTTTGTAAAATTTGGCACTGAGCTGCATCCCCAGCCCTTTTAATTTTTTTTTTTGGTACCAGGGATTGAACTCAGGACCTTGTACCTGCAAGGCAGGCACGGTGCCACTGAGCTAAATCCCTGGCCAAGCCCTTTTAAATTTCATTTGTTTAAGCCAGGCATGGTGATGCATGCCTGTAATCCCAGCACTTGGGAGGCTGAGGCAGAAGGATTGCCACAAGTTTGAGGCCATCCTGGGTTACATAGTGAGTTCAAGACCAGCCTAGATGAGAGCAAGACCTTGTCTCAAAAAACAAACAATTATTTATTTTTATAAAGTATTATATTTATATTATATAATACTATATATTATAAAATTTATTTAGCAAGATAGTATCTTGCTAAGTTGCCTAGGCTTTGAACTTTTGCTTCTCCTGCCTCAGCCTCCCAGTGTGCTGGGATTACAGGCATGTACCACACTATTCCCTGCTCGTTATAGAATGTGTATAGGTAACAACAATTTGCAGTTTGGTGTGTTTTCTTCCAGTCTCTTATTCCAGTGACATATGTTACAAAATCGAGATTGTTTCACAAAATTAGGAAGTATGTATTGTACATGGATGTATGTGAACACACATGTATGTGCATGCATATCTTTATATCTTTTTGTTAAGATATAAAGATATATAAAGATATATGATATAAATATATATATCTTTTTGTTTTATATCTTTTTGTTAAGTAACATAAACAATTTCTTACATTATTAAAATCTTTAAAAACCTTATTTTCAAAGTATTCCTTTAGCAGGGGATGGTAGTGGATTTTGGGAAGCTGAAGCAGGAAGATTGCAAGGTGGAGCCCAGCCTAGGCAATTTAGTGACTTAATGAGACCGTTTTTGAATAAATGAATGAATGAATGAAAGAAAGGCTGGAGTGCAGAGGCCCTAGGTCCAGTCTCCAGTGTCACAAGTAAAGGGCAGGCAGGGGTGCTGGGGGTATAGCTCAGAAGCACGACGCTTGCCTAGTGTGCAGAAGGCTGTGGGTGCAATCCCCTGTTCTACAAAAACCAAACAAGTGAAAAGATTATGTTCTTCATCTGTGAAAACAATTCAGAATCCAGGATTTTAAGGCTGTCTCCCTCCCTCTCTTTTCCCTTGCCTTTTCCTCCCTCTTTTTCTCTTTGTCTTTCTGCCTTTTTTTTTTGGTACCGGGGATCGAACTTGGTCCTTGCGCTTGCGCAGCAGGCGGTGAAACCACTGAGCTAAATCTCTGGCCGCTTTCTGCCTTTCTCATGTACCTCAGCCTCTCCAGAGCTGATAATGCAGGTGTGTACACATGTATAACCCACACCTGGCCAAGGTGGTTATTTGAGGTAGACAGCCTGCCCATCACTTTGTGCCTGATGTTCTTTCATGGGTTAGTGAATCTTGGGAAGGCCCATGGATTGCATTTTCGAGTGCAGCACAGCAGTCCCTCCTCCTTAGTGAGGGTCTGGTTCTTGCCCTGCCACACCAGACTCCACGCGTGCTCAGGGCCTGTGGGGTGCTGTTTTGCAGTCTGTGGACGTCCTCTCACGTACTTTCAGTTGTGTCTGCATTTCTTACATACCTGATGTAATGTAAATGCTACACAAATGGTTGTTATGCTCTATTGTTTATAGAAAATGATGAGAAAATCATACTTGTTTAGTACAGTTTTTTCCCAAATATTTTCTTCTTGTGATTTGTTGAATTTACAGATGTGAAACCAACATATGTAGAGGCCAACTATATTTTAAGTAAATCTTCCATATGTTGTTGTTTTTGTTTTTTTTCCTTGAAATGCCGTCTTTTTTTTTGGTACTGGGGATCGAACTTGGTCCTTGTGCTTGCACAGCAGGTGGTGAACCACCGAGCTAAACCCCCTGCCCGAAATGCCGTTTTTCTTAAAAATAAAATATGGGCCGGGGATTTAGCTCAGTGGTTCCACTGCCTGCCTGGCAAGCGCAAGGTCCCAAGTTTGATCCCTGGTACATACATACATACATACATACATAAATAAAAAAAACAATGACAAGTTTTTCCTCCAGGGTAATAGCATCCTTAAATGTATCAAATCATTTGTACAGATTAACAGCACCCTTAGGTTTAAGATTTAAAAAGTAAGTTTTTAGGTTTAACCTTTTCTTACAATGTAAATGGCTTAGGAAGAATTCTTTCCTCATTTGGCAGTTGTGGCTTGGGTGTCTCCTTGTGTCTACCAGGGGCACACAACTGTAACGGGTCATTGAACTTTGGTAAAGTGTCAAGATGGTGGCTATTTTAGGCTTTGTGATCTTTATCATAGCTACTCAAGTCTACCCTTATATTCTGAAGGATGGTGCTTTTACAACAAAGAGATAAAATGTGTTTCCATAAAACTTTATTTTTTATTCACTTATTTATTTATTTTTTGGTACCAGGGACTGAACTTGGGACCTTGTGCTTGTCAGGCGGGCAGTGGAACCACTGAGCTAAATCCCTGGCGCTCAATAAAACTTATGTAAAAAAAAACTTATTGCAGTCTAGATTTGACCTGTGAACAGTTTGGTGACTCCTCACATTTAGCAGCTGTACAATAAAACAGTTTTCCACTAAAGTTGATAAGCTCCTTCTCATAAGTATACTGAACTCTTTTGGAACTTGGAGTCTGAAGTGGGCTTCTTTTGACTGCCTAGTCTACTCCCACATTTTGAGGCTTTAGAGCTTTTAAATTATGAGAATTGAACCAAAGGTTCTTCATAGCCAAGGATCAGTGTTAGACGTACTTATAAATGAGAGAATGAGTAAATTCACATCGCAGATGGTTCCTGACTTAAGGTTCAGCTAGCTTATGATTTTTTGGCTTTATAGTGGTGTGTGTGAAAGTGGTGTGCATTAATTAGAAACTGCACATGGTTTTGTGAGTTTTGATCTTTTCCCAGGCTAGCAGTATATAATCCCATGCTCTTTTTGGGACTGGACTGGACAAAGGAGCATCAAGCCAAGGCTCTCACCAGCCATGCGACCCTGAAGGGAAAAAACCGATAGATACAGTGCTCTACAGTGCACTGTTGTAAGCTTTCCTGCTTGATAGGTTAGGTGTAATGTTAGGTGCTTTTTTCAGCTTGTGAGCTTTTTGTTTTTGTTTTTGGGAATTGACCCTAGCATTGCTTTTTCATTGAGTTATATCTCTAGCCGTAAAACTTTTTGAGACAGACTCTTGCTAAGTTGGCCAGGCTAGTCTTTTTTTTTTTTTTTTTTGAGACAGGATCTTACTATGCAGTTCAAGGTGGCTTGAACCCACTGTGGAACCCAGGGTGGCCTTGAACTCTCAGCAACCCTCCTGCTTCAGCCTCCCAAGTGCTGGATTTAAGGTGTGCACCCCCACACCCACGCCTGGCCAGGCTAGTCTTGAACATGTGATCCTCCTGCCTCAGGGCCCCTTCCATTCAGTAGTTGGGATTGCACATGTGGACCACTGGACACAGCCACAGTAGGGTTAGGGGGCACCGCCCCTCTGAAAGCTGAGGTGCATCTCTGTTGGTTTAACTTCGGTGTTACTTAGGACTCTTGGGATAATACTGCTGTACTTTTCCACTTCTGATTCTACTGTTTTATCCCACATAGTAGGCAGTAGCCTCATGTGACTATTTAAATTATTAAAATGAAATAAAATTTAAAATTAAGTTCGGTCTCATCAGCCCCATTTAAGTGCTCAAGAAGCACTTAAATGGGGCTGGACAGTGGGTATAAAGTTGGACAGTGCGTATAAAGAATATTTCCATCTTTGCCAAAAGATCTATTGAACAACATATCTAGATCCTGATGTAATTAATAATTAGAGAAAAAAAGGACATGGAAATGATGTTAAGATATAATGACTAAATGACACTTTTGGAAGGTATTAGGGTTTACATTTCTTTTCTGCAAAGAATTTTTTGTCATTAGAATTAGAGTACAGGAGAGCTGGGCATGGTGGCGCAGGGCTGTAACTCCAGTGTTCATGAGGCTGAAGCAGGAGGATTGCTGTGAGTTCTAGGCCAGCTTGGACTGAATAATGAGACCCAGTCTCAAAAAACGTGTAGAATATCCTTCATTAAGTCAAGTTTTTGTCCTAGTTATTTCTGTCTTTAAGTTATGGCTGAAAACCAAATTTTAGAAATATATTGTGTTTTATACTTAAGAGTGACCAAATACATTTAACATTATTTGGAAGAAAATTGCCATGCTGGTAAGTAATTGTAAAGAAAAGGTGTCATGGGCCGGGGGATTTAGCTCAGTGTTTCTGCCACCTGCTGCACAAGCGCAAAGACCAGAGTTCGATCCCTGGTACCAAAAAAAAAGAGAGAGAGAGAAAAAAATAGGTGTCATGCAGCTAGCTCATAGATGCTTCTGTGAAGCTGTGGTCTAGCCCTGTACCCTGCAGATGATGCCAGGAGGCCCTTACTTACCTCCTCGTCCCACATCTAGTCCCTCATCACTGTTAGATCTGTGCATTACTCCTGATCTACTTTCTCTGGCCACTCATGCTTCCCTTCCACTTGTTTTTTTGTTTGTTGGTTGGTTTTTTGGGTGTTACTGGGGATTGAACTCAGGGCTTTGCACTAAGCTCCGTTCCTGGCCCTTCATTTTACTTTTATTTTGAGACAGGGTCTCTCTGAGTCACTGAGTTGCCCGCCCAGGCTGGGCCTGAACGTGCCATCCTCCTGCCTTGGTTTCCCAGAGAGCCTGGATTACAGGGGCATACCACCACACCTGCCTCCCTTCCACTCTTCATTGGAGACTTCACTTCTGTTGTACAGAGAAAATAGATCCCATCAATTCAGAACTTCTCAATTTCCAATTATTATTTTTTTTTGGTACGGGGGATCGAACTCAGGTCCTTGTGCTTGTGAGGTAGGTGGTGGAACCACTGAGCTAAATCCCTGGCCCTCTTAATTTCCAATTATTAATGCTACATGTCATCGATACCCAGGTATATATCAATTATTGCTGTATACATTTAATAGTTTATTAAAGTTAAAAATTAAAATCCCAGGCCGGGGATTTAGCTCAGTGGTTCCCGCGCCTGCCTCGAAAGCACAAGGTCCCAAGTTCAATCTCCGGTACCAAAAAAAAAAAAAAAGTAAAATCCCAGTTTTCTTTTGACCTTGTTTGATTTATAAATTTTATTACTTTATTAAACTAGTGTATTTTATGTTAAGATAAAAGAAAAATAAGTATAGGTTTTGATACATGTTTATTAATTCAAATTGAATGGATTTAAATTTCTTTAAATATCTGAGGTCAGTTATAATTTGATCATTGAATTGCATTTACAGATTGAGTAAGCTGGACGTGTTAGTGCACACCTGTAATCCCAGCACTCCGGGAGACTGAGGAGGGTGGCAAGTTTGAGCCTAGTCTAGGCAGTCTAGCTAATAAATTAGTGAGACTTTCTCAAGAAAGAGGACTGGGGGCGTAGCTCATGGTGAAGGCTCTGGGTTTCATTCCCAGCAACACATATACACACTTACCTTTTTCTGTTTTTATTGTTACGTTTTATTATTATTATTATTATTTTTTATTTTTATTTTTATTTTTATATATATTTTTGGTACCGGGGATTGAACTCAGACTTTTTCTGTTTTTAAAAAAGTAAATAAATATCTGACTAGGAAATCTTATGGCCTCTTAATAAAAACTAAATATTTTTCATAAAACTTATATAACTTCTATAAATACAATTAAAATTTAAAATACAGTAAGTTTCTATTTTCCTCCCATTGAAAACATGGTGTTTCATGCCCCCCCACCGTCTTCTCCCCTCTTTCTGGTACTGGGGATTGAGCTACATCCTCAGCCCTCTTTAAATTCTTTTACCTTTTGAGACAGGGTCTCACAGGCCCAAGTTGATGGGGATCAGTGACTATGGAAACTGTCACCCAGAACAGATCTTTCCTTCTTAGGAGTTGATTGTCTCAGGTACTTTACACAGCCCAGGAAAGCTGACTGACACAGTGTGGAGAGAATTTCCTTCAGGGAGCCTTCCCCACGTTTCCGCTGTTAGCACCCAGCTCACCGCACTGTGATTGCTCCTGTACAATTCCCTCCTCCCCAGACAGTAGGCAGTCAGCAGTCACACGTGGTTGGCTACATGAATACATAATAAGCATAGCCTTAAAAAAAATTAACTTAAAAAAATTCAGTCTTGGAAGTTTGATAGAACTCAGGGGTAGTAGTTCCTGATTCTGTGCATCCCATGTTCCCTCTCATGTTTTCCAGATGGGGCTAAGAGTAGCATCCTGTAGAGAGCCATCCACACAGCGCTCTGCCGAGAGCACTTTTCCTAGCACAGCCACGCCTACCCTGTGGGGCCAGGGCTGTCTGAGCTAGGGTAGACAGGATAGGAAGAAGGAAAGACCAGGACTGGAACCGCACAGCTGATGAGAAGCAGCCTCCTGGGATTGGTACCCTGCAGCCGGTGGCAGGGTGCTTTTGACTTTGAGTTAGTTTTTGCTTGAGAATAAGTATACCCAGTCAACTAGTGCCTTTAGTTCTTCAGTTATAGACCAGGCACTGGTTTATGATACTGCACGGGCTGGTGGTGCACACCTGTAATCCTGAGAGGAAGATCGTTGCAAGTTTCAGTTCAAGGCAGGTCTGCGGCGCTACCTAGTGAGTCAGTCTCAAAAACCTCAAAATAAATAAATATAATACTGCATGGAAAATCGGATTATGGGATAGATTTTTTTCCCTTTTACTTTTCAAGAAGGACCTCTTACTGTTGACCTGAGAAGTGGATTGCACCCTGTGCTATTACAGAGTTGTACAGGGCAGTTAACACAATCTGGATTTGTTTCTGTGATTTGTGACTTTACTGAGGTAAATATTACTGTTGTTTAGGATGTGTAGAAATAGTTCTCTGTTTTCCTTTATGTCTTCTGAACCTGCTGTCATTTTCAGATAGGATATTTCATGGAGTCTTATGTTTTGTACCTTACTGGGCCCTGTCTTCCCTGGCTCTTTTGTGTTTACTTTTTGTTGATTGAATGACTGTGCTAATAATGGTTTAGTTTTTCTTCTTTGCTCAAAGCTGTAAGTTTACTTTGGAAGGCAAAATTTTAATTTTCCACGTGTCCAACTCATTCACACATTTTGAAATCCTAGTTTCATTTGTTAGTCTTGGTTTCTCCCTAACCCTTGTCATGGGATTGGCAGGGGGCAGGAGCTGATCTCATGGCAGAGATAACAAAGCTTGGAAAAGTAGTTCTGGGGAAGCAAGGAGACTGTAGTCATCTTGTATCTTGTCACGCATTATCTGAAGAAAGCCCTCCTGAAGCTTCAGAAGTACCAGAGTTGGCCAGGCATTGTGGCATGAGCTTGAGGAAGGAGACAGAAGCAAGAGAATTGCTTGATTCCAGGAGTTTGCAGCCAGCCTGGGGAGCACAGTGAGACCATGTCTGCTACAGAACGCAACACAACAAAAAAGCTACTGACACCGAAGCCCCATGAATGATAGTTGTTGGCCTCCATAGACAGTAGGAGTAGATGCTAGTTTCTGTCTTCAAATAAGCATCTTTTTCTGGCTATTTCCGGAATCAATTAAAGCTTTTAAAGAATTAGTTTTAGTGGCCATGGTGTCAGATGGCTATAATCCTAGCAGTCTGGGGTCTGAGGAGGAAGATCACAAACTTGAGGCTAGCCGGGGCAATTTAGAGAGACCCTGTCTCACAATGAAATATTTTAAAAAGGCTCTCTCTCTCTCTCTATATATAGCTCAGTGTGAAGGCCTTAGGTTCAGTCCCAAGTACTGGTGGAGGGGGGGTTGGTTCTATGGAAGTGATGATTAGTCTTTAAAATTAAGTAAATGTACACTAGTCTTTGTGTTAAAAAACTTGTGTTAGATCTAGAAAATGGATTTGTTTTTTATCCATTTATCAGATTTGCTAGAGTAGCTAGTGTATGGAGTGTGTTCGCACTGGAGTCTGGGGGAGACTCGCAGTAATCAGATACTGACCCTGTGCCTAAGGAGCTTGTCTTCCAGGAGGAATGTGATAGTTGTTCCTCAGTGTAGGTACTCCTGAGATGAGGCTGAAACTGACTGGTCAGTGACAAATGAGGTACCACTGACGCACCTTAGAGTCAGAGGAGGAAGGAATGACTTCTTTAGGGGAAGGAAGGATTTGACCTAAGTCTCAAATGGTTGGTTGGTGGGCAGTAAGCTTGTTTTGAAGTCTTTCCAGTAAAAGGAGTGGTATAGCAGACTTTTGTTTTAGGAAAGCTGTTTATAAAATGTGATCAAAGGTAAAGACTGAGGAGTGGGTGAAGTGTAAGGGGACACTTACCTATTAAAGTCACAAGGGAAATTAAGACGTGTGGCAGATGTGAGAGATACTGTAGAGGTAAACTCTGTTGGAGCTGACCATCACTGGAGCAAGGCACCCCTTATGTAATTGGGATTATGGCAGTGTTATTAAAGAACTTGGAACACAAGGGGAGACGCTGCTTTTAGAAAGATGGTAATAAATACTTTTCACCAAGCTGAGTGATTTTGTCATTAGATGGAAATATTTAAGTAGATCTGGGAAGAAGTCAAGGTGGATGACAGAGGTGGACAGCAGGAATGAAATCGCCAAAGAATTTTGTGTCAGATGTTTTACTGAGAATGTCACATTGTGAAGCTTGAAAATCCTGTTTTTTGGACAGAAGTACTTTGGAAAGTGTTGTGTAAAGAATTTAGACTCCTTCTTTGAGTATTCATTTATTTTTTGGGGGGTCTCACCCTGTAGTTCATGCTGGCCTTGGATTTATATCTAGCCAAGGCTGGCCTTGAGTTTGCAGCGATCCTCTTGCCTCCCCTCCTGGGAGCTGGGATTGCAGGCGGGTGCCGTTACACTTAGCCTCGAGTTTTTATTTTTTCTTTGGAGTTCTTTAGGTTTGAGTGATTACGAGTAGGAGTGTAGGAGCAGAAAGATTGGGATTGAATCTGCTTGCTTGTGGTGTCCTTAGAGTGATGTGGCTCATTTTCCCATCTGTAAAATGGGACGATAACACCTGCCTTATAGAGTTGTTTGTGGATCAGTGAGATGATATGTGAAGTCTGGTGCTTGTAACATAATCAGTACTGTATAAGTAGTAGCACTACTGCTTTTATTTTTTACATCTAAATTTGTAAAAAAAGAATCCATTTCTTTTGTTTTCACTCAGCATGACTGACACCAGGTAGACTTTCATTAACTTATTTTACTTAGTACTAAGAGAGACTATAAAAATAATTACTGCAAATACAAAAACCCCATAGAAATAAACGTAGGACATTAAAAGCCTATATGAGGGCTGGGATGTAGCTCAGCTGCCGTGCCTGCCTGACAAGAGCAAGGTGGGGGGAGCCTAAACAGGTTTGGTTACCTGTTCCTGGGGCCTGCTGCCTGCCTTCCCCATGACCCCCGGCCCTTGACCGCAGGGCTTTGAGGTTGGATTGGAAGTTTAGCCTCTTCCCAGATTCTTGTTAACAAAGCTTCTGTGCTGGCCCAGGATCCTTTCTCTTCATTCAGCTTGCATTTTGTTTGGCATCTCATCCAAACTTTCTTCTCCGGACTGTGATAGCTGGTTATAAATGATTATAAATAGTACAAGAATTAAGAGGCAGTTTATCCCTCACATTTGAGTTTTGTAGTGTTTTTCTTTATGTATTGTTGCTCTTATTGGTTTGTTTGAGAAGTGGTCTCGCTGTTGTTGCTCAGCATGGTTTTGAACCCCTCTGTGTCCCAGTACTGAGACTGCAGGCGTGTGCCACAGTGCCTCCTTGATGCTATCATCAAAATAGCAAAGTAACTTAGTTATGGGAGTAAAATTGGACCCCAACTCTCTGAATCTGTTAAAAAACTGTACTAAATCATTTAAGTTGATTGGGCAGGAAGAATTTTGCAATTGCTATCCTGTTTTGTGGGGTTTTTTTTCTTTTATTTACCTCTTTTTCCTTCCTTAGGAAAAAGCTACTTTACTTCTTTTTTTTGGTACTGGGAATTGAACTCAGGACATTGCACTTGAAAAGACAGGCACCACTGAGCTAAATCCCTGGCCCCTCCTTGCCTTTTGAAAGGAAATAATACTTCTTGCTTTCTTAGACAATTTTTTTCTTTTCTTTAACTGTATTGGGGAATGAAACCAAAGCTCTCATGTATGCAAGGCAAATGCTCTCCACTGATTACACTCCCCAGCCCATTGGCAGCCTGTTCTAAGTACCCTTTTAGGTAGCACCTTGATGTTGAGATGAGAAGATAATACTGTTTGTTAATTGACAAATAAAAATTATATGTACTACATGAGGTTTTTGAAATATGTTACATTGTGGAATTGCTAGATTGAACTGATTAACATATTTGCAGTTTTTGTTTGTTTGGTTTTTTTTTTTTTTTTTGGTGCCAGGGATCGAACTCGGGTCCTTGTGCTTGCGCAGCAGGCGGCGAAACCACTGAGCTAAATCCCTGGCCCAGTTTGCAGTTTTTGAGATGAGAACACAGTCTATTCTCAGCAGTTTTCAAGAATGCAGTACATTATTAACTATAATTACTTTGTTGTGCAACAGACTTACAAAATTATTTCTCCTGACAGAAATTTTATGTCCACTCACCACCATTTTCCCAGTCTCAACTCCTCCACTGTTCTGCAGTCCCTGGAAAGCACTATCTACTTTCTGCTTTTGGGAGTTCACCATTTTTAAATTCCATACTTGTAAGATTATGTATTTGTCTTTCTGTGCCTGACTTATTTCACTTATATAATGTCCCTCAGGTCCATCCATATTGTCCCAAATAACAGGATTTCCTTCTTTTTATTTTTTATTTTTAATTTATATTTATTTATTTATTTGGTACCAGGGATTGAACTCAGGTCCTTGTGCTTGCGAGGCGGGCGGCGGAACCACTGAGCTAAAGCCCCGGCCCCATCAATTCATCTTTTGATGGATACTTAGATTAACTTCATATCTTGGGTACTGTGAATGCCATTTTGGGTCCTTATGTGACATCTTTATGTTGAGTATCTTTGGTGAATAGACTCAGAAATGTTTGATATTTTGGCTGAGCTAAAGGTTTTGAATGAAAAAAATTGAAGTTTAATTATAATTTAAATAAAAAATATTAATGATGTACTTTTTTTTTTTTTTTGATATCGGGGATTGAACTGGGGACCTTGTGGTTGTGAGGCAGGCGCCGGAACCACTGAGCTAAATCTCCGGCCCTGTACTTTATTTTTTTGTGAGTTAACTTCATACCAGCTATCTTAACCTAACTGTGGAGTTTGATTAGCTATGTGGAGAGTTGAGAAAAGCTGGAAATAACAAAGCAGCAACAATGAACTTAAATTGTTTTTCTTCTCATGTCGTTTTTTTTTTTTTTTTTTAAAGCAGGTTCTCACTATGCAGTTCAGGCTGATCTTGAACTGTGTAGCCCAGGCTGGCCTTGTGTAGTGATCCTCCTGCCACAGCTTCCTGAGTGCTGGGATTACAGGCATGTGCCACCATGCCCAGCCTTGTTTTTTTCCTATCTTTTAATTTTTGGTACTGGGGATTGAACTCAGGATCTTGCGCTTGCAAGGGCAGGCAGCAGAACCACTGAGCTAAATCCCCAGAGCCTTTTTCCTCATATCTTATATTTGTTCTTCTGATAAGATACATACATGTTGCAAATTGTGTGAGCTCCAGATTGCTTTTGCAAGAGCATCATATATAGTAGTAAATTAATGTTGCTATGCAGAATTTGATTTGGGAAGTTTTCTGTTACTATAACAAATACCAGGGCTAGGGATTTAGCTCAGAGGTTCCACTGCCTGCCCCGCAAGCTCAAGGACCTGAGTTTGATCCTTGATCCTTGGTACAAACAAAAACAAAAACAAATACCAAAGATAAGTCAACATCTGAAGATGAAAGGTTTATCTTGACTTACAGTTTTGGAGATTTTAGCTCTTGGTCTGTTGGTATCATTGCTTTGAGCCTGTGATGGGGCATCTTGTGCTGGGAGCATGCAGAGGAACAAAATAAAAGAGAGGACAGAAGAAACCTGCGTCATAGTCCCTACTGCTGGAGACCAAAGCTCCAACACATGGCTCTTTGGGGGACATTTGAGATGCAAGCTGTAGCAGCAGCCCAGGCTTTACCCGTCCGTCAAAAGCTGAATGGATGAAGAAGCTGTGGTGTGTGTAGACTGGCAGTTCATTCACTTGGTTTCTGACTAGAAGATGTGAGTTTCCAGTGCTATTTCCCCAGAGTTAATTTAGAAAAAATTAGTGGAGGAGATGTTGGAGTGATAACTCGCCAACCAAGAGGAAGGACAGTGATTCTTAGGAATAAACTTTACCACAGATACAGAAAAATATTTTACATTGAGACAGTTGCTGGTATTTGAAACTCGATTTGTGTAGTTTTTCCTATTGAATGACAGATGTAGTTTCATTGTCTTTCACCTTTACTAGTGTTATTAGAAGCAGTGAAGAAAAATTAAGGCTTTCTAATGAAGGAATCATTTTCAAAGTTACATACCTACTAAAACTATAACAATGTCGTTTTCAGTGCTAAATTAATATAATTACAACTTTTCCTCTTAATGTTAAACTGATCCTTATCTTTACAGTAACTTTCAACAAGATATACTAGTACAGCAAAGCAGACTAATATTTTAGAAAGAAGATTACCAATAATAAAAAGGACAATTATGATAGTTTGATGCATTCATTTTATTTTATTTTATTTTATTTTAATTTTTTGGTACTGGGGATCAAACTCGGGACCTTGCGGTTGCGAGGCAGGTAGCGGAACCACTGAGCTAAATCCCCAGCCTGATGGATTCATTTTAATAACTTCTTTTCTTTTTTGTTTTGGTACTGGGATCGAACTTGGGACCTTGTGCTTGCAAGGCAGGTGGTGGCACCACTGAGCTAAATCCCAGGCCCAATAACTTCTTTTTTTATAACTCTTGACTCAAGATGAGAAAAGTTAAACAGAAATATGGTTTTCATTTTGATTGTACTGAATTTATTATACGTTACGGTTTCTTCCCTTCAAATGCAGAATCAGAGGTTAGGTCCTTTTTGTTTAAGAATGGATGAAGCTACGTTTTTTAAGAATTGAATTAATTCTTTTTGAATATTGTTTAAGCAATGTAATAAAAATAATAACTGGAGCATTGTAGTTTAGGCAGTATTTTAGTTGCAGGTGGTACACTGCCTTTTGAAGATGACAAATGGTTAAAGATGATCTAATTCTGTTTTATGAAATAGTTACTTATAGAAACTATAGTTATTCCTTGACCTATAACTTATAGAATTGCTCATTTGGTTCTTTCATTAACTTCTTCTTTCATAGTATAATAATACTTTTTTTGAGTTTGCCACAGATTTGGGGCTCTGTAGTTTAGAAACATGCTCTGAATTGATTATAAGAAGGTAGTTTATGCATGCTGATGTGCTTGCCTAGAAAGTTATTTTTGTTTCTCTGCAGGTTCTTAGTTAAATCTTGTCTGTGTTTTAAATTTTTGTGTTTTTCGTGCCAATTCTGTGTGTCACTTGGTAGACCATTTAGTCTTTACACTACCTTTCAGCTCTGCCCAGAGGCAGATGCAACTAATGAAGCCTAAACCAAAGGATCTTCATTTGTATAGGTCTCTTGATGCTTTATGTACAAAATGCTAGTATTTTTTCCTTGAAGAAGCACCCTCCCCCATATTAACATCAGACTCCACAAAACCTGGGTCTTCTGCAAAGAGGGCTGTTAGGAGATGGAAAACAAAGTAAATGTGGATTTTACTTTTGTGTTGTAGGTAAAAGGGGAATATAAATAGAATATTGAATGAGTGTGTGTGTGATGTCAGATTTAATTTATCATGATAACCATCAGCAGTGCACCAGATGTTTTGACTGCATTTAGTTCCATATTAAATTAAGCATAGCCAGTGGCCTACAGAGTCCATCTGTACCAATGCCAGAGGTACCACTGAAGACGGCCTCCCATGCTGCCTGTCACACTGTCACACTGTTAGCTGCCGTGGTATTTAAGCTTTGGAACTGCTCATGCAAAGGTGAGCCTTTGTATTAAATTGAAATTTGTATTCTGTAAAGCGACTATATTGAACGAAGAGGCTTTCATTTTGGAAGGCAGTCAGTTTTTATTTTAGGTTAGCTATAAACCAGTGGAAACAAATCAAATAAATAAGATTAGTTAGGGGTTTATTGAAGCCTGAAATCTAGAGAGAGGGAACTGTTATACACAAGAGCCAGTTATATGTATCGTCTGAGATTTTTTTGTACTGGCTACTAATCACAGAAAACAGTTAACTTAATGATTTTTGTCATATAAATATGTATTAAGATCTGAAATTCGTTTAGTTTTATTTGTATTCAGACAAGTATGAAAACCACTCAGAACATTTTATTATTTTTTAAGTGAACACCCCTTGAATTTGTCTTCATCAGTACAATCAGAGAACTGCAGATTCTTCCCCAGGAGCGAAGCAGTGCTCCCAGCACAGCCTCTGTAAGATGGCAGACCTTCCAGGTCAGTGTCCTCCCTCACGCATCCTGAGCTAGAACGGCATTTAGACGTCTCTGAAATTAGACCTGTAAAGCGCAGGCTAAAGCCAGAACAAATATCTTGAAAATTTTATCATAATGTTGCTTTTTAAAGTCCTAAATGTCCTCGACTTAAAATGAAATTCTTTTGTATTAACCTTCTTTCATATGCTAGCTCTCACCAGACTGCAGAATTGCCTGATTTGACTTTCTAATGTAACTGTAATGAATCTTCTGGGAAGCCTAAGGAGGGAACACAGGCTCTGCCACTCCATTGTAAAATATTCAGTCGGTACTGTCACTGTTGCTGATTAGAAAAGAAGGGGGAAGGAGTTGAGGGTGGGAGGGCAGAATGAAAAACTCACTAACATACATTAAGGCTTAAAACCAAACATATTCTCTTAGGGATTTCAACTTTTACTAAGCATCATGATGTGCATTAATACCTTGATTAAATGTATTCGGTAACACCTTAATAAAAACATCAAGTGTGGTGGAGGTAGAGTCTGCTTTTTTTGTTTGTTTTGTTTTGTTTTTGTTGTTGTTTTTTGGTATCAGGGATTGAACTTGGGACCTTCCCCTTGCGAGGGATTTGGTGGAACTAAATCCCCGGCCCAGAGTCTGCTTTTTAAAACCAGAATTAGGGCATTTGATTACATTCAGCTTTGACACATTTACTCTGAAAAAGCATTTGGTAAAAAAATAATAGACAACTGGCCCATTTGTGCAAGCAGACAAATAACTCAGTGTACTGCGCCTGAGTACCCAACAGAGTCAAGTATTTGCTCGCCAATAAATGTGGCACCTCCCTACACCAAACCCCAGATCTTTAATGGTGGGCTTTCACATGTGTGTCCCTGAGATATCTGGGGTCCTGCTTGACAGCCAGAGCATCAAGAAAAGGCTTTTCCATGACATGGTGTAAGTGATTTATCCCAGGTATTTATAATTGTAGCAGTATGTTTCTGGCTTATCCATGTGAAAGAAATTGAACACTAGAATTTAATAATTAGGGATTTATTAGTTAAAACGAAGTGTTATAATGAGCCAGATGCTGCTGCATTGAAACAGCCATTTTCATTAGCATTTTTAAATCTAGGAGAATTGAATTTAGATTTGGTGTGTCTTGACTTTGATGAGTTAACATTTTAAAATCATTTAAAAACCCATTGCATAAAAGGCAGATTTCCTTTAATTTTAATGAAAATATCAAGAAATACTGAAATATCAGAATAGGTAAGTGAATTAAAACCTTCTGGCTTTAAAAAAATTTTGAATTCCTTGTTTGGAATACTCTAAAATAATCTCAACATAAAATGCCTGCCAAAAGAAATTGCAAAGAAGTGTGGGGCATGAGGAATTAATTTTGCTTTTGACTAAAAAGGTGTACATTACTCAAATGGAAGAGGCAGTGATGAGGGAGAACAGGGAAGTGCATTTTTATTTATTTGTTTCCTTTTTTCACAGGGAAGCATTTTTAATAATAGCTTGAGTGGTTTGATGAAATATCTGAAGGAAACCCCCAGGAGAGGAAGATTATCCTGGAGAGAGATCTCTGCATGAATCATTTACGCGAGCCTCTTGCTGAAGCGCAGCTTGCATTTTTAATGAAGGATGATTGCATTTCATAAACAGACCTTTAAAAATTAAAATAATATCGATCTTTCCTCATTTGGGTCTGTTAAAATAACATCCACATCTCTTTCTAATAGCTCAGGACATATTAGTATTAATTTTAAACAATATAATCTTTTTCAATATAGTTTAATAATTTCTAATCAAAAGTTTCTTTAGGACTTTGGTGAAAATATTTCTAGAGAATATATTTTTAAACAATATTTATAAAAGCAAACAAAAAATAAGGACCAAGATATATCATGTAAAGGTAGAAATTCCCAATGATAAATGTCATCATATTGTATACCTAAAATGTACTAGTAAACTCAGTGAATTAAAAAAAAAGCAAGCATAAAGTGGTTTAAAGTTTGACACTTTGTTTACAGTATAATCCGTCTCTGGACAGATTCCTTAATTTCTTTTGATCATATCAGTTTTCTATAAATAAAATGGGTTTAGTACTTGAAATATTGATTGTAGCATAGCAAAGGGACAGGTTGGGTTTGAGGAAACCTTTGTTCACTTACATACAGCCCCTGGCTGAGGACAAGGTGTAGTACCTGTCAGTCTGGCAGTGCTCTTTTAAAATGTGTCCCTCAGGGACATAAAATGTGTTTTGTTATTTTCAGCTTTTCTGAACTAGTTGTGTATCATGCTCTTCTTTCCACCTGAATGTCTCTTGTCAGGATCATCGGCGTAATGTAATTTAATACCTTCCATAGTTCTCATAATTACATGATGGTGCTAAGAGTATTCTTTTCCTTTTTCAAAAAAATGAAATGTTCCTGAGCTAAGATTTAGTGCAAGAATATAAAACTGCAAAGAAGTGCTTTTCTTAGGTGGAAGGATTAGAAATAAAAAACAAAATCAAAATTCAGGATCATGTGTGAATCAGTTTTTTCCCCTCTTGAAGAGCAGCACAATGTAGTATAAAAGCCCAGACTCAGGAGACCAGGTGTCTGGGTACAAATCCCTTTTCTACTACTTCTAGCTGTGTGACGCAGGGGCCAGTTACTTGACCTGTTATGTTTTTGCTGTGTGTAAAATGGAGGTAATAGTGGCCCTTCAAGGCTAGTGTGAGAATTAAATGGGTTTTTCTAGGTCAGGGCCTGCTATAAGATTAAGAGCTATGTACATTTTACCTATTATTATTTCAAATTAGTCTTTTGGCCCCTATAAATCTATTGCAATCATTAAAGAGAAAAGTTATGTAAAGGAACACTGCCATAATAGTCAGACTGGAAAAATTTTTAGGTTTGCCTTTCCTTTCAGTTTTTTTGTGCCTTGTTCCTAAATAGATGAAGATACTAATAGTGTAAGTTACTTTTAATTCTTTCTGTCTATTGAGCGATTGTTTGATCAGTTATAGTGGAGATTGAACCCAGGGCCTTTGCACTGAGCTACATCTTCAGCCCTTTTTATTTTTTATTTTGAGACAGGGTCTTGGTAAGTTTCCCAGACTGGGATGGAACTTGCAGTCCTCCTACTTCAGCCTCCTAGTGTTGGAATCACAATCATGCACTACTGTACCTGAGTACTTCTTTTTTTTTTTTTTTTAAGAATATTATGAGGTAGCTTGTGGAATTCACACTGGGTCTCTTGTTTAGCTTACCAGTTGCTATAGAATATGCATAATACTTTGGGCTTTTCAGAGTAACAGACTATGTATGTTTTACATTTTCTTTCACCTGACAATGTAAAGGGGATCCGTGGAGCAAAATAGCCAGACTTCCATCAATGTGAGTTTGGTGTGCTTAGAAGGCCTGGAAGGAATGGAATTTACCCTCTTCCACCCTCTCCTTTCAGTTCTCCTGTTACAGGGGTTTTCGAGTAGGTGCCAGGTAATGAAAATATTTCCCATCAGAATATCCCTTTTGGGGCTGGGGATTTAGCTCAGTGGTTTCACCGCCTGCTGTGCAAGCCCGAGGACCCGAGTTCGATCCCCCGTACCAAAAAAAAAAAAAGAATATCCCTTTTGTTACAGTAGGTTGCTATGTAGTCGGAGATAAAAGGATTCCACTATTTTTTAATTTTTAAAACGTGAAAGTACAGGTGGTCAGGCTGAGCTGTCATGTTGGTCTTTTTTTTTTTTTTTGGTGCTGGGGACCGAACTTGGGTCCTTCTGCTTGCAAGGCAGGTGGCGGAACCACTGAGCTAAATCCCCGGCCCTGTCATGTTGCTCTTGAAGGCTGGGCTGCTAGTTTGTAATGGCTGCACATAGGGACCCAGCCTGCTCAGTGAAGGCTTCCTTGCTCCTTAGCAGAACCAGCAGGTCTGTGTGGTTTCTGGAGGTGCCCTAGGGTAAGAAAATTAATTTGTTCTTACTGTTTTACCTCTTCATTTGGTTGCAGGATGAAGTGTACTAAGAATGGAACTAGAAGAGCACAGCTGGGCCACATATAATTTAATTTTTAAAAATTAAAAAACAGTGGAATCCTGCTATTTCTAAATATTACAGGAGTTTCTTCCCTTTGGGAACTATGCTGACTTTAGCCATAATTAGGAAATGGACAAAGTTTGATTTGGGCCCTCAGCCCAGTTTCTCCTTCTCCCTGACCTTTCAGTACTGGGGGTTGAATCTCAGACCTTCCTTGCACATGTTAGGCAAATGCTCTACCGCTAAGCTGAGTCCTCAAGCCCTTCACTTTCTGTGTATGTGATTTTCCTACTTTCCTATCAGCCCAAGCACTTTCTACGCTGGCTGGCAGCTTGTTGCCCCTCATCTGCCAGCCCTGCCTTCTCTGGTGCTGTACCTACCCACCTGGGATTTTGGTGCGTAAAGACTTCGGCACTCAGCACTTCAGCTCTCAGCCAACTGACTCAACTGTTTCACATTAAGGTGTTTTACAGTTACTCTCTTAGAATGATTTCCATTTAAGAGAAGGCATAAATCAATAATGAGTAGCCTTTATTGCAAGCTTACCATGTGCTAGACATTTGGTTAAGCTTCTTGGTAATAGGTTAAGGAAATTTATCATTGTAGCAATATTATAAAATAGATGCTATTCTTTTTACAATTTTCAGATGAGGAAACTGAAGGTGTTTTTTGGGGTGGGGTTGGGGGATAACTGGAGATTGAACCAAAGGCCTTCACAATGAGCTACATTCCCAGCTGTTAATTTTTAAAAATTTTGAAATGAGGTCTTACTGAATTGCTAAGTTACCCAGACAGGGTTCGAATTTGCTATTCTCCACCAGTCTCCCAGAGTGACGGGATTACAGGTGATGCCACCATGCTCACCTCAGAGAGAGTAAATTAAACCAGGATATACAGCTAGTTAGTGTTAGTGAGGACCCACAGCCCAAGTGCTGAATGTCTGTGCTCAGCTACTGCTGTCACTGAGCATGGATTTCCGTTTGCTGTAGTGTTCAAGCTCCAGGGCAGGAGACAAGTGAAATGGTTGTAGGGGGATTGGGGAATAGGAAGAGAGGTGTAGATGGTTTTGTCTTGTTTTTCTTGAAGAAACCCACATTCTTTGAGGGCCACATTGCCTCAAAATTAGCCTTTTCATAATTTGCCTGTTTTTCCTAATTCCTTTCCTACCTATTGCAAATGTCTGGTTAAGAGTATTGGTTCTAGAGACAGCATTGTGTTTATTTATTAATCTTTGAGAAGGGTCTTGCTGTGTTGCCCAGGCTGTCTTGAATTGGTTAGCTCAAGTGAACCTCCTGTCTCAGCCTCCTGAGTAGCTAGGACTACAGGTGTGCCACTGTGCCTGGCTGATAGAGCATTAGGTTTAAATCCTCATGTTGTGTGTTTTTGAACAAGATACTTAACCTCTCAGAACCCCTCCTTTCCCTATCTGTAATATGAGGATAGTATCGATACCTACTCTTCAGGTGAGTGAAGAGCAGATGAGACTAGGTCCAAGGTGGCACGTCCAGTACAGTGTGGCAAACCTTTGGCACGCATGCTGCAGCGGCTATTTGTATCATTGGAAGCTCTTAAAAGTTTACCATCATGGTCCTAGTATATCTAAGTGTTTTTTTTTCTTTCCCCAGGGTGCAGAGGGGTGGGGTTAGTGAGTGTCTGTGAACAGGGGCTGCTGGAATAGATATTTTCCAGAGAGATTCCTCAGAGAAGCTGGGATGGCAGCCGAAGACACCTGTTTCAGGAAGTGCACTCAGACACATCAGGCACTTTGGTGCCACCCACACTGGAGACAGTCAAGGCTGATGATTGCTTTTGAGATGATGTATGATCGCTTAAAGGTATCAAAGACAAACTGTGACTGAAAATCTAGCTAATTTGAACTCTTTCTGAAGGTGGTAAATGGTAGAAATTAATTTCAGAGAGCGTAGAGAAAAGGCAGATGGATTTTCCATATAGATCTTTTTCTTTTTTCTTTCTTTTTTTTTTTTTTTGGTACCGGGGATCGAACTTGGGATCTTGGGCTTGCGATGCAAGCGGCAGAACCACTGAGCTAAATCCCCGGCCCGATTTTGCATATAGAAATATATCTCTATATGTCTATATATTTCAAATGACACCAAAGAAGGTGTTTCAGAATATGGGAGAAAAATAATTTTTATAGTGATAGCGCTAGCTCTTTCAGTCTCCAGTGAAATATGTAAAGTTTGTCTTTTCCAAAACAGAATAGCAAGCATCCTCCAGTATTATGTGCAAGTGAGAGAACACTTGTTTAGCAAAAAAACGAAAAGGTAAAATATCCCTTGATTCTTATTACTAGGTTCTTAAAAATTAACTTTTTAATTAGTTATAAAAAGGGTCT
Organism: Heterocephalus glaber; assembly: GCF_053883595.1. Classification (NCBI taxonomy): domain Eukaryota; kingdom Metazoa; phylum Chordata; class Mammalia; order Rodentia; family Bathyergidae; genus Heterocephalus; species Heterocephalus glaber. Next base: position 5,326,495 of record NW_028258299.1, on the reverse strand, counting down.
GTTAAGAAAGCCTTACACTCTTAAGCTATTAGAGATAATATTTGTGAGTTTTTTAAGTGTAAAGGTGGCACTTAAGAAAACAAGAGCCCATAAGTTAAATGAGATCTTAGAAATCCAAATTGTTCATAAGCGTTTAATAAAAATTTTGGGTGATACTGAAAATCTCTGATATTTTTCCTGATAACAGAACCATTAATTCTGGGTTCTTTTTTTTTTTTTTGTACCAGAGATTGAACTCAGAACCCTGCACTTGCGAGGCAGGCGGCAACACCAGTGAGCTAAATCCCCAGCCCTTGTTGTTGTTGTTTTTCTTTTTTCTTTTCTTTCTTTTTTTTTTTTTTTTTTTTGAATAGCCATTATTTCTGACAGGTTGAATTATCTCTAGCTATTTTCTTCATGAGCCCTTGGCAGACACTGTAGAAAAGGTGTGTAGGATGAAATGTCTATAAAGGACAAATTGAGTGTACCTTTTCTAGAACTCAGTTTGCGTATTTCCCTCCCATTTAAAATGTTTAGCAGGGTCAGGGATTTAGCTCAGTGGTGCTGCTGCCTCCCTCGCAAGCACAAGGTCCTGAGTTCGATCCCTGGTACCCCCCCCCCCCCAAATCTAGATTCCTAAAATGTTTAACTTTTCCTTCTATAACTATCATCATTTTCCTTTTTCCTACCATACTAACTACTGTTTTTCGGATAAAGAAAGCTCTTTTTTCGTGTACCTTTTATTATCCAGATCATTTCATATACCTTTCATTAGCCAGATTATTTCAGTATAGCATTGCTTCATAATATTATGCATGTATTAGGGAGTGAAAGTACGTATGTGGATATGTTAATCAGAAGCATTTAAATTCATTTTTGAAAAATACTGATTAAATTATTATTCACTTTTTAGGAGAATATCTGTATAGTGGGAAAATTTTATTGCGAATTGGCATGACATTTTCTTAGTATTTTTCCTTTTTGTCTGGCAAGTGCAGCTTTTGATACTTACTGAGGATGTCCACAGACCCCACCTGCCCAGGAAACCCCTGGGGTCTGAATCACTGGCTCCTGGTGGCTGCAGTTATGAGGATTTGCGTGCTGAATTGAGCTGCTGCACAAGCCCAGCGGTTCTGTACCCATCACCGCATCCTCAATTTGAAGCATCCCTCTCCTCCTTTCCCAGCAGTTTCTATAAAGAATACTTGCTGTGTTTACTCTGTTTGGTGCTTTAAGCTGTCATAGTGGAGGAAAACCGTATCCCAAGGTGTCCAACCTAAATAGTGTTTGCTGGTGGCAACTTAAGGCATTTGATATTAAAATAATGTGATTCCAGCAATAGGTAAAATATATACTTTGTTGTAACCCTGGCTTTAAAGGAGCCATTGATATCTGTTACAACAGTCTGATATTTAAATATGGACTAGTCAGTGGCAAGAGAGGAATCTTACTTTTGGTACAGAAACCTTTTTTTGGTAGCACTGGGGCTTGAACCAAGGGCTGTGAGCATGTTAGGCAGGTGCTTAACCATGGAGTTACATCTCTAGCCCTTTTTGTTTGGGTTTTTGAGATGAAATCTCTGTAAGTTGCCTAGGGGCCCTTGAACTTTTTTCTGGCACTGGGGATTGAACCTAGGGCCTTCACTCTGAGCTAGGGCCTTTACAATGGGCTACATTTTCATCCCTTTTAATTTTTTTATTTCGAGCACTGTCTTGCTCAGTTGCTAAATTGCCCAGCCTGGGTTCAAACTTGCAGTCAATCTGCTTCAGCTTCCTAGAATGCTGGGTTTGCACATGTGTGCTACTACCCCCAGTTTGCTGTGATTCGATTATTTTATTTTATTTTTTTACTTTTTCTGAGACAAGGTCTGGCTGTGTAATTCAGGCTGGTCTTGAACTTGTGATGATCTTCCTGCCTCAACCTCCCGAGTGGTGGGGTGACTGGTGTGTACTACTGTGCTAGCCTGGTTTTGATTTTTTTTTTTTTGGTACCGGGGATCGAACTTGGGACCTTGCACTTGTGAGGCAGCCGGCGGAACCACTGAGCCAAATCCCCAGCCCTTGGTTTTGAATTTTTGATCCTCTCCACTTGTCTCCTGTGGGCTGGGATTATAGGCGTGCACCATCATGCCTGGTAGGAATAGATATTTTGAAGGTCCAAAAGGGCATAATATTGTAATGTTTTAGAGTTTAATTGGAATGTTTAGTAGTTTTGAAATGGACTAGAGTTCTTTAGCATGGTGACTTAAAAAAAAAAATCTTGTCAGAATTACTGTTTTTTCTTTTTGCTGTACTGTGGGTTGAACCCAAGGCATTCTCACTGAGCTGCATCTTCAGCCCTTTTATACTTTTTTATTTTGAGACAGTGTCTCAGGTTGCTCAGTGCTTGAACTTGTGATCCTTCTGCCTCAGCCTCCCAGAGTGCCAAGATTGCAGGTGCCCAGTCCAGTCAATATTCTGTAGAAAATTGAATATTTTATTTTCCCTGACCAGAAATTGTAGATGTTAGTAGCCTGATGTGTATCAGTTAACTGCTGCAGGTTACAGATCAAATATTCATGGTGAACAAACTGGTAGTGTTTAAGTTTTTTTTTTTCTTGCAGAAGTTAACAGTTTAAGAGGGTTTTGCAAACTGAATATTCAGTTGTTGAGGCTGTGTTTGGAGCTGTCAGTAGCATTTGATGGTCGGAGCAAGAGCACACAGTGACAGAATGTTGGGCAAACTGAGAGGAGTGCAGTGGGGAGTCACGGTACACTAGAGTGCCCAGGAGGGGGAGGAGGGAGGGGAGCAGGAGGGCAGTGAAAACAGTGGGAGTGGCAGTGCCAGTGGACAGAGCGGGCATAGCCTGCTGGGAAGGGTAGAATCAAGATCTGAATCTGGGAAGGTCCCTTGTGGAGTCCCAGACCACAGCCACACCCTGGACAGGTGGAGGGTGCTGCAGGAGCCTGGCCTGACACCTGCTGGTTCCCAGGAGACTGCTGGGTTCCTGGCCCTGAGCAGGTTCTGATCAGAGGTGGCCTAGTCTCTGCCTGTGCAGCCTGCACCTTCTCCTGCCACTGTGGCAGTGTTCATTCATTCATTCATGCATTCAGCAGATCTCTTGACTACTGTGTGCCAGGCCCCGTCCCAGGTCCCTTCATTCCTCCACCTTTGTCCTTTTCTAATCTATTTTCACACAGTGCAAGAAGAAGCACATTTTTTCTTTCTTTTTTTTTTTTTTTTTGGTACCGGGGATCAAACTCTGGTCCCCTGAGCTAAATCCCCCGCCCAGGATCACATTTTTAGAATCATTATTCTCTTACTTAAAACCAAACCCTTCACTTTCTCCTCCCGTTTGGAATACAATGTGAAGCTCTTCTCTGGCCGCAGGCAACCATGTTGCTCTTCTGAGTCTCTGGTAAAACCTGTGACCCCACCTCTGCACCCTGCCATGTTAGCTGCAGTCACATTGTCTGTCTGTTCTGTGGGGTGAGCGGCTGAGTCTCACCGTAGTGAGTTGCATTTCTAACTCCTGACCTTGCATGCATTTCTGTCGAGTTTTGCTTTGATTGCTCCACCTTACGATTCAGATCCCATTTCAGTATTAGACCTCCAGGCAGCCCTCCCTGGCCACCAGTCTAGAGCAGCCCATCACTCTGCATTACTTTATCCTGTTTATTTCCCCCTCCCTCAAGGAAAGTTGCATGGGTTACTTATTTGCCTAGAAATGTTGGATGCCTCCTCTGACTGTAAATTCTATAACAACATTATTTACAGTTAATTTCCAGTGATAAGAAAAGTTCTCAGAACACACTGAGCTCTTAAGAAACATTGAAAAAGCAGGTACAGCAGCTTGTAGTTCTCCCCACCTTTCTCTTAGAGCTGGCCTCTCTCTGTACTGAGGTGTTGTTAGCATGAGGCACTTTGGAGCTTAGGCTTTTAACCCTGACACCACTTACTGACCATGTAACCTTAACAGCTCTTAAATTTCTTACCCTAAAATTGTGATAGCAGTAGTTCCTATTATACCCACTTTATAGAGTAGTTGTGATGATTAAAGGAGCAGAAGATTATATACTTGTAAGGCAGGAAGAACTACCTGACACATAGCGTACTAGATCTTGGTACATGTTAGCTATAATTATTACCATCATCATTGTCTTCCGTGTCTATGAGTTGCCCATTTGTTTCATTAGTTTTCTCTTTTAAATATGTGTACTCAAAATAAATGTATGAAAAAATGTTCAGTGTCACTGATCATTCAAGAGATGCAAATTAAAACAACACTGAGAGGGCCAGGGATTTAGCTCAGTGGTTCTGGTGCCTGCCTTGCAAGGGCAAAGTCCTGAATTCGATCCCCTGTACAAAAAAAAAACAACCCCAGAAAACTTGAGATTCCATCTCATTCCAGAAAGAATGACTGTTATGAAGTCAACCAATAACAAATGGTGGAGGGACTGTGGGAAAAAAGGAACCCTTCTCCACTGCTGGTGGGAGTGTAGACTGGTGCAACCACTGTGAAAATCACTGTGGAGATACCTCAAAGAACTACAATGGAGGTTCCATTTGGCTTAGGTATTCCCCTTCTTAGTATCCTCCTGAAAGAATTAAAAACATCATACCACAGCGATATATGCACACCCACGTTTATAGAGGCACAATTTGTCATAGCTAAATCTTGGAAACAGCCCAAATGCCCATCAACCAACGAATGAATAAAGATGTGGTTTTTTTTTTTATACAATGAAGTACTACTCTGACATAAAGAAGGATGAGTTTGAGACATTTCTAGCTAAATGGATGCACCTTGAGACCATACTCTTAAGTAAATTAAATTGAACACACATGTTTAAATACTACATTCTTTCTCTGGTGTGAGAAACCAGGGTGGAAATGAGGACTAAAATGTACAGTGGACATTGGGAAATGGGAAGAAAATGTTCAAATGACAAGGGGAACAAGGGAGGGGAGGGAGAAAGGAAAGAAGGAACAAGAGAAAAATCAAAGGAAAAATGGAAACAAAGCTTTTGTACATAAGGGAGGGAGGAATGGGGAAAAAATAGGAAGCAAGATATATCATGTAATGGTATAAATTCCCTGTGATGAGTGTTACCATTCTGTATATTTTAAATGGACCAATAAACGTTTTGTTAAAAAAATATGTGTGCTCAGGCACCTCATGAAATGTTTTAATCAAATCAGTACCTATGTGGGTCTTTTGGAAATGGCAATTTTGACGGGCTAAGAAAAGAGAGAAGTAATTTAGGAGAGTGGGAGTAGGTGGAGTGAGACCCTTGAAATGCTTCAAGTTGCAGTGGGCAGGGAAAGCTGTGGGTGGTGCTAATGGAGTCCCGGTGTTGGGACAGCCCTGGGAAAGGGCAGTGAGCTCCGGGGCCCAGAACGAACACCAGCACCAGCTGCACACTTGCCCGTGTGCTGGGCTGAGGTCTTCAGCTTTGTTCCCTTCGTCCGTGATGATCATGGTTGCAGATGCAGAGTGCCTGACGACAGTGTGGAGGAAGAGTGGAAGGAAGACAGGACAAGGCAGCATCGTGACCTGTGAGGCCACTGGGAACTGAGGTTAGGGGTGAGGAGGCCCTGAACAAAGGTGGGGATGGTGTGGAAGAGGATGGAGAGGTGACCTCTGATGTGTGGGTGGGTGGGGCGGAGAGTGTGAGGACATGTCCGGGTCACCCACCCAGGGGGCCATGGATTAGGAGCACAAGTGAGTCTCAGCCCCACCACTTCTCTGTAGAACTTTTGGCAAGTTTCTTCAGTGTTTCTGAGTTCGCTTTCATTGTCTATAAAATAGTGGAGCTAAATAATGTTTTTTCACATAATTGTCATCTTGAGATTAGATGAGGTTATATGTAGGTGTGTAGTGAAGTGTATAGTAATAGCGAAAATGACTAGTAAATATTTTTAGTTTCTCTGTCTCTCACTCTGTGGTACTGAGCTACATCCCCAGCCCTTCTTTTTGTTTTTCTTTTGAGACAGGGTCTTGCTAAGTTTCCAAGTTGCCCAGGCTTAAACTTGTGATCATCCTGCCTCAGCCTCTCAGAGTGCCGGGATTATAGGAGCATGCCACCACACTCCATTCTAAATGTACCTTCTCCTTTATTATCTCTAGTGACAATTAGGATAGGGAATACTGAGAGAATTAGACTACGGTTTAAGGGAGGAGTAGGTTTTGGGAGTAAAATGTTTATGGGATATTCAGTTAGGGAATTCTGCACTGTTTGTATGTGGGTCTTGAGTTTAGGAAAGCTGGGACTAGATAAGGTTGGAACATCAATTCTGTGTTCCTATTTGTTTTTTTTTTTTTTTTTTTTGAGACAAGGTCTTACTCTGTATTCCAGGCTGGTTTTGAACTCACATGATCCTCCTGCCTGAACCTACCAAGTGCTGGGATGACAGGCATGCGCCTCCACAGCTGGCATATTCCCTGTTGTTTTAATGGCCAAACACCTGATGATACCATTTTTTTCCACCAAAATACCATGTTATGAATTATGGTATGATATAAAATCATAATACCCACATATGGAACTTAAGTAGTTTACATATTCCACAGCAGAATTTTCTCCAGTGCTATATAGCATGACATAGGATTCTGTGCCTTTTGTTAAAAAGTACTCAAGATTTATTCAGGGGTAGTCGTCTGTTTTTTTTTTTTTTTTTGGTACTGGGGATCGAACTTGGGTACTTGCGCTTGCGAGGCAGGTGGCAGAACCACTGAGCTAAATCCCTGGCATTCAGGGGTAGTCTTAATGATGTGTGGCTGGAGGTTGAGTAGCAATTTATTTTGTGACATCTTTCAGGCTTTAAGTTAAAGGAAATCACCTCTCAAATTTGTGTAACGTACTCACTGATCAGTGTAACCCTAATTTTTCTTAATATTTGTCTAAAGCACAGTAGTAGTGATGCTGGCAATTCAGATATGCCAAAGAAAACCCATAAAGTGGATCCTTTAAGTATCATCATCTATTACAGATGGGTTGTTGCGGTACAAGATATTTTGAGAGACTACACTTAAATAACTTTTATTATAGTACATTGTTATAATTGTCGGTTTTTATTAAGTATTATGGTTAACCTCTTACATTGCTAATTTGTAAATTAAATATCATGATATGTATCTATAGGAAAAACATGGTATATATAAGGTTTGGTAACATGTGCGATTTCAGGAATTCACACTAGGAATTCCTAGTGGTCCCGGAACACATCCAAGGATAAAGAGGAACTACCGTAGAAGTTTTAAAAGTATCTAAAATAAAACTTCAGAGCTCTTCATTCAATCTTTTGAGAGCTTCATGTAAACCATCATGTGGGATGAATCAGCTGCACATGCCAGCTCTTCCTTCCTGTGAGTTCCCAGCATTTCATTTCCTGAATTTCTTGTGTGGAGTGGAGAGCAGAGCTCAGAAACATGGCATCCCCTGCTTTGTGACCTGAGAGGGTGTTGCAGGGCCAGCTATATAGCAAATACCTTAGGCATTGTTGGCTGTCTGGGCTCTGTTACAGCAACGCAGCTCTGCCACGGTAGTGGGAAGCAGCCAACCACACAGGTATGGAAACATGGGGAGGCTGTGTTCCAGGAAAGCTTTATTTACAAAAACAGGTTGTGGTCTCTTGGCCCGTGATCCCTAGTTTGCTATCCTTTGCTCTAGAGTGCATGGAAATCTTAATCTTTACTGGGTTCCAAAGGATGTTGTTATTTTATTTACCAGATTGGAACCTCAGGATTACTTTTATTAGATTTCTTTCAAAATTAATTAATAGAGAAAAAAATTAATTAATAGAGGGCTGGGGATTTAGCTCAGTGGTGCCGCTGTCTGCCTCACAAGTGCAAGGTCCTGAGTTTGATCCCTGGCATCTCCCCCCACCCCATTAATTAATAGATATTTGGGGTGAAACATTGCATTGTAGTTTTGGTTTCTTTTTGGGGACATGCTTCTTTGGCATTGAAAGATACAGATTTTTTTTTTTATTTCTCTAAGCAAGATTTAAGCAGGCTTGATTTTTTTTAGTCTTATGTGACTCTCAATAAAAAACAAACTAAAAACCAAACCAACCTTGGTCACTTACTATAATAACTGATATAGCTATACTACTGGTGGCATATGGTAGAGCATACCTTTTAATAAATTGTTAAATATAAAGCACAGAAAGTCTCAAGTTATGGTATGTTATAGGTGCCTGTGGGGTTATTAGATTAGAGGGATGATTTCAATTTAGTTTGAATCCTTACCAGATTGCTGATTGTAGGCTCAGGATATTGGTGTGTTTGTGCTTTACAGCTACTACAGGTCCTGGTTGCTATGGCTTCTCATTAGCTTCTTAAGATCCCTTTGGAGCCCTGGTTGCCTGGCAGGAGAAAAGGCAGAAGCTGCTAGAAGCTGTGAGGACAGATGCAAGCTGCAGAAGTAGCCCCTGGGGGAACACTGGGTATATTGACCAAGGTTTGTGTGTGTGGTCACATATGAACTTTCGGTTTTCCTAGGCGGAGCTCCTGGTCATACGAGTTAATTACTGTGTGCTGCAAGTGATCTTTGTTTTAGGGATTCGGCAATTTGAACTCTTTAATAAATTTTTAAAAATGCAAATTAGGAAATTTTGTTTTGAGTGCATTCCTGCCTTTCATGAAAGTGCTTTTGACCTTTAATAATAATGAGTAATTGAAATATTATAGGTTTTAATAATGGCTACTACTAATCCATTAAAAAGGTCAATCTACAGTGAAAGCTTGCATAATTAGAAGAGTATTATGATTAGAATTTAATTATTTCAGGCTCACAAGAATATTAGACTCTAGAGGGCAGTGTAGCTCAGCATGTTCATGCTTCTGCTGACAGTGAAATTTTGCTTTGGAAAAGTAATTTACTTTGGAAGAACAATCTAGGTATTCTGAACTTTTCCTTACCATATGGTGACCCAGTTTAATAGAAATGTGAGTTTTGGAAAGAAGTGGTCTGGTGTGGCTTAGAAGGTTAGATAATACATCATGATTTATTTGGCCCCAAGGAATAGCCTTTCTTCATTTAAAACACAGTGTGGTAGCACATGTGCTGTGATTTCAGCATTTGGAAGGTTGAGGCAGGAGGATTGAGATTTCAAGGCTGGCCTGGGCTAATTGACTTCGAGGTCCTGTCTTGGGAGAAATAACCAATAAAACATTTTGACTTCAGAAACACTGGAATTCTGTTACTGATTCAGCTAAATTGAATTGATACTGCTTTTCAGGCCTCTATGGAACATGAAGCAAAAGGAATAGTACATGTTGTGTTTTCAGATCTTTTTTGGGGAAGGATATGAATGTACCCTCTGTTAGAGAATTATTCTGACATACGTTTTTGGTAGTTTTTTATTTTCCAAATAATACTAATTAAAAATATTTACACAGCTACTCCTAAGTCCACAGTTTAGCACTCTTATTTGTATGGTTTTAAAAGTTTTAGCACTAGGGCCAGGGATGTGTAGCTCAGCAGCGCTGCACTGCGCCTGCTTGGCAAGTGCAAGGTCCTGAGTTCAATTCCCAGTACCAGGGGAAAAAAAAGTTTATAGCACAAGATCTTTATGTTAAGTATTGGGGGAAAAATTCAGAATAAAGCCTGATATATTATATACATGTCTTTCTCTGTATTTTATTTTTTGGTACTGGGAATTGAACTCAGGTCCTTTTGCTTGCCAGGCAGGTGTGGCGCCACTGAGCTACACATCCCTGGCTGTATTTTATTTAAAATATATTGATTTTTAAATGATGGTCATCTTTTTTTCCCTCTGGTGGTAAAATATTAGTGCAAATTTTCTTCAACATAAAGTTTACCACAGATGTAAATGAATTTTCTCGATTGAAAATGGCCCTTCACCTGCCATTCTGAGACATTTTTAAACAACCCTTAGAGTGGAATTCTTGAAACCAGTGCTTGATTGGTTGATATCTCTTAGTGCGGAGCCTTTCTAAACTTTTCAAACATATGCATTTAGCAAAATCTAAAACATAAATTATGTCAATTACCTTTTCTTTCAATCCTTAAACTTGTGTGTATTTTCAGGGAAATCTAGTCATATATTTTTGGCACATTTACACATAAGCCATCATATGTGATTAGGAAAGAACTATTTTGAAGTCTAAAAGAGTTTTTGGAGCCTTTAATTTTGTTTCTTGCTTCTAAGCAGAAAGTGGGAATTACAAAGGCCAAGTTAATGAATCTCCTGGAATTTTGGGTTGAAGTTTTTAAATTATGAACTGCATTTTTTTTTTTCGGAGTGAAGGTTTTACTAGGTCGTTTAGGCTGTTTTGAAGTGATTATATAGCTCAGGCTGGCCTCGAATTCATGGTGATCCTATTGCCTGAATTGCAAATTTGGGAAACAGTTTTTGTTTCTGTGATTCTAATGTTATTATAGTGTGGAAATTGGTATATTCAGTGGTTAAATGTGACAGGCGTTTGAGATTTTAAGTTCAAATTTTGACCTTAGAATGCTTTTTTGGGGGGGTGGGGAGACAGAGTCTCACTATGTAGTTTGGGCTTCCTTGAGGCCATGAACTATGTAGCTTCAAAACTTTATCAGTCCTGCCTCAGTTTCCTGAGTGCTGGAATTACAGGTGTGCACCGTCACACCTGGCTAGAATGACTTTAAACAAAATGTAGTTATTCAATGTTTCCTTTTTCTTTGTCTGATTGAGAATAATTCAAGGTTACCATTCATGCTTGAAATATGTGTTTGTTAAAGAATGTTGAAATTCTTGGATGAAAGATCTTATACAAGAGCAGATAATACAAATTTAAGAAAATACCAAATGGAGATTCTGCTTTTGGTCATTTCACATTGGGTTGTAGATAGCAGCTAAAGTGATATTCATTCATATTCTCTCTTCTTCCCTTTCTGTCTCTGTCTCTGTCTGTGTCTCTCTGTCTCTGTCTATCTATCTATCTATCTATCTCTGTCTCTCTTGAATTCAGGGCATTCTACCATTCAGCTACACCCCCAGATCTTTTTATTTTTTTTTGGTACGGGGGATTGAACTCTCAGGTCCTTCTGCTTGTGGGGCAGGTGGTGGAACCACTGAGCTAAATCCCTGGCCCTCTCTTTAGTTTTTAGTTATGAGACAAGGTTTTGTTAAGTTGCCCAGGATGGCTTCAAGTTTGTGATCCTCTTTCCTCAGCTTCCTAAGTAGCTGGGATTATAGACTGCACTGCCACACTTGGCTTCCTTAGTCTTCCTGTTTTGTCTAGTTATATAAGAGAATTATTCCATTGTCCCATTGCTTTCTACATCTAGTTGGATAAAATAGTTATTTGACCTAGTTACAAGTATTTCTTATTTGGGAAGAAACAAATCAGGAGTTTTTTATAGAAATAATAAATCGTGTGTTAGTTTTGTTATTGGTATTGCATGTAACTTCACCTCTGGCAATACCTGTATATATCCTTCCCCCCATTCTAGTCACAGAGAACAATATAAAATAGCTATTTGTATGAAATATACAACATACATCAGAACTTGAAATTCAGTGTTTAAAAAATTTACATAGAATTTGTGTAGTTAAGGAAAGTTTTTTTTTTTTTAAAGAAAAAAGAAAGATCTGTTTTGGAGAAGTTGACTGTTCATTTACATAGTATCTAGAAATAGAAGGCAAACTTAAAAAAAAAAAATGGAATGCTTCACGAATTTGCCTGTCATCCTTGTGCACGGGCCATGCTAATCTCCTCTGTATCGTTCCAATTTTAGCATATGTGCTGCTGAAGTGAGCATGAAGGTGAACATTTTAAGTAGCTATAAGTAGAGAAAGTAACTAAATCCCTGATTTTACAAAGGATCTGGGAGATAACTGCCTAATTCTCAAATGAAATTAACAGACTTACTAAATGCTTGCTTTATTCTAGCAAGTGACAGAGAATTGCTTTGCTATAGATAGCATTACTTAGGTTTTCAAAAATTTGAAGATAATATGGGCAAAGTCTGGTACAGTATTTTGAAACATACCGAAAATTTCTTTTGTACTAAGATTTAAGTACTATTTAAATGTATTCTATTCAACATATGCAACTCAATTGATTTCTCATACATTGAAAAACAACTGTATGCACAATACCTCATCCTAGTCCTTTGGAGCAAATTTTAGTTACTGTTTTCCCCCAGTTTACCTAAATCCATTAGTTTGATTTCTCCAATTTTCCTTATTTCCCCAGTTTACCTGTATGTTTCACCATCTTGTTGAATTTGTTTTTGGTTTTGTTTTTTTGGGTGGCAGTAGCTCCTTTGGCTTGAGAAAAAATACTCTCCAGTTCCAAGTATAAAATACCTTGAATCGTCTGTATGAATGTCTTGTTCTCTGTGGACACATACCTTTCCTTATTACCTAAGAGGCTGCCTTGTTATTGTTAATTGTTAGTTTGAGATCTGGGATAAATCACCAAATGGAGATGTCAGCTAATCAGTGCTTCCAGCTTCAGGTTTGCCCATCAGAGGACAGTTCCTTCCAGTAATTACACCCTTCTGGTCAAATTGCTGTCCACAGCTCTCTCATTATGTGTTTTGTAACTCCTTAAATAGCTAGAATAGGAGCAGGCAAGCTTTTTATGAAAATGGTCAGATGATAAATGTTTTTTTTATTTGTTTGTTTTAAAATTTTTGTTTTTTGGTACTGGGGATCGAACTTGGAACTTTGTGCTTGCGAGGCAGGCGATGGAACCACTGAACTACATCCCCAGCCCTAAATGTTTTTGGTTTTGTGGGGCAAATAATCTTTGTTGCAATCATTCAGCCTTGTCATTGTCAGACAGGAGCAGCCATGGACAGTATGTAAATAAACAGGCGTGACTATTTTCAATAAAATTGTATTAATGGACACTGACATTTAGATATTTTGTAATTTTCATGCATCACAGAATATTATTCTTCTTTTGAAACCATTCTTCACTCATAATAGGCACACAAAAGCAGGCTGTGGGCTGGGTTTGACCTATGGCCATGTTTTGCCAATCCCTTAGATAGAAATCCAGAAAGGAGGTACATAGAAGTGGTTGTTCATTGACAACTTTAATTTTTTTTTTATGGTACCTGGAATTGAGCTCAGGACCTTGGGCTTGCCAGGCAGGCGTGGCGCCACTGAGCTACATCCCTGGCCCTTGACGATTTTAACTCATGCATATTTACAGGGTTGTTTTTGTAGCTACTAAATGTGGAATGAATGCATTTGTTAATATGATCGGCAATGTGAATAACATGATTTCTTTTTATTTTATTTATTTATTTTTTTTGGTAACCGGGGATCCAACTCGGGTCCTTGCGCTTTCGAGGCAGGTGCCGGAACCACTGAGCTAAATCCCTAGCCCAAATAACTTGATTTCTAATGGCAACTTCAGGGTCTAGAGATAGAATACTTTTGGATGATACAAGATTAAAGCTGGTTTTCTTCATCAGTAGATGCGGGAAATTGCCAAGGTCTGTGGAGCAGAATCTTTGATTTACAAGTTGAAATAAGGCCAGAATACACTAGAATTAGAACTACATAGGGTTGTTTGATATAAGAGCTTCATTAAAGGGAAGGAACTGCCTTCATGGCTGTTTCGGCTTGTGATTTCTGTTTTGGTGTATTCTGTCCCAACCACTTGATTTGTGCAGGGTGATCATGATAGTTCAGATCTAGAAAGTAGGTTGTCTCACAGTTTGAGCCTTTCTTAGCATTACAGCTTATCTGGAGGACTGAAAGAGCCAAACTGTCTTTGTACAGATAGGGGCTACTTTCCTTCTGCTTACGCCTAAAAACCCAGCCTCTGTCTGTGTCAGCATTTGTTGGAACTAAATATTGCACGGACACTATATATTTCACAGTAGACATATTTTTTCTACTTAACATTAAGCAGTTGCTGAATTTGAAGAACTGTTGCTTCTGTTGATCCTCACTCTGACCAAAATTCATGTACACAGCACAACCTGAATTAATAGTGCTCAAACTCATTTAGCCCTGAGAATGGTTTAATCAAAGGTGAACCTTTTAAAGATCTTATGAGGCAGCATCCTAAAACAAATTGAAGAAAAGAAAAGTAGTTAGCACTTAAAATGATTTTTTTGGTCAGAGTTTATATTTCTCTTTTTAAAAGCTTTCTTAAACAGCTCTGTGGTTGTTCCTATGTTCTATTTAGATAGAATAAAGAAAATCCTAGGGCGGGGGATTTAGCTCAGTGGTTCTGGCGCCTGCCTTGCAAGCATAAGGTCCTGAGTTCAATCCCCAGTACCAAAAAAAAAAGAAAATCCTATTTGTATACTTTATATTGAACTGCAGGTATTCAGCCTAATTACTAATCTGTTTTTGGTGAAAGCCCATTCACAGGGCAAATTATTTATCTTTCTTATTTCTCACCTGAATGTGTGTTGTGGCTAACAGGTTAGATTTTCCTCCACTTTGTTGTCATTCTGCAAACCCAACACCCCCCCACCCCCCGCCGAAATGGATGGCTAAGTTGATATTTGTCAGGCTTTTAGGACTGGGCAGCTGTAAGTGCTGATCTGCATGACCTTCTCAGCACCCTCTTTCTTTTTTTTTTTTAATTCTTTTATTGATACATTTTAGGTATACAATATGTTTATAGGTACAAGCATTGGGTGCTTGTACCTGTACGTGATGTATCTTGATTCTTATTTTTTTCCCCATTACCTGTGCGCCCTTCACCCCCTTCACCCTTCCCTATTTACATAGACTTTGTTTCCATTTTTTTTATTTTCTCATAATTTTTCCTTTCCCTTCTTTTCTTTGCCCTTCCCCTCCCACCACCCCTCCACCTTTGGACCTTTTCCTATTTCAAATTATCAGTTATGCGTTTTAATCATTTTAATACTTATTTACACTTTCAGTTTCTCACACTAGAGAAACTATTTGGTATTTACATGTGTGTCCTATTTATTTCACTTAAGAGTATGACCTCAATATGCACCCATTTAGCTGTAAATGTCTCTAGTTTCTCATTCTTTATGGCTGAGTAGTACTCCATTTTATTAAAAAACCACATCTTTATCCAGTTTCCAGTTGATGGGCACTTGGGCTGTTTCCAGCCTTTATCAGCACCCTCTTTCTAATGAGAGCCCTGATTGATTTGTGGTTTGGGTAGTTGGCAATAGGTAGGTAAAGGATCAGAGGGAAACTTGCATTGTCTGATTAATTGAATCTCCATGTCAAATAGCTTTTCATTTTGAAGTGTGGAGCCTGAGTTTAAATCCTGGTTCCTAAATTAACTATATGGGTTCAGTGAAGAGATATTATTCAACACCTTTGTCCCAGCTTTGCTCATTTATAAAGTGGAGCTAATAGTAGTACTTGTCCTGTAAGAATATTATCATTTATAAAATATTTAGAGTCAGTGCTTGACACAGGGTTAGTGCTTCCTGAATATTATTGTTAGTATCATTATCACCAGCATCATTTCACTCATTTCACAGTTGGATGGAAAACAGTTGATGTTTTAAGCAGGAAGTTACCAGAATTGAGGTTTGAAGACACTGGTTTGATAGCAAAGGGGAAATTGGATGTGGTTCTGGTTAAGCAAAGGTAGGCAGGAAGACCATTGTTATGGATTGTGTTCTTGAAAATCTATGTATTGAAGTCCTCTCCCCATGTACCGTAGAATATAACAGTATTTGGAAAGAGTCATTGTAGATGTAATTAACGAGATGAGGTTATTAGTGTGGGTCCTAATCCCACATGACAACTGTTAAAACAGTGTCAGAGAGATCTAGAGAGCAGACAGCCCTCAGTAAACCGAGGAAAAATGCCTTTTCTCACAGCCCTCAGAAGGGACCTGTGCTGTGAACATCGCCATTTACTAAGTTGCCAACGCTGGGCTTGAATTTATGGTTTTCCTGCCTCAGCCTCTCAGAGTGCTGGATTGCAAGGCATATGCCACCACACCTGGCAGTTATGGCAGTTTTGTTAGGGCAGCCCTAGGAAGCTAGACGGATAATGTCTGAACCGAGACCATGTTGGTGCACCTGAAGAGGTGAAGGAAGATCTTTAAAATGCAGAATCAGTAGTTAGTCACCTATTGGATCTGAGGAGGGGGAGGATTTTCCTTGAGTCCGTGTGGTACAGTTTACTGTTACCGAGAATACGTGAGAAGGGAAAGTTTCTGGCATGTTGTGTTTGAGGGACATGCGGGGGATTTCATTTCTAAGACTTTTATTTGAACTAAGAATCACTCTTCCCTAGTTTCTTGGAGCTTATTTTTTTTAAAAGGAAGCATTTTATTATTTTTGAAGCAAAAACTATTAGAGCTGTTATTTAAAAATAAACGTCTCTCACTTAAGTGCTCGGTTTGAAATCAGGGTGTGTGAAGGGTCCAGGTTGCTTGAGGAATTTCTTTTTTTTGGTGCCAGGGATCGAACTTGAGACCTTGCGCTTGCGAAACAGGGGCCAGAACCACTGAGCTAAATCCCTGGCCCCTCGAGGAACTTCTTTACATGGTTCCAGTGACCTTCCCAGTCTTGGAGCTTATTTTTAAAAGTATCTGATTTTTAAATTTATTGCATAAAAATATTACCTCTTATTAGTTCTAATATTTTGTTCATTTTTTTGTACAGATTTTTCCCAGTTAAGCAATCATATTGTCTGCAAATAATTTTTTAAAAAAAAATCTGTTCAGCCAACTGTTAGTCCTCTGGTCTCAGCTTCCCAAAGTGCTGTGATTACTGGTGTGTACTACCACACCTGGCAGAAAGGACTTTAAATAGTGTTAAGGGAGGTTTTTTTTTTTTTTTTTGTACCTGGGATCAAATTTAGGACCTTGTGCTTGCAAGGCAGGAGCGGTGCCACTGAGCTACATCCTCAGCCTAAAGAAGTATTTTTTTAATGGACATTGATATCATTTTGCCTCTTTGGTAAGGTCTTCCTTATTAATAGTACGCACTATCCTCTTCTCTGCTGCACTAGCACTGTCTTCTTCTCTGCTGCTGTGTAGTGCTCCTCACTGAATTAAGGATGGAAGATTCCCTCAAGGAAGGAGATTCCTATCTGCCAATTCTAAGTACAGTGTTCTTGCTCCATAAGAAGCCAACTTGTTTTTTGGTACCAGAGATCGAACTCGGGACCTTCCGCTTGCGATGCAGGCTGCAGAACCACTGAGCTAAAATCCCCGGCCCTGCTTTTGCTTGTTTTTATTTTTATTTTTTATCTTTTTGGTACCAGGGTTGAACTTGGGTCCTTGCGCTTGCGCAGCAGACGGCGAAACCACTCAGCTAAATCCTGGGCCCTGTTTTTAAAGACAAAAGTCTTGCTATACATTCAGGGCTGGTCTTGAGCTCACTGTGTAGCCCAGGGTGGTCTTGAACTCACAGTTCTTTTGCCTCAGCCTCCCTAGTGCTGGGATTACAGTAGGCTAGTACTGGGATTTCAGGAGTGTGCCCCCACACCTAGCTACAGACTTTCTTTTTTTTTTTGGTACTGGGGATCGAACTTGGGTTCTTGTACTTACGAGGCAGGCATCACAACCACTGAGCTAAATCCCCGGCCCCTAGCTTCAGATTCTTAATTTACTAAATAATATGCAAATGTGTGCAAACACTTTTAATTTGCATTTTGGCTGTTTTACCTCTTTGAAGGTAGTTGCTTCAAATGGTCCCTTGAAAGAATTGATGATTTCTATATTGAGTTGTGGAATTTCATTTTGGTCATTTTCCAGAGAAGCAGATGAGAAAATTACACTAAAATTATTTTGATTTATATTTGAATTGTGTGAAATTTTCTGTTAACATACATTGCCATAGAAGAGTCTAGAAGATTGGTTTCTCTTTTTTTTCAGGCATTTGTAACAAATCTTAGGGTAGACCTAGAATCATCCCATGAGGGAGGGGTTTGGTGGGACAGATACCAAGAGGGGTAAAGGAGGAGTGATAATGGAATGTCTGGTGAGAGTTTCACAGAGGTGGCTGGCCTCTGCTGGACATGTGTCTGCTGAGGTCGCTGGGTCTTGGCACTATGTAACAGCATCTGAATCGGGTCTCAGTAGGACTGAGTGGGGAAGTATCCTGAAGATGAGATGGACTGCAAGAAATGAAAGTTGTCAAGACTTGAGAGGCTTCATTTTGTTGATCTCTTAGCTGTACTCCTAGGTGTGCATAGTCGCTAATGATGTTGCCGCCTGCTACTTCTGTCACCTCTGTCTTCCGTTGGTGCCTCAGGGACAGCTGTCTTTTCCCACTCTCTTATTCTGATCCATCTGGGTTTGACACACACTGTTTTACTCCTTTACCCTCAGTCTTTTTTTACTTCATTCCATGTCAGGCAGTATTTTATGTCTATCTTTTCTCTTTTAATTCTTTCTTTCCTTTTTTTTGGTACTGGGAATCGAACTTGGGTCCTTGTGCTTGGGAGGCAGGCAGCGGAACCACTGAGCTAAATCCCTGGCCCTTTTAATTCTTTCTTGGTTACCTCAGGAAAATACTTCTCTTCCAAAAAACTGTCCCTGATTATGGCTGCCTAAATATAGACAGGGAAGCTAGTAATACCTGCACTAAGGCAGACAGAGGTGCATCATTTTTATTTTATTTTATTTTATTTTATTTTATGTATCGGGGATCAAACTCGGGACCTTGCGCTTGGAAGGCAGGCACCGGAACCACTGAGCTAAATCCCCAGCCCGAGCTGCATTATTTTTAAAATAAAATCATTCATTATAAAGAACCTTTTCTTAGCCCTTGAGTATAGCCTGAAGACTCATTTACAGTCTCCACAAATAGTTTCTTTTTCATCCGTCTGTTTTTGGTCAAATATTAAAATTGCAAATTGAAATGATTCTTATTCAAGGATTTTATAGATATTCAGCAATGTTATTTTCTGTAATTTTTCACTGAAACACATATATGGCAACCTGTTATGGATTTGTTGGGTTAGTGACCTAGCCTGGGACAGTAATTACCATTTGTAAAATTGTGTGAAATGTGAATTTTAAATAATCTACAAGTGAACTTGGGAGCATACTGAAGCTGTAAATTGAGAGCAGCCTGTGTTTTATAAGGCACATCTAAGAAAGTCACCATGTTTTCCTTATTTTTCTCACCCCCCATTAATCGTGACCTCGTCCGTCTCAGTCCCTCGATCTTACTCTCCCTGCTGGGGGGAGCCAAGTCCAGGCCTGGGCTTGATCTCTTACTGAAGCGATGCAGTAGGCCCTGAACTGCCCCAGTTCCTTCCACTCAGCACTTAGCCTCTTCTCTACACTCACAGCCAGAGTGTACAGAAGCAAATCTGGTGCTCACTGTCTTGCTCTCACCGCCTTTTGATGCCTTCTCCAGCACCCATGTGATGAGAGGGCAAGTGCTAGATGGCAGAGCCCTTAGCCTGCTTGTCTCGGGAATGTATCTGATGAAACCAGCGTGGGTCACAGAGAAAGCCCCTCTATACAGAGTGATCACCCCACTCACGTGTTAACGTGGTGTAATTGGGGCCTAAGGATCTGACAAGTCATGTTAGGATCCTTTCCCCTGGTCTGAGTAGAGCAGTGGGACAACTAGTTTGTTGATCTTTCCTAGTTTAAAAACTGAAAGTATTTACTATGTTGTGGAAAATTGGTACACTTGGTTAACCCTGGTGGGAGAGCTAGGGAGAAGAGCTTTTTATCAGGCAGCCTCTTACCTGTGGATCTGTGCACACCACTCCCTCTGCCAGTAACTCATCTTTGTTCATCTGAGATCCATTGGGGTCATACCATTTGTTTTTTCTTATGAAATAGGAGGCATGCCAGGCATGGTTGTGTGTGCTTGTAATCCAAGCCCTCTGGGAGGCCAAGGCAGGAATATTAGGCAGGTGAATTACAAATTCAAGCCCAGCCTGGGCAATTTAGTGATTTAGGAAACAGGAACTCTGCCTCAGCTTGAGTGGGGACCAATAAACAGTAGGAAGAGGCAGTTGGTAGAGTTCTAGAAATTGAACAGCTTCAGGTTTTATAATTTTAGGAATTTGCATTAAAGACCCAGCATTCGCTAGGGTAAGCTCTCTTCTCTTTCTTCTATATGTTGTGCTTGCTCTTGTTTTTCCTCCCACATTCCCTGGGATCGGAGAGATGGAGGATGTAACAAGAGTACCGTTGGTAAAACAGATGTTTCTTTCTTGAAATTGCACGCACTTATGGTCTTGTGTGTTAACCACTCTTGACAACTGTGTTTACTATTGAAACTGGAAATTACAGACTTTGATTATAGTTTAGCCAGCTTTTCTGGTACTGCTCTCCTGTAAATGGGTTATTTTTAGTTTGAATTTTTGCTGCAAGCCCTTTCCCACTACTTAATTGACTCTTCAATCACACTTGCAGTGCATATGTCAGCATTCCCACGGACACTAAACATACACAGCATAGTTGGCACAATAGTGGTTCTATGCGAATTATTGGACTCTTTTGATTGCTTTTAATACTGAAAATGGGATCCATTCTTTTTACCTTCTAGTCCTCTAATGGAAACCTGGGGAATCTATGTCTGTCTCCATTCAAAGTTTATCCTACTAGCTCTTGGTGGTCATTGTAAAATTATCCATCTGAAACGTAACAGATTGCAAATGAAATAGATATCCTGGTATTTGTTTTGCTACTGCCTAATGATACCTCTGTCTGAGTCACTGAATACTTTGCAAGCATAGCCTTTAAAGTGTGTTTCATGTCTTAATTTGCCGCTTGACACATTTAATTCTAACAAACCAGAACTAAAGCAAGTTTTGTTTCATGAGAAACTGCTTGGCAAGCTTTAATTTAGGCCTTCTTAGTGGGTTATTAATGAACTTGTGAAATATATATTATTGACAAAATAATAGCATTAAAATTCAGTAGTATTCTGAAAGGCAAGCCATTATGTTCGAAGAGACAGTTTTTTTTTTTTTTGATACTGGGAATCGAACCCAGGACCTCACGCTTCCTTAGTAGGAAGCCATAACCACTGAGCTAAATCCCCAGCCCAGGCCATTATGTTCGAGAGATACTGAAAACTACCACAGTTGGTTGACTGATTAGCTTGCACTTTAAAACACCCCCATTTTTTCCTTCCTTTTATGTATTTTATTCTGTTTTTTAAAAAATCTTTAACTGGGGGCTGGGGATTTAGCTCAGTGGTTCCACTGCCTCGCAAGCACAAGATCCTGAGTTCGATCTCCGGTACCAAAAAAAAAAATCTTTAGCTGATCACTGGGGATGGTGATGCACACCTGTAAATCCCAGCTCTTCGGAGGCTGAGGCAGGAGGATTCACTGCAAGTGCAAGACCAGGCTGAACTGTATGTGAGTTCAGGGCCAAGTCTAAACTATATAGCGAGACCCTGTCTTAAAAAAACAAAAACAAGGGCCAGGGATTTAGCTCAGTGGTTTCGCCGCCTGCTGCACAAGTGCAAGGACCTGAGTTCAATCCCTGGTACCCACCCCCCCAAAAATTTGATAAAAACAAAACAAAAAATTATGAGAAAAGAAAAAAATGTCTTTGAAAATAGGGAAGGGTGGAGGGGTGAAGGGTACACAGGTAATGGGGAAAAAAATAAGAACCAAGATACATCATGTACAGGTACAAGCACCCAATGATAAATGTAAACGTATTGTATACCTAAAATGTACCAATAAAAGAATTTAAGGAAAAAAACCAAAACACCAAAAAACCAAAAAACCCCAGACTTTAGTTGATCATGGAACAAGATTGTGAATAAACAAATGGGTAAAATTTGTTGACAAAAATCATGCTAAGGGCTGGGAATTTAGCTCAGTGGTTCCACCAACTGCCTGGCAAACGTAAGGTCCTGAGTTCAATCTTCGGGTCCCCCCCAATCATGTTAAGCTTTTTGAATCAAGATGGTATATTTATATTTTTGCTTATAGCTTATATATTTTCTCTCTTTTTGATGCTGCTGAGGTCTGTACTTAGGAGGTGCTTGTGCATGCTAGGTAAGCAGCTCTCCAGTGAGCTACATGTCCAGCTAGTCTGTCTCTTTACTTTTTTCAGAGTCTCACTATGTACTTCAGGCTGGCTTTAAACTCACTGTGTAGCCCAGGCTGGCCTCAAACTCACAGTGATGTTTCTGCCTCAGTCTCCCCGAGTGCTGGGATTACAGGTGTGCGTCACCATGGTTTGTGATCACACACACACACACATATATATATATTTTTTGGTACCAGGGATCGAACTCGGGTCCTTGTGCTTGTGCAGCAGGTGGCAAAACCGCTGAGCTAAATCCCCGGCCCAATCACGTGTATTTTTAAAGTTGTTACCTCAGTTAATCATATGAGCTCTGATCAAAGAATCCAGTGATGTTTAAATTTAAGGAATTATTTCAATAAAAGACATATTGCCATGAATCCCTCTCAGAGTCCTCCACTTCTCTTTGAACATACTTAGCTCATTGTTCTGCCACTTTCTGAAGCAGTTCTGGAAGACCTCTTTTGTGAGTGTCTTTAGTTGTGCTGTCATGGCTGCTTTAATGTCCTAAATTGATTCAAAATGTTTATCTTTCATGGTCATTTTGACTTCGGAGAATACAGAAGTCGCATGGTGCCAGATCTGGTGCAAAGATGGGTGAGGCCACACTGTCCTGTTTTTATAAGCCTACTTGTCCATCAGATGGCAGCTGAGAGGAACACTCTCCATATTTTTTTTTTTTATGGTACCGGTGATCGAACTCAGGTCCTTGCGCCTGCGCAGCAAGCGACGAAACCACTGAGCTAAATCCCCGGCCCCACTGTCCATATTTTTGATCACACCTTGTGAAGACACTCATGAGAAAGGACTCCAGACCTGCTACACAAAGTGGCAAGAATGGTGTCTTGTGCTGGAAGTGAGATGGAGTATTTTGGGAGAGTTAATGACAATGTGTCTTTTACTGTAATGCATTTTTAGAACTCAAACATTCACCATATATTTTGATCACACAATCATACTGTGTATGTTTCTCATTTATGCATACTAAAATTAATTGAGTTTGGTTGTTATATCACTTTTAGAATTTCTTAATTGTTCTGTTTTGGGAGGGGGTACTGGGGTTATTGAACTCAAGCACATACTACCACTGAACTACATCCCCAGCCCTTTATTTATTTATTTATTT
Organism: Heterocephalus glaber; assembly: GCF_053883595.1. Taxonomy (NCBI): domain Eukaryota; kingdom Metazoa; phylum Chordata; class Mammalia; order Rodentia; family Bathyergidae; genus Heterocephalus; species Heterocephalus glaber. The sequence continues at coordinate 5,303,468 of NW_028258299.1, read as the reverse complement.
ATTTATTTATTTATTTATTTATTTGGTACTGGGGATCAAACTAGCTGTTTATTTTTTTGTCTGGGTATGTAGCCCAGGTGGGACTTGAACTTGGAATCTTTGTGCCTTACCCTCCTTTAGTGTTGGGATTATATGACTGCAAAAATCCCCTCCCCCTATAGATTGTCTTAGTTGCAAGAGTCTTGTGGGCCAGGTGGCTGAATGTAGTGCTAACTTTGTGAAGAAAAACAACTTTTAACCTGGGGACTGCTCCTGGGCTGCCCCTGTCCTCCCAATCTTACTCTCTTTCCTAGGTGGCTAAGCACACTGCAGTGCTAAGAGAGGGTCTCCTTTTGTAGCCTGGGCTGTCTTTGAACTCATGATCCTCCTACCTCAGCCTTCTGGTATAACTTTTAAAACTGTTGCTTCTCTCACTTCACTGCTATCAGTATTGCAAAAGGACATATTTACATTTTTATCTATTTCACGCATTACTGAGTTCACCCAGTGAAAGATGAGAACTTAGTCCCTTTATGCCACCTGCTTTCTTTCCATCTTCCCAGTGTAGTTACAACAGAGTTTGTGGTGTAATCAGTATTGAATGTCATGTTCTTATAGGAATGTATAAATTGTTATAGCTGAAACATTTTTTATACTATGATCAATTCTGTTTCTTCTGTAACTTGTTTGGTTTCTCTCCTGGAAGTAATAATTAATCTTTTTTTTGTGTTTCTTTGCTTAGTTTTGCATGTTTAAGGCCAGCCTAAACTACATAGTGAGACCCTGTCTCAACCCCTCTCCCCTCAAAAAAAGTTTTAAGGTATTGTTTTATATATTTATTTTTTGGTATCAGGGATCGAACTCAGGACATTGTGCTTGTGAGGCAGGTGGCAGAACCACTGAGCTAAATCCCTGGCCCAAGGTTTTGGTTTATTATCTTCCAGTTTTCAGGAAAGCAGTCTGAGCACAGCACAGTGTACATTAAACAGAAAGCTGGAAAAAGCCTTTTAGGATTAGCTGTTATTCACGTTATGCCTTTGGAATGATAAAGTTTTTCAGAACCACAAGGAAGAAGATGAGGGTCAGGGAATGCGGATCACTCTGGATGTTTGGTGGTGGTAGTTGAGTCTCCCGCAGGGCTGCTGTGGAGGTGCACCTTACTGTTATTAGTATCGGTGCAGTACTGGGGATCCAACCCATGGCCTCCACATGCTCTGCCTCTGAGCAGTGTCCCAAACCCATTTTATTTTATTTTGAGCCTGGTCTCAAACTTGAGATTCTCTTGCCTCAGGAGTAGCCTCATGTGCCACCTCACTTGACTCTGTTAAGACATTTTAAGGTAGCTGTAACTATCAAATAGAAAATTACTTTGATTTTTTTTTTTCATTTTCTGTACATCTCAGGGTAAATGGGAAAACTTTTGGTAATATCCTTTTGTGTTTGTATTTTAAAGCAGACAGAAAGTTGTATGGTACTGTGGTTTTTCAGACATCAGATATATTTTTTGTGCTGATAACTGAACCTAGAGCCTCATGCATACTAAACACCTACTCTACTGCTGAGCTATGCCCCCATCCCTCTGCCTTTTAAGTGATATATGATTATTAAAATATTTGGATTCTTTTGGTTTAAAGTTTTCATAACATATTTAATTCATGTAAAGTGATGTATATAAAAAAGTCCTTTTTTTTGGAGACAGTGTCTCACTGTGTTGTTCAGGCTGGCCGTGATCTCTCATAATCCTCCTGCCTCAGCTTCCAGGGTGCTGAGATTACACGTGTGTGCCACCATGGCCAGCAGAAAGGTAAAGAATAGGACAAAGAGCACACCAAATTATACTTTTTTTTTTTGGTACGGGGGATCGAACTCGGGACCTTGTGCTTGTGAGGCAGGTGGCAGAACCACTGAGCTAAATCCCTGGCCTCCAAATTACACTTTTTGAAATAAAGTATCTTTGATGTTGGATAAGTTATGAGCATGCTTTAACAATCTAGTAGAATTTTAAAATTATTAAATTTTTTTCCTTAAAAGCAGATATTGAGCTGAGCGTGATGGCACACACCTATAGATCCAGCATACTGGGAGGTGAGGCAGGAGGATTGCAAATTCAAGGCCAGCCTGGGCAATTTAGCAACATGACAAGACACAATCTCAAAAGAAAAAAGGGCTGGGGATGTAGCTCAGTGCGAACGACCTGCATTCAATCCCCAGGGTAGAAACCAACCATTTTGTTGAGGATAATTTTTTTTTAAGTTAATCTACATCAGTTTAATTTTTTAGCAAGAATTTACATTCCAGGTATTGTTAGTCTTATGTTTGATCACAGTAATTAATATTATTATAATCAGTAAAAATGAGGTAATTAATAGAAGGCATGTTTAAAATGGCAAGTCCAATACTGTATTAGTTCTTTGTTTTGTTTGTTTTTCTTTTTGGTATGGGGGATTGAACTTGGGTCCTTGGGCTTGCGCAGCAGGCGGCGAAATCACTGAGCTAAACCCCCGGCCCTCTTAGTGTATATTTATATGATTTTTCTTCAGCATTTTTCATAAAGGATGAATTGCTCCTCCAGTTACAAATCCGCTATTAATTTTGAAGGGTATCTTGCAAATTTATGATTCTGGTTTTTTTTGTTGTTTTTTTTGGTACTGGGAATCGAGCTCGGGACCTAGCGCTTGGGAAGCAGGTGGCAGAACCACTGAACTAAATCCCCAGCCCCGCAAATTTATGATTCTGATTTTATAACAAGTCTTACTTTAGGATAGTGAGTTTTTCTAGTCATATATTTGGGCACCATTTTGGCCATTTTCCTATGGATAAAAAAAAATCCTTGGCTGGAAAGATTAAACTGCAGTCTTCTGTAACAGTTGACTACAAATTGCAGCTATGAAGCTCAGCCTGTTAAACATTTCTCAACCTTATAACACAGACTTCCTGTTTTTAAAGCTTTTCTGACCTTCCTGAGAAAAAGACCAGAGTGGCTGTGGTCACATCCTGTGGTTATTTTCACTTAAAAAACAAAAACCAATGCTACTGAATTCTAAAATCCTTGAGTATAAAATAGTGATTAATGTTCCAAAAAATGTAAATAGCACAGGATTCATGTCTGATCTTTTCTAGGCTTTCAATAAAAAAATAATAGAACCAGGTCAGCTTTTAATGTGCCTCCGTTTGTTCAGCAGTGACTACAGTTGGAATGTCAGGAAAATCTCACATTAAAGACCTGCCCTGTTCTGGGGAGATTGTAAAGGAAGCATTTGGCAGTCATTTCCTTTCACTTGTAAGAATGAACATGCTTTACATTATAATCATTTAAACATACCAGAAGCCTGATAGGGCTTTTATATTTTTTCAATGTAGATTTAGCTTGCTCTGAAGATTGGAGGAGTAACTAGTGTTTAGATTTTATTGTTAGAGCTAATCAGATGATGTAAACATTTGAAGTTAGTCTGAGTCTTCTGTTGTACTAAATTTTATTTCCTGAAGCCTAAGTATTTGCTTTATCTGGTCAGTTAAAATTAAACTCTGGAATTGGATGTTCAGCATTCATCTTAATGACAACCTCACCCACTGCTAAACCCCTGTCTTCCAAAAGAACAGACAAAAGCCACCCTAATGTTTAGGTTGAACAGTTTTGAAACTGTGGCTTTTGAGTTTTGCCTTAGCCAATGGTTATATCATTATTGAGTACATACTTTGAACTAGAATCATCTGAGTTTTAGAAAAGCAGTTGGTTTTTAGGCAGAAATTATTAGATCAATAATTCTACCTTTGTTGTTGAAATTGGCAGATAGCATTCATTTAAATTTTGACATGTGGGCCTGGGATTTGGCTCAGTGGTTCTGGCGCCTGCCTTACAAGCGCAAGGTCCAGAGTTCGATACCTGGTACCCCCCCCAAAAAAGTGAAACGTTTAAAAGTACATTTTTTTCCAGAAAAAGATATGTGTGATTTTAAAATATTATTTAGTTTATTGGAGGCATAATACTGTAATAATAAGGGCAAAGCTCTGTTTTGCATTTGAATTTTTTTTTTTTGTTATCGGGGATTGAGCTAAATCCCCTGCCCATTTGAATATTTTTTATATGGCTATCTATTTGGTTAGTATATTGAATTCTTGGTGTAATTATTACAGTTGGAGCTCCGAGTTATCTCAAGCTTACTTCCAACAGATAAACTTGCCTGGGTCTCTCACTGATCAAGGCAGGTGAGATGTGTCATTCTTCTGCCACTCCACAAAACTGTGTTGTTTAATCTGTCACACTTTTCACTTTCCCAAATGAAAAACCTTTCCTCTTCATTTTGTCCTTGCGAAGTATTTTGCTGTTGTAACTTTATAATTTGTTCTATACACTGCTGAGACCCCCTAGTGAGTTTTGAAGTAGAGCTGAGAAAGTCCTTAAAGATATTTAAAAGCACATGCTCTCAAGAGAATATTCTCTCTCAGGCCTGTCTCCCCCTTTCCCTCTTCCCCTCTTCCCCTCTCCCCCTCTCACTGCTTTCAGCCTTTTTCCTGGTCCTTTATCAATGAGAGGGCTGCACACTTCTAAACCTGCCTCTAGTGCCTCTGCTGTTTTTTTTTCCTGGAACATATTTTAGTAGTGTTGATACTTTTTTATCCCATGAGAAGATACTTGAAATAGTAGTAGTTTATTGATCTTAAATATATATTTGGGGGCTGTGTGGAGAAGTATAAGACAAAGTATTTTAATTAGTGCCCAACTTTCTACTTACACATTTAATCTAGGAGAATGTGCTCTTTAGAGTTTTATTAATGGCCACCCTGTGTTGATTCTTTTTTTATTTTATTAAAAAAATTTTTTTTTCCTGTCTTGATTCTTATAATCTGATGTTATCTGTAACTGTTTTTAAAGAGTCCATTATATAGATTTTAGTTGTATTTATCTAGATTGAAATTAATTCACACCTGTAATCCCAGTACTCCAGAGGCTGAGGAAGGAGGACTACTGGGGTATGTGGTGACTTAAGGCTAGCCTGGACAATAGAGCAAGACCCTGTTGTTTAGAAAAATAAATTAATTCACAACTTTTATTACTAAATATGATAGTAAATATCAGTATGCTGGCATTAAAGGACATAATTCACTTCACTAGTATTCATAGAATATCTGCCTATTTTAACACACATTCATGGTTTTCTGAGGATGTAATTATTAACACCCTAATTGAGTTACTATTTTATATTTTGTTTCTTTACCTACAAAAAACATGTGAATAAATTCTTAAATGTTGATTGTATGAAAATCAATAACATACACGAATGGATAGGTAATTAGGTAGATTATTTCTAAAAATCATATTAGTATAGGCCTGACCTTAATTTGCATTTAAGACTTGTGAACTAAGGCTTAGGTGATAGTTACCTACCCTCAAAAGAAATTAATATGGGCTCGGGGATTTAGCTCAGTGGTTCCACTGCCTGTCCCATAAGTGCAAGGACCGGAGTTTGATCCCCGGTACCAAGAAAACGAAACAAAAGAAACTAATATGAGTCATTCAGTTGTGCTTAAAAGCTAAAGAAATATTTTATGTTTAATATGCTAATTCTAATTTCACATGCATTTTAGGATATAAATAATTTGTTTTGAAAAGGAATAGTGCCAGGGCCGGGGATTTAGCTCAGTGGTTCTGCTGCCTGCCTTGCAAGTGCAAGGTCCCAAGTTTGATCCCCAGTACCAAAAAAAAAGGAAAAGAAAAAAAAAGAAATAGTGCCAGACACAGTGCCACATACCTGTAATCTTAGCACTGGGGAGGCTCAGGCAGGAGGATCACCCAGCCCAGGTTGTATAGTGAGTTCAAAGCTAGCCTGAACCAATAGTGAGATCCTGTCTCAAAAACCAAAACCAAAGATGAAATAAACAAACAAAATGAAAGCTGGGCGTGGTGGTGCATGCCTGTAGTCCTAGCTCTTGGGAGGCTGAAGCAGGAGGATCTCTAAGTTCTGAGGCCAGCCTGGGCTGCATAGTGAGTTCACGGCCCAACTGAACTACATAGCCAGACCCTGTCTCATAGAATTTCTTTTCTTTTCTTTTCTTTTCTTTCTTCCTTCCTTCCTTTCCTTTCTTTCTTGTACCGGGGATCAAACTCGGGTCCTTGGGCTTTTGAGACAGGCGGCAGAACCACTGAGCTAAACCCCCGGCCCATCATAGAATTTAAAAAAAGAAAAGAAAAGAAAAAAAATTGGTTTGCTATTAATACTTATACTAGAGCAACATAAGTATCCTGAACTGTGTTTGAGAAACCAGGACATTTAGGGAAGAAAAATTTGATTTGGTATAGGATGATTTGAGAGTGTCCTTAGATTGGAATTGTGGTGGAACTCACAGAGCATTTGCAAGTGTGAGTCTGTTGCTAAGAAGCAAGCTCTGCTGGAAAAATAAAAATATGGAATCATGAACATGAAGCAGTTGGTGAGTGAATGTCCTCACTCGTGAGAGTTGCAGAGAATGGTAAGAGCAGCCACCTTGCCTTAGGTCTACTTATACTTAGGTGGAGTCATCAAAGAAACGAAGAATTGCTGGAAAGGCCGGAGGTGCATGAGGGTGCACAGTCCAGCAGCACAGAGGGGACAGGACCTGCCGTTGCTGGGAGTAGAAATTGGCCCAGCTTTTTGGGAAGCATTTTTATGAAGTCTGTCTAAGACGGTGAGTATCGATTGAACTGGTGGATCCTGCACTATAGAAATACATACACGCACACAAGAAGTTTGCTGTAACAGTATAAGATTTCAAAATGTGGCAGCACGCTCATTTAGGGATTTCTTGATAATTACGGTACTCCCACACTGTAGAATTCTGTGCAGCTCTGTGTAGGAATGGGTTGTTTGTAGTGTGGGGTAAAGTGAGAGAAACAAGTTGCTGGATAGCATGAGTAATAGGATTTCATTAAAAACCAACAGAAGGAGCCTTCAGACAGATAAGTATGTGTGTTCTTAGGTATGTGTATATGTGTTTATACAGATGTTCTAGGAGAAAGCTGGGAGAAGTTTCAGCGGGATCGCTGGAATTGTTTGGATTTTCTGTAGGAACATACCATGTATCACTTTAAGCTAAAAAACAAATCTCAAAGGGCTTTAAAAAGAAACATTTTAAAATTTTCTTTGAGGACTCTAGGAGATTTTTTTTTTTTTTTTTTTGGAACCACTGAGCTAAATCCCTGGCCCTCTACAGAAGTTTTGTTGTGACATTTGGTGAGTTGGAAAGAAGACAGGTAGTGTGTAGGGCATTGTAAGTCTATATGGTACACAGGAAATGCTCCCGGTGCACACATGCAAGCATAGCTAACTGCTACTACCAGAATCCTCTGTTCTGGTGCTGTTTGCTTGACTTGGGTAATCTTTTTTGTTTTGGTACCCAGGATTGGTGTAATCTTTTAACAGTAGACACCTGGATGAGCTACATTGGTCGGGTTGGATGTACTAGATAACCCTATTGGAAAGAATGCTGATTGTTTCAACTTGACAGTTACAATTTTGGCAGCCCTCACTGGGTGAATGTTATTATCACAGAGAAAAGCAGTCTTCTTCCCTTTGGTGGTCTTGATAATGGCTTAAAGCTACAATGTGGAAGATGAGGCCAGGACTCTTGCTGTGAGGGACAGAGTGGTAGAAGGAGTAATAAATGCAGGGTGGTAATTTGAAGTTAGGGGTCTGGAATAACCTGGGCTCTGTTCAGCTGGTGCCAGGGTTACACTTCACATTTCCCCTGTGGGCTGTTCCTGGGCATAGCTTTAATGTTAGTTTAACTAGGCATTCGATTTAATTATAACTCTTAGGATAAAGTCAGATGTCAGCTCACTTGGCTGCGTGCTGAGGCCTGTGGAATATGGGGTGCTTTGCTCCTGACTGCATCTGTTGTCTCCTGTCATTATCTGTTAATGGCACTCAACTTGACAGGGTTGTTTTGATAAATGCAGGGTGTTAGGAAAGCAGGAGCTGGATTTTGAATGGAATGGAGCTTAGGACAAATGGAAGCAATGCCAGACTTGGGCCAGTGAGCGATGCTGTTAGGAACCAAGCAATGCCATGTGCAGTGCCGAAGGCAAGAAAATGTATTAATATGGGATAGGGTGGGGTGTATCTAATACTGTTTCATTTTCTCACACTGTTGCTCTTTGTTCATTTTTTCATGTGCTCATGTGTAGAAGACATGAAAAATTGCAGCTCTTGTATTAATTGTCATTTATTCTCTGCAGGTCTCCCAGTTTACAAACTCACAGACTTTACTTTGAGGAGTGGGGATGGGGTTTGGAATGTGGGTCATCACGGACTGGGAGTCTCATAGCACAAGAGCTCTTCTGCAGGCTCTGCATCAGGTAAATAGAGGCCTTTTCTTTAGAGAGGAAACAAATGAAAGTAGTTTAGTGCAAAAGAAGGGTGACGATTAATTCTTTTCTATTCGTAGTAGAATTGGGTAGTCCTTTTGCATTTTGAGAAGCTGTGAAGACAAAGCTAGTGTACAAGTGCTTTCAAAATTTTATATTGTGCTCACATTGCTCAGTGTGTATACACAAAGTCTGGTTTGCCTGCTTCTGTTTGCCTGTTCCTTAAATGCCAGGTAAGCAGGGAATACTTTGCTTGAATAAATCAGTGGTGGCCTCTGTACCTGATCAATTCTAGCTTGCAGATAGGACCCTGGTTAGAGTCTCAGGGTTTTTATGAGTAACAATTATTTGGATCTCTATAAAGTGGGCATAAAACATTTTTTAGTAGGCTTTTAAAGATTAATGGGAGGTACATGTATTCACATAGATGCCGCTTATTTGAGGTAGGCCTTTTTTGTTTTGGACCCAGGGTCTTGCTATGTAGCCCAGGCTGGTCCCAAACTCGCGGCAGTTGTTCTGCCTCAGCCTCCCAGGTGTTGGGATTACAGGTGTGCACCACCATGCCTGGTCATGATAGGCTTCTTTGTGCCAAGAAACGTGTGGAGAATATAAATAATGAGCAGAGCAGGCTAGTCGTCTTTGACTCACTCCACAAATGTGTGTGCTTGACAACTGGGGTTTGCTGAGGAGCGAACACAGTTTTCTGTAGGGAAGTCAGCATCTAGAAAAGACTGGACATTAATCAGAAAGTCATATCAGTGGATTACAAACTGAGGGGTAAATGCTCTCAAGGAAAGGAGTAGTTCTGTGAAGACTTCAAAGGAACCTGACCTAGAACGGCTTCAGGGGATCCTTCTCTGGAAAAGTGGTGTTGGACCTAAGATCTGAGGGAAGAGCAGGTTTTCAGATGTGTGTTTGTGTTGTGAGGGCCGCAGGGAGATGATTCCTGGCACAATGGGAAGCCTGCAAGAGGAATCCTGATGGCTGGGGGATGGAAGGCCTGATGGAGCCAGCAGGGGGGGCGCTGGGTGTGGGCAAAATAGCAGAAGTGCTATAGGAGAACAAAAGAATTTGTCATGAAATGCTACCAAAGCACCTCAGATCCCTGAGTGGCTAGGTTTAGTATGAATTTCAATACAGCAGTTTGGTTGTTCTCACCAGCCCTTTCTAACTGTAAATTAGCACTTTTCAAATGGCCAATGGGAAAAGAAGAAAAAACAAAACAAAAATCACTCTACAAGCTTTGCTATGTGTCTAATATAGCTGTTGGAAAATTGGATGTGTGTCCAGTTGCAGGAGTAGCTTTTTTAGCCAGGCTTTTAGATCAGTTGTATCTCTTCCATATATGGAGTGCCTCAAAGCCATTTGGTTAAGAAGTGGATTTTCAGGCCAGGGATTTAGTTCAGTGGCTCCTGGCTGGCAAACGCAAGGTCCTGAGTTCGATCCCTAGTACCAAAAAAAAAAAAGTGGATTTTCAAGCCTCAGGATGGTTTCATGAGGAATGGCGTTCAGGGGAGCTTATAGCAGAGCTAGATGTGCACTGTAGACCACTTTCAGTTTGTAATGAGCACAGCCATGTTTCTGGGAGGCAGAGACATTATGCTTCATCAGTTCTTGCTCTGGTTGCATGTGCTGTGCTGTAGTGCTAGGGAGATATTTTAGTCTCATGCAGCATAACTTGGTTTTCTTTGTTGCAGAGAGGGAGACTATGCATGTCAGTTTGGAGATTTGTACCAGCAAGGCAGAACCCTGGGGGATCCCTCCCTACTTTGTTTTGTTTTTTGAGACAGGATTTTTCTTTGTAGTTCAGGTTGGCCTTCAACTCACTGTGTAGCCCAGGCTGGCCTCTTGGTAATCCTCCTGCCTCAGTCTCCAGAGTGGTGGGATTACAGGTGTATGCCACCTCCCACCACACCATCACTTTGTTTCTCTACCTGTTGTTAAAAAAGTTACCCAGTAATTTTAGTGATTTGGGAAGAACTTGGAAGTTCTAATAGCAGTTATAGAGCTGTTTGAGAGTTCCAAACTGTTTGAGGGAGATACTTGCTTGGAAGGTGAAAGGTGTAATAGTGAAGACACCAAGAGATCATTTAATTTTTTTTTTTTTTTTGGTACCAGGGATTGAACTCAGGACCTTGTGGTTTTGAGGCAGGTGGTGGAACTAAATCCCTGGCCCTGAGATCATTTAAATTTTGGGCTTGTAATTTTCTAATTTGGGCTGATACTAAAAGAAGTTAATGCTTTGAGTTCATATTCTGTAAAAATCCTTTTAAAAAAATCCTATAGAGTGTCTTGGTTAAGAGGACAGATTGATCTTGGTATTACTTAACACTAGTGACATAAATGTAGTTTAATTTTTAATAAAATTTAGCAGATTGATATATTTGTACCAGACTTCGTTGAGGGTGGGGAAAAAGTAATTTGGAATTAACAGTTGGTAATTCTTTTTAGATGCACATACAAATTGAATTAATGAGGGTGTCTGGAACCTAGTAGCTGGTGAGTTGTATGTTTATTTAAAGCCACATGGTAAGGACTGCGGGTTTATTTTGCTTCCTTATTAGATGAATTTCAATCAAGCCCAATTTAAGCTGTGTCTTGTCTAGCAGATGGATATTTTCTTGTGGAAAAGCATTTGGAGAGATTTTTAAACAAATGACTTAGAGACTTCTTAAACTATAAGGAAAATTGGGGTCAGAAACTTCGTTTCGCACCAAACAATGCTGATTTTTCCTGTGCATCTTTGAAACAAATGTTTGTCTTGTCGGTGGTTATTGGCTGTTCCACTTGCATTTGTTAGACTCAGAGGTGGTGGGCATTATTATTCCTGGCAGAGCAGCGACAGGTCTAGATGTGTGAACTGCTGATCACTCAGGGATGCGCTGCCTCTTTAATATCTTGCTTGCAGATGCATTTTCTAGCTGACCATGCTATTAAGAGCTGCCATCAATCACGCAGCCTCCCAGTTCCGGCTCTCTGGAAGGGAGGGAGGCTCAGGGGCACGGAGGATGGCCAAGCAAGGAAGGAGATAAAATTGCTCCCGGCAGAGAGACAGAGACTGACACAGAGATAGAGACTGGCGGGAGGCGGGGGGAGGGGGAGAGAGAGAAGAGGAGAGAGGAGAGAGAGAGAGGAGAGAAAGGGAGAGAAAAAGAGAACGCGCCCGGCAGCCGGCAGGGGTACGCGCGTCCAGCCCAGGTTTTGCTGGCCGCCGTCGCTGGGAGGCTGCTCTTTCTCTCCTAGTGTCTGGGTCACAGGCTTGTGGCAGTGTTGGCCCGGCCACCCGGGTTGAAGCAGCGTAAGCTGAGCGCCTCGGCTGCAGGCAGCCACCGCGGGCCTGGCAGCCTTGCACCCAGCTGCGGGCGGGCCCTCTAGCCACTGCCTCCCAGCGGACCTGCCCTGAGGCCTCTGGGGCCTCCTTTTGTTTGGCAAGTGCATTTCTTGCCAGAGCCTTGCCCCTGCCGGAAGGTCTCTGTCCCTGGGAGTTGCTGGGGCCCAGCGCCTGAGGAGGAGGAGGAGGAGGCGGAGGAGGAGGCGGAGGCGGAGGCGGAGGCGGAGGCGGAGGCGGTGGCGGTGGCGGTGGCGGTGGCGAAGGTGGACCTGCCTGTGGCTAGCTTCCTATTGCCTGGGACTACAGGCAAGTCGCCAGGGGCCTTGGGCTGCGAGGGGGACGCGGGTCTTGAGCCAGGATGTTGGGAAAGTGAGGGTACGGGAGCATCAGGAGGCGAGTCTTTAGAGTGTTCTTGCTGACCCTAGAAAGATGAACTGGAGTGTTGGGAAGGATGATGGCTTTCCAGGAACAGGGAGTCGGGATTTGTTGTGTCCCATGGCATTTCTGTTGGTATTCCTTGTTTTTAGTTGCCCTAAACTTTGGAAATTTCAGTTAAATAAACCGAATAGAAAAGTCTTTAAAAATAAGTGCCAGAGAAAGTGCTAAAATTGAAAGTGTACATGTGATCTAGCTATAACGTCTGTACCGTTTTCATTCTTGTTAAAGGAAAACCTGTATGAAGATGAGCCACATATAATAGAAAAGTAGCTGTTTGTTTTGGAATGTCATTGCTTACTGTGAAGTTAATTTAAGTTTAAAAATAAAGTGAATTTGATGGGCTTGACTATAATGTTAGGGTACTTAAGTGCCAAATATAATTTGTTTTCTGGACCAGAATAGTGTTGTTGGGGGAGAAGCTGAAACACAGGGGTAGTCTTGAAGATTGCTTCAAGTTTCAATTGTTAAATTGCTTTTTGTTGTGAGGTGGTGGCTTCCCTGCCACCCTCCCCTTGTTTATTCATGAAGCCATGGCAGACCTGCTTGACCACTTCTGTTTGCCTAGGAAAACTCTTGGAATAGATTACTTTGTCTTACTTGGCCTCTAAGCTTCCCTGGCGTGCATGCACCCCTGCAGTCCGTGGGGCATTGTTTGGTGGGAGGCCACCTCCCAGCCATATGGAAAATCTAAAAGGTGGCATGTGAGTGGGCGTGGGGTCACCTGAGAGATACATTTTTCCTTTGAAATTGTAGGCCTGAGTGCTTTAAGACTGAGACATTTGAGTAAATGTTGAATTGTGTGCCGAGAGCACTGTATTGAGTTCTGGCTCTTTGCCTTTTTTTCCTCCCTTGGTCACTCCAGATTTAAAAAGTGGGCATGGATTGAAACCTGGCACCTGGGAGCAATATCCTACATAGGCCCCTTGCTTTGTGGACAAGTATTTCCAGAAGCATAACCAGCTATATTTTATGTTTAAGCATGTGTAGATTTGGGTCCTAACAGGCAGTGACCTTTCTGAATATTTACACTGCCTAGTAAAATAGTGAGTGGGCTCTAGTTAGGAGCTTGTATTTGTTTTTCCTGCTCTGTAACTTAGTGGTGCCGACAGTAATTTACAAAGAGCTGGGGCCAGTGAAAGGTGGTCTTCAGCCCAGAGCCCTTGACTGCACATTGTACTCTGGCTGGCCCTGATCCTTGGCAGGGTGCATTCGAAACGTTACTTGATCATGTTGCATGATAGAATTGACTTAAGATTACACTTTCTCTCCCTGTGGCCGTTAGAAGTGATGCATCCACCAGAGTTGTTCAGTAACTCATGTTCATTCACTCTAAGGTTTCCAGAAAAAGGCCTTTTAGATTTTTGTCTTATTTTGTGGTTTTGAATTTATGGATTGAGGCAAGAGCTGATGTAGTGTAGCAGCACCACTTCCTTTGTGTGTTTTTATAGCTTATAGGACATGTTTTAGTCTATACACTTGTGATTATTTCTGATATGTCTGAATGTGTGTACATGTGTATCTGCAGGCATTCAGGTACTTTCAGCTGTGTGCTAATTTATTTTTTTACATTGTAGGCTAGGGGTGGGTGGTTGTAAGGGTGATCCTTGTGAGCTTGTCAGTGAGGTTGAGCGAACTGCGTGTATGCTCTGCAGACGAGCCTTACATTTTAATTAGTGCAGCTGTCTACAGCTGTTAGGTCAGAACGCATTGGGTGCTTCTTCAGGGTGGTTTTATCTTGCACTGGAGGTTTTATGGATCTGGGTGGCTGTGTTTCTTAATCCCTTTCCCATTGCCACCGAGCTTGCTTTTAAGCAAATGATAGTACAAGACAAGCTTTTGCTTACTCATGTAATAGTTTACTTGTGAAAGATTTATTTTAGGTTTGGGGAAGTTGAGGAACCATGTAGCTTATTTAATACATTTAATACGCTTTTCTAAGGTCACAGTTTTGCTTGCTATTGTATAGTTCAAGAAGCCAGTGGAACCATCCATGTTATAATAGGAAGCCAGTATTTTGTTTAAAAAGGGATGAGGAGTTCTTTGTTCTTTAGTCTAGGGTTAGTTTGTAAAACTCAAATAAATGTTAGCTTAAATGGCAGTGACATGGCTAGAACACCCCTATTCCTTGTCTTCCCACTTTTTACGCTGCTCGAAAGGGACTGAGAAAGACATTGACTCATAGTTTGGCCATGGAGTGGATGATCAATAGAAGGGTTTAGAAATATCTCTATTCAGGGGCATGTATTTGTGTCCAACTTTAAATTTCAAAATGCATTATTGGGTCTCAGTTATGGTAGATTTGAATCTTTAAATCTGGGCCTCTAACAGATTAAGATGTTGCAGACTGTAAAGCAGATTGTGACACGAATGACCTCCATTTTCAGTGGACAGATCTCTGTACTGTCTGCTGGCTCGAGTGATACAGCTGTCTAGGGCTGTTGTCACCATCAAGGGTATCTGAGATCGTGCAGTACATTTCTTAAAAGGAGCAAAAAGTAAGAAAAACAATATCGATCGACACCTGCTCTGTGTAAAGCTCATGTGTTAGTGTTGGAGTGCTGTTGGGGACTGGAGTGGTGGGCGGACAGTGAGATAGGCTTAGAGAAAGAAATTCTTTTTTAACTCATTAGAGAAACGGTCCTTTTTAAAAACAACCTGGAATGAGGAAATGGAGTACAGCATTCTCTAGAAATGTGATAATTTCAATAAAACTTGTCTAGAAAATATTTTCTCTAATTAAAGGTTATTAAAAGATTTAGATTGGCACCGAAACATTGGTGAATTAAAGTGAAAATAGAGGGAATTGAAAGAAATTATCTTACATCCAACCCAAACAGATCATTATTATTATTTTTGGTACTGGGGATCGAACTCCGGACCTTGCGCTTGTGAGGCAGGGGGTGGAACCACTGAGCTAAATCCCCGGTCCCCCAAACAGATTATTTTAAAAGCTCATTTGTAAGTCCTTTTTTGTTGTTGAGATTTGTTTTCTTTTGATTCCAGATGTTAATGATGACTGGGGTCTTAGACTTGCTCTCAAAAATTTAATTAATCTGCCATATGACCTATTTAGATATTTGTATCGAAGAACAAAAAAGAATAACATTGGCAATGAATGAGCATGAAAAATAAACTTAAATTTACTAAAATAAAGTTTTTTTGGGGTGAAACTGGTATTAAAGCCAGGGAGTGAAGCATGCTAGATAAGTGCTTAACCACTGAAGTAATTGAGCTTTTAGTAACTACCATTGGCAGCTCTGTTGGTTAATCACTTATTCAGCATAGCATGCTGGTCAGTGTGTGAGTTCTGTTCCCAGTTTTTATTAGTTATTGTTGAACCTGGGATGTTGCTTAGCCTATGTGAGTATCGCCTTAATATGGGAAAATGGTGAAAAGGTCTGGAGGGTGTGTGTCATGTCTTAGCCCATTTTCTGTGGCTATTATAGAATGCTGCACACTGGCTAATTGATAACACTAGACATTTTCTTGGCTCAGTTCTAGAGGTTGAGCAGTCCAGCAGCATGGGGCTGGGATGTGGAAAGGGTCTTGCTGCTGTGTTCTCCCATACTGGAAGGGGAGATCAAGAGAGCACACTCGAGAGACCACAAGAGCCCAGCCAGGTGCAGCAAACTCTGAGGTCAGTCTGCCAGGCATAGCTTCAGTACCTCTTTATTAGATGCCACCTCTCAGTACGGTTCGGTTGGTGAGTAAGTTTCTAATCCAGGAACATCGGGGTGTCACTGTCAAAGCATGGCAGTATACAGAGATGCATAGGCCATGCCCGGCACCTAATGGTGAAGACTTCGTATACGAAGTGAGCGCTATGTGCTAGGTACTATTATTTGCTGCTGGCAACACGAGAAAGACAAAGTTCCAGTCCTCAAAACACTCATATTACAACAGGAGAAAACAATAGAAGAGAAGATAATGATTTGTAAAACTCAACGGTAACTTCTACGCGTGCTAGTGATTTTTTTTTTGTTTTCTTCCATGATAAATATTAATTTTTCATGTCACTGGAAGGGTTTTTTTTGGGGGGGGGCACTTTTTTTTTTTTTGGTACTGGGGATCGAACTCAGGACCTTGCGCTTGCGAGGCAGGCGCCGGAACCGCTGAGCTAAATCCCCAGCCCTAGGGGTGCTTTTGAGACAAGGTCTCCCTATGTAGTTTAGGCTGGCCTTGAACTAGCAGCAGTCCTCCTGCCTCAGCCTCCCCAGTGCAGGGATTACAGGCATTTGACACCACGCCCAGCCTGAAAGGATTTATTAACCACTGTTAACAAGTTTTTGGCTCCTATGTTAGAGGCGGAAGAGACTTTTCCCGGAAAAGAAAAAAACAAAACCCAACATGGAACAGAAGAAACATTAAATAAAGATAGTGATGTGTCAGTTTAAGTGCCCAGTAGGAGAAAGAGAATGTTTGAATTATGGCCTATCTGTACAAGGGAATATTATGCAGCCATTAAAATCATTATGATATAGGAGCTTGGCTTGTGGTATAATGGTAGAGCTCTTGTCTAGTGTGGGCCAGGCCTTGAGTTCCATCTTCTACACTGGGAGACAAATCATGATGTAAAAATACCAGCAAAACTATATGGAAAAAAGCTGTGCATGCCAAACTGTTCATACAGTGTGATCCCAGTAAAATACCCCACATTTACTCAGCAGAAACTGAGGAAAGAGATGAGAAAAAATACACTAAACATTGATAGTGCTAATAGCTGGATGATAGGATTATGAATGATTTCGTTTCCTTAATATTGTTCTGCTGTTGCATGACTTATTTACTCTCTGCAGGTTTCAGTCACACTGAGGTAAAAGTGGAAAGACCGGGGTTTATTGTATTTGAAAGATTGGACTGCAGCTTAACAGCTGGTGAATGCTAAGGCTAGGATTCCAGGCCAAGTCCGGATCCTCTGTGCTTGACTGAGTCCTGACTGTCTTCCTAATGGAGAGGTCTTCTGACAGGGGTGGGGGTTGGTTGGTTGTTGTTGTTGTTTGTAGTGCACACCTGTAACTGCAGTACTTTGGGAGACTGAGGCAGGAGGATTGGAAGTTTGAGCTTAGCCCAGGCAACTTACTTATTTGGTGAGATTCTGACTCAAAAGAAAATTTAAAAAAAGGCTGGAGATGTAGCTCAGTGTGACGGTCTCAAGTTCATTTCCTAGTATCCCCCACACTCCCACCATGAAGGATCTTCCTCCCAGCCCTTTGGTATCTTCTCTGTTAACAAGAGTGCTTGTCAGTCTTACTGGACAACAACAGTCGATGCATGTGCGAAACCTCCATGGACTTTAGTGAATGGTTTGCTCAGTGGTCTTTAGGTTGCACAATGAGCTTGGAGCTATAATAAAAAGCTTCAATTTTTAAATTGTCCGGGAAGGAAGGGGAGGTTATTTCAAATCCAAAACTCTAGTCCCCATTCTGTTTTTGTTCTTCTATTAAAATAATTGGTTTTCTAAGACTGTATTTATCTCATGGAAATAATTTATGATTAAGAAATTAAAACATTACAAACATATATAATGAAAAATAGCTTCACTCCCTCTCCAGAAACATCGCACATGTTGACATTATAAATTCTAAATGTAGGGCCAGGGATTTAGCTCAGTGGTTCTGCCGCCTGCCTCGCAAGCGCAAGGACCAGAGTTTGATCCCCGGTACAAAAAAAAAAAAGAAAAATTCTAAATGTACTGTTCTTGTTACAACCTTTTCAGTCTTTGTTATTTGTGTTGTGGGTCTATAAAGAATACCTATCATCTTAATTGATGAATATTTTGATTACTTGTGGGATTTTTGTTGTTGGGATAAGTAGTACTACAAAGAGCATCTGTGGATACAGCTCATAAACCTTTGCTTCCTTATTTATAAAATTATCTATGGGAGCCAGGCATGGTGACTCACTCTGGGAGGCTGGGGTGGGAGGATTAAAAGTTTGAGCCCAGCTGGGGCAACCTAGCAAGGACCCTTTCTCCAAATAAAAAATAGAACAAGGACCTGTGGTTTAGCTCAGTGTGAAAGCACTGGGCTCAATCTCCATTACCTGCCCTCCCCAACCAAAGGTAAGCAAACCAACCAACCGACCAAATACCTGTCAAGTAAGTTCCTAGGTACAGGCTTTCTGGGTCTTTATGTCGTATCATTGAAAGTTCTATTGATAAAATAATTAAGCAGTCATGTTTCATTGAAGATGTCAGAGGTTGTAGAAAAGTCAGATAATAAGTATATTTTTAATTAAAAAATTTAACAACCTATCCTCAGAAGGAGGCTATGAAGAGGGACAATTCTTTAGGAATTCCTACTCTTTTCACAGCTGGCTCCTTATAGTTCCCGAAGCTGAGGAGGGCCTGTGAGTGCCTTGGGAAGCCAAGAGTTTGCACTGAGAGCAGGAATAATAAATACAGTAGAGCGCTGGCGGGAGGAGGCTGCAGGGTAACAGCGGAGCCTGGCCAGTGTGCTGTGAGGGTAGCAGTGAGGCCTTCTGCTCGAGGGTTTAATGGTGACTCACATGACAGTTTGGTTCGTGCTTGGGGGTTAGGATGAGGCAATGGATGTAAGTCACAATAGGAAGTAGGAGACATTTTAATTTTAGAGTATTAATTGGAAGTTATGTGTGGAAATTGTAAGAATAAAATAGGTAAGTATTGTATAGGAGGAGATCTTTATAAAATTAAAGTTTTTATGTCATTAACATTTGAGATAATCGTTAAGTTCTAAGACGAACAATTAGATGTTTCTCATATCCTGTTTTTCACAATGTGCATGAGCTCTTGTGATTTTTAAAAAAGAGTCAGTTTATATATAGTGACTGTTGGACTTCAGAGAATCAAAACAGTTCCTGTACTGTGCATTTGAAAAATTGCTTATGTCAAAAGCCTCCAGATGGTGGGTGCTGTGTTCAAAGTTGTATTTACTGTGGACTCACCAGATTATCTAAAAATAGCTAGTTAGAAGCAGTGGTGTATTAGGTCTCTGCTGGTCTTGAACTTCAGCATCAACAGTGACTTTACTTGTGTGCCTTTTAATAAAATGGTAGTTAAAATTACATCCTTTAGGGCTGACGATTTAGCTCAGTGGTGCCACCGCTTGCCTCCCAAGCACAGAGTCCCAAGTTTGATCCCCGGTACCAAAAAAAAAATTACATCCTTTGATATGGTCTTCAAGATTTCTTTGTTTGGCCAATTTGTACTCTGGACAAACAATGGAAGCAGTTAAGTAGGTTCTTTTTATGTGGCTGTCTCTCAGAAGTGAGATTGGAAAAATTCTATTGATTCATCATTCAAAGAGTGTTTTACTTACTCTAAAGTTCTATCATTTTAAACATTTAAAAATGTGACATATGGCTGACACTTTATATATATATATATATATATCTGGAATAATATTGGTAAATATTTTGTAACTGTATTTTTGGTATTACCAATCAGCAAGGACAACAAACCTTAATATCCAAATCCATTCTCCATAATGAATGCTGTTTTTCTGTTACAAAGATTTAATAGAAAGTTTTTTTTGGAAGAACTAAAACATCTTATTTTTCTTGCTACACATATTACTATTTATTTGCTTAAGATGAATAGGTTGTATAAGTTAATGTAAAAACATAGGAAAATAGTTTGAAATATTATGCAGAAATTTTATTTTTAGTTTTTGTGTGTGTGTGTGGCAGGTAGAGGGTTGAACTTAAGATATTCAGGAATTTTACTTAGTAGAAAGACTGGTGCATTTATTATTTTGCTGAGTTTATATAGAAAAACCTGTATCTAGAGGGAACCTTTTGAACAATATTTTTTTAAATAATATTTTTTTCAATGCTGAATTCTTACTATTTTTTTTTTTTAAAAGAGAGTTAATAATTGGGGAAATTATACAGAGGAGTTCTTGCCTTAGTGTCTTCTTTTTTTGTTACTGGGGATTGAACTCGGGTTCTTGTGCTTGCACAGATTAGTGTCATTTTTTTGTCTGCCTATCTGGTCACTGTCTTTTCTTTCCTAGACTGTGCTCTTTCCACAAAGCATAATTCTCACGTTGAATAGGTATGGGGAAATGCAGTGTCCACCTTTCTCAGTATGTTAGATGGTCATGGGAGGGGTGGTAGCAATTAATATTCACTTGTAAGTATATTGTGGGTAGGAGCAGTTTTGATTCCTGAATAGAAAAGAACAAAAAGTTTTGGAAAATGTTACCACTGAGGTCTGGCTTTTTTTTTTAGGTACCAGGGATGAAACCTGGGACCTTGGGCTTGCAAGGTGGGCGGCAGCACCCACCATGAGCCAAATCCCCGGCCCTGGCTTTTTTTTTGTAAAGGAAATTGGTGTTCTTCAGTTTCTCCAACTGATTATAGAAACATCTTTTATTGGACAAATATTATTTTATTTGTATTTGTTTGAAAGATTAATGTATTAAGATGGGCTTTATTTTATTTTTTGGTGCCAGGGATTGAACTCGGGACCTTGCCTTTGTGCAGCAGGCACCGTAACCACTGAGCTAAATCCCTGGCAAGATGGGCTTTATTTTTAGGATGCTTGTGCATTTACAGAAAAATTGAATAGACAGTACAGTGTTTGTGTATGCTCCCTCACCCACAGGCCCCTGATTATTAGCACCTTGCAGTAATGTAGTACTGTGTCACAGCTGACGAAGCAGTTTTTTTTGTTGTTCTTGGTTTTTTTTTGGTATTGGGGATTGAACTCGGGACCTTGCGCTTTCGAGGCAGGTGGCAGAACCACTAAGCTAAATCCTGGCCCCTTTAATGAAGCATTTTTGAGATCCATTATTTATAACTCAACCTATAGTTTATATTAAGATTCACTATGTCTTATACATTCTATGGGCTTTGACAAATGTTTGATGATGTATATCCACCTTTATGATATTACACAGAAGTTTCAGTGTTTTAAACATATCCTGGGGTCCACCTCTTTATCTTCCTCTTTCTCCCCGCAAGCCCTTGGCAACCACTGACGTTTTTAATGTCTCCATAGTTAAGTTTTTCTAGATATCATGTAATTGGACTCACAGCAGTATGTAGCCTTTGCAGGTTGGCCACTTAGAATTGGTTTTTTCCACAAAGAATGGCTGGTATCAAGAAATCAACCAATAACAAATGCTGGCGGGGGTGTGGGGAGAAAGGAACCCTTCTCCATTGTTGGTGGGAGTGCAGACTGGTGCAACCACTGTGGAAATCCGTATGGAGATACCGCAAAGAACTAGGGCTAGAGGTCCCATTTGACCCAGCTAGTCCCCTGCTGGGAATCTTCCCCAAAGAATTAAAAGAATCATACCACAGCGATATATGTGCACCTATGTTTATAGCGGCACAGTTTGTAATAGCTAAGGTTTGGAAACAGCCCAAGTGCCCATCAACTGGAAACTGGATAAAGATGTGGGTTTTGTATACAATGAAGTACTACTCAGCCATAAAGAATGAGAAACTAGAGTCATTTATAGCTAAATGGATACATATCGAGGCCATACTCTTAAGTGAAATAAATAGGACACACATGTAAATACCGAATAGTAGCTCCAGTGTGAGAAACTGAAAGTGTAAATAAGGATGAAAATGATTAGAACAAATAATTGATAATTTGAAATAGGAAAAGGTCCAAAGGTGGAGGGGTGGCAGGAGGGGAAGGGGAAAGGGAAGAAAGGAAAGGAAAAATTATGTGAAAGAAAAAAAAAATGGAAACAAAGTTTATGTAAATAGGGAAGGGTGGTGGGGGTGAAGGGCGCATAGGTAATGGGGAAAAAATAAGAACTAAGATACATCATGTTCAGGTACAAACACCCAATGATAAATGTAAATGTATTGCATACCTAAAATGTACCAATTAATATAAAAAAAATTGGTTTTTCTTTTTGGTACTGAGGATTGAACTCAGGACCTTGTGCTTGTGAAGCAGGCGGCGAAACCATGGAGCTAAATCCCCAGCCCTGGAATTGTGTATTAAAGGTTTCTTCACATTTCCCTTCCTGCCTTTCCTTGACGGTATTTGGGGTTCATTGAACCTAGGACCTTGTGCATATTAGGCAGGTGCTGTACCATTGAGTGACACCCCCAGCTTCTGCCTCTTTCCTTCTCTCGTAAAAAAATTTTTTTGGGGGTGGGAGTACCGGGGATTGAACTTGGGTCCTTGTGTTTGCGAGGCAGGGGGTGGAACCACTGAACTAAATTCCCGGCCCTCTCTCTTAAAATTTTAGACAGCACCTCAGTTGCCCAGGCTGGCCTCGAATTTGAGATCCTCATGACTTAGGGCGCCCTCCGCCCGTAGAATTAGCGGGACTTGGCACATCCACCTCTTTCGTGTCTCTTTGTGACGTAATAGCTCACTACTTATTATGCTGATAATATTGAGTGGATGTTCTACAATGTATATATCCAGTCACCTACTCAGGGGCATCTTGGTTGTGTCCACATTTGGTTCATTATGAATAGAGTTGCTACAAACATTATGTGCAGGTTTTTGTGGGGAGATTTGAGTTTTCAGCTCTTTTGGGTAAATACCAAGGGGCATGATTGTTCTGTCATGTGTAAGAATTTGTTTAGTTTTCTGGGAAACTGCCATGCTGTCTTCTAAAGCATCTGTACCATGTTGCATTTCCACCAGCAATGAATGAGAGTTCTTGCTCCACATGCTTGGTAGCATTTGGTATTGTGGAGTTGAGCCTCTTTTAGTTATTTAAAATCTTTTTTATATGACTACTTACTCATTTCTCTTGTCAGATGTGTTACAATTTTGATTTTTTTGTATTATTTTTCTTAGAGAAAATGAGAACCATATGTTTTATGCGTTATATGTGTCTCATTCTCCATTCTGCAGGGAGAGCGTATATAGGTATAAATTTAAAACGAACAATACAATCCTCTCTCCCCCTGTTTTTTTTTTTTTTTTTTTGGTACCGGAGATTTGGGACCTTGAGCTGGGAGGCAGGCAGCGAAACCACTGAGCTAAATCCCTGCCCCTCTCTGTGTTTTTAAAAGACAAGGTCTGATATAAATTGTCTAGGCTGGCCTCAACTCTGTGATGTTCTTGGGTCAGCCTCCCAATTGCTGGATTATAGGTAATGCTACCCTGTCTAGTTTTGATTAGATTTTTTTTTTTTTTGGTATCGGGGATTGAACTTGGGACCTTGCGCTTTTGAGGCAAGTGGTGGAACCACTGGGCTAAATACCCGGCCCTTGATTAGATATTTTTAATGAGCATAATTCTGTTGCAGTGATGTTAGGTTATGGTTCATGTAAAATTTACTGTTAATTTGTTAGTAATTCCATGTAAGTGTGATTTTCTTTCAGTTTCCCTGTATTCATTTTCAAAAATTTCACAGTATAAAAGAAAAGGATATTATATTTTTATTCTCTTTATTTTGAAATTTTGGAAATAGACCCATTCTACTAAGGTATTTATTTGCTAGATATACATAGATACAAAGAACTAGTATTTTCTTTTTTGAGAACCATTTATTTGAATAATCAAAAGATTCAGAAATAAAAATTTGATCTTATTCGTGGAGTTTATAACTGTCTAATTGTAATGGCAACAGTGATTGTGTAGGTCTAAGAGGAGGTTAGAACTATGTCCTGACTTCGAATTTAAATGGCCCCCCATCCCCCATTACCATAAGGGATGGAACTCAGGACCTTGGCGCTTGTGAGGCACGTGCAGTGCCACTGAGCTAAATCCTCGGCCCTAGAATATTTTGACTCTTAATATTTGTTTTCCTACTTTTTATTTTCTTGAGACAGGATTTCACTGTGTAGCCCAGGCTGGCTCCAAATTTGGGTACAACTTCGTGCGTCAGCCTCCCAAGTGCTGGGATTACAAACATGCTCCCCCATGCCTGGCTTTGACTCTTACTTATCCAGTATTAACAAGTTACTCATCAGAATTCAATGTCGACTTACTGTGCTCTTGTTAGCATCCAAAGCTGTAGCTATGGAGATAGTTTGGATAGGCTCTCCTGATGGTTATGCAGCTCATTATTAATTCCTGTCAGGGATTCTTATTTCTTTTTTTTTTTAAGTACCAGGGATCGAACTGAGGGCCTTGCGCTGTTGAGGCAGGCATAGTGCCACTGAGCTAAATCCCTGGCCTCTGTCAGGGTTTATTTTTTTTTATTATAGATCAAAATTTTTATTGAGAAATTTGTACATATACATGGAATTGGAAGAAATAATGCTTAGCAATACCATGGACCTTTCATCTAGCAATAACAACTTGCAAAATTATGTTCTAATGTGTATACTGATATTGATGCAATCCATTGATCTTACTGAAATTTCACTAGTTTTACTTGTTAGTTGTGTGTGTGTTTCTGTGTAATTTCACCACCTGCGTGGGTTCCTGCACCCTTCACCACAGTCATAACACAGAACTGTCCCATTTCCCGTAGGGCCCCTCCAACTGCTTGGCCTGTAGTGACCACATTTCCCTCCCCTTATCGTTACGGATTCAGTCTCTCCCTCCAGCCTTCATCTTATAAGGAGTGAAACTTGGGGTCACATCAATTGCATATTTCATTTTATGAGGAATTGTTTAACTTTTTCAGAGTAGGTCTGCTATTTTAAACTCCTACCAACAATGACTGAGTGATGCAGTTTGCCTGTGTCCTTTCTAGAATTTAGGCTTGTCATCATAAAAATATGGAATGCTTCACGAATTGGCATGTCATCCTTGTGCAGGGGCCATGCTAATCTCTGTATCATTCCAAGTTTAGTATATGTGCTGCCGAAGCGAGCACAGGGATTCTTAACTTTATTTTTACCAGGGACTCTTGAGTATTGTTGTCAGTTATGACCTATCCCCAGGGACAAGTTTATAACGGTCGGACACATAGGCACAGTACACAATTTCGGGTGGCTTGTGGACCCCCTGCGGCCCCTCTGTGGCCCTGTCCTTAAGAACCTCTGTTCCGGTGAGCCCATGTGGAGTTTCTAGGGAGGGGCTGTGATTCTTGACATTGGGCGGCCACCATCTTCCGTGGAGACTTGGGGGATATGGCAAGCTTGTGTGCACTGATGGTCTGCAGAGAGGCTTTGTGCGCCACTGGACTGCTGCTTCCTGAGGCTCGGGGAAGAAACTTGCTCAGCTCTTGGGGCTAGAAGACACTCACCTCCTGAGTGTGTGGTTTGTTTTAACTAAAGGATTTAGAATCCTGCAACTGATCACGTTTCCTCTGCTGCTTTGAACTATTAGCTTGCAAAATTTTGTCCACATTCAACGCAAAGTATAAAGTGAATGTGAATACTTAGATTTTATGTACCACCTCATTCATGGGTTCATCTTCACCTTATAATTTTCCTGGGTCCCAAGGAAAAGAAAAGTGTGGTGTGGTAAAGAGGAGAGGCTTTGTAGCCTGTGTGACCTGAGGAAGGCCATGTATGCTCAGGTTTTCTCCTGGAAATCGTTCTTGCCTCTTGGGGTTACTGCAAGGGTACAGTGGGGTGCTCTTTAGAGCTCTACCTGGCACAGATGAATGCTGAAGAAACCTAGGCTGCTGTTGTTATCCCTCTACCCTTATCTATGTTAAATTTTATTTTTTATTGTATGACTCACAGTAAGTTGCCTTGAACCCGTTTAAAAATAAGCCAATCTCTCCATCTCAATGTGGATGTGGATAGGAAGGTTTAACCTCTGCTTGAAGGCAGTCAGTAAAGAAATTGTGTGGAAGTGCTATGGACTGAATTGTGTTCCCCTCAAATGTATGTGTTCAAGCCTAACTAACCCCTATGTGATGGTGCATATTTGGACGTGTGGCCCAGATGGTGAGATTTAGGAGATTAAGGGGAGAGGAAGAGAGACAGAGTGAGAGGACACGGCCAGACAGTGTTCCTCTGTGAGCCAGGCAGGGAGCTCTCACTGGGAAATGGAGTTGGCCTTGGTCTGTTACAATGTCTCGAACACTCTAATGCAGAAAGTACATTTTGTACATGCAGAGTAAGGTGAGATCACACTTCTGTTTGCAGAAGGCTTTACACCTCCTGGACAGCCTTCACTGGATTTCCAGCCGCTCAGCTAGCTGCCTTGTGCAGGAGGCAGAGCAGATGCTGACTCTTGAATAAAAAGATGAGAGCTAAATGTAGTGAAGTGAGTTCAGCTGCTTACGATCAGGTTCCATTTTGGAAGTGGGTAGACTCTAGTAGTTATGTTTTCTGACTTCTGTATCCACTGTTCCCTATGTGAATACGTTCATATTGTCAGTCTGCTAATCCTTGTTTAGAAGAACATAACCTTAATTTTTATTCTTTGTAGTCGCTGTATTTTCAAGATGGAGAAGTCTCTTGTTTCTTTTATTCCAACTTGGAAATTGAAATCTCAGGGGCGAAATAGTTGAATCTATCTTTCCTATCTTGGAGAAAAATTGGAATGTAAATTTTTTGGCCTGCTGGTTAGATATAAAGTGTAAAATTTCTTCAAAGTACCATAATTCTAAGAAATGTGATGCCTATTTAGTACCCAAGACATTTTTATCCTTTTATTTTGATAAAGATATTGATTTGCTATTTAGTCTTGCTGATGAACATCTGTGGTGTAGGATATAGGAGTTATTTGAAACTGTATATCATAAGAAGATTGTTATTTATTTTAGTCAAGGTGATTTGAAGACCATTTCTTTAAATAGATGCAACTGCAGTGTTAGAAGGTAGAAACTGGCTGGGTGTGGTGACGCACATCTGTGATCCCAGCACTCTCGGAGGCTGAGGATTGCAAGTTCGAGCTCAGCCTGGGCCACTTAGTGAGACTCTTTCTCAATAGAAACAGGGAAGGGGACAAGCTGAGATCCTCAGTACTTGCCCCCCAATCCCCCATAGAAATTTTAAGAGGAAAGAAACCCCCCTGAAACCCAAATGCCAAACTCTTGTTTTTTTTTTTTTCCTTCCTGGTACCGGGGATCAAACTCAGGACCTTGTGCTTGTGAGGCAGTTGAGGCACCACTCAGCTAGATCTCTGCCCGTTCAAACCGTAGCACAAATTTTATTTTATTTTTTGGTACCAGGAATTGAACTCGGGACCTTGTGCTTGTGAGGTAGGCAGTGGAATCACTGAGCTAAATCCCTGGCCCTGATTTTCTGTGCTGATTGCCAGTTGGTTCATAAAATTCAAGGATGACCATACGGCTGCTACATAGTCTACTTTATTTTCCTTGGTCATTCTTCTGTTTTTACTTCCCTATCTTCTTGTTAGGCCTCCTGTTTAAGGAAAAAAAAAAAAAACCAGAGCAGGCCAGAGAGAACTTCTCACTTCTCACCACCACCACATCTCCTCACCCTGCAGGATACTCTGTCTTCTTGGCTGTTTGTATGCAGACAGATTTTCCAGGCACCTCTGCTGTCCCCTCTGTAGTTGTAGTGTCACTACCCCTGCTAGCCATTGCCCATCTCTCTGCTGCCTTTGCAGCAAAACTTCTCAACACAAATTGTCTGTACTTGGGTCTCTAGTTTTTCTCTTAAACTCCCCTGCCCTAGTCACTTCAGAAAGACTACCCTCCCTGAAATATTTTCCTGATTGAGATCTGCTTTCCCACTCTCAAGTTTCAGTGAGGCCTACCTAGACCTTTGCCTTTGCTCTAGCTTCCTCTTAGATTGTTTTGTTTTCCCCTGAAGTACTTACCTTCTAGTAGTCTATTTGGTACTTTATTGCTTATTGTCTTGTTCCTCCACTAGAATATGAAGTCTTGAATGGGAAGAAAAACTTTTGACTGTTTGGTTCACTGATCTATCTCTAGCACATACAACAGTAACTGGAACGTGATAGATACCTGATGAATATTTGTTGAATCTTTACAGAAGTCCCTAGAAACCATGGCTTTAAAAATCACCTAAATGAGTAGAATTTAAAATTTGATCTTTGGGCCGGGGATTTAGCTCAGTGGTTCTGCCACTTGCCTCACAAGCGCAAGGACCTGAGTTTGATCCCTGGTACAAAAAAAAATTTTTTTTTGATTTTCTAATCCAGACCTACTTGGCCACCTTCTTTGTATCTTTACTCAGACATCTAATAAAGCATCTAAAACAGAACATTCTAAGCATAGCTTCTGATGTTTCCCCCAACACCACATATAGCCTGGGTTTTTCGTTTTCAATTTCAGCTAGCAGACTTTATGCAGGGTTCTTTTCTTTGGTGTGTAGGCTGTATCACCAGGAAAGCCAGGGCAGCTGGAATGATCTTAGATTATTTAAATTAGTCTCATCTGGCATCTCCAAAATAGTCACAGTTTTGAACATTGAAAACAGTTTTACACAG
Source organism: Heterocephalus glaber (assembly GCF_053883595.1). NCBI lineage: Eukaryota > Metazoa > Chordata > Mammalia > Rodentia > Bathyergidae > Heterocephalus > Heterocephalus glaber. The sequence goes on along the minus strand of NW_028258299.1, from coordinate 5,275,139 downwards.
TTGGGAGCATTAGATTAACCTTCTTAAAATCCAAACTTGGTATGTAGGGTTTCTGAACAATCAGGCCCGATAGCTTCAGAAGGATTGATATAACTTTCTTCAAAGTGGGTAATTTACTGTCTACTTACTATCTACCAATAAGTTATAAAATTTCTTTTGCTTTACTTGCCCATGAAGCCCAAAGAATCTTGTCTTTGTAAATTAATATATATTAATAGTTTATAGGCCAGTATCTGGATACTATAAGCAGACCTGTTGGATGGGAAAATTACATTTAACTTAGTACTAGATTTTCATAGATGACAGAGATCATAGTTTGTAATAAAATTTTCTTTTCTTTTGGAACCAGGAAACTAACACAACAATACTGTTTGGCTTGGTTGCTTGGTTGCTTCCTTATCAGGGTCTTGCTCTGTAATACTGGGTGGTTCTGAACTCACTGTGTAACTCAGCTTGGCCTCAGACTTGTTCCTTCTGCCTCAACCTTCCGAGTGCTGAGATTACAGGAGTGTGCCACCACTCCCAACCAATTTAGTTTTTAATTTAGTGTGATGGCGGTATAGAGGAAATCATAGGGAGCAGACCATGCCACAATAACATGGTTGATCAGTGAAAAAGTTTGTTGGCATTTGGTAGATGAAGAGGAAAGGAGGAATTGGTATGAATAAACTTTAACTTTCTAAGTAATTGAACTTTCTTCATGCATCTAGTGGTTTAAAGTAGGATCTGTCTATGATAATCATTTGCACAAGTTCAGTATGGGGTAGGGCTGTGATAATTTGTTAAGATGGAGACACAGTCTTTGGTTTACAGTCTTATAATACTGTCTTCCCTTTGTGTAACACTAAAACATTCAATCCTTTTTTTTTTGGTACCGGGGATCAAACTCGGGTCCTTGTGCTTGCACAGCAGGCGGCGAAACCACTGAGCTATATCCCCAGCCCCAAACATTCAATCCTTAATCCTCAGCGCTGTCTTTTAAGATAGGATTGGAGTATTTACCTTGAACAGAGCGGGAAACAGCACTGTGTGAGTCAGAGCCCACCAATCCCTAGAAAGGTTTCCTTGTCTGAGGCTGCCAGCATTCCACACCCTCCAGACTTGTTGCATTGGGTGGGAAAGATCAAGCTGACATGACCGGCAGGGGAGAAATACCCATGGGTCGAATGTGATTGATGTGTGACCCTGGAGAAGGAGGAAGGGGAAGCTAATACAGGACTTGGAATGTGCTTGATTTGGGTGGACGGTTCAGCCTTAGAACGGAGTCTTAGAAAGTTGGTTTTGAACATACCTAAATATATGTTTTTTTGGGGAATCTATTAAACAGTTATTAGAGAAGCAAGATACTGTAATTCAGACTTTTCCCAACAATCTGATTTATACCAAATCAAATTCAGTGGTTAGGGTCAATGTTGACCTTATGAGGAAAATTGATTCCATTCTTGTTCAATTTGGTTTGTGACCAGAATTGTGGAAAGAATTTAGTGAACTGAGGGACCAGGTATATTTTTAGTTTTCCAGGAGAGTCTCAATTTGGTCTACCAGGCCCTGAGTTTTAAAGTACAGGAGCCAGGGAGAGTGTTCATATTGTGTCTTCCATGAAAAGACCAAACCAAATCAAACCTAACCTAACCTAATGATGTGGCTTAGCGGTAGGGCCCTTGCCTAGCATGCATGAGGCTCTGGGTTCAATTCCAGACTGGAAAAGGAAGCAAGGAAGGAAAAAGCATTTTGTTAAAAAAAAAAAAATTAAGTCCTGGAATTTAACACTACAGCACAATGAAGCAAAAAGTGTAGTCTAGTGACAGTGCTAGGAATTATTTTTATTTGCTGATAATAATGTTCTTTTTATAAAGAATCCATTTTTAGGTTCTTGGTCGATTAATTTATTTGAAAATAGTTTACAAATTATTACATTAATTTATCTAGATTGTTCCAAATCTGAAAACAGAAAAATAAATTAGCTTGCCTTTTTAACTGTTAGATGACCTAGATTGATTATATTTATTCTTTTCATTTTCATCTTCTGTCTGTTTTTCTAAGATGAAAATCAGATCTTCTGCTTTGACATGTTTGACCTACTCTATAATTAATTAGCTTCAGTTTTCCTTTAACTTGTATAATATTCATTTAAAAAATTTTATTCTGATTTTCAGCGATAAGAATTTACTCAAAAGATAATAAGCTACATTTGTAGTAGCTAAATTTATTAGTTGTAATCTGAAGAGGATTAGCAGAAAGCGAACCTTATTTGAAAACTGATTCCTTAGATGGAAGGCATGTGTGAGTTACAGTGTAGAACTCAGGAGGTTTGGTTTACCTCTGTGGCGGGTAAAGGGGTTTGTGAGCCAAATCTGGCACTTGGCTCCAGAAGGTGACCATCTCTGCCTACTGTCCACTGCTCTGGCTGGGGGAAGATGGCAGTGAGAGGGGACTAAAAGTCAGTCACGGCAGGGGCGAGGTGGAGGGCACCATATTGTGCTTGGATGGATTGATTGTCCTTTGTAGGGGTCACAACAGTTACCTAACCAAGTGTTTTTTAACTTGATTATTGCTTAATTTATCCTTCTTGTTTGGTTTTAAAGAAACCCTCTCCAGTTGAAATATCTTTGTTTTGAAGCCCCTCTGTTTTAAATGTGACACTTAGTGCTAATGTAACAGTTTGACAAATGAGTTCATAAGCTTCCATGTTTTAGCAGTAATTTCATCCAGAGGAAAGAGGCCCTTTTTTGTTTTTGTCCTCCCTGTACATTTATCTTTTTTTTTTTTTTTTTGAGACAGGGTCTTACTGTGTAGTTCAGGCTGGCCCTGAACTCATAGCAATCATCCTGCCTCAGCCTCCTGAATGCTAGGATTATAGACATGCACCAATGAGAAATTATTCCCTGGTATATGACACAGGCTTGATGATATTGGCTTTTCTAGCAATTGTCTATAAAGTGGATGTTTTAATATGCGTAATGTATTATTTAGTACATTGATTTATAGAGAATGTATGTAGTTACTTTAGTATTCTAAAACAGGCTTTTGGCACTCTGAACCTTGAAAAATTTAAGTAATGCTTTAGCATGGCTGTAAGTAGAAATTTTATTTGGTATCTGTTTTTCATTATGAAGAGCTTCTAATGTAATGAATTAAAGCCAAAACTAAAAAAAAGCTAAAAACCATAGCAGGATTAAACTAGCTTTGAAGGAGACCTGTGTAGTATTATTTGTTTTAAAATTAAGATTAGGTTGGACCGGGGATATTTAGCTCAGTGGTTTCACTGCCTGCTGCGCAAGCGCAAGGACCCGAGTTCGATCATCGGTACCAAAAAAAAAAAGATTAGGTTGGGCCGGGGATTTAGCTCAGTGGTTTCTCCCCCTGCTGTGCAAACACAAGGACTCAAGTTCGATCGCCAGTACCAAAAAAAAAAAGATTAGGTTGGTATTTGATTTTTTAAAAATCAGAGTCATAAAAAAAATCAGAGTCATACTGGTAGAAATATATTTTGTTTTTAATTTCTTCCATACATGAGTGTACCTTCGCAGGTATCCTGTCAAAACCAGTACCAGTAAACCTGGGAATGGTTTTCCTTCAGGGAGACTGTAGCAGACATTTCTGTAGAGTTTTCTGCCTCAGAAGAGTTTTATGAAAGAGCGATTTTCTCCCTCTTCAGCAGGGCCTAACAATTTAATGTCTTTGCTTTCTGAATAGAATCCTTAGATCTAGGGAAGGAGCCAGAGGGGAGTGGGACAAACAGGGAGGGGGGCTGCAGAGGGCCTGGCAGTGGCTGGATGCTCTGCTTCCAACAGCCCAACAGCCCTGCCTAGCCCTGGTGTGGGATTCTGCACTGTCCAAGTTCTCTGCACCAAAATACTGCCCACTGGTCTCCTTTGTGTTCCTGGCTTGAGGTTTGGTGATGATACTAATGGAATTTTGCTCCAGTCATCATTTTTTGAGACAGTGTCAAAGCTGGTCTTGAACTCAACTGTGTAGCCCAGGCTGGCCTGGAATTAATGGCAGTTCTCTTGCCTCAGCCTCCCAAGTGCTGGGATTACAGGTGTGTGCCACCACCCTCAGCTTTTTTTTTTTTTTTTTTTTTTTTTTTTTTTACTTTTTAATATAGGTGAAGACAGTGAGGCAGAATTAGTAAATAATAGAGTCCTGGTTATGACTGGCACATTTTTCTCCCAAGTGAGAGCACTGAACCAGTTATCTCACCTGGGACTCAGATTCTTGATTGCTCTTTGGATTAGATTAGGGCATGGGAAAAAAAATCACTCTTCATTTCTCATAAAGACTTGGTTGGAAAACTTGATTGAGACTGGAGTACCTGCGAAGTATGAGTCATTACCTGTCTAATTTTTATCCCAGGTTATATTATAAGAGACAGCATTTTAATTATTACATGCTTCATATTCCAGGATGTAGAGACATGAATGAGTTAATATAGTTATCTTTATTTTGTAGATAACAATTTTTGTCACCTGTGTATTTGGAAGGATTGTCAGAACATAGTATACATTTTAATCTCAAACCAAGAAAAATACTCATGAAATAAGAAGTGGTCACAATAATTTTCAAAAACATGGAGGTAAAACTCAACTGGACATACAGAATTATTAAATTTAGTCAGTGACAAAAATACACTATTTCATTTAAACAACAAAATAACGGGCCGGGGATTTAGCTCAGTGGTTTCACCGCCTGCTGCGCAAGCTCAAGGACTCGAGTTCGATCCCCGGCACTGCCTCCCCCAACAAAATAAGAAACTACTTAATATTTTCGTGGTATCTCAGAACAAAAACTGTGTAGCTTGAGCACATTCAAAGGCTGTGCTGTTGTTAGCAAGGTTAAATATAAATGTGAGGAATTTATTTTATCAGATTGTGTAAACGATTAGTCATGAAATTATGACAAGCATATAGCCCCACTTTGTTGTAGACAGCCAGTAAGGCCCCATTTCACACTTGACTAAACAGACTTGATCTTGTGAAAGGCCAGGGCTCAGTGCAGGGAGCTGGGGGCAGGAAACGGCAGGGATCCCTGTGGCAGTGCCAGGGTGGGCAGGGACTCTAAGCACTGCGGAGATCCGGTGAGTCCTGCTCATCAGGGCTTTGTGAGGTTTCACGAACAGAGAGGTGGTGTACAGGAGTATTTCTGGTGTGGAGTTTATTGTACTTAAGTTCTTATTTCTGAATCCTAAAATCAGATTGAGTTAGAATACTCACTGAAATCTCTAACTATGAATGTTAGAGTTTAAAAAAGAGAGTGGAGTAGTTTCTCCTTCCCTTTCTGTCCTATATCTCCTAGATGTCCTTAGTGTTCTCACAAAGGACTGTATTTATTCTGTGATCTGTGAAAGTCGTTTAAGGGCTGGGAATGTGGCTCAGTGGTAGAGCACTTGCTGAGCATGTGTAACTCCCTGGGTTCAGTCTCTAGCACTGCAGAGAAGAAAAAAAGGGGCTGAGTGTGGTGACACACATCTGTAATCCCACCTGCTCTGGAGGCTGAGGCAGGACTGCAAATTGGAGGCCAGCCTGGATGATTTAGCAAGACCTTGTCTAAAAATTAAAAGGGCTGAGGAGGTAGCTTGGTGCTTCCTGGGCTGAATCCCCATTTCCATGATCCCCCACCCCCATAGGCAAAGAAAAAATATGATTGTATGAGTGAGTACTTTAGGTTAATTTCTTTCTGTGTTGGTATATAGTATATAGATAAATTACATTTTTATTTTCTTGGTTTAAAGAAGCCCTGTGATAAAGAATTTATTGTTATCCAGTCTCAAATTTTGTTTACATTTAATGACACGTTTTACTCTGTGCCTAAATTTAGGCATCAATGATTTTAGATTTCATCTCACATTTATTATTTACAGGGAAGTAGAATAACATATACAGAATGATTAAGTAAATATTTGCTCTTTTGCCACTATGTTAGATATTCTGAAGTTAAATATTTACTATAGAAATTAAAGCTTAGTTAAACTGAAGAACCAGCTATCCTACCTTTTAAAATGAATAGGTAAATTGTGGCTCCTAAAACTTTAGATTTAAAGTATCTGACAGAAATATTAAGAGAAAGCCCCCCTGATTATTTTAAATAATGTAGTATATGAATAGTCATCTATGAGTCCTTGTAATTTACTCTTTTGTATAAAACTCCTGTCTGGTTTGCTTTGGAAGTGTTTGTACCACTGTAAAGGCTGTTAGGACAGTCACTGATTGTTGGCTTTTGCTCCCCTTGCGCCATTTGTTTTTCTTTTTGGGATGATTTCTGTTAGTTTATTACTAAATTAGAAAAGACAGGGCTGGGGAAATGCTCAGTGGTTCTGGTGCCTGCCTCGAAAGCCCAAGGACCTGAGTTCAATCCCCGGTACCAAAAAAAAAAAAAAAAGACAAATGTGTTTTTGTTTTTGTTTGTTTTGCAGGAATTGAACCTAGATCTATGAGTTACATCCCAACTGGAAGCTTGTTTCCAGGAACCAACCTCTCCATTTGTACCAGTTCTGTCTCTTGGTGCTTATGATTGTTTAATGAAAAATTTCTAAATGTTTATTTTCTCCTTTGTTTTACATGGTTGCTTCTCTGCTTCTCTGCGCCTTTCACCCTTGTGGCTGAACCTTTGGAAATTTTGACCTGTATTTAGCGTTTGTATAGGACACCTGATGATTTGGGGGAGAGGGTTGTGCATTCTGACCCACCTTAGTGGGAAGCACTTCTCTCATTCTTTCCTGTATTTGCCTCTTTTTCTTGAGTTATAGTGTTCTCAATTTGTAGTTCCTAATCTGAGCTGGATGTGAACAATAAAAGGATTCTCTGACTTCTAAATTGGTAAGGTTTTTCACACTCCAACCAGGTGCTGAGGTGGTATAATTCTTCTTTTCCTTTCATCTTGGCTGAGTGCTTGCTCTTCTCCCGAGGACCCATTTAAACACAGCTGTTACATTTCATAGACTCTCCTTTTTGCTTTGCAGACCACAGTTCTGATTCTTAAGCTTGAGAAGCTTTTTCCCCTCAAGACTCCTCTGTTTTCCTTTCTGCATCGGTATGGCTTTATATACTTGTTCTTGAATTCCTCCTTCCTGCCATCAGAGTCTTTCTGAGAAAATTGCACGGAATGTTTTGTATCCAAACTAGAATTCCCTGGGGAGAATTTGTGTCCTAGACCATCTTTTGCTTGTTTTCTCAGATTCAGCCATTCTTTGGGAAGAAAGAGTTTCTCACATCTCGGCTCATTGTGGTAGATGGCTGACCTTTCCTCTCAGAGGTCATTGGTACCTAGAATTTCCAGGGTAAAAGGAAGCAAATGCTCCAAGGAAATACAACTTATGCATACACTGAAGCTAGTTTTGTTTTGATTTCTTCTTGTAATGAAATAATAACCACAAAGTCAGGCTAAGCATCACTGGGCAAGTTTATCTGTCTCTGTCCATTTTCCACCAGGTCTTATCTGAAGAGAGCTTTGGCGCCACTTGGTTGGGATTCTTGGGGAGGCCTTGTGATTGTAGGTCCTTCCCTAGGCATCACCCAGTACAGGTCTCCCCATCATTGTCTTAAAGCCAGTACCACAGTATTACATTACAGAAAACACGTTTATGGCTCAAATTTTAGAGAGGAATTTTATAAAGCCTCCCTGCCCAGAGCTGTGAGTTCTTCCCTTTACCTCTCTAAGTGTATGCAGCCTGCAGTAAAGGATTGAGCCGCAGATCAAACGAGTGAAATGCCCTGGGAGTGCTTTGAGACATTTCAGTCATTCTTGAGAAGGAAGACACTGGAGCCATGTGCTTCTAAAAGGTATAGTTTTATTTAAAAAAAAAAATTCAGCGCTCTGCCAGTCATCGTGTGTTATAAACACAGAGGTGACTTAGCAGCTTTGCAGAAATTGAGGCTTTGTTTTTATTGTGGAGAAAAATGCACACCCACACAGCAGTTGCATGGGACTGGAAAAGTCCTCTGAGAGTAAATAGACGTATAGTTTCCCCCGACTGTGACTGCATTAGTTGATCTGCCATAGACTCTAGCCCTGATTTTAGAGTGATGGTATAATATGTCAGTGAGTCAGAGGAGATTGGTGTGGGACGGGGAATGCAGAAAGAAAGCGCTGGCTGAGTAAGATAATGGAACCCATGATTCTAAGGCTTGGCAGATGCAGCTGTGTTGGATAAAGGTATAGTGGAGAAAAATGCCTTCTTGCTCTTTTTTACTTCAGTCAGGTTGTGTAAATTGCTGAAAGAATGGGAGAATAAAGCCTTGGATTGCTGAGGGACTCTCCCGCTACCTTTTCTAAGAATTGTAATCTGTTACTTTTGTGAGTCAAGAGTAAAGCCCCTGGGTTCACATTTATGCATATTCTTGTACTTGAAGCCATTACAGTAGATTTAAAGAGGGTGGCTTATTGATGAAATGGGCTTTTCTTTATTTTTTGAGGTGCTAGGGATCAAAACCAGGGTCTCGTGCCCGCCAGGTAACCAGTCTACCACTGTGTGGCATCCCCAGCCTTGTGTTTTTCCTTCTGTACATTTAGCTCTACATTAGTGGTGATAAGGGTTTTTGTGATGATGGAAATGTTCTGTACTTGCTCTGTCTAACATGGTAGCTACTGGCCACCTATAGCTGGTAAAGCACTTGAGATGTGGTCAGTGTGATCAAGGAACTGAATTTTACTTTTTTTCTTTTTGGTACTGGGAATTGAACTCAGGGCCTTGCACTTTTGAGGCAGGCACGGTTCCACTGAGGTAAATCCCCTGCCCAGGAACCGAATTTTAAAATTTTATGTAATTTTAATTAAATTTGAACAGCCATGTGGATAGTGACTACCATATTGGACAGCACAGCTTTGGATTAAATCTTGTAAATGACTCACATGACTGTGATGAATAACTTCTGAGGATGCTGTTTAATACAGAAGTATTTTGTAGTTTTGGAGACGCATTTTTTAATCTCTATATTTTCTTTTAGAGAAAGTTGGAATGAAAAGGAGAGTATAAAGAGAGTTAGTGCCTAAGGAGTTATAGTTTAATTAAAAAAATTAAAAGTAGCCTGTTTAAAGCTGGGGATTTAGCTCAGTGGTGCCATTGCCTGCCTCGCAAGCCTAAGGTCCTGAGTTTGATCCCTGGTACCAAAAAAATAGTAGGCTGTTTTTAAAATACATTTAAAGAAAAAAAATAAAGAATCATATCATTCTGCCTAAGAATCTGTGCTTCTTATTTATTTATTTATTTAATTTATATTTTTAGGGTACCAGAGTTTACTTGAGCAGGACAATTGAGGGTTCTGCCCCCAGGTGTGGAGGCTCAAGAAGGTGAGTGGAACAGAGGCACCAGCACAGAGGCACCAGCACGGCCCCACAGGGCGCAGAGCGACTGCCTTCATCACCTGCACCTGACCAGCTCTGCTGCGACAGTCAGCTGGGAGTCAGTTCTTTGTCCCAACATCCCAGAGTAGATCCTCAGTCACTCCAAATAGTAAATGAGTTGGTAGTTTCCTTCCAAAGGACTGAAGTGTGGAGGGATCCTCAGTCCAATTCTAATTTAACTTAACCTTGCCAGTAAAACTTTGGAGAGAGAAATAGCACATTTAACGTACACATTTTTAGAAAAACTAGTTTCAGACATTTCACATTCATAACACTCTCACGTATTTGTGGGAAGCCCTTATCTCCATCTTTCCAGCCCTGCACCCCCTCAGGCAGGAGGCAGGCTCTGGTCACAGAACCTGTCTGTGTGGCCAACATCCTAACCTAAACCTCAGGAAGAAGTGGCTCTGTCCACAGCACCGATCTGTAAGACTCACACCCCCAAACTGAGCCTCGGGGAATTTCTTCTTGAGAATTGACAGCTCTACCTGTTTGCCAATACAGACTCAAAGAGCTTTCGTAGATCAGCTTGATGTATTTTTAGGTCCTGTTTTCTGCAGAATGCCTGTTGAATCCCTCTGTGCTGTGGGAAACTAAAGATGGGAACAGTGGGGTTGTTAGCAGGGTTAACTGATGTTTACTAAGCATCTTGTATCTGGTAGACAGTGTGGATTAGTGTCCTATGTGGATTATTTTACTCATTCCTCACAGCAGCTCCTGGGATACGTTGTATTACTATCACCTTCATTTTTGTCAGTGAAGAAACAAATCTAGACAGAAACCGACTTGCCCTGGGTTATACTGTTAGCTAGGATGTGGATGTGAATGATGCCCAGTTATTCAACAAACATTTGCCGAGCTAACAGTGGAGACAGTGAGAATCAAAGGTAGTAGGAAATAAGCCCTAGGGAAGAGGGTACATGGAGAAGGCTTGTGTTGGAAAGTTGTAGAGGGACAAATTTAGCAAGATGCCTCTGCTCTCACTGCTTTGGCACCCTCAGGTGGTTTTAGGTGGGGAGAGTCTCCTCTTGAGTCCCAGGGCTCCCCTCCCTGTGGAGTTTGCTTGTTTGTGTTTATTTAAGATGAGGCCTGGCTATGTTGCCACACAGCGCCTGGGCTCAAGTGATCTGCTGTCGCGGCCACCCTGAGGTAGCTTAGCTTGGACTACAGGTGTGCGCCTCTGCCCCTGGCTCTCAGTTGAATTTAATACCCCTCTTGAGGGAGTTGACTCTTTCTCATTACCGACTAGCAGGTTCTTTTTTCTCTTTTTCAGTAGTAAATATCTGGCTTGTATTGTTCAGTCTTTAGCTTGCCATTTAGGACTGTTTTGTGATAGAATCATGCTTGTATGGTTCTTTGAGTTGAGTCCGTCTGTAGCCCAAAAAAGCCCAGATGACTATTCTGTATTGATTTCCTCAAACCTGATCCATGGTTAATGTTGATGCGGCAGGGATTCTGGAAGTCAGATAACCCCTCAAGAATGCCTGAGATTAGTTAGGTACAGTTAAGGTTTCTGTTATTCTTGGCCATGACTCATGCATGGCCTCTGAGGAAGAAAGAGGGTTGACACTGCTCATTCCTAAGTTTATTAATGTGAGGATGAAATTTCACTGGGGAGTTTCCTGTGGATTCTGACTGTTGATAATGAACTTGAACAATTTTCTCATCTATGGATTTGAGACCCTTACATGAAAATATAGAGTATAAACTTTGAGAGTATTTATAAGCATTGTGTCCCACACTTACCTTACATAGATTTTACTGTTGTTGGTGTTGATTTGGAATTGCCTGTCATTGGGTTTCCAGGGTGGTTTTTTTGGATTTTTTGGTTTTTTGGGAGAAATTGGTTTGGAAAATGCTGGAGGTTTCTTTGCTTAGCTCTATACTGTTCATCTCATGCTCCTCCTGGAGCATCTCATTCATTATTTTGGACTTCAGTATCTCCTCTATGCTGGTGACACCAGTCTATATCCTGGCCATTTGGTTTTTTAGGGGGCAGTAGAGGAGACTGAACACAGGGCCTTCCCACTGATCTGTACTTTATCTTTTATTTTGAAAGAGGTTTTTACAGAGTTGCTAAGTTACTCAGGCTGGGGCTCCAGCATGCTGTCCTCCTGCCCCAGCCTCTCAGTGTATCCTGGCCTTTCCCCAGAGTGTCAGATTGTATTTCCGGCTGCACAGTTGGTACTTGGGTCTACTTGGCCCTGTAACAGGCAGCTCTGATCCAACCAACACTTTTCAAAATTAAAATCTCTTCACCTTTAATCATTCTCTTATCAAATTCCCTGCTTTCTTTTTTTTTCCCTCCTTTATTTTTCTTCTCACTTAGGTAACTTGGAGTTTTTACCTTGCCTACATCTGGTTGTTGAAATTAGAGGTTGTTCTGTCTTTGGGTCCCCTCTCTTTGATTACTAAGCCGAAAACTTACAGGAAATGTTAGTAATGTCTCCAACTAACCTGTGATATGTTGTTTTTAATCCTAGTGAAATGTAGGATTGGCTTAAGTATGGATATAGTAATGGGTGCTCTAGAGATGCTTAAAAAAATCTTAGGAATTTCTATGGGTCTTTCATAGGTGAGAAAAGCTGCCTTTTACTATTACTACCTTTTCTGCACAATTCTACAGTTCTGAAAATACTCCCCTATGTATTCTGTTTTGGTTCTTCTTTTTCTGGTACCAGGGATGAAACTCAGGACCTTGCGCTTGTGAGGCAGGTGCAGTGCCACTGAGCTAAATCCCCAGCCCCTCCCCTCTGTATTCTGTATCATGCCATTTGTTTAAAAGATACCAAAGGAATAGGGGAAGAAACAGCACACGTATCCATCCGGTTAAAAAACTACTGCGAATTATCAGTTGCTGAAGATGGCATATGTGCCTCTAGTCAGTCGTATTGTGAGTCAGTTTGCAATTGGCAGGGTAAAATAAGAAGCAGACTTAAGAGGGATCTGTGGGGTCTGTGTTGGTATTCTCCCAGGTCCCTTGGAGCTGGTAAAGCAACTCATCAGAAGGGCAGTGTTTCCATTGAAAGCTTTTGCGAGGCAATTTCTGTGTTTGCTGATGAAGAGAGAAGGAACCCCCCCAACCCCGTTTTGGTTTTGGAGAGTGCTGCTGTAACCCTGGGCTCCACTTAACTTTCAGCCTCTGTGTGGCGTTTGTGAGTTGTGGTGGGATTCATATTCTGCAGTGTTGACCTACTGCATCGCTCGTGTTTTCCAGGTGACTGTGAAGGTTCCTGGAGACTAGAGTTCTCTAGTATACATTTACATTAGACCAGATACAAAGCTCCTGGTATTTTTGTGGTTGTCAAGAATGGAATGACTGTTTTACTTGTAGGTTTAATTTTTTCTTGATCATGAAGTTGAGGAAGCTTGTCCATTGGGACCCAGACTCTATTTAATTATCTTACCTGCAAATTCCCATGCTGTGTTTGAGAGGAAAGCTGAGAGAACAGCAGCCAAGTGATTGAGTGAACCTGCCAGCACATTGCCAATGCCAGTCTGGTTAGAAGATCTGCTTGCTGTAGTGTCCTGCTCAGTGTTTTGCAGGTATTGTTAATAGCTGTGATCTTCTTTAATTATTTGCATAATTTAATTTAATTTAATTTAATTTAATTTAATTTAATTTATGTATTTATTTATTTTTTGGTACCAGGGATCGAACTTGGGTCCTTGTGCAGCAGGCAGCGAAACTGCTGAGCTAAATCCCCGGCCCCTACTTGCATAATTTAAAAAAACTAAAGTTTGGTTGGTTTAAAGCTCCAAAGACATAACTCTGTCTTTTTTCTTAAACCCTGTATTACTTTCCTTCTCAAGATTCTGCTAGGTCCATAAATCAAAATGTTCTCTTTTAACTGGTGTTACTTACAGGCCAGTGTTAATCACTTACAAGCATCCGGGTGAATCCTTTTGTAGGCTGCTAGTCTGTAGAAAACGCTGTACCTTTGTACTGTTAACAGAAATTTGCATTTTAAATTGTAGTGCTGTAGATTTAATCTGGGTATGTTTTTATATAAAAGTATAGCATTAAGCTTTTTCATGCCATTCTTTAGAGAAACAGTGGTTTAAAAAATTTTTGGCACTTATCTTTTGGAGTCCTTTGTTTCAAAAAATTAGTGATTTCCTCAGTAAGATCTTTCTGAGACCTTGCTTTAGAGAAGGGATGTATTTATTGATGTTGGAAACTCATCATGCAGACTTGTTTTTAATCCTAGGTGGGCCTGGTCCAGCGTTAGAGGAGGTTTTTATTAGAGAATGTTACATTCTGAACATGAGGTTATTTTAGCCTCCTCTTAGGTCAATGTAATGATCAATTTAGGTACCTCTGTAATGATAAGGATGATTTTATTCTTGAATTATAGCTATTCCTTTATCAAGAATGTGGAAATGAAAAATTTCTTATCTGATTCTAGAACTCTGCTTTCCAAGTACAATTATTAGTGATTACATATTGCAAGTGTGTTTTTGGGGGCAGATAGAATTGGTATTTTATCCTGAGAAGCAGTATTGAAGATTTTTTTTTTTTGGTAACACTTGAGACAAGAGTGCTGGTATTTTTCTTTTGAGTCATTTATTGATACTTATTTTCAGTTATGAATTGTTTTCAGAGAAAACTGAATACTGAAGTTACAGTGAGGTTAACATACTGGCATCAGAAGCCAGGCACAGCTGAGGCTGAAAAGCAGAAAGGCTCTTGTGAACACCGCAGAGGAGACTACAGTTGCCATCCTACAGGTCTCTGCTTGGCTCCCTTTCATAGTTCCCTTCTTGGCATCGTAGTGGAAACATCTGTTCCCTTGCGAGGAGGTGCATTTTCTGTAGTTGCTGGAAACATCATTTTTGTCATTAAGCAGCTTACTCCTTTCTATTTAATTTCTTATATATATTTTTTGGTTGGTTGATTGATTGATTGATTGAGACAAGGTCTTGCTATATAATTCAGGCTGGCCTTGAACTCACTGTGTATCCCAGGCTGGCCTCAAGCTCACAGCAGTTCTCTTGTTTTAGCCTCCCAAGTGCTGGGATTACAGGCATGTGCCACCATATCTGGTTTGATTTCTTTTATTATTAAAGACTTTTTGGTTTTTTGAGACAAGGTCTCACTGTGTAGCTCAGGCTGGCCTTGTACTCACAGTGATCTTCTTGCTTCAGCGTCCCAAGTGCTGGGATTATAGGCATGTGCCACCATACCTGGCGTTAAGTACTCTTTTTTCCTTTTACCAGTAAATGTAATTTTTTTTTTTTTTTTTTTTTTTGGTACCGGGGATTGAACTCGGGTCCTTGCACTTGTGCAGCAGGTGGTGAAACCACTGAGCTAAATCCCCGGCCCAGGTAAATGTAATTGTTAGCTGGGCTTGGTGGCACATGCCTCTAGGGTAATCCCAGAGCCTGAGGCAGGATAATTGAAAGTTTTGAGTCTCACTTGGGTAACTTATTGAGACCCTGTTTTGTAATGAAAGAAAGGGATATAGCTCAGTGAGAGAGTACTCCTGGATTCATTTCCCTAGTACTTACCCCAATAAAAGTAACTAAATTTCTTGGGCTAATGTACATATATCTGAAATCCAGTTAAGCCTTTTCACAGCAAGTATTTAAAAACAATAAACCTTTTCAGAGTATATATAAATGTTGCTCTGTTTGACTTAAATTCTTTCAGATTTGACTTGTATTATCAGTTAGACATCATTAGTGAATCTGATTAACCTCATTTTTTCCTGAAATTGAAATTCTGTTTGAATTCATGTTTTTACTTACTGCCTTTTTTTCCTTTCTCCTGTGAATCTTAAAAAAATTTCAGGTCAGGTCTTCCAAAATTGTTCAGAAAACTGATTTTTAAATCTAATAATGCTGCTTCATGAATTTACAAGACGAGAATCAGTTTTTTTCCTCCTTGGTTCTTTTAGCTTGGCAAATATTTTCATTTGGACAGCTGGTGTGTTTCCTTGAGAAGCAGCAGGGGGAGGTGTTCCATCCTCTGCCTTCCTCCTGTGGAAACCTGCTAGGACTAGTGCTGCCTGGATTTTATTAAATTTGGTAACATCATTAATAAGGAATTTGTCCATAGGCAGTTGTTAAATATGTAGAGGGCTTCTCTGTGAATAAGATGGTGTATTGTTTCCATCTCAGGATTTCTGAACAGGGTTCTGATACTGTCTTTCCATCATCACAACTTCACTGTCAGTTCACAAATTCATCTGGCCTGACTATAATCTATAATGCATTGTTTGAAAAATTTTTTTCTGCCTTGACTAGTTCAACACCTCCCCTTCCCTTTTGGGAGCATTTGGGATTGAACCCAGGGCCTTTTGCCGAGCACAGCCCCAGCCCTTTTTATTTTTGAGACAAGGTCTCTCTAAATTGCTAAACTGCCCAGGCTAGGTTTGAATTTACAGTCCTCCTGCCTCAGCCTCCCAGAGTGCTGGGATTATAGGCATCTGGTCATTCTTTTTTTTTTTTTTTTTGGTACCGGGGATCAAACTCAGTTCCTTGCACTTGCGCAGCAGGCGCCAAAACCCCTGGGCTAAATCCCTGGCCCAAAACTCTATGTCTTTTTTGTTTTTTTGGTACCAGGGATTGAACTTGGGACCTTGGGCTTTTGAGGCAGGCCTTGGAACCACTAAGCTAAATCCCTGGCCCAAGGTCATTCGTTTTGATACCATCTAACCTTATGGTTATGGACACTGCTTATACGCAAGACTTACAGATTTCTTTAGCCCAGAACTTTATGATCTTTATGATACATGTGTATGGGTCCACTAGGCATCTCAAACTGAATACATTCTAAATGGAATTCTTAGTTTTCCTTCTCTTCCCTGTTTGAGTCAGTGGCAATTCTTCCAGTGGCTCAGACCCAAACCTTAAGTGTTTCAGCTGACTCTCCTTTTTGTCTCTGACTACATCCAATCTGCTGATGGATTATTATGGCATAATTAGAGAATATATCTAAACTCTGACCACTGCTTAGCATTTTCACCAGAACTCCCATCCCTGAGGTAATAGTCTCCTAATCCTGCAGGAGCCAGAAGGTGTATATTAAAATTAATTCATATTGTTACTCCTCTAGGGAGAACCCTGCCAGAGCTTTTCTTTTACTTGCTGTCTTAATTACTTTTCTTCTCACTGAGACACAATACCCAATATCCACAAGTTAAAGGAGGAAAGGTTTATTTTAGTTCACAGTTTGCAGACGTTTCAGTACATAGATGGCTGGCTCCATAGCACGGCGGTATGGCGGTGAGACATGGCAGAGGAGAAACAGTCTGTGGCGGGGTAGGCAGGAGGCAGTGAGGAGCAGCATCTAGCCTCCCTTTCCCTTTCATTCCATTCAGGCTACAAGCCTATTGGTTGGTGCCACCCTCACCCATTGGTGAGCCTTTCCATCATCCACATCCAGAACTGTGGTAAACCAGTTAGTGGATTAATCCAGTTGCCACACATGCTTAATCCATATTCATGCAACCTAGATCCAGCCGCCTCTGAAAAACCACACCTATGAGTGAATGAGGCTTTGGGGGGACATCTAGTTACATGCCACAACATTTGCATAGATGCTGTCCAGGTACTCCTCCAACTTTCTTCTTTGCCTTCACTGCTGCAGCCACCATGGCATCTTGCCAGGCATGCTTTTGCCTCAGACCTTTGCACTTGCTTTTCTTTCTGCCCAGAATGCCTCCTTCCCATCATTTAATCACTACTTCCCTTTAGGTCAAATAACCTCTTGTCAGTAAGTACCTTAAATAAATTAATGACCCTCCATGCACCATTGCCACTGTTATTTTTCTCCATAGCATTTATTGGCAACTATTACACTATTTATGCATTTACTTGTTTATTATCTGTTTCCACCCTCAGTGGAGTGTATGCTATCTGAGGTTAGAGACGGTGTGTGTTCTGGTTGTGCATGTATCTAGAGCTTCTAGGGTAGTGCAGTGCTTGGCACCTAGTATGTGTTCAATAACGTCTCCAGAAATAATGGAGGAATTGATAGAAAACCTGCCCTGGATATTTATTTGATGATAAATGTTACAGCTTCATTTAAGTGTTGTGGTCAAGGTCCTTGGACTTGACCTCTATTCCCTGGTCATTGACTAGTTGCTAGCAACTGGGATTGAATAATTCTAGTGGCTTTTCTGTTTATCTTTTTGAATGATACCAGGTTAACAAAGATAGCAGGGTTAATACGTTTGGTCAACCTACAGAGAATCACACCCAGTTAGAATGATTCAGACATAGAAAATAGCAAATTGAGTTTTGGCTAAGGCTTCTGCTTTTAGTAAGACCTTCTTTTCCCTTTCATCTAAGACTTACAGATTCTTTGTGTTTAGAGGGACTGCTCTGGTGAGTTTTATGATTCCATTTTCTCCTTGATCAGGTTTGTACCCATGGATTAGAAGTACATTTTGAATACTTTTGATTTTTCATGTATGTGTGAAGTGTAATTTTATTAAGTTAAAATTCACCCTGTCATTTCCTTTCATCAGTTGCTGAGAGCTTATGTGCCATGGTTGCAAATTGCTTTGAATCGTGAGCTCTGGAAACTGAAAGAAACCCTGTCCACCTTATCTACTTTTAAAGGAGGAAACATGCTTTACAGAGGTAGTAAGCCTGCCCAAGAATTCCTGTGTGTTAAAGATTAGTCCAAAAGTGGTTTTCTCTCATTCTCATTATTACATGAAATAAACTCTTTGTTTAACCTGTTTTTTAAATAAGGGTGGTCTTTCTCAACTGAAGTGGTAGAGTTTGTCCTTGTCAATTTTATATAGTCAGATGAGTGTATAAACTGAGCCTTTTCTTATTTTTTGTAAGGTAGCTGCTTGTGTGTGTATAACAATTGATACATAATTCACATATCATAATTTACATATTTAAACTATATAATGGCTTTTACTATATTAACATATTGGCAACCATCACAATAATTTATTGTAGAATATTTTCATCACCCTGAAGGAAATCCTGTAATCATACCAGAAAATCCCATTTATTCCTTCCTCTAAGCTCTAGGCACCACTAATTTGCCTTCCACCCCTAAGAATTTGCCTTCTTTGGATATTTAATATAAATGGAGTCATAGCATATGTACTGTCTGTCGTAGTTTGTTTTTGGAGATAAGGTCTCACTGTGTAGCTCAGGCTGGCCTCGAACTTTCTGTTATCTTCCTGCCTCAGCCTCCTGAGTGCTGAGATTACAAGCATATGCCACCATAACTGGGACCATATGTAGTCTTTTGGGAAGAGCATAATGTTTTCAAGGTTCATCATATTGTAATAGGAATCAGTTTGTTTTGTTTTGTTTTGCTAATCCTTCATCATATGGATGTGCCACATTTTATTTATGCAGCTACTTGGTTTTGAATGTATTTATCTTTTCCACTCTTGGTTTTCTGTTTACAGCCATACTTGGGAAAGTGGGCTTTGGAATTCTTTCCCCTTTTGCATCAGGGACTTGGGTCCTTTGGTATTTGGTTTCTTTGCTCTTGGCATTGTGGACACCGGGTTTTCTCTTTAGTTGTCTGACAGCAGGAGCCTACTCTTGGCCCCATGAACAGATCACCAAAGAGTAATACTGTTCCTAACAGTCTTCAGGGCTTGCCAGCAAACCCCAAGATTCTTGGAGCATTTGCTTCTGTTTTCCCAATTCAACTTCAGACATCTGTGTAACCACTGTTTCAGGCAGTGCTTTGAGTTAGTCCAGTTTATTTTGGAGAACAAAGAGCATGGCATATTGTAGTTTTTGTAAGGGTGTTAGTTTGAGGGACTCCATATTAGTCCAGCATAATTTTGAGTAAAGAACATAGGTGCTAACCCTTTGAAACATCTGTAGTAGACAGAAACTTGTTTGAAGCAGTGATTCTCAGCTGCAGCATATTTGCTCCCCAGAGGACAGCAGGCATTAGCTGAGACATTTTCTTCTGGTTTTGATGAGCAGAATGGGCCGTGCTCTAGGATCTACACGGGAAGAGGCCAGGAATGCTGCTGAGCATCTGCAGTCTTCACACAGAGAACTGTCTGGCCCCAGTTCAGTGTACTTGAATTGAGAAGCCTGTGCTTAGGGTTAGCAGTGTGTCTTCTTTAACCCACTAAGTAGAAGAGATGTAAGAGTAGCCCGGTTACACGGTGGCAAAATTCAGTAATAGTCAAAAACTGAACTTTTTTTTTGGTACCAGTGATCGAACTTGGGGCCTTGCACTTTCAAGGCAGGCGGCAGAACCACTGAGCTAAATCCCTGGCCCTCAAAAACTGAACTTTAAAACATTTTTATTTAAGCCCCCCTCCACCCCAGTCCTTTTTGAGACATGTTCTCATTGAGTCACCCACACTGGCCTGGAACTTGTCATCCTCCTGCCTCAGCCTCCCAGTGCTGGGATTACAGGTGTGTGTGTGCGCCACCATGCTCGCCAGAAACTTCACATTTAATTAAATGCATAAGAAAGCAATTGGCTATGTGAATGAGTATGTATTCTTGAACAGTTAGGGGGTTTTTTTTGGTACCGGGCATTGAACTCAGGACCTTGCGCTTGCAAAGCCAGGGGGTGGAACCACTGAGCTAAATACCTAAGCCCTGGAGTTTAAATTTTTCTGGGAACCTAGGGTACCTCATCTTTGAGAATTTCTTTTTCAAATAATAAAGACAACATATTGCTTCTTACTTTATTTTAATTAGGTTGTTACTTGAAACGTAGAATTGTACTGTTTTGGACACTTTTTCACCTTTTGCAGAGGTCCCGCGTTCTGTTATTCCATGTCTTTGGGGAGGAAACTAAGCTGTTGTATCTGTCAGAAGCTCCCAGTCCAGGTCTCAGTGTCCCCCAGTCTCTTGGAGCTGATGGGCCGCTCTGGAGAGCAGGCCTGCTGGGGTGAGCGCCTTCCTTCGGCCTGTGCTGTGCTGTGCTGTGCTGTGCTGTGCTGTGCTGTGCTGTGGCCCGTGCTCCTTCAGTGAGACCTGTTCTGAGAACAGGTAATAAATGCATAGCAGGACCACTTGCATTTAAATATTAACCATGTAGAGAACCGCTTAGGAGCTGTTTGTCCGTTTGGGCGTATGTTTGGTTTGGGTCAGGTGGAAGAACTTTACAACTTGGAAAACTGACTGCTTTCAGTACCACAGCTGTTTCAATGGAAAACAGTTTTATTTCTGCATGAATTTACAGTTCTGCTAACTCCATCTTTCAGTGTCACCTTGTAGCTTCATCAGTGGTTCTCTGGCATATTTTGAGGTATTCTCCACCATAGGTTGCTGTTTATGAGAAATGCCTTGTTTCTTATTCAGTGAAAACAAGTGTCAGAGTAACATTTCCTTTTCCAGAGCAAAAGCCATTACATTTTCTTTCCCACGCATGTTGATAAGAAAGAGAACAGGAAAGAAAATTGATTTCTCTTTAAAAGCAGTCACCCAGCTGTAGCCTGCCACTGTGGTTTCGCATGCTGGCTGCAGCTGCTTCTCTGGGTGGCAGCCACAGAGTGTGCTGCTCATTTAGGTTCTCCCACACCTGGACCAGACCTTTTGTTCTTAAAAGAGGCACAATAATTGCAAAACTGGCAAAGGCAGAGGTACTTGAGGTGCTTTGGTTCCTTACTTAAACTTTTTGAGATAATGGACTTGAAAGCAGGTTTGTTTGGAATGACACTACCCACTTTTGATGGAAAATAACTCCTAGGAACTGGGTGTGGTGTCCCAGCACTTGGGAGGCTGAGGCAGAAAGATTGCTGTAAGTTCAAGGCCAGCCTGGGTTTCATAGTGAGTTCAAGGCCAGGCTGAAGTATATAGTGAGACCTTGTCTCACAAAAACAAAAACAAAACTCGTAGGGCAAATAAAATGAATATTCCTCAGTTGCTGTTTTCATCTCAGTAGCGTGCAACAGCAGCACATTTGCTTAGCCTACTATGTTAGACAGCCTGGCTTTTAAAGGATGTGTAATTTAAAGCTCATCAGCCTTTGGGATCTGGGGCTGGAAATGTAGCTCAGCGGTAGATCACTTTTAGTGTGTACGGCCCTGGCTTCATTCTGCAGCTTGGGGCTGGTAGGGAGGATGAACTCTGGAGTCAGTGGCCTGGGTTTATAATCTGGGTCTAACACATTAACTGTGATTCCAGTCAACTTGCTCAGCTTCTCTGTGCTTGCTTTGGCATTAGTGAAAGGTACATAGTATTTCCTACTAAACAGGGTCAGAGTTAGAGTGATTGTATTTTCTCTTTTGGTTTGCATATGTTTTTCCTGCGTAATTACTGATTGTGTCTCTTCACTCTCACATGTGTCCCAGCTTGAATGATAAATTATGCTGTCACCATTATAGTGAAAATTAAGCAAGTTAATGTGTAAAATGCTTAGTGCATATTAAGTGTCCACTGGATGTTAGCTGCTTTATTAGTTTAGGAGCGTCCATTATCTGTTCTGCTGCCTCTACTTAAACTTATTTCCTACTGTTTTTTACCCCTGCGGCTGCCATCAAGGACAGGTGTTTAATGGATACTTCTAAGTCTAGTTCCTCCCACCTGAAATGTCTTTCTCCTTCTCTTTGGTTTTCCTTATCCTATTCATGGCTTATGAGCCAGCTCAATTCCCACTTCAGTTATTCATGAAATATTTTTCCCAAATAAGCTTCCTCCTAATGCCCCCCTTATTGATCTAGCTTATGTGTGAGAGACAGAAAGAAGTAGTAATTTATCTCTCATCTTTATGTGCCAGACAGTGAATTAGGAACTGGAATAAAGAGAGAACAAAAGCAGTCAAGGGGCAGTTTCTCATGGGGCTTTGAGTTTGAGGGTGGAGATAAAGTTAAATTACACAAATAAATGTAAAATTACAGATGGGGAAAGGGCTGTGATGGGAGTCTAACCTAGATTTTGGGCAAGAAAGGCTACTTGATGAAGTTGCTGTTGAGATGTAACCCAAAGAAGAGTGGAAGACCCCTAGGCTGGGAGAGGAGGCAGGCAGAGGGGAACATGCTGGGAGGAGGCTGGGGATACTGGAAGCAGGACAGAGGTGTGAGATGAGGCCAGGGAAAAGACCTTGCAGTGCATGGTAGGGATTTAAGTTTTTATCTAACAGGAAGTTACTAGAGTGTTGAAGGTGGGGATCGACATAATGGTATTAGCTTTTGAAAGGACTGTATTTGAAGAGACCAATCAGGAAGGCGATTGAAGTGGTCCAGGAAAGCCATACTAGTAGCTTAAACCAAGGGGTTTGGTGTTGGAGAAGTTCAGAAATAGGATGAGAGATGATCTACAAGCCGTGCTGATCTGGAGCCAGCACGTGCCTCTGGTTTGGGTTCTCTGAGAAGCACCTTCGAGACATTACCAGGGGACCTCAGGAGGTGGTTTTGACATGCATCTGGAGCGGAAGGAGAAATCTGGTAGACAGGTACATTTTGTGGATCAGGAGGAAAGTAGGGGATGAGAAGAGAGGGCTCTAGGGTGTACCCTGACAGAGCTGCTGTACTGGTTGGCTTATGTAGCAAGCAGAACAGCAGATAGCCCCAGGAGAAGGCCACACACTGAAAACCAAAGGGAAAGAGACCTTCCCGAAGGGGTGTGTTGCGTGGGCACACCTGTTGTAAAGTGCACATTGTGCTGTGCAATTCAGTTCTTAATCATGTAGTAGGACAGGGGAGTTTCTCGAGGACAAGGTGATGTTTTGGCTGCCTTTCTGCCTTGTATATGCTCTTGGGTATTATCTATTAATATAGCAGATAATAAGTCATGACCGAAGGAAATTGTGTTACTGAGTGAGCATTTGTGAAACACTCTGCAGATTTCATTTACATAAGAAATATTTAGGGCTGGGGATTTAGCTCAGTGGTGCTGCCGCCTGCCTCACATGTGCAAGGTCCTGAGTTTGATCTCTGGTATAAATAAAAACCATAAGAAATATTTAATTCTTAGTAGTAACCCTGTGGAATAGATAGATAGATGTTGTCCTCATTTTACAGCAGTGCAACTGTAACTCAGACAGGTAGAGTAATCCCCAAGGCATCCAACATACAGTAGATAGGGTGTGAAGATGTTGGATCTGGCTTCTTAGTCTGATGTCCAGTTCCATCATGGGGCCAAACCTCCTGGGACAGTAATGAGAGGAAGTGGTTTTCTTTCTTTCTTTCTTTCTTTTTTTTTGGTACCAGGGATCAAACTTGGGACCTTGCGCTTTCGAGGCAGGCAGCTGAACCACTGAGCTACATCCCTGGCCCAGGAAGTGGTTTTCTTAAACGAGGGTTGAACCTTGAGCATGACTGAAAGTTTGGTACTTTGTCTGAATTGCTTCTGAGAAGTAGTCTGAGGTGTTGGGGGTGGGTAGTTTGGGCTTTATTTTGAAGAGATAAAATGATGTCTACAGAAGTTGAAGTAATGTGAAATAATGAATATTTCTGTGTCATTGGCTGTTGGAGGCATCAACCCTGATTGGATTAAAACAAAATTAAGCCAATTGTCTAAATTTTTGTCAATTAAGATAAAATGATATACTGTTTGATAATCAGGAAACTATAGGAGAAATACGGTTTCTTTACTTTAATGAATCCTGAGGTACTGCTTTTGGAAATGGGGAATATATAAGTCTGTTTGGTATATTCTCTCCACTCAAGCATAACTAATAAATATTTTTATGAGTGCTAAAATCTTTATCAAAAATTTATTTTTCACTCACTTTTTTGGGTGATTTTACTTAAACTCAAGGCTTTATAGACCAAATTAAAAACTGAATTTTTATCTCCAGCCGAGACCGCTACCTGCTTAAATCTGTGTGTGTGCGGGCTCTGGGGTAAACCCAGGGCCTGGCGCATGCGAAGTACATGCTGCACCCCTCAGCCACACCCTGGCCCCTTTGGGTGATTGTCACAGGCTTCTCCACCACAACACAGTCCTTCACACCGAAGCTCCTGGTTTCCCCCACAGAGCCTGGGAATGGCAGTTTCGTCCATCAGTCACACAGGCCAGCTTCCTGGAGTTGCCCTGGACTTTCTTCTCTCATGCCTCACTTCCCAGGGATCAGCTACCCTGACCTCTTCCCGGATGACTGCAGGAAGTACCCTCTCTCACCGGTCTTTGTGAGGTCCCCACATCTGGGTTTTTCTCAGTGGCCAGAGTGACCTGTGTAAACAAGTCAGACTTTGTCTTTGCTCTTCGCATCCCCGCTGAAGTGTCTGAGTCACTTCATTTCACTTCAGGGAAAGCCAGAGTCCTTACACTTACCTACAAGGAGGGACAGGATCCAGGCCCTCCTGCTCCTGCCCCTTCACCACTTGGAATTCTTCTCCAGTCCCCTGCCCCCATTTGGCCTCTTGCCTCTTGAGTGTGCCTTGCTCTCCTACCTTCGGATATGTGCACTTGATTTTGTCTCTCGCAGCATAGTCTCCCTCCATGTGTCCTTGTAGCTTCCTCCCTAACTGTATTTTTCAGAGTCAAAACACTTCAGAGAGGCCTTTCCTGACCATCTGGTTTAATTGCAGCCCCCCCATCCCATCTCCATTGAACTCCCCATCTTCTCATAGGTGTGTGTGTGAGTGCATGTGTGGACAGTTCTGTGCACACCCCTTTTGTTTATGATGTCTCTGCACTCCCTGGAACATAAGCTCCACGAGGACTGGAAGTTTTGCCTTTCTCTGATGCTCCCAGCACCTAGAGCTGTAGCAACCATTCAGTGGACATTTGTTCAATGAATAGGTGACACTTCTGAATCCGAGATGTGTTCTAGATTAGGTTAGATTCTCTTTTATTATTTATTAAAGTATGTTAACTCTGCTTCATTGGCTTCAATATCCATTGACACATACATTTTTGTTGTTGTTGGGTTTTTTGGTCCTGGGGATTGAACTTGGGACCTTGCGCTTTCAAGGCAGGGGGTGGAACCACTGAGCCAAATCCCCAGCCCGACACATACATTTTTAATATTTTGACTTTCTTGAAGAAAAAAATTTTTTGAGAGGTGGTGAGAGGGCAGAGTGTTTGGTAACCTGATGTGTGAATTACCAGCATGGATAAATGTAGGAAATGTTGGTGCTTTTGAGGAGCTGGAGACCCAGCCCACAGGAAGCCGCAGGTACTAATCAGGTCACAAAGGATTGAGCTTTGTAAGAGCTGCCTTTCTACTCGGTTGTGTGGCCTTGTGCATAGGACCCTTTCTCAGTTTTGTGATCTATAAAGTGGGAGTGATAGCCTCCTTCCTGGTCACTGTCAGAAACCTCAGGTTGCTGTAGCAGTTGTTGTTGTATTGTCTACTCTGTAGATCATTTCTATGAAGTTGAAGTGACAGCTGTTTCTCAGTACAGTACCATGTGCTTACTCTCTTGAGTTATTTTCAGTGTCACCTTGATGGTGTATGTTGGTTATTGTCACTCAGAAAAATTATGATTAATATGTTAGATGGGAGAAAAAATATTTCCCCTTTGAGCTGTAATTTAGAACCAAATATAATTGGTAACTGGATTCACTTTAGCTTTGTAATACCAGGGTTGTTAACTGAAATTTGGCTATATAAATATAATTTATTATATATTGTATATCTATACATTAATATATGTATAAGTAGAGTCGATTTTGAGATTGCCAAGAACATTGATTTTGTATTTATGTCCCCGTGCGTGTGTGCACGTACTTACACATTACACTGAATTTCATTTTGTTGGATGTCTTTTCTTTTGTTTCTTGAAATTTTTTTTCTAACTCACTTTTGGCAAAACAACTGTTCTCTTTGTAGGAACACAGTATAATTTTAGAGTGAGTAGTGTTGAATGTACAATTTATTTCTTCCTTTCTTAGTTCTGAAATAACATTTAAAAAAAACAGTTTTCTGAAGCAGTTATCTTGTTAACACTAGGGAGTTAGTTAACAGTTTAAACTCAAGAGAAATCTTTCTGTCCCAAACTGCAATTTAGAGGAGGTTTCCAGCCTAAGATCCTCCTGTTTTGGCCTCCCAGTAAATATTGGTAAGTTTTCAGTGTCCAAGAGGAATGTGTTAGCAACTGTGTTAGCTGATAGCCTTTTCTCTTGTATGATTGGCTTGTGCGTGCTGGAAATTTAAACCTGGTGGAGAAAGTAATATGTCTGTATTGTCACTTGATAATTTCAGTGGGCTACAGGGATTTGGGAGTTTATTACTTTTTGTTTAGCAGATGATTCATGTATGCAAAAGTTTTGTAGAATAATTTTTCCTTTCCTTGAAATATGCTTAGAAAATCGAAAGCCAATCTGAAAATTCTATGTGGAAAGAAGTACTAGGTTTGTGCCATATGCTTTCAGCCTTATCACCTTGCTTGTAGATGATCACTATTATTACTCCTTCCTTGGCGTCTCCCAAAGTGTTGCTGACACCTTTTATTTTTCCTGAATTCCTAAGGATAATCGGCATGCTTATGGGAGTGTGGCCCCCCCCAATCAGGTTTGATCTCAGAGCGTCATAGAGAATCTGATAATTCTATGGTTTGGGCATGACCAAAGAGAATTTTCTCTGCATCTGAGGCATATAATTGCATCTGACTTATCTGTTGTTGTGTAAGTAAACAGGAGCAATCTTTTGTTTCTTTGCATGTGTTCTTTCCTGTCTGGCCCTGGTAGCATGAGAAACAGATGGTTCTCACATTGATCACTGGCTTCCTTTTGTTGTGTTTGAGCATGGAGGGCAAGGATTATGAGGTGTGCTTCTTGCATTGTGTTTTTAGTTCTGAACACCTGATATGCAGAGACAGTATTTAGTAAAGATTTTTGAACAAATGAGGTGTTGGGAAAGATGATAAAAGATCAGACAAGATACATTATTGCTATTAGGAATTCCAAAATGATTTTAAACAAATGTGGTTTTTCCCCTGCTGTAAACTTTTTATGAGAATCTTGGGGTGGGAGTTTGGGACTCAGTCTTCTCGTTGCATACTTTAACAACTTTAGATTTTTCTTGTTGAATTTAGTTTTTGAGGAGTTTATTAGGGAAATTGTTAATGGTGGAAATTTGGAAGACTGTAAAAACCACCTAATATTTCCTAAAGCCCAAAGGTTGTTTTTGGAAGCTGTTAGTTTTGTTAAGGCAGAGATAATAAATGTTTAGAAAAGCCATTTTTCCTGGAACTGAATGAGAATGGGAGACTGAGAAGATGTGTAAGATGTAGTTAAGGGTAATTGAAAGACTCTTGCTTTGAAGCTGTCGCTTTCATTGGTGTAAAGCATATTTGTTTTTTAAAGGCACTCTGGAAATTTGGAGAAGTAGGTAGTCTTCAGAAGGTAGTCCACTCTGTGACATCCTAACATGTTTCCCACAGTTCTCCACTTTAGTATTTTTTCAGGTGGAAATAATTTTTACTATAGGGTCTTTCCTCCTTTAAATTTATATTGTGGGTTATGAAGTGCTTGTTTATAATTATTCCTATTATGTGTTGTCTTCTAGGGTGCATTTTAGTTTTTCCTTAAAGAAAAAACAATTGGTGTACAGGAGTACAGTTTATTCTTAGCCTACAGATTTTTTTTTCCCCCTCACTATGTAGCAATGGCTGGCCTGAAAGTCTTAGAGATCCTCCTGCCTTTCAGCCTCCCAAGGACTAGGATTACAGATGTCTGCCACCATGCTCGGCCGGATGGTGTTTAATATTGACATTGTGAAAAGACCCCAAACCATTACTAGCTGAGGCCAAAAACTATATATTTGTGTTATGAATCATTTGCTCTAACTTTTTAACTATGGTCTGAGACATGTTTTAGATAAATCTAAAGCATGAATAAGAGATTTAACAAAACATCATTTTTTGAAGAAAATAAGAGGAAACATTAAAACAATTTCTTCCTCTCTTGTTTCTCTTATAGCATTTTTGAAACGTTGGGGTTATTGGAGTGGTTGGATTTTCCCTGGAATTGAGTGAGAAATTCAGAAGACTGAAGCCCAGGCTTACAGTCTACCTTTCACGGAGGCCTAGCCGTGAGAGGACAGAAGAAGGCACGTGGCGAATCATGACAGCTGATAAAGACAAAGACAAAGACAAAGAGAAGGACCGGGACCGAGATCGGGACCGAGAAAGAGATAAAAGAGATAAAGCAAGAGAGAGTGAGAATTCAAGGCCACGCAGGAGCTGCACCTTGGAAGGAGGAGCCAAAAATTATGCTGAGAGCGATCACAGTGAAGATGAGGACAATGACAACAATGGTGCCACCACTGAAGAGTCCACCAAGAAGAACAAGAAGAAACCACCCAAAAAAAAATCTCGTTACGAAAGGACAGACACTGGTGAGATAACATCCTACATCACTGAGGATGATGTTGTCTACAGACCAGGAGGTAAGGAGGCTGCAGTTGTGACTGCACAGAGCCTGTGGGAGAAGAATGATCGTAGCATTTTGATGAAAGAAATGTCTTCTTTACAGGTTAAGCAGGCCTGGAACCCAGAAGAGTAGACAGTGCTTTTGGATGGGAAAACTTACTAAGCATGTGACCCACCGTAGGCCTGTTTAATCACTTTTTGCTTGTGTCTTCTTTGACTTGGCCTTCCCCTGGTTTGTGTGTTTATAAGTTCTTTCCTTGTTTTCTCATGCCACTTGTTCTTTCTCTTAATCATCTGCTTGGCATTTTCCATCTTTTGGATTCACCCTTGTTTTTCACCTTGACCACTCATAAATTAGTCTGTGATGACTCTGCCGAATGGAATACATACATGGTGGAGACAAACCTCAAGATTCTTGGAAACAGGAAATATTATGTTGGAACAGTATTGGCCAGAAGCTGGATAGGTTTTTTGGGGCATGGGTGGTATTCAGAATTGAACTCATGACCTTGTGCTTATGAGGCAGGGGGCACCACTGAGCTAAATCCCCGGCCCTAGATAGGTCTTTTTAATGGCCTTCAGATCAAGGGTTATCTCTGCCATTAGCTGTTAGCCTCCTTTCCCAAAGTATTGAACTGGAGCCTCACTAATCAGTGATAATAGATGATGGCAACTAACCTGTGAGGTTCTCCAGAAAATGTACTTTGGCCATTCATTGTATTTAAGCTTACAGCTTTACTCAAAGACAGACCCAGCTTTTTGATGAAATGTTGAATACAGGTTATTCAGAACCTGTCTAACCCCAGCAAAGTCTTTTTTCATTGGAAATATTTTGTGTTTTAAGATGATTTTCTTACAAGAGCCAGGAAAACTAGTGAAGGTCATTTTGTTTGCATGACTTACTCTGCAGAGGAGTGACAGTAATTTCATAGGAGATATAATTAATAGATTAAAGACATGACTTTGATGTTTTTCCAAGAAAGGAATTAAAAGACTTCACTGTGTTATGTCACTAACCAGGTACAGTTACATTATTGAAGAATACCCTGACTGTTCTGAACTTCACATAAAGAGTGTGTGTGTGTGTGTGTGTGTGTGTGTGTATTTTGATTTCCCAAAGATGATTGATGTTAGAACATACACAAGCTGTATTCACAACTATAATTTCTTGGTTGACTATTAACTTAAGAAGAAACATGCATGATTTAAACTGTCAAAGCTGGAGGCTTTAGAGAAATTAGAGCTCTAGTGTAGACACTTAGTCTCATGTCAGTTGCAGTGCTGTCAGTATTTGTCTCTGGTTCAGATACTGGAAAGAAAGTCTCAGAGCGGAAGACTTTTGTGCAGTTACCACATATTGCTGATTGATGGACTGTTTGCTTCTAAATCATGAGAAAGGAACGGAAAGTGTTTCAACCCATTTAGCTTTTGATTATATACCTTAAAAATGAGAAAAGATCTATTTGTTATTCTTTTCTCTTGATAATTGTCCTTTTAATACGGGTAACGTGCTCATTTGGATCATTGTCCAAAGGCCAGCTGCCATGTGCAGTACTGAATAACAGCCTCTCCCAGCTTCTATCAAATGGGATGTCCTTCTTGTGCTGGTGGGGTCACTGCATTAACATGTTAGCATGCTTGTGGGACATGCTGCCCCAGCTGTCCCCCAGAGATGATAGTGACTGTGAGAAGCACTGCACTTAAGGAACCTCTTTAACATTAAAACACCTGTTTTCCCTGTTTCTGCCAGATGTCTTCTGAAGAAAACCTAGGGTTTTTTTTGTTTATTTGTTTTTTTGGTACCAGGGATTGAACTTAGGCCTTTGCGCTTGAGAGGCAGGTGATGGAACCACTGAGCTAAATCCCCAACCCAGAAAACCTAGTTTTGAGAAAATCTATTTGGGAAGTATTAGACTTTCATCATGTGTTTTTTATGGAATGACAGGAAGTCAAGTCCTCCTTCCTTGTTCAAATAGTCTTCTCTTGATCTTCCAAAGACTATGTGGAGGGAGATTTCTAAGGGCTCACTTATAAAACTGTTGTTGCTAAACTGCTTTGGGGGGGTATTGTGTATCCTTGGTATCTGTAGGGATTGATTCCAGTGCCCTCCTCAGTTACCAAAATCTGCAGATGTTCCATCCAGTCCCCTGTATAAAATGGCATAGTATTTGCACATAACCAGTGCATGTCCTTCCACATACAGTACTTTCAGTCGTCTCTAGGTGTAATATATAATACCTACTGCAATGTAAATGCTGTGCAAATAGTTGTTATACTGTATTGTTTAGGAAATAATGGCAAGGAAAAAAGTTTGTACAAATTCAGTATGGATGCAGTTTTTTTCCCTTCCAATAATTCCTGTCTGTGGTTGGTTGACTCCGTGAATATGGAATCAGCTGATATGAGAGGCTGACTGTATTTATGGAGGGATGTCTTAAATTTTAGTAAATCTGAAGAGTTTTGAGATGTGAAAAGGATGGCTTGTCTGGAAGTTCAGTATGTCAGAAAGGCTTAGAATGGTTCAGAGGTTAACTGTGGCACCTAGGATGTAACCACTTCATGTGGAAGTTTCCCTTGTGCTTGGGTAGGGAAAGTGCTGTACCCTACCCAGTCCAGTGGACATTTGACTCTTTGTTAAAGAGACTGTTTTTAGTGTATTCATTGGTTTCTTTTGAGGGTTTACAGGAGGAGGAGAGTACTGCTGTGCTATGGAGAGTGTGGGGACGGGGACATATGGACCCTGGGTTGAAAGAGCAGCAGACAAGAACACACCCTTCCAGGTCATGTCCCCAGTGATCCACCTCCTTCAACCAGGCCCCACCTCCTACAGAACGTTCAGCTCTGAGCTCACCAATGGTCTAATCCACTGATGAGTTTAGTACCCCAAGAGCTAGTCACTTTCCAAAGGCCCCCACCTCTGATTACATGAACCTGGAGGGACACTTTAGATCTAAACCTATAAGAGAATCTCAGATGGGAGTTGATTGTTTTCCTTCCTAGTCTTTTTTTTCTTGGTATAAATTATTATAGTAACACCCTGTGTTAGTGATGAAAACACTGCTCTCACCCACAATCAGAGATTCTGTATGCTCAGTTGTTTCTTCAGTGTTTAGGACTCTAGAGAATGTCAGAAGTGGAGCCGCCGAGCTATTACTAGGTTTCAAATTGCAGATCTTTTTTTTTTTGGGTACCAGGGATCGAACTTGGGACCTTGTGCTTGCGAGGCAGGCGGCAGAACCACTGAGCTAAATCCCCAGCCCTTGAATTGCAGATCTTTTAATCTCATTTTTTTTAGGATATAAAAATTAATTTATTAATAGTTTTGCTTTTTTGAATTGGTTGTAATATTCAAATAAGTATAACTTGGGTTCTTTTCAAAAATGTCATTAAGAATGAGCCCAGCAGTGATTGTTTGAAGATAAAAATAGGCTGTTATAGGTCTGGGGATTTAGCTCAGTGGTTCCTGGTTCCGGCACCTGCCTCAAAAGTGCAGGGTCCCAAGTTTGATCCCCAGTACCCCCCCAAGAGAAGGCTGTTATATAACTACACTTTTCATAGGCATAGGTCTATATTCAGGTTATTTGTTTGGAGAAGCATGAGATTTTATTGAGAAATTAGGTATTTAAAATCTCTATAAGATTTTAGTTTGTGCATTGTCACAGTTGGCGATGTTTTTGCCTTTGCTCCTCATCTCTGGAGCTGTCTTTAGATCTCAGCATAATGAACTTTGTCCCTTGCACTGCCTTGTGGCCTTTGGAGTTGCAGTCATTTCAACGTGATAGCATCACCCCTTATACTTAATTCCTGTCCTTTCTCTTTCCACTCCAGTGGCACTGCCTTTCCTCTCTCATGCTAGCCAGATTTCCTTAACAGATTCTGTCATGGCATTATGTCTCTTTCCTTCCAGCACTTAAAGCAATAATTATCTTTTATTTATTCCAATTGTTGGATTAAATATCTCCTGCCCCAACTGTTTTTGTTTGAAGCGTCTATGACAATAGTATATGCAAATCTGTATTTCCTAATATTTGTGAAATGCCTGAACATATTTTTAAAATTTTTGTTTACTTTGATTACTGATGTTAAAGTTATAGTAGTTCTCTTGAATTTTATCTTGGAGCATTTATTTCCCAATGAATGATTTAACAGACTCATTAAAAAAATAAAAAAGCAAAACCCTTTTGGGGCTCTATTGTGTATTGCTCCTGTGTCTAATCTAACTTCTTTGTTGTATGTCAGCCGTAACTCTACCTTTGAGATGACAGTCACGGTAACAAATTGATTTATTACACAGCTGTATGCAGCCAAATTTCCCTCACAGGCTTCTTTAGCATGAGGCATTGATTTCTAGAGTTTGCTATAGTTGGCATATTAATTTCTTTCTACTATTTGCAGTTAGGCAGTAGGGAGTTTAATTCCTTTATTCTTGATCCAGGTAGAACTGGTCAAAAAATTAAATTCCTTTTGGGAGATATTTTAAAATTTGACATAGGAATGCTACTTCTGTTTGGAGAAGCAAACACATTTTTAAGAAGAACCTATTGGGCCGGGGGTTTAGCTCAGTGGTTTCGCCATCCTGCTGCGCAAGTGCAAGGACCCGAGTTCAATCCCCGGTACCAAAAAAAAAAAGAACCTATTAAGTTGGTTCTTCATTTCTCGTATTTTGTCACATTAACTAATGACTTTGTTTGACTCGTCCAAGAATGACACTTAATTTTTATCACTTAGTACCAACTTGAATATCTTGATTTTTAATTTATCTGTATTCCTTCTACTTTCATGAACAAAGTGCAAAATGAATTTTTCATGAAGGTGAATTTTATGTATAAAAGGCAAAGAATTTGAGATTGTGGTTTGTGAAATCTTAGATGGTATAAAACATTTCCCCCTTTTATTTGCAGAATTTCTCCCATGTTTTTAGGAATTGGGATTTGAACTAAAAAGTGACCTGGAAGGTGGAATTAATTATACACTTAACAATGAAATGTTAATTCCTTTTGATGCAAATTGAATTTAAGCTGGGAAAAACAATCCAAATTAAGCAAAATGAAACCTGGTAATGTATAGTTAGAAAAACTACTTAAACTGAAAAGTAGACTTATTTTTTTTCCCCCATTAACTTTATTGGTACATTTTAGGTATACAATACAGTTACATTCATCATTGGGATCTTGTACCATTACATGAGTCTCTTGGTTCTTATTTTTTTTCCCCTTCCCTTGCCCTCCCTTCACCCCCTCCACCCTTCCCTATTTGCAAAGACCTTGTTTCCATTTTTTTCCTCTTCTCATATTTTTCCTTTCCCTTTTTTCTCTTCCCCTACGCCTCCCAATTCCCCTGCTCTTTTAGACCTTTTCTTCCTGTGTTACACAATATCAGTTATACATTTTTAAAATTGCAATGTTAAGATCTAGGAGACATTACCACAGATTTTACAGAATTTAAAAGGATATAGAAAGCATATTACAAAAATCTTTTTTGAAATAAATTTGATAACTTCTAAGAAGTAACTTAGAAGACAAATTAATGAAACTAACTCTGGAGGAAATATAAAATTTGAATAGCACCTATTAAAGAAAGTATATTCCCAGCTTGAAAACCTACCTATATGACAACAGCAGGCTCATAAACATTTTAACTGATAAATTATATCAAACAAAGCAGAAAAAAGAAGGAACACTTTTCCCCTCCTTTTAGGAACTCAACATTGTGCTAATCCTAAAACTGGATAAAGATAATAGAAGAAAAAAGTATGAACATAGATAGAAATTTGTTTAACAAAGCCAACTATTAGAAGTCAGATCTGGCAGGATGTAGAAAGTGGTTTTGTTAAAGGGATGGCAGTGTTGGTTCAGCATTGGAAGATCCACCCCCAAAAGTCATCATTTTGACAGAGGAAAGTAAAAAGCCATATGATCCCGTCACTAGTTGGAGAAAAAGTATTGGACCAAATTCTACAGCTGTTCATGGTAAAAGCTATCAGGAGACTAGAAGTAGAACAGAACCTTCTCAACAGATTAAAGACATGTACTCCATACTTCCAGCGAGAACACCTTATATGGATGGAGAAGATACAATGGTTTCTCCTTAAGGAGGGGAACAAGGGCAGATATGCTTACTCTTTATCTGTCCATTAAACTTTTGAAACCTAGGCCCTACCAAAATAGTCTGGCAATAAAATGACACAACTAGGATAGGATTGGCACGTCAGAAGCAAAATCTTTATATGTAGATGAAATGATCATCTACAGAGAAAATACTAAGAAATCTCTAGGAGCCCCTAGAACTTGTACTTGAATTTAGCAGGATTAGAAAACACAAGGTATATATAAAAATTCAGGTCTGTGTATACTTGCTATAAATGAAGAACTGGATATTGAAATTTAAAAGTTATGTAGGAGTACAAAGGACCCAGAAAAGCCAAAAACAAAAACAAAAACAGTGTTGGAAGACGTTTAGCACCCAATTTTAAGACTTCTTCTAAAGCTACAGTAATCAAGGCAGTGTTGGTGTAAGGAAAGACATATAGATTATTGGAATAAAACAGAGAATCTAGAAATAGAACCACACATATATGGTCCACTGAGTTTTGAAAGATTATTTATTTAACATTAGCATTTTATAGAATATAAACTTGATTCAAGAGCTGAGGAAGAGACAGTGTCTTCAGCAAACGGCACTAGAACACCTGGTATCCGTATATAAAAAATTAACCTCAACCCTTTATTTCCATACATGAAAATAACTTGAAGGGATCTATGAACCTAAATAAGAAAGCCTAAAAGTATAAAACTTTAAGAAGAAATTATAAGGGAAAATATTTATGAATTCAGGGTAGGCAAGAACTACCTAGGCTACAAAAAACATGATGTATAAAAGAAAAAAATTGATAAATGAGATTCCATCAAAATTTAGAACTTTAAATGACATTAAAATGAAAAGTAGTCCTTAAACAGACCATATTTACAATGCATATAACCTATGACCAGAATATATAAAGAATACTTAGAGATCATTAATAGACAACCCAACTAAAATGTAGACATAAGAAGATGATAAATAGCCTGTATAGCACAAGGAATGGTGTGCAACTGTAGAATCAGAAAAATACTAATCAGTACAATGGTAAGATTGAATTATACACTCATTAGAGAGATGAAGTCAAAAGTTTTAAAAGTCTTGTCATGACTTTTTCTTTTTGTTGGATTCTCCCCCTTTGTGTTTAATTTGTCATACCCAATGGATTCATTCTGCTGGTTTCCTGGGGTTGTGATCCTCATTGTCTTTTCCTAGGGTATTGTCTAAAATTTTTTGATATTCATGAAGTTCCTGAGGTGCTCTTTATCATGAAAGTATCTTATTTCTCTGTCAATTTTGAAAGATAGTTTTGCAGGGTACATCAGTCTGGGTTGGAGGCTGTTTTCCTTTAGGGCTTGAAATACATCACTCCGAGCTCTTCTTACCTTGTGGGTTTGCACTGAGAAGTCTGTGATTCTGATGGGCTTTCCTTTGTATGTTATTTGTTTCTTTTCTCTCACTGCTTGTAGAATTTTGTTCTTCTGTTGGATTTCTGCAATCCTAACTATTATATATGCCTATGTGTAGATTTTTTTTTTTTGATCAAGGCTAGCTGGAGTCCTATATTCCTCACTTATCTGTATGTGAAGTTCTTTTCCCCTCTTTGGGAAGTTTTCTGCCATCACTTCTGTGAAGAGTTTTTTTATGTCATCTGCACACTCTCCTCTTTCTTCATTGACTCCAATCAGTCTTATGTTGTTATTCTTTGCATCGTCTAGCAGCTGCTGGATTGATTTCTCATGTTCCCTTACAATTTTAAAGCAATTTTTCTTTTCCTGGTCACTAATTGCAATCTTATCTTCTATATGTGAAATTCTATCCTCACATTGGTTCATTCTCCTGTGCAGACTTTTGATGGAATTTTTAATCTCCTGGAAATATGTTTGCATCTGTTTTATGGATTCCATTTGTTTCCTATGTTGGGATTCCATCATATTCCTCAGATCCTCTTTTTTTATCTGTGTCCTCTCTAGATTTATTAATCATGTCTTGCACCATGAGCACAATCTTTGGTGTTATCTGAGTAATTATTTCTGATTTCATTTTTCCCAGATCCTCTTTTGTTGCCAGTTCAGGAAGTCCAGGTGGTTGAGTATCAGAATGTTCCATCTCGTTTCCCTTTGGGGTTGCTGTAGGCGATCTGGAACTCTGTTTTTGAGGCTTGTTTATCTGTTTTCTCATTTCCACGGGGTGGGGGGGTGTGCTTCTGGCGTCCACGGGGCTCACCTTCTGTGCCCTAGGAGCTTGGGATGGCAGTGGGGCAGCTTCCTTCTGGGTGCTGGGACCGGCTGAGCTTCTCTGACCTAGGAGCCTGGGATGGAGGGGGGGAGCTTCCTTCCGGGTGGGACCAGCTGAACTTCACTGCCCTAGGAGCCTGGGATGGCGGTGGGGGAGCTTCCTTCCGGGTCAAAAGTAGACTTATTAAACAATGTTGAGTGGATTAAAAAAAAAGAGTATAGTATTGTAAGATTGCTTTTGTTTATCATTTAAAAACAGGCACAACTGAAAAAAGAAACAAAAACAAATAAAACCAGGCACAACTGGGCCGGGGATTTAGCTCAGTGGTTCCGCCGCCTGCCTTGCAAGCGGAAGGACCTGAGTTTGATCCCCGGTACAAAAAAAAAAACGGCAACAAACAGGCACAACTAAATCTTTGGTGGTAGAAGTCAGGAGAGAGTCTAGATTTTATGGGCACCTGTGTCTGGAATGGATTGTCAAGGACACCACCAAGATTGTACTCGTGCTGCATGTGGTAGCACAGGCCTGTAATCCCAGCACTCTGGGAGGCTGAGACGGAAAGATTGCAAGCTCCAGCTCTGCCTGACAGTTTAGCTACTTAACAAGAACCCGTCTCTCTGCCTCCTGCCCCCTGGTAGAAAAAAAGGTTCTGCTTACATTTGCATAGGTTTTATTCTCTTTGGTAAGAATTTATCATGCTTTGTACTTTTATTTTTTTTTGGTACCAGGAATCGAGCTCGGGTCCTTGCGCCTGTGCAGTAGGCGGCGAAACCACTGAACTAAATCCCCGGCCCTGTACTTTTCTATATATGTTACACTTCAATGAAAAGTTTGCTTAAAAAGAAAAGTTAAACATGAAATTATTTTCTGAATGGATAATTTCCCTGTGATTTAATTCCTACTTAGAGAAAAGAATTATTGACCTTTATTCAAGAGTCATAGCCCCACAGGATACAAAATCAGCAACACAAAAAATAGGGTTTCTGTACACCAGTAATGAACTCACCTAGAAACTAGAAAGAAAAATCAGGATAAATCCATTCATAATAGTGTATAGTAGCTTAAAAAAAGTTAAATACCTAAGAATCTACCTAACCAAGGAGTTGAAATACCTCTGTAATGAAAATTGCAGACCTCTGAAGAAAAAAAAAATGAAGAAGACTTAGAAAATGGAAAGCCATCCCTTATTCTTGGATTGCAAGAATTAATATTGTTAAAATGGCCATATTACCAAAATTGATTTATAGATTTAATGCAATCTCTATTAAAGTACAACATTCTTCACAGAGCTAGAAAAAACAGCTTGTAAAATTCATATGGAAATAGAAGAAGCCCAGAATAACCAAAGCAATCCTGAGCAGAAAGGACAAAGCGGGAGGCATCACATACAGGATTTCAAGTTGCACTACAAAAATACCATAGTACTGGCACAAAAGTAGTGCTGTAGACAATGGAATACAACAGAAGACACAAACAATCCCTTGTGTCAACAGCCATCTGATTTTTTTCTCCCCAAATCCAGTTGCTTTATTTAAAATGAACAAGTTACATCTAAGTGAAAGTTAAAAAATACCAACCCAATGGCAGACCCCACTGGCGTTGAGTGGCAGATGCTGCAGCATGGGGGACACAGAACCAAGACTGCTGAG
Source organism: Heterocephalus glaber (assembly GCF_053883595.1). Classification (NCBI taxonomy): domain Eukaryota; kingdom Metazoa; phylum Chordata; class Mammalia; order Rodentia; family Bathyergidae; genus Heterocephalus; species Heterocephalus glaber. Next base: position 5,236,609 of record NW_028258299.1, on the reverse strand, counting down.
GGTCCTATTTGATAACTACAAGTACAGCCATCTGATTTTTGACAAAGAGACCAAAAACATATGTTGGAGAAAAGATAGCCAGTTTTCCCAGTATCATTTGTTAAAGAGGCTATCTATGGGCAGAAGAGCGAAACTAGAGTCATATCTCTCACCCTGTATCCAAGTCAAATCAAAACAGATCAAAGGCGTAGATGTAAAAACAGAAACTTTGGAACTGCTGGGAGATAACCTAGGGGAAGCACTTGTGTCAAAGGCACAGGCCAGGACTTCCTGAACAGAACTCCAATAGCACAGGAAATAATATCTTGAGTCAGCGAGTGAGATTACATCAAATTAAATAGCTTCTGAAAAGCAAGGAAAATAGCAGATTGAAAAGCCAGCCTGCAGAATGGAAAAGAATTTTTGCCAGCCACTCTTCTGATGGAGGACTGAAAAGTAGAATATACAAAGAATTAAAAAAGTTAACCCCTTGGACAACAAATAACCCAATCAAAAAATGGGCAAATGAATTTAATAGACACTTAGCAAAAGAAGTACAGGGTCTTCAATAGTTCTTAGAGCCAAACATAAGTGTAACAAAATAATAAGTAATTTAAAGTAGGCCATCAACCCTAAGAGAGTTGCAAACTTATAGGAAGAGTCAAAGAATTAGATAATGTCAAGTTAGAGGTCATTGCCTTTTGGAATTGAGGTGAAGGAGACTTAGCAACTGTAAATATTTTCCTTTACCAGGTTATACCTAGGAAGACTAAAAATGAAGTAGCCTCAGTTAACTGGGGTGGTAATTAAAGTTTCTTAAATTAATAAGTATCTTTTATGCCTGCGAAAATTTAGGAAAGTATAAGGTTTAACAAAAGTACTGTAACATTTTTTGGTTAAAAAGAAATGAGGGTGTAGCCAGGGGTGCTGGCGTGCACTGTAATCCCAACACCCTGGCAGGCTGAGGCATGAGGATCATATTGAGGCCTGGGCAACTTAGCAATTTAATAAGACCTTGTCTTAAAATGAAAAAGGGCTGGGGATATAGCTCAGGGTAAAGGCCTTGGTTCAATTCTTAGTGCTTTACAAAATATCAATACATTTGATATTTTTATTTTGTTTATAGTTAAAAGATTTTGGCCTGTGGTACCGGGGATCGAACTCGGGACCTTGCACTTGTGAGGCAGGTGCCAGAATCCCGGAGCTAAATCCCCGGCCCTGATTTTTTTTTTGGAGATACGGTCTTTCGATGTAGTTCAGGCTGGCCTCGAACTCACAGTGATCCTCCTGCCTTAGTCTCCCAAGTGCTAGGATTGTAGGAGTATGCCACCATGCCCGGTTTTATAATTCCAATTTAAAATAATAACATTTAAGAAGATTTTAATATATGCCTGGCCGTTGCTAGACTCTGTGTGCATACTCGTGTAACGGCCATTATAGTCCTTGACATGGATCTTTTTACCATCAGAAAAAAATGCTCAGGTAGCTGCAAGAGCAGTGGTAGACCAGATTATGCTGTATGGTCTCCGTGTGTGTAACTGATTCAGATTTCTGGTCGAGGCCAAGCCAAAGTAAGTTTGTCAACAGCACCAGAATATTTAAGAGAATTTTTTTTTAAGGATCACTTCATTGATAGGTCTGTTTAATGTATAAGAAGAGTTAAGTTCTTGGGCAGGTCTGTATTAATAGATGTCTTACAAATAGAAAACAAGAAGATTCTTACAAGTAAAAACAGAACTACCATGTGATCTAGCAATCCCACTCTTAGATATACATCCGAAAGAAATGAAACCATTATGTCAAAGAGATGCCTGCTGTTTTGGGTTGTGTCTAGATGTCCCACCAAAGCCGCATGCAGTCTTATTTGAAGGTAGCTAAATCTGGAATGTGTGATACTAGGATTAAGGCTGTGTGATTACTAAATCACAGCACGTGAGTGATTGGTTTGACATCGCCCTAATCCCAGTAGTCTGATGGGATAAAAGGGGCAGAAAGACACTGTTAAAGTCTCTCGTTGCTTTTGCTGCTTCTGCTGCCATGAACTGTTGCTCCTCTGCCACCTTGCCTTGGAGCCCTCTGATTATGGTCTGAAACCTCTACGTACTGTAAGCCAAATAAATAAGCGCCTTCCCCTTTAACTTTGGGTGTCAGGTGTTTTGTCACAGCAGTGAGAGAAAAGTAATTAACACACCTGCACTCTCACGTTCATGACACTTTGGCCGGGGATTCAGCTCAGTGGTTCCGCTGCCTGCCTCTCAAGTGCAAGGTCCTGAGTTGGATCCCCAGTAGCAGAAAAAAAGGAAAAAAATATTTATTACACATTACTCACAATGGCCAAGCTACAGAATCAACTGTCTTAGGGTTGATGGCCTAAATTTGTTATTTATTTTGTAACATTTGTGTTTGGCTCTAAGAACTGTTGAAAATGATGGGATTGTAAGATAAGTGTATTTTCCTTTCCCAAGGTACAATCTTTGAACCTATTGGGAGAGCCTGCATTCTTTTGTTTTCTCAGGCCTATGTAATCCTTGTGGGTATTTGGAATGATCTTCAGTGGGTTGCTCACTCTTCCATGGTATTTTTTCACTAGTGATGGCATCTCATGAGCTCTTCTGTAAGATAGCGGATTGTCTAGGTTAGATGACCCCTTCCCCCTTGGCCAGTCCTCTGGGAAGCCTAGCATTTCCAGGGTTGATGTAGTTGTTTTCGGAAGGAGTGCTTTGATTGATGCATTGTTTGTGTGTGGGATATACAGGTATGGGAATATTTACCCTCACTAGTCTAGATCCATAAAATGAGCTGAATTTTTGGCAGCCCCAATAGTGTATGTGATAAGGAACTTGGATGTATGATGTTAGAGGCCCTGTGTTATCTTTGTGACTGTGTTAACTAAAAGGTTTTTGGATGTTTCAGGCCAGGATGCTTGGTAGTAAAATGTAGACTTGAGCAGTCTATAAGCAGATGGTCTCTTCAGCACACATCTTTTACATCATAGTTGTCTGTAATGTAAATTTTACGTTATCATTGAGCTGCTTTCCTTACTGTTTGCAGAGTAGCAAACCCTTCTGTCCAGGACCAGATACTCGCATGCAACTTCTCAACTCTGCTCTCCTGGGATGAAAGCAGCAGTACTATGTAATGAGTGGGCATGCCTCTGTGCCAGTAACACTTTATATAACTCAAGATTGGGATTGGACATATTTTTCACATGTCAAGAAATTGTCTTCTTTTCTTTCTTCTTTTTTTTAATCATGAAAGAGACACAAAGCCCATTTTTGACCTGGGACCTTATAAGAACAGGGAGCCCCAGGTTTGAGTAGACCTATAGGTTATAGTTTGCCCATTTCTGCTCTGTGGATTTCTGGCCTAAGCCTTTAGTTCACCCTGTTCTTATGATCATTAAAATTCTATCGATGGACCAGGCATATACTCAGTGGGAGGAGCACTTGCCTGCATGCACCAGGCCTGGGTTCAAGACCCAGGTGCTCCCCCCTTTAATTGCCTAGTATTTTATGCTACATTAAAAATATATAATTTGATTGATTTTTTTTTTAAATAAGTTTTATGTTTTTGTGTTGATGAACCCACTTAGATACTAAGTTATAATAACTGAGGCACAGAATTATGTCTTCTAAATATAATAGTTACTGGGATTTACTCCCTGGTTAACTTAGTGTAAATTATCCACAAGGAGTTTGCTGGTGAAGTTAGCCTGTTAAATTGGTATCCCAAATGACACCACTTTGAAACCCAGTGTGTTTTATTTGTCTTCTTTTGGAAAGAATGTGCATATCCTCTACATAGAAGCTGAATAAGGAATTAGCTGAGTTGTTACCATTATAAATGGGCACAAATCCTGAGTGTCTGCAGCATGTTATTACCTCATAACTGCACGCTGGATTCTGGCATCTTTGGGCTGGTTGGAAAGTCAGCTGACAACCTTTGCAAGACCCTCTCTGTTCAGCCTGGAACCTGGAGGTGCTTGATTAATACACTACCATGACAAGAGGCCACAAAGGGAGTGGGAGTTCTTTTGTTTGAATCTCCAAGCTGGATGCTAAAATCAGTCTAGTGAACTGTGACGAATAGGGCCCTAATCACAGTGGAACAAGATTTATATTTACCTAGAGTTTAATTGGACTGAGATTTCCTGCAGTTATGTTAAAATCCTCTGCCCTTTTGCTTAGTGAGCAAGCGTTTGAACTCCTAAGCTCTTGAGGTTTAGCTTTTTGCTGGCTCAATTAAATGTTAAATGTTCCCTTTTTATAATTATACATTGATGGCGTTGCTTTGTAGTAGCTGAGGAAACTGCTGAAAGAGTTCTTTAATTCCTTATATGTTATCAGTTCTGTAAAAAGCTCTTTTTAGAAGGAAACAATTTTAACTTGAAGTAGCAGGGTGGTATTGGAGATGGATAGCGTAATTTAAATTGAAATGCTGGAATTTGGCTCTGCTCTTTACAGAGATTGGCTTGTATTTGACATTGACCCATGTGTTTGTCATCCTTCCAGATACCCCTTCTATTTATTCTTACACTGGCTGAGGAGACCATATTTTCCAGAATTTAAAAATATCGTCTGTGGGTTTAAGACTGGAGCTGCGTATGATGATATACTCTTAATCCAGTGCATGTGGATAAAAGTCATTTGTGTTTCTTTCTAAAAATACTTAAATACTGCACAGTAGGTGCTTTATACATGAGGTTTGCTTTGGAGGTGGCTTGGATACCCTGAGTATCAGAAAAAGTAAGGATAAATGCTCTTTTATTTCCTTTTTTTGGTAGCAGGGATTGAACTCAGGCCCTTGCACTTGCAAGGCAGGTGGTGAAACCACTGAGGTAAATCCCCGGCCCCTCTATTTCTAATCTTTTCTGTTTATGTCAGTATAAATTTTATAATAGATGTTTTCAGTACAATAAAATATGTGGGGGAAAGTAAATTAGTTAGTTGGTTCTTCTTAGTGAATGTTTAAATGCCTGGAAATGAGTAAACTTGTAAAGCCACTTTACCAAGTCTATTAAATTTATATATGTCCATTAAATATTCAGCTGCTTTAAGTCTTTTTCATTAGTTCCCCTTTAAAAATGTGCTGAAACTAATTAGACAGCTGGAGCTAATTAGTATAAGTTACATATGAATGATACTCTACAGTGTTCATTCATTTAAATCCTAAATCAATTTTTTCAAGTGTCTAAATTTCCCCATTCATTTACCTTTGCAAGGAATGTATTTTCCATAATGTCCAGTGTAAAATGCATACACTCAGATGTGAGAGTCTAAGATACAGTTGTTTTATTGCCACTTGGAGGTTGCAGGTATTGTTCTGGCTGCCTTTGTGTGCAGGACAGATGTTGGTGCTTGACAGATGGAGTGTTACTGATAGACTGATCAATAGATTGATATAGTTAAAAGATAAGGGAGGGATTTGATTCCTGCTATTGGGGGAAATGGAGTGTGTCTATAATACAGCTTTTAAATACTTAGTATGGGGGCCGGGGATTTGGCTCAGTGGTTTCGCTGCCTGCTGCGCAAATGCAAGGACCCAAGTTCAATACCCAGTACCAAATAAATAAATAAATAAATAAATAAATAAAAATAAATAAATAATATGCTGCTTTTTCATTCTCAAGTTTTACATTAGCATTTTAATTTGTGGTTATTAGTAGCTATGTACAACTGTTGGGTCTTCAGCAGGCTGTCATTATTAGATAGCATTTAGTTTTTAAACTTTACTTGATCTGGCACCCTGTTGTGCTGGTATTATATAACATAGGCATTGTGTAATTTCCAAATCGATTGCAGGGTACAGTAGTAATGCTATATATAATTGCAATTTTTCCTTTTTAGTATGGGAAAGGAAAGGTCTCAGCACCACAGCATGTTGTATTTTTATATCATCAGGAACAGTATAACTGAAAATAGTGGCTTTCACTATTGCATAATGCAAAAATACATTTAAGATTTTGAAATTTGCATTTGAGAATTATTCTATCAGCATTCAGGTTTGGGGAGATTATGCTTTTTCCTTAGGAGGAATTTTATACCTTGTCTTGCAGACTAAACAAGGGAGACCTTATTTCCTGTCTGTCCTTTGTATTGGGTGGGAGGCATTTTGAAGGGGGCACAATTCTGGGCTATCTTTCAGGCTATAAACTGATTTTGAAGTTTGTAACAACTATCTAAAAAATAGCTATTTGGTGACATGGAGTGAATCTTTTTAAACATTGCTCTTGGTGTTCAGGTCAGGATTGGTACAGGCTTGCTGTGTGTGCAGGCCATTGGTTTTGTCAGTTTTCCTTCTGTTATGTTCCAGCTGTTAGGATTCTGAGTGCTGAGAAGTCTGATACCTGGGTATATGGATTTCCAGCTCCGCCAGATGCTGAGTGGCACTACCTGTGCCCCTCTTTCTTTTCCCATTTCAGCAGGGATCTGATTTCGGTACCTGAGAGGGATATATGGGTGCCCCTTTCAGAAATGCAGCAGTGTTTCTGTAGTATCTTCTGGAATCATTAGAAGTGGTCCATTTTTATGTTACCTCCCCTGAGTTCGTCTGTTGCTTTTTCTTTTGCCCTGTAGGTATACTTATAATACTTGGCTACAGGACTTTTTTTTAATTCCCTCCTGTAATTTTCCTTTTTGCTAAACAAATAATGCATTTTCAAGAATGAAAGTTGAAAAATTCAGATAAGCAAAAGTTAAAAATTAAAACCACTAAATTGTTAATAATTGTTAATAACCACTAATTGTTAATATTTGTTGGATGTATGCTTTCCTTAGTGAATGAGTAGAATTATGGTATTTGCAGCTTTATAATAAGCTTGTTAATGTATCCTGAACTTATTGACACGTCAGTAATTATAAATCTGAACCATGATTGTTGCTTTGTATGCCTTTAATGCTGGGCTCCAGCATAACCTGGGTTATGTGGCTAGCCAAGGAGAATGTAAATAGAATACAGGGATTGTGGATTTGGGTGGGGAAAAATAATCTTTCTTTGTTTTTTGAAAACTAATCTTTATTTTCATTAATTCATTACATTTCAAATAACATTTAGTATTCCATTTAATTATGAAGGCTGGCAGTAAACCATAGTGATAGTGGCAGTACCTGTGATACCAGCATAAATCATAGATACACTTATGTCACATCACATAGAGAAAAAGACCTGAAAATAATGTTTATATTCATCACTACTTTGGAGTTATAGAGTTTATTAAGGGAATAATCTCTAATAAATCTTGTTATTTGATGAGTCAGTTAACAAGTACATATATTTTTATATTGCAATTTTTTTTTCATCTGGTGAGATAGATATGTATTTAAAGAAATAAGATCTTAACTGGGGTAATGGTGCATTGCCTGTCATCCCAGCGCTCTGGGAGGCTGAGGCTCAAGTTTGGCTTAGTGAAAACCTACCTCAAAGTAAAAGCTAAAGGAAAGATTTGGGCACGTGGCTCAATGTTAAGGCCTTTTGTACAGTTGTCAGTACTGAGAGGAGATGACAAGGAAAGGAGTATCTCTGTGTGTTGCCTAGTCAGGCCTCTTGGGTTCTGGGCTCAGTGATCCTCCTGCCTCAGCCCCCTCAGTAGCTGAGTGGGATTTCAGTCTGCTTTAACTTTTATAAGTGATACAATATTCAAAAAAATTTGCTTATCCGTGGTGCTTATATTTTTCTGGAAGGAGCAGCCATACATTTCCTCTCAGGTACTGAAATCAGATCCATACAGAAGTGGAAAAAGTAAGAGGGCACGGGTGGTATGCATCAGCATGCACCCTCGCCCCCTGCCAGCTGCTTTCCAGGAGGGGAAGTTGCTGTCCTGCACCAGTGCTGGGAAACCTTGGGATGGAGACTGCCAGGAGCTTGATTTACCTCGGAGTCTTCACCAGGGAAAGTGTGCTTATGTTTCTTAATGCCAGCAAAGGCAGTAGTTTATGCTGTCTGATGAAACTGTTTCCATCTTTTTTTTTTTTCCTTGGTACTGGGGATCAAACTCGGGACCTTGCACTTGTGAGGCAGGTGGCAGAACCATTGAGCTAAATTCCCGGGCTCGTGTTTCCATCATTTTTAAGTCGAGTGTTCTTGATTCTATCTTTTAAATGAAGCTGGGTCTTCTGTTCCCAGCTTTTCCTATTTAAAAAAAATCAGAATGTTTCCCTCCAAATTAGTGGTCTGGGTGCTATCCATGAAGGTAATTTAAATATTTTTTTTTCCCATTGAAGAACCTGTATAGGGCTGAAGATGTAGTTCCCTGGTAGAGCACTTGCCTTGTGTGTGAGGCCCTGGGTTCCATCCCAGCAGCATGCATGCAGGTGGGCACAGAGAGGCAAGGAGGGGTGGGGGGAAGAGGGAGGGAGGGGAATCTGAGTCCCACACCCAGGAATGCTGAATTGAGACTCAGGTGTTAGGGACCTCTGGCCTTGTTCTTCAGCTCCCGCTTTTGTGGATCCGCATCATCCCAGATTTCATCTTGTGCTTTCATCCCATTCCATACTTTTGCTTTCAGGGTACCGGGAAGGGTGGAAGAACAGAGTTTCTTTCTCTTTGCAAGAATTTGTTTCCAAAAGTTGAAATAGTGTGGGTCTTTTGCATTCCTTGGGCAGAACTGTTACTGTCATTCTCAAGAGGTCAAGTGCCCAGCTAAGCACCCAAAAACTGTTACTAAAGAAGAAGAGGAGAAGGCATATATGGCTCCCAAAAAATGAAGTACTATCAAAATTATTAAAGACGTAGTTTTTTTTTTCCTGCCTAGCTCTTAATTAGCAGTATTTTTATTCCCTTTATTATTTTGAAGACTTAATGGCGTGTTGATGATACCCAGTCGGTGCATGGATGTTTTATGAGTTTATGATTCTGTTTCTTAGAGAATATTTTTATATTGTTTTTCTTTTTAATGTAGTCTTAGTAAGACTTGCCCATTACCAGGCTGTTATCACTTTGTTTAAAATGGAGAAGTCTTAGTTTTTTCCCCTAAAGTTCTGATTTATTTTGTCTCGGCAGATGTTCAGAACATGGTTTTTTCCAAGGTACAAATTTCAAAAGGAGCGTGCTAAAGCAAAGCTCTCATTACATGCTGTGTTGGCCCAGAGCAGCTGTGCTCATTTGTTGCAGTGTGCAGACTATAGTTTCATATAGAAAACACCCAGAACCTCCAATGGCTCCAATAATACAGTAAATAAAATCTTTAATTTTTCTTTAGGAATAATGAAACATTTAGATATTTCCAATACTATTACTTTACTCAAATCTGTGCTAATTTTGATAATAAAAGTGACGGATGGCAGATTATCCAACAAAATAGCCTTATTCAATACTTTTTAGCCTAAGAATATTTTATATATTAAAAAGCAAAATTAGTCCATGTAGAATCCCAAGGAGATAGATAATTGAGAATCATTGGGTAAATGGAATTAATGTTTTCAGATACCTGTTGAGTATTTGTGAAATGGTATTTGTAATTCACAGTGGGCTGGAGCTAGTTAAAATGAAAATCTGAAGTGGCTAGATGTGTTTTATTCTTAGAATACCTGTAGTCTTTAACTGCAGTTAAAGACTTACCTGATCAAACAACAGTATCTGCAGCAGCAAAAGCCAAGATGAAAATAACAGTGATATAAGGGAGAGAGAAAGGTATGGGTAGGACTAGAGAGTTGGGAAACATTTTTTTTTGCTCTCAAAAGTTCATATAAATCAAAACAAATGATTAAATTTGAAGCCCTCTGAAACAGTAATAGAATTCAAGCAAAATAGTAGAATTTATAATGGGGTTGTTACATATCAGCTATGGTATTAGCATTTTTATCAATCAGTCAATAAAATAAAACAATCTTCTCTGTGTGTAACATTGCAGGTGTTCTATGGAAGTATTGTGTGACACGATACAAAAAATCTTTGCTCTTGAGCCTCTTTTATGGGGAGAAATTACACATTTACTCAAAAAAGTTATATGTTAGTAATAGCCAGTGAGTGAGCAAATGCCAGCTGAACAGTTGGTGCCATTGGGGAAGCCACGAAAGGCCATGGAAACTCTGACTTGGGTCCTGGAGGTTGGCTAGGTTTGTGTAGGGCAAGGCAGGGGGAGAACACCTCTGTAGTGGACACAGCACGAGGAAGGGCCTGACAGGGCAGGAGGATGTGCCTGCTTGTGAGGAGGACCAAAGCCAGACAAGGAAAGGCAGGAAAGGGCATCTGTGATTTTCCCTTACTTCTGTAGCTCTGTTGCTCTGTCTCTCTGTCTCTGTGTCGTCCCCCCCCCCCCCCCCCCCCCCGCCCCGCCATTGAAACCTGTTAGTCTGTGACTCTGGTGGTTATAGCTTTAGGGCAGCAAGTCCTGGGTGCTTGCCTTATTATTTGGATGTTGATTTGATTTTTTTGAAGGTGCTTCTCACATGCCTTTTTTCTCCTTTAAGCGTCTGTTACGCAGCTGTGCGGGTGCGTAGATAAAAAATTTAATCACTTAAAAAGAAATATCACTTATGGATTGTTGTGTTATCTGGTAAATAAAACTCAGAAGTAAATTTCTGTTCAACAGAATATCAATCTCAGAAGCAGTTAAGATACACACACACACACACACACACACACACACATGCACACACATTAGATCATGCCATGAGGTTTGTACCTCCAGTTCCATATGGTACATTTAGTTTAATTTTAATAAATTTCCCTTAATATTGATGTTGTGACTGAAATATATATGGAAATCATTCAATCATAAGAAAAAAACTAGTAAACTTTAATCTTCCATTTTGATAACTTAACACAATACTGACAATGAAACTTCTGTTTTCTCACAATTTGGTTATAATTAAGTCCTGAGTCTGTGTGGAAAGTTGGAGGTAAATATTTGAATGGGAAGGAATATTAACTGGATATATACTAGTTTAAATATATACACTAGTCTTAATATATTAATACTGGTCTTAATATATATACACTAGTCTTACAGTGAAGGCATCTAAGATGTAGATGCCTATGAAGTACAGAAAAATAATTGGTGTGGGAAATTTTGCAGCTTGATGCTTGAATTGTGGAACAGTTGCTTGAACAAAATTGAGAACTGCAGCCTACAATTAGCTGTCATTAATTTTGTTGAATAGAAATATGTTCCATTTACTGTACAATCAGGAGCCAGGCTTGAATGAGTTTAAATAGATGAAATCTAAATTAGACTGACAGTCCATTAAACAGCAGCAGAAAACCCGTAAAGAAAATGGATTCACTATGATACTAGTTTATAATAAAATCACTTGCCAAATAAGAATTATAGCCCAGGCGTTGTGAATTCTCATGTGTATTTCCAGTGAGCACTGCAAATTGGTTTGAAGCATTTATTGCAAAGCCCAAGCTCCCAGTGCGTTATTTTCTGAAAAGGAGCAAGCAGTGTTGCTTGAAATCTGCCCTGCAGGATGTGACACCAGAAGATCAGATGAGCAATTTGTTTGTTGTCAGCCATATGGGGAAAGAAGAATTTCACACCAGCCTCCCTGTCACTGATGAGGTTTTTTTTTTCGAATACTGGGCATAGTGTGCTACGTACATTATTTCAGTGATGTCCACTTCTAATCTTTGTGTTAAGGCTCGTCAACATTTCCTTTAGTAATCACCCTCTATTTAATGGAGATTTTATAGTAGAATTTCTTTTTAATTTTTAGATTGAATTAGGGAAGGGTTGTACCTGCACAGTGTTCTCTTGCAGGATATTTTGCATTGGACCCAGGGCCTAATGAATGCTAGGCAAGTGCTGTACTTCTTAGCTACATCCCCACCCCCATCACCAATTTTTGAAATACACTTTCCCCTTAGATTGCCTGAGTTCTCTCTATGGCACATAGATTCCGCATAAACACAAGTTAAAGTCATAAGAGACATCCACAGCATTTAACTGGAGTTTGGATATTAAACTGGATAGAATCATTTTCAGAATAGGGGAGGCTTTTAAAGGAATATTTTTATAGTAAGGTATGGAGATGAGAGTGCCCAAAATGCTCTCCATTTAGGAAATGTGGGTGTCAAATCACGTGTAATGTTTAGCATATCACATAACTAATAAGATATCTGCTGCTTGCAGAATGATCTTGCTTTTTCTGGTCTTACTGGTTTCTCAAGTCCATGTGGCAAGGGATCGATTTAGGAGGGGGTCACACTGTAGCATTATTCTAGAATACCTGTGTCACTTCTTAACATGAGCAAGATCATTATCTAGAGTCAGTCTTTAAGATTATGTTGAATTGAAAGATTTCCTATCTTCTAGAAAAAGAGAAATGTGAAAGTTTCAACAAAATTGCTTTTAGTTTATTATAATGTGCTTTCTTTTTCACCCTTTCTCTCTAAGCCTTTTCTCCCTAATTTAATTTTCCTTGTTAGCAGTGAGGGTAAAGACAGATAAATGTTTGCTAATGTATGTGATCTGTGTTAACACAAAAGTCCATTTAAGCTATGTAGCACTAGTTAGGAATCAGGCATTTCAATTCAGTATACAAATTTAATTATTATGAAGTTTAAAAAGAAACCGGTGATGTGTTACCTGAGATTGTTTTCCCCATTGAGTTTATAATCTTTAAGATGATATAGCCAACTGTTTTGTTAACAGTTAATAGAGTCAAAACACAAAGAAGGGACAGAACAAGGAAAGTTTCAATTACTGAGGTGCTGTTTTCCCAGTGTTTATTTCATTTTGCCTTTTAAGCTCTCTATTAGTACCAGACACTATTAGTACCCTCTCTCTCTGGAAGAATCTACCTAGCAGAAATGTAAAAATAAGCCCCCCCCCCCAGTTATTCCTTAAGGAAATGTTTATAGGAAACAGGATTCTTTGTTGATATTAGTAAGAGTATGGCAGTGTTCTGCTTAGGATCTCATGACCACATTTTCAATCCTTTGTTTCTCATATAAATTCTATTTATTTATTTTTGGTTTTCGTATAAATTCTGAGTATTTACTATGTAGAATATAGTGCACTATTGTTTAGAGTCGAGGAATGGTGCTGGGTTTGGCTGTTTGCAGAAAGGAAACGTAGAAATGGGAGGCTTATTAGAGGCCGTGCAATATGTCAATGCCTTTGGGTGACAGGATTTCAGTGTTGTTTCCAGTGCATATGCACACCCCCCCCCTTTTTGCATTTTGGGAATTGAGGGGCATCTGTATTAACTGGAGAGATGCTTGTGGACTTTTTATTCTGCAATGTTAGATCGACCTCTGGTACTTTTGTGAATGGTTACCAGTAGCAAGGGTAAATTCCATGTAGGAGAAATGGAAAGAAATCCAGAGCCCTTCTGGGGGTCAGTTTCCCGCTTTCACTGCTGGGCCATCCAGCTGTATCTCTGGGAAATCTTTTTGTGAGAAAGGCTTTGTTCATACATGCTTTTTACAAGTAGAGGGTCCTATTGGAAATTCTGTTATAGTGGCACTGCTGTAGAAAGTGTTTCAAAGATTCATAGGTGGAAATGCATTAATGGAGAAGAAATTTCTTTATGGGGAAGAGCAGCACCTGAGCATTGCCTGTGTTGTTGTTCTTTTTTTTTTTGGTACCAGGGATTGAACTCCGAACTTTTCACTTGCTAGGCAGAAGGCAGAACCACTGAGCTATATCCCCGCCCTTGCCTGTGTGTTTTGATGGCAGCTTTAATGCTAGGGCATACAGCGCTGCCTTGCTGTATTAGGGGGTGAGTGTCCACTCCACTTGGAGAGGAGGCTTACAGGGAAGAAGCTGACGGGTTCTTTGTGCTTTGTGATGACAAACTGCCTGCTGTGGCCGGCTGCACTGTGATTTTTACCCTCGAGGGGAGCAAGCTCTTGCTCTGTTTACATAAACCTACTGATTTCCTGAGGATTGAAAAAGCAGAGAGGGCTTTCTTTGCCTTGAGAATTTGCCTTCAAGTTTTGGCTGACTTTCTTTGCCAGCTGAGCGGGTGCTCTGTTGTTTGCAGATGGCACAATAGATTCTTGGGCACAAAAATATGTTGAGGTTGTGAGAAACAGCCAGCAACACTCCTGTTCAATACTGTTGCCCAGATCATGGATTTTATTGCTCCCTGTTCACAAGAAGAGGAGGTCACTTAATAATGTGATCCATTCCTATGCAGAGGTATGGTTGGTAGAGAGCAAATCACAATATAAACTCATGATTCCATTTCCAGACATTGCTAGTGAAGAAAAATTAGTTATCATAAGTTGTTTGGAATAATTGATATTGATGGTGATAGCCTCCATTTTTCTGGCCTTTTTCAGGCGTGCTGATTTTAAGATTAAAAAAATATATATTTGCCCTGCAGCAACTGGTTATTCAACCTGGTAAATATGTGTTTTAATGTGGGTAATTTTGAAAATGTACATTATGTATTTAATAGATTGCATTAGCTTTGCTTAGTTCTTTCAGGACTGCTACCTTTCCCGAAAAGAGAAGGCTCTTTGTATTTAAATACCATGAACAACAAAAGGTGTCTGCAGCGGTTGTGTTGGCCACAGGGATTGTCAGGTCAGGGATCATTGATCAGCTGAACTAAAGCCAGTTTTAAAACCAGCCTTAAACAGTCCACGCAGTCATAAGTTGCATAAAAATCTTGCCAAATCAGTTTGGCTTTAAAAGATTCCTGGGCATACATTCCAAGTAAGATTTTAATATCGCTCTCACCTTATGTTCTTATCCTTCCCTTTCCAAATAAACCATTTTATTTTTATTTCAACTATAAACATTTGTATAAATTATTTTCTTAAATAGCTGCTTGATTAATGAGATGGGGGAAGTACTTCTTATGAGTATTTGACCTTAATTTAAGTTGTTTTGAATAACATTAAGAGTAAAAAATGTAGATTTTTTGTGTGTGTGCATGAGACTTGAATTCTGAACCCCCCCTTTCTTTTTGGTATCAGGGATTGAACTTGGGTCCTTGCGCTTGTGAGGCAGGCAGCGGGACCACTGAGCTAAATCCCCCCCCCCTTTAATAGAAAGTATTCTCTTTTTGTTAGATCACCCTAATTTTTGCAGGACAGTTATAAAGAAAAAACTGACTCTTCAATAATTTTTAATGCTTTTATTTTAAAAGTGAATTAGACAAATCAAGTCAAAACAGTGTATTTCCCCTCATGATAATTTTGACATAACTTGAACAATTATAGTTCATACTATCCTTTATCTTAGCTGTGCTTTGCTACTGTTATGTCAAATAAACTCTACATTTTGTCACTTAATTTTGTAGTACTGTTATCTGACTTTTTCATGTGTTTCAGAGTACTGATAGAGGTTGCTTGACACAACCACTTGTTTTACAGATTATTATTCTAGTGTATTGGGATCTCATCATTTTTGACAGTTTGGGTTGCCATGGTAACTGCTTTAAACAAAAAGCTATTTATCGGAGACTAGTCATTAATAAGTAGCCACTTTCCACACATCAGGTCTGAGAATCTGCTCTCTCACACTGCCTTATCCCTGGTGGCAGCATCCCTCAGCCCAGCTGCCTAGAAAAGCTGAGGCAAACAGACCCTAGAGGTTGTTGTGACATGCTAGCATTTTCCTCTCCTTCCCTTCTCCGCCACACCCTGGAGTATTCACGCTAATTGTTTTCCCTGTCTGTAACTTTGTAGTAGAAAGTAAAGAACATAGCTTCTCTCTCCTTTTTTGGAAAGTCCTTTTAATGTATGAGGTAATAGTTGCTTTCTGTCTTAGAGTTACAAGGGTTTGTAGTAAAAGTGATTCTGATGATTCTAAAAAATTACACAAAGCTTTTGTGTATCTAAAAAGGATCAAAGTTGTACATAGTGTTCACCAAGCATCTGTTACTGAATTCAGCTCTGTCTTATGTCCTTGGTGTGTCCAGGGGATGTAGCCGTGAGTACTGTTCTCTGAGCTCCCAAGATTGACGGTAATGTGGACAATGCAGGCCACCTGACTGCCAAAAGTGAAAAAACAGGGAATGTAAATTGCTAATGTTGTATAAAAAAAGGGAGGTGTTGTCATTTCTTTGCAGAGGAGCCATGAGAATTTATTCCCTCTGCTGCTAAGGTAGAATTAATTCCGAGATTGGTCTGATCAGGAGCTGATGGGATGAAAGAGGACTTGGCAGTGATTGGTAGAAGAACTGGTGCCTCTTTTAGAGAATTCGACCTAGGAAAGGAGTGGCGTGTAGGTTTGGGACCAGATCGTGGCTTGCAGGAACTTTTTTTATTTTTAAATCACTTGAACCCTACGAGAGTGGAAGTCATTAGTCAGGAAATGATCTTTTGTTAAATAATAGGCTGTGATGGTGTTGTGTCATCAAAGAAAACTTCCTATAGGAGGTTATAGACAAGTGCATGTTTGTGTTCTGGTTGAGTGAGATAAATATATAAATGATATCTAGAGATTTGGAATACAAGAAGTGAGTTCAGAAGTGGCTAGAACACAGAAATTAAGACTTTGGGTCACTTCTAAAGCGGAGCTGTAGGGGCCGGGGATTTAGCTCAGTGGTTTCGTCACCTGCTGCTCAAGTGCAAGGACTTGAGTTCGATCCCTAGGTACCAAAAACAAAACTAAAAAACATAAAGTGGAGCTGTAGTTTTTAATCTAGGGTATTTGGCTTGTTCTGTTTTTACTTAAATATCGGATATGGAATATAAAGAAAAGTAGTCGTTTTGGTGGGAAGATCTCTAGCTTGTTGTTTGAGATGACTAGTTGTTAAATGGATGTTACCTGGATGTTGAAGCAGCATTATTCAACATCTAGGACCCTGAAATAACTTAAAAAGCTCAGTTAATAGCTCATTTCTGACTGCTGCCGTGCATAGATTCAGGGATTGAATCTCTATTGAGTCCACATCTAAGTAAGATGCTAGTTGGAGACTTTTGACATTTAGACTTGTCTTTTTTCTTATGTGGTTTTAGCATACAAAGGACCCAGTGTCCTGCAGAGTGTTTCCTGAAGGGTGTGCCATTCAGTGAGGACTTTCTTCATGATCAGTCTTAGTGGGTCTGCTAGTGCTTGTGGTAGGCACTGGTCTGTCCATTGGAGAGATGACTCCAAATCCTTGCTCCTTTCTCTTTCTTGGCTCTTAGCGCATATGATAAATGAGACAGTAGAAGAATTTGCCTGTGTTGTCAGGTATGTGAGTTAGTCTCAGACACATTCTTTCTGAAGAGTCAGGAGAAAGAATAAGATGAAAAACATTTTCAGTGTATTATGTTCACTCTCTCTAGAAGGTTTGGTTGATTGGGGATATCTTTACTTCTCAGTAAATAATATGTAGACATTCCTGTCCTAAGCTTTATAATGATCATCAGTTGTAATACGGAGTTTTACATTTCTATCGACACTGCTTTACTTAAAAAAAAATCATTGCGTAGGGGAAGTGCGCAGTGCAGAACTAGGGATGGAAGCCAGGGCCTCTTACATGCTGGGCAAATTTTCTACCGCTGAGCTATAGCTTCAGCCTGGCGCGCGCCCCGCCCCCCCCTTTATTGGTATCTTAGCATGACATTTAAAAAAAGCAATCTTTTAGACTCCAGCTGTTGAGAACATCAATAATAATTGCCCAGCTATTGCTATATCAAATGTAATTTAAGAAATGTTCTTTCCAGAAGAAAATATAATTTGGTTTATTTCATTCTGTGATTGGCTGCCTTGGTTTTCTTTACAGTTAAAAAATAAAATTGTGTAGGTTGATAAAGAGATTAGTTTTCTTCTTTTTTGGTTTAGGTGAAAAGGTCGTTTTAATAACATAATCAAACCAGTCATCTTTGGATAGTCTGTTTCCTCACAAAATATCAATTAAAAATAAAGTAGCACTTGGCAAAGCCATATCTCTTTGTGAAGACATGAGAGCATCTGCCTGAAAAAGTCATTGCTTATTTTGTCTTGTGTGTAATCTTGAGCAGGTAATTCCTTTTATCTACATTTCTTCATCTGGATGTGGATAGTCCTATGGGACCAGCCTTCCCCTGCAGAGTGGGATGATTCAGACTTAATCAGGTTCTTTAAAATTATCAGAAAACTGCTCAAAAAGAAGCAAATGAGTATTTTCCTTTAATTTCAAGTTATTTGTAGTTTAGTATCTTTGGAAAGATTTTAAAAAATATTGTGAAGGGTATTGGTGTCATTTATTTACTTATGCAGTGGTTTTATGGATTCTGTCTTTGTACCTGTAAAGGTAAATGCCATTGTTTTAAAATTTTTTTTTCTTTTAAAGACTGTGTGTATATCGAGAGTCGGAGGCCAAACACACCGTATTTCATCTGTAGCATTCAAGACTTCAAACTGGTAAGCATTTTTTAATGTGCTGTTCCTTTTGCTCTGTATCTTTTGTTTCAGGTTCAATTGGCTGTCTGTTTTGATTGCTTTTCCATCACTGTTGTTGTGATAACCAGTCTACTTTCAGTGCTGACTGCTTCTTGGCGGTGCACTGAGAGAAGGCCATTGCTGGTTTCATCTTTTCACTTTTGTAACACTCAATGCTATAATGCTTTTATATTGTGAATGGTATTTCTGACGTATCTATTGCTTTAGAAGCTGTTTTGACAATTTCAGATTCCCTTGAGTTTTTGAAGTAGTTTGTTTCTTCTCAGCCATTGTTAAGAGCCTGATGTCAAGTTAGGAATTAACTAGTAGGGGAAATAGTATGAACTAGCCAGTCACTAGTTTCCTGTGGTCTTCTATAATTTTCTTTGATAATTTTGTTGGGTATGGAGTATACCTTGAACCTGTTTTGGGGGTCTCCCAGAGGTAGAATTTGGAAGGAGGCATAGGTATTGTACTTTCTGAAAACTTTAGTGAGTACATCCATGTGGATATTGCCCATTGTGAAATCTCTGGGTCTTTAGACCAGTGGTTCCTACATTTTGGGCCTTGGGTTGCTAGATATCTGTAAACATTTTACACAGGTCTGCAAATAAACATTCTCACTCTTAAGTACATAAGTGTACCTTATAGGTGTCTGTAAAACTATTTTTCACATATTAATATATTTTTTCAAGATTCACTTTTAAGAACAGTACACAGTTAAGAATCACTATTATATATTTTCTTCAACCAACAAATATGTGAAATAATATCAAACTAGTATGATTTGGGAATCTTCTGAAACAATTTGGTCTTAGGATAGGATCCTTGAGATGGTGAATCATTGTCTCTATCTACTCAAGTATAGATAAATTTGAATCTATTAACTTTGTAGAGAATGTGTATCAGTAGCTATGAATGTCCCATTTTCAAAACCCTTTGTAAGTTGACAGTATTTGTGTTCTGGAAAATACTGTATGTGGTATTTCAGTGTAAAGAAAGTAGTGTGGCCTGAGAAGATCTTTAACTCTGCACCTCCTTTGTCTCTTTTTATCATTTTCAGTGGTCCCAACAATCCAGTTGTATATTATGACTTAGCTAGTTAAGAAATTGCTATTTTTCCTTGTTAAAGGGAATCAGCGGTGCCACTTAGTTCTCAGATTGATTTATTCTTGGTGGGCTGCTTATACTGTCCCTAGCTGTTTTGCATAGTAGCCTTGCAGTTTAATCTTGTGAATCTAATGCTTTATGTTCAGTTTTCATTCCAGTATGAATTTTAAACATGTTTAGAGGTCTTTGCTCTTTATGTCTTTCCTTACAAAGATTCTTTTACAGATACTGCACTGACACCTGAGAATATGGGAGGTGGCCTTGTTTCCTGAAACATTTTATTTTGGTTGTGGCTGCTGTTGCTGCTCTTTCCCTGCTTATCTGTGTGTGTGATTTTTCCTAAACCCAGTGCCAATGCACCATGGAAAATATATAGCCGTGAAATAAAATTGCAAAGATTTTTCTTATACCTATTAGATTCTGAGCCCCTTGAACAGGTTTGGGTTTGGTGTTTTTTTTGGGCACATTGGCAGGAGCCTTTATGTTTGAACAGCATTTCTTATGCAATGTTGAGCATACTGTGATGGTTGCTGTTCTGGGCAGAGTTTCCTCCTGAGTTACAGTAATTGCTCAGGGTATTAACAGCAATAAAAGCTGAAGCTTCTGTTGTCAGTATTGGTCTAGTATAGCACATTAAAGCTGTCTGCAGAGGCAAGTGGGAAGGGGAAGCAGGGGGCAGTAGATGCCTTTTCTAAGTCACACTCTGCTACTTAGGTTTTGTCTGAGGCTCTGTACTCAGCCACGTACCTGTAGTTGTTGTGTAAGAATAATGGGGATGATGAAATATTTGCTTCTGGAAAAAAATGTAGTTTTCCCTTCTCTTTGACTCTCTGTGCTTCTTATGAAAAAATAACCAAATACGTGAGAATAATCAAGATTTTTTCCTGTCTAGTTTACCCAAGTGATAAGGGAAAAGATGAGCAGAAGGAAATATGCTTTGTTTCGCCACAAGATTTTAAAAAGAAGAAATTAGAGTTGGTTTTGCCTGCAGCAAGTAATGTGGCAAGTGCAGCAATGAAAAATGGAAAGAAAAACCCAATAGCTTTGAAATGCTGAATAATTACATATCTTATCTTTTTAGCTGTTGTGAAACAAAAATGTTACTTTGGGATTGTAACTGAGAGATATTTCTTTGTTTACACCAGAAATCAAAGTTAACCATTTTTCTATGGTGGATATTAGAGAGCAAGGCATATTTGGGGGCTGTAAAAAGCACTGGGCGATGTGCTTTATGGGACACCACATCATCATAGATGTGATGATTGTAAGGTAAGATGACAGCGTTACAGACAGTAGAGCTAATGAGTGAGAAGTGGGGTGGGGAGACATCTTCCACAAGTCATGGGTGTCACAGTAGCATGATGCCAGCTGACTGAACTCAGAGGCCCCAGGCAACATTTCATGAACTGGCTCCATGGAAGGTGAGAGCCTACATTTTACGTGCAGTCCTGGGGTATCATCCAGGGCCTGCCACTACATTCCCTTAAAGTCTGAGTCCATGGCGTAAAACAGCCACCTCTGTGTCCTGGTTTATGTCTTTGATCCAGCCAGACCGTTCAAACAGTCTCCCCTTCATTTTCAGAAATTTCCCAATTTGGATGCTAGGTCACGTGGTCGTCTTTTCCACAGGAAGGGGATCCGTGGCTCTGTTCTATTAAGGTTGACCCATTCAGAACTCATAAGGCCTCTAGTATCCCACACTGCTAGATTTATTTATAGCACACACTTCCACAAGGGTAGGTAGAGGCTGCCCTAGTGCAGAGTAATTAAGTTCCAAACCAAGCAGAGGTTTTTAAAGGTAACATTTTCAAGGCAGGTGAATTATGTGTTCCATTAGGAAGCTTTCATTCTCTAAGGAAGTATTCATCTGATTGGGCTTACTTCCAAACCCAGAGGTCTGGTTTTGTTTGAGTCCACTGACTGAGTTACCTATGGAGGAAGTAGTCAAAAGCAGGGCTCAAGCTAGTTGCAGAGGTGAGGTGGGAGGTACGTGCTTAAAGAGAAGCAGGAAGAAAGGAGGAATATCAGTTAAGTAAAGCTGCTTGGCACCATAGATTTGTGCACTTATCTCATAATGAGGAAATAGCTGTCAGAATATTTAGGTCTTTAAAACAGTTATAATATGGAATGGCAATCTCTGATTTTTTTCAATCTCTGGCTTGAAAAATTTAATTGAAGCCAATTTTCTTTTTAAGAATTTAGATTTGGAGCTGGCCATAATGGCACAGACCTATAATCTCAGCCCTCTGGGAGGCTGAAACAGAAAGACTTCGAATTCAAACCTAGTGTGGCCAACCTAGTGCCTTAACGAGACCTTGTCTCACGCTAAAAAATGGGCTGGGGACTAGAACTTGTGCAAAGGCCCTGGGTTCACTCCCCAGTTTAACCCCCCCCAAGATTTTAATTTGATAAACTGAGGCAGTTTAGCAGCGGGGCAAAGCTGACAGGATGAATCAAGAATTGCCCTAATGAGGGTAGCAAGATTGGGACAGGCATGAGCAAGTGCACATGGTACATCCCTGAGAGCAGGGGCTGTGAGGAAGTGAGCGGCCCAGCCGTGTCTTCTCTCCACTAGCCCTTGGCTTGTCCTGTAGTTAGTTCTTGCCCAGTAAGGCACCTTCACTTGGGCTTAGATCGAGTGCCTCTCCACTCATTGGCGGCGACAGAGCCCAGCTTAGCATCGCTAACCCTACCTTCACTGCCCTTCTGTAGATTTGCTCAGTCACTGTGATTTAGTTTGTGCTGAGGGTTTTGCTCCTGACTGAGTTGGGGACCATTAAGCAGTATTGAGTCCCAGAATACAGTTAGGAGTGTGGGCCGTGATCATCACTTCCAACTGGCACCTATGGAAAACCTTGCTTTTGTGTTCTTTGTTGAACTCGACTCTGTAAAGGGCACCAAAAAGTGTGAAATGCTGTTCTTTCCTTCAGTGATCTTAAATTCTAACTGAACAATTTGTGGCATTATTAGATGTCAGTCCGTTTTGGAGAACATGCTCAATAGGATTGATGGAAGATAGCCATTCACTTTTCTAAAAGGAAAATTCATCTCTTGCTTTTACCAACATCAGTGAAATTCCTTTTTATAGAAACCCAAGTCTTAAGCATTCTAGAGATAATCTGCTATCTAGACATAATCACGAAGTCTGAGAATACTAACAAAATCACTGAAATTAGTAATTCTGATTCAGTATAACACCAAGGAATTCCTTTTAGAGTAATTTCTACCCAATTCTTTATTCATAGATCAGTAATTCAAGCTATTCCTTTAATAGTCCATGGGATTTATTTTTTCTTTTTCTTTCATGGGAATTCTATGTGGATGCTCCTTGAGTTGCCCTCATTCACACAGTAGGAGGAAGTACGATTTTTGGCTTCCTGGAGTTTTATAGGTATGGCTTTTTCAGCTGTTACTTATAGCAAATAGTCTTCAGGTAGAATATGTAATTATTACAAATACTATTTTAGGCAAATACCATTGATTCATTTTATTAACACGGGGAAAATGGTCTTTAAAATTAAGCCTGGTCTAGAGAACCTCAGAGGACGCGCTGTTGTTAGGGCTGGACTCGTGCTGGCAGTGGACTGTTGGTTGATTGAGGGCATTGTTGGACCCCTCTGGGAAGGAGTGTGCCATTGTACACTTCGTCTTCCAAGCAGTGTGGATTCTCAGTGCTTGTTGTGAATGTGGAGTAGTTCAGAATATTACACTGGTTACCCTGGGAAAGGCACATCTCCATGTCCGCTGTGAATGTGGGGCCAGGTTTATTCATGTTTTAGTGTCACATCCTGCCTGGGTTTCAGTGCCAAGTGTGAGCAGCTGGTGTGTGTGAGAGCACTTGAGATCTCTCTCTGGTCTCTGCTCTGTACCCATAACCTTCCTGCAAAAGCTGACTGTCACCCGTCAGTTTTTACCTATGCGTTTGTTGACAGCACAACAGTAGAGGGCTGCAGAGAAATGATCTTCAGCTTAGGTTTTGCTCAATGGAAATTACTCTCTCTTGCCCAAGTTTACTTTCTCAGACATGAATTAGAAGCAGTAAGAAGTTGTTTTTTCTTGGTCAAAAAGAAAATTTAAGCCAGGCATGAAGGTGCATGCCTGTAATCCCAGCCCTGTGGGAGGTTGAGACAGGAGAATCACATGTTTGAGCCCAGCCTGGGCTACTTAGTAAGAACCTGTCTCAAGAAATTTTTTATTAATAATGACTTAATAGCTTCTCATTTTTTGTT
Organism: Heterocephalus glaber; assembly: GCF_053883595.1. Classification (NCBI taxonomy): domain Eukaryota; kingdom Metazoa; phylum Chordata; class Mammalia; order Rodentia; family Bathyergidae; genus Heterocephalus; species Heterocephalus glaber. Next base: position 5,213,041 of record NW_028258299.1, on the reverse strand, counting down.
AGAAGCAGACATCAAGTGGAGACTTCATTAACTCTACTTTTGGGTGCATTGTGTGTACACAGTGAATTACCAGATTTATGCATTATTCACCATAGTTGTTTATGTCCAGTTTGGCTGTTGTCACCACACAGCACAGAGCGTATGGACTATGGACATTCTGGGCATTCATTTTAATACTAGGTAAATCTTGAGGTAGAGCCTTTTTCAGTGGAAGGCTTGAGGGAGGAAATCCGCTTTCATTTGAGCATGGTTAATTCGGATTATAAGATAGGTAGCTCTGGGGCTGAGCTGAAATGTGGTAGATAAAGAGGAGTTGAGAGTGTTTTTGATTACAGGTCGACTGGGTTCCCATCCCTGTGTATCAATTGCTATCTTTTCTGTTCTTGGGAAGACAATCCTTTGAACTTTGCTTGATGTACCCGTGAAGTTGGGACATAAAGACCTACCTTGTCGGGAGGTTGTTTTAGATTAAGAGGTCAGACCCACAAAGTGTCTTACCTGGTCCTGCCCTGCAGAATAGCAGCAATCGTGTGTCAAGCTGTAGCAGACACTCTAGGTGTGCTTTGTAAGGACGGTTGCTGTTTCTCCTGTGTGCACTGGTGAGTGCTTTGTGCCTAGCACATTGCTTGCTCATAATGTCCTGAGAAAATATTGAATATTGACAAATTATTTCAGTGGGGAAATTCACTGAATAAGTTATCAAAAAACCTTCAGTTGTTTTCTTAGATAAAATGAATTAAGTACAAATTAATCCTGTATCTATTAGACAAGTCTAAGAAATCTGCTAATTTACCTCTGGTTAAAGGATATAGTGTTTTATGTATTTAAATAATAAGACTGTTCTTCAAAAAATATTTATTTTTAAAAAACAAGGTCTGGGACTGGAGATTTAGCTCAGTGGGTCATGAGTTCAATTGCCAGTACCAAAAAACCCTAAACAAGGTCTGTTACTTTCCTCAGGAGTTTAAATGAATGTAACCAAAGGCAGAGCACTTTTAAGATGTGAGTATATTCTGCTTGAATTTTCTATATACTGGTTTTTAGTAAAGATAAAGGCCGTAGTCCGTATATGAAAATCTCAGAAAAGGCTGCCTGTTATGAAAAATGCTTTAGGGAGCCACGATCAGTTTCTGTGTGAAACAGTGACTGTTTTGCTTCTGTTTATGGTGATCCCTCAAGTCAGGCCTACAAAATTGAGTTTCTTTCTGTACTCCTCCTTCTCTTAGCTTCCTGACTTGTGCCCTGTGTAAAGGTCATGACTGCCCAGTCACAGCTTTGTGATTTGGACATAGTGTTAGGTAGTGAAGCAAAAACCTTAAAGTTTATTACTAAATGTTTTTGGTACAGTGTAGAGTGCAGACTTAAGCATTATTTAAAGAACTAGTGGAATGGACAGCTGAGACTATCTTTCAAAACAGACTTGCTCATTTCTGTTAGTTTAGTAGTTCTGTCAGAAATGAGTGTGTCATTATGGTTATATCCTTCCTATACTGTGATTTTCTTTTTTCCTTAAGTTTTAAAATTGACATATAGTAATTGTACATATTTATTGGGGACAGTATACACTGGTTTCTAAGGCAAGGACCAGTTCATGTTACTGAATTGGCATCAGAGTATTTTTCTAGAAGCTGTACCTGTTTTTTTCTTTGTTATGAAAGGCAACCTTGCTTATATCAGTGTTGTATGAAAGTATAGTAGAAGCCAGGCAGAGTGGCACAGGCCTGTAATTCCAGCACTCTGGAAGGCTGTGGCAGAAAATTTGCAAATTTGAGCCCAGGCTTGGCAGCTTAGTGATTTAGTGAGACCTTGTCTCAAACTATAAAATAAAAAAGGGTCAGGGATGTAGCTCAATGTGAAGGCCCTGGGTTCAGTCTCCAGTACTGGTGGGGAAAAAAAGCACAAAAAAGCTTGGTGGTGTACACCTGTAATCCCAGCTACTTGGGGTTCTGAGGCAGGAGGATTGAAAACTTGAGGCCAGCCTAGCTACATAGCGAAATCCTATCTCAAAATAAAAACAAGGTTGGGAATGTAGCCCAGGGGTTTAAAGACCCTGGGGTTGATCCCTAGTGCTAAAAAAAAAAACAAAGTATGGTAGGATACAGGGCTTAACTCCATATTTTGTGCAAAGACTAAATGTTTTTTGCATATGTAAATTTGAAGTTTGTAATCTTATTTAATCCTTTAAGTGTTACAGGTGGAATTAAATACTTTAGCTAGGAGCTAGGCAGACATGTTGGAGGAGGTAGTTGTTGGGTATCTATTCGCCTCCTCTCCTCAGTTGGAGTGATGGTGGAAGAGTTTTTAAACCACCATGTCTGTTTTGCGTGATGTGGATGGCAGTTTAGAAGTGGATAGAGAGGTACTCAGCCAGGTGGAAATCACAGCGAGGCTTTGGGAATAAATAACCTCAGAGCATCTTCCTGGCTCCATTTCCTCTGCTTCTCGGCAGTCTGTTTTCACCCTTGGCTGTTGGACAGGATGGACCACTAGAATCTGAAGTTTTAATGGTGCACAATTGTGTACTATGAGGTTGGGTAATTCACTTTCTCATAATTTAATTGAATTTTAGGACTCTAAGAAATCATTAAAGTTTTATTTAATATATATTGCCATAAAATATTTATCTAAAAATGTTATTTACCAAGTTTGTTACCTTTATGTGAATTTATTCTGGTTTTTTCTGAAGGAGCTTGAGAAAGTTTGAGACAGTCTGATATTTGCAGAGATCGGTGTAAGAATATTGATGAAGCCCTGTTCAAGCTTGATTCCTTAGAAGTGCAAACTTGTAATTTGTGTGTATAGTTCCCATGCATGTTTATATTAAGAACCAACTCAAAGTAGTCTCATGAAAACAATTAGAATTGTGAGAGAAGACTAGGAAAACTGAAATACCTTCATTGTTTTCTGATTAGTGAGAACAATGATTTTTTTTACAAAGACTCATTTTTAATGGTTAATATGTTTTAATAATTACTTTAACTATTTGCATATGTAAAACAATGCCAGAATATTTAGAAATGCTTTACTAGGTTTTAAAAAAAAATTTAAAACTCTCAGTTTGAATGAATAATGATTTGAAGTTGAATTCTGATTAAGGAATTCATTTCTATTTTGATGGTAATGGTGAAAAATATTGAACATACTGTACATTTGAGTGTAGAGTTGAAGTGAATTTTTTGCTTGGAATTTGCAGTGCGGGGAGGGGAGGAGGGAAGGATGTGGGGAAGGCTGTGACTGCCACCTAAGATACTGTCTATGTTGTTGCTGGATCTGGATCAGGGGCTGACTGGGCGGAAAGTTTACTTTGAGAAGCCAAGGGTGTGTTCTGTGTGGTAATCTTGGGAGAAGGGAAGGTATAGAAAGTGATCACTCATGAGAAAGACATTTCTAATAGTAGCTTCTCTCTTGGTGTTTGTCTTTGGGAAGAGTGTTAAAAAAGGCATAGAAACATAAGTAGTTAATGGATTTTATTATTAAAATTTTGGCTTATAGAAGTTGTTAGAGAGTGTTTTCCAAAGATAATTATAAGATACCTAAATAATGTTTTAATATTGAAAAGTTTGCTTGCTTATAATTTTTAAACAAATTTATGAATAGAAGTTCTTATATATAAGTATTTGGATTTTGTGGATTTTTAAAATTCGTGTAATACCAGATGAAATTAGATTGGTTAAATTAAAAGCTTGTGTGCTCTCTAGGATATTTGAAAAGCTACGTATTCAAACTATTATCTAAGGTCTCTTTTCTGATACAAGGACTGTGCTGGCTTTCAGAAGTTGCTATTCAATCTTTTCGCTTGTTTTAAATGTTTTTTTAAAGAACATGGTACTTAGTAAACTGGTTTTGCTCCCAGAAATAATGACTATTCTGAACTCTATACTCTGTGCCTGTCCATTATCCTCACCTTGTGGGCATTTTGAGAATTTTAAAACTCTTTTGGATGCACACACTCTCTCTTTATAAAAATTTGCTTTTAAGTGTTTGTCTGTTTACCTTGCTTCAGCTTTCCAAAATTAAACTAACAGTTTGAGAAAGTAGCAGGGTCTTTCGTTGGCTGCTTGAATGCTTTGACTATTCCCTTATTAAGTGTGTCTTGTGCTTTTAGCATCTCTCATTAGAAATTCTTCTGAAAGCCTAGTTTGTCCACCTGTGGTTTATTTTACTGTTTTGTTTATCTGACATTTTTGTTTTTATTATAAGTGAAGCATGTCACTGTTACTGTGCTTTGGCGCTGTGTCACATCTTAAGGTGGTTATTTTGAGGGGCACACACCATACACCTTATGACAGGACCCACACTAAGATGTGGAGCAGAAAGGTCATAACGTTTGTTCACACTGCCATAAGGAAACAGCTTTGATGTGAAAGCTCAACTCAAGTGGTAGAACAACTTCTCTGAGATTTCAGAGACCATCTGCTGAAGGAGTTTTGCAGATGCCTACTTGTGTGCTGAGTGCCCCTAATAACCAGGGTATGAAGGGGCATTGGGCATGTTAACTTAAAACTGTTTTCTTTTTTAGGTCCACAACTCCCAGGCCTGTTGCAGATCTCCAACTCCTGCTTTGTGTGACCCCCCAGCATGCTCTCTGCCGGTGGCATCACAGCCACCACAACATCTTTCTGAAGCCGGGAGAGGGCCTGTAGGGGTAAGGAGAATCCCGTTTTTAAAAGCTATCAGTATTTTATATCCCATAGGGTATAAAATAGGAATATTGCCTCCCTCCCCAGAGCCCCTTTAAAAATGTGCTGTATTATATGTGTTTTTAAAGGAGTAACAAGTACATGCACAGAGGAAGCAAAATACGGGACTTGCCTTACCCCTCTAGGACAGTTCCAGAAGTTAGTGGGGTTTGGTGGAAGGGTATTTTGGCACCAGCAGAGAGCATGCTGGGCTGCTGCAAGGAGCAGGAGCTGGCAATCAGCAGCGAGTATGGATGTTGGCAACTGAAATGGGGAAAAAAGGGGGTAAGTTTGAGTCCATGTGTGGAATGTGCATTTTCCCAGGCTCTTTGGGCCCCTGGCTCACAAATCAAAACTGTTTAGGGTGCTGTACAGTCAGGGGATGTTTTGTAGAAGGCTGCTGAGAACCTGGGAGGCTCTACTATAATGTCTGGATCTAGAATAAATACATCAAAGTCTCGGGCTGTGGTGCAGCCCTGCCTCTCTTGGGTGTACTCTGGTGATCCTGTGCCTTGGCGATGACAGGGCTGGGTGAGATGCCTTGGGATGCAGTGGCTGTGGTGCTCTGCCCCCAGAACGCAGGCCCAGGTAATGGTCCCCACAAGGGTCCTCCCTGTGCAGGATCGCTTCCCGTTTAGGAAAGATGTGTATGCACTTGACTTCCTTTCCCTTCCTTTAGGAGGACTTACAGCCACTTCTGAAAGACCCATGTTTATGTTCTGAACCCAGTGTCCGAGACTGCTGTTCCCACTAATGAAGTGTAATCTGACTGTGGGACGTACCTTCTTACTGAATTAGCAAATAACATGAGTGAACGCATACACAGTACAGGACAGTGTTGATTCAGGCTGACTGTTCAGTTGCAGTGTGTAACATTCCTATTGTGGCACTAAGAAGAGCGTCCTCCAGATGAGCTGCAGCACTGGGGGGCAGAACCGAGGAGGAGCTGGTGGCGGGCAGAGCGGGGGAGCCTTCCAGGTACACATGACACCCTGCCCCTGTACTGACACAGGCTTGTGCCTGGCCAGTGTGAGGTGGAGAGCAGCTGGCCTGCACGCCACTAGCGAAGGGCACAGGTCAGTGAGTCTCAGGAGGTGGAGCTGGGGTATAGCATGGGCTCAAGTCTTGGTGTTTGAAGGTTAGGCCGGTTAAGGTTTCCTTTCAAGCAAGCTGTCTTGCAAGGGTCTGCTCCTGAAAACCCCCTGGGCAGCAGCGAGCTGCAGGCACGGGGAAGCTGTAATTAGGAGGCAAGGGCTTTCATCCTTTGTCACATGAAGAGGACCAAGCCAGCAGCGATGGGTTGTTGGTAGTAGTAACATGATCAGCAGTGTTGGTTACAACAACAGTGGCATGTTTATATTGTAGCTGTAATTTACTCAAGAATCAAGAGCCCCCCCCCCCCAATAACCCAACTGGTTCATATTATAGAAGCCTTGGGTTTCTAGAAGTAATAGTTCTGTACAAGTAGCGAGTAGAATTCTCATTCTCATTCCTAGGACATACCAGTATATTGACATCGTAAGGGACAAATTAGTAGAGTCCTGACTGTCTACTTCTAAATCTTCAAGCTGGGCATGGTGACACACACTTGTAATCCCAGCACTTGAGAGGCTGAGGCAGGAGGATCACTGAAAGTTTGAGGCCAGCCTGGGCTACATAGTGAGACCCCATTTAAAAAAATCTTCTCCCTTTATTATTTATTCCTGTGTGTATCTAAGAAATTATTTTTCAGCCTGGTGCTTTCTCAGTTTACTCTCTAATCAGGATGGTGTCAGTGTTAGACTGTTTTATTTACCATAATACCAACTAGGATTTGCTGAATGGATTTAAAATTTTGCCCGTAACACTGAATTTTAGTAAACATTGTATACTAGCATTAGTGACAGCCAGAATTTATGTTTTAGAAGCAATAGTATTCATGTCCACTGAGGATTTAAATAGATTTCGGATTGGTAGAGCACCAATACCATCATATGTAGGTTGTAGAAGATTCTGTAGTAAGATGCTGAATCTTCTTTCAGTCAGGATGCTGCTGCACAGAGCTAACTGTATGGATTGTTCTTTAATGATGCCTCATGCAGCCAAAGTCATTTATGCTGGATCTGAGTCGGATCCAGTTGGCAGAGCTCCCTGCCCCACGTGCGGCGCTCTCATAAATTCCGCAGGCACACAGACCTAATACAGTGTAATGAGAGAGCTGCTGGGAGAAAAAATTGATTACAGGGTTGCAGACAATATCATTAGTGTTTCTTGCCACAATACACCAGATGTCTTCCCTAATAGACTATTTTTGTTAATTTCGTTTTTATAGGATAACATTGATTGCATCATAATTTAACTTTCTTTGGATATTCAGGTATATGTGATCTATATTTCTACACTGATCATGGCATAAACTCACAGATTTAATCTTACACATTTTCACTTACTCATTTTTGTGTCTGTGCTGGACTGGCAGTGGTTTTCCCTATTACTGGGAATTTGTTAGCGTGGATGTTTTCCAGCAGAAAGTGTTGTGTTCACTGGCGGGGGTGGAGGGGATACAGGAGGAGGAAAGAAGGCAGAGGTGCCATGGCCCAGCTCCTCTCCAGGTGATCAGGAACCAGCACCCCACCCCAGCTGATTATGTGGAAACCACACAGCACGTGGCAGAGGGTGGAGGCTAAGCAGTGAAGCTGCTGCCATATAAGGCGGCCTGAAGGGCTCATCTCCCCACTGTCATGGATGTGGCCCCACTGCAGGGCTCACTTCTGTGGCGCTGTCTGCCGTCTCACTAGCAGATCAAGGACTGTTTAGCATCTGTAGCTTTGTAGGGTTTAAATTTCTTAGCTCTGTCTTTTGGTGTGTTTGCACCCTCTGCTGAGTGACTAATACACACGATTAGGATAGTAGTGTGATAGTGGCCTGACCTACTTAGTTTCAGTAATTTTTTTTAAAATTAAGTTTTGGTTTTGGTGCATTTTCCTTCAGGCAACTTTTTTTCTCTTGACATTTTTGTGTCAACACAAGCCTTTTCTAACCCTTTGTTTTCTTACATGTAAGATGGGTATACTGCTACCATCCATCTTGAAGAGTTGTTGCAAAAATCAGTTGAAATAATGCATTAAAACCACACACATTGTTAATGACTGGAACATGTGGTGAGAAATGCTTTCTTAGTTGATTTTGTCATTGTGCAAGTGGTCTTTGGCCGGACTTAAACGGACCTAGATGGGCTGGCCTGCTGCACACCTGGGCTATATGGTATGGATGGCCTGAGGCTCCTGGCTTGGAGCTCTACAACTTGTTACTAGATGAATACGGGAGGCAGTTGTAACATAGTGGTTAGTATTTGTGTATGCAAATATATCTAAACAGAAAAGGTACTGTAGAAATATTGGACGATAAGTACTGTCCAGCTGTGTTGTAGCCTTCATGGGACCATCATGGTATATGTGGCCCAGTGCTGCCTGAAAGGTTTGGGGCATGACTGTACTTAGCATATAGCAAACGGTAAGCATCGCCTCTTATCACATAGGAGTCCTGATTTCTACAGATTCTGGCTTTAAGAAATTGATTAGTTAAGTGATCAAGAGATGGTATGTATACGTGCCCCTTCCCCAAGACAAGTGTAATTATTTTACATCACAAACATACGCTAATAGAAAAGAAATTTAATAACTTTTTAGACAGTTTAAGTCTGATGTCCATAGGCTTTTTACTAGTCTCTGAGTTTAAGAGGGATTGTGAACTTCCTGAAATTGCTTGCACATACATTTTCCTGGAAAGAGGCTCTGCAGTTTCTGACCCAAGATACTAATTAGCAGATTCATATTGAAAGTAATTTAGAAATTTAGGCTAAGAACTCTGTGCAGGGGCTCTGTGGTACGTCCTTTAGAACTTCAAGTCAGCTCCTGCTGGGGAGGGAAGTAAACAAGATATTGCCTGTTTGCTTTGTGCCCAGCACTGTGCCAGTCTCTTCACTTAGTTTAACCCATCTAATCCCCACAACAGCCAGTGATGCTTACTCCATTTTGCAGATTAGAAAACTTTAGGCCCACATTTGGATAAAAGTCTTGCCTTCCGGGAGTGGCATGACCTGGCCTCGCCTGTATCAGTCCTGGTGCCTTCGTGGCTGGTTTCTGTGCTGCAGTAGCCATCTTTGCAGAGGCACCTGCCTTTGCCTTCATTTTCCTAAGGAGAGCCCAGGTTAACCTGTGTCTGTGGTTAGGTCACTTAGAAGAGTAGGTGGCTTCTGCCAAGTACACGGGCTGGCCCTTACCCTAAGTAAGTGTGGTACTGATGTTAGGAATCCACCCTCTGTCCTGTTTTTTGCTGTACAAATGATTGAACCCAGGGCCTCCTCACTGAGCTATGATCCCAGACTTTCTTTTCTTTCTTTGAGGTCCGGGTGCCAGACTTTCTTTTCTTTCTTTGAGGTACGGGCGGAGCAGGCGGGGCAGGGCAGTTTGAACCCCCTGGGGCTTTTGCACTTGAGCTATATTCCCAGCCCTTTAACAGTTTTTTTTTTCCGAGACAGGATCTCTCTGAATTTCCTAGGCTGGGCATCAACTTGTGATCCTCCTGCCCCAGCCTTCCAGAGTGCTGGAATTACAGGTGTGTGCCATCCTGCCCAGCCCTAAGAACCCTTTTTAATTAATTGCTTGCTTGCTTGATTGATTTTTGTGGAGTGGGGATTGACTAACACGAGCTACATCCTCATCCTTTTTAAAATTTTATTTTAAGACACTGTATTACTTGAGTGCCCAGGCTGGCTTCAAATGTCAAACTCTTACCCTAGCCTCCTGAGTACCTGAGAACCTCTTTGAGGTGGCAGCAAATTTTGTTTTCCTATCAGCAGTTGTGGTGGTTATATCTTTTTTCTTTTTTTTTTTTTTGGTACCGGGGATCGAACTCGGGTCCTTGTGCTTGTGAGGCAGGCGGTAGGACCACTGAGCTAAATCCCCGGCCCCTGTGGTGGTTATATCTTTAGTGTCTTTTTTTTTTTTTTTGAGGAGTGTGACCAATAGCTACATTAAGTTCTCTTTTTATTTTAATAGCATCAATACACATTTGAAATATAGTAGTTGGTAGTGCTTGCCGTTTCGCTTTTGTTTAGTTTCAAGTAAAACTTTGCATTAAGAATTCAGATCCAGGGCCGGGGATTTAGCTCAGTGGTTTCGGCACCTGCCTCGAAATCGCAAAGTCCTGAGTTCGATCCCTGGTACCACAAAAAACAGACAAGCATTTGGGCCCTGTGTTTCCCTAAAGTGAATTTCTACCCATCTAGACAGACCTGGTCTGGTTATAGAGCTGTGAGCTTGAGCCCAGCAACAAGGATTGACTTTTTGCTCATGGCTTTTGGTCGAGGGGCTGTTATGCCCAGGGCCACCTTTGTCTTAGGTTAGTGTCTTCTTACTGGCCCATGTGACCTTCTTTGAGTCCTAAGAGGTTCTCTGAAAATTGCTCATGTGGTGCTGTACACCACGTGCACTTTGTTGCAAAACTCCTGGGCTCAAGCCATTCCCCTGCCTCAGTCTCCCAGGCAGCTGAGACTACAGGCCAGCCATGTCCAGCTTCTTGTTTCCTTTTCTCTGGGTCAGGGTGCATTGCTTAATACATGGTTTAAACGTAGGCAACAGCGTGTTACATTAGGGTACAGAGAGTGCTCTAGTGTTCCTCTTAGACATTTAGCATTTCTAATGCTAGTGCTTTTTATACTTGCCAGTTGAATAATTGAAATTGAAAATTTATTACGAATTGCTGTTTAGAAGTGAAGGTGATTGTATTTGTTCCCCACTTACAGTTTAGAAAGAGCTCTAGTCTGGTGGCCTCTTTAGCCATGCAGGAGTTTCTGAGGCTACTCCACCTTTTCATTACTTACTGTGGCTTCCCCAGTTGACGTTAGGGACACCAGATAGCCACTGAGCAAGGTCAGGAGGCACACTGCTTTTATATATCCAAAGACTGGCTAAAGTAAATGCTGGGGCTGGGTGTGGTGGCGCACACCATAGTCCCAGCACCTGAGAGGCTGAGGCAGGAGGATCGCTGTAAGTTTGAGGCCAGTCTGGGCCACATAGTGACTTCAAGGCCAGAATGAACTGTGTAGAGAGATCCTGTCTCAAAAACAAAAAATAAAATAAAGTAAATGCTGGGATCAACCCAGCTAGCTTCAATGAAAGATGGTTACTAGATTGACATAGCAAATAATAAAAAATATTCATGAAACTCCACTGAAACAAGCTCCAAAGAAAAGGCCCACTCATATTGGTATTAGAGAGCACATATCCTGCTTCCAGGTCAACTCACTTTTTACAGGGAGCAGTTGTTCTCATACCCTGGCCTCCCTGTAAAAGCTGGTTGTCCGCCAATTTGTTCTGAAGGCTGTCTTACCATCATATTCATAACCTTTTTTTCCCAAAGGAGACATGAAGCCATGTTTTCAGAAGACAGATCTCAGAAACCTCATGCTTTCTTTCATAAATGCCTATGATTTAAGCAGACTTTTCTCCTGCCATAGTTCTGTGTTGGATTTAATGACCCTTTGCAAGTTTTACTGAGCTTTCTCTTCTTTCAGGGTTAGTGCATTGAGCTTTATTATTTACAGGCACTCTTAGGCCTTCCAACCTTGCCTCTTTCGGGGTCTTTCTTATTGTTTGGCTGAAAAAAGAATCTGAACAAGTGTATGAAGATTCGAGGCTTCACAAGTTCTCTGGAATTTTACTAAAATAATTACCTGTGACATTTCAGCCCACAGAAATAAGATTGCAATTTTGTTTGCCTAACCTTGTTTTGGGCATTACTGTTGCTTGGTAGTACCATCCCCTGTAAATATCAAGGCCTTCAGTGGAAGAAGAGCTGGCACTGTTTTACAAGGGTGCCAGTTTTCCCCTGCAGCCTGAAGTTTAAGCAGCACACCAAAAACTAATCCCATGTGCAGTCTATAGAAATTATTATGCTTCTTGCCTAGAAGTTGGCGTTTTCTTTGTTTATGTCATGCCCAGATTGAGTGGCAAGTACTTGCCCTTTTCCTCCTCTCCCTTAAATGAATATATTTTCTTAATGAAAATCTGAGATTAGAAAGTCTTAGCTCACTCTGAGCCTAGCTGTTGTATCTGTTTTTAGGAACTGATTACCCATTTTTAAGAAGCTTGCTGTCTAAAGGGACAGAAGAATTATTCTACTCCTCTTCAATTGAAATTCTTATGATGGAAGGAAAAAGTTATGTCAGATTAATTACAACTTGATGGTTAAAGTAATCAAAACATTATTGAAAAGAGATTGAAACTGCTTAAAATGATTTGTTCTCTGGAGTATCTGAAATGTTTACTGTTTGATAATTTTTAAGAAGTATATATATTAGTAGTACCTATTAGTAAATTTCAATTATAGGTTTACATTCTTTCACTTAATTTCCTGAAATGTAGATTGGGAAATATTTAAATAGAACCTGTCATAAATTCTGTTTCTTTTTTTTTTGATACCGGGGATCGGACTCAGGACTGTGTGCCTGCGAGGCAGGCATGGTGCCGCTGAGCTAAATCCCCGGCCATTCTTAAAATTTTGTAAGATAGCACCTCGGTAGATTTTTAGTACAGGTAGACTTAAAAACACCTAAGTAAATAAACAAATTTATATTAAAATGTCTTGCTTAATTAGGGTTGGTCAAAGCCCCTTATAGAAGAAAGAATTTCACAAGGTCCATGGCTGGCTGTGTGGAGGCACTGAAAGGCCACTCAGAGCCGGGGTTCTGGCAGGTGTCAGGGCAAAGGCTACAGGCCCGACTTCTCCTTATGTTGGGCATCGTGTAGAAAAGGTGTTCTGGCATAGCCTACCTATCTTGCCAGAAGATACAGTATTGCCAAATTACTTTAAATCTCTAATTCTAACCATATTATATTGTACCTGACTTGAAATAATTTGATTCTAGTTTCAGCTGGGTAATGTAAAAGTCAATATTTGTTTCTTAAAACAAATTTATTTCCTGCTGTCAGTAATAGAGATTAATCTACTGTATGACTTTACTTTAGTGACCTGCTTAAAATAAGTTGGGAAAGAGTTGATTTACCCTGTTTTTAAAGAGAATACCAGTAGATTGATGTAGTGAAGTTTTTTTTTTTTTTTTTTGTAGTGAAGTTATTTAAAGACAGTGTTAGAAGTTTAAGTCCGTGAGAATTGTGGAAGAGACTTCCCAGGACAATTTCATATTGATTCATTAAGATTACAGAAAAGGGCAAAGAAACTAACTCTCCGTGATATGGGTGGCAAACACTGTTTTTGAGATTTTTCTTTGTTTAAAAAAAGTGTTGAATTCTGAGTTTCACACAAAGCATTGTAAGAACTCTGCCTTACAGTTCAGCAGAGAATCGAGTGTTTTATGTAGTAATGGAAGTGGCAAGAAATGGTTGTGGATCAATTTGTTTGAAATAAAGTATGCTTTTGTCCATAAACACAAAAGGTTTTCTGGCAAGTTCATAAATGATATTTTGGGTTAGTAATGTAGCAGAATACAGAAAAACCCTGATCTCTTTTATCGCCTGTTGTGTGTCTGTGGAGAGTATTGTTCATTTCTGCTCTTTTCCTTTTGGCTTGCTATGGCTATGTGCTTCCCCCTCTGCAACACACAGCCTCTTCCTGAGAGCTACACAGTCCTGCCTCCCCACCCCTCCTCCCCTCAGTGGCCTGGGTTCAGTCCCTGTTACTGATTTCACCCTTTCTTTGCCTGTTCCCCTCCCACCTCCTCACTTATCTCAGCCTGTTAGTGCACGTGAGCGCTAGTGTTACTGAGGTTTGAACCCATGATCTTCACTAAGAGCTACATCCTTGGTCCTTTTTATTTTTCATTTTGAGACAGTCTTGCTAAAGTTGCTCAGGCTGGGCTCCAACTTGTGTTGCTCTGCCTTAGCCTCCCAGAGTGCTGGGCTAACAGGTGTGCACCACCATGCCTGGCTCTGTTATCCATTCTTTTTGTTTGCTTGTCTTTATTATTTAAAATAATTTCAAACTTACAGAGAAATTGGAAATCTCCTACAAAGACCTGCTGTATACCCTCCCTGCAGATCAGGAAGTGGCTAAAAACCCGCACATTTTTACTATTGAAGGGGTGGTTCTGGTTTAGTTGTGTTGGCAGTGTTTATTAGTTGTGTGATCTAATGATTTAATCTCTCCAAATCTCAGTTCTTCACTTTTAAAACCAAAATACGGATTCAGTGGTTCTGGAGTCACCCTCAGGGGTGGATATTTCTTCTGACATGAGGTGGGGTCTGAAGAGGTCCCCCTGATCAGATGGGGACATTAACTTGGCCTGCAGGTTCTTGACTCTTGAGTGGGAAGAGCATTTCAGGGAGCCTCAGTGCGAGGTATGGGCAGGCTTGTTAGGCGGAATTAGACAGTAAGAGAAAATGGGAGGAGATTTCCACCTGAGGAGCTGAAGAGGCGGGCACATTGCTGGCTGAGAAAGTCAGACCGTCCTTCACCAGAGGACACAATAACACAATAACGTCCTTCACAATAACAGTGACTTCTAGGTGCTCATTGGTGGTTGATTGAATGCTCTTACACAGTTTATGCCTTGGTGTCCTCAGTCTTGGACGGCGATGGATAGATTATGGAAGGTTAGGGCTAATAAACCTTCCATTGCAAGTGTTCAGAGGACACTCCCTAAATGGTGTTCAGAGTTGTGCGAGGAAGTGACCCAAAGTTTTAAGGTAGTAAATGAGAGGGTTACAAAATGAAGGGCAAGCTGCGTTCTGTTTTTAGTTGCCCATTGGGCAGTCTGAGGAGTTGCTATTTTTTTTGTTTCTGTTTTTGTTTTTTTACCAAAGCAGCTTTCAAGTCCCTGTCTGCCTTTGAAGAAAACACCTTTAATGAGTAGCAGTTTAAGGGCCCAGGCATTTGTCCTCTGTCTGTGTGGTGAATTCGTCTCACTTCCAGGTGCTTCCCAGGAGATCCTGATGGGCCCTGGCTTTAGAGAGGGAGGGGATCTGCCCTACATCACATCACTGTTGGAAAAGCATGGCTGACTTCATCCTGTGCAGAATGCAGAACTTCTGGCGCAGGTTCAGAATTCCTTACACCTCTCAACCTGAGTGTATCATGGGCCCAAAATCAGTGTTTTTGTGTTCTCCCATGTTACCTAATTTCCTATTGTCCCCAACACACTAATTAGGTATAACTTGTATATTTATATCTCTAGTACAGATACAAAAAGTAATTTAAAAATTAATTTCACACCAAACTATAAAACCAATAAAATCATAAGCACAAACAGTAATTCAGTAAAATGAGTAATGCTGTTTTTCTGAAATAAAGTAGCCACTTGTGATATAAACCTGCTACTGATTGCTGCTGCTCAAGTTACTGGGAGCAGTGTGTGTAGGCTACCTGGTTTCTTGTGATGACTGAATCTTCTGTCATTTAATTTTTGTTACTGTCACTGAGAAACCTGTCAGAGTAAGTATAGCTTGCCATGAAGTGACTTTGCTCTACCTGGCAAAAATGTGCTGGTAGGGTACTGGGTTCATCTTACTTTTGGTAGCTACAGTGGTACTTAATTGCTTAGTTACTTTAGTGTAGGTGAGCCTATTCAGAGTCCAAAGCTCATAGCTCAGAACTTTGTTAATGAGGTTATAGAATATATAGTCCAATAAAAATGCATGTTAAGAATGCAAGATAGTCATTGAGGTGAAAATTAAAATCCATGCTTCCCTCCTCCCCTATCTCTAGCTCCTCTCTGAGAAAGACTGTTACCCTCTATCCCTGTTTTATATTTCTGTCCTCTTGGCTAGATTAAGAGAAGGAACTGTTCTTCATGTTTTTGTTTGCATTCCCTAAAAGAGTTCCTGGTTCCCAGACTCTGAATTAATATTTTTCTTTCATTTACAAGACAGAAAAAACCATTGACTTAAAAAAATTATCAAGTGAAAAAAAATTTTTTTTTCTTTTTGATACCGGGGTTTGAACTCAGGTCCTTGTGCTTGTGAGGCAGGCGGTGGAACCACTGAGCTAAATCCCCGGCCCTCAAGTGAAATTTTTAATGGAATGCATTAAATGTGATTGCATGGGACCATCAACAGAAATACAAGATTTCACAATCAGGATATTACTTGGCCAGTAAGTCCTAACCACAGTAAGCTCCTGTGTCCGTTTTCATAAGGAAGTGACTTGCCTTCTGCCTCTCATGGAAAGGAGAGGGTGTGAAGCCAAGAGAGTGTCCTGTTACCAGACTGTAGGCTGAGAGCCCCAGCTGCAGCGATTGCAGCACACCAGGCCCCCATCCCTCCCAATGAGGCAGTCCAGGAGATGAGCGATGGTAGAGGGTGGAAAGAGAGCTTTAGTCAGCCCAGCCGTGCCAGGAAGGACAACAGTGGTTCAAGCTCTGTCTTCAAGGGTCTGAGAGGAACTTTGAGGTTTGACAGGAAGGGAGCACACAGGAAGCATTGGCAGATGTAATGATTAGTCCTGGCCAAGCCTTGGTCTGTTTGGTCTTTGGCTCAGGGCTAAGCCTGTGTGGTGGCTCTGGAGAAGTCTTTATGGCTCTGTTCAGAGCCAGTGTCAGCTCCATCTGGGGTAATTGCTCCTGCTTAAGGGGGTGATCACATCATGTGGTGATTTGTCTGCAAGGCTCTGCTTTAGGACAATGACTGGAGTGGGTAGGCACCACTCCTGGGGTGTAAAAGCTGGCAACTGGGGGTCCTTGCAGATCTTGAAAATACCTCACTCACCTCAGCGTTTTTTGTTTTTTTTTTGCGGTACTGTGTATTGCACTCAGGACCTTGCACTTGCCAACCAGGCGTGCACCATTGAGCTACATCCCCAGCCCACTCACCTCAGTCTTGAAAGGGGATAGACACTCTGTGAGTGCCTATGTGCAAAGTTGAGCAGGAATCCAACCCAGAATTAGACTTTGTATAAGGATACCAAAGACACTAAAAGGGACAGATAGAAACGAAATCAGAGGTACCAGGCTTCTCCCTGCTTTCATTCCCTACTGGGCAGATGGAGGCCCTGCTAAGTTCCTGTGTATTTTTGGCTTTGGTGGGAGCGAGCGGACAGCAATATTGGCTCAGTCTTTTTTCTGAACTGTTTGAAGTCATATGGGCTTGTGTAACTTATAAAGCACATGTGTCACATACACACGTGTGCACATCTTCCAGCTGATGGAGCCCGACTCTTACTTGTCATTGGTTTATGTTTGCCCTCGATGCTCGCTTGGGGTTTTGAGTCTTTATTACAGACATTGATGTGTGCTCCACGGCAGAAGAATGGGTGCCACACGAGATGGTGCCTTTGACTGCGCTGCCTCTGACCTAGATGGCAGCAGTGATGCTTCCTGTTGATGCCCAGTCCAGCGGAGCAAGTGCTGTGTTGCCCCAGGGCCCGTGGCAGTGTGTGGTTGGGTGGAAAGGCAGCTGGTAGGTGCTTCTAGTGCCTCTTGCTAGAATACATGTGTGGGGTGACCTTGGGATTCCAGTACCCGCATCCAGGGGATGCTGGGAGGATGCTTGGGAATGGCCTCAGAATGGCTCCCCTGCCTCCCACAGCCCGAGAATAGGGCTAATGAGCCATAGAACAGAGTGAAGTGGATGCACAAGAGAGCAGGTTTTGGGGCATGCACTTGGCCAGAGCACCTCCTGTCAGGGGTGACAGCAGCTTGAGTTGTCCTTGAATCTGAAAGCACACCAGCTTGTTTTCAGCCTGCGATGTTTGTTTTGTTTTGCATTTGTCTGTAGTACTTGAAGATGCAAGAATACTTTTACTGCATTACTGCTGATTTTAATATTTGCTTAGTTTTGGGGATTTTTGGACTTTTCTATTCTGAAATTGGAAAATAGCACTTGTTACCTAACACTTTCCTCTACTTTTCCTTTTGTTAGTAGTATTGTTTTTGGATATATTAAAAATATCTGCAGATGTCCAGAGATTGACACAATTACCATTTTGATGATGAATCTGCTCCTAAAGCATCAAGCAGATTTGTTAACAAAAACATGGAAATGCAAATAATATCTGGTGAATTGTTAAAAATTACAAGAAAAACACATGGCAAGTGATAATTGACAGATAGGTGTGTTTTAATCTGTAGAATTTGTAATGGTGCTGTGCTTGCTGTGGATTAAGTAGGAAAGACACATCCATAAGATCAGGGGCTCTCTAGAAATGCACGAGAATGACAAAGAACCCGAGACTGCTGTTTGAGAGTCATGTGGCAGGAAAGGCACTGTGATTAATCCCCTGATGCTGTCACCGTGCTGCGAGCCTGAAGATAACGCTCTGCTCCTGCTGAACACAAGAATCAGTACCCACTTCTTGACAGGCTAAACTATTAAAAAGAGCCTTTCTTACAAAGTTTCAGTATCCGGGATCTGCCTCAGCTGGCGAGTGTCAGTGGCACAGGGAGATTGTGAGACATTTTGTATTAAAATGAGTCAGTAGGCAGGTGAATCCCCAAGTGGGTGTGTGTGTGCTTTTGAGTTATTGGTTGGGCACACACATACCCAGTTTTTTCCACCTTGGTTTTCTTTGTGTTCTCTTTTTTGTACCTGTGGGCACCGGGTTAGCAGATTGATAGCGGAATGATAGCCTTAGCAAACAAACATCAAGTGCATTTGGTATTTACATAACCTGGCATATTGATTAACTATGTGGTGTATTCTTCTCTTCTGAAGGAAATTATATAAGAAGTTGGACTGGTTTTTGTATTGTAATGTGGGCAGGGGTGGAGGTGTTAATTTGTTAAATAACTGGTGGGATTTCAGCCAGCTATTGAAAAAGAAAAGCAGGGCTGGGGATGGAGCTTAGTTAGTGGCAGAGCAACTGTCTAGCATGGATGAGGCCCCAGTGCCAGCCAGCCCTCTCACTCCCTTAAGCAGCCCATTTCAGGGGCCTTGGCAAGGCAGGAGCCACTACTGTGCAGCTTTTGTGCTGGTAATGTAACTCTTCTAGTATAAGGAAAGCTAGGAGTGAAGAGGAGGAAGAGCCTCCATGGGTGATCCTATCCTTTGCCGCTGTCCTTGGTGTTGGGACGGGTTAGCTTGGAGGTCCTGCCAGGTGGTCATGATGGGACTGCAGCTGCACAAGCACAGCTGATCTGCTGGGGAAGGTGAAGCTGTCTGCCACATGTGGTCTGTCTGAAGGGAGATGCGACTTCATCCTTCAGAGTTTCATAGCTGGTGCTGGGACATGGTTGTGTTTTGATGGGGCCAGTACTGTTTCTGCAGGCTCTTTGGGTTCCACTGCAGGAAGACTGTGGGCTGCGAGGAAAGGCTGTATTGGCTGATGGCGACTTGTGCAGCACAACCATGCGGTGAGGCTGAAGGACAGTGCAGATCACCCTCTGTTTCCTTGTGCAGCTGATCAGGTTTTAAATTTTTCCTCTAGTGTGGAGAGGACGAGGTCGAGAGGGAAAGAGAGTAGTGAAGTAAGGGCGAAAGAGAGGGAGGTCTTTGAAATCTGTGTGGCCAACCTCTAGTGACAGAGTGTGGGCAGCGGTTCACATGCATGGGATCCATCCCAGTGGGTACCCAGCTGGCCCACAGAGGCCGTGGCATGTGATGAGCTTTCCTGGGAGTAGCCGACCTCAAGCCAGGCTTAGGACATTGCAGACCCACCCTCCTCCCCCGTGTCTCTGATGCTGCCCACACTGGAGCACTAGGATGTGCTTCTGTCTCACTGTCACCTGCTGTAGGCAGCCCTGTCTACTCAGGTAGTCCTTTATTCTTTTGTGTGTGTGCTCAGGCTCTGCCTGGCTTTTTTTTTTTTTTTTTTTTTTTTTGGTACGGGGGATCGAATTCAGGACCTTGAGCTTGTGAGGCAGGTGGTGGCACCACTGAGCTACATTAGTTATGTTGCTTTGTGTAATGTGTTGTGAGTTGCTACCTTTTTCTGCCACTGGATTGGTTCTGGAATTTGAGTGACTCATGCCTGAATGAAGTAGTGAGGGGCACCTTCTGGAGTGAAAGAGCACAGCAGGCCACGTGGCTGTGCACTTCCCGGTCCCAGAGAGGAGGCCCAGAACTCACACTTGTTTCATCCCACCAACTCGGGTGTACACCTAGAAGTTTCAACTTGTTTTATTAGGCTGCTTTGAATGCAATTGGAATCCTTCTGGGCATATCATTTTATCTGAAACCTTAGACATGTTGGCCTTTCCTATTTTTGGAGGGAAGACAGAAGACTGAGACCCAGGTAACACTGGGTCGTGCTTCCTACTTGGGGCCTTTGCTACAGTTTCTTAAGAAAAACAGTCTCCCCGCAACTGCTGAGTGTCAGGCCGTTAGTTGAGTGAAGGAATGAGTTTTCCTGGAAGATGGGCTGGCAAAGTGTCGATAGAATTGATCATTTAAAAAAAATGAAATGTTGATGTAAAACATTAGTTGAAACTCCTTTCCTTTCTAGCCTTGATTATTCCCCATATCAAACTTGCAGTACCTGTATGTGTCCTTCGTCTGCACTGTGGCGTCGACGGTGAGGCCTGTGCTACAGAGGCCATGCCTTCCTGGTGACAGAGTCGCATGATGGTTTCTTTGCTACATTACACGACAAATTCCTTTCTATATTCCAGGTCTCTTATGCAGGGAATTTTAACACACTGATTGTTATTCTCATCCAGTTTTCCAGTCCTTTGGATTTTTGTCTTCCTGTTGGCTTTTTGTCATTTTAGAGACCTGGTTCAATTAGAGGCACCATGGATTTCTTTGAAAATTAAAATGTCTGATTACAAGTTAGCCTTAGTATCAAATGGTTATGCATCTGCTGTTCTAACTACTAATAGAAACAGGGAGAGGCAAGGCCCAGTGAGCTTCCCTCACACTGGTGCTTGCCTTGGGCACCTGTCATAGTTAATAATGCTTTTGATCCTTAGGATTATGGATGCTGAAATTTCTCTCAGGTTGGGGGGCATAGTTGAAGACTGAGTTCAGCATCAGCATTGTTTCTAAAGGTGTATTGCACTGTATTATAATCTCTTAATTTGTCTGAGAAGTGTTTTTCTCAGCCAAACTGGATTTCTTTCTAAGTGAGTTGCAAGACTGGTGGTGTTCACTGGTTTTCATCATATGTTCTGACTTGTGTCTGGCAAAGTAGATGGAGGTGTTTTAGGGTTGGGACAGCTTTTTTCCTAGGAGAATCTTAAATATCTGCTGAAGTAAAGGTCTGTGCGCCTGTGTACCAGGTGTTTATGAGAGAGAAGGGTCGTTATTCCCAGTTTCCTCGCCTTCCTCCTTTCCTTCCTCCTTTCCTTCCTCCTTCCTCCCCCTCCCTTCTCCCAGCCTTTTCTTTTTTTATCTTCACTAGTTGTGACATTTTTGTTTCCTCTTTCTGCTCAATGGCATACATGCTTTATGTAATGTGTTGTGAGTATGCATCTCTAAATCATTTACTTTGTGTTTTATATAAGATCGTGATGAAGTCACTTCATGTCACAAAAGATGGGGTGTTCTTGTGGAAAGGGTGCCCAGCTGGCTTCTCTTTTTCAGTTCTACCCTGGCTAGCGGTGTTCCTGAAATAAGCTATTTAATCTTCTAGGACAGTGGTGGCGAAACTATAGCACATGTGCCGCAGTGGGCTGTTCATACCATTGAAAGAAAGCTCTAAAAGGCTCTCCATCGCTGTGCTAGGATGTCAGTATCTGAGGCTGTCAATCAAGATAATCATCCTGGCTCCTTTGTAGGGTTTTCTCATGTGAGGGTAAAACCTGTGATACAGTGTTTTACACATTTTGCAGTGGTTTATAAATGTAGGTGTTTCAATTGTTAGGACTTTCTATATATAATAAACCCTGAATTACCAAGGGCTAAGGTGGCACCCATGTTCTCTTATAAAACAAGGTGGTTTCCAAGGCACACCAGCCTGGGGTGGGCCCTTAGGCATCCACTCTTTTGCCCTCTGTTGTGCTGTTCTCCTTGAGGGGATTCCTTCTGCACTTCTCTTGGCCACAGATGGCTCCTGCTGCATGACCCAAACACAGTCCATGGACCCAAGTTTCTTGCCAGACCTCTACCACAGCAGGCAGCTGAAGGCAGGGCACACAGACAGGCGCTCACTGGGCCTGCCTTGCCCAACCACTTTGGTTTACTCACGCCTCTCTGTCTTCAAGGGAGGCTGGGGTGATGGTGGTTTTGTGCTCCAGTAATATAGGAGCCCTCTTATGAGGAAAAGTGAAAGTGAGAAGGCAGCATGCAGCTAGCCATGTCTGTGAACATTTGGCAGAGAACTAGATCCATAATGCAGCCCATTTCCTGAGTAGTAATAAGCCGAGAGGTACCACTGTTTCTGGGGATTAGCAGAACTTGCTTATCTCGTATGGAAAAAAGAATACCAAAATCAGAGGAGAATGAGATAAGAGATGATGTGGTTATTGTTTGTTGAAATGAACATTTTCAACAGATTTTATATGTATGTATGTTTTTGTGGACTTCAAAATTGTAAATTGAATTACAGTTTATCTTGAACTAACATGGATTATCTTCTTGCAAGAGTGATTAGATTTGAATCTCCTAGGCTAAGATGTGGAAAGATAACTTTGAAACAGTACCACTTACTGGTTTGGAACTCGTGTGAGCTTCTTGTAACCTTGTGTGTAAATGGATATAAGGTGAAGGGCATTAGGAAGAGTTTTAAAGAAAAGTTTATCAGAATGAAGTGGCTTGTGATTTACTTAAAATCTGTGTTTTCTAATCTTTATTTTCTTGTCTGCTTTCATTGAGTGGGGAAATACTGTAAACACTGGACATTAGCATTGCATCTTTTATTATAGAATTATTTCCTTCTAATATTAATTCAAAATTTATTAAATTCTCACATTGTGTAGCATTTGTGGTACGAGGTTGCTTCAGAGGAAAGGAGTTTTAAAAGGTTGATAGCTACATCGTTTTTTCTTCTTTCTTATCCATATTGGTATTTGAACCAAGGGTGCTCTACCATTGAGTTACATCCCAGCCCCTTTCATTTTTATTTTGAGATAAGGTCTCCCTAAGTTGCCCAGGCTGACCTCAAACTTGTGATCCTATCTCTCAGTCTCCTGACTAGCTGGAATTTGATAGCTGCATCTTTAAGAGCACATTTGAGTCCTTACCCTTGGTGTGTGTGGATGTTTGGGGAGGTACAGGGCATGGTATCTTGGAGTAGCTGGAAGGAGCATGTTGGCCACAGTAGGTGTGCATTGGAGAGGAGGCACAAATGATGGAGCCTGCCAGCTGCTAAGGCTTGGTAGGAGCATTGGTGTGGATTTGGAGCAAGCTTAGACAGATGTGGGGCAGTGGAAGGGAAAGGAGAATGAGGTCTAGCTAGAACAACTGGTGCCCTGACACTAGTTAGTTTACAGTGGTCCCTGGCTTGTGGAGTTCTTGTCGTATTGATAATGTTTGGTCACAGTGACTGGATTTGGAGTGTGGAAAGATGGTGTGGGCAAGGTCTGATCTTTGTAGATACTAGTTTTGCACTGAAAATAGATGGTGATGTTTAGATTTTCATCTAAAGGTATAGGGTGGCATTTTATTTTTACTTTAAGTTGGCAAAGACAGTGCTGATGACCATTTGTCATTCACTGTCAGGAAGGAAACCAATGTGATTAGTCACAAATGGTTAGTGGCTGGGAAGGTCAAGGCTTTTCATGTTTCCAGACCATCTTCCCCCTGACCATTTTGTTTGCAGAATATGTAACTTTTCCACTTGTTAGATCTTTAAAATCCTCTTCATACCACGAGGTAATTTGTAAGTAAAAAAAGTACCTGTCTGCTGTGATGGTTAATTGTGATTGGCTTGAGAGACACTTAGAAGATGAGTGAAGCACACTTCTGTGTGTGTCAGGTACGTCGTGGGTGTGCGGCCTGTATCTAGACCCTAGCTCTTCTGCTCTCTGCTTCCTGGTGCCATGAGTTCAGTAGCTTTCCTCTGCCTTGATTTTTCTGCCTGGGAGTCAGCAGACCATGAACTGAAACCTCTGAAACTTTGAGCTAAAATAAACCTCTCTTCCTTTCAGTTTCAGGTGTCAGGTGTTTGGTCCCAGCAACATAAAGTAGACGAATCCATCTGCTGGCACAGAGGCTTAATCTTTCCCTCTGGCTGCCTCCTGGAGGTCGTGGCTAGATGTAGTGGACCTGATGGCAAGGCTGCAGCTCTCTTCAGTCTTAGCTGGAAGAGGCCCCATCTTTCTTCCTTCTAGTGAACATGCGTTTGAGAAGCTCATGCTCCATTCATAACATCCAGAATGGCCAAATAGCCCCCAGTTGTTTTCCGCACTGTTTGTGGACTGATTGTTGGACAATGCTTTCTACTCAGCAGCTTCTCAGCTGTTTCTGCATAGAGGAACTGCTGAGGGATTAGGTGACCCCAGCTGTGTGGTCTGTTGGGGGAAGCAGTGGCTATGTACCAGTATGGCTGAGGTGGCCGTGAACTCGGGCAGTCGAGATACCAGAGATACCTGGTCACTGAGTAGAGTAAATGCAGCGTGAGGGCTAGGTTTCCAGGATGTCACACCGACTCGTTCACCCTGCTGCCTAGAAGCACTGCCTTCATGTTGCCTTTGTAAGTGGAGGCAAAGTGTGAACTCTTTGATATTTTAAAAAATTGAAGTTCTACTTTGGAAAGCTTAAAGGCATAGTATATGTACTTTTCCCACACATATATCCAGAGTGAGGATACCGAGTCGACTAGCTCAGCCAGTATGTGAACATGTGAGTTATGAGAGTGGACATTTCCCTCTCTGTCCTCAGCGTGCTTCTGGCCTTCTGCTGAATTCTTCATGGTTTTATAAAAATTTGTTTTACAGGTTGATTTACCTTCTCAGATGGAATTTGAACCTCTTGTGTTCAAAAACTGTGTTTTAGACATTTCTGACATTCTGTGTAGTCCATGGTACCCTCTGACATCATTTTCTCAGGGTTTACCCTGCTGTGAGGTCTTTGTTGTTCTGTGGTTTTTCTTTTTGGTGCTGAGAATTGAATCCAGGGCTTTGAGCATGTGCTCTTCTGCTGAGCTGCATCCCCAGCCCTTCTCTAGTGTGTGTTTGTGTGTGTGTGTGTTTGTCTTTTTCCCTTGGTACCAGGGATTAAATCCACTGTCTTTGCACAGAGCTACATCCCCACCCCTTTCTATTTTTTGAGATAGGGTCTCACTGAGTTGTCCAGGAGGGACCCAAACTCTTGCAGTCCTTCTGCCTCAGCCTCCTAAGGGTGAGGGTCACAGGTGTGTACCGCCATGCTCAGCTTCTTTATTGTTTTTATGGTACTGATTTCATCTGAAATGGTTTTGTTGGTTTATTTATTGACTTTGTCTATCTGGCCAAACCTGCAGCTGGATTCACCCCGTAACTGGCAGTGTCAGGGAATTTCCCAAAAGGAACTGACCCAAATCATTCTTACATGGGGCTGATTGAGATTCCCAAGAAAGAAACAGTAAACCCCTGAATAATGCATCCAGAGCATTTATTCGGCTGCCCTACATACATACAGAGGGCTGCACTGTCTGCCATAGGCCACTGTTGACAGGAGATGCGCTGCCTAGGAGTGCCGTAGGTAAGGGGGCTTCAGGTTATAGAGTCCCTCGGGCTTTACAGAAGTTGGTTCAGGGATAGGGCATTTCTGGGGGTCAGTTGCACAGTTGATCTTTCAGTGTTTCATGCAGCAGCGTAGACAACTACATTGTTGTGCAGAAATGTTCAAGGCCCTCACTTGGGCCCAGGCGTACAAGGGAAAACATGCAGCTAGCTGGGTCACTGAGCTCAGATGCCCCGTGCTTCTTGGGGTGGGGGGGGGGACACGGCGGTGTGGCAGCTCTGTTCTTGTTTACCTTCCTAAGTAGAATAAAAGCTCTTTGGGTCCAAAGCCTACTCTGAATTATTCTGGGACTATCACAGGACCTAACATTTGGTTATACAATCAGTGAGTGACTGAATGAATGTGTGAATGAATATTTGCACTTTAGCAAACTCTGGTTATTTAGTCTTACCTGGGTCAACGGTTTTAAGCCTCCTTCTAAGTGTTGTACACTAAAGATGGCCAAGGGATGGTTCCTCCAGCGCAGTGCTGGGCCCCGCTTCTATCTGAGGATGATGTAGCTCACAAATATGTGATTAGACATAATTAATAAAAATATCGTTGGAGGTCCAGGGATTTAGCTCAGTGGTTCTGCCGCCTACCTTGCAAGTACAAGGTCCCGAGTTCGATCCCCAGTACCAAAAAAAATGCTGGGAAAAGAGAAACAAAAGGCCAGGGTTGTGCTTCTGAGCTTCATTTTCGCTGATGCTACTTAGTTGCCATTGTTTCATGCTGCCAACAAATTTGGCACAGTGGTATTTGTCTTTTTATCCTGGACCTTGTGTGTTTTTGGTTGCACAAGATTTGTCTGCCCTTTGGGTCAGGTGGTCACTTACCAGGTATAGACTCTAGAGGGGCTCACAGAAAGCAAAGCATGGGTCCCCAAAGAGACTAGACTAGTAACTTCCTTCATGAAGGGGTGAGCAGGATGGGCCCGGGTATTTCTCTAACCCCAGCACCTTCCAGGGACTTCTGATGAATTTAAGAGGCAGATATATTTCTGAAAAAGAGAAGCAATGTTAGAACACACAATGTTTGCAGATTAGTGGCAGGTTTTTAGTGATTGGTTAAAAAATTTCCCATTGTGTTAATTGGTCTTTTTAAATGCTTACGCTAAACTCTGCCAACTTTTATTGAATGAATGCCATATGCAGAGCAGCCTAGTTTGCCTGGGCAAAGGGTATGTTATTCTCCCACAAGTTTTGAGCCCAGTCCGGGCAAGTTAGGGACTTTGTGAGACCCTGTCTCAAAATAAAAAGTGCAAAGACCCTGGGTTCAATTCCCAGTACTGGTGCAGGAGTGGGAGAAGAATGGAGGGAGAAAGGGAGAGATGATGCCTGCTTGGTTTATTGGTGTGATGCCAGGGCTTTACAATACCTGGTACCTCTAGTAGGAGCTTGATAAATATTTGTGAACATAAGAATATGAGAAAGCTATGACTCCTACACTCAAGAGTGCTTCCAGATGAATAGGAGAGGTGAGGTATGCAAGTCACAGGTTTCTGAGAAATGTGAGTGGTTTCTGAGCCTGCCTGAATGTAATAAATATTTTGAGGTGAGGCTCAAGGTTGGAAGGATTTTGAATGGAGAGCAAAAAAGTCTTCTGGACAAAGGACAGAGGCAGACTATTTGTGTTAAATATTGCGGTCTGATTTGGTCAAGAGAGTGGTTGGAGGTGGAACTGGAAGGTATACTGAGCTCTGAAAGCTAAGAATGTAGATTTTGTTGGTCACTGGGGTCTAGTGATGGCATTTTAGCAATCAGTACATGATCAGAACTGTGAAGAGAATTGGATTAGAGGCAGACTTGTTTAGGGAGCTACTAAGCAGTTCAAATGAACCAGACAAGGCCCTGACCTAGGATCCTATCAGTGGAGTCTGGGGGTTAAGGGGAGGAGAGGACCTTGAAGTTATCAAGGAACATTTATCAGCTTTGTGGCAAAAGCAGATTCTTGCTCCTAATGAATTTGTATTGTGATAGGAATGGTTAGAATTCTGTGGAATGCTCTGAGGCATGTGTTAGAAGCACTGAGGATGGAAGAACTCGTAGTATTCCCTTATAAGAGAAGACAGAAATGAATCTGCAGATTTTGAATAGAGGCTCAGAGAGGTTCAGTAATTTTCATAAGATGCAGTATAGTGAGAGGCAGTGTTGGAACTCAGGTCTCCATAATTTTAAAGGTTGTGGTTTTTCCTGTATGTCAGCCTGTCGAGGATAAATGAGAAAGCCACTGAAGAAAGGATGCCCAGGATTTCCTGCTGTAGACTTGCTGTATGGTAGAGGAAAGGGCTGAGAATTCCTTTTGGTATTTCATACCCATAGACTGGGAAGGGTTTCTTCATAAGAGCCTTCCAGCCTGTGTGTGGCACTTCTTATGAATGTGAGAGAACAAGCTAGTGCAAGTTCCATCGTAAGCTGGGTTTTGCTTATTTCAAAGTTGCTCTGAAATTTTAGTTTCCTGGGCTGGGTACTTAATCCAGGGATGTCATTCTGATCTGTCCAGATTGGGAAAGGATGGTGTGTCTCTGTTAAGCTGCCCAGATAGGTTCATTTTTTGGGTAGAATCCCATGACAGTTCCAGCTGCTTTCTCATATTGTGTCTCTATTTTCTTACATACACTTTCTAATTTAGTTTTTTTTTAGTTTGGATACTAGTTATTTTTTAAAACTAGAACTTTGAAATTATGGAATGTATGAGCATTGGTAAAACGCATCTTGTGTCTGCTAGTGCAGTGCATCTGTGGCTTCTGATCTCCAGCTGTGATCTGCCTGAGGCATGATGTGCAGCTTTGTCCTGGTGGGACAAGCCCTTTAGGTGTGTTTGTTCCCCCTCTCCGGGGTTCCTTCTGTGGTTCTGAGTTTCAGTTCATGCCTCTTTAAAGCAGAATACAAGTAATTATGTTATTAGTGCTTTTTTCTTTTTCTTTACAAAAAGTATTATAGAATAAAGCACAGATACAAACAATCACACATGTAAATGTATGGATTCATGAATTTTCATAATGTGTAACTACCTCCCAGGTCAAGAAAAAGAACTTTGGCAGACATCTGAAGAGTTCTTTGTGATGACAAAATTAATCACTGCTCTAACTTTTGTAGTAATCATTTCTTTATTTTCCATTATAGTTTTGTCAGCAAAGTGTGTGTCTCTGGACACTATAGTTCAGTTTTGCTGCTGTTTTTGAAATCTATTATGTTATAATTTGTAGACTTTTTTTTTTTCATCCTTTTATTTTTTTAAATTTAATTGTTGATGAACCTAAGCCATTTGACCTGGTGTCTTGCCGTCTGGGTTTTGTTGATAGCATGCTGCAGATAAAGATATGCTTCTCCCTCTGCATTTCCTGTGTTTTAGTAGCTGGATCCAGATGTTGGAGGAAATGTAGAAATTTTCAGTGGGGAAAAGGTTTTTTTTTCAATAAATGGGCTGGATATCCATATGGAAAAAATAAAACTCAAAACATCCACAACCCTGCCTCATGCTACACATAAAAATGAATTTGAGATGGACTATTGATGTAAATATAAAGTGAAAACTGTAAAGTTCAAGTAGAAAAAAGGAGAATATCTTCACAAGAGCTTCTGGAAGAAAATACTATAGTAAAGTATTTTTAGCTGGATATAGGCAGTGATTTTTTTTCTTTTAAAGAGGAGATAGAGGGACCGGGGATTTAGCTCAGTGGCACTGTGCCTGCCTTGTAAGTGGAAGGTCCTGAGTTCGATCCCCAGGAACCCCCCCCCCCCGCAAGAGAAAGAAAATAATAACCATAAAAGAAGAAAGTTGAGATTAATTGAAAGACATTGGTAAGAAAATTAATAGACATAGAAAGCACAATGAAAACTGTATATACATATATGAACACACACCGGAAATAAAATTGTAATGTACTATTTTGAAATGAACCAGAGATACTATTAAATAAATAAATGATACTGAACATTAGAAAAATTAATAGGGAAGCCTCAGATTGAAAAAATACGTGTAGCACCTATGTTTGAGAATTAAATCTGGAAAATAACCCAAAACAAAACTCTTACAACTCAATAATAAAGTCAATTCAGTTTTTTAATATGGACAGAGTTGAGCAGGTGTATGAAAGGCAGATAAGCACATGAAAAAGTGTGCATTGTCATTAGACCTCAAGAAAATGCAAATTAGAGTCACCGTAAGGTAAGACACACAGTCACTAAAACTGCTAAACAGAAGAGATGGTAACCGGGAATGTTGGCAAGGACGTCAGCACATGCAAGAAACCTGCGTGCTACACGCCAGTGGGAATGAAAATGGTACTCACCACTTAGACAGTTTCTTCAGAAGTTAAACACAGACTTAGCTATGACTAACCCATGATAGATATCACGATAGGGACTTTCTTTGGATGGATGACAATGGAGTGGGAAAGCACTAGAGGGAACTTTCTGTCTGGTGTGGTAGAAATGTTTCGAATTTTAGTTATAGAGGAGCACACATCTTTATAAAAACTGAATAGTGTGCCTGAAATCTTTGCATTTCACATTTAAATTACAAGTCAATTTAAAAAATCCAACGTAGAGTAGAAAACACTTCATATATTTTTATGTGTGTAAATTTTACAATATTGTGTCCATTGCATTTCAGTTTTGGGATCTAATCCAAAGTTTAGTTGCATGTGTATTTCACTTTTAGAATGGAAACCAAAGGCTTGTTGTCTCACAGGTTTCACTGTAGTGCACAAGTCACTCATATAATGCACTGGTTGTGTGGTAAATGTGATTAAAGGGTGTTTGGTTATGCTGTGAACTTTTATTGGCATTTTTTTTTTGGTACCGGGGATTGAACTCGGGACCTTGCGGTTTGAAGGCAGGCGGCAGAACCACTGAGCTAAATCCCTGGCCCATGCTGTGAACTTTTAAAACTACCTGTTATTTATGAGTTTGTTTTCCTAGATGTGTAAGATGTTTATTAATGGCTTATACTAATGAAAATACTTTTTCATGTAAGTTTGCCTATATGAGCCCCACCATGGGCTATTTAAGTAGGGTCTTGTGGTGGAATGGTGGTGAACTTTAAAGGGTAGATTATAGATTAGATCGTGCCAGATCACTTGACCGTCTGTTGCCAGAGATGTCAGTTAATTTGGGAAGTGTTGGGGGCTGGGATGTAGCCCAGGGGTAGAGTGCTTTCCTAGTGTGGGCAAGGCTGTGGGTTTGATATCCCCAGTGCTGCTGAAATCAAACAGAAGGAAATATTCTTCCATACTACACTTGATTAGTTTAAAAATATCCTTTATCTTGTTTTATTGTAGTCAGCCTTGAGAAGTACTGGTTCTTACAGTTCAATACCAACCCATTTGAATTACCTATGTGCCCTATTTTTTATATCTTAGCTACTTTGTTAATGTTTATATAAGAAAATTCACTTGTTCATGAAAAGCAGCTTATTCTTAAATATTCATTTATTACATAGTTCATTTTATGAATGTGTTCTTTTTATAAGAAGGAAATTGGGTGTTAGATCTAGATAAAAGTATGCGTATGATTTTCTCAGTGTTAATTGGAAGGACTTTATTTTCATGAAGAGCCTTAAGTTCATACTGTATGGACCATACCTTTTGTTCACAGTCACAGAAAGACCTGTTTAAGAGTTTCTTGAAAGCTCTTACAAGTTTTCTTTTACAAGAAAATGGCATAGTAGTGCTTATTTTATCAAATGCTGTAGATTAGAAACTGTTCCACATTGTGCCTCTCTGAGGCAAAGTGTAGGTTAAATGTAGCCATATTTTTAAAAGACAATTAAGGGGCCGGGGATTTAGCTCAGTGGTTCTGCCGCCTCCCTCACATGCGCAAGGGCCCAAGTTTGATCCCCAGTACCAAAAAAGAAAAAAAAAAAAGACAATTAATTTTTGCTCTGCAATCTCTCTTTTTGATGAGATTTTAGTATATGTGCTGCCAAAGCAAGCACTTGATGAGATTTTAATAGAACAATTTTTACTAACCCTAATTAAAGTAGAAGTTCTTTTGTATTATTTTTCTTTAACTGTTTCATTTTTATTACCAAGTTTGTGGCTCTTTTCACTTCTCATTGATATAAAAATATATCAAGATATAGACTGCACTTTGTGATATCATCACTAGACTCAATAAAAATATACTAAGTTCTGAAACTCTTCTAAGAAAGAGAACAATCAGGTTATTTTCATATACTGAGAGAGTGGCTTTTTCTGGTTTTACATAGTATAGCCACACTAATGAATTTTTCTACAATAGCTGACTGGATTTGTAGCATTCTAGACTGTGAGAGATTTACATGTAACGCACACAAATGGAAAACCTAAAATTGAATACCATGGTTTTGAAATTATGATTTATTTTGTTACTGGCTATTAAAAACTAGCTTTGTTGGAGCTAGCATGTGTTAATGCATTGCCCAGGTGTATCCTACCCTTAGCGTGACCTGCTTAGGGTTGTAGGAGCTCCTGTTGACAGGATGACAATAAAGAATTTCCCTCTTGCTCCTATGCTATTAAAAAAGTAGATGGTTGGCTAAGGAGTGTGCTTTCGTTAGTTTGTAGGAGCATCATACTATGCACTGGGTTTAGGGCCAGATGAAGGGTTTTCAGTTTCATACTCTAGTTAGCCCTTTCAACTAGTACAGCTTAATGTTTTGTTGCTTAGGGTACGTATATCATCATTTTGTTTTTCATTATCATTCATTCCTTTTAATTAAATGTCTATTATGAACAAAACTAGTGGGTTGCTTACCTTGTGAATCTTAGGTTCTCTTGGGGTGCTGGGTGGAGGTACAGGCAGTAAGTAATCCAATCTAATGTGTTACATTGTTTGAGCAAGAGGAATCTTAGTAAAGGGTGAAAACCATTGTTTTGGAACAGTGATGGGGAACCTTTTTAGACCTTTCAGTGATGGAAACAGCCCACTGTGGCACACCTGCCATAGGTTCCCCTCCACTGTTCTAGAACCTCATTTGAAGAGTAGTTACCAATATTGATTTCTATATAAATTCAGAAGGCATTAGTCTATAAATTCCCTAGGCAGTCGCTTCCTCTGTCCTCTCTTCTGTGTGATCAGGTTAATTTTTCTTGCTTATTGTTTCATTTTATGTCCCAATAATTATTGACTGCCAGTTAGAACTCTCACAATTTCTCAATAGTCCTTCCGACATAACTTTGACGGAAGAACTAGAAAGTGATTATTTTGTTTTGGTACCGGAGGTCGAACTCGGGACCTTGTGCTTGCGAGGCAGGTGGCAGAATCACTGAGCTAAATCCCCGGCCCTTAGAAAATGATTTTTTATAATTTCTTCTAGAGATATTTCTACTCTCAAGTTGTAAGATACGATAATGTTGTTAATAGGTAAATGGTGGCTATATTATGTGTCAATTGCCACGAGTCAGCGGTTAAAATTTTCTGTAGACAATAAAATCAGTTTTGATCATAGAGGATTAAGGAAGTTATCTTGATCCTTGTCTCAGAAATGTGGTGGTGTAGACAGAGAGTGCGAGTGTGTGTTCTGCAAGTCTGTGGAATTTAGTTTCTGTAATCCTGGTACCAGAGGAGCATTGCTTTGTGCTTCATGGTGCTTTGATTTTGGGGTTCCAAGCAAGGACTTTAAGAAAGGTTTCTTTGTTCTTAAGAACTGGGAAATTAATACATCTGGACAGGAGGTTTTCCTAATTTCCATGGGGGCACTTGCCAAAACTGGGACTCTTTAGGGACAGGAACTTTAATTCTTTTTTAGTAGCCTAGACAGCTCCCTTTTTACATGTATTTATTGTATATATAAAGGATCTTTCACTATTTTGTATTATGACACAAGGGGCAGATGTCTCTAGCTCTGAGCTAGACTTTGCTGCATGCCCTGTCTTTTGAATGTTTCTTTCAACTTGGGCAGCTCTCTTTGTTAAAAGGCCAAACCCCTTAGTGTGATGTTCAGGGAAAGCGGACCCCTTGATATTTGAAAGGTGAGAAATCCATTTAAACCATGTGATGGCTTCCAGTGGCCTTGCTGCTGGATTCTATTTGTTTTAATGTAGGTGATGGATGCTCTGGCTGGTTGTGTTCGGTAATTGGATGTGAAGTCTATAATGTAAGTGACATTTCATGGCAAATGTGAGGGCCCCATGGATGGCACTCAGTTTCAGTGTTGCCTGCCTTTAGGTTTAAAGGTAAAAACCCTAATGGAATGTAATTATCAGAGCATATAGTCAAAGCTTAGTTCAGTGCATCTGTAGGTACCTCAGCTGTTAGGTAACTGTTGGGTTATTGTGCATGGCATTGAGCGTGTGTGATTTATGAGGCCAGCGTGTGCATTGCCGCAGTAGAAATGCTAATAAGCTGTGTGTGCAGAGCACTGCCATCAATACTTTGTCAGCAGTTTGCTGCCAGATAGTCTTCCTGGGAAGACATAATCTGTAATCAAAGAGGAGTTTGTGGGAACAGCAAACACAGACAAAAAATGTTATGGTAAAAAATAGTGCTCATTGCTTTCTTTCAGGGGAGGTTTCATTTAAACCTTACTGCCGACTTCTTCCCTTTTTAAGTGTGTGTACTGTCTCACTGGTGTATAAAAGTATGAATAAGACTTAATAATATGTATGGATTTCATTTTGTACATTAGCAGTGAGTAGAATGTCCTGTGTTCACTGAGAGACTTTAGATTTTGTATTTAAAGGCTCTGTGCCTCTTTCCATTCAGAAATTTATTTTTTTATTAGTGCATGTGTGCAGTATATGATGTGGGTTTTTGAAGTAAGTAGTCTGAATGATAAGACATAAATGGGTGGGTGAGGGGGCAAAAGAGTGTGACTATACTGTAAGCAGGTGAGAACATGTGTAACTGCTTTATATTTTTAGAAGTTTTTAAAAAGAAGTTTTAAATGTAAAAGATTCACCAGCCTGTTGGCGCAGACAGCGGTAAATTGTATAGGCTTGTTCCTGTTGAGTTCTCACTGTATCAGTATGATGAGTCCAAGTTCTGACTCTGTTAGACACTATCTGTCATCCACTAGACGGTTAGCTGTATAAAAGGGAAACAAACATAAACATACCAGAATGGAAAGAAAGGAGGGGTGGGACAGACATATCAAAGGCTTGTGACAAATACAGTAGCATGTGATTTTTAAAAAAATGTTTCAGAGATCAGGTAAAAATATTTAAAAATGCGTACTGACAAGTCAGACCCTGTCCTTAGACTTCTTTTTGCTCAGATTCTTTTTCCTTAGCCTTGCCACACACAGGTAGTCACTGTTAGCACATAGAATCACTCTGCATGCTTCTGCAGATAGGAAGATCCATGATTCTGCAGCTTGCACCCAGGAATGTATACTGTATCCTCAACAGTGTATAGAAAATTGTCTTGTCTTCCTCTCAGCTCCCTCTTCGTTACAACTTACAAAAGGAAGTGGCTTGAAAGGACTCCTGCTGGCCAAATCTGGGACAACTTGAGAATTGATATATAATGATAATAATAGATTATTAACTTCAAACACAATAAGAAATCATGTGCCCGTGCTGATATAAGTAAATGAATAAATTAAATAGTTACTAAGGAAGAAGGTATTGTCATGATCAACAAAACACTTTTCCATAACATGTTCACTAACCATGAAAGATAAAAAGTGATTTCATGGTGGAGAGGCCTGGCAGGCCCAGTGGTAATCAGTCATCAAATCGGCTATCGAGAGAGAAGCAATGCCGCCAGCCTGGACAACTTTAGCAAGACTGTCTCAAAACACAGAAAGGGCTGGGGCTCTAGCCCAGTGGTAATGTGCCCCAAGGTTCGGCCCTTATATGAACTAATTTGAATAAAGCATGTTTGCACATACACAGAACTGCATAAAAAAATTTACTCACTGCAGTAGCTCAACACCCATTAACAGGGAACTGACTAAATAAGTCACGAAACATCTATAAAATGGAACATCATGCAGCTGAGTTGTAAAGAAGAGGAAGCTGAGAGGAAGACGAGACAATTTTCTATATACTGTTGAGGATATACTTCTTTACAACTCAGCTGCAACTTACAAAAGGTAAGAGCTCAAATTAATGAACTAGTAAAGAAAGTATATTAAAAGAATTAACAAAACCAGATTTTGGTCCTTTAAAATGACTGACAGGGGCCAGGGGTTTGGCTCAGTTGTTCCGCTGCCTGCCTTGCAGGCTCAGGGTCCTGAGTTCGATCCCAGTACCAAAAAAAAAAAAAAGACTGATAAGCTGGGCGTGCTTGTATTCCCAGGAAGCTGAGGCAGAAGTATCCTAAGTTTGAGGGTAGCCTAGGCATCTTAATGAGAGACTCTGTCTCAAAAACAAATAAAAATGCATGAATGACTGGAAATGTAGCTCAGAAGAATAAGGGTAGGCCCTGAGTTTGATCTCCAGCACCACACACACACTCACACACATGACCAAAAACCGAAAAGCAAACAAACAACAAAGTAAAAGAAAAAATCAGGTGCAGTGACATATGCCTGCACCTGATAATCCCAGGTATTCAAGAGGCTGAGACAGGAGGATTGCTAGAAACCAGACTTGAGCAACATAGCAAGACAAGAGAACTAAAAGAATTCAGTGTCTTCATACAGAATATAAGGATGTTTCAAACAATGCCTTACCTGTTTTTTACTTTTTTAAAAAAAAAACCTGTTTTTAATTATATGTGTAGATAAGGTCAAACTGAATGGCTGCAAGAGAGTGGTCATCGTTGAGTTAGGGTAGCAGACCCCTCTAAAACCTGCCTAGCCAGGGGTGTGCACTCAGTCTTCCAAGATCAGTACCGGTTTATTGTTACTTAAGAAATGTTTGGTACATGGCTGTGTTGCCTTTATACCTTTCTGCTTGTCAAATATGATGTAAATTTTTTTTGAAAGAGAATAATAATAAAGATAAAGCAAGAAGGCTGGGCTGGGAGTGTAGCATTGTGCTAGAGGGTTTGTCCAGCATGTGCGAAGCCCGAGGTTTGGTGTCTAGCACTATTTTCCTTGCTTTTATCATTCTTTCATCTGTAGTGTGGAAATTTGAAGAGCCTATATTGTGGCTCAACCTAGAAGTTTTAGCTGCCCTTCTCTGAGGACAAAGTCTGGCTAAGTCAGAGTTGTTTTCTCCACATCAGCCTCTCCGTGTGGTAAAATGGAGAAAGGAGTCTAGATCAGCGTGCTTTTCTATCATGGTCTGCTGCACAGGTGCCCACAGCAGAGCCAAGTGGTCCTGAGAGATGTCTTTCTGTGGTTGTGGCAGTGTCCCCTCCTGCTTGTGGTTACACAACTTGTAATCATTTCTCAAAAGTAGTGGCAATCGTAAATGAGTTAATTTTATTGTGTGTGTTATATTTGAAAAACAAAAGAATCAAAACAAGCAATAATACCCAGTAGTTAAAACTTCGTTTTGGAGACGAAAGAAGACAAAAAATTTTAAAGAAAAAAAGGACATGAACATTTATATATGTTGATATTGGTGTTTGAATATGATGGAGAATCTTCCTGACAAAAATTATCTTATTTTAAAATGGGTTATGGCTCTGGTCAAATGTCTGATTTTCTTTCTTTTAAAAAGCAGCATTTCCCCAGCTCAGCTCAAGCTTGACTGAATATACTGATTGATTATCTGGGGATTAACTAGGCCTTCTCATTTCCTGCTTTCCCTTCTCCTCTCCAGCGGCCACTGGCTCTTTGTTGCCTGCCCTGTGCACTGAGATAAGCTAACAGGGCATGTTTGTATTAGCAAAATGGATGTAGACGGACAGTTATAAATAGGCCAACAGGTATTAAAGGTTACAGTCTTTGTTTAAGTCAGAAAGAAGAAAAATAATCAAGACATTTAATACAAGACAGACTGATTTACATAAGGCAGAAAAATGTAATTTTTCAGTGTTCCTATTGATTTTCTCCTCTTATTCATCTGGGTTTATTGGCAGATGTGGGATGTTTACTCACTGTAATTTGATTCCTGTTACTGTCCAGGTAGGTTTTGTTTAAAGCAGTAATAATTTTTAAATCTGTATGTCTAGTGTTCCTTAAAATGCAGGAGTACTTGTGCTACTGTAAGAAGTTGTTTTGTTGTGCAGTGTTATCAGCTCTGGTGTCTTGAGGTTTAATTCAGAAAGCAGTGGTACAAAAGTAGCTAGCTCATCCCTAGAAAGTCACGTAAAATAGATGTTTGTAAGTGACTATTCAATGTAATATTGTAAGCTCATGTCTTTTTTTCCCCCTTAAAATTTGGTTTTGTTTAGTTATTGTTAGTTTTCTCAGGAAGGAAGTGGTACCATTGTTTGAAACCGCCACAGTGTGGTCTGATATTGGTGGTTACTAAATAAAGTTACCCAGGTTACCATTTTCTGCATGCTTTCAGCTTAATAGGTTGTTGTAAAGGTTATTTATTTATTTATTTATTTATTTATTTATTTATTTATTTTTGGTACCAGGGATCGAACTTGGGTCCTTGTGCTTGCGCAGCAGGTGATGAAACCACTGAGCTAAATCCCTGGCCCTGTAAAGGTTATTTTTAAAGTGTAGACTAACACATACTTGTTTGAATCAAGCTTCAATGATTTCTAGATGTCATGAGGTCAGTTTTTAGAAAAAAATCTTAAATTCGAAGTCAGCATCTTGTGTAGATTTTATACTTTTTCTTTTTTAAGTTTCTGCTCACTATTGGAATCTCTGCATAAATATAAAATAAAGTCTTTCATTTTTAAATATTACCTTATATCTAAATGAGCTCTGCTTTAAAATCCGCAGTCACGGTTCTGTTGGGCCAGGGCCAGTTGAGGGGCTGTTTTGCAGCTTGTCTGCTTCCCTGCAGAGCAGCAGGGCCTGCAGCCGGGCCCGACCCGTTCACAGGGACACCGAGACGTCGTGTGCCTTTGCCCTGGGATTGCTCACAGGATTGAATGCAGAAACAGAAGATATGGGAATCTGTTTTCTTAAGTTAGACATAAGAGATTTTCAGAAATAAGTCATTTTGTAAGTTCTGTTTGTCCAAGAATTTATAATTATTTTTGTCAACATGAACATGTAATGAATCTATTATAGTTGTTCTTAAATGAATTCATAAGTCTTTTGAAGTTTTTCATTTTCCAGTATAGCAATTATCAATAAGATATCTCACATTAAAAATGTTCTTTTCACTCCTCAGTAACTTTGAAGAATGTAAGAGATCCTGAGGCTAAGAAATTTTAGGGCCACTCCTGTAAAACATGTGTTGACTCAGTCTCTTCAGGATGTTTCACCATAAGTGGAATAGCAGTATCTCTGTGATAATATCCTCAATCATAAGTTAATAGCTTTAATGAAAAGTTATTTTTAAAAGAATACAATGTTAAAATCATGAGATGCTCAGAGAATTTTGGTAGCCTACATTTTGGGCCCCTCCCCTAACTGCTGGCCCTGTGGTGTGTGTGGTAGAGCTCTGTACTTTCCAGGCAGTGTCAAGAACAAAAAGTCAGTGGTTCTCAGAATGAGGAACATGGCTACTTCGATAGCCGCTGCCACCAAGCAACAGCCCATGTTTTACAAAGGTGCCAGATTTTATGGTATTTGAGCTTTTCCCCCAAGTAATTCAATGGAATATTTAAAGCTTTAATAGGAATTTAGGGGACTGTTGAAGGTTTTTTACTGTGCAGTGAACAGCTAACTTAACTTCTATTAATGAGGAAAATCCTTCTGGCCAAATAGAAGAGTTTTGGCTGTGTGTTTATGTGATATGATATGATCATAACTGCTGGATAGAATAGATATTCAGGATGGAATTCATTTTGTATTTGGTTAGCAGATTTTAGAGGTTCAAGTGTAGAACATTACGTGCTACCTTGACCCTTAAATCTGAACTTTGGGTTTTTTTTTTTTTTTGTACTGGGGATCAAACTCGGGTCTTTGCGCTTGTGAGGCAGGCAGCGGAACCACTGTGCTAAATCCCTGGCCCAGGGTTTTTTTTGTTTTAAACAACAGATCTTTAGTGTTTTGTCAGTGTATTAAGGTTCTTCAGAACTAATTAGCAAAACCAATTAGATGGAAGAAAGGGAAGGAAGGGAAGAGCTTATAGGGAATTTGACTCACAGAGTTATGGAGTAGTGAAGTCTTATGATAGCCACATGAAAACTGAAGATCCAGAGAAGCAAATAGCTTCTGAGACTGAAGGCCCAAGAGTTTTGGGATCCCCTATTGTGATTTCTGGAGTCCCAAGCTTTGGCCAGAAAAGCTGTATTTCTGGTGTCTAAGGGCAGAAGGGCATCCCAGCTCCTCACGCCCAGAGAGAGTGAATTTACCTTTTCTTCTGCCTTTGTTCTGGGGTCCAGCCAATTGATGGTGCTTACCCACTTGAAGATAGATGTTCCTTGCTCAGCCATGGATTCTTAGACATACCCAGAAATAGTGCTTTGCTAGCTACCTCCCTTAACACGTTCATGACGAGGACATAATTCGTATGTCTTGCTGCCATGCATGACTGTCCCATATAGGGCAGCTTTTCTTTAATTTTACTAGTAAAAAACCCAACACAGTAAAAATGATTAGATCTATTTGTACCATCAGTGGTACAAGCTGCCCAGTGGAACAGTCACGCATGTACCACCAGTGGTTCAAGCCAGTGGGAAGAGCTAATCCATCCAGACATCTAATATTGACCATCACTGTCAGGGTGGTGTACACTGTGAGTACATGAAGAGTATGGGCATGCTGTGTAGTTTGGTATGTAGCTTACCTGTGTGTGTGCACGCGCACGTGGGACATTAAGGACCACAGAGGGCCTAGTGTTACAGTGGGGGCCAGCAGTGTTTCCCAGGCTACCCGGAACTCAGCTCAGCCTCTCCACTGCAAACAGGTGCTGAGCTACGTGCCTGGAAATTTGAGTGTTGAACGCATTGTAACCCTAGGTAGAGAATGCCCTGGTGAGTTTTGACTTTGTTAATATTTGAGAGATGATTTCGGGTTTGTGCACTTTTTTTGATCCTATTACCATATCAGTCGATTTTGTCCAGATTAAACTGTAAAAATTTTTTAACAAGACAACATCAAGAAATAGTGGTTTGGGAATTCTTTGTGATCGTCTGAGCCTTTGCTTCAGAACATTTCTAGCCACACCCACTTTCTGGGGATCTGGTGTAGCCAGTTGTGTGTACACCGGCTGCAAACACGGAGCAGCCATTTGTCCTCGAGTTCTGCCTTCACGCTTCCCACCGGAGGCGTGGGGACTCCCTCGCGGCCTTGAGCAGGACCCGGAGCTCAGCGCAAGCTTTTGACAAGAGCCTTGGGTTGCGGTCCCTGGCAGGTTTTGGTGCCTTGGGCATCAGCAACGTAATCACGCGGGCGCGGTCTATGCACTTTTCTTAACAGGGAGTTTGTTCAGTGTGCGGCCCCTCAGCAGTCCCAGGTTGTGTCCATTTGGAAATTCCCGTAAGTGCTGTTACCACCAAGCAGGATTCTGTCCAGTCCGATTTCAGTTTTCAGGTGTGGCCTGTCCCCAGGTCCGTTTAGTTGCCTCCGGCAGTGGGTGTGGAGAGACTGCTGCACCTGGGCCCCTTGGCGTGCCCTGGCAGCCTGGCATAGACTGGAGGTCAGGGAGGAAGGGGTTTCCAGCACAGACAAGAGTGGGCACTCAGTAGGGACCGAAGAACATTTACTTGCCTGTGAAAGAAAGGAAACCAGTGCTAGTTCATGACTCAGCACATCGGAGAGAGGCGCAGAAGACTGCTTACTTGTGGGTTATTCAGAGCCCTTTCTTTCCTGTGGGAAGAGTCTGAGGCAGTATTTCAGCGTTCCTCCTGATCTCTGGGCTGTATGTTAGAGCAGAGCCCTGTGCCACACACGGGCCTTGATGCCCAAACCCTGGTGACACTTAGGTTTCCTGTATCGGTTTCACGGCATTTTGAACTAAAATGGCTCTCAAGCATATAGATATCATATAGATACATGAAACATTAAGTTCCTAGCATGTTATGTTAGGAGTAGGGCAATAGCTTGAAGTATTATAGGGTACTTCCTACCTGGTTCCATTTAAAAAAATAATTATTTTACTACTTCTTTTTTTTTTTTTTTTTTGGTACCAGGGATTGAACTCGGGACTTTGCGTTTGTGAGGCAGGCAGCCGAACCACTAAGCTAAATCCCCGGCCCCCAAAATAATCATTTTATATAAATTGACAGTTTATATAATTGTACATATTTATGAGGAGCATAGTGATTTTATGATTTATGGATATAAAACAAAATAACTAAATCAAACAAATTAACATATCCATCACCTCAAATAGTTATCAGTTTTTGTGGTGAGAACACTTGAAATTTAGTCTCAGCAATTTTGAAATGTATAATACACTGTAATTTCTTGTGTTCACCAACTGTTCAATAGATACCCACCCCCACCCCCAAAATAACTCCCACATTTGTCTTCCTGAGATTGTCCTTCAGGCGCTGTAACCACCATTTGACTCTCCGTTACTATGAGTCTGATTATTTTTGATTCTATATACAATGAGAACATGTGGTATTTGTCTGTCTTTGCCTGACTCATTTCACTTCCATGTTGTCACAAAGGACAGAATTTCCTTCCTTTTTTCAGGCTGAGTAGTATTCGTGTGTGTGTGTGTGTGTGTGTGTGTGTGTGTGTGAGAGAGAGAGAGAGAGAGAGATTTTCTTTATCCATTCATTTGTTGGTGCATCCTTTAGCGGATTCTGTTTCTTGGCTATTACGTGCAAAGCTGGAATGGTGTAGTTCAGGTATCTTTTTAACAAATGAGTTTTTACATCTTTTTGGATAATAGCAGTAGTGGAATTGTTGGGTCTGCTTTCATTGTGGTTGCTCCTCAGTCATGCTTATCCACAGAATTGGGTAAATCCGATTATCTGTCCGCATGGAAAGCTTTCCTAATGTGGGTGACATCCTAGTAGTCATGGCCTGTTGGTGGAATTGGGCTCAGAAGGGTTGAAATGCCTCTTATTTTTATTTCTTTTTTTTAAAAAATAAAATATTTTATAACAAAAGAAGAGGTTAGCAGTAGTTAATACATTGTGTACATTATCTTCAAAGAAGTTACTCAGAAACAAGATTTTCTGTTACAAAGAAAAACTAATAGCACAAAACTTTCTTTTCAATTAACTAGAGAAACTAGCAGTATAAATGAAACAAATTATCATATATCTTAAAACATTTTAGAACAACAAAATGGGTAATTTGGGGAATTACTTCCTGAAAGGCCTTTAAAGCAGAGTGCAGCATACTTGAGAGAACAGCATGGTGTCTCTGGGAGCAGCCCGTGCTGAGTGTCATAACTCTCATTTGAACGTGTGTGTGTGTGTGTGTGTGTGTTTGTGTGTGGTACAGGGCATTGAACACCCAGGGCCTTCCCACTGAGCTACATCATCAGCTGTTTTTATTTTGAGACCGAATCTCACTAAGTTGTCCAAAGTGTGACCTAAGCCTGTGATCTCTTACCTCAGCCTCCCATGGTGCTCAGATTACAGGTGTGCGCCCTCAGCTCACATTTCTTAGTCAAATGGTAAATCCGCTCTTTTTTTTTTTTTTTTTTTGGTACCGGGGATCGAACTTGGGTCCTTGTGCTTATGCAGCAGGCAGCGAAACCACTGAGCCAAATCCCTGGCCCCTAAAAGATTTTTTTTTTTTTTTGGTACCGGGGATCGAACTCGGGTCCTTATGCTTGCATAGCAGGCAGCGAAACCACTGAGCTAAATCCCCAGCCCGGCAAATCCACTCTTAACCTTCCTATTGATGTGTTGTGGGAATACATGAAAGCTTTCGGCAGAAGTTACCTTCTTAACAATACTGTACACGAATGTCAGCCACTTACACTCCCAAACTTCCCTCCTTGCCCATATTGGTTTATAAAGCAAAACTTTTGGTCCGA
The DNA here is from genome assembly GCF_053883595.1 of Heterocephalus glaber. Classification (NCBI taxonomy): domain Eukaryota; kingdom Metazoa; phylum Chordata; class Mammalia; order Rodentia; family Bathyergidae; genus Heterocephalus; species Heterocephalus glaber. The sequence continues at coordinate 5,170,004 of NW_028258299.1, read as the reverse complement.
TTTCACATGACTTTCATATTAGGCCTTACATTTTTAGAACTCCTAATAAATAAATTAGAAATTTAAAGGAAGTTCTTCTGTTATCTCTAGCAGATCATTCTTGCCTGACAAAATCATTTGGTTCATTTGGTCTGAGGTCATCCTGGATACCTCTGTCCATCTGACAACACTGGAGGGCTAGGCATGAACGGTTCCAGAGGGCTTTGGAGGCTTGAGGGGCCTGCGGGGGGGAGCTGCAGGGTCAGTGATGGCCTGGTGCAGCTTAGAGTTGCTGCTCTCCCCGGGGGGCTCACAGCCCGTCTTTGTCTCGTGTTGTGTAAAGGAATCTCTGTGATTGTTTTGTCAGTCCCTCACTTAGGAACGCCTCTTGGTTTCTCTGCCGCCGCCGCCTCCTCCTCCTCCTCCTCCTCCTCCTCCTCCTCCTCCTCCTCCTCCTCCTCCCCCCCCCCCCCACCATGAATGAATGTTGCAGTAAAACATGTTCCCAAGGATATTAAGACTGGCCCTGGGAAGTACCCTGGTTTGGTGTTTAAATCAGTATATTGATAATCATCAAAGATCTCTGGGAAAGCAAATTTATTTCTCAGCACAGACTTGATTTTGGGTTGAGTCATGGGCACTGATAAAATGAACTAAGTACCCTTGTCCTTGAGCAGCTGCTCCACATCGGCTGCTGGTGGCCTTTCCTGTCTCCTTCGCCTTCCTTCCCTGGACTACACTTGTCAGTTATTCACAGTTTAGAATGTTTAACCTCAGTTCTGACTTTTCAAAAGCCCTATGGAAATCACCTCCACCCCAGGAGTCTGTTTTCTAAAGCCAAATAGAGGGGAGGGATAAGTTGTACGTCCTCTGAGTAGGACAGTGTAATTTCCTTAAATTGTAAATTATGAACACTCTGACTGCAGTGCCGTTGTTTAATTACATCACTAGTAAATAATGAGGCATATTTGTTGTAGCATTTGATGTGTTTGCCTCTCCCCCTAATTTCTTACGTGGCTTATTTTTATATGACTGTTACTCTTCCACCACAGTTTTGAATCCAGGAAGAGTGAAAGTTGTGACTTCTTAGTAAAAAACAGTGATAGTAATATGCAACATTTATTGAGCACTAATGCACCCAATTTTACCCATTCCTTCCTTCCTACCTACCTGATGAAGTAAGGACCATTATTTTTCTACATTTAATATGTGAGAGAATTGAGGCTTGAAAGTAATTTGCTCAAAGCCATGCAGCTTAGTAAGTTGCAGAGCCAGAAGAACTTAAACCCAGGTGGTTTGGGCTGAATCAGATGTTCTCTAAGTTTATTTCTGGCTTTAGTTTTCTGTGATTCTGAGCAAAAGTCTTTGACTAGTGAGGAGTAGGAGGAGTTGGATGAGGATTCTGTGGCAGTGTTTGAGGAACTCCTGTGTCCAGGTGGCTTTTGGAGCTGGGAGGGTGCTCCTTGTAACTGTGCTCAATGCCATGGCAGTTGGCGTCCTCTGAAGATGACATTTAATTTGTAAACCTTTAGGATGGTAATGGGCACTAATGCAATTGGATATGTACAGGGAGAGAGAACATGAGGGGTTCTCTCACAGCATCACTTTATTCACTGGGTTTTGTCTGGGGAAGAAATGTAGATGCAGACGTCTAAGCACTGACAGAAATCATCTTGGGAGCTCTGTGATCCAGTGAAGGTTAATTAGTGGTTGCAGACAGAACTACAGTCCTAGATAACATAATTCTAGTCTAGTTCCCTTGGAAATACAACACATTGCCTTCGGTTATAGATGTTTCATCTTCAGTTGAATTATGGCCTGTCTAGAAGTATGATACCCATGGTAGCACCCAAATTTATTTGAAACTTCTGTTTACCTTGACCACCCACCCCTTCCTTGTGTTCTGTGGTTAAGAATTGAGTCTTTTTTAGCACAATGCTGCCCCTCCCTGGTTATTGTGGAGTACTGCATTAGGAAGTCCACTAGACATTTTGCCTGCCTTTGTAGAGTCCCACCGTGGAAGCCATAAATCTAGACACACAAACCAGATCATTGATTTGCATTTTGTCATTGAGCACACTGAGGTCAGAGATGACAGAGAAATGACCACAGAACTGAGGTTGCTTGAGTCACTAGTTTGGTTCAGAAAAATAGACGTTGTGTAAATGCAAGTTACTGTACTTAAAAGGTGTTTCAGGTGTTCAGACATCTTTTTTTTTTCCCCAGACATCTTAAATGTGTTGCAGAAACACACAAAGGCTTCACAGAAACTTCAGAACACTGTTGCTAGGACTGCTAGCAGGTCCGAATTCCTCCGAGCTCTGTTAAGTAGCTCCTTTGTGTGATCCTGGAATCATCTGTTAGTAGCATAATGGTTAGAGCTCAGTATCATCCTTTCATGACACTGTGTTTTGGTGGAGAAATAACTCCCTACATTTCTCAGCGAAGTTTTCTAAATTACTCTGAAATGCTAGTTACAGTCAACTAACAGAGTATCTACTCACTCATTCAGATGTTGTCTTTTTAAATGTTTCAGTAGTTCTTCTAGGGCAGTTTCCCAGTCCCCGTTTTGCAGGAGAGAGCAGGCTCAGAGAATCTTAGTAAGTGTGCAGGGTCCAGTAGCTAGCTGGGACCTGGTGGCACTGGAATTTGAAATGCATCAAGTTTTCCAATATTCTTTCCAGTTGTCTGTCTTCCCCACCCTGTAGCTTGAGCCAAGGTTTATTCTTAGCGTTCTAGCTTTGGTTTCCATAAAAAAACATAAGAACTTGAAAATCTATTAGATTAGTGGTTTTCAGCTGGGGACAGTTCTGACCTTACAGGGATACGTGGCAATGGTTAGAGGCATTGTGTTGGTTGTCCTAACTGGGGGAAGGGTGCCACGGGCATTTGGGGCCTGGAAGCCAGGGTACTGTTAGACATCCAGCAGTGTGTGGGTTACCTGGCCCAGGGGTGCTGGGAGGATCCTGCGTTAGTTGTTAGGCAGTATGTTTTATTTAAATAAAGTTTATCCCTGAACACTTAAACAGGCTCTGTTCTTTCCCCTGGTGTTTACTTTTCTTTCCATTGTGAGTAATGTCATCCTAGTTCTTTTCTTTATCATTCCACCTAGCAAAGAAGCAACTAGCTTTTGTTTGTTTGTTTGTTTGGTATGGGGGATTGAACTCCGGTCCTTGCGCTTGCTTGGTGAAATCACTGAGCTAAATCCCCAGCCCAGCAACTAGCTTTTGGAGGAGAGGAAGAAAGACTTTTCCCTCTACACTTCTAAATTCTTGGCCTAATAATGCTTATGCCCATGGGGTGTTTTAAGGTTGGCAGTTCTCTGGTCTCCTATGCCTTGTAGCTGTTCTCTCCATGTGCAGTGACTGTACCTCACTGCTTGTGTGTTTGGTTAGCAGTTGAGTTAAAAGACTCCATTTGTCCCATAGCTCAGTGTGGGCCAACCTGAGCCAGGATTCCTGTTCCTCTTGATAGCACCCCTGGGCGTTTTCCTGTGCTGCATGCAGGTGGCCATGTGGGTCTGGATATGTCTTATACTTTTTTTCTCAGGTCTCCTTTGCTTAGAAAGAATACCACTTAAATGGGTCCCATTTCTTCTGGGCAGTTGTTATCTCTTCCGTAGTCCCCTGCTGAGAGTAATCGCTTCCTCTAAATTCTGCATATAACATTCTACATATTTCTCATATTGGTTTGTTCTCATATGCAGAATAAAGAGTGCAAAATAATTTTGTGTTCAATATTAAAGTGAAAAATGGATAAATACTAAAGACTGTGCATCATGTAGGATTATTCTCTGCACATACGGACTGTTTTAGTCAAAGCTGTGCTGATATGCTGTCTTGGTAGGAGTTTCAAATTTTAATGTTTATAATATTTACTTTGGAGTAGCCCATCTGTACATTTGAGTCCTGTCAAGACTTACCACAGGGTTTTCTTTTCCTGCCTTTCTGGTTCTTTTAATAGTGTAAATATTTTAGAAATGTGTGGTTTTTTAATAAACTTTCTAGACTCAGTTCAGCCTGTATTGTATTTATGACCTCTCACTAAAGCAGGAAGCGTTTTCCTTCATTAATTTGGGCTCTTGACCTACTTTAAGATTTAGCCATCTCCTTTATAAACATGAGGCATTTCTTGAATTTTAGCTCCCATTGGTTTCTGACCTGTGGGGATGTGGTGAGAAAGGGAGAGGCTGCTAAGAAGAATGTGCCTGCATTCTGCCTGGGGAGGTCTGTGAAGCCCTGCCCGGGTTGCAACACCTTAGTGCAGTTCCTGTTGAGCTGTCCCATGACCAGATGCGCAGAGGATGTAGGTTACACTGTGGCTCCATGGCCTTCAGGTGGAAGGGGGCAGCATTTTATCTCTTAGTTTTTGGATGAACTGGGTACAAAGTTGACTTTTTTTAGACATGTCATTTATGGGACAGTGATCAACATAGAAATCTCTATTATTCACCAGTAATGATGTACAAGTGGTTCTATGCTGATCCAAAGGTAAATAAGACTGGGCCCGTGTTCCCCGGACTGATTCTGGTACCATCATCACCTGCAGCCTGCTCTGTTACTTCGGTGCATGGCAGTACCTGCAGAGTTGTGTGGCAGCAGAATGGAGGGAGGCTCTAATATAGGCTGCACGATAGGCTAACCTCGGAGAGGAGGAGACTTCATGTCAGGTCTTGCTGGGTAAGTGCTTTCTAGCTTGCTTTATGAGTTTGACAATATGCTGTAATTTTTAATAGCAAGTTGATTAAAGGTTTTGTAGTATTGTATAAGTAAGTTTTTTTTTTCTATTGGCTTTTTGAGACAAGGTCTCTCTATGAAGTTCAGGCTGGGCTTGAGCTCACTGTGTAGCCCAGGCTGGCTTCGAACTCATGGCAACCCTTCTGCCTCAGCTTCCTGAGTATTGGCATTACAGGCATGCACCACCACTCCTGGCTTTGTGTAGCTGATGTTAAATAAAAATGTAATATTGAGTGAATTTATTGATGAAGCTTTAAGGTAGCTTTAAGATTGGTCTCTTGTATTTTGACATAACCATGTTGATGGGTAAGGGCAGAGTGGTACTGTGACTGGGGTTTTTGGAAAAAATTAGACCCTGTCATTATTGTGGTCTTGGTTGTATGTTTTTCCCTGTGGGCCAGAATACCTGTGTACAGAGTTTTGATCATGAGTATGATATGCACTTGTGGACACTGAAATCCTGTTCCTAATGCTGTTAGATTTTCCTTTTCAGAGTAAGAGGGACCATCTACTCATGAACGTCAAATGGTACTACCGTCAGTCTGAAGTTCCAGATTCTGTGTATCAGCATTTGGTTCAGGATCGGCATAATGAAAATGGTAAATATGTCCTTCTAATTCCATTCTTGTAAAGCTTAGCTTTGGTAAAGTTCTTTATTTAAAAAAACCCAGAGATAACCTTTATTTGTTTTCTTTTGGAAATACCGGGGATCAATCTCAGGACCTTGCGCTTGCCAGGCAGGTGTGGTGCCACTGAGCTACATCCCTGGCAGAGATAATCTTTATGATAAATTATCTCTGAAAGAGATTTTTATAAATAAGAACATTACTGCCCAGGTATGATGGCACATGGCTGTAATCCCAGCACACTTAGGAGGCTGAAGCAAGAGGATTGGAAGTATGAGTCCAACCTGGCAATTTAGTGAGACACTGTCTAAAAAAAGTCCTGGGGATGTTGATCAGTGTGAAGGCTCTGGGTATAATTCCAGTGTTGTGCGCCAAGAGAAGAACTTTACTACAACTCCACCTCCCACTCTTGCTCCCTCTTTTCTGCAGTACTGGAGATTGGACACAATCTGACCTACATCCCAGCCCCCATGTTTGCTGACCTACATCCCAGCCCCCATGTTTGTTTGTTTGTTTGTTTTTTTGCTACCGGGTATCGAACTGGGGTCCTTGTGCTCGTGCAGCAGGCGGCAAAACCACTGAGCTACATCCCAGGCTCCTTGGTTTTGTTTTTTTGGACAGGTCTTGCTGAGTTACCCAGGCTTGCCTGAAAGTTCGGTTCCTTCTGCCTTAGTCTCCTGAGTAGCTGGGCCAGAATGCCCAGCTTTTAAATTTTACTTTTTATTTATTTAATTTTAAACCTCTGAAATATGCAAGTAGTGTCTTTACATAAATTTGACAGAGGCAGGTATTCTCTGGAAATAACAGTAATTTCATTCTTTGAATTCCTTTTTTCACCTAGTGTCAAACAAATATATATATATATATATATATATATTTTTTTTTTGGTACCAGGGATCGAACTCGGGTCCTTCTGCTTTTGAGGCAGGTGGTGGAACCACTGAGTTAAATCCCCGGCCCAAAACAAATATATATTAAACCCTATAGGATTGTATTTCTTTTTCTTTTCAGTAATCTGTATTGAATTTAATTACTTGTATTCGGGATAATAAGCTTCAGTTTTCGAGCACTGCTCTCTGAATTACGTTTTGGAGTTCAGCATGCTACCTGACTTCAGAACAATAGGAAGGTAGTTCCAGGCAACTGACCCTTTTCTCTCCATCTGGCCTTGTAGTTCTGCTTGGTAACTGTATTGACACATGAGCTATGTACATAAAATGCAAGTTACCTTTGTACAGATTGATCATAGTTTTTAAAGGTTGAATCTGGAGAGGTGCTAGGCCTCATCCTGGATCGTTCACATCTGTCAGCCGTGAATGCGAGATGGCTTTTCCCTGCAGCTCGGGTGAAGAGTTGAGTTCAGAGCTTCGGTAGGAGCTGTGGAGGCCATGCGTCCTCTCAGCGGTGGCGCTGGGCTAGGGCAGGCTTGATGGGTCCTGCTGCTTGCCCCAGGCTCTTGCATGGCCTTTGCTGATAGTTTTTTTTTAAAACCTTGTTTGAAATGATAAAAACTTGTGTTAAAGCAGTTAAATTATGATACTTGGTTAAAAACAGTAACTTGCTTATCTTTTTCAACTGAATCAGTGTGGCTTTATTCCATTTTGGAACATTTAGGGAAGAAAAGGATCACTTCTTTTTCCTCTTTTTGGAGACAGGCTCTTGCAATATAGTCCATTCTGGCCTTGAACTCTTAGTGATCCTCCTGCCTCAGACTCCCAAGTGCTAGGATCATAGGCATGCACTACCACACCTGGCAACTTTGTGCTTATTAACGCATTTCAGCAGACTTTAGGGACTTGGTAAAGGATTATTACATTCCCAGCAAGACAATCACTTGTCCAAAACTACACACATTGTTCTTGTTATTCGTGCTATTATTCCTTTGCCCTGTTCTGTACACTTATGGTGCTAACTAGGTCTGGTTATTTATTGTGCTTTCTTTAGTCGGAGGTATATTTGGAAAGAAAAACAGTTTTGCAAAAACCTTACCTGTTTTTGGAAACTCAGTTTTAATTTCCTCTTAGTTAATTAAAAAATTTTTTTTTGACAGACTCTGGAAGAGAACTTGTCATTACAGACCCCGTTATCAAGAACCGAGAGCTCTTCATTTCTGATTACGTTGACACATACCATGCTGCTGCTCTTAGGTAAGCGCTGGAGATGCATCTCGGGTTCATGTTTAGAAATTACTGAGCATGGGAGGCACAGAGTCCAATCTTTCTCAGCCTCATTGTATAGCAGTGTACTTATTAATCAGTTCCTCTCGTGATCATCCGGGTGAGCTCACACAGCATCATCAGTGTTGGATTATTGGGATTTCAAAGGTTGCTGGCTTCTCCGTTTATCTGGCTTTACCTCTCCCTCTGTTTTTCTCCTAATAAATTGTGTTTACGCTCTTACTCTACTACTGTATAATTAGTTCCTTGAAAGTTAATGTCCTGGTATTGCTTGCCAAAGTGTTTAGGGTAAAGGGTACTAGCGGTCTGCAGCCTACTTTAAGAGTTGGAACCCTGCCAGTAGAAAAAGATTGTACAAAAAATGGATGACGCACGTATGGCAGCGTGTTCATGAATTTAGAATCCAGGCAGAATTTATTGGGGTATTCACTCGTCAACTCTTTCAATTTTCTATATATCAGAAAAAAAATTTTTTTCTGGTTTTGCTAAAATTCTTGGCAGGGGAAGAAAATATTGAAGTTTTTATTTTTAGACAGAAGGTAACTTTGTAACTTGTCTTAATAGCTTAAGTAGTTTCGCCAAAAAGTAACTGTGACTCTCTGCTTTGCATTTTGCGTCCTTTCAAGTAAGGGTGCCGGTGTGCTCTGGTGCACTTTGTTTATATGTGGTAGACTGGGCCCCTCAGGTGGCATAAGAAGTACAATAGCTAACATACTTAAAACCCTTTCTTCACTGCAAACAGCAAATAATGTGGTAAAAGAACTTTTTTTTTGATTAAAGACTGGTTTTTAAAAGTCACTGGATTTGTTAGTTTAACTGCAATGAGGGACAGTGATTTCTCTCTTCTTGCTCACACTGTGTTCAGTGAAACCATCCTGAACCCCTTAGGTGGAGCTAAGGCGAGTTATTTCTTCAGATTATGGGCAAGGTTTGTTTTTGGGGTTTTTTTTGGTACCAGGCATCGAACTTGGGTCCTTGTGCTTGTGCAGCAGGCAGTGAAACCACGGAGCTAAATCCCTGGCCCCTGGGCAAGTTTTAATACAGGACAGGTTGAGGTGAACTCCTTTTGCCAGAAGTATTTCTTGTGGCTCTGCCTCAGCTGTCCAGAGTTCTGCCATCACAGCACAGAAACCATAGGCAACGTGTGCATAAGTGAGGCGACTATGTGCCAAGCAAACTTTATAAATGGTCACTAATGTGTGTGTTATGGCTGTGTCTAGCTGTCCTCCCAAAGTCTCATGCAGACACAGGTGACTTTTTCAGAGGTGGCTAAATCTGGAGTGTGTGATGTTGGGATTAAGAGTGTGTGATTACTAAACCAGTCCACTGATTGGTTGGGCACCACCCTAATCCCCAAAGTCTGGGTAAGATAAAAGGGGCTGGAAGACACTGTTAAGGTTCTCTTGTTGCTTTTGCTACCTTCTGCCTGCCATTGAACTCTTGCCCCTCTGCCATGTGCCACTCTGCTTTGGAGCCCGCCAACAATAGACTGAAACCTCTACCAACTATGAGCTAAATAAACCCTTTCCCCTTTAACTTTGGGTGTCGAGTATTATCTCTCAGCAATGAGAGAAAAGTAACTAACACAGTGTGATTTTCTGATTTTCATATGTCATGAAATATTCTTTGATTTTTTTTTTTTTTTTTTTTTTTTTGGACTGGGGATCGAACTCGGGTCCTTGTGCTTCCGCAGCAGGGTTAAATATCCGGCCCCTTCTTTGATTTTTTTTTTTAAAGCTACTTAGAATTTAAACCTTCTCTCTCATACTGTCTGAAGACAGAGTTTTGTTAAAGTTGAAAGAGTCCTGTGGTGTTTGGTCAGCTTTTCTATGTCTTTTGGAGGTAACTTTCTAATCAGAAGCCTGCTTGCTGAACACAGCAAGTCAGTGCAAGGTTGCTGGGCTGACAAGATGGGTGGAAAATGTAGCTCCTCACTCTGCTTTGCTTACTCACTTCTTCCTTCCTCTTTCCATCTTATCACATTGGTTGAGGAAAATAATTTTAAGGAATTTGTAGTTCCAGTTAAATAAATACATAACTGACAGTTCAGCATGTTTTTGACATAATTGCTTAAAATGAATACATTTGTGTGTTTATCAGTGCTATTCAGATTTGCAGAGTAATTTTCATCTCTTTGGCTGGCTCATTCATTCATTCTGCTGTACTGTGGAGTGAACCATGGCCTTTGCAGTGGGCTACGTCCCCAGCCTTTTTTATCTTATTTTTCATTTTTGAAACAGGGTTCCAGTAAGTTCCCCAGGCTGGGCTTGAACTCGTGATTCTCCTTCCCCAGCCTCCCAGAGTCCTAGGGTTACACGTGTTACACGTGTATGCCCCCAGTCCCAGCTTCAATTTGTGTTTTTAGCAGATCCATTTTTTGCAGGTAGTCGGAGCAGACCCAGGTGAGCTTGCTTGAACAGGCTTGGGTCAGATGCCCCCAGAGGTGCCACTGTGTGAGGTGCTGTCCCTGTGCCGTCCACCGCAGCTGGACTGTTGTTACCGTGGCAGTTCTTGAGGTTCTATTTACTTGGTGTGTGCCTAGGATCCTTGCTTAGTTTTTTTCCCTCCTGTGTTACCTTCTTTTAAAGTTCTCATAAAAATCGATAGCTCTGTTGTAAAACTTTCAGGTGAAATTTGATTTTTTTTTTGCACCAGGGATCGAATGAAATTTGATTTTCATTAATTTCAATTAAAGCACCCCTTTGGGATTTGACAATTGGATTTTTTTTTCAGACGCTGGATGATAAGTGGTCATTTTGTTATGGAATGATCCGGCCTAGTAGGTGCTCAGTAAAACCTTGTCCAGTTCTGATGCTTGCCAGAATCTGTTGGTCACACTTGTGATCCTGCCGTGGTTTAGTAACCCTACAGTGTGTGGTGTGCACCCACAAAAGCAGCTTGGGTCACCTGTCAGATCACCTCCATGCCCCGGGGTCTCCGTTTATGCCTTTCTCTTCACCAGAGTCCAATTACTTTCACTTAAGCATATTTGGGGTATAGTGGTGAAGGTAGGGGCTTGAGGATTAAGGTTTAACTTTGTGTTCTGATTTTTCTTTTCACAATTTAACCACAGAAAAAGGTTTTTTTCTTTCTTTATAGACATAAACCAGTGCTACCAAAAATAAAATTCAATTTTGAGGGAGACACAAATAATCTGAAGGCACATGAAAGGGATCAAATGAATGTGATGAAAAAACTGTGGAGGACAAAAAAGGACAAAGGGAAAGGCTGGTAGTGTCAGTGCTTAGTAGTGTCAGATCTTTTCGAAGATCAAAAGGCTCAGTTAGATGGATTCATTGGCTCACAGTAGCGCCCGCCGGGGACTCTGGCCATGTCATTCATTTAGGAGGAAGCTGATGTATAAATTTTTCTTTCAAGCTGGTGCTAGAATTGGGTCACAAAGATGCTAGAGCTTTGTCCCCTGGCCACTGTGACTCAAAAGGAAAACAACATTCCTCTGCAGACTTTTTGTGTGTGTGTAAATTGTGAGCTTGTAGCTTTTCCCTACCAAAACTAAGTTTATTTCCAGAAGTGATGGTAGAACTTCACATTTGTAGAACTATGTTTTGAGGTGAGGATTATTGCTTTGCTACTGTTTTTGAGTCCTTGGCCCTGTCTGTTGCGCAACCCCATCTTTCCAGGTTCTTCCCCCTCCTAACTTTCTTACTGCATTTACTTATCAGGGGCCACTGTTACTAAAGTTAGCATCTTCAGTAGTGTTTTCTGAGTTGTTCTTATTCCCAGGTAAGTACTTTTCGCTAACATTGTAATACACAGTAATGTAAAAGGTACCAGGTTGAAATTAAAAGACTCAGTTTGAACCTTGGCTTTGCCACAGAGTTTTACAGCCAAGATCAGGCTCTTAGCCTTTGAATCATCCTTTTCACAGACCCGGTCAGTACCTCAAGATGTAGCGATGGAACCTTACATAACCACACCCAGTGCAGTAGGAGAGTGGGAGCCCCTCACAGAGCACCTCGCTTCTGGGACCAGTACTGCTCTGTGTTCTTCTTTTAGTACACTGCTCTTTCAGTCTCAGCTGGGTCCTTAAAGGTGTAAAAGTAAGAAAAGAGAAAGTGGAATTTATAGTTGTGTGCTGCATTCCTGGTGGGATGATTCTTCAGGGTTACTCAGCACTCAGTGGTTTTGCACTCAGTAGCCTGTTGTATGGGTTCTTTGGGCCCTCAGATTACACGAGGCATGGTGGGGGTTTAGGCTCTGGAGCCTTCTAGAGATGCTCTGTCAGTTGTGATCTGTTTTCTGTATCACTTATTTCTCCCTAGGAATAATGTTTTATTGGTGACCCACAGACCTGGAGCATTTACTCTGTGAGGAGAGTCAAAATGCATGACCTGGGGACATTCACAGGTTTCCTATGAGCTTGTAACCAAGCATTCTCAAGCATTAAAGGGGTGGTGGGACAGCACAAGCAATCAGAAAGGGGTTGTGGGCCTCCGTAGGTATGGGCTGCTCTCTGGCTTTCTGATTATCTGGCTCCCACTTCAAGTAGGGCAGGCTAGAAGCTGTCGTCTTACCTAGAGATTCATATTGTAGAGCAGTGGTGGCGAACCCATGGCACTTGTGCCGCAGCAGGTGGTTATCATTGAGAACTCTAAAAGGTTTCCTATCACTGTTGTAGTGTTACTTTTCTGAAGGTTCAGGGCCAAGAAACTCTATAAACAGTTTTGGGCTTCTAATCTCATTATTTTCATTCTGAATTAACTTATTCTCCTTATTTTGCCATGAGCAGCCAGAAATTTTATATGTATGTGTATATATTAAAACAAAATTAATTGTACCTGTGGACAATTCCCTACCTATTCTTTCCCTTAAAAATAATCCTCTGGCTCCTGCAGGTTTTGCAGGGAGGTTCATGGAGTCTTAGAGCTCTTAGCTTGGAGTTTAAGATTTATTTTCTGAGGGCCGGGGATTTAGCTCAGTGGCACCATGCCTGCCTCGAAAGTGCAAGGTCCTGAGTTCAATCTCCAGTATTGGGGAAAAAAAAAAAGAAAAAAACCCAAGATTTATTTTCTGTCCCCCATACTGGAGATTGAACGCCAGCCCTTTGGACTGAACTGCCGCCCAGCCTTTTTATTATTTTGAAACAGGGTCTTGCTGAGTTGTCCAGGCTGGAATTGAATTTGCAATTTTTTTACCTTGGCTTCCCAGCATACTGGGGATTTATAGGCTTGTGTCGTTGTGCCTGGCTCGGTTTTTATATGTGATGTAATTTTGATCTGCATTTTGTTTTTTTACCACCAATGCTGAGGATTGAACTCAGAGCTTCACTTATGCTATGCAAGTGTTCCATACCATTGAGCTACACACTCAGCCCTGATCATCAGCACTTTGTTGTTTTGTGTATATATGCTTAGTACTTCATTAAACATCAAAGACTGTCAATTCATTTTTTTAAATTCATCATTTAACACTTCATTGTCTTAATAGACAAAAGGCTTTGTATTTGGTGCTGGGAACATCCAACTAGATGCTCTCTCTGCTTTGAGCACTTGATGGTCAAATAAAATTATTTGGAGCTACTTTTAGATATAAAGAAAAGTTATAAGTACTGAGTTTTCATCTAACCCAGCCATAACCTCCTCAATGTGAACATCTTAACTATAGGATAATTATCAGAACAAGGAAATTAACATGGGTATAATAGCACTGAACTAAAGATTCTCTTTGAGTGTTAGTAGCATCCTTGTTGTTGTTCTACCCTCATATTTGGGATCCCACATTACATGTAATTGTTTTTCCTAAGTGTCCAGCCATCTGTAATGCTTTTCCAATCTTTTTCTGTCATGCATGACTTTGACACTTTTTAACTAAAGATTATTGATGAGTTATTTTGCCAAATATCCCCCAACTCGGCTTAGCCAGATGGTGCATTGATGTTAAGCATTTTGGTCTCTTTCTTTCTTTTTTTTTTTTTTTGGTACCGGGGATCGAACTTGGGTCCTTGTGCTTGCACAGCTGGCAGAGCTGGCAGTGAGACCACTGAGCTAAATCCCCGGCCCTGGTCTCTTTCTGTGAAATCTGATCATATCTTTTCTATTTGGTTTCATGGAGGTTTGTATATGTTGTATAGGTGGCAAATACTTTCTACCACTTTTCTCAGTTTTCTTTATACTGTTTTTTAAATGAAAAACTTGTTTTTATGTAGGCAAATTAAATCAGTCTTGTAAACGCTTCTAATTTTGAGACAGTGTTAGAAAGCCTTTTCTTATATTAAAGTAAAATCCTACCCAGTTGACTAGCACCAATTACTAAAATAAGTTTGGGTACACCTTAGTGGATTGAGATACCAATTTTGTCATACATTGCTTTCCACTTGCATTCTGGATTTGCTTTTCTGTTTTGTTGTGTTGTCTGTTTATATGCTAGCACTACCCTCTTTTTTTTTTTTTGGTACTGGGAATCGAACTCGGGACCTTGCGCTTGCGAGGCAGGTGGCAGAACCACTGAGGTACATCCCCGGCCCCTAGAGTACTCTTTTATGCATTTGGCATCTTTTGTCCAACAGTTTAAATTTTTGAGGTGCACTCTTAATGTTTTATATATCAGTAGTTATTGGATTATTTGGTATTTATTATGCAGATAGACAATTTGTTTATTCTGCAGATGAACATTTGAGGTCTTCCAAGGTACTATAAATAAAGTTTTTGGGGCCGGCGATTTAGCTCAGTGGTTCCGCTGCCTGCCTCCCAAGCACAAGGTCCCGAGTTCGATCCCCAGTACCAAAAAAAAAAAAAAAAAAAAAAAGATGGCGAGAAAGTTGTTACGAGTAACAGCAGTGATAAAAACACAAAGAAGGAAATGTAGAAGTAAAAATTAACAGGGAAGCAACATTAGAGCCAGCTAATCTAATCACCCTTTTTGTTAATTCTCAGACCTCATTTAAAAATATATATATTCTTACCAATTAGGTTTTTACAATTTTTATTTTTATTGGTACATATTCACAGTACATAATGATTACATTCCTCCTGAGGAGTTGAGACCAACTAGGATTTATTCCAGGAATACAAGAGATTTGGATTTTGAGACAGGATCCCACTATGTATAGTTCCAGCTGGCCTTGAACTCATGGCGATCCTCCTGCCACAGCCTCCCAGATGCCGAGATTATAGGTGTGTGTCACATGCCCGGGTTACAAGGTTGATTTAATGTTATAGGCCCTATTAGTATCATATAAATGTTAATAAATCTTAGGCAAGAAACCATATATGATTGCCTCCAAGACTGTGAGGATGCTTTGGTTATCTTTAAAACTAGTATATTTGGGGTGGAGGGATTGAAGGGAGGGCAGGGGAATGGAGAAAAAATAAGAACCAAGATATATTATGTAAGGGTAGAAATTTCCAGTGATGAATGTCATTATATTGTATACCTAAATGTACCAGTAAAATTAATTTTTAAAAACTAGTATATTTAATGGGGAAAAATGAATGACATTTCCACTTTTCCTGACTCCGTGCAATCAGGAATCCGGCAACAGCATCCATTATTTTTACTCACATTGTAACAGAGGTACAGTGCTATTAAAGGCGTAAGAAAGAATAAAGAAGTAGCTGTTGTTTTGCATGTGGTAGCATACCTAGCAAAGCCTCTAAGGCCAGGTGTAAGCCAGGTGTAGTTGTCTGTGTCTGTTGTTCACTGTAGCAGCCTGGCTCCTCAGGAGGTTGAGGCGAAGTGTCACTGGAGCCCAGGAGTTCAAGAGTAGCCTAGGCAGCATACACAGACCCTGACTCTAAGACAGACAGAGAGACAGACAGACAGTGGAGCACAATTCAAGTGAGTAGCAGGTTACAAAATTAACATACAAGAACGAGTAATCTTCACAACCAGGAACATTAAGCAGATAGAGGACATAATACATAATGGCAGAGATCTCACTTGTTCCGGCATCATAATGTAATTGGTTCAATTCCTACTATTTTTGGCTTTCCCTGAACCAAAGAGGGCTTTCCCCTCCCCAGAGACATGGCATTGTTTTGACACTCTGGATTGTCACTGTGTGTGTGGCCAGAGATGGTGCTGACTGCTGTCGGGTGCAGAGCAGAACCACGTTCAGTCCAGCAAGTCAGTGTTGCTGACTCTGATGATCCCTGCCCCAACCATGTCTGACTTCTTGTGCCTATGTTTAGAATTAAAGGTTTCTGCACCTTTAATTAATGAGATAATTACCCTCAGAGTGAGATAACATGGAATATAAAGGAATCAATTTCCTTGGTAGTGATCACTAAACAGAAATAATGATGTTCTGTACAGAGTTTCACAGACTGTGTCTTAGCGTTTGTATGAGATAGGTATTACTGTTGTTATTTAGTTGAGAAAGGAACTTATTTCCTTTGGTTTGGCTTCTGGGACTGAATTACCTAGAATGGATGGGTAGTTAGTTTCAGAGTGAATTCTTTGTTCACCTGTAAAAATGACCTCCTTTGCCTTTTCCAGAAGCTGAGTTTAGCTCCAGTTCATCCCAGAGGGCGGGTTCTGGGCCAGATAAGTTGAGGCCTACTCTGTATTTTCTTGGAACTGAATCTTGAGACCTAGTGCTGTGATGTTTCCAGTAGAACTTTTCTCTGGTGATGGCAATATTGTACATTAGCTATTAGGCATGTATGACTATTAACTTGCTTCAATTAAGATTAAATAACATTTAAAATTCAACTCCTCTAAGTTGAATCAACCAAGTTTAAAGTGCTTGGTAACTCTGAATTTTTGTCTCCTCTTTCATTTCCGGAGGGGCCTTAATAAGTCAACATTACTTTTATTTGATTTTAAAATTGGGAGATGATCTGAGTGCATCTTTGCTACTGCCCAGTACGAAGGCTTGGATTATGAAGTCCTTGAGGGAAAGGAAGACTTTGCTTTTAGAATGCCTTGGTAGAAATAATTTCTTTCTCAAACACCGCAGCCCTTACCTGGGGTCCTGAGTGCAGAGGCTGCATCCTCCAGCTTGCTGAGTGCTGTTGGCGAGATGGCCGCCCTTGGTGGTTCTACTCCTTCTCCCCTCAGTGTAGCCCTGGGCGCCAGAGCCCCTCATAGCCGGAGAGGTGGGGGCCTGCTGCCATCGCCCGCCACCTCCTCCTTGAGACCCTGTGGCGTTTGTGTGTAGTGGGTGGGAAGTTGGGCCCTACTGTGTGTAGCAACATTTCTAGCATTTACACTGGGTTCTTGGTGCACAGAAATACTGCTTACATAGTTGTGTAGTGTTGTATAGTATTTGGCTACAAGGTAGGGTTTTATTGCTAGAACTTCACTGGTCTTTTTTGCCATATTTCTATAGGAAACTGATTTCTCACTTGTAGTCAGCATTACCTGAAAATTTGGGAACTGCTTGTATACTGGAGCCCATCTTTATGTAACAAGTTTTAATTTCCAAATAGTTTATTTCTTGTGTGTTAAAGAAAAATATTGATCTACCAGAAGCTACACTCTGAAGAAATGTGGGATGTTACCCACTTGAGCTTTACTAGTTATATTTTCTGCCCGTCATAATGTAACACGAAAGGGTCCGTTTTGCTTTGATGATGTAGAAAGGCTAATTTAGACTGAATTTTTCATCAGGTATTTTCCCTATGTTTTTTATTGCTCCCTTTTTATTTCCAGTTTGCTTAATATCCTTTTATCACAATCCTGCCTCCAGTTTATCTCTATGGTTTAATTAATTTCACTTTTTTACCAAAATGGTGAAAGAAAAGCACTTTAAGTTACAATGTTGAATGTTGAAGCAGTCATGACACAAAAAAAGCAAATTGACAATCAAGTATGGAATTGGTAGCTGCATTCCACATGCACCATGGATTTAGTTAAGTGTTTCCTCCCATATTCCTCCCTGAATATTTTGATTTGCAAAACAATTGAGGGCATTGCTAATGTATTTTTTCCTTTTTTTTCCCCCAGAGGGAAGTGTAACATCTCCCATTTTTCTGACATATTCGCTGCTAGAGAATTCAAAGCCCGAGTGGACTCATTTTTCTACATATTAGGCTACAACCCTGAGACAAGGTAAGTGTGTCACTTGTGCCCCCTCAGTGAAGACTTTTTCCTTTTCTCGTGTGTGTGTGTGTGTGTGTGAGTGTGTGTGTGTACACTTACCTGGACATCAACTACTAGGATACAAAAAAATGATGCATCTTCTGTGGAAAGAGTAGAAAGGTCTTTGGCATCTAAAGCAACTTTTTGTTTGCTCTTTTGCCAAGGAAAGGAAAGGTAGGGACATTTGGGTGTAGAGAGGTGGGATTAAGATGTAATTTTAATTACTTCGACCTTTCTCAAGCTCTCCTCGGTGCCATGTTGAAAAAGATTAGGTGATTTTACAAAATTTGTTGCCTGCTCATATTGTTCACCCTGGTTATAAAATCCCAGGAACACTCACCCAAATATCTGTAGTAAGACTACTTGGAGGAGACAGATACATCCTCTTCTAACCACCTTGGAAGGGTGGATCCCTGTTAACAGTTAAGATTATTATTATATAAATGGAAAGCAGTAGGGTCAAAAAATAATTTTATTGGAATGGTTTTCTTTATCGTCTGGAAGTATTTGTTTTCATTGATTAAAAGATGTGGTGATAGTGCATCTGCAGTATCTGTTCCCTGAATCACTGCTGTTAGTGTTTCAAACTCCGTAGACTGTGTTCCCCTCTACACTTGTGTTCCCTGTCTCCACCTTGTGGTTGGTATATTTTCAGAGATTGAGAGGTATTGGCTGAATTGAGTTGAAGAAATACTTGAATTTTGATTTCCAAGTTTCAGGTGGGTCTGAGGCTTCCCCCATGCATTGCGGAGGCCCGGGTAGGACCTGTGTCTGTGGAGCCAGTGTGGCCGCTGCAGTGGATGGCTGGTCTCCCGACACTGTTTCTGAGCTCACAGCTGCCCCCATTGAACAGGGTAGAGTGCGGCTCTGCATTTCCTCCACTGGGACGTGCTTGCTTACGCTGCATCCTTTAGTTTATTTAAACCCCATAGAAGCTTAGTGAGCTTGATGTTATCTGTATTTTAAAAATAAGGGAATTTATATATTGTATTAAATACTTAAGGCATAATGTTAGTAAACAGGCGAAATACCCCAGGCCCCTAGCCTATGTGGCCCCAAATCTGTTGCTCTCCTATGGTTTCACCATAGATTGATTTATATACAATTTAATATTCTTTTAGCTGTTTTGGAAAGTAGCATTTAGTTTTTCTAATGAAGAAAATGGTATTTGGTCATTAAAGAGGAACTTGACAAATACAAATGATAAAGCAGACTGAAATACTGTAATGCATCATTCTGTGGCCCATATCTATATTGATTTCCTGAATATCTGTGTATAGAGACATGTATGTATCTATATTAAGGTTTTAAAAATATGTACAATATGAACATGATCACACATTCCTTTATTACTCTTCCCTATGTTATGGGAAATACCATGTCATTAAAGTTTTATAAACATGTTTGTAATAGAGCCAGGTGTGGTGGTATATAACTGTAATCTCAGCACTTGGGAGGCTGAGGCAGGAGGATCACTGTGAGTTTGAGGTCAGCCTGGGCTACATAGGGAGTTCAAGGCCACCCTGGAATACATAGCGAGACCCTGTCTCATCACAAATATATATTTGTAATAACCACTTAGTATCACTTGGACGTCCTATAATTTATCTATTTTTATATTTCACATTATTGGACATTTATGGTTTGCCCAGTGTTTGGTTAGTCTAGGTAACATAGAGACCATCTTTTTCAATGTAAGGTTTTTTGTTTTTTGTGTTTTTTGGTACCGGGGATCAAACTCGGGTCCTTGCGCTTGGGCAGCAGGCGACAAAACCACTGAGCATTAAATCTCCGGCCTGTCAATATAAGTTTTTATACCTTAGATGAAAAGTTGACAATCTAGAATTCCTTTATTTCAGTTAATACAGATTTGAGGCATTATATAGTTTATTTGGAAACCTGGCCTCCTGATATTTAAAGAACTTCAGTAATATGAGACAAAGCCCAGATTTGATAATTTCTATAACCTTTTCCTAGAAAATATCTACAAATGTTGAATAGAATATAGTAAAACCTGTAAATGCAAGCTAAGCTCTGGAGAGTTAGGAGGACTGAAGACCCAAGCAGTAAGCTGGTCCTTTGGCACCTCACAGTGAAAGCAGGGCTTTTGCTGGTCTCCTTAACAGAAGCGAGGCCTTGATTGCAAGCATTCAGGTTAGAACAGAAAGCCCTTTATAAGGTGAGGACCATGAAGGACCATGTGGAAGCATGAACTAGATTGATTTCCCCACCTAGGGAGAAATAACAAGGATGCCTATTTCTGCAGGATCTCCAAACTATGAGAACCTGAGGGTGAGAAGGTCATATTGACAGTAGATTCATTCAGTGACACCCCGCTACACTAATACACCTGGCAGAAGCCTGTGTCGTATGTGTTTTGGAGGACTGCACCCTCATTCGAAACGCTGTAGTCTCTACAGATAAAATACCTTGAATGCTGAGCTGCCATAAAAGAGCCAGGCACCATCGACTAAGGTCAGATGTATCAAACAGCAAAATAGCCATAACTTCAAGTGTTAGTAATTTCTTCCTCTCATTAACAGAGTTTGAAAGGAAACAATTCTAGTCTGTTAAAGGGCTTTTGGTTCATGGAGGACCACTTTTGCTACCCTCTGTTACAGCTGTTTTTTGTTTTTCAAGAGGGTGGTGGAGTGGGGGGGCCTTAATCACATCCAAAATTCAGCCTGGAAGAGAGAAGTGGGTAAAAATCCAGTGCTTTTTCCCTTTAGAGACATTTTCATAATTTGCATAAGATTCTTCCTTTTCATCTTACTAGACCAAAAAAAAAAAATCCGACTCACATTTTACAGGTAGACTCTTCCAGTTGTTCAGAGAACAGAGAAAGCAGAGCGGGACCTATAAATCACTTATGAAAGGAGTAAATCTTACATTAAAACTGAGTAAAAAAGTGAACTGGTATAGGCAGTCTTACAAACATAGGCATTCATAAAATATTAGCAAATGGAATCTTAGCAAAGCATTAAAAATATACATGTCCAAGTTCATAGTGTACAAGAATGTCTTCATATTTATTGATCTGTTAACCTGTTTTACCACTTCAACGTAATGGAAGAAGAAAAAAATATATGCAGTCATCTTGATGTGGAAAAAGCACTTGATAAAATTCAATCTCCTTTCATTACTGGTGGGAAAACTTAGGAAATTAAATGTAGGATGAAGTTTCCGTAAGCCGAGAATACTTACCAAAACTTACAGCATATACCATAATTAAAGGTAATGTTGGAAGTTTTCCCATTAAAATTAGAAATAATAAAGATTCCCATATCCATTAAGACATGAAAAAGAAAATGTGAGGATTGGGAATAAAGAGATGAAACTTTATCAATAAGATATAATGATTTGTACCATAAAAATTTAGGAAAACCTGTAGACAAATTGTTAAAACTAAGGAGATAAATCAGTAAGTTTTCCTGGGTAGTGTGCGTGTGTGCATGGGAGTGCATGCATGCACACTCACACGCACACACACATGCACATATTTCCATATGCAAGGGGTAGTTGGGAAATGAAAATTAAACTGTTTCTAGAACTTTCCTTTTTCTTAATGTGAACCCACTATTAATTAGAATATGTATCTTCTAAATAGTATATCTTCTTTTCCCTGTCTGTTTCTCTAGAATTTCCTGAACATTAAGTTTCATTGGTATTTTTTGCTTTAAAATTTCTTGTTAGTAAATAAAAAATTTTAGACATTCTTCTTATTTCTGGTAAATAGAAAACTGGCTTAAAACATAAGCAGTTGCCACGCTATAGCTCTTACTTTGTCTTTGATAGATGTGAATAATCTATTCACTAAATGCTAAGTGGGCAAAGTGTTGTTTCACTCAGTTTTTATATAACACACATTTTAAAACCCTCTCACCTATTCGGAAGTGCTTACCCTTGACCTGTGGTTAGTAGGAGTTGACTGGAAGAAAGGGGGTGTCTGGGATCCAGAGCCTGCAGGTCATCCAGACCCCCAGCAGTAGGCAGGATGTGGGGCAGGGAGGCGGCCTCAGTACACAGGTGCCTGGAGCTCAGGAAGACCGGGTAGAGAAAGCGAGGCCCACCCATCCTTACCTGCTGAGCAGGTTACCGCGGGGAGCTGGATGCAAGGCAAGGGTTGGTCAGAGGAAAAGCCTGATAAAAGTGCCGTGGCGGTTCACCAAGTTACTAAAGCACTCGGGTTCGGGCTTCTCAATGCCCTGACTAGGAGGAGGGCTATGGCCGGGGCCCATCAATGGCAGTGTTAGCGCCCACTCTCAGGCAGCAGGCAGTCACTGGCTTCCTCCCTGCTCCTTCTGCAGAGGCCATGAGAACTGGTGCATGAGGACAGGAAGGGTGCTCATTTGTTTTAGGTATGTTTTAAACTGTCAGTTTGGAATTTTATGTACATAAAGAAGAGTCTCGAGATTAATACATAGAATTTCCACGTATCTTTTGCACAGGTTATCAGCTATCAGCAGCTGGCTGTATTTACTTTTAGCTATATTAATTGCTTTGCATACATGCTTTTATATTATCACCTTTTAAACTTCATTATAGATTTGCCTTATATGTTTTTTGGGCCTGTTACTCTGTGTATCTGGTGTCTTTGCGTTGTGATTCTCTTTATAGTATTCCAGTCCCTGCCCCCTTTTCCCTGAGATGCAGTATGGGGTGTCATGTGTCCCTCATGCCTAGGTTCACAGGGCCTCCCTGCCAAGCCTCTTCAATAGTTGGGCTGGAGATGTGGGCCTGTGCACCCAGCTAATAAAATATTTCCCTTCCAGGAACCACATTCAACATCAAGCTCCTTTCCCCCCAAATACTTCAATATGTATTTCCCAGAAAGAATACTCTCTTATTAGGAAAATTAACACTGATACCGTCCAAATCAGCCCATGTTCAAAGTAGTTGCTTGTTTCTTTAATATCATTTGCCTTGCTTTGTTCTCATGGCAGGGTTTCTTCTTACATTTTTCATGACATTGACTTTTTTTTTTTGGTTCCGGGGATCGAACTTGGGACCTTGTGTTTGCGAGGCAGGCACTGGAACCACTGAGCTTTTTGAAAAGTAGGAGCCAGTGTTGTCAGATGATCTTCAGTTTGGATTTGTTCCTTGTTCCTCACAATTAAATAGCTTGTGGAGTTCTTCCCCCAAATGCTGAGTAGCTGCTTGCCCTGAGGGCTGGGGCTCCAGTCTGAGTGGTTTCCTGCCCCAAAGGAGCTCTGATCTGATAGGAGAGCTGGAGTCCCCAGAATGTGGGGAGAAGAAGGGGAGTCCCAGTGCTCCTGGGACGGGGATATCCCAGAGGAGCTGATTGGCACTGTGGAGGGAGGGTGTGCAGGAGACAGAGCCAGCCAGGGCATGATGCCAATGAGGGGCACAGGAGAAGGGGCACATACAGGACAGCAGTGGGGCCCATGAGGAGCATGGCAGCAGCTGGGCACACTGGGGTGTCCAGCAGCACAGAGCAAGGCCATGGAAATTTGGCACCATGCCCTCTGTATCACCCAGGTAAACTAGTGATTTTGAAAATATAATTTCCTTGACTTGCTGTGGATAATTATTTTTATATAGAGTTCCACATAATAGTTCTTATGGGTTTTTAGAGTCATGGTGAATTTATTAAATTATTACTCCTAGGTGTGGTGGTGCATGCCTGTAATCCCAGGACTTGTGAGGCTGAGGCAGGAGGATCAATGTGAGTTCGAGGTCAGCCTGAGCTACATAGTGAGCTCAAGGCCAGTCTGAACTACATAGCAAGACCCTGTCTCAGAAAATCTAAAATAAATAAATAAATTTAAAAATGTATATATATATTATATATACTATATACTCTACATGTAGTTTTATGTTAATTTCTCACAGTGAACATTTTCCATGTGAAAAGGTTTTTTTTTTTTTTTTTGGTAACGGGGATCGAACTTGGGTCCTTGTGCTTGTGCAACAGGTGGCAAAAGCACTGAGCTAAATTTCCGGCCTTGTTTTTGTTTTTGTGAGCACTTTTTGTCTTTTTTTTTTTTTTTTTTTTTGTAGCAGGGATCGAATTCCGAACCTTGTGCTTGCGAGGCAGGCAGCAGCACCACTGAGCTAAATCCCCAGCCCTTGTTTTTGTTTTTTAATGCAGCCTTTTGTGAGGAAACTTTGCACTGGTCTTACTCATTTTATTTGGCTGTGAGATTTAATGTTATTTGGTTTTCAGAAAGTAATATTCTCTGGACCCAGTGGTGGCCAGCCTGTGGCATGTGTGCCACAGCAGGTTGTTGGTATCATTGAAAGCTCTAAAAACGGCTCACCATCACTTCCCTAGACTGTTGCCAGTCACAGTGGTTTTCAGACATGCTCTCTTACATACCAACCAGGAGAACATTCTTCCAGCCTGTAGACACCTATTTCTTGTTGGGTATTTGACATTTCTTTTTTCTTTTCTTTTCTTTTTTGTTGAGACAGGTTCTCACTGTGTAGTTCCAGCTGGCCTCGAACTCACTGTGTAGCCCAGACTGGCCTCAAACTTGCAGTGACCGTCCTGCCTCAGCCTCCCAAGTGATGGCATTACAGGTGGTGTGCCACCACACCTGGCTTGGTTTCTTCCATTTTTATAAATCACATTTTCAGCAGGATAAGTTCTATTTTATCATGGTTTTAGAATTTATTTTATAGCATAAGCAGAAGTACTGTGGGTGTAGTTGGTTCAGTGTGCTGCAGGAGCCTTGAAACATGGAATATTCTTTTGAACAGGTTTTCTCGACTCCATTACATTCCTGGAAACCAGAATTGGCACTGTCCTTTCTACTCCACCTTGTCCTTTATAGTTTGGGAGGCTCACGGCCTTCCTTTTCTTCTTAAATCCTAAGTAATACAAAAGCCACCTTGTAGTTTGCATATAGAAACCAAGCCTGTACATCAAACTGTGGCAGACAGTCTGGTTTTCTGCTTGTGGGATGCAGAGGTTGGGGAAGCAGGCATAAAATGCACTTTTAAAAGTTTTAACAACACATCTTGGGCTGGTACTGTGAGCAATGAGGGTACTTTTCAAGACTCCATTTAACTAGGATAGAGTAAGCTTCCATGTGTGTCATTAGAAATGTTTCTGATGACATTTGAGTGAATTTAGCTTCATGGGCCGTGCCGTAAAGAGTGGCCTGAAGGTGTTGAGTCAAGAGACCTCTCGTGAAGCCTTTGGTGTTCAGGGCTTTGTGACAGGATTCTCTCTGAACTTTTTTTTTTTTGGTACTGGGGATCGAACTCAGGTCCTTGCGCTTGCGCAGCAGGTGACGAAACCACTGAGCTAAATCCCCAGCCCCTCTCTGAACTCTTGATTTGAGTCTTCCTGCCCTTCTTATTGTTAGAATTACGTTTTTCAAGCTAGACCTGATTGTGCTAGGATTACTTTAGGAAAGGCTTTAATTTGTTATTGGGAAATGTTCAAGCTTCATCTCTAAGGGTGATTAAGCTCTTTGCTTAAAATATATATTCTGTAGCCACCCTGTTTGCAATACCATCTTCTTTGTGTCCATACTTGTGCGACAATGCCCATTACCCCGTAGCTTTTCCCAGCTTGTTTGTTTGGTCTTTCTCCAAATGTTCGAAGTTTTCAAAAAGAATTATATAGAGCTGGCTGTGTAGTTCAGTGGCAAAGCACTCGGCCAGTGTGTTTGAGGCCTTGGGTTCCACCTTCAGTACCTACTGGTAAGGGCTGATGTGTGGAGCTCCTTCTAATTAAGTAGCTGCTGCTGTGTTTTTAAATGTGCTGCAGTATTTCTGGTAATTAATATTACAGTAGTTATTCATATCTCTGTGTTCGGTTTCGATTCTTTTTTGGAAATCTTGCGATTTAAAACCACCATTTGCTTAAAAATACAAAAGACAAGCAGAACTTGGTGTTGCCTTGGCAGAGCAGGGTATGAAGTGGATCTCTCCCCGGCTCAGTCCCTGGAGGGAGCTCCCTGGTGTTGGCTGTCTCGGATCCCCTTTCAGAGGCCCCACTTCCCTGCACACTAGCTTGGTGTGCAGGGAGAAGCTGCAGTCTGTTGGCTGGGCTTTATTTACGGAAACAGCAGGGTTGAGATTGATTGCGTCTGGAGACAGTGTGGATGAGAGAGGGTCACAGCACATGCTCAGTGCTGTCAGTGTGAGGGGAAGTTTCTGCGTTCTGCGTGAAGGCTTAGGTCATAGCACAAGCTCAGTGAAAGCTCTATGAGGTCTCTCAGACTGCATGTGCCTCCATTTTGAGTAGTTAGAGTAGAAAAGGGCAGAGTTTGAGCAGTAAGTAAAGGTGCAGGGAGCCAGCTAGACTCACCAGAGCCTCTGGTAGACATGGATGACCCACTCGGCCCCTGCAGGTAGGCTGTCTTCCTCTTGCCTCACCAAAACAGTGATGCGTTTTGCTGTGCTTTCTCACTTCTGAAGATGTTTGTGCATCATTTCACCATTCATAGTGCATGTTCCTGGGAACCTTCAATTCAGCCTGGTTGACCATGTGGGTGGTGTTGCGGAGCATAAAATCAGGGCTCAGAATGGGATCTATGCAGAGATGCATTAAGCAGATGTAGAATGTGAGGCTTTGTGGTCCCTCTGCCTCTGTACTCTTTCCTTTTTCCCTCATGTCTCCCTCTCCGTGTAATCCTAGCTGGGTGCGTATTGCTGAGCTTGTCTGTGTTCAAGACCTGCAGAGCAAACCTGCAGGCCTCCTCGTTGCCCATGTGCCTGGTAGGGATTGCCTGGGCCGGAGAGCAGCTCTGTTTGGATGTTTTAGGAAGGGTGGTAGGTGGGCAGCTATTGGTTGCTTTGAAGGTGGGTGGAACTTGTTTTGATTGAGAGCCTGTTTGCCAGAGCAAATTATAATTCTTGTGATCTTTCTCTGAAATCTGACACAGGCAAGGCTACTTGTCAGGTTGTCAATTAACCTTAAAATGGAATTTTTTGAAAAGTAAAAGGTCATGTCATACCAGTTTCTAGTGTGCTATTGCTTCAGAAGGAAGCAAACCTTTCTTCCTTTTGGAGCTTAGGAAATATTTCTTGGCATTTGTTGAACAACCCTATACACTGACATTTGTGTTAGAAGCTGAGGTTGCATGTATTTTGTTCATTTTGGTTTGTTCATTTTGGAGTAGTATGCATTTGTTGTATGTGAGTATTTTGTTGTCTGACGAGGGAATTCTATAGAAGCAGAGAAGTTGGTGCCTGAGAAGGCAGGTGTTGACAAGGCCACCTTTGGTGTCTGTGGTCTTTTCTACCTGGGAGAGGTTGTGCTCTTTGTGCCTCCCATTTGTAGAGAGCTCAGACAGATGCCTCTCTTGTGGTTCACTTAGGGAGCTAGTCCGAGGAAGCAGGTCTAGGACAAGTTGGATTCTTACTCAAGCATAGACACTAAGTGATGTTTTTCTGTTACATTAGTTATTCCTTGTTTCTTCTTCCCCTTTTTCTTTAGATAGGGTTTAGAAAAATTTCTGACCCGACCCCTAAGTTTTGTGCACTTGTGAGAGTGGAAGAAAGCATAGTCTAGAAGAATGGGAAAAATCCTCATAGGTGAGAGAGGAAATTGCATGTGTGTTGACACAGAGGAGAAAGCATTCATATAAGCTCCTAGTTGGACAGTATGAAGTTGGAGCTTCACATGGCCAGCTCCTGTCCAGGGCGGCCCCTGCTTTTGGTGAAAAGTTTTTTTTAGCGAGGCCAGTGTTGGTGAATTCTAGTCACTGAAAATATTCCTGAAGACTATTCCATAGTCTGTATTGTTAAAAGTTCAGTTTGGGGGCCTTAGGTATGGAAATGAATTATAAAGAATTTAGTGTCAGTGCATTTAGTACTGATTTTATGATCTGCTTTTCCATTCATGTGAGGGCTTTCTTCCTGTTAGGATCATACTGATTTGAGCATTGTCTTTGGAAGTTTGGGTCATGTACCCACTTTCCCCATACTAGAGTATCTGCTTCTAAACTTGTTGTATTTACTCTGTTTAGAAGCACCATTTTATCTTCCTTTCTTCTTCTTTTAAAAAAAAACAACACAAAAACCCTGCCCTTTCTCTAGCCTGGAGGAACTGGACACTGCAGCACTTCCTGGTCACACATGTGTGGGTCTGGGCAGGACTCACAATTTAGGCAGAGAGACTCAGTGTCTGAGTATTGGCAAGAATCCAGATTTTCTATTGGTGGGTCTTTCCTCTCCTTAGGCTTTCCTTACAAGTAGTGAATCAGATGTGAACAGGAAGCTATACTTGCAGCAGGGATCAGCTCTGGATCCGGTTCCTCCCACTTGTGGCTGACCTGGCTGTGCTTGCTGCAAACCTACACCTGTGGAGTGTGTGCGGTGGCCATTTGTTTCCTGGTAAAGACTGGGGGTTTCTGCCTGCGTTCTGGAGGTGCATTGAGTCTTTCCCGTGTTTCACATCCAATAAAGTCAGTCATCAGAGCGATTTCTTGTGTGGCATGCATTTGTCCTGTATCTTCTGTCTTGGGAAAATATCTTTGGAATGTCATTTGCCAGTCCTCCATCTCCTGCTCCAGGACTGGGGTTCTGTTTTCTTGAGGGAGGTGAGGTGAAGCGGCAGTGCATGGAAGTTACTCTGTTGGATGGTGAAGGTGGGAGTCTGTTACATTTTGGCTTACTGCTCTGGTCCTCTGACACTTCTGAGTGGGAGGAAGCATAATAGAAAGTTTGTTTGGTTTTTTTTTGGTACTGGGGATTGAACTTGGGTCCTTCTGCTTGTGAGGCAGGCGGTGGAACCACTGAGCTAAATCCCCAGCCCATCGCATAATAGAAAGTATATGGGTCAAGAAGAACATAGACGCTCATAAGTTGTAAACCTGTTACTTGCTTTTCATGCCCTTGTCGTAGAATCTTGGATCAGAATCTGAGTTGAGCCTTGCATGTGAAACGCTCCTCTGTCAGCACACGATTTGCGGTCTGTCTTGGGTGGAAAGCCCGGGACACTTGGTTGTGTTTCATCAACACTTCCTTCCTAATCTCTTGACACAGCTCTGATTTTCACCGCTCCTCATCTGCTGTCCATTGTGTTCACTGATTAATTAGATGACTTCAGTATACCTCAGTGCTAGCGTTTACCATGTCTGTGTTTCACCAGTTGTTCTTTCTTCCTGATCCTTCTTCTGAATTCATTTTTCATTTTACATTTTACTTTTTTTATCATTGCTGAACCAAGTATATTTTTCCAATGAAAGGTATTCATTCTAATGCTCTAAAATAAATGTGTGACAGAGAGAGAAGACAGGAAGTACTGGCTAAAACACGACTTGAAATGATGTGTGTATTCATGAGTTTTCTGAGTAAGCCCAGATAATTGATAATCACCCGTATCGCAGCTTCTGAGATGGGCAGCACAGGTACTTGAATATATGTTTAAAACAAATCTGAAAGATACTGTCTCATACTCTGTGCTCTATGATACAGGGAGTCTAAGGTAAAACATTCATTTAAATTCATCTGGCGTAATTAGAGGTCATATCGAAGTTCTCAGAAATGTACATTATATGTGATTATTGGACTTGAAGCTCCAGAGACAGGGATCATGGTTATTCTTACAGTCTCAGCTCCTAGCAGAGTGCCTGGAAAATGAGTCTTTGATTTAAGTATGTATGTTTGGAAAGAGAATGACATGTAGCCAGAGGAAAGGCTAAATTCAGGGCCACATAGTGTTCAAACGCCACCTAATAAGTGATTTTGGACAAGCTGCTTTTCTGCTCTGGACCCATAGGTCATAATGGAGATAAATATGAAGGCAGTGTGAGAATGCTTGGCCCAGAGTTTCATAGTACTTTAGGGCTATTAATTCAAAGACCAAGTCTCCGATATCTTAGTTATGATGTCAACAGCACCTTTATTGTTTAAGATCAATGTGTTCAACTAAGAAAATGTTAGGAATTGTTTTAAGAATTAAGGCCATGACCAATATGTTCAACCACCATGACTGATCTTTCTTTTTTTTTTGTGAGTCTTTTGTTTTTCTTTACACTTCTTGAAATCTTGGTTTAGCTGAAGCTCTGCTTCCATATCTTGTAATATTTGTTGTGTTTAGCATGAAATGTTTTTTGTCACTGCTTACTCCAGTATAGTTACATGTATGTGTTGTTTGTTTTTTGGTATCGGGGATTGAACTCGGGACCTTGTGCTTGGGAGGCAGGTGCTGGAACCACTGAGCTAAATCCCCAGCTCTCATGTATGTGTTAATTAATGCCTGTTTGCCTCATCTTTCTTCCATATTCACAGCAGCTCAGTGAAGAGGACCGAGGCCAGTGATGGCAAACCTTCTAGAGCTTTCAGTGATAACGAACAGCTGGCTGTGGCACACGTGCCATAGGTTCGCCACCACTGACCTAGGCAGTGGTCACCCTTCTTGTAGCATTTCAGAATCTTCCCAGTGGGAGCAAAAAGACCCTTCGCATGTGTTGTGGACGTGCCTTCTTGGTCCATGTCTCTTTTTTCTGGGACACTCCATTCAGATTTATTATATGGTTCAATTTCAGTGCACAGAAAGCCAGCAGAATCTTTGCTCAGGGGATCAGCTTAGGCTTCAAAGACTGGTGCTTTATAGATTGTTTTCAGTCATGGTGGGATTGTTCTTTTTAAGTTTGTTTACTAAAGCTTGGTGTTTGTGTCCATCCAGTTTTGTTAGGTTGTGGTCCTTAAAGCCATTTCTGGTTTATGCCAGGTGATTAAAGTAAAGCTCACAAGGAGCCTAAGACAGGATGGAGTCATACATCATTGCCAGGTATACTAGGATTGTGCTGCAGAATGGTGGCTATTGCTAGGACAGGTAAGGCAGTGGAGCGAGACCATCACAGCACTTTGAAAGTACACGTTTCCCACTTGTTGTTAAATACTTTTAAAACCAGTTTTCTCCTGTATCACTCACACATTGTTTTTGTGTGGATTCCATATTTACTGTGTCTTATTATCAGCATGGAAAGTCTTCTTCTTTTTTTTTTCACATGCCCTCAAACTCTCAGTGATCCTCCTGCCTCGGCCTCCCAAGTCCTGGCATTATAGGTGTGCCACCACACTTGGCAAATGGAACTTTGTACTATTCCTTAACCAATGCCAAATTCTTAGTTTTGGACTCTGAATTATGTTTAGGAGGAACCTAGAAAGAGCTATTTCTGTGGCCTAGAATCTTCTGTAATTAACTCAGTGTGACCTCTCAAAAGAGCACTCTTATTCCTCAGGCCTTAGTTTCCTCTATTAAGCTATAAGATTGGGTTAGGTGATTGCTCAGGAACCTTCCATCAGAGAGAATTTAGACTTTTATGATTCCAGATTTTGAGTAGTAATCTGTGTTGTCCTTTGTATTTATGTATGAATTTGGAACATTTATGCTTTTTAGATGTTGATTGATTCTCTCTTCTTGTTTTTGTTTGCAGATAACAGCTGACTTTTATTCCTGCTAGGTGATTTACCAAGCCTGTTTCAGATTAGTTCTGTTGGAAGGTTAGCCTTCTGTTGCAAGTGGCTCCACTGTCTCAGTTTTGCAGCAGTGCCCTTTCTTGCTGTATGTGACTAAGAAGTAGTTGAGTTAGAGTACTGGAGTCATTTCTTTATTTACAATATATATAGTGAGAGCCAGTGGGTGCTTGGTTGTAGAGGTGAGCTGAAAGCAGACTCGGGTCCTACCTTTATGGTGTTTTTGTTTTGAGGGCAAGATAGCCATTGGAAGAAATAATTACACAAAAAAGACAAAATCATGGCCGTGATGTGGGCAGAAGGAGAGGTAGGTGGTGCTGTGAGAACTCTCAAAGGCATTAGCTCCCCATTTCCCTCATGGCTGGTATGCAGAGCTAAGAATAGCAGTGATCTCGCCGGTTCCACAGGCACTGTGCCTAGCTCTTCCCACAGATCATCTTTTATTTTTACAGCATCTTTACAGAGTAGTCATTATGAACTTCATTTTATGGACATGGAGACAGAGGCCTCAGAGACCTTGGATTGTGTCCTTGAGATCACAGGTCCACAAAACCTTGGTACTGAAAGCCAGTTCACTGGACACAGGAGCCGGGCTCCCAGCCTCAGGGAGATGGCACCCAGGAGAATGCTCAGCAGGGAGGCTCCTGTGGTGTGGGGCATCCTCCAGGGTTTACCGAGCATGGGGATTTCTTTGAGGTTCCGGGAAAAATTTCTTGGTCTTGAAATGAATGGGATTGTATCATGGAGTAGAATAAAAAACTCGCAAGGGTTTTAAAAGATACTATGTCATACTCTAAAGATGTTTTGTTAATGACTGTTTTTCAGAAGTACAGTATGTGATCATGCTGGAGAAGTTTGAGAACTCTGGCATGTTGTCCTAGTTTTCCTTCTTATCCTCATTTTCCCTCCTGCCTCACAATCCATCAGACAAGAGATGATTCTGATACATTGTCTTTTGCTTTTTTTTGTACCGAGGATCAAACTCGGTACCTTGTGCTTGCGAGGCAGGCGGTAGAATCACTGAGCTAAATCCCCGGCCCCGATACATTGGCTTTTGATTGTCTTAAAATTTGGTATGTTTTGTTTTGGACCCATAGACTCTTTCTGTGGTTTACATGAGCTAGCAAGTAGGGTTCTAGAGTTTTCTTTCTGTTGCTAGCATGTCATTCTTCCTGTTTCACTCAACGCCATAGGGAAAAGCTCTGATTGTCTACTCTCTGGTAGCTACACTCTGAAGGGTGAGAACAGGGACGATTGCGTTCACAGGTGACACTGGCTGCAGAGGAGGGATCTGTCTGATTTGAGCATTGTCAGCCCCAGGGCCTTAGGAAGGAGCCACAGGCTCTACTGCTACAGTGTCCCAACTGGGGGGTGGGAGGGTTACCATCCCATGGTAACTAAAAGGCGTCGCTCTTTCTTGGTTGGTGTCTGTGCTCCTTGGACTCATGCTTTGTCTCTCCCCTTTCTAGTAGACTCAAGCACTATCTCCAGCAATCCCCATCATCAGGGAGAGCTACTTGGGGGTCTCGGAGTGAGTATCCCCAGGCCCCTTCCTGCACCTCCCCTCTCCTTGGGGTGGGGAAGTGACTGCATCATCTTCTGGGGTCAGCCCCTGTGCCCAGCTGACACACACTGCTCAAGGAGCTGTCCCAGCACCTGGCCGTCGGCCTCCTCGTCTCCTTTAAAAGATGCTTCTCCCTTTTTGATATTCAGTTGCAGGCTCCCTGCTCCTTTCTGTCCATTCCCTATTTACTTCTTAGACTAAAACGTTTCCATGGTAACAGGTCACTTTTCAAAGGGAAGATCTTGTCATTTCATTTAATCCACTGCAGCTGAAGAGGACTGAAATATTAAGTTGTAGTTGCTATGGATACTGCTTTGTTACACTGGCTTCTTTTGTATCAGATTGCATATACGATGAATTTCTTTCTACTTTGGGGTGGGCACTCAAGAAATAAACACAGTGACTTACCATTATTGTTGTAATTTGGCATCTGGGACTAATTTTTTCATATTCCAAAATGGAGATCTGTAGAGTAGTGGAGGCCAAGCCTTGGCTGTTTTGAAAGACCTGTATTATTTACATTACTGAACAGAAAAATGTCTGCTTTTGGTACGGAGAGCGATGATTGTTTTACATTACTTTCTTGTAGTCTGATTCACAGCTTGAGGTCGTTGCCAATGGCCCCAGGACAGAGATCCTGAGGGAAGCTTTGGGAAAAGAGAAACACGTAACTTGGGGCTGATTCTTTGCATGTCATTGCTCAGGAACTGTGGCACTCTGTGCTCAGTTACCCGTTCAGTTGTCTGCAGTAGATTTTGGGGGGATCTGTTTATTGTTTATTCAGCTTTTCTTATATCTGGCTTTCTGGTCTTTTGCCAGACTGACGAACATGCCCCGACTGGCTTCTTCCTTTGGCTTTGTAAAAACTTGAAAGTTTCAGATCACAGGAACTTGTAAAGACATTACAGAGCAGTCCTGTCTTGTGTAGCTATGACACAGTTTCCCGCACTAGCACATGGTGTACGTGTAGTTGTGTGCCATTTATCACACATGCGGCTGTGGGCTGCAGCCACCGCCGTCGAGCTGTAGCTCATCCTCCCGCCGGGCTCTCTACTGTGCACCCCGTCTCACGCTCCTCCCACCTCGTCCCTGACTGTGGGCAACCACCAGGCTCTTCTCCATGCCCATAATCTTGTCATGTCAAGGGTGTTACATTAACATTAGCCCTCAGCTGTGATAGGTTTTCTCTTTCAACATGATTTTCAAACTTTGCTTTTGTTAAAAAAACTTTTTGTTTTGTCTTAATTACAGTGTTTGAAATGAACATAGAACTGAAAGAGAAAAGGATAGGGATTCTCATATTTGTAATTAATTGTATAATTTTGGCACTGTGACTTAATCACTGCCATGGGGAGTATGATTGGGACCTCTGACCTTAAGCGGAAGCCTCAGCTGACCTTGTGTTCGAAGCCTGGTTTCTCCGTTTGTTAGCTGTGTGAGCTTGGGCCTTTGCACAGCCTCTCAGCTTCAGTTCCCTGGCCCTATGATAGCACCTATCTTAATAGGGCATCCTGCGGTAGACAAGGAAACACTTACCAGTTGTGCTGCACTGGGGCTCCAAGCCAGGGCCTCAGGCTCACGGGGTAAACACTGCCCTGCGGAGCTGCATCTTCAGCTCCTTACAGAGAATTCCTTAGCTTGTGATGTTGTAGCCGCTAAATGTTCAGTGTGTCAGTCACTTGTTTTATTCATTTATAATAAGAATTGTTATTTTTTTCTATGGAGAGCCTGCCTCTTGGGAATAAGCATACAAAGTGCTGTATAGTGAGTGATAGCTGGTGTTTCTTTGCTTGTGTTCATTATATAAGATACTTGGATTTAGGAAATGAATGTGAACACCCTGAAGCCAAAAGGAAGATGTGTGTGTCTTGCATTTCCCTGGGATATGACTTATCTCTTTGGTTTCTTAATTTATTCAGTAGCATCCTTCCTTTGTATTGGCTAGAATTTACATTGCCTTTGGTCTGCATTTTCAGTGTAGTTGAGGCTGTGTACTCTCAGTGATCCTCTTGCCTCAGCCTCCTGTGTGCTGGAATTACAGGCACGTGCCACCATGCCCGGCTGAATTTTCCTTCTTATGTTGATGAGCAGCCCGCCTGTTCCTCAGCCCTACTGTGTTCATTACACAGCATTATACAGCCAAGCAGAAACCTCATTTGTAGATGTGTTGCTTTGAACACAGGTTAGAATGAGATTTGAATTTCTATGTACTAACATGTTTGTTAATATCAAAACATGAATAAATAACACCTAGAAATGAGAAATGAGGTGGAGCACCTAGAGGAGATAGTAAATGCTGGGAATGGTTGAAGGGTAGGTTTAGAATGTGCCATACCAGTGCTTTCTCAAAGCGTGTTTCGTGGACCTTAGTGTTAAATTTTTATTAAATCCAACCCTTGACTTCATGTCTTCGTAATACTTTGTTGACAAAATGGGAAGGAATGCAGATGTCCCGCTGCAGAGCAGAGAAGATTGTCATCTTGAGAAGTCTGGGGTGATGAGCAGCAGCTGTTTTTGTGGAGCCCTTGTTTCCTTGGAGTGTGGCTCCTGTTTGAGAGAATGGGACAGGCATGCTGTCATGTAGACCTGGGGACCCAGCCCTGCTTTCTAGATGAGTGAAGTGAGCCCCTGAGGTCAAGGCAAACCAGCTGCCAGTGTTTGCCCATGCTAGGACTTGGAATTAAAGTCAGAATTACACATCTTCAAAACCTGTCCTCACCACTCTGAGCCTGATGGCTTCTCTATGCTTGAACGTTTTTCTTATGAGCTGGGTGGTAATATTACTGAGTGCTATTTTTATTTTTATTTTTATGTTTTGGTACCGGGGCTCGAACTCAGGTCCTTGTGCTTGCGAGGCAGGTGGCAGAACCACTGAGCTAAATCCCTGGCCCTGAGTGTGATTTTTTAAAAATACTGTATCATGAACTTTGTCAATGTTTGGAAGGTCTGCAAACCTTGGTGAACCAGCATTTTCCATATTACCAATGTGTGACATCACAGAATCGTGTCCGAGTAGAAGGTCCATCCTTAGGTCAAAACAAACCATGGACTTGGTGTAAAGAGGCCAGATGATTATTGTTAAGGGTTTAGATTCACATTGCTTACAAGCCTTTAAGAAACTTATCTCTGGTTATGTCTCGGTGTAGTATCAAAGGCTGTTAAGGAGTCTCCCTTTGTCCCATTACAGAGCTGTGTGAGGCGTAGGCATATTTTCTTCATGTGCTTTAACTAAAACAACATTTTGCAACAAATTGAATGTAGCAGCAGGTATAAGAATCCATGTGACCTTTGTTAAGTCAGATATTTATGAGATATTTGCAAAATCTTAAAAACAATGTCTGTTTTCTCTTTTTATTTTCTTTTTGAGCCCAGGCCTTCACATTGAAATATATCCCCAGCCCACTTTTTATTTTGAGATAGGGTCTGCCTAATTTGCCCATGCTGGGCTCAAACTTGGAAACCTCCTTCTCAGCTTTCCAGTTTGCTGGGGTTACAGGCGTGGGCCACCATGGCTAACTTCACTGTTGTTGTGAGTATACATTTTATAAAGGTGTGTTATCCCTGGTATAATGTAATGGGCTTGTTGCTATTTTTAAATTAATAAATATTTTGAAAATTCTCCAAAACATAAATCCTTGGTATGCTTGGTAATTTAGAGTATAAAAGAGTCCTGAGACCTAAAGGTTTGAGAGTTGCCATGTTGAGAGAAAGCGTACTAGTTTCATCATATGACGACTAAGAATTTAGTTTAGTACAAGCTGTTGATTTTTTTTTTCTTCTTTGAGATAGAGTTTCACCATGTAGTTTAGGCTGGCTTTGACCTCATTATGTAGCCCAAGCTGGCCTCGAGCACGTGGTGCAAACCTCCTGCCTCAGCCTCCCAAGTGCCAGTGTTACATGTGTGCACCACCATGCCCAGCATTATACTGTGTTTAAGAATTACTTTCTGTCACATCTACATTAATAGTCTGGAAGTACTCATGCAGCCAAGGAACTTTTAATACATCCTAGATGCATAGAGAGCAGCAGTCATGAACTCAGATTCTGGAAGAAATTCTTTAGAAGCTTGCAGCTCCAGGGTGGAGAGATGTCCAAATTGGAGCAAAGTCACCCTGCTTGCCCACCTCCCTGCCTCCCTCTCTCCCTGGCTCTCTTCCTCTCCGCCTGCTTCCCTCCCTCTCTCCCTCCCTCTCTTCACCTCTTGCAGGCTAAGCAGGGGCTTTGACCCTGGCCTAAGGGTACAGCAGCAAGTGAAGAACATCTGACGGGTGGGACCATGCGATTGTCCCATTCATTTTGGATAGAGCCAGATGCGGCCAGGTTTCCCTCCAAGTTTCTTGTCTTTCCTCTTTAGTTTATATTCAGGCAGACTTTCATTTACTTATTTTGCCAGATGCATCCAACTTTTTCTAATTCTGTTTTCTGTATCTTTTTATTATTATCTCTTTATATTCTTTTTTTTTCCGTTTGGAGACAGTCTCACTGTATTATGTCAGGCTATCTTTGAATTACAGGGATGTGCCACCACATCTAGCCTTTTTATTATCTTTGACCTAAAAAAAGTATTTCTAGCATTTATTCTATATTCTGTGGTTCTTGGCTATGGTAGCCTAATGCCACTGTCTGCACTTTCAATCCTAAAGCTACTCAGCAATGAGTTTGTGGTATCCCTTGTTTGGAAATCCTATTTAAAAGTTGCATATGGTCTAAAAATACTTTTTTTTAAAAAAGAAATACTTTTGTTAGAGAGGCTGATTTAAAAATAACTTTTTAAGAAGGTTCCTTATCTTATTTTATGGTTTATAACCTACTATTTTATTAGTACTTTTCCTTGATATAAACTTAAAAAGAGACAGTTTCTAACTTAGGATCTTACCACACCCTCCCAAATTTTGGAGGGATTCTCACTTGTATCATTGTTAGTGTATTAATTTTTTTTTTTTGAGATAGGGTCTCGCTATGAAATTCAGGCTGGCCTTGAGCTCACTATGGAGCCCAGACTGGCCTCAAATTTGCTTCAGTCCTCTTTGCCTCAGCCTCATGAGTGCTGGGATTACAGATGTGCACCACCACACTTGGCTAGTGTATTAATTATTTGCCTTCTATTAACAGAAATAAGTGGGATATGAATAGTTCTATTTGAGGTATTCGGTGGTTGGTTTTGTTATCATGGCACATTATTTTTTTGGTGCTGGGGATCGAACTTGGGTCCTTGCCCTTGTGCAGTAGGCAACGAAACCACTGAGCTAAATCCCTGGCCCATGGCACATTATTTTAACAGTGTATATAGCAGTGATGTGGAAAGGTTTCATAACCAGCCAAGTGAGGAGGCTAAAATTATACAGCCCTACAAGAATGTGAAGGTTGAGCTGTGTAGGTGCAGTTCCTGGGGGGTGGCTGGAGCTCCCTGAAGTGATACGTTTTGGCTAGACCTTCTTGTAGACAGGCAAGCATTGGAAAGTATTTGGAAATAAAGGCCAGAACTTTGGGCAGCTAGTTAAGAGACAGAAGTGGACATGTTGGAAGAGAATAGTGGTTAACCCTGCTTGCTTTCTAGAAAGTACTCATGATTGGAATAGCCTCCAGCTGATTTGATTCTGCCTACCTCGAGAAGCAGCGCCTAGCCTACTAGTGCTGTCCATTTGCCACTTGCCATTCTGCTACCAAAGAAAACAAGCCTGGTCTTTGTACCAGTTCTTCTGTGAGGTCCCCTCTCAGCCTGCCACCTCAGCAGGGTTACTCCCACTTGGGAAGTCCTCCTTGGCCTGGCTGTTGGGGCTCTTGTCATCCTCAGAGTCTCTTTAGAACTGTGCTACTTCTGGGATGGTCTCTGCATAAAGCCTGCTTAATTTTCAGAACTCCCTTTAGTGTTCTTGTACTGTTCCTCCTGAAATGTTTTGGGTTCATGAGTATAGTAATTCCCATTCTGGTATGTAGGAGATGGATGCCACCTCCTCTGTGAGTTTCTTTCTCTCTCTCTCTCTCTTTTTTTTGGTGCTGGGGATCGAACTCGGAACCTTTCGAGGCAGGCAGTGGAACCACTGAGCTAACCCTCCCTTCCCTCGGGAGTTTCTTAAGGTTAAGGGACTGCACCACATGTTGTCTCTGCTCTTTGTTACTCTCCTCTCCTTCTCTGTCATATCTGCTGCCCACCTTTGCCAAAACAGCTCTTGCAGAGGAAAACTTAGACCCACGGGTCCTAAAGGAAAGAGTGGTTTTTCAAAATTCATTTTAACGACTTGAAACATAATGGGGGTGCTGATTAGATCTACAGGAGGAAAACCAGAGCCCTTCCCTCCTCTCGGGTCTTTTGTGCTATTGTGTTCTTCATCTCAGTCCAAGGCAACAGTCAGTTGTTTGAAAGCCTTTTCCTTGGCACCGCTAAAGTTCAGTGGAGCGGATAAGGCGGCAGTGGCTTAGCCCTGGGCACGAGAAAGGTCTTCCTGAGGTGGTCCGCAGATAGTTGGATTGCAGCTGCTAGGGCCCCGTGGAGAGCAGGATTTCTGCGTCTACTCAGTGTCCTATACAAGGCCTTGGACCAAAAAAAGACATTCAGCGAGTAGTCATGACGAAACGAATGAGGAAGAGATCTCACTCTGGGGAGGTGGTAAGTGGCAGAGAGGGCAGGAGGAAGGCCTCTGGAAATGGTGGCTTTTCAGGGGAGCCTGGCTGGTTTGCATTTGGAGCAAGGGAGCGAGTCTCGCCAGTGTGACAAGTGTGGGACAGGCCACGGGGGTACCCCACACCCCTGCTGGGTGCCTTCCCTCGCTTCTCCTCTTCTGTGTTCACATTTCCGTTTATTAATAGAACTTCTTTTCATTGTCCTGTAGAAAGGGTTATAAAAAGGTTGTCATCCCCACCAGTGCTGAAAAAATACTTAGCTTTAAATCATCAACCATCGGGCTGGGGATTTAGCTCAGTGGTTCCACCGCCTGCTTCTCAAGCGCAAGGTCCCGAGTTCGATCCCTGGTACCAAAAAAAATATCATCTACCATTGACTTAATCTATTGGGACTCATCATCATCTGATCTGTGGTTTCTTTCCTTCTTTCTTCCTTCCTTCTTCTCTTTTCTTTTCTTTTCTTTTCTTGTTTTGGTACCGGGGATCGAATTCAGGTCCTTGTGCTTGCACAGCAGGCTGCGAAACCACTGAGCTAAATCCCCCGCCCTGATCTGTGATTTCTTTTTCCCTAATTAGAATATAAGTTCTAAGAGGCAGGGTGCTGTTTTGTTCTTTGCTTTATCACTAACATCCCGGACGGCTCCTGACTTAGAGTTAGAGTAGGTAAGAAATCAAATGGGGTTTGAGTGGATGAATGACTGAGGCACGGTCCAGTGTGCGTCCTAGGAACGCCGGTCACCTTGTGTGTGTCTGGTGAACATCGTCCGTGGCCGGTTGGACATGGAAGTGGAGAGGGTGGCCTCCCTGAAGGGCTGCTTGCTGTGTGGGAGTGGCTGGCCCTGCCGGGCAGCGGGGACAGGTGTGGGAGGATCCCGGGATGCGAGGCCGTCAGCACGGAGAAGGAAGGAGAGTCAGGGAGGTGAGTAGAGGTTGCTGAACACGTATGAGGCAACGTCATTAATTCCCTTTGAGTTGTCCCTTGCTTATTTGAAGTGAATCACTTTCCTGAAAAATGTGTGATTATTTATGTCAGAACTACATTATGCTAACCTAATCTGTTCTTTTCACGACAGGAGGCTGAACAGTACTCAGGGGGAAATTCGCGTTGGTCCTAGCCATCAGGTAAACCTTAGTAGCGTCTTTAATACATTTTTATTTCTTATTTTTCTGTTAGCCTTTTATTCTGTTGGGCAGCATCTTAGAACTGTTGTTATTGCTATACAGAATTTTATATATATATTTTTTTCAGATAACCATATACTTTAAACAAATTGTAAAATATACGCAACATAAAATTTGCTGTTATAACCATTTTTAAACATACAGTTCAGTGACATAAGGTATATTACTGTTGTGCAACTATCACCACATTCCACCTCCACAAGTCTTTATTGTGTGAAACTGCAGCTCTGTCCATAGGCAGGAATTCCCTGCCCCCTTCT
Organism: Heterocephalus glaber; assembly: GCF_053883595.1. Lineage (NCBI taxonomy): Eukaryota > Metazoa > Chordata > Mammalia > Rodentia > Bathyergidae > Heterocephalus > Heterocephalus glaber. The sequence continues at coordinate 5,129,411 of NW_028258299.1, read as the reverse complement.
GCTCCAGCCCCACTGTTTGCTTCCTTTCTCCGAATGTTGGGCTGCTCTACCCCAGACAACTTAGCTGTTTGTGGCTGGCTTACTGACAGGCACAATGTCCTCATGCATTGTAGCATGTGTCAGAATTTCCTTCCTTTTAAAGTCTGAATAATTCATTGTGTTTCTGTATCATGGTTTGCTTTTCTATTCACCCACTGATGGACATTTAGTTACCACATACATTTATTTTAAAGGATTTTTAGGCTGGGGATGTAGCTCAGTGGTAGATTGCCTGAGTTACATGCATGGGGCCTTGGGTTCAAGCCCAGCCCTGAGAAAAATAAAAAGATTTATCTTTAGAAAACAGCTTATCCTGCTTGGAGTGGTGGTGCATACCCGTAATCTCAGCACTTGGGAGGCTGAGGCCAGGGGGATTGTTGTGAGTTTGAGGCCAACCTGAGCTAAATAGCAAAACTCTGGTCTCAAGAAAACCAGACCAAAACCAAACAAAACATCCAGGTTTTCCTTCAGAAGAGTCAGAATGGTTAGTACTTTCCAGTTGGAACCTTGTGTTGTGACCTGTGCCCTTTTATGTTTTGCTCAGTTTACTGAGACTCCTCTGTTTTGATCCTTATTTTAGTCAGGAAGCTTTGACTGGCATCCTCTGGCTCAGTGTGGTGGTTCACATCTCACAACTGGCTGTCCTGTCAGGTCAGCCCAGTCTCACTGGGCTTTTCAGAGATTCCCTTGATGCCGCCTGCCCTCCAAGGGCTGGCTTCACGTGAAGGCTGCTAGCTGCATTTCGCTGATTCTGAGATGCTTTTTTAGATTCAGATTTTATCTCTGCATTTGGGCTTCACTCTGTGTTCTTTGGTGTGATTATAGTTCATTGACCCCATTTGTCCTTTTGTAAGCACATAAAGTAGTAATGGGTCTTACGGTAAATTAAGTATAGCAAGTTTTGAGAAGAAGATCCTTCCTTCTTTTCCCTTCAGGAGCTAGGACAGTTTCCCCAGAAAGTCTCCAGTAGTCTCCATCTCTGTGGATTGGGTCCTGTGCCCATTTTGAAGCCCTGAGGAAAGCGGGGTTAGTGTGATCAGCATGGACAGCAATGATGCCTGTCCCAAGTAGACACATCAGGTACAGGCAGCAGTGATGCTTATAAGGGCATAGTGGCTTCAGGTGCCTCCTAGTTCTTCATTTTTCTGTTTAGATTCTGAGCATTTTTTGTATGCTATTCACATTTTTAGTATATGTGCTGCCGAAGCAAGCACTGCTATTCACATTTTTAAAGAACCTAGTTCAACTGTGTAATGAGAAAAAAATTTTAAATGAAGGTATATTAAAACCAAAATGCCAGAAACCATTAGAAGCATATAATTTCTGTTAGTCATTCTCATCTCAGAAATGGAGTTCAGCTGAGACAGGCAGGACGAAACTGTAGGGAGGCACCCTGTGTTGTCTACCTTGCCACTTTGCAGCCTTCTTGGGCTTGGTGAGCTGGCCCTGACCAGCACATCTGGACTGCACTATACTTGCTAGCTTCTTTTCCCTACCATTGTGTTTCAACGTCCAGATACCTTTGTACCTGACTTCTGTTTTATAGATTTGTTTCTTGCTACAACAGAAAAAATGACTCCTAAGTAAAAATATTCTTACATTTCTAGGAAAGGATCAGATTTACTATGCTTAGATTTTTGTATACTTTTAAACCAGATACTTAGCATTAGAAAATACGTTTATGGCCCAGGGATTTAGCTCAGTGGTTCTGCTGCCTGCCTCACAAGTGCAAGGTCCCAAGTTCAGTCCTCACAAGCACAAGGTCCCAAGTTCAATCCCCCCCTCCCCCCCAAGAAAAGAAAATATGTTTATATGCTTTATTTTAAGAAAGGAAGGTTTTGGAGCACCCATCTACTTTCTTAAAATTCTTAATGATTTTATTTAGGGAAGATATTAACATATATAAAATCAGGGAAAAATTGTAAAATAAAGCCCTTCTTGTCATCACTCAGCTCTCACAAATATCAAGTCATAGTCAGATTTTTTTCATTTATTCTTCCTTACATGCCTTTGCACCATGATTTCAAAATGAATCACACGAATTTCATTTTAATTACAGATATTCCAAGAAGGGCTTTCTTTTTCTTTGAATATACGATCACAGTATATCACACCAGATAAAGATTAACAGTTTCTTAATATTCAGATGTCTGTTGTATCCAACTTTCCCTCTCTCTTTTTAAATAGTTCAAATTAAAATCTACCTAAGAGATATTTATTGAAGTCTGTTGACCTGTCTGTTGTTAAATCTCTTTGAATCACAGGTTTCTCTCTCCTTTCCCTTGCCTCAGTGTATGTATTAAAGAAGCCGAGAGTTTTGTCCTGTGGCATACATAACCTGTAGTCCAGATATGGCTGATAGCATTTTCCTGTGGGTGTGTGTGCAGTACTGGGGAATGGAGCCAGAGCCTTGCATATTTGAGGCAAGCCCTCTCCCACTGAGCTATGTCTCCAGCCTTTTACAAAAAGTTTTAAGACAGGGTCTTCCTTGTTGCCTCAGATTTGGAATCCTTTTGCCTTGGGCTCTTAGAGATTACAGGTGTGTGCCACTATGCCTGGGTGATTGCATCTTTTTGTCCTATTAAACCTTTTTTTAAGCAGTGTTGGTGATTGAACCTAGGACCTTAGCACTGAGCTATATCCCCAGCCCTTTAAACATTTTTTCATTTCAAGACAAGGTCTCACTAATTCTCTGAGTTGCCTGAGCTGGGCTCAAACTTTCCATCAGCCTGCCTCAGCCTTTCAGAGTGCTAGGATTACAGGCATAAGCCATCACCAGCATGCCCAGCTTGTTCCTTGTGTTTTGCATTTTCTCTGCCTGCCTACCTGCCACCCTTCCTCCCTCCCTGCCTTCCACCCTCCTTCTGGCCCTCCTCGTTTTTGAGACAAGGTCTTACTATGTGATCCAGGATGAACTTGAAATCTTGGGCTCAAATGATCCTTCTGCCTTGGTCTCCCAAGTATCTAGGAATACAGACACACACCATCATGCCCAGTTTGTCTTTTACATTTCCTAATAGTAATTAAATCTATTAAGTTCAGTCACATTCTGGTTTGGTACCCTGCCTCCCACAGAATACTTCATGGGTAGTGGTGTGTATTTACTCTAAAGGGCACATATATCTCTTTTAATGATAATTAGCAACCATTGATTGATAGTTCTGTTATTTTATCAGAATTTCAAAGTAATAGTAATCTCATTCTGTCATCTCTTCATTGATTTACTGAATGAATGAAACTTATTCCATGTTTACTATTGGACTGGATGGGAAAGTTTTCATTCTTACTGGGTTGGTTACTATTACTAGGCCATTTCAGTCAACAGAAGTAGGAAATATAATATACCCCTGCCCTAGATAAAATGCAGTGTGAGTTCATACTGATATTTCGAATTCAACTCGAAATTTTATCTAGCATATATATATATATATATACACACACACACACACACACACACACACATATTTGTTTGTTTGTTTGTTTGTTTTTTGAGACAGGGTTTCAATATGTAGCCCTTGCTTGGTTTGAACTCATAGCAGTCCTCCTGCCTCAGCCTCCTGAGTACTGAAATTACAGGCATGTGCCAGCACATCGGGCTTTCTAGCTCTGTCATCTATATCTGTATCTCTGTCATCTATATCTTACTGCTCTGTCATCTATATCTGCTCTGTCATCTATATCTTACTGCTCTGTCATCTATATCTGTATCTCTGTCGGGTCTTAAATCTCATTTTTAATGACACCAATATAGTAATTTGCTTCTCTCTCCTCTCTCTTGCACATACACATACACACACACACACACACACACACACACACGACAGGCTATCTGACACTACTATAAGCAACATGAAACTTTTGTGTGTGCTAGGGATTGAATGGAGATGTTATTGTTTATTTTTTGGTGCTAGGGTTGTCTTTAGACTATCTCCAACTAGGACCATATAAGCAAATTAATGCATTTAAGTTACTTGAAGTTGTTCCTAGAATGGAAGCAATTCAATACATAGGCACTAGCTGGGCGAAGAGGCTCATGCCTATAATCCCAACACTAGGGAGCCTGAGGCAGGAGGATTGTCGAGAGGTCAAGGCCAGCCCAGGCTACATGAGTTCAAGGCCACCCTGAACTACATAACGAGACCCTGTCTCAACAAAACAAAACACTATTATTATTTTTTGCTTTAGAGTTTTTATGAGATTGTTATTTTTTTTTCTTGATACTGGGGATCGAACTTGGGTCCTTCCACTTGTGCGGCAGGCACCGGAACCACTGAGCTAAATCCCCGGCCCAAGATTGTTATTCTTTAAACTTATTTTTACTCCCTTTCCCTTTTTTAGATGAATGGTAGTGTAATATACGCACTCCCCCCCCACCTTTCCTTTTTATTTCAACATTCTGTCCTTCTATTTCCTCCATGCCAGCATCAAGCACTCCTTCTCATTCCCTTCTTCTGTGTGGGGTGGAATCATGGTTTCCTGACCCTGTCTCTGGTTATCTGTGTTGCTTCCAGTCAGTCGCTGTTACCTGTCCTGCGGTGGTGAAGGTGGTGAAGATCACGCAGGTTGTTTGCACTTCTGCCTGTTCTCTTTAGGTTACCAGAGGGTGTGGCAGGGCTGCAGGGCAAGTGTGTTTGCATTTTGAGGATTTTGCCACATTGCCCTCCATAATCATTGTGAAAGATGACAGATGGCATGTATCTTTAACTTCCATTTCTCTTGTCAGCAAGGCTGACCGTCATTTCCTGTGATTTAAGCCATTGCCATTTCTTCTTCTGTATGCACTAATTTTCTGTCTAGTCCATTTTTAGGGGGGTGGTTGGTCCTGTGTCCTGCTCCCTAACAAGATTACTGTTTAATTAGCATAACAAACAGCCATTGACTGTACTTGGTTCTGAGGAAAGAGAGCTTAGCACTAATGTCAAAGACCTTTTGATACCAACATCTGTTGTATTTTCATTTTTACCCCAATATCTTCACTGTATGTTAAGCCGAACTAAATTAAATGTTACAAAAGTCAATGCTATGTCAAAGGACAGCATCCTAATTTGGAGAAAGTCAGAGATGCACACACATTAGAGCATCAAAGACAGCTCCTGGCTTGAGAATCACAGGGCCTGCTCACGTTGTGTTTTGCCACACACTTTTCTTAAAAACTTGAATATTGGACATTTGAAACTGAGCTTTCACATAAAAGAGAAGATTTCTGGACTGGAAAAACACTGGAGCTGTACATACACTGTTTTCCATTCCTGCCTAGTGTTGGCTGGATGCAGCAGCTCTTTCTTTTTTCACTGTTGGGTACTTCACTCCAGAGCACTTGCACATTCTGTGAGGAGCCACTGCCACCCATGGCTACTAAGTGCTTGCAGTGTGACTGGTGCAAGTTGGGGAGTTCAGACAGTGAAAGCTAAACACGCAGCTCCCCCTCACTTATGTTGACGGGGAGGCCTTGTTTTCTCATGTAGGTCCAGTGATGGTGGAAGTCATGGTAGAGAAGCTCACGCTTGCTGTGTACCAGCTGAGTGAGTGTGAGAAAATGCTGGACATGTTTTAATCGATGACTTTGAAATTTGGTTGTTGAGTATTGTTGCTAAATACTCTGTAGCTTGTTGATGTATACTTTAAGTATGGCAAATTGTTCTTGGTGTGTTGTTCAGCTTATGGTGGTGATTCATGCTAAGACACAGAACATTTGTGTTATCCCTGAAGCCTCCTTAATCCCCCCAATTCCCCACAGATGGATCTGTTTCTAGCACCACAGCTCCAGTCTCCTATGTTTTCCACTTAAGTAGTTCATTTTTTATGTTGACTAAGGTTGATATTGCTACTCATGCTCTTGAGTAATACTAATATCATAGGATAGTTCATTTACATTTTTTAAACAAATAATCCTTAGGTGAAGATTTGTTATTTGTGTGTGTTTTCTATGTAAATCTGTTACATAGGAAATGTATATGTGTGTTGACTTTTGGGGGGGTAACGGGGATCGAACTCGGGACCTTGTACTTGCGAGGTAGGCGGCGGAACCACTGAGCTAAATCCCTGGCCCCTGTGTGTTGCTTCTTTATCAAGCAGCGGTTATCTCTGCAGGTGTTTCTGGTTTTGTTTATTTTATTTACACATGTCAATTTCAGATACAGTCTGTGGATCATGGTGTAGGTTTTCTCTGACACTGCCTGCTGCTCCCTAAATGGCAATGAAGCAGTCTGTTGTGACCCCTTCTATGGTGAACTGGTCCTGACCTGTGGGATAGGCCAGGCTAAATGCCCACAGTTTTCCTGTTACCTTTCTGCTGACTAAAGAGAGCCTTAGTAAACCATTGCATCTGTGTCCAAGCATTGCCTACTGAGACAGTGCTTTTTGGTTTATGCCTCCATTATGACTTCTTCATCCCTGTCTTACAGGCCAAACTTCCAGATTTGCAGCCATTTCCTTCTCCAGATGGGGATACTGTGACCCAGCATGAGGAGTTGGTCTGGATGCCTGGAGTGAATGACTGTGACCTCCTTATGTACTTGAGGGCAGCAAGGTAATAGAAACCAGCCCCATCCTCCTTCTCAGTTAGGCTGTCTGAACTGACTGGCAATAAACTTTCTCCTTTTCCCTGGAATTTTATTTAAGTTTCTCTGTGCCCTCTGTAACCAGGGCCCTGTCTTCTTACCCTATAAAAATGGTTTACCATGGTAAAGTCCTTTTGTTCTTCCTGGTATTTGCTCTACATCAGATTTTAAAACTCTTCAGAAGGAAAATATCTTAAGTCAGACATGTGATCAGCAGCTCCTCTCACTCCAGCTGAGTAATGGAGTTGTTCACCCTGTCTTACAGCACCACTTCGATTTCCATGTTCACTCTCCCTCATGGCTGTTTGCTACTGTCCAATCCGAACTGGACGTTTTTGTGGCTTACCTGCATGAAGACATTCACCTGTAATTTCTTATAGAACTTGGTAATATGCAAATGCCAAACATGCAAAAGAGAAGTTTTATATCCTGCCCAATCCATCATAGCATAGGCAGACATTTTTGTCTGCAGTGATTTTGGAATTTACTGCAACACTGGCAGTGTGCAGCAGAAAAAAACTCAAGAAAGGCTCCAGGCATCTGGATTCTCACTCTGGCTGGCCGCAGCCAGCAGTGCTGTACATGGTGTTACTGTGCGGAGAGAGGAGGATGTGCACATGGAATGAGTGACTGTCTGTAGACATTTTGCTTTCAGTTCACCTAAAGGATGTTGATGTATAGGTGAGAGGAATTAAATCTCAGAGGAGGTAATTTCACATATTTTTCTAGAGACTCTTTCAATTTTTTCATTAACACATAGCAGTTAACCATATGGAGGCATTTTTAAACTTTTATTTTATTTTAATTTTTTGGTAGTCCTGGAGATTGATTCCAGGGCCTTCACACTGAGCTATATCTCCAAACCTTTAATTTTTTATTTTGATACAGTGTCTCACTAAGTTACCTAGGCTGGGTTTGAACTTGTGATCTTCCTCCCTCAGCCTTCCAGAGTGCTGAGATGACAGGCATGTGTGGCTACAACTAGCTGAGATTTCTTTCAAAAGATGGTAATCTAGAAGAGTATGGTAGCAAATGCGCTGAAATCTGAACCTTAGTACTATGAAAGCAAGGGAAGCAGTAGTAGATGGATCCAACCTAAAGCAATTTTTCTACTTCCGGAGGAGTGAAGGGTTGCAGGAGCAGAGCCAGTACTAAGGGCCCTTGTTCATATGCAAGTAGGACTGGATTGTGTCTGGGCTGAAATGTACTTTGAAAATTGAGGGGTAAAATCTCTGTACTGACTCTCCTGTGTGCTGATGAAGGAAAAACTCCCTTTCTTCCAAAGGAGCATGGCAGCATTTGCAGGGATGTGTGATGGCGGCTCCACGGAGGACGGCTGTGTCGCTGCGTCTCGTGATGACACCACCCTCAATGCGCTGAACACAGTGAGTCTCTGCAGGTTGCTCTGGGCAGGAAGACAGCTCTTTGCCCTTGTCTGGCCCTAGGGAAGAGTGATATGCATGGGGTATGGTGCACCCAGCAGTCTCTGGAGTGAGCACTAGGCCGTGTTGCTGGAAGATGAGTTGTGGTCATGGCCCTCGGGTCCGTGACTGCAGGTCGTGACTCGGTCGTCCAGGTCCAGTTCCTCATCTGGGCCTGCACTGCAGATTTGTGGAGAGCACATCGAGGTCTTCCTGAGACCCCACAGAGTGACACTGCCTGTGCATGGTTTTATTGAATCCTGTCCACATCCCTCAGAGGACTGTGTTATTGTCACCTTCGTAGACACAAGAAAACAGATTTAGACAAGTGAAGTCACAGTCCCAGGTCACGCAGTTGAGATGTGAATCTAGAAGCTGTGCACTTAGCCTTCTTTACTGGACCTCACTGTGCATTTGAGAGTGCTTGGAAGGACAGAGAAGAACCTGGACTTTTTCTGGGTGAACTTGTTTACTTTGGGATCATTTAATGTGTCACATGATTATAAAACAAAGTTAAGTTTTGAAAATAATAATCTGTAAGAAATCAAAAGTGAAAGGACATAAATGAGCCTAACAGTACTCATTTGTTGCGTGATACATCACCATAGTTGCTCATTGCTTGTGAGGCAGGTGGCAGCACCACTGAGCTAAATCCTCGGCCCTTGACACTTCATTTTGGCCTTTGAATATTTCTTAAGGGCTGTAGTGGAAAATTAGTGTATTTTGAAGTCACATGAAAGAATTCCTGTATGTATAGCTACTAAGGCCAATTCAGTAAGTTGGAAGAAGTAATAATATTTGAATATTTATGAATCAGTTTCTGCTCTAATAGTCTACATGGTTACATATGTTTATATAGGACATTGAGCATGAGGCTGTGCAGTTCTAATGCTTAACCAGTGTAATTTAAGCCCCCCCTCCTCCCCAGTGTACCTTTTTTCTTGAGAGGTCAGTATAGTTGGGAGAGCTTCAGAAGATCATCTGTTTAATCTTTAAATAGAGAAGAACCCAAGGCCAGATGACTTGTCGAATGCCAACAATCCAAAAAGCTTGTAACATAGGAAAAAAAAATCCATATTCCCAATTTAGGGATCTTTTTACTACAGAGTTCTATACAGTTTGCTATTGAGGAAACAGACACAGTTATCAGCATGATGTGGTTGATTTGTATTCCTGCCCTATTAGGATTTGGGGTATTACATAATGTTATGATAGTCTCTTGATGTTGGGGTTGAGTGATCTTGCTGAGGATACGCTCTTCTAAGTAACTGTTTTATCACATTCCCCAAAAATGCACTTGTCACTTGTATACTTCCTCACTGATTTAATAAGTAGCTTGAGTTTTGTTTTTTTGTTTTAGAAAAGGCTCTTAGCCATGGTGGCTCATACCTGTAATCTCAGCTCTCAGGAGACTGAGGCAGGAGGAACATTAGTTCAAGTCTAGCCTAGGCCACCTAGTGAAACCCTGTTCCGGGAGGGAGGGAAGGATCTTTATTATGAACATATAATGATAGAACCAATTTTGCGATTGTTTAACAGATGAGGAAACTGCAATTTAGATACTGCTAACATGATAGGTGCAGTGTCTGTAAGTTTATGCACATTGTGTGTACATTCAAGGACAGTCTTTGGTACACACGTCTCCAGACGTTTGTATAGAGGCTTTATAAAAATTGTGCTTCGAGGGGCTGGGGATTTAGCTCAGTGGTTTCGCCGCCTGCTCTGCAGGCACAGGGACCCGAGTTCGATCCCCGGTACCAAAAAAAAAAAAAAAAATTCTGCTTTGTAACTGTGCTAATCAGTTCAGTTTTGAATAATGAAGATTTTACTGTATTTAATTAAATGTCTATTTTTGGCACTTCATTCTTATTCCAAACCCTCTAAGGATTCTGTAGAACAAAATTCTATACAGAAATAATTGCAGATATTTTTGTCGACGGTCCTTTGTGGCAAGTTGCTTTGGAAGGTTTCAGTTAGCACTGCCAGTGTTTTTTGGTCTTACGAGTTTTTATTTTCACCAGAAGCTTCCTTCCTATCATTTCATATTCATCCTGTCTTGCTGGCCCAAGCTGGCTCAGACTGTGTTATGTGCACCCTTACATTTAGCCCCTGAAGGATTGTGTACTTGCGTACTGTGTGCGTGTTTTGTGATCAGTGGGTGAGTTTCCTGCTGTTTTAGTTTTTGTGCTTCCTTGTTGTACTGGCTCGAGAGAGGTTCGCTGTAGACACTTCGTTAATGAAAAGTGAAGTGAATGAAAAAGTCTTATGAGAAGTTAATGTTCTATTACCTTAGAGAAGTAGAAGATTTGAATTGGTTGGGTTAAGTAATAAATTTAGAAAACATACATTTTGTGTGCAAAGTATTTATTGTTTTCTTAGTGTATAGCAGTGACTAAAACTGTATTAGGAATTTACAATGTAGAATAAACCTGAATGGTTAGTGGCTAGTGTATTTCCCATTTCCCCAGGCAATATGGAAATTTAAAATATTCAAACTTCTACTTCTTTCTATGGTCTATTTTTTTTTTTCTTTTTTGTACTGGGGATCAAACTTGGGACCTTGCATTTGCCAGGCAGGTGGCGGAACCACTGAGCTAAATCCCTGGCCCTATATGGTCTATTTTATATGGACCTACTTGTAAATGTAAACTCTTGGATTATTTATTTTGACTCTTTTTTTTTTTCTTCATTATTCACAAAGGAAAGCTTTAGCATATAACTTTTGTGAGTGTGTGTGTGTGTGTGTGTGTGTGTGTGTGTGTGTGTGCTAGGGATTAAACCCATGGACTGTTATATGTTAGACAAGTGCTCTACCACTGAGCTACATTCCTAGCCCAGTATGCAACTTTAAAACAACTTTTTAAGATGTAATTTATATAGAATAAATTTTCTGATCTAAAGTCCATAATTTGATTTTTTTTTTCAGGTGTATACATCTGTGAAAGAACTAGCATGACCAAGATACACAAATTTCCACCATTCCCAAGAGTTGCCTGATGCTCAATTATAATCCTTTTTTGCTTCTAGCCTCAGATAGGCCTTGATGGGATGTCTGTCATTGTAGAGTAGTTTGCAATTCCTAGAATGTTGTGTGATTGGAATCATATATGAACACTTTTGGTTCTGATTTCTCTCAGCATGCTAATTTTGAGATCTGTTTATGGTGTCTTTTGTGTCAATAATTTGTTCCGTTTTATTGAATTCGATAGAATAGATAAGTGTTTTCACAATTTTATCCATTCATCTGGTGCTGCACATTTCCATTGCTTCCAAACTTTTGGTAATTATGAATAAATATTTTTCTGAACTTTGCTGTAGACTTGTATTTTTACTTTTCTTGGGTAGAGTGGCAGGATTTTTTGTGAGTAGTTATCCTTTTAAAAAATAGGCCCGGGAATGTAGCTGTGTGCTCTGTCTGCCAGGCAAGTGCAAGGTCTTGAGTTTGATTTCTGGTACAAAACCAAAAACAAATACCCTGTCAAACAGGTTTCTAAAGTGGTGTACCACTTTACCTTTTTTAACAGAAGTGTGTTAGAAGTTTAGTTTTTTCCCATCCTCACCAAAACTTTGTATTGGCAGACCTCTTAATTTTAGCCTTGCTCCCTAATGGGTGTATGATGTCATAAAATTTTAATTAAAATTTCTTGATTGTTAGGGATTGCATTAGTCAGTTTTCTTGTAGTTGAGATACAATACCTAGCACCCACAACTTAAAGGAGAAGAGGCATAGTTTGGCTCATGGTTTCAGGGGATTCAGTCCATGGTTGGCTGGTTCCAAGGCAGAAATGCCATGGTGGGAGGGTGTGGCAGAGCAAAGCTGCTTAGTTGACGGTAGCTAGGAAGAAGAGCTGACAAAGAATACTTGAGCAGAAGTGGCCAGACTAGACATAGACCCTAGGACCTCACCTCCCTGATCCACCCAAACAGACCTAAAAATGAATTCCACCAGTCCCCCAGGTAGATTGTTGGAAAGCCTCCCTAACTGCCACCACGATGTTGAGCAGCTTTTCATCTCTTATTTCCTTTATGTATAACTTCCTTTTATAAGTTAGATGTTCAAATCACTTGTGCAATTTAAAAATTGGGCTATGTACCCTTTATAATTTATAACTTGGTTGTAAGAGTTCTTTTCATCTTCCAGATGGGAGTCTTTTGATATATGTTTTCTCCCATACTATCATTTTTTTAACCCTAATGGTGTCCTGAATATTTTATTTTTCCCAAATCCAATAAGTCATTTTTCTTTTATGGAGGTATCTGATTACTCCAAGGTTACAAAGATTGTTTCTGTGTTCTCTTCTAGAAGTTTTACTTCTTACATTGTGAGTTAATTTTGTACTGATGCTAGACAGGGTCTGAAAGTTCATTCTTTTCCATCCAAAGAGGTAGTTATTGGGGCAGCATTTGTTGAAAAGACTTTTTCTCCTTTAATTGCCTTGACATCTTTTTTTTTTTTTTTAAATCAGTTGTTTCTGTATGTTTGGTTCTTATTCTGAATTCTGTTCTGTTTCCTCGATCTAAGCTCTATTTTGTCAGAAACTCAGTATATTGAATAGTTACTTTTTAATTTAAATTAAATTAAATTTATTTTATTAAATTTATTTTAATTTATTTTGAGACAGAGTCTCACTGTATAGTTCAGGCAGACCTTGAGCTCACCATTTAGCCCAGGATGGCCTTGAACTTGTGGCAGTTCACCTGCTTCAGCCTCCCTAGTGCTGGGATTACAGGTGTGAGCCACCACAGTTGGCCTTGAATACCTTTATAGGAAGTCTTGAATGCAGGAAGTACTGTACAAGTCTTCCTACTTTGTACTTGTTTTGAAATAGTGCTTTCCCTATTTTAGACCATTTGTATTTCCATATAAATTTTAGAATCAACCTGTCAATTTTTGTTTTTAAATAAAATCTGATAGAAGTCAGGTGTGATGGCATATACCTATGATCCCAGCACCCTGGGAAGCTGAGGCAGGAGAATACATAAGTTAAGACACCGCCCCCCCCCCCCCGGCAGTGTAGTAAGACCCTGTCTCAGAAATGAAAAAAAGAGTTGGAAAAGTAGCTCAGTGCAAAGGTCCTGAGTTCAATCCAAGGTACTCAAAGGTTTTGACAGAATTTTCATTTTCTTTGGGACTACGTTGAATCTCTGGATCAGTTTGGCAAGAATTGTCATCTTAACAGTGCTGTGTTGACTTTTCCAATCCATGATCATTACATGTTTTTCCATTGTAAAGAACCTTTCCTTAATTGATTGCAGTAAGATTGCATAGTTTGTGGTGTTCAAGTCTTACACATATTTTTAAAAATTTACCCTTATTTCCTTTTTGATGACTCTGTTGTAAACAAAATCATAACAATTTTAATTTCCAAATGTTCATCAATAAGATAGAAATACAATCAATTTTTATTGGTTGACTTTTTATTCTTTGGCCCACTAAATTCACTGAGTATTTCTGGTAGCTTTCCGGTCGATTCCTTAGGATTTCTTTCTGTACACAGTCATGTCATGTGCAAATACAGTTTGCCTCTTCTCTTTTGATCTGTGTTTTTCTTTTTCATGCTTTGCTGAACTCTGTAGTGAATAGAAATGATGAGAGGGGACATCTTTACCTCTTCTCTGATCCTAGAAAGTATTCAATATTAAGCTTAGTGTGGAATTTTTTTGTTGTTATGTAATCAGGTTGAGAACATTCCCTTCTGAATCCAGTTGTTGAGGATTTCTGTTGTATTTTTAATCACGAATGAGGATTGAATTTTGTTAGTTGCTTGTTTTTCCTTTTGTATTTAATGAGATCATCCTATGGTTGTTATCCTTTGCTTTATTAATACAGTGAATTGCATTGATTGATTTCAAATATCAAACCTTGCTTGGTCATGAGGTACTATTGAATTCGATTTGCTAATATTTTGTTAAAGTACTTGACATTTGTGTTTATGAAGGATATTGAGCTGTAGTCTTTATTTTGATAACAGAGTAACACTACCCTCAAAAAATTAGTTGGAAAATATTTCCTCCTACTTTGTTTTCTTAAAGGTTTATAAATGCTAAGTTTTGTTGTTTCTGAATATTTACTAGAATTCATAGTGAAGCCATATTTATTTATGGATAGTTTCAAAATCATAAATAGACATAGGCTATATTCAGATTTTATATTTCTTCACGTATCAGTTTTGGTAACATGTAAATCTGTGTCTCTTAAAGCATTTTGTCCATTTCCTCTAGGTTCTCAAATGTATTGGCAAAAGATTTGAATTATTCTTGCATTATCTTCTTAATGTCTGTAGCATTGTTAATTCTGACCCTTTTTTCATTCCTAAGATTACTAATTTGTTTCCTCCTGATCAAGCTAAATAGAGATTGATCAGCCTTACTGATTTTTTTGAGATAACTAGGGTTTGATTTCATTGTTGTTTTTTTTTGCCTGCCTCCCTGGCTCCTTCCAATTTTTAAAAAATTTATTTACTTATTATTTTCAGAGACAGGATCTCACTAAGTTGCTCAGGCTGGCCTCAGATTGGAAATCCTCCTGCCTCAGCTTTCCTCCCCTGGGATTACAGTTATGTGCCAGTGTTTAATTTCTAGATGCTTCGAGGCTTCTCTGAGTTTTATCTTTTGAAATGTATTGATTTCTAATTTAATTTTGTAGTGGTCAGAGAGTACTCAGTAGCATTTTAGTCTTTTGAAATACACTGAGGCTTCTTGGCATGGCATGTGATTTATCTTAATGTTTCATGTGTACCTGTAATGAATTTACACTCTGGAGTTATTAGGTGTGTCGTTATATAATTGTCAGTTTTTACAAAGCAATTGATACTATTCACATCTTCTATATGGTGCTAATTTTTAAAAATCTATTAGTATTATAAGTTACTGAGAGGAACTAAAGTCTTCAGCAATGATTGAGGATTTGGTTCTTTCTTCTTTTGGTTAAATTTTGCTTTTGTTTGTTTGTTTGTTTGTTTGTTTCAAGCTAGTCTCTCCCTATGCAGTTCAGGCTGTGCTCTGGTTTTGAACTCACTTTGTAGCCCAGACTGGCTTTAAACTCACGAAGATCCTCCTGCCTCAGCGTCCTGAGTGCTGGGATTACAGGCCTGCGCTGCCACACCTGGCTCCAAATTTTGCCGTTACATTTTTTGAAGTTGTTTTATTAGGCACGTGAACATTAGTAATACTTGTGCATTGGTCCTTTTACTTTTTTGCTGCAAGCCTCTTTATGTCTAGGAATACTGCACATTTGGAAATCTGTTTTGTGTGATGTTAGATAGCCACCATACCTTTCTTACACTTGCTGTCTGCATGGTGTAACTTTCCAGCTTCTTGAGTCTTGTTTTTTTGTATTTGAAGTACATCTCTTGTGAACTTCAGTTGTTTCTTGCTTTTTTATCCAGCCTGACAAGCTCTAATTCTTACTTGGAGTGTGTGGTTCATTTAATTTAATGCAGATGGTTCTCAGGTTATATAAAACTTGAGTCACATGCTTACATCTTTAATAGCAGAGTCCTCGTGGGAAAATGACTAGTTAACTTATACAGAGGTTTCCCCTTATCAGCAGTTCTCTTTCTACATTTCAGTTTCAGTTACATGTGGACAACTGCAGTATGAGACTATTACGTGAGTAATTGTAGAAATAAACAATTTTTTTGTATTTTTTTTGTTTTGTGTTTTTGAGACAGGGTCTTGCTTTGTATTTCAGGCT
This sequence comes from Heterocephalus glaber, assembly GCF_053883595.1. Classification (NCBI taxonomy): domain Eukaryota; kingdom Metazoa; phylum Chordata; class Mammalia; order Rodentia; family Bathyergidae; genus Heterocephalus; species Heterocephalus glaber. Next base: position 5,113,695 of record NW_028258299.1, on the reverse strand, counting down.
GGCCTCTTGCCTCAGCCTCTCAAGTGCTGGGATTATAGGCGTGCGCCACTACGCTGGGCACATTAAATTGTACATTATGTGCTGTTCTGAGTAGTGTGGGGAAATGTTGTGCCGCCCCACTCTTGGGCATAAATTCATCCCGTCGAGTGTACCCATGCCAGTCAGCCCTCCCGCTTATGAGACCCACCGTGTGGTTTCCCAGTGCTTATGTTTAACACTTAAAATCATAGGCTGATGGCACATTACAGTGTCTGCAACATCATTTCTTCATCTTACAATTTGATGATTACATTATCTCACATTATTATAAGAAGGACGAGTACAGGGCATGGGAGAGAGGTATCACATTCATAAAACTCTCATTACAGTACCTTGTTATAATTGTCCTGTTATTAGTTATTGTCATTACTATGTCTGATTTATAAATTCAACTTGATGAAGGATAGGTATGTGTGGGGGAAACGTATAGGGTTTATGTATGTATAGGGTTTAGTACCATATTAGAAGGCACCTCCTGCAGAATGGAGAGGACTACCAGAAATGCCTTATTTCCTTCACTGTGTAACGTACAACTTTTGGTCCAGTGGTAAACATGCAGAATTGTTCAGGCAACAGTTGTTCACTGTTTGCTCATTTATGTTAATGTGTATTTCTTCTAACTTCTTATGTAAGAGTAATTTTATACTGATACAGAGGAAGATGTAATAAATGTGTTGGTCTCTTATGGAAGAGGAAGTTGTTCTTAGTGACAATGGACATATTATTAATGTATATAACAATAATACGTTATATAAGTATTTAATGTTTTAAACTGTGAACACCTACATGTTAAATTGTTTTACTTATATTTTGATGTCTTACATTAAATATAAATTAAAACATAAAGAAGCAGTGGTATTTCCCTGAAAGACTGTGTATAGAAATGTCTGTGTATGATCCAGGTGTGTGTGTCCTTGTGTGCAGTTTGTGTTAGGGTCACCTGTACAGTTGTAGCTTATAGATCATTTATAGGCATAATGCTAACAACCTCTAAACGGCTAATCCCTAAAGGGATTGATTGATTCAGTCATACTCTTTGGCTATAGACTTTTGTATTCACACTTATCAGTTGTAGAAGAAAGCAAAGCTCTATAGCTTGAGAATATGGTTTTCTAGGAAACCAAATTATTTTTACTGAACGGATACTAGACTCAGATATTATTTGGACTCAGATATCCATCTCCTTTCTTTTTTTTTTTTTTTTTTGGTACTGGGGATCGAACTCGGGCCCTCACGCTTGCGCAGCAGGCGGTGAAACCACTGAGCTAAATCCCCGGGCCCTCCATCTCCTAATAAAATTAAACTTCTTTTCACTACTCTTCCCCAGTAATTTATTGTAACTTTTATGTTTACCTCTTCTCACCAATACTAAACACACATGTGTAAGTACAATTTATAATTTTATTTTGATTTACTATGATTTCATCTTGGCCTGGGTAGCTTTATTCCCTGAAATGTAGGTGGGTGTTAGATACTTGAACTTAGCTTTTTATGTATTCAAGGGAGTATATATTTGGTTGCTTATCATCATCATCATAATCATTATTATTATTATTATTGGTACCAGGGATTGAACCTCAGGACCTTGCACTTGCCAGGCATGTGCAACGCCACTGAGCTAAATCCCTGGTCCTGTTGTTTATTTATATATGCGTACACATTTCTCCTTCAACAAAGGATTCAAAGCTTCTAGTAGTTCATTGATTTTTTTTCATCTCTGATCTATAAATATCACTGTGTGTTAACTGTTGAGTATTTGTCCGCTCTGTTTTCTGAGCCCTACCCTGATTCCTGATTCCTCGTTCATGTAGAGAAGCAGTAAAAGTTTGTTGAATGATTGAATAAATAAGTGAGGCTCAAGTCCATATCATTCTTGATTATCCAGAACTTGGTGTTGGAAAGTCTGCATAGCAGAATATGCAGATAAGCCTACTGTAGGGATTACTTTGATCATTCTCTCTTTTATTCTGAAAAGTTAAGTCTGTAGAATTTCAGTCAGAGGTTTTCTAGTTGTGCATCTTAAGTCGACTTCACTAAAGCTTCCACAATGGATTAGCTTTGAGCGCTTGGGACTTAACTGACTGAAGAGTAGTTCTCACCTCCCACATAAGGCCCTGCCAAGAGTTCTTTTGTAACAGAAGCAAAAAGCATGTGATGATCAGGATCCTTCTGACTTGCACTCTACCCCCACGCCTTTTAATTACATTCTTCCCCTTTTACTATTTCTCCATTCAGATGAGTCAGACTTTGCTGCCTTGGGATGAGGTAGGATGGTGGGTTTTTGGTTTTGTGTTTTTGAGAGAGAGATTTTGATTTTGTTGTTGAAGGGAGTAATGGGAAAAGTTGATATGCTGTGGGTTTTGTGGATAAGGAAGTCCAGCAAAGTGCAGAGCAGTACTTCAGACGCAGCAGGCTTGGCAGCTCGGTTGCCGGTGTTGACCTGTGTAGGAACTGTGATCCGAGGCTGCAGTGAGCAGTGGCGTCTGCTCTGCCCAGTCAAGTCGCACAGACAGTGTGGCTGAGGTTTCTGGTGTGACTGTCAAGGCCTTTCAGCTGACTTGTCAGCATAGAACAAGTGAATTTCAACTTTCTTTTATTGTACTTTGACCAGTTAGTAACATTTGGAGCTTTGTTTTTGAAAATCACTTAGAAATTCACCAACATAGCTTTCTTTGGCCCAAAAACCTCATAAACTCAATTTTATTCTGAAGTTCTAGGTGACATTTTAAACCAAATTGCATTTCTTGGTCTCCTTTGGATCAAGATGACTTTTAAAATGAAAGGCTTGAATATCTTGTTCCTTTTTAGGTAACGTGTGGCTTTTCTTCAGATTGAACCGCAGGCCCCACTGTCTCTCCCCTGAAGATGACAGCTTTATCCCCTTTCTCTGGAGTGGGCAGGGAGATGAAAGCCCACTTACAGTACAGGAAGACCTCCGTCAAATAGCGATTGCTTTTGTTACTTTCATTTTTGGTAACTTGAAGAGCAGTCTCTCTGGTTCTTTTCCTTTGGTTTCACTCCTAGTACTGTGCTTCCTTCACAGCCCTGGCTTTTCTTTCCTTTATGAGCCACTCTTAGGTTTCTTTGGCCATTTCTTTCTTCTCTTGTATATAATAGCCTTATTGAGATAGAGCTCAAATTCTATATAATTCACCCACTCAAAATGTGCAACTGTGTAATCAGGATTCGAGTAAGCATCACCACAGTCAGTTTTAGAATATTTTTGTGCCCCCTCCCCCCAAGAAATCCTACGCCTGTTATAACTCCCCATTGCCCCTTCTCCTTTATCCTCTGGCAACCACTAATCTGATTTCTTCCTTTGGATTAGCCTAGTCTGGACATTTCAAATAAATGGGATTGCATAAAGTGCAGCCTTTTGTGACTGATTGCTTTCCCTAAGGTAGTGTTTCTGAATTTTATCCATAATTGTGACATTAGCCATTTTTATATGTAACTGTTTTACTTCCCGTTTGGTGAACTTTCAGCTTATGTGAATGTCATTAACTACCTTATATCTCTACCTTATATCACTAACAGCAATAAAATTAAAATTCATGCTTGTATGCTAGGTAAATTTTAGGTATATTTTATGAATGAACTCATTTAATTTGATCTTCATAATAATTCTGTGACATGTATGGTATCATCTATAAATTATTAAAGCACTTCTATCTTAAATACATAATAATTAAAATTTGCAGCCCAGCATGGTTGCGCTCATGTATAATCCCAGAACTGTGGGAGGGTCCCACAGGAGGATGGCAAGTTTTAGCCCAATCTAGAGAATTTAGCAAGACCTTGTCTCAAAAATTAATGGGATGGGGGACTGGGGATTTAGCTCAGTGGTACTGCCACCTGCCTCGCAAATGCAAGGTCCAGAGTTCGATCCCTGGCACCTTCCCCCCAAATTAATTAATTAATTAATTAAAGGAATGGAGATGTAGCTCAGTGTAAAGGTTCAATCCCTAGTAGGGCAAGCCAAATAAACCCCACCGGGACAAGCTAGAGTTGAAGCCAGTCATATACCAATCAGCCCTGTTGAAGTGCCCGGTGAATCTGTCATTAGCCACTAGGATTTGCTTTTCAGCCAGTTAGAAGTTGTTCATTTTCGTACATGTCCCTGTATCTCTGTCTAGTTTTCTAGGCTTTTAGCAGGAAATAAGGAATATAATTCACTTTCAGTTTTGTTTTGACAGAAGTTAGAAAGTTCATTTATTAATGTAAGACACTCCTTTCTCATTTTTTTTCTTATGAAGACTGGTAAAAAGTTTTGAGACTTACAAGGTGTTTTGAGAAATATCCACTTTTATAAGTTAGAATTTAACATCTTTGAGCCTCTGTTAATCATTAGTAACATAGTAGTTAGTAGCTCAGGATAAATTAACATTTTTACACTTCAGAAGAAGCTTTCAGGAAAAACTTTTTTTTGTAATAAACATATATGGGTTGCTGTTTTCTTTTTTGGGGGGGTCCTGGGGCTCGAACTCAGGTCCTTGTGCTTGTGAGGCAGGCAGCAGAACCACTCAGCTACATCCCCAGCCCTGGCTTGCTGTTTTCAACCCCTTGTGGGAGGGCTCTGGATGCTGGTGCTGATGCCCAAAGTGAACACTGCTAGGGCAGACATTCTCGAATGCACTGCATGCTGGATGAGGCCCAGGGGTAGAGCATTTGGCCAGCCTGTGGGAGGCTCTAGGGTCAGTCCACCGCATGCATAGATAGATAGAATTTATAATATTTGCCCTAGTATATATTCTTTATACTGGCCACGAAATGCTTTCTTACAACAACCCTAAATCATTTTTACCCTCGAATTGTGAAGGTTGATTTGTCAGTTTCTTCTGGCTAATGTAGCAAATTACCACAAATCTGTGGCTTGAAAGCAGTGGGAATGTAATGTATTCTGTTGTAGCTCTCAACAGAACATGTAGTCAGGGTGTCGCTGGGGTGTGCTCCTTCCCAGCATCCGTCCTGGACTATGCAGGCTCCTGGTGGCTGCTGGCAGTCTGTGGCTTATGGCTGTCTTTCCCTCCTTGTCTTTGCTTTGCCTTCTCCTCTGTGTGTCTGTGTCTCTCCTCCCTCTCTCTTCTAAGTCTGTGGTATTAGATTTGAGGCCCACCTGGATAATCAAGAATTACTCACGATTCTGAGTCACATCTACAGAGACCCTTTTTCCAAATAAGGTCACGTTCGTAGGTTCCAGGGATTTGATATGAATTTCTTCTGGTGGTCATTTTTAGACATGTGACAGTTAAAATTACTGTTGTATAAGGCATTACTAAACATAGAGCAGCCTGAGTATCACATATCTGAAATGCTTGTGTCTAGAAGTGTTCCAGACTCTGGAGTTTCTTGGATTTTGGAATATTTTATATAGACTGCCTGCTGAGCACCCCTTACCTTGGAATCTGAAATACAGCTCTTTTGAACATCATTTCAGGGCTCAATTTTTTTGGGGGGGTCGGTATGGGTCTCGAACTCAGGTCCTTGCACTTGCACAGCAGGCGGCAAAACCACTGAGCTAAGTCCCCGGCCCTGGCTCAAATATTTTTGAACATTGAACACTAAGGATTTTGGATTTTCACATTAGGAATTCTGAACTTGTACTGAATGTTTTAATTATTTCGGTTTAATGTAGACTTCTGATATTGAGAGTATAAAAATATTTCTAGTAGTGACTGTGATGTTTCTATAACATCTGAAGACATTTGATTTATAAATACTATGAGGAGTATTTGGCCTTTTCTGTATATTTAGATACAATTATGTATATAATGCTTTATTCTGCCCTCCCAGATTACCCAGTTTTCCTTCTCCTTCTCTGTGTCAGTCTTTGAACCTCTAAGTCCACCCTCCCCGAGTCCTAACCTGGGGCTGACGCTGGGGAGGGCATGGTTTCCCAGGGCTCCTTGTAGATGAGGTCTTCCTCGTTTGTCCAGTTAAGTTGGTTTTGGTCAGCCTGAGCTGTGTGCAGTTGATGATACAGCTTTTCCAAACACTTGTGTCTGTTCAGCCTCCTGTCCCATACCCCTGCCCTGCACCCTGCCCTGCTGCCCTCTCAGCCCTCATCTCCAGAAGGTTCCACATCCCCTACTTGGCCACTTGCTGAGACCCTTAGATAATAACACCCCCTGACCATTCCTGCTTTCCCTGCTGCCCTGCCTTCCCGCCTCGCGATGTTTGTGGAACTGTGTGTTCTAGCGAGCACTTTCCTCTGTCCATTTCTCTCTTCCTCTTTTCTTTGTTTCAGAAATGAGACTCCTTCTTCATACATCCTCACGTCATGCCTGCCTTCACTGGATGCTTCTGAATGGTCATTGCAGTGGCCATTTCATAAAATCACATATTCCTGTAAGAGTTTAAAATCTTTGGTTTGCATAATAGTGGCCAAATTTTTGTGTCTTTGCTGTCTGGCTGTCTTCTGCAGTTCCTCTCTCTGAGACTGTAGTCTTTCTAATTTGTTCTTGTGAGGCGTGTTGCTAGGTTGGGAACCTGGAACTGTGAGGTGGCTGAGTTGCTAAGGCTGAGCTTGGAGCTGCTTGGCTGTTCAGCACCCTCGCTGCTCGGGGGCCTGCTGCTCTCTTTCCCAGAGGCTTTTGCTTATCTCATCCTTACTGAGGTTGTGTTCTGGGCTGGAGTTGCCAGATAACAGAATGCTTTCAGAAATTTTTCAACTCTGGAACCTGACATGCTCAGTGTCTATCTCTGCAGCCTTCTTTGTTCCGTAACTTCATTATCATAGCCAGAAGATTAAGTGTAATATGACTTGCACAACTGTAAAACCATTTGTCAGAAATGCCTGAAATTAAGGTTGCTGAGCCCTGTGGAGTGGGAGCAGTTAGTTCTGTAGCTACATATTTTTGTTTTTTGTACTGGGAATTGAAGTCAGGACCTTGCGCTTGCCAGGCAGGCACGGTGCCACTGAGCTACATCCCTGGCCCTATGCAGCTACATTCTACACAGCAGGATTAAGAGCACTTTCTGTAAATATTTCTTTCTCAGTACTAATGCAGAAGGTCCCGATTTGCATTTTTGTGTTTTGTATTTTTGGTTTTTAAAAAAATCAGTTCTGAAGGAATCTGGTTAAAACTGTTCCCATACACTCTTTAGACCAATTCATCATTTATGAATAGGTCCAGGAGAAGCTACAGGAGATGGGTACAGTGTAATTTTTCTGTCACCTCCTATTCTTCTGCTGTTTCATGCTCCTTTTTTCTGTTTTCGAGGCTGAGAGGATGCTAGAAGTAGGTGAAAATGTGTTTAGTTTTCACCTGTGGCCCTGAGCCATTCGCACTTGTGGCCACATGTAGGTCTTCCTCAGATGACAAGCCATTGTTATCCAGAGAAGCAGTACAAACAGTGTGGGTACCTGAATGTGCCCAGGCCTCTCTCATGGTCAGGGTTGCAGGCACTTTTGTCTCTGCCGCATGCTCTGAGCAGCCCCTAGGCTGCCCTGCTGCCTCTTGTTCTGTGTGCCCCCCTGTGACCCACCTGGCGCTGGGTGCAGGGAGGATGTGTTTCCAGCAGTGACACCGCCTGCAGGTTACCTGTGTAAGTGATTACTCAGCTGTGCTTGTAGGTGAAGACCTGGACGTAAACTTTGAGCTCTCACAGGGACTTGAAAATCAGGAGGTGCAGCTTGGACCTGGGTGATGTGAGCACGGCAAGGAGGCGCGATCGGTGCTAAGTGTGTGCTCTGGCCAGTTTGGCCTAGGTCAGTGGTGATATTTGTGAGTTTTCTTAGCTAATGTGTCATTGCCATTTTTTTATGATTTTAGAATATCCTGTGATACTTTGACTTAACAATCTTTCTCTTGGGCCCCTTCTGTTATGGCTAAAGAAATGCACTGAGGTTCAGCTTGGCTTGTGAACACTGCTGAGTTTCTGGTTTTCTTGGATTCAGAAGTTTCTCTAGAGCCAGGTGTGGTAGCACATGGCCTGTAATCCCAGCTTTGTGGGAGGCTGAGGCAGGAGGAATGCAGGTTTGAGACCAGCCTGGGCAACATAGCAAGATGCTGTCTTAAATTTTAAAAAAGAGGGAAGGGAGGGGTTGCTGGGAGTGTAGCTCAGTGCAGAGGTCTTGGGTTCAATCCTTAGTACTGCAAGAACAAAACAAGCCCCCAGAAAGAGTGTCTCTTAAGTTCCCAACTAATAGCTAACTTCTTGTGACCCACCTCAGTCTCCTCTTTCCTCCCATCTTGTCTTATGAAATTCATGCTTCATCTGCTGCATAGCTTGTTCTCCTTCCTTGGCACTCACTGGGTGGGGTTGGGGTTAAACCCTGTGGCTGATCTAACACTTCCTAGTGTCATCCCCTGGCTGTTAGAGTCACTCTGATCCCCGTTGTGTGTTATCCTAACAGTTGGCCAAAATAGGTTCTCTTTTCCCCCTTTCTGCTCCGCATAAAACAGGTTTAATGAGATCATTGATTTGCCTAATGCCAGAGCCAGTGCAGAACTAAGGTTGGAGTGAAAGCCAGAGCTAGGTGGTTTATCCTGCAGAGGCTGCCCTGTGATACCAGGCTCTTGTCGGTGTGGGCATTGGTGGAAGGATAGTGTCAGGTAGGCCTCAGAGCAGCCCAGTGGTCAGAAATGGCCCAGATCTTCAGCATTTCCTTCGAACTGTATTTTCAGAGTAGCTTACCTGGCCTTAGTTGAAGTATTTGGTATTTACTTTCTAATTGCTTTGCTGGCTGAGGCTCTACTTCCGGTGGGTCTGGAGCACCTTCAGAACCCCACCTTCAAATCCCATCCCCACCCCCCCACCCCACCCCCCGAGATAGTGACCTGCTTACTACTTTCCAGGCATGATGGGGAAAGTTAGGAATGAGAACTAATGCCAGTGCTGCATCAGCCTAAGGAAATTCAGTTAAAAGTGAGATGTTGTCTGGATATATTACTGCTTATTTTCACTTGCTCCTAAAATAGTGTTTTATATTTGGTTGTTGCTGTTCATTAAATATAGCCAAACTTAGTTATAGTACACTGATTATTAATTTTCAAAACCTACTCTGTGGAGTCATCTCGGGTGTTCCGGATGAAACGTCCCTGTCAACTTTGTTGGCACTTTGTGTGTTTTGTGTGATAGCTTTTATTTGGTTGCTTTGTTTACAGATGGCTTTCCTCTTCTCTGAGCTGCCGGTTCCCTCTTGCTTCTACCCTGGCTTAGCTCCAGTACTCAGGCTAAGAGCAGCAAGTGTGCCTGCATATCCTTGCCAGCGACATAGTCCCTATGCCCATGCTTCCCACTAGGTGGACTGTCCGCAGGTGCCCCAAGGTGGACACTGTGGGGCGAGGGCTGTGTCTCTGACTTGGCCGAGGACAGGTTTATTTGAGTCCTTGCACCTGCTACCTGCTAGGAGCAAGGCACTGAACCTGTGGGATCTGTTTGCCCCTTGTAGTTCTCAGGCCACAGAGTGGTGCCCATGTGGAGTGGTGAAACCCTGAGGATCTAACACAGTCCTGAGCACACTACACACTGCTCAGCAACTGGGACACGCACGCACATGCGCACCTCTTCTGTGTGACTCCGGGGCTGGCATGAATTCCCAGAACCTTGTCATTGTTGTTTAGAAAGTGATGTAGGAAGGGAGGGTTGGGGGGAGTTTGGTTGAATGACTATTCCTGTCCCTCCAGCCCTGTTCTTAGCAGCTACATTGTGTCTTCGCCATTGTCTCTTTAAGTGTGCCCCCATCAGAATATTCGGACAAATTAAGCCTCCCTGGGGCCTAAGCAGCATTATTTGGTGTAACAGTGGCCAAACATTATGCTTGTATTCTATTTTTTATTGTATTTTATTGTGTTTTTATTTCATTGTATTCTAGCATCTAGTTTTTTAGTATATACACCTATCTTATTTTGTACTCAATACTAGGTCATTTATGATGGCGGTATGAATGAAAATATAGTGACATTTGCTACTTATGGCTTAAGAGAAGTTTTGATAAAAATTGTGTCTTTGACAGATTTTTTTTCCCCCTGTACCAGGGATCGAACTCAGGATCTTGCGCTTGGCAGGCAGGCACGGCGCCACTGAGCTACATCCTTGGCTCATGTCTTTGACAGATTTTAACAGGATCTTTTTCATTTACTTTAAGAGTTGAAATAATTAAAAGTATGGTATGTGAAGAATTATAAGAGCCATTCCAAATTCCACCTTTTTTCTTTTCTAGGTTTTTGTGGAAATTTCTTGACATATATAAACAGCATATTTTGCATAGCAGAGGGTTGAAATTTCAAATTACTCTTAATGGAGTGCAGTTACTTAATATTCAGCCTGAAAGCAGTCTAACTCAGATAGGTTCTTCTCCAGTTATTACAATGGCTATAATTGCAAAAGGATGGTTTGGTGTACTAGAAACTGGCAGATTCAGTGCCATTTGATCTAAAAAGGTCACAGGAAAGGGGACATTTAAATTAAGTTATAAATTACAATTGAAGAACAATATTTTGATGTGTGAGACCAAAGATGTCAGAGCAGGGAGATGTAATTCATGGGTTCATTACAGAACAGAGGTGCCCGACAGCTGAGCCATGCCAAAAGGAAAATTTATTTGCATCATCACGCAGACAGGAAATGGCAGCAAAGATGAGAAGCCTGAGTAGAAACCCGAAACCTTGTGGTACGACGCAGAGTTTATGCTAATGGGGCTGCTGGAGAGCCAGGGATATTTAATGACGGCTGTAATACAGATGAGGTGCTTGGACATGTGCACATTTTCAGTCTTATTTAAATTAAGACCTTGTCCTTGCTCTATAAAACAACACACGTTATAACCAGGCATTACGGTGGATCCTCTCACCTCCCTCCCAACATACAGATTTGCTGAAATTTCCAAATTGTTTAGGCAAGAGAGTTAAAGCCTAAAACAAGATTTCTATGTGTGGCAGCTTGGAGGAAGGATATAATTTAATGTTTATGGCAATCCATGCGAAGTTCAATCATGAGTTAATTAAACTGTAACCAGTCATTAAGTATTATTTATTCTTTTGAGAAGCTTGCCAGTAAAGCACTTATATATATTAAATTATAGAAAGTAATAAGCAAGGAATGATTTGTCAGCCCGAAAGAGAGTAGCAGATTTAACTTGGGCAATTATGCAGAAGTGTGGTTTTCTTTTGTGGCATAATCCTTCCTTACTGCTTATCAGGGAGAGGTCAGGGCCTTAAGGAGACTTTTTTCCATGGTGTAGTGATGACCAGCATCCTTGGCTTTGAATTCCTGGTTGTTGGAACAGCCATAGGAAAGGGCCGTGTATCTAAATGATACGGCTGCACAGTTCATAATAGCTATTCTGCATTATACAGTGTCTTGCCACGTTGTGTCTCCTGCAGTGTTTCATTGCTTTAGGACACAGCAGAGGGTTGCTAGCAGTGTACCCATTTGACAGATGAACACCTCCGCTTGACTGATGTGAGACAGCCCTGGTGACGAGAGTCCATCCCCTGCCTCAGCCCTTGGGGCTTTTTTTGGCGGGGGGGTACCAGGGATCAAACTCTGGTCCTTCTGCTTGCGAGGCAGGCGGTGGAACCACTGAGCTAAATCCCTGGCCCTCCTTGCGGTGATTTTGAAAGGCGAGAGAAGGCATTGAAGTCTTTGGGAGCCTTTTGTGTTGGTGCAGATGTGTCCAGTTGCGGGTGCAGTGTCTTTGGCAGTGGACAATTCTGTGGAGATGTTCAGCAGTTGCTCTTGCTCTTTTCAGCAAAATCCTCTCCCATGCACACGTAGCACACGCGTGCCTATCCGTGCTGCTTCTGAAGCCCTCTGCCAGCACACACGTGCCTATCCGTGCTGCTTCTGAAGCCCTGTGCCAGCCCAGTGACTGGCAGGAGATGCACGGGACCTCTTTTTGGCGTGAATGGAAGGCTTCTGAGGCCAAACTATCCTGGTATATCTTGTGGCCCTAGGGCTTCTGAGCAGAAGGTGTGGTTGGGAAGGTCTGAACCCTGACGGGGAAGAGCGTGTGTGTGCACTTTCACAAGGAACAAAGCCCAAATGAAAGTCTGTGAAGCAGCCCCAGGGATGCAGAGCAGATAGCTGGAGAGCAGCAAAGCAAGGTAGCCAGTGACAGAGCCATAAGGAAGCATAGTGGATGGTGAAGATCTCCATTCTGTTATCAAACTCCTCCACCATAAACCCTAGGTTTTGACCTTGCGTTTAAGGAAGACAGGTACAGTTATGAGCTTTAGTGATGTGGAAAGAGGCAGATAATTTACAAGTGTTTCTCTGATTGGATTAAAAACCAAACCACTCTGCACCCATGGTGATGAATTTCACAGTGGATTCTTCTAAATAACATCCTGATTCAGTGGTGGTCAGGGCAGTGGGGATGTCAGTGTAAGATCTTTGTTCTTTTGCCATCAGTTGCTTTCAAAAAATTGGAAGCTGCTCAAGTCAAGGTGCTACATCTTGGTGTCCTTGCTTTTAGCAACAGTCTTTTTTCAGTAGTGCCACCACGTATGGTTCTGTACACTCCATATCAAAATTGTGTTCAACTCCAGATTGTACCAGCCTAGTGCAGCTGCAGAATAGGCAGAAAGGTTTAATTATCTTGTTTTAATTGCTTTTCTGTGGCTACAAAGTGAGGCTTTAAGACATCTGAAAGCTTTTCCCTGTCTTCGTTCCAGTCTCTTCCAACAGCCTTCTCTAGGGAAATGGTGAAAAGTCTTACTCACAGTCGAGGACCTTTTACCTTAGCAGTATTAGGAAAGCTGCATTAAATATCCTGACTCTACAGATTTATCTGTGTGGTCTGGAGAAGGTGTTTAAAATTTGAAGCCCACATAATGTTTTTCACAAATTGAAATTGTGTAAATCTTTCCCAGAGATTGATTGTATTGGAAGAGAATGTTTCTAATGACATTGTGTAGAGATTTAAGGTAGCTAGTGTTTTGGTAAGCTTTCCAACTCTAATTTATATGAGTCATACAGTGGAAATGTTCACTTTAGCACTTTCTCACGTATTATTTTGGCCTCATCTAAATAAAGAAAATCATAATCATCCAGAAAAAGAAATCCTAGGGAGGGCTTATTTGCTAATGATGCAATGAACAAAAAGGTGTAGAACCTTTCCCTTTTTTTTGGTACCAGCAATCAAACTTGGGACCTTGCACTTGCAAGACAGGTGGCGATGCCGCTGAGCCACATTCCCGGTCCTAGAACCCTTCCTCTGTGTGCCCTGAAGTTCGGATGTGCTGTTTAGATCAGGGTGCCACCCTGGTGCGGTGCTTACATTGATTCTGGGGAGTTCGCCACTCCCAACTGCACATTTCTGGTACCTGTTATCTTTGTGTCTGTTGGTGCCTCAGGAGTACCTGGCACAGGTGAGTCTGTGTGGATGCGAGAAGATGCCCCATGGCCAGCCATTTCCCAGCATGCTCGGAAGGCAGCCTTCTCTGCGGGGTACTGGGTAGGTCGTCGAAACCTCAGGATGTTCAGAAAATATTTTTAGTGGAAAAACCAAGTATAGCTGCTGCCCCTGCCCCTGCCTGCCTGCCCGCCCTTGTCCACAGTTTCACTTTCCACTGTTTCATTACTCTCGGTTAACAGTGGTCCAAAAATACTGAGTGAACAATTCCAGAAACAATCCACAGATTTTAAAGAACTTTTATTGCAGAAATGGTTATTATTCTGTTTTATTTGTAGTTATTGTTGCTCTCATCACAGGCCCACATGTATAGAAAATCCCTTCAGTTTATAGGGTCCCCTGCTTCAGGCACACTGGAGTCTCAGAAAGTGTCCCCTGTGGGTAAGGGGAGGCTCCTGGAGTTCTTAAAGATGAAAGCTCCTGTTCATAGTTTCCTCAGACAAGGTTCCTGGCAGGTGGAAACAGCACGGTTCTGTGAAGACAGTGTCCCTCCACCGAGGTTCCGAGGGCCTCTCAACAGAGCCAGCCCTACCTGCACTCATGCATTGTACTGTCCTACCTCATTCATTCAAGACACGTTTCATCACTTAGAGTAAACAGCACCTCACTTTTTACTTTGCCAGTGTGTCTGTGTGGGGAAGGGAGGCGTGGGCATTCTGAGTTTATATTGGGTTTCTGTCATGGGAAAGTCAGAAATGAGAATATTTTAATAGTCCAGAGGATTAAAGGAAAGATCAAATTACCGGTCTATTGTAGCAGCTTCCGCAGGGGAGAGTTCACAGGATCTGAACTGTCCTGTGAAGGAAGTGTGAATGCTGGGATGCTTCCGGGAAACACCTCTTCCTCCCTTAAGCACCTCACTAGCAACTCTGCTGAGGGGCATTGTGCAGGGCAGCCACTCTCTCTTGTAAGCCGGGCAAGCACAGCCACAAATACAGCAAGTCATCCACAGCACGTCTTCACACTCGTGGAAAGCTCTTCTTGGGCTACCAGGGTCAGGGATGTTGTAGGTCTCCACTCAGTTCACTTTTGGAGTTCTTATGAAAATTTTTCCGGTATCAAGTACATAAGATGGAAAATTTTTCTTGTGTATTGTATCAGTTTTAATCAAATTTCATAAACTACAGTATTAACATGAGTAATTATGGGAAACAGTGGCTTTTGTTTGCACTTTGACTAATGCTTTTCTTTGAAAAGGCTATAAAATGATAAAAACTGAGATGAGGCTGCTTTTCTTTTTTTTTTTTGGTACCAGGGATTGAACTCGAGTCCTTGCGCTTGCAAGGCAGGCAGCGGAACCGCTGAGCTAAATCCTCAGCCCCCAGCTTTTCTTTTTTTAAAGAAGCCACTAACATGTTTTCTAATGTTAACTTCACAATAGACCATTTTTAAAAAATGTAGAAATTAGTTGGGTGTGGGAGTGTGCACTGTATTCCTAGCACTTGGGAAGCTGAGGCAGGAAGAGGAGGATCATGGGCTTGAGGCAAGCCTGGACTACATAATGAGACCCACCTCCCCCCTCTCCAAAAGGGGAAATTGAGGTACTAGGAGGCTAAGACACTGTATCAAGGTCACAGGCCTTGTGAATGTAGGGCTAGAATTTGAATGCCGATGGCCTGAGTCACCATCTGTATTTTCTCACACTTCCTTTTAATTATCTCATACACTGTAGTCACTTTTATTTTTTGGTATCTGGGTTTGAACTCAGGACCTTGCGCTTGCCAAGCAGGTGCTGTGCTGCTGAGCTAAATCCTCGGCCCCAATCACTTTTTATAAAATCTTAATCTATGAGGTTTTTTATTAGAAATTTGTGATTTGGTCATTTTGACTTGATTTCAGATTATCACCAAAAGTATCCTTTTTTTTTTTTTTTTTTTTTTTGGTACCGGGGATCGAACTCGGGTCCTTGCGCTTGTGAGGCAGTTGGCGGAACCACTGAGGTAAATCCCCGGCCCCAAAAGTGTCCTTTTTAAATTGACTAGGCATATATTTTTTCCTCTTTGTTTCTTATTGAAAATTCTCATTATATTCTAGGACTTGGCAAATAGCTACTTGTTTTACATATTAGGCAAAGTATGACAGATCTACTTTATTTTAAATCTTTTGTACTTCTGAAAGAAGGCTTGTACCTGTGCTTTCCCTGCTGCGTCTTAGAGCCTATGCGTTTGGAGGAATAGGAGGGGCCTTCTGTCAGCCTAAGTCTGATTGAGGTCAGAGGAACTGACGGGAGAGCAGGGCCGAGTCTGCCCGGGGACACAGCTGAGGGCATTTACCTACTTACTCTTTTACTCATTAATTTAGCAAGTGTTTCTGGAGGATACCTTATGCTACTAGACACTAGATCTGCAAGTTTTAGCCACAACTACTTCTTGTCGGGACCAGAGGGCTAAAGAAAAGGCAGATTTCTAGTGAGGATTTTGGAGCTTGGAAGCCGGGATTGATAAGGTTTCTATCTGCTGTTTCTGCTCACCACCTGCTCACTGGGACTCAGCCTGTAGGAATGGATGGGGCTGTGGAAGCCGCAGTGGAGTCTGGGGGCAGGCATTGGTGCCAGCTCTGCCTGGGGTGAGAAGATGTGGGGTTGAAGGGCAGCATTTCCACGCCGAGCTACTAAATCACCATTCTATTTCACCATTATTTTCTTTTAAAACTTCTATTTTAGGCACTATAAATGTTTTTAGTGAATTACTGAGGTTAAAAACCGTAAATGCTAAAAGCAATGAATACAAGCTAGTATGTGCTGAGGCTGCTCGGGGAGGAGGGGAGAGGAGCAGCTGTCCTCCTGGCTGGGACTGAGCCTTGATTTACCAGCTGGTGGTGCAGGCTAGAGAGCAGCCTAATTGGACCTTCCCGCACTGCAGTCTCCTTGTCTGGAAAGTGGGTGCCAGTGATTTCTGACCTGTAAGAGGACACAGAACGAAAGTTAGGGAAGACAGTGAGTGCATCGTGTGCCCCATGTGCTGTGCCAGGAGACATGCTCACCATGTTTGCTCTGTGCTTCTTGCTGCTGTTTCTGTTATTACTGGAATGCTTTCTGTGTTAGTCAACTTTCTGTTACAGTAACAAATACCTGAGATAAATAAAATTCATAAGCAAAAGGGTTATTTTGCAGTTTTGGTTTTGTCTTATTTTGCTTTTCTGAGAAAGGGTCTCCCTATGTACCTTAGGGTGGCCTTGACCTTGTGGCTCCTGGCTCAGTTTCCCCAGTGCTGGGATCACAGGCATGTGTGGAAGGGTCACTTGGCCATTGCCTTTGGACCTGTACTGTGGTGAATAAAGCTGCTCACCTCATGATGGCCAGGAAGCCGAAAGAGAAGGGAAGAGACCAGCAGCCACTGTCCCGTGGGCCTCTTTAAGGGCATGCCACAGTGACATGAGTCCTCCCGCCAGGCTCCCACCACCTTGCAGTGGCACCACACTAAGGGCCAAGCCTCTAACACGTGGGCCTTGGGGAAGTTTCAAACCCAAACCATAGCATTCTCTCCAGAAGAGCTGGAGCTGGGGGCGATGGCCATGCCAGTAAATGGTCTGTGAGTCTCTGTGACCTTGTCATAATTCTTCCGTCAGAGAGTGTGACAGTAGGACTTGCCTTTTTAAAAAAATTGATCTGCCTCCGTTCTGTTGCTTGGTACTGTTAACTAACTGAAATCATTGTTGTCCTAGCTACATGAGAGCAGTTACGACGCTGGCAAAGCCCTGCAGCGCCTGGTAAAGAAGCCTGTGCCCAAGCTGATCGAGAAGTGCTGGACTGAAGACGAAGTGGTGAGTGTGGACCGCTGCCTAGTTCAGGGTGTTGGGTGGGGTCTCCCTTCTTAGTGTGCACTTGGGAGCGGCTCATTCAGAAGACAGGCTGGCCCTGCCTTCTCTCAGTCAGAGGGGAAGAGCCTTGGAGCCTTGTGATTGTACAGAAAGACTTGGTTTTAGTAAGATTGGTTTCATAAATGACAGGAAAGATTTCCTCAAGTTTCATGGAGAGGAGAAATTGATAGTTACTTCTAAAAAATGTTAATTTGAGTTTGTTGTTGGCACAAGGTAACTTAAGATGCCACACTATTTAAAGAGGCAAGCCTGCTGAAACCAGTTTACGAATAACCTAGAGTAGCTTTGGTGACCCATTTTTATTCTGAGAGCTTGCAGAACTTCTAACATACTGAAGGCCATTGATCAAAAGCGGGACACATAGACTTGATTAAATAAACACAATGGATTTTACATAGCCATTCTATTGCCATGGCCCCAAAAGGACATGGGGAGAGAGAAAGGTGCCCACAAAGACAGACTCACAGCCCACAGTTTCTGTCTAGCAGACAGAGCTCATGAAGCTACATCCCCATCTTGTGACTTTTAAAAGGTATTGCCGTAAATAGCTTTCCGGTTTCGTACACTTTCCTAAATGCAGCCTTCAGTGTGACATTTGTCCTTCAGGGTCGGGTGATATGGAAATGAACGTTGGTACTGATAAGCATATTGATCACAAGTTCCTCATCTGAGTGTTAAAACACGGCAAGGAAAGTGCTAACAGACTATGTGTGGTTTCTTACCTGCTCGCTGTCTTGTGTAGTAGTGTTCATCGAGTGCCTACCATGTGCCGGGCACTGTGCTAGGATCTGTGCTGAGACCCGCACGAGGTGTCTCCCTGTGCGTTTTATCTCTTATGAAGGGGGATCGGCCTAACTCAGTACTGTGTGTGGCACGTGGTCTGAAAGTGCAGAGGAAGGGAAAGCAGCTTGTGGGAGGAGGGTGAGGAGTGGCGGCTGGGGCTGGGGCACTGCATCAGGTAAGGGATGAGGGAAGGCACGGCCTGGGTGAGTGAGGGAGGGAGGGAGGGAGGGAGGGGCAGCTCCTGGCGGGTCTAGGAGGGGAGAAGCCTGCTTCCTGAGATGGAAGTGTTCTTGGCACATGCAGGAAGCAGACAGGGAGGTGGTGGGGCACTGTGAGGCAGGGTGGGGCATGGAGGGCCCATCAGTGGCCTGTCCAGGCGGTCTGCACAGCTTCTGAGCGCAGTCGGCTCTGGGTGATGACCATAGCCCAGGCTGGAGATGAGGAGCTGAGCTGCATGGAGGTCCTGGATGGATGCGGAAAGCAAGCCGAGTAGAGCTGAGAGAAGTTGTTCATCTGGAGGCTCGGGAGGGTGGGCAGCCGAGGGGAATGGGGAAAAGACTTGGAGGCAGCAGAGATGGACTGAGACAGTCCCTGAGCTCAGCCTTGGTGACAGAGTGCCTGGTGACTGGTCCCTCGAGACTTAACTTTACCAGGTGTAGGATGAAGTGAGTGTAACTGCTTAGGATTTGCAAACTTTATTTAAAGTAGAGAGGTGGGGGCCGGGGATGTAGCTCAGTGGCTTCTCCACCTGCCTTGCAAGTGGAAGGTCCCGAGTTCAATCCCTGGTACCAAAATAAATAAATAAGTAAGTAAATAAATAAATAAAGTAGAGAGGTGGAGGGAGGGGCCGGGCATTTAGCTCAGTGGTGTCACCTGCCTCGAAAGAGCAAGGTCCTGAGTTTGATCTCTGGTACCAAAAAAAAAAAAAGTAGAGAGGTGGAAACATTTTTGGACGTTCTGGCAGTTTATTGTAAAAGCATTAAATTCAGTAGTTTTGAGAAATCATATTGGTGCTCTTTTTCTCACTGTAAACCTATTCGTGTGGGAAAGAGATGTAAGATTTAAAATTCTCCAAAAGGCCTTTGTGAAGAAAGATGGAAGAGATAAGAGAGATGGACCAGAGGACCGTGTGTAATCCCACCTGCCTAGGTGGTCCCCTCGGGGCCTGGCCGAGGGTGTCCTGCCAGCTGTGGGTACTTCGGTCCTGGAGCAGTTCTTCTCCCTTCCGTCATCTTGTTTGTTGGCGTCCCTTCCCTTACTGCACCTTTCTGCCTGCCCTCCTCAGTGTCCCCCCATCTCTCCCTCAGGCTGCATCCTCCCTGTCAGCTCTGACTCTCCCCTCTCCCTTCCTTCTCTTTTCTCATGACCTTTCATTCCCTCTGGGGTTTTTAAATACACAGCACAGTCCTCTCTTCCTGCTTAAAAGAAAGCTGATTTCCTTTTCCAGCAGCACATGCTTATGTGAGGCAGGATGTTGACTGTGTCCCCATTGCTGCTGCTCAGGGACCTTTAGCAGTGGTGAGGAAGGGGCACCTCAGGCATTAAGAAGAGCTCCACTTCTACTGTGAAAAACAAAACAGCACTCCAAAGTGGTGAGCATTCGGAGTATGGAATAACGACCTTAACTGCATAAATCTGTGTTGGTTTGGGCTCATTTTTATGATGTTTGCTTTTTGAGAAATGTTTTGGCCGTCTTCCAGCCCTTGCAGAGCCTCGGGATCAAATGGTTCTCTTATTTTGTAGGAAGTTAAGGTTTGCTTTCTAAAACCTCGCCAGTGACTGAGAGGGAGTGATTGAATAATTGATAGGTTGAAGGAAGCTTCTGATGAGTGAGTGTGTCCAAGCCAAATCTTCAAGCAGACGTATGTGGCAACAAGGCAGCCCCCTTCACATCAGCCAGCCTTGGCTCTGGAGAGACACCTGCTGTGTTTGCTGTCCCCTTCTATTGAGTTTACAGCATTTTCTCACCCCAGGAATCACAGAAAAAGCAGGAAAAATGTGTTTAGGTAAAATAAGTTTGTGGCCTGCCTCCCATTTTTTTTCTCCTTAGTTTTCTATATCCTTGGAACATGTTTGTTATTTTTAAAATACGTTGCCTCCAGTATAGTAATTTGCTCTGATGAGCCAGCGTCCCTTGTGCCTCCTCTGGTCTCTGTGAGCTTGTTTCCCTTGTGTGGATGTGAATACTTTACAGTAGCCACCCTAGGACCGGGTGGAAGGGGCACCTGCAGGAGGCGGTGGTGGGGTCTCCTGACCCGGCAGGAGGAGTTAGCATCTCTGAGACCCTAACCCTCTCATGGAAGGACTCATCCTCTGCTCTCCTGCAGCTCCTCTCCCTCTGCTGGTCTGCAGCTCCTGTTCCCATCTTTATTGGCAGCTAACCCTCCACATCTGTGCACCCATGTTGTGTGGTGCTCATGAGCCGTATGTTCCTCATGGTTTATTTGTTTGTTTGTGTATGCATTTATTTTGCAGTACTAGGGTTTGAGTCCAGGGACTTTGCATTGAACTATATCCCCAGGCCCTTTTTTTGTTTTTTGTTTGTTTGTTTCCTTTTTTTTCTTTCTGGTATCAGAAATTGAACTCAGGACCTTGTGCTTACAAGGCAGGCTTGGTGCCACTGAGCTAAATCCCCTCTCCCCTGCCCCCTTTAAAAATTTTTTTTGAGACATCAGTTTGCTAATTTGCCCAGGCTGAGCTCAAACTTAAGATTCTCCTGCCTCAGCCTCCTGAGTGCTGGGATTATAGGCGTGCATCCATGCCCAGCAATAGTTTGATTTTTTGAAAACAGCTTTCACATTATTCATCATCTTTGTCTTTGTCATTACTGTCAGCATCATCATATCATTAACCAGTCATTTTTTTCCTACATCTCTGTCACGGATTTTGGAGATCTTCAGCCTCAGAGTTACACAGTAGGAGGCCTTTCATCTCATACTTTTGTAGAGAGACCATGATGGCTTCCAGGATTACGTACAATAGTGAGGAGCGTGTTCCTTCTCAGGAAGTCATTCAGATTGCCGGGACTCACAAAGAGCGGAAAGGAGAAACACAGGTCAGAACTTAAAAAGCAAAAACCCAAATCCTAGATTATTAGGCTTTTAATTAAACATGGTGAATGCATTTAAATATAACACAAAGGCCCCAGGTTGAACTGCACCTGATCGAAGCAGATTAAGCCACCCTTCCACACTTGGATAGTTATTAATTCTGTTTATTTATGCATGCAAGTTGAAGGTAGCATTTGCTGCTGTTGTGTTGTTGCTTATTGCACTGGGATTCCGTTGCTGCTTGATGCTGTGCTCTTAATTAGCATTCAGCTGTTGATTATGGAAATACTGGAGATGCTAATTGAATTCTTTTTAAAATTCAGGGCCTGCATTTTCCTTGTGGAGATTGGCCTGACTTGCTAGATTGTAAGATTGGGCGCTCCACTGAGCTGTGTGTTTCACCCTTTGCTTCCTATCCTGTGGCCATGTTTGGTTTTTGAAATTAGGTTCATGAAATTAGCTTTCAGCAAAAGTCCAGGCGTTGCACAAGGTGAAGGTTTTGTTGCTTACAATATTACAGTAGGTGTCTCCATTTCATCTTGGGTAACTGTAGATTTTATCTTGAAATATGCTACCCATTAAATATTTTATACCAATTTTGATGTAATGCATTGAAGTGAACAACCTAGATACAAATAATAAGCTCTGAAATTTTCATCCAAAGATAGTTAATCCGTGGTGATAATAAACCTTAATTGGCTGTGTACGTGGATTTATTTACAAGTTCATAAATTTTAAAACATCAGAATCTTCCCTCAATTTAAAGCTCAGTTTATCATAAATATAAATGATATGTCAAAATTGACATGACATGGCAAACTAATTTTCTGAATATTTGTAATCCAGTGAACCCATGCAGCTGGTGGAGGAATTACTTACACAGAATACACACAGCTATTTGCATGGTGTCTTTCCCCAGCCGCATCTTCTGATGCCTTTGTTGTGCCCTTTCTGACATGCTGTTTGAGAAAACATTATTTTCATTGTGCACTGCTTCCAGCCAGGCATCTGGATGGGCCAGAACACAGAGCTGCTTAGTTGGGCAAAAATACAATGAATTTTACTTACCACATATGTGGCAGCTGAAGAAAATGGAATTCATAGCAAAATCAGAGTGAAGGCCCTAGAGCAGCAGGAGGTTGTAGAGGTGAAAACAAGAGGAGGGGAATAATGACAGATGGGAAGGGAGGCTTCAGATGCCCATAGTCCTGGGATTTGGTTTCGAAGTTTACATTACAGTATAGGGGAAGGCATAGTTGTGTGATAATTTGCTTTAGGAATGGGGAAATTTCCTGAGCTGTTAACCATAAATTTATATATGTACATACTATATGTGTGTGTGTATATATGTGTATAGGGTCACTCAAAAATTGTTGATAATAAGGGGACCTTGTAGGTAAGCTTAAGATTAATTTATTTTCTTTTTCTTGTTAAAATGTAATGCATATTTCCCTACCATTAGAACATCATTGTAAAAACATTACAGAGAATTAAAACATCTCCACTAAGACAGTTTACTTACTCCTGGGGTCATGGGGTCTCTGCTTATTTATAATATACATGGCTTTATCCCGTTGTAAACTTACCTATCTGTGCAGATTTGCATAAATAAATGTTGAGTTTTAACATTGAAACTCTCATTATCTTTTCTGGGTACTGGGGATCGAACTTGAGACCTTGTGCTTTCCAGGCAGGCGCCGGAACCACTGAGCTAAATCCCTGGGCCGAAATTCTCATTTTCTAAAGAAATTTCAACCAGAAAAATCTTACACTTCACTTGGAAACTTTGCTATTGATCTGAAACACAGATATGGTAATAAGTAATAATAGGTAAATTGAGTAAATTTTAAAATGAATCAAAATAGATTTTTCTCTCTACCAATTACTCTTCCTCCAATTGTAAGCTAAATTTATATTGTTTCAAAGATTAAAACTAGACCCATACCTATCACCATGCACTAAACTAAGATCAAAGTGGATTAAAGATATAAATATTCAGACAGAAACACTAAACTTGCTGGAAGATAAGTTAGGTAGAACTCTTGAAGACATTGGGATAGGAAAAGACTTCATGAACAAAACCTCAGCAGCATGGGAACTAGCAGAAAGACTCAACAACTGAGATCTCATCTTATTAAAAAGCTTCTGCACTGCAAAAGAAACCACCAACAGAGCTAACAGACAACCTACAATATGGGAAAAAAGAAAAAAAGAAATCAACCAATAACAAATGCTGGCAGGGGTGTGGGGAGAAAGGAACCCTTCTCCATTGTTGGTGGGAGTGCAGACTGGTGCAACCACTGTGGAAGTCAGTATGGAGATACCTCAAAGAACTAGAACTAGAGGTCCCATTTGACCCAGCTATTCCCCTGCTGGGGATCTTCCCAAAAGAATTAAAAGAATTATACCACAGTGATATATGTACACTCGTGTTTATAGTGGCACAGTTTGAAATAGCTAAAGCTTGGAAACAGCCCAAGTGTCCATCAACTGGAAACTGGATAAAGAAAATGTGGTTTTTTTTACAAAATGGAGTACTACTCAGACATAAAGAATGAAAAACTAGAGTCATTTATAGCTAAATGGATGCATATCGAGGCCATACTCTTAAGTGAAATAAATAGGACACACGTGTAAATACCGAATAGTTTCTCTAGTGTGAGAAATTGATAGTGTAAACAAGGGTTAAAATGATTAAAATGAATAATTGATAATTTGAAATAGGAAAAAAGGTCCAAAGAGGAAGGAGTGAAGGGAGGGGAAGGGGAAAGGAAAAGAGGGAAAGGAAAAACTATGAGAAAAGAAAAAAAAAATGGAATTGAAATCTGTGTAAATAGGGAAGGGTGGAGGGGGTGAAGGGCGCACAGGTAATGGGGGAAAAAATAATAAGAACCAAGATACATCATGTACAGGTACAAGCACCCAATGATAAATGTAAATGTACTGTATACCTAAAATGTACCAATAAAAGAACTAAAAATAAATAAATAAATTTATATTGTTTCTAGTGAACAACTAAATTCTTAGGCATGAAAATAGCAGTGTGAATGTCACTCTTTAGTGTGAAAGACTGAAAGTGTAAATAAGGACTAAAAGGTATAATAGATAATGTGAAATAGGAAGAGAAGGGGCAAAGGGGAAGTGGGAGGGGTAGGGAAAGGAAAGAAGGCAGTGGAATTAATATGAGAAAATGAAAAAATGGAAACAAAGTCTTTGTAAATAGGGAGGGATGGAGGGGTTGAAGGGAGGGCAGGGGAAGGGGGAAAAAATAAGAACCATGAGAGATTATGTAAAGGTGCAAATTTCCAATGATGAATGTCATTATATTGTATACCTAAAATGTACTAATAAAATTAATTTTAAAAATAGCAATGTGAAGAAAAATGTAAGTGTTGACATATTACTTTCACATATGTAATACATGTATTATTCACTGTGATCCATGGTAAAAATCAGCCCTTAATATTAAAAAAAGAAAATGTAGATTTAGGTGAGATTTGCCTGTTAATTCAAGCGTTAGTAAAAGTGGACTATTTTTCTTGTGATTAACTCCCATCAGCCTTTGAACCAAACCCTTGTTTAAAGAAGTCGATAGTGTGGAAAAGGCAGAGTTTATAGTCGAATCCTTTCGGAAACGAGACAGTGAATTAAAAATCATTTATATGTGCAGAAGACTTGGTGTAAGGCAGTCAGTTCTGTCAATTAGTTTGCAGAAAGATTCTACTGTTTAACAAGCTTTAAAGAAAAATGTATTTTAAAAATCCTTGAGTAAACGAGATAGGACAAGCATTGGAAGAGAAGAGTATGTTTAAAATGTATTTCAGTATTGCATGTCAGTACAAGTTGCCTGTGGGCTAGATCTGCAAACTCAGCAGTGATCTTGCCTTTCCCATGCATGGCTTTATTACTTTCTTTATTGGTTTTTTTTTTTGGTACCGGGGATCGAACTCTGGTCCTTACACTTGCACAGCAGGTGGCGAAACCACTGAGCTAAATCCCCGGCCCAGCTTTATTACTTTCTAAGCTTGCTCTTTATCCACATGGTTTGAGGAAATCAGTAGGCTTATTTTCTCTTTCTTTTAAGTCATTATCCCCTACCCCTATTTTTGGATAATTTTTTAAAAGCCAGTGATACACTGTGGTGTTTTCCAAGGCTCTCGACCCATAAGTGCATGCATGTTGGTTCACATGGGGCCTTTGTAGACTGGATCAGAGGCCTGGGAAGTAGCCCTACACTGAATGTAGGCATACCCTACATTATTCCTTGATGCTCAGGATAATCTTTTTCAATCAAAGATTACTTTTTGTGGAGTGTCTTTCTTTTTTGATTGGGGGGGCAACTGTTGGGGGAAGTCTTCAGCTTGAAAGTTTCATCAGTATCAGGGCAGTGGGTTGTTGATGTTTTCCATCTCATTTTCAAGGGCATTTGAAAAATGGAGATGGATACACTTTCTGCTACTCAGTCATCTTCCTCTGTTGGTTTAAAGAATGCGAACAAGACACAAGGGGACTTGTTCTCCCTTAGACAGAGTGGTTATTTTATAAATGAAGAGGATAGAAAACGCTTTTCTTCTACGGTTTCTTAGCAACAGAATTGGAATCCGGTTTAGTGTAGATGCTTAGAACATCCTATGTACAGCAGCATGAGAGCCTTAGTTTTTACAGGTGAGACATGTTACATTGGTAGCTGGAATTCAGAGTTGGGGGAAAGGACTGAAAGGTAAAAGGTGAGACCCTGAGGGGAGGAAAAGGTAAACCATTTAACACCCCCCCCTCCCGGCCCCCGAGGAGAGGTGGTAATTCATGGAAGGCCATCTGCTTTCTCCTGGTATGCTTCTTTGTTAAGTCTAAAATCTCTCTCAGGCAGAGCAGCAGTGGCCTTGGTCACCCCCGACTGCTGCCTTCATTAGAGTGCCCGCTTGTTTTTATTCCCCCTAGTGGCATTTTGTTATCCTTCTTCCGGTAACACTTTGGATGCTGCTGTGTGACACTTTGGTTTGATGTTTCAGCATTAGGGTTAAGACATCTGTAAATTACCTTTTTTTTCCTACTAGGGATTGAACTCGGGACCTTCCGCTTGTGAGGCAGGTGGCGGCACCACTGAGCTAAATCCCCGGCCCCTTGCTGCCTTTGTTTTTCAGGTCCCAGTAAAAGGGCTCCCTTATTGGGGTCTGCATGTGGTTACCCTGCTGCGAGCCTGAGGGAAGGAGACCAAGGGGCACAGGTGACCTGCACGACCAGCACGAATGCCATTGGAGGGGCTGCATGCTGTGCTTCCTAGGCTCTGCACTGCCTTGAACTGCCGTGTGGACTGTGGTACGGACTGCAGTATGGGGTGACAGGCCTCTGTCCTGCCGCATCCTCAGAGCTGCTGGCGTGTTCCTCCTATCGCAGCCCTGTTGGAGTTTTCTTCCCTGGCAGAAGCTGATCCTAGCGGTGGGAGTATATCAAAAAGCTAATAAAGAATGACCTAGGGAAAGTCGAGGGAACACCCAGATGAGTGTTGATGAGTGTATCAAAAAGCTAATAAAGGGCCGGGGATTTAGCTCAGTGGTTCCGCCGCCCGCCTTGCAAGCGGTAGGATCCAAGTTCAATCCCCGTTACCAAAAAAAAAGCTAATAAAGAATGGCCTAGGGAAAGTCGAGGGAACAACCACATGCCCAAAATGTAGGAGAATAAAATAAATAGAGTGGGGTAACTGGAGTTACATGGTCTTGCCTGAGGGCTAAAAAGCCTACTGATGCCATAGTTAATTTAAAATTAAAGGGTATGTCTAGAGTCAGTTTGGTTTTTTTATTTTTGGTTCCAGGGATTGAACTCAGGACCTTGCACTTTCGAGGTAGGCGTGGTGCCACTGAGCTAAATCCCGGCCCTAGAGTCAATTTTTAAAAAGTGTGCCTTCTGTGACATCCTGGATAATTAAGTATTTGGGAATCATGCTCCCAAGAATACCAGCAAGCTTGCTGTTCTGGAAATAGGAGAATGCCCAGAGCTGCCAGGCTGTGCTGTCTGAGGTGGGCATCGCACTCCTTGGTGATGGGAAACCTATTAGAGCTTTCAGGAATAACAGACAGCCGGCTGTGGCAAGTGTGCTGTAGGTTCACTGCTGCTGCCTCACATCTGGGGCACTTCAGCACTGGGGGAGGCCAGAGGATAGTCGTACTCGTCACTGGCTGCTCCAGGCGTGGGGGCCATAAGCTAGAAGAGGCCTGTGATTTGTAGAAGGGGGAGTCCTCCCCTCTTCTGGGTCTTAGGTTTTGTTGTTTGTTTTGGGTTTTGGTTTTGGCTTTGGTTTTTGAAACAGGGTCTTGCTATGTAGTTCACGGTGTCCACGAACTCGCAGTGATCATCCTGTCTCAACCTGGGTCTTCGTTTTTGCAATCTAAGAAATGGTAAGAAAAAGAGAAGGGAGAGAAGGGGATATTTTGCAGTTGCTGGCTGATGTGTTTGGCAGGGAATCTGGATTTGATGCAACACTCATCCCTTTATTTCTTGGGTTAAAAATTTGTGCAGATCTTTTTACCTTAAGTTAATGAAGTTGTTCCTGCTTAGAAATGTGGAAACATGTATGTGCTCACTCATACAAAGTGTCCTTTTATTACATTACTAAGAGTTCTCAGTATCCCCTTTCAGCTGATTTCTACTCTTTCCCACAGCCCTAATAGAACAGGTGCTGCTGGACCCAAGAGACACAGGTTGAAGTATGTTGTGAGCCAAGGTGGAATGGGAGGGAAGGGTGGCTGTCCTCTTGGTCACTTTGGTCCTTCATCTGTACTCCACAGCTCAGTCTTTGGGAAGACGGATTTTTAACATTGAATCTGTGGAGTTCCTCACATTTGCTAATAAGCTGCTTTCCACATAGGCACCTGCAGCCTAAACATAAGTCATTTTCTCTTTCTACTCAGGGCCCCTAATTAATTAGGGTAACAGCTCAGCAAGCTTGCTTATCCATTTTTCAAAGGGGGGATGTTAGAAAATTGATTTAACAAGCTTTGTTAAGTATAAGTTTGGGCAACCAGTTTACTTGGATCCAAAGTCCATCTCACTATCTAGTAAATGAAGTCGCTTTGCCTGTAGAAGCACCAGCGGCTGGCCTGTCATTACTGCCCCTGTGTTCCCTGCAGTACACCAGGGACTCTGGAGTTCATCACATTTCTGCTCAGATTCCCAGAGCAGCTGAAAGACTGGGATGAACTCTGAATCTTTGGGATCCTCCCACTCAGTCCGGTCTATGGAAATGAAGTTCTCCAAGCCTTTAGCAATGACACAACTGATTGTTTTCAAATCCTGCTTTGAGACAGCCCAACTTCCTTGTTGGCTTTGGACTTTCTTTGCAAGTTTGTGACCCCAGAGCAGCCTGACCTTGGGAGTGTGGCTCCCTTGTAGAACTCTGATTTCATAGCTCCCACTTTCTCTTTCTCCCCCTCACCCCCTACCTCTCTCATCTTCTTACCCCTCTGCCTTTTCACCTCCACTTTGAAGTCCTAGTCAGACATCCTGAGGATTCACTTGTATTTATCTTGCTTTTAGTCCCCACTGAGGGGTGTGCAATCCATTTGCTCCCACATTCCAGAAGCCGGTAAGCATCCAGGCCACTTTCCTCTCACTGGTTGGAGCTGGGTCAGGCCCCAAGTGTTCCGCAGTGAGGAGGAGATGTGCTGGAGGGGCCTCGCCTCTGCTCCTGGGTATCGTTTTCAGAGGGATAGTGGACGCTTGACCTTGAAAAGCCTAACATGGTGAGCAGTCTTTCACCTCCTGTTGAGTTTATTCACCTACCCTGGCCTCCCTTTATCCACTGTTCACTGTCATAATTCTTCCCCTAGTTGGATCTTCTGTTTCCATTGTTGTTAGTTTGTTCTGTGATTCAGGTGATTTTTTAAAAAATTCTTTTGGCTTAGTTTTGTTAGAAACAAAATTTAAAAAACAGTATGGTGCCCTTATACAAAAGGAAGGGAATGTGTCACTGACTTCAGACAGACAAACTGCACTTGGTCTCTCACTGCTGAGGTTCCTGAAGGAGTCACCACTGACCTTGTCATTGCTTGGCAGTGTGGCAGGCGACTCGGCCTCCACTGCATAGCCTTGGCTGGTTTTTGCTGTGGGTATAAATGAGCCCTTGAGCTGGACGTTATCACCAAGGACAACTGGAGAGGAGATAGCAGCACACAGTTGAACCTTTCTGTGTGCCCTTTCTGCTCCTGACAGGGTGCCCAGGTCTCCGGCTGTGGAGGTGGTGACTCCTTTCTGCCCTTGGATGAGGGTGGGCACTGTGCAGCTGTGCAAGTCCAGAGGAACTTGACGGTAGCAGGATTCCCTGAAGCAGAGCAGACACAGGCATGAAGAGTGTGGGTGGCTAGCAGTGGGGTGGGAAGTATGTGAGACAACTGATTCAAGCTGGGTGTGGGGGTGCACACCTGTAAGCCCAGCACCGTGGAAGGCTGAGGCAGGAAGGTCCAAAGTTTGAACCCTGACAGCAACTTAGCCACTTAGGAAGACCTTCTCTGAAAATTAAAAATAAAAAGGAGGCTGAGGAAGTAGCTCAGTGCCAAGTCTCAGGTTCAATCCCCATTACCCCTCCCCCCCCAAAAAGCTGATTGAGAGCCCCCACTCTTGACCGAGTAGTGCATGTTGAATTCAGTAGGACGTGGGAGTGTTTGCATGATTTTGAGTGGGGGAATGATAGGACTGAGGCTATCCTTGAAGGTCAGTCTGGCAGCATGGATGAGAGGAAGTAGATAGAGGAGGGAACTTGGCTGCCTGGAAGCCCCAGAAGGACTTTGAGATGTCCGAGTGCCCAGCCCGAGCTCTGGTGGAGTCAGGTGGGAATCTCTGGGGTGGGACCGGGCACCTGTGCTGCAGACCTAAGAGCAGAGGGCTGGTAAGGACATGGTCTCGGGGAGATGTTGAGGGCGTGGGTTCGCAGCAGTGCTCACAGTTGTGCTCATAGTTCAGTGGTGCACTGGAATCCACCGTGTCCACAGCAGGCTGGGGTCCCACCCCTCAAATCCTGGTGTAATTTACCTGGGGGCGTGGTCAGGACATTGAGGTGCTAATGTGCAGCTTAGGTGGAGGAGAACCAGGTAGCGGAAGCCAGAGGAGGGCCAAGAATGGAGAGGCCTGATGGTGTAACCTGGTGAGTCCTTTATCATGGGCCAGGTGCTGCTGTGAGCACTGGACATGAATTGACTCAGTTTGTCCTTTCACAGATGGAAAACCCAGCCACAGGCAAGAGATCCTTCCTCGATGGCTGCAGAGCAGGTGAGGGTGGACCTTGCTCTCTGCCCTGATCCCGCACCAGGACGGGGCCTCTCCCACAGAGCTGGCTGACACGGGAGAAGGGACGGTCAGGCTTGTGTCTGGAACAAGGGAGGTGGCCAGGGGTGCTACTCAGAACCATGAAGTCAGGGGAGTTTCGGGCTTTGGGAGAGGAGAGGAGAGTTTGTGTGGAACTTGTCGTGGCTTGTAAAAGATGCAAATAAATGTAGCAGTGAGGATGAAGCTCTCGAGATGGGAAAACTTCCTGTTTCTAGAGGGATTCCCAGCTGAGGAAACTGGGCTAGAAGAGGTGAGTTTGCCACCCCCGGGGGCTCTCAGAGCCAGGACACAGGAGACTGTGGGGAGTGTGCAGCAGGTGAAGAATCCGGAGCTGAAACTCAGAGGAGGCTTGTGTGGAGGGGCAGAGATGCCATGAGACAGTGATGAGGACAAGAAGGAGTAGGAGAAGGCAGCAGAGAGTCTAGGTTCAGTTTATTAAACATTGTGTTTAACAGGAGGGCTGGTGGGATGGGGGCTGTCCTCGATGTGAATCACTTGATAGAATTGGGGTAGAAAATGGTTCAAGGTCAGAATGGTGAGGGGCTCTCAGTACATGGAGATGGTGGGTGCTGACTGAATTGTAATCCCAGGCTGCAAAGATGGCTTGGGAAGCCAGCACAGTGGAATTGAGGGGCAAGAGGTCACAATCAAGAAGAGGTACACGAGGGAATGGTGACTGTGCAGTAGTATATGGGGGAGCACCCTGGTTTATAAAGAGCACCAAGAATGGTGGACATAGATGGAGCCTTAGAAGAGCCAAGGGCCTGAGCTTCCCACTTCTGGGAGTGGAGTCAGGTACAAATTCGTCGGGTGAAGGGAGCCCAGCAGGCATGGGTGGGTGCTGGCATGAGGACACTTGGTGAACCGGTCGATAAGGCAGGATCGCTGCCGTCAGCCCACCCAGACTTCGGCCTCTACGTATAGGGCTAGAGAGGGATAGTGTGTGGGTCTGAATAAGGAGGAAGCTGCAACCAGGGAGCATGGGGGACTGGAGCGTTAGGTGGTCCAAGGGAGAGGATGGTGTGTCCCTTACAGCCAGTCGGAGGGCTGCTTCTGGTGAGTGGCCCTGGTCAGAAGTACAGCTGGTCAGAGTTGGATGGGGAGCGCAGTGGGGAAGGGTGGGAAGCAAGGACATTTGTGCTTTCGACAATGATTTTAGGTCCTCTGGACAGGGAGACAGACTTGATTGGCCAGTGTGCTGCTTTGTTATGCACTATGCTTCCCGAGGGCTGACCCGTTTCCTTACATTGAGGTGAACATAATTAACCTGTCAGGGTTGAAGGTGGAGGGAAGTAGTGAGGAGGCAGGATTTTATGAAAGGAATAGTAGAACTAAGATTGAAGATCGCAGCTAGGTATGGTGCCCCATGCATCTAATCCCAGCACTTGGGAGGCTGAACTAAGAGGTTGGCAGGTTCCAGGTCAGCCAGAGCTACCTATATACTGAGATCTTACCTCACAAAAACAAAAACACAACCACAACAGGTGGACTGTTGGCCTCAGAATGTACACTCCAGCTCCCATTTGTTTCCTCAGTCATTCAACTAAGATCAGCCTCTTTTACTGTGTGCAGGGCACTGTCTGCACCGCTGGGGATAGCAGTAACAGTGGGCGGTAAACCAAACAGCATAAACAAGATGTGTTCATTTGGATGTGGTGAAGAGGATAAACTAACTGAAGCAGAGTCTGAGTTGGATAGGGCTGCATAGCTGGAGAGCTGCTGCCTTGGGGACAGAAGTAGCTTCTCATTCCAAGCCTTTTCTCTTTCTAAGTCTGCAGATGATTCCCCTGATAATCCAAGTCAGTAAACTGAAATACGGTTTTCTAGTAATGCAAGTTACTCGATTCCCGTCTAATAATGATCATGGTTGCGTCAGTTCCCTGTCATCGTCAGCTTTAAGGCTCAGGAACTTTCAGAAGGAGAACACACAGAGCTTGGCTGCAGCAGAGACGGGACCTTCGCTGTGGCAACAACGTGATGTAGAAATCGGTACATTTTTCATGCAAGATAGGCATTTTTCAGCAGAAGACACAACAACAGAATATTTTTAACTGTTGAAACAATGGTTTGCAGTTTTTTTCGTGACTTTCAGATTGGGGGAAGATTAAAAGAAAAGTATCTGGTTCTTGTTGAAACATTTTGCTGATAATCTAGCAGTGGGTGAGTGTTCCCTTTTGACAGGAGACAGAATGGAGAGAAGTTGTGGCCAAACACAGAAGGTACTTGTGTATGAGTTTCCTTTGAATGTGGCCGTGGTTTCGTTTTCTTTGATGCTTTTTCAGTGAAATATGTCTTATCAAATAGGCTGTAGGGCCTAAAACAAACAAACAAAAAGACATTCATCTCCCCTTTGTGAGGAACCTTTCTTTCATCCTTTATTAAGCCATGGGGATCTTTTTCCTCTTTTTCCTGCCGTTAGCCAGCCTAGATTGTGCTGGGCAGGTCCCACCAGTCCCCACCTGCCCAGGCAGAGCGCCAGGACCTTCTGCCAGCTTCGGGGAGGCTGTGCAAGCTGACCTCGGGCTCACCGAGCTCTCTGGAGAGAGTTCCCTGCTAGTCTGAGGTTTCTGTTTGCTTGATAACAAGAAACTGGTTCTCTTTAGTTTTTTTTACCCCTTCTCCTTGCTTTCAAATATTCCTCATCTATCAGTAGAAAATCACCCACTTTAGAAGTGTAATTTTTTTTTTAAACTAAGCCAGCTCAATTAATCAGGCTTTTTTTTTTTGGTACCAGGGATGGAACTCGGGACCTTGCGCTTTTGAGGCAGGTGCCGGAACCACTGAGCTAAATCCCCAGCCCCAGTAGTGTAATTTTTAAAAGGTATATTTATGATGAAAAGACAGTGAGACAGAAGGGTATAGACTTGATTTCTGTCTGATGCCGTGTCTGGAGGCAGGTAATGTACCTTGGTCCTCTCTCAGAGGTGAGAGTAGTTAACTAAATAGTTAGGGTCTAGCTGGGCTGGGATTTAGCTCAGTGGTTCTGCTGCCTGCCTCGAAAGCTCAAGATCCTGAGTTCGATCCCTGGTACCAAAAAAAAAAAAAAAAAAATAGGGCCCTTCCAGCTCTGAAAGGCCCGGGTACTGACAGTAGGAAGTATCACCAAAGCAGCTTAAATGCCTGTTGATGCAGAGGCCTCTGCCCTGTGGTGCCAGACAGTACCCTGGCCCCACACGGAGGTGACATTCTAATGGCATCAAGGGCTGAACCTGGGCAGTTCCATGAAAGGACACACAGACAAGTAGAGGCTCAGAGGTGGAGGGGACTCTGGCAGGAAAAGGCTCTGTCTGCTCAGGGTCATGGGGAATCCGAACCAGACAGTCCCCGAGAAAGGGGGAGTCTCCGGAAGGGTGCAGACAAACTGCTCGCAGGACAGGTGAGTGGCAGGGCCTGGCTTGAGCCGGTCTGCAGCAGGTGCAGCTCATTCCAGACGAGGGCTGACATAGCCCTGTCTCCCCTGAAGCCAACTGAGGCCCGCAGCCTTGGGAGCCGTGCTTGGGTATGGTGGGAGTGGAGGCTGGTGTGATGGAGCTCTTCATTGCCACCGCACTGAATGGTAGTAGCTCTTTCCTTAGGCTGAAGCACCACAGCTCTGCAGCTCAGATTACAAAAGGTCTATGGCAACAACTCCCAGCGCAGCCAGGAGTGGTGGGGCACGCCTGTTACCTCAGCACCTGGGAGGCTGAAGCAGGAGAATTGTGAGTTTGAGGCCAGTCTGGACTATGTAGTGAGACCCTGTCTCAAAAAACAAAACCAAACACCAAAAAAAACCCCCAACTACCAGGGTGGTGTCTTCCATGGTTCAGTCTGTTTCGGTCCTAGAAGGTGTGTTTGTTAACTCACATTTGGTTCTGTGAGGCAAAACCGGTGTCTCATAAGTCTGGCCGAGATGTGGAAGCACGCTTGGCCCTCCAGACATTTTCTATCTTCTTCCCATAGTTGCAGAGATTTTTTTTAAAAATGTTTTTCCCCCAAGAAGCCCCTGAAAGAATTTTACTCAAAACCATATACTTCCTTCCAAGTTTAAATTGACATACAGGAACTGAGGATGTCGTTCAGCAGCACAGTGCCTGCCTGGCAAGCGTGAGGCTGTGAGTTTGATACCTGGTACCAAAAAAGAGAAAAGAAAAGAAAAAAAGACCAAAAAAATTGACACACAAGTTTTTATTCATAAAGATATGACTTCTAACATACTACAGATATTGACACTTAATAGTAAAATCATCCTCTCTTTTAAATATATCCATTGAATTTTCAGTACTGTAGTGATTTATACCCATTTGTGAAATACATGAATAAGTTTTCTTTTAAAAGCAAATTGTGCCTCTTATCCTTTTCCTCATTTAACCTATATTTCCGAAATGTAGTTCCTTGAGGAGTTTATTCTAGGGTAATGCATTTTGTGCTTGAGAATCTAGCATCAGTTCATTCCTTTCTACATCTGTGCAACAAAAGGGATTGTATCAAAATATGTACACCTACTCTCTCCTTTAACAGTACAGCTGTACACGATATAAGAAAAAGTATTCATACTGTTACTAGAGTAGTTAGGACTTGCAGTTGACCAGAACAACATAAAATGTAAATGTTGATACAGTTTTCTTTTTGCTTAATTTTTATTAGAAGTAAAACAAATGGGTTTTTAAAAATGCATTAGTTCTTGAATATTACGTTTAGTTAGAATTAGGTCATTTTCTATGGCAATGTTATTCCTGTTCTTCATTTATTTGTAGATGTGAGTGCCTAGAAACCTTGTTTACATGAGTAAGTAGGTGGAATGATAGTTTTGTTAGTGTCATTCAGTTACTTGAATTCCTTCCAGGATGTCAAAAAAAGTGACTTGTCATCAGCTGTTACTTTCAGTAATCTGTCAGATGCCGTTCCATGGGGGCCTTCTTCAGGTTTGTTGGAAACAAAGAATTGGAGAGCGTCTCACTTGCACGGGTTTCCTCATCTTGACCTGAGAGCTGGGGCCGCGTCAACAGCATCTCTCCTCTGGATCGCCCATTTGTGTGGTGGCAGGGCGGTGCTGCTGAGCAGGAGGTGATCTGCAGGGAGAGGCAGGCCCCAGGGAGGGGGCCCCAGGGTGTGCGCCTTCTCACACTGCCGGAGTGTTAAAGTTGAGGGCTTGGAAATGAATTCCCTTAGCACTATGTGATTCCACTTATCCTTAAGGGGGCCTCTCATGTCTGCGTGCCTCACTTTGATGACTATGGACCTAGAAATCCTAGGTATGGAACCCAATTCTGGGCTCTGGGAGAACGTGGGGGAGGAAGACCTCATTGGAGGTGGGCAGACGGTGGGGAGAGGGCCAGCCTGGGAGCTGCAGGGAGGAACCAGACTGCATGTTACATCGGGATCAAATGATTTCTGCTTTGCCCTCCAGGAGTTTATCATATGTGCTCACATAATAAAGAAAGCAAAATAATCCTCCCCCCCCCCCAAACCACAAAGAAAACCCTCTGCTAGATCTTGTTCTTTAATATTAATAAAGCACATATATTACTCTAGTGTAATATTCTTAACATTCATTAACTTTAAAAAATGTTTTGATTGTGGATTTTCAATATAACTGGCTTCCTTTGCAGTCTCATATGTTTTATTTTAGGCATCTACAAGCCATTTTTAGAAGGGGTTAGGCTTTACCAGAAAACAGATGAAGAACTGTGTCTCTTCCAAATACCACAGATAGTTTCCAGAGCATCCAAGATGACAAGTTCAGTAGCTGGTTTCATGGAAGGACACTGTGTAGAGGTCACGCTGGTTAGGACAGTGGCAGAATGTTACTGGCTTGGAGCATGTGTCTTAGGTATTTAAGATGTTGCCATAGACTCTCAACTCTGAGGTGGTATAATCAGGCATTACCAAGGCTACCTCCTTAGTCCGTACTTTCTAGCATTCAGAAACCCACCTGTACCACTGAGGGGGCGTGGCTCCAGGGTCACTGATCCTTTCTGCCCCCTTACCCCAGAAATCTATCTGAGAGAGAGAACCTTCATGGTCTCCAGATTGCGTTTCCAGTTTTAGAATTAGCTAATCCTTACCTGTGGCTACTTAGTAGTTTGGGTTGTTTTTTTTCAGCCTCTGAACATTATTTTCTTCCTAGTGCTTTCTTAGGCAGCTAATTTTCTCTGCGCACCAGGTCCCCTGACTTGAAACTACAGAGTTACATTTAGATCAGGTTTCTTGCCTACTGCTGACTTTATCTCATTTACAGTATCATGTTTCTGTTGCTGTACCCTGTAATCTGGGCCTCTCCACAGCTTTTTAACAATTAGTAATTGAGCAGGAAGTGTGTTTTTATTACAGTGGCCTTTTGATTTTGATTTTACAATCATGTAGTGTTAAGCAGAGGTGGGCGAGTGGCTCTCTGAACACATTTTTGATAGAGAGAAGTCTGTTGTTTCAGCCACTTGGCTATCTGTCAGCGGTTCTCAGACTTCCCCCTTGTGTTGGTTGCCTGGCAACTGGGGCTGGAGCAATCAAACCGTGGCTAGTGCTTTTCCAAGCCCAGACTGGAAGATGATTTATTGGTAGAACCGTAAGCACGGTAAACCCAGGCCTCAGAAATGGATGCTTTTTTTTTTCTTTCTTTCCTTTTACACTGGGAGTTTATACATAACATCAAGAAAAAAATAGAGAATATCAATCGAGGGTTTTGCTGAAAACATTTTTTTTTTTTTGGTACCGGGGATCGAACTCGGGTCCTTGCGCTTGCTGAAAACATTTTAAAGAATAAAATTAGGGCCTTTAGTGAGCTTATTATTATGTGCCTATCCCTATATGTATAGGGTAATATTTTTACTTAGTTGGATTATTATCATTTTTTTTCCTCCACCCATTTGTTTTTGAAACTCTGAACATTT
Organism: Heterocephalus glaber; assembly: GCF_053883595.1. NCBI lineage: Eukaryota > Metazoa > Chordata > Mammalia > Rodentia > Bathyergidae > Heterocephalus > Heterocephalus glaber. The sequence goes on along the minus strand of NW_028258299.1, from coordinate 5,076,460 downwards.
TAAGTTAGTCCCTTTTGTAGTAAATTGGGGTTGTTAGGAAGCCATGTTTCCCTGACAGACACAGGCCTAGGAATGTTAGTGGCTCGCCTGAGGTCAGCTGTGAGGCCTGTAGGGCCTGACCTGGAGCCAGAGACCAGCCTTCCTGGAGCCTGTCTTCGTCACTGACTTAATGTGGCAAGCACACAGTGCTGACTGCTCTTTTCCCTGTTTAATTCAAAGACCCGAGTATGTTGAAAATCCCTGTCTGCTCAGTTTTGCTGTGAAGCTAAAACTGTTCCAAAATATATTCTATTAAAACAGTTTTAATAGAACTGTGAATGCTGTTAACAGGTGTTTTTGAGGGGGCTTCTCTTCATACATACCTGCATCCCTGTGTGAAGGATAGAGAGCTTCCACTTTTAATCCTGCACCTGACATTCTCACTTTCTACTTCTGTCAACAGTGCCTTCTTTTGCCACCCCCATTATAATTACAATCGTATAACTGTAAAAGTTGTCCTGTGTTGACTTGTTTTTCGTATGAAAGTCGAATCTACCAGTTCTTGTTGAGAATTCTCCTTCTTAGAGTCTCAGAGAATTCCTGCAGCATTACAAATGAGAACGAAGAGGAATCTATTTCATGCGGTGGGGTTGGGGGCAGTCTCAGCCTCCCCTTTCTTGACCCAGCATTTCTTTTTGCAAAATTTTATAGAAGTGCTTTGGAACTCAAACTCCACCCTTCGTGTAGCCCAGTGTATCCAACTGTGTATGTAAATCCTCTATTAGTATGTTTGTATTCCTTATAAATATACAGATCTAATCTGTTTGTGTGTGTCATTTACACACAGCTGTGTTCATGATCCCTTACTACCAATATTTTCAGCAAGAATGAGGTATCCCGGGAGCACTATTGTTCTAAACAAAAGCTAGATGAGCAGCCTCATGATGGAGCCCATAGCAGCCCCTGATCTGAGGGGCTTCTGCCTTGGGGGACTCTCTTGAAAACACGGTGGTCCTCCTGCACGGGACAGCGTGACATCAAGCATCGGAACAAGGAATGACTACTGGTTAGACAGGGATCTGTCCCACCAAGGTTGAGCTTTGTAACAGAAATGCTCCCCACCCCCACTCTGTGCTGCAGTTTCTAAAGTAATAGTTGCTGTTTCTCCTCTGGAGGTCGTTCTTTAACAAAGAAAGCTCAGTGAGGGGCCAGCCATGCCGCCATGGGGGAACAAAGCCCATGCACCCTCTTTGCTAGGAGCCAAAGGGAGCCATAGTGCTTTTGGGGAAGAGGCATAGATCATGACTTACAAACTTAGTTAAGTTCTTCTAGAAGATAGGCTTCACTTAATTTGAAATAATAAGCCTATATGATTTTATTTATTTTAGGAATATATGACATTATCGCCTGTAATTATAACAGTATGGTTACCTCCTTAAAAGAAAATTTCAGTTGTGTGTGTGTCTTGATATTTTATTTAAAACAGAAGCCGGGGACTGGGGATGGTGGATAGCTCAGTGGTTCCACCACCTACCTCGCAAGCGCAAGGTCCTGAGTTCGATCCCTGGTACCAGAAAAAACCAAAAAAACAAAAACCAGAAGCCAAGATTATTCTGGATCTGTACTTTCCAGTGTGGTAGCCGTCAGCTACCTGAAATGTACCAAGTGCTAGTCCAAGAAGAGATGCGCTGTCAGTGGAAGATACACTGTGGATTTCAAAGACAAGGGAAGGAAAAAGCAAAATCAAAACAATAAAAAGAATCAAAGACCGAGGAAGAAAAACTAGGAAATATTTCACTGCTAATTTTTATACTGACTACATGCTGAAATGATAATATTTTGAATATATTAAGTTGAACAAAATACTAAAATTAATTTTACCAGTTTCTTTTTAACATCTGACTGTTGCACAATTCAAACTTAAATATTTGGCTCCCACTTTTGGGCTGACGTTCTGTTTCTGCTTGGCAGCCACTCATCTACAGCCTTTTAATTACGAGCTTTGTAGAATGCTGCCTCACTGAAGATGTCTAGTTTTTGTTCCTTTATGACCTACAGACAACCACATTGCTTCCTGTAGTTCATTCTTCTTTCCTCTGTGTTGGGAGCTACTTGACCTCCTTATGAGCCAGTTTACTGGGCGGGCATTTATGTGGAGACTCCAGGTGACACTGCAGAGAGAATGCCTTTTGGGTTCTGTTATTAGCATTGAGTTATTTTTAATTTGCATGTAGCAGTGTAGCTGTAATTGGCAAGAAGCACTGAGCTGGCAGAACTTGTGCATCAGTTAATGTGCTGTGTCCCCTGCCGGTCCGGTCTCACCTGACTGGACAGGCCACTGGAGCACACTCACTGGTACTCACCGGGCGCTCTACTTAGGCCTGCAGGGAGGGAGGGCCTGACAGAGACCGGGGTGTGCTCAGTGCCTTTGCTGCTGGGCTCCATTGCTTTACCTGTCAGCATGTGGGCATTTCCACCTTGGGCGTGTGGTCTTTGAGCAGAAAATGGAGTCGCTTTTATTTGCTGCTTGGGACCGCCCAGGAAGGGGTTCAGCACAGGGTTATGTTGACAAAGGACATCATTGGCTTTTCCCCTGATGCTGAGCTGGCATCAGGGAGTGGGTGCTTTGGTGCCTCTGGCTGGCACCAACAGGAAAGTTGGATATCTGTTGGCTTTGTTGGTAACAGAGAGTTAGAAACTTTAAATCAAGCTGGAAATTAGATGAGAGAGAGGTCAAGGAGTCAATGAGAAGACTAAGCAGGTCACCCCCACACTCATGCATTTGTCCCCCAGTGATCTGGGTCACCTGCTCCCTACCGTCTGGTGCTGTCTAGGTCCTGGGGACGTCATGGTGAGCAGAACAGTCTTTCCCTCACCTACTCTGCAGCATGACCGTATATCATGTCATAGCATATGCAGCGATAAAAGCTGAGTGTTAAAGCACGACAAGCTGCAGAGTGGTGGGGCGTGCATATTACACCTGTTTAAATTGGAAGGTTGCTTCTTTATTCATTGAAATTAATAGTTGAAGCCAGGCGTGGTGGTGCACACCTATAATCCCAGCACTTGGGAGGCTGAGGCAGGAGGGTCCCACAGGTTCGAGGCCATCTTGGGCTACAATGTGAGTTCAAGGCCACCCTGAACTATATAGCAAGATCCTGTCTCACAAAAACAAAATTAATTGTTGATTAACATTGAAGTAGCTGGGGATTTAGCTCAGTGGTTCTGCCACCTGCCTCTCAAGCTCAAGGACCAGAGTTCGATCCCTGGTACCAAAACAAAAACAAAAACAAAAAAAACCATTTAAGTTAAAGTTTTTAGTAGTTTCAGTAACTAATCTTGTATTGGTTTCCTATTGCTACTTGACAAATTACCCCTTACAATAAAAATTACCCCAGGGCCAGGGATGTAGCTCAAGGGCATAGTGCCTGTCTGGCAAGTTTGAAATTCTGAGTTTGAACCCCAGTACCAAAACAAAACAAATGAAAAACAAAAATTACCCTGACTTAAAACCACTGTGATCCTTTGTCTCAGTCTCTGTGGGTCTGACTTGGGTGTGATGAGGTTGCAGTCATCAGGTGCTGGAGTCCCCTTGCAGGCTTCTTCACTCACATGGGGACGGCTGGAGCTTGTGAAGTGTCTCTGTCCCTCATGGCGTGTCGAGCTTCTTGGTGTCACGGTGGCCGGACTTTTTAATCTGCCACTCAGGGCCCTAAAGACAGGTGTCTGCAGAGGGTGAGCCAACCAGGAGCAGTGCTGCCTTTGTGATGCTGCCTCAGAAGCCACCTGGTGCCACCTCTTCACATTCTGTAGTGTGACAGTAAAAGGTCCCCCAGGCTGACAGGAGGAAACAGGCCCTCCTGTCACCCTCACCTTCTAAGAGCAGTATATGAGGTGCAGTCAGTTTTGGGTGCCGCCTGTGGTAAATATATTGTCACACATGTAAAGGGTTTGTGGGTCCATATGGTTTCATTTGTTGGCTTGTGTTGTTTTCTGTGCACTGTGTGCACTGTGTTGTTTTCTGTGAGATGAGAGGTTTGATACTTGAAGGCTTTGCTCCCCATTCCTCCTTCCTCTGAATCGACTAAGGTTACAGATGTGACGGGAGTGTGGAGTGGAGAGTGGTCCAGCTTGTGTAGAAACTTCCAGCATGTCACCTGCAGGGTCGGCTGGGCTGGGACAAGAGGCTGGTGCTGCTCCTGGCCTCAGGGCCTGGCACGTTAGTTACCCTTCGTGGTATGTTCCTGTGGCTAATCTGAAATAAAATAAAGCAGTGATTGTAGCCATGAAGTATCCGTAATCACATGCTTGGGAATTGAGGTGCGTTCCTGAACAATCAGGTGGGGTTGCATTGGACCTGCCCTCCACGGTTCTCACCCAGTGGTCTTTGGTCTTGGGAGGCGAAGAGGACAAAGAACTCCTTGGATTTAGTCCCCTGTCCATGTTGATCCCAGTAGGAGTGGCGACACTTACCCACAGTGGTTGGACGTGAGCTTCTGTTGCTAAATGCCACATGATCTTAGGCTGGGGAAGAGGTCTCTTTATTTATATCAAGATACCTCATCCAGCTGACAAACCATCAGGAGTGGCAGGATCTCACTCCTGAAGAGTTTTTGGAAGAGTTCAGTCATCCTCTTGTCTACCTAACTCCCTGCCGCTCCTGTTACCTAGCATTTGTGAGGCCCAGGGTTTGATCCCTAGTGCGACAAAATAGTGTAAATAGTGTTCTGTAAACATGGGGTAAAAAGGAGTGGGAGCGGGGACAGAGAACAAGGTAGGCATTTCCTTGACAGGAGTAAGGGCATGGGAACTAAGAGTGTGCTGGCTTGAGCGAAGCTGAGCCTGGGGGTCCTGGAGGTGCTAGGTCTGTGAGGTGAATGGAGAAATTGCAGGTGGACTTCGCACACTCAACCCTAATCCTGTGATTCTGATGATGAGGACAGATCTGTGGGGAATCCTCAGGGCGGACCTAATGCCCTGAAAGCGACTGGGGTGGCAGCCATGGGGCTCTAGGGCGTGAGGTGAATGGAAAGCTTATACAGATTTGGGAGAGTGACCTTTCTAAGAATTCACAGCTGAGGTGAAGTGTGTAAGATAGAAGGGGAAGGAGGACAGCGTTGGGAATCTTAAGGTTTGTGCAGGAAGTGTTATGGCAAGACTGACTGGTGCCTGCAGCCTGGTTCGCATGTAAGACAAGCCCGGAGGCCCTACCCAGCCATTTGTGGGTGGACGATCCATGAACTGTGTGAACTCTTTGAAGCACTTAGTGTGACCAGCCTTTGGCACACGTGCTGTAGCAGGCTGCTTGCCATAAAGGTTTAAGCTCTAGGTGTGCCATCACTGACGCAGCAGCTCACGTGCCCTGTTCTGCTGGTCACAGCTCTTCCGTCTCCGGCTTGAATCCTGGCCCCGAAGACGACTACCTGTGGGTTGGGACATTGATATTCCATCTCCCTAAGCTTCCGCTTTTGTGTCTGTAGAATGTGCCTGGTGACATCTGTCCAGGACAGTGATGCGACAGAGTTGGCCTCCCTGTGCTGCTGCCAGCACCACTGTCCCTCTGCACAGAGGCTGGGCACTAGAAAGACACTCGGCTGTTTCCTGCAGTTCGCTGGGCTTGGGACCCGCTGCTTTGAGGAGGTTGTGCTCTAGGACCCATGGTACCCGTGTTTGCAGTGTCCTGTCCTGAGACTCTGGAGGGCACTACTCAGAGTAACCAAAGGACAGGTCTCAAAGCAGCATCAACAGTCACCTCCAGAGGCAGTGGGGTCTCAGGTGTGGATCCTGGGAGTTGCAGCAGAGGGGAAGGTGCAGGTGACTCAGGCGGGCCGTCGGTGGGACCTCGGTGACAGAGATGCAGCATTGGGTGTGCCTGTTGGCAAAGGCTTTTCTCTGTACCTGGCATGAGGCTTTCCTTCTTCCCCGCCCCCATTACCCGGGTCACATTTAGGACACCTCTCTGCTGGAGCTGTGGGGCATTGCTCATCCTGCCTGACTGAAGGAAGGGCTCACTGTTGTGTCTGTGTTTGGGGGGACTGCAGATTGCTGACTTGCAGATCTGCCTGCTCTTTAGTCCCCTGAGAACCAGCAAGTCATTAACATAAAACTCTGTGCAGAAACCAGGGCAGAGCAGAAGGAGCCATTTTCACAGTGGGAGTCATTTTAGTACCTACAGTGTTTTCTAAACAGTTATGTAAGAGGACGAAGGAGCCATAGCTTGGCAGAAGTCACAGAGCGATTCTGACTGTGATACACTAGTTAAAATTCACCAGAGGGAGTTAATATTGAAAGCTCTCAGCCAGGGGTTAATGTAGAGGTATCTTGTAGTTGTTTTGGTAGCCTCGCCTCTCCTTTGCTCTCTTCCCTACTTCAGGCGGGGACAGATCGAGCACCTCCTTGGATGGCGCCGGATGTTTCAGTGGATGTGAGGCACTGGCGTGCCTGACCCTCTGAAGGATGTACTCACTCTCTGCCCAATACTCATATATCTGCTTTCAAGTTAATATTTAGATTTTTGTTTTAGCAACATGGGGCACGTATTATAGCCAATTTAAAAGGCAAACAAATTGAAACGAGTAAATTATGAGAATCTAGCCTTTACTTGCCTATTGGTAGGGTTTTTTTGAGAAACACTTAGTGTTTTGAAATGTGAACACAGGCAACAGCTCCCACTGCACCCCTGATCTGCACCTTTGGTTCCATTCCGAGGCTTCACCTAGGCCTGAGGCTCCTTGCTGGTTTACACATCACCATGATGCTCCTAGCCTGGGTCAAGGGCTTGGTGTCATACAAGGTGTGATAGAAAATGCAATAAATGTTAAAATTTATTAAAGTAAAAGTCACATTGCCATGAATCCTCTTTTCTTCAAACATACTTGTCCCATTGTTCTTGCTACTTTTTGGGGGGGGGGTGGTACCGGGGATCAAACTCAGGACCTTGCGCTTGCAAGGCAGGTGCAGCGTCAGTGAGCTAAATCCCCAGCCTGTGTTCCTTGCTACTTTTTGAAACAGTTCTGGAAATCCTCCTTCTTAAGGGTCTTTGAGGTGTGATTAAAAAAAAACACCGAATGCTGCTGCTGAGTGCCATCAAAAAGCAGGCTTGTCATGGTATGTCCCCCGTCCACCTTATTCACCAGACCTGGCACAGTGCAACTCCTGCCTATTCCCCAAAGTCAGAATGACCATGAATAGTAAATATTTTGAATGAATTCAGGACATCCAGTCAACAGTGACAGGGTAAGACAGTCACGTAAGGGACATCCAGGACTGCTTCAGAAAGTGGCAAGAAACAATGGGATAAATGTGTTTCAAGTGAGGGGGAGTATTTTGAGGGACATTAATGGTATTCTGTCTTTTACTATAATAAATTTTTAAAAAATATTTAAACATTCACTGTATTTTTTGTCACACCTTCTATAATGTTACTGTGTTTTGGTCTGATTATTTTTATTCCCGTTAGCTTCTGTTTCAGAAGTGGCTGTGTTTAAATTTTCTTTTGTCAAGCAGAAGACGGGACTAGATCCCAGGGCTTCTGAGGTGAACTGCGTCTACTTTTCCACTTTCCCAAAAAAAGGGGAAGTAGCGTTTTCCAGATTTGTTTTAATAAAACCAAGCTTATCAGTACTAGGTTCAGGCACTCACTTTTTTTTTTTTTCCTGTATTTATTTTTTTGGTACTGGGGATTGAACTCGGGTCCTTGCGCTTGCGCAGCAGGCAGCAAAACCACTGAGCTAAATTCTTGGCCCAGGCACTCACTTTTTAAAAAGCCAGAAATCGAAATTTTCTCTATCAGGAACTTACGGGTAGATAGCTTCTGATGCTGATAGGATGCTTGAGCTCAGTAAGAGATAAGTTGATAGTGTTAATTATTAAATTAGAGTCTTGAAAACATCAAGGTCTTCATTTGAAGAGAGATGAATTCAAAGAGGGAAAGGAGGCTGCTGCCTCAGAGCACTATAACAGTTTGTCTAGAAATTGGAACATAGTCATAAACTAAGGAGCAGCAGAAAGCAAAGAACAACCTCCACACCATAAATGAATACAAATTTCTATTTGGATCTCACTTGGCTGTGGTGATACAGAAGTAGAAATGACCTTCGCACTGAGAAATTAGACATTTATAGCTAAATGGATGCACATTGAGGCCATACTCTTAAGTGAAGTAAACAAGACACACATGTGTAAATACCGAATAGTTTCTCTAGTGTGAGAAACTGAAAGTGTAAATAAGGACTAAAAGGTATAATGGATAATGTGAAATAGGAAGAAAAGGAGCAAAGGGGAGGAGGAAGTGGGAGTGGTAGGGAAAAGGAAAGAAGGGAATGGAATTAATGAGAAAATGAAAAAATGGAAACAAAGTCTTTGTAAATAGGGAGGGATGGGGAGGGGTTGAAGGGAGGGCAGGGGAAGGGGAAAAAATAAGAACCAGGGGAGATTATGTAAAAGTACAAACTTCCAATGATAAATATCATTATATTATATACCTAAAATGTACCAATAGAAAAAAAAAGAAATGACCCTCACAAGCGCAAGGTCCCGAGTTTGATCCCTGGTACCAAAAAAAAAAAAAAAAGAAATAGAAATGACCTGTTTTGTGTTTGCAAGGTGCACACTCAGATTGGTGGGACATGAAGTGCCCCAGAGAAACAAGTGCCAGTCTTCCAAGGCCCTCAGCTTGTGTGTTTATGAGGGTGGGCAGACTGCAGGCTCAAGGAGCATAAGAGCAAGGCTCTTGGCACTGGACCGTTGGCTGAGCCAGTTTCTCACCACCTTTTAAATGTGCACATTCTGCATTTCCCCTTGGGCTTCCTGGCATCCTAATACCTGTGTACTTCTGGGGACAGAAGAGCAAGTGGACAGAAATAATGGGTGAGGCCTTGAGTTCCCGTACTAGAATGCTGGATTCCAGCTAAACTACTAGAAGCCTGTCAAGAAACAACCCGTGTCCCTAAACTTTATTTAGAAGCTTATAATACCTATTTACAAGTTGATAGTGTTAATTATTAAATTAGTCTCAAAAACATCAAGAGATGAATTCATGGAGGGAAAGGAGACTGCTGCCTCAGAAGCCTGTTTCTCATCTTGACCTGTTCAGTCACTCTCTACTCTAAGAGGGCCGTCTCTGTTTCGATTTCAAAGGCTATTCTGCATTTCTGGTAAACCACAAGGTAGAGGCTGGTGCCTGAGAAGCAGATGTTTTGCTGGTTTTGAGGCCTTGTGGCTTTCCATAGAGAAGTAACAGTAGCCACATGAAGCTTTTACTTCCTCTTTTGTTTAAAGTGGGGCCAAGGGTGCTTTGCACTTGATAGCACAATCACTGGTATGCGTGGACTGCTGCGGTAGGTCTCCATTACCACCAGGTGTCAAATGCATATTTCTGGAAGCAGTGAGTGTTCCCAGTGGGGTTGGAATATAGATTTCAGACTTAGAAATACTTGTGAGATTCTTGGATTATGTATATTTATTTATTTATTTATTTAATTTTGGGGGGTGTTTTGGAGACAGGGTCTCACTGTATAGTTCAGGCAGGCTTTGAACTTGTGATTCTCCTGCCTCAGCTTTTGGAATGCTGGGATTACAGGCATGCACCACCACATCTGGTTTGGATTATATTTAGAGCCAAAAGAATAGCAGAGATCATATTGGAAGGGGTTTTAGAGAGCAGAAAGCATAGAAGAAAGCTTTGAGGAGGACTTGTAACAGTTGGAAGTTGAGTAGAGAATTAGGCCAAGTGATCCGAGGAAAGCCAGAAGAGTTTCATCTCTGTTACCAGAGTTCAGGATGGGCCTTGATGCTTTTAATAGCCTACTTCCACTATGATCACCCCAACCCAAGCCCTCCTCATCTTGAGGTTGGTTGCACTTACGTTTCTAAAAGTTAGTGAATGTCTACTGCCTGTTGCAGCATTACAGACTCTATGATAAATAGGCCTTGTACAAATAAGTAACTGAATGGGAGGGACTGGCCAGGGAAGTTTATTTTGGAGTAGGAAGGATTTGAGTTTGGGTTTGAGATGAACCTGCAAGTGGCAGTACTAGACACCTGGTGGAAAGGTGGGCAGGCCAGGGTCCTGGAGAGCACTGAAGCCCGGGTGCATGGGTGTGAACACTGTCCTGCAGAGCTTCCTGCAAAATAGGGGCCAGGGAGCAGATGTGTGGACTCAGGATGAAACCTGTAGTTTAAAAAAATTCTTTGGGGCCAGGGATAGCTCAGTGGTGCCACAGCCTGCCTCAAAAGTGCAAGGTCCCGAGTTCGATCCCCGGTACCAAAAAAAAAATTTCTTTGGCACAGGCATACAATAGACTGGATGAGGGAGGTGGGTTAACAGACTATGAAAAGAGGGATAAGGGCCTGCCCCAGGACTGGCATCAGGATGGACAGGACAGGAAGGTGCTGAGCAGCCTTCCCCAGGGAGAACAGTGAGCATCTGGTGAGGCGATGTTGGACTCCATGGGAAAGCACACAGTCACGATAATGGTGTCATGCCACAAAATAGCCACTGTTGTCGTGAGTACTTCACAGAGGCAGCGGCAAAGTGTCTGGATTCGGGAGCTGGGTTTGAATTCTTCTCTTCTGAGTAGTTGGTTGACCTTGATCAGGTTCTGCTTCCTTGGCTGTGAAATGGGGAAAGTAATAGACTTTCTGTCTCAGGTAGGGAAGGTTTTGAATTAATAAGTGAGGCTCTTGGCATATAGTAGGTATTTACTAATAGTTGACTAGAATGATGTTCAACAGATTGCATCATAATAAATGGAACAATCAGGATCTGAACGCGTTTGTCTGCTTTCAGCACATTACCCTGAGGTTCCAGATCGGCCTTCCTTACATGCCACCTTTCCTGTGTCAGTGTTTCTGATGAACCTGTTGTGTGTTGCCTGGTATGAAGCCCACGTTTGAGTGCATGGTGCTGGCTTTCCACTGTCTGTGCCCTCTGGATCACCTACTCAACTCTATGCAGACTCTGTCTCCCATCTCCCATTCCCCACCCCTGTCTGTGCAGCTCCTCCGATCCCCTCTGGCTCCATGGATTCGGCCTCTCCTTGGTGAGCCAGCCTTGTCTCTTGCCTGGTGAAGGCATTCTGGACTGCCACGTGCCACTGCGTCCACCCCTCTTCCGGGCTCCCTTGCTGCATTGATGGGCAGTTTGTTGTTCATGACTTCACAAGTGTTTACCTTACCTGCTAAAAGTGAGTCACTCACATTAGTCCATGGGTACCTTCGTTTTTTAAAAATTCCTCCCAATGCTAGATGCTCAATCGATTTTTTTAGAAAGTGAGCCAGATCTTTAATTTATTATTTTCTTGAATTTGAAGTACTCTTCAATGACATTCTTTTTTTTTTTTTCCTTTTGGTACCAGGGATCGAACTCGGCCTTTGCACTTGCAAGGCAGGCGGCGAAACCACTGAGCTAAATTCCTGGCCCCTCTTCAATGACATTCTTGACCTGAGATTGTTTGCTGTAGTCCTCAATCACTACACAACTGTAACCAGACTCTGTGTGGGGTTTCCTTTCAGATGTTTTACAGAGTCTCATCCATCCCTTAGTAGTTTCTTGTTGCCATCAGGCTTAATTAGGTTGATTTAGTAAAACTAAGTACAGCTTGATGGACACAGGCCCATCACGGCTGTACGCAAGCAGTAGAAGATGAGCTGGGGCTGTCTAAGCTCTGGCAGACTCATCCAGCAGCAGTACCTTCCTTGGCCATGGTGGTGGGTTTCGGTGAAGCTGAATCTTGAATACACTCAAACCTCACCTTCATGTCTCTGTGGCGGCCTGGAAGAAGCTCAGTAATTTTTTTTCTTTCTTAGAGTACTGTGGATCAGACTCAGGAGCACTCTACCACTGATCTACATCCCCAGCCCTTATTATTTTTTGAGCCTGGGTCTGGCCAAGTTGCCCACATGGGACTTGAATTTGTTATCCTTCTGCCTCAGCCTCCTGAATAGCCTCCTTGGTAGCTGGAATTGCAGGCATGTGCCACCTGCCCAGCAAGAAGCAGGAATTCAGATGACAGTAGTTCAGGTGCCCCCTCGGCTCACACCTGGAGATGTCACCAGCTTCTTCGCCTGGTCAGTCCCTAATCCACACTCAGGCCACATGCCTCCGGAGCAGTCCGTATCTGATCTTTGCAGGGAAAGCGCCAGCTGTCTGCTGGCCTGCACTGAGGACGAAACTCTTCAGGGCTCTCTGCAGTCTCAGCCTCACCTGCTTCTCAGGCACTCCCATCTGCACACCCTGTCCTTGCAGTTCCTGGAATGTTCTTGTGCCCTTCCCAGATGACTGGAAGCCCTGTGGCAGCCCACCTGGCACGCTCGCTCGAGCTCTTCCTTGTTACTTCCTCTGACTTCAGGAAGCAGAGCAAGGTGCTTCCTCTTTGGAGCTCCACCCACCACCTTTTGTTCCCGGGCAGCTTCTCAGCAAGTCCACAGATCCCTCTGCTGACCCGGCTGCTTTCCTGGCTAGCCCTGGCTCCTTGAGGGCAAGGCGGTCTCTGCCTTCCTCAGCCTGCAGAGATGCCTGTTGATTACATGGATGACACTGTTGTCAAGTAAACACCCGTCACTCCTTCAGACCAGAGAAAGCTGCGCAGCTTGGTGGTGCCTTGACAGATTCTTCCCTTCAAACTATATGAACTGCCCTGAAATTTGACAGTGATGAGTCGTATCTTGGCAAGGGGTGAAATCTGAAAATGCAAAGCCTCCAGGACTGGAGTAGGAGATTGCAGATGGGTTTCGCAGGCCAAGCCTGGCTCTTTCCTACCTTTGCCTGGCGGATCTCAAACGCCCGGAGCGGGAGGGCCCCTCTTCCCGGTGGGCAGGTGATTTATTGGCTGGGTCTCCTCCGCGGTGATTTAGTTGCTCCCTGCGAAGTGCGAGCTAATGCCTGGGCCGGGAGGGGAGGGAGCGTCCGCCCACGATCGCAGGCTGTAAGGGGCTGTGGGCGTCAACGGGGCAGGCCCCAGTTTCGCCTGGCCGCAGTGGGGCGCCGTGGGCGTGCGGCCCGGTGGGCCCTGAGTGTGGGCTGGAGGCCCAGCAGCCTGGGGAGGGCCCCGGCCTCGCGGGCGCCCCCCCTCCCCGCCCGCCCGCTGCGCCGCGCGCTGCAGTAGGGAGGAAGTTTGTGTGCTTCGCTGCTTGACGTTGACGCTCTCCTGCTCCGAAGCTGGATCCTGAGATCCCAGCGCCCGGCCTTGGAGGCTCGGCTGCCCAGCGGGGGTCGGGCAGAGGCGGGGCCAGGCTGGGCCCGGGCAGGCGGGCGGCGCGCGATCCAGGCCGCCTTTTGCAGCTGCCCTCCGCTGCGCTGGGCTCTGCGCGCCGAGCTCCAGCCTCCTCCCCCGGCGGCAGTGGCTGGGGCTGCGGCTGTGGCTGGGGCTGTGTCAGCCCCAGCCCCGCGCCCCTCGCGCTCCGCACCGCTGGTCACACGCTGTGCCGCCCGCGGCCGCCTCCGCCCTGCGCTTTGTGGTGCCGGCGCTGAGTGACAGGCGGCCGCCCCTCGCCCCAGACCCGTGCGCTTACCTGTGGCTTCCGGATCAGCAGCGCGGGACCGGACTGCGGGCCCCGAGGTGGGGGCCGGGGCGGGAGGGCTGCCCGGGAGGAATGGGACAAAGTGAAAGTCTCCGGGCGGGCACCGGGAGAGGTGGAGACCGCTGCGAAGATGGAGGGGCCGGTGAGGGGCGCCGGGAGGGAGGCAGAGGGGCTGAGGGTTCTTTATTCGAAGTGGGTTTTAATGACGAGATGGCGGGGCAGGCCAGGCCAGCTGGGATCCCGCTCCCAGTGGGCTTCCGCAACAGCAGTGCCTGCCTGGTACATTCCTGGGATTAAGGAAGGAGGCCTTTTAACCCTCTAGTGTCCTTCTGAGGAGGCTCGGCGTTTGGTTGTTTCACCTTTCCCCGACTCTGTGTTGCTCTGTTGAAACGCGGGCATGTTTGTTGTTTACACCTTGGCGGACGAGACTGGGTGGCGGCAGAGCGTACGGTCATGGCTCCAGACCCGGATGCCTTCCTCTGGGGTGCGCTCCCCTGCTTGGGGTTCCGGTGAAGGCTGGCGGGTCCTGCTGCGCTGCTGAAACTCTCCCGGCCAGCCGAGTCGGTATTCCCTAGCTAAGACTTTCTGTGGTGCTTATTCTGCTGATTGCAGATATCTTTGGTTTTGCTGACATCCTGTTTTGTTTTTCGGGGTTTTACATCCCATTTATTGTTTCTTTTTATCACAGAAACGCTTCGTTAAGGGACTCAGGCAGTACGGGAAGAACTTCTTCAGAATTAGAAAGGAGCTGCTTCCCAATAAGGAAACAGTGAGTACAATCGGACTTTATGTAACTTGATTTTTAATTTTTTCCTCGTTGCTCCTGCTGCTTCTCTACATTTGATCTTACGAAATGGTTTCCTTTAACCCTGTGCTGGGCTCAGATGCAGTCTGGCCTCTAGAATTGTTTGCTCACTTCCTTGACTTTTTTTTGTTGTTGTTTTGTTTTTTGGTACCGGGGATCGAACTCAGGACGTTGTGCTTTCGAGGCAGGCGGTGAAATCACTGAGCTAAATCACCAGCTCCCTTGACTTTTAATTTTAGCTCATTATTTTAGATGCTAAAGGGACATGCTTACGTCCCTGAAGAATGAGTTGTAACTGTAGGAACAGAAAGTGAGTTGGGGGCACGGGTTATTGGAGAGTTGACATCTCATTTTAAATACAGTGGCTGAAGGAGGAGATGTCATTTATCACTAGTTTGGCTTTGCTAATGGGCAAGGCTCAAACACACTGATAGAATTAAGAGGCTTATGGCTCATTACTGTATTTTGAATACTGTTGGGATTTTCCCCCTTTATTTAATGTTGCTGTGTCTTGAAGAGCAGTTAAAATAACACTTTACTATTCCTGCCCTAAAAGTTAGCACTTTCATTGGACCGATATACCAGGGTTTTGGTAATTTGTTTAAGTGGAGTTTTTAGGACTCCTTTTTGATATATCACAAAGCTAGGGCTGAGATCTGACAACCACAGTGCCTCTGATAAAGCTCAGTTCCGAGGGTTTGCTGCGGAGACTTGAGAGTGAAATTCTGTGAAGATAATGTTGAGAAGGCATTCAGTCTCATTTACCTGTAATTGCCTGCCCTCCTGACCTTCTTACCAGTGGTACTGAGGACACGGGGTGGGGGTGGGGTCTTCCTGCTGGCCCGACCACAGAATAGGGAGTCCTGGGGAGGGGGCAGAACCAACCACTTAACAGCAGCATTCAGTAACCGGAAGTTCTCCTCAGGACTAGAGGGAGATGGCATTGATATTTAACCTGCCTCCCCACTGAGCTGCTTTCTTAGGAAATGGGAGATGACTGGAGAATATCCATTATAAAGGGCGGGGGGGGGGGGAACCATTGCTGGTTTGCTTTTTCTATTTTCTATTTGGTGTTATTTACTGACTTCCTCTTCTTTGATTTGCTCTTTAAAAAAATGAACTTTTTCTGGACACTTATTACATATATAATACTACCTTAGAACCATGATAACACATAGTGAGGAAGAAGGTTTCTGAGATTTCAAGTATGTCCCAGTATAAGTTGATGGTTTGTATTGATCAGTGATAATCAGGTTAAATTTGTAATATTTATTACACATCTAAATATTCTGAGATAGGTCATTGAGAATGGTGGAGAGAACTGCTCATAAATATCGAAATAATAGTATGGAATGGATTTATCTAATCAGTTTATTTTTTGCTCTTTGCAGAACAGGTTGGAAAGCGGTATTTAATGTGGGACAGTGAAATAAATAACTCTTTTTAAGTTTTCTGGAGATTTTAGTTCTTTTTTTTTTTTCCTTTCCCTCCAGTACCGGATATCTAACTCAGGACCTTGCGCTGGTGAGGCAAGCGCAGTGCCACTGAGCTAAATCCCCAGCCCGAGATTTCAGTTTTTTTAAGTTTGATGCAGATTTCTAGAAATTAATTAATGTGCGTGGACTTAGGTGTCGTTTTGGTTTGACTGAGTGAAAAAGAGATGAACATGAAGGTGTGTCCTGAAGTTGTGATTGGGCAGACTGTACCCTTCACTCAAGTTTTAGCTTTCCTTGTGCTTTGCTGAAAGTTGTAAATCATGAAGAAATCTGACAATCATTTTGTCTTAACTGTTTGAAACAAATATGTAATGGCATAGTTGAAATCAAAAGCTACTATCTGTCATTTGGAAACACCAGACAATTTTATCTAGTGTTTTATCTCCGTAGTAGAAATAGCCCTGGTTAACCTGTGACCTAGGTAAGGCTCTTTTCATCTGTTGTCTGATTAGGAAACAGAGTCGGGTTCATCTAACCTCTTCTTGCCCTCGCTTGTCCCTTCTTTTGAGTGGTGCCTGTTTCAGGGAACAGCCTTTTCTTCCCTGTGCTCAGGTTGTAGCTTGTCCCTCTCAGCGCCTCCTTCCTGAGCCCTGTCCCAGTCATTCCTCTGCTGGCACCCGGACCCTGTCTGCACCAGGACTCTTCACTGGGGCAGGTTGCTGGGATGAGCAGGAGAATGATTTGCAGCAGTGCTAAGCATTCATTCCATGCCCTCCTCTCTGGGGGCATTGGAGGAGTTCGTAAGTCTTGAGTATTTTAATCAGCTGGGAGAGGCTCTCTGGTATTTTCCTGAGTTATCACATAGCTAAGCTAATCATTTACAGCCTACAGGCAGGGGAGAACAAAGGTTATTTTTTTCAGGTTGTATCTTTTGTTTTTTTTGGTACCAGGGATCAAACTCGGGACCTTGCACTTGCGAGCCAGGCGGTAAAGGCTATTTTTTCATTTTTGTTGCAGAAGGTGAGAAAATTTGCAGCTACCAGTGTCCTTTGTTCAAAAATTCCTTGGTAGAAATCTTCTTATGGTCATGGTCCTTTTTATGGGAAATTCCCAATCCAGATAATTTCCACATTGTCTTCTGTCTTCCAGAATTAACTTATTTCTTTGCTATTCTCAAGTGACTTGAAACATCAGAAGGGCATCTGCATCCAAAAGAACACTCCTGATTGGGCACGGGATGAGGGTCAGCAGACCTGTGTTCTATTCTTGGCCTTTCCAGTAACTATAGTACTTGATGATCTCTCTTCACTGTGACGTTGGCTTTGGGCTGTGCGATGGCGGGTTC
Organism: Heterocephalus glaber; assembly: GCF_053883595.1. Classification (NCBI taxonomy): domain Eukaryota; kingdom Metazoa; phylum Chordata; class Mammalia; order Rodentia; family Bathyergidae; genus Heterocephalus; species Heterocephalus glaber. The sequence continues at coordinate 5,059,374 of NW_028258299.1, read as the reverse complement.
AGGTCAGTCCTCACAAAGACTGGGAAGTTCCATTCTTGGAAGTGGTGGCTCTTCTCCATGACAGTCTCATGGGTGCTGCTGTCTTCACACAAGGCTCTTGTGCCCTTAGCTGTTCCTGCACTTGAGAGCAAAGTGATGGTTCTTGCCTCCTCTGCCACTCTCTTGTCATGGGCCTTTGCAGATTACTCCACCACTCTGTCTTTCAGTGTGTGTCTGTACAATGGGATGATACTAAGAGAACAGTTTTCATTTCTGTCTTGCTAAAGCCCCCCTCTCCATCGAAACCCTGAGGGGTGGAGAGCAGCGCATATCTTAGGATCGCACCTCCTCCCCCATGCAGTTTAGCAAGGGGAATCTCCCTTCCTACCTGTTCGGTCCATGCACTTAGGTCAGAGGAGGGTTCTTGGTGGCCATGGACATGAACAGCTTTCCCAACTCTTTTGGTTTCTGGTGTTTATTACATAGGAGCTAATGTATGGCTTTTCCCTCAACACTGCTGCCCACTGAAGTGGGAATAATGGCTCTGATCGTGGAAAACCCAACTGTTTATAGAGGTTTGGTTGAATGAGTGTTAAGTGTTAACCTTGTGGTACCCAAGAGAATAACTGCAGGTCGGATCTTCTAGTATCATGGTTGTGCAAATACCCTGTAATTTATTGTTCTCATTATTTCTCCCTTTCTCTAAAATTGTTTGGCTCTTTAATATGCTTATGAAGTGTTTAGTTAGTAGATAAAATGTGGTAAGGAGTCAACAGAACACCTCAGAGTCACATTGGCTGTGTATTTCTTCTGTCTGAAGCCACTGTTGTCCTAAATCACATCCAGATTTTGAGTATGAGTCCACTGGTAGAAACCAGGACTCTGTCCCTGAGCTGCCAAGGAGATGGTGGAGAACCAGGCCTCATGAGTCTTCTTTGAGCAGTGCCGTGCTGTTGTTGGGTAGATGAGTTTTGTGGCCTTTGACATTAGGGTAATATCTGAAAAAACAGGAGGACTAACAGAGTTGGATTTTACTTACCTGAAGTGGACCCCATGTTATGAATGCTGTTATGGATCATCCAGAAGGAATTCTGCCGCATCATGGGGTGATTACACGGGCAGCAGTGATGCCTTCCCAGTCTGGGAATGTGTTTGTGTTGTTTGAACAGAAGACTTTGTGTCTGGCAGATTGGCCCTCGAACCTGGCCTTGCCTGCAGCCCTGCACTTCCTCAGTGACCTGGCACTGCTGTTCCTGTCTCTGGTGCAGTGAGGGTTGGCGAGCTAGGAAGAGGTGTCCCTGCAGTGCCTGCCTCTTCTTTGTAAAGGCAGAAGCTTTGGTTTCTTTCTCATCTCTTTAGTTTTAGTTTCGATTACCTAGCCCAGTAGAGATTAAGCTGCTGTTATTTGTCAGCCCAGTCGGTGGTGCATTAATATTTGCTGTACTAGAAACTCATTTTTGCTCACTTAGCATTTTCAGAGCTGAACATTCCATTCACTGTATTGAAGTTTGGGTAAGCTCTGATGGGTGGGCTGTCTGTGGAGAGACTGCAGGCTCTGTTCTGCCTGCAGGGAGCAGCGACGAGCCATGTGCAGGCCTGCAGGGCCTGGCAGTTCCTGCTGAGGCCCTGTGGGTGGTGGTTTGAGCCCCACAAAGTGAGCTATGCAGCTTGGGGCTCTGGAAGGCTGATTGGAGAAGGTGGTGTTGAACCTGGACTTTGAAGGAAAGACTCATTTTTGACAGGCCCATGGTTGGGAGGGTGGCAGAAAAGTGACTTTCCAGCTGTCAGAAGTGCAGCATCAGGACCAAACGCAGAGGCAGGAAGTGTCAAGTGTGCCCCGAGGGAAGGCAGGCAGGTGAGGTTGTGTAAGCTGATGCAGGCACACGCAAGCCAAAACTGTAGCTTGGAGGTAGACCTCTGGTGTCCTGAGTCACCCCAGAGTGTGTGAGTGAGGCAGAGCCCAGGAAGGCTCTTCAGGAGGGTAGTGAGAGCCTGGCCTGAGCCACGGAGTGGGTAGAAGATCCGAAGCGCAGCACAGACTGGGGGCTCCAGGGGACATGGTGAGGAAGATGGAAAGTAGGGAGTTTGAAAACTGATGGAAGAATGAAAGCTGCCTTTGTCTTTTTTTTTTTTTTTTTGGTACCAGGGATTGAACTCAGGTCTTTGCGCTTGCGAGGCAGGCGACGGAACCACTGAGCTAAATCCCTGGCCCATGCCTTTGTCTTGATTGTCTCTGTTGAAAAGGTATCCCTAGCTCTTTGACCTGGAACAAGAGCCTGGGGAAGAAGGGACAACTAACTGGTTTTGATGTTTTTACTAACTTTGGGTAGTGGGATAAAAAGTTTTGGAGATTTAAATTTTTACTCTGAGAATTAACAAAATCAGCCACCTTTCTCAGCCATAGTTCTTGGAATGAATTCTATTAAATATGTGTATCAGTACTAGCTATTCATTGTTCTTTTCTTCAAGCAAAATGTCATTTGCATAGAGCACATCCCCCTGCAAAGAATAAATACTATTGAGAAAGGACTTTAAGACTGAGTAATCGAGATTTGTTATTATTAAAAGGTTAAAAATGACTCTAGCATTCGGTATGAACTTACAGCATGAAGTTCTATTTAGTTTCAGGTTATAACCTTAGATAAACAATTTTCTAGCCTCATTAATACTTAATCCGACATTACATAACAAAGTATGGACTTCCTGACTAGCTTGATTCTACTTAGAACAGCTGCAGGTTTTGCAGCCACAGGGCAGTTCTTGAGCAGATCTGTGGTTTTAAACCTTTCTCCCCTAGAACAAATGCTGACTATCCTAACTGGTCGTCAGGCCAGCACTCCTGTTGCCCAGGGCATTGGGAAAGCTGCACATTCTCTAGGCCTCTAGTGTGGGCCTTCGAGCATGAATCTGCCTGGCTCCCCGGGCAATTCACTTACACAGTGAAGTTTAGGAGGCACCACTTTTTATAGTAATGAAGCCTTCAGAATCCTGTCTGTATGCCGCATTCATTCTTAAAGTATCTGGGCTTATTTTTACTCTCCATAATAGATTTTTTGGGGTTTTTTTGAGACAGGGTCTCGCTGTGCCATTCAGGCTGGCCTTGAACTCACTGCAGCCCAGGCTGACCTTGAATTTTCAGCAATTTTCCTGCCTCAGCCTCCCCAGTGCTGGGATTACAAGCATGTGTCACCACCCCAGCTTAATAGAACTGTGTTACATAGCTTCTTTTTCCATCTCCCATTCCACTTTTTCCTAGAAACATGATTTCATATAAGAACTCTTGCCCTTCGCAATATCTTGTGACATGCAGTCATAGTGTGTGAATGAGGTTATACTAGACCCTATTTTGGATTCTGACAGATCTTTTTATTCAAAAGGATGACATTCTCTTACTAATATGAGGCTTGGATGTTGTTTAATACTATAGTATTTTCAGGTGTTGCTTTCTTTTACTAGCACCCCTTACATATAAAAAAGAAACAGGGCCGGGGATTTAGCTCAGTGGTGCTGCCGCCTGCTGCGCAAGCACAAGGACCTGAGTTTGATCCCTGGTACCAAAATAAATAAATAAATAAGAAACATAAGTACTTTAAGGGGTTGGCAAGATGAGTAAAGAGAGAAACATTTATGTACTGTACTGTTTCTTTTGATAACATATCCCACATAGATACAAATAATTGAAATTTTCCATTCAAGGCAGAAAGATTGCCAAAAGAAACAGGCACTGCAATTTGGCAGCAAGTGGTGTGATCCTATAGCAATACCATTGCTGAGGGTTTTTTCCCATTAAAGTGGAGCAGAGGCTTGAATCTATTAATTCTGATAGTCTAAACTGAATGGATATTTTGACTGGGCAGTGATCCAGTTTTAACTAAGGTAATCGAAAGTAGGTTGGCTGATTCCCTTGTGTAAGTGAAGCAGTTAAGTAATTTGCATGTAAGAAACTTTCCCGGCACAGAAGTTGGAAGGAATGGGAAGCATTAAAAAATTATGTGACTTTTAAGCCAAAGCCTTGGGTTTTGCTTTTTTCAGTGTCAGTGTCTTCAGTTTGTCCTTGGCTGCATCCTAATATGAGAACTAGTGGAAATGACATGGTAGTGCTTTAATTACATGAAGTGCTTTATTTGGAGAAACTGCACTCAAAGAAAGACGGCCTTGGATTTCAAAGTGCTGGAGAACAAAATGCTGCCCACAAGGATCAGTTGGCATTTGCTGTTGGAATTTCCTGTGATTTACCTAGATATTGAATACCTTGGATGACTTAAGTGAGATGTTTATGACTTTTAAGCTGACACAATCTCAGCCATTTTATTAGCTAGCAAACCAGATGGAAGGTCTGAGTGGGTCTTTAGTAAGACTTACAAATTTAGATAACTGTGATTTAAGTTTAATGGCTTTATCCACTTGAAGCTTATGTTACTTTTTATTTTTTTGAGACAAGAGTCTTGCTTTGTAGTCCAGGCTGGCCTTGAACTACGTAGCCCAGGCTGGCCTCCAACTCACAGCAGTCCTCCTGCTTCAGCCTCCCGAGAGTACTGGTATTACAGGCATGTGCCACCACACCTGGCTACAGTGTGTTACATTAAAAACATCATAGGTGTTTTTTTTTTTAGCTTTGTAGATCTTTGAGCCTATTCTGACTTTGAAAACCTAGTTTGCTTGGGGCCAGGGATTTAGCTCAGTGGCACCGCTCCAGCCTCAAAAGTACAAGGTCCTGAGTTCGAGCCCCGGTACCAAAACAAAACAAACAGAAAAGAAAACCTAGTTTGCTGATGTTTGAAAAATATGTCTAGTCTATTAGAGAGCTAATATTAAAAATAAGTTTTAAAATGTACCTGAAATTGCAATCCTTGAGTAATTGTCTTATTTTAATCTTATTTGAAGTTATGCTCATGAGTAGTACTTAGGAAAATAGGTAAACATTATTTACATTGTTTTGAGAAGCAAGGTAAAACATTAATTTCAGTGTATTCACAGCTGCTCACCAGTGGGGGATGACCCCGCCCCCCCCAATAAAGCTTAAGTATATCATGTGAAAGCCCTTGGAGTTTTCTGAGGTGTTTAGGTTTTTATTTTCTCTTTTTGCAGTATTGGGGTTGAACCCAGGGCTTTGTGCTTGCTGGGCAGTGCTCTGCCACTGAGCCACACCCGTAGCCCTGTGCTTGTGAGTTTTCCATCAAGTTTCACTTTTAGGGCCCTTGTTATTACCCCCCCCCCACTTTGGAAATAGGATTTTTTGTTCTGTTCAAGTATCTTGAGTCTGCCTTGTGAGCCTCTCGTAACCCCAGGATCTGACCATCACAGTTGGCATAGCTGGGTGTTGGGGGAGCTTTTGGTAGCCCAACCCTGTGCTTTGTGGGGTGGAGGTGAGAGTAGCACCGGCCAGGGCTCGCTGTCTGGTGAGGGTCCGGCCTTCTCAGAAGGCACCGGAGCTGCTTCGTCCACAGGAGTCTGGCTGGAACTGCTCAGCACCCTCTAACCATGGTTTACAGAAGAGCTCAGCTCATCTTTTCTAGCACAATTGTGTTTTGTTGGCCTTTAAAAATCAACATTTTAGTCTCAGACTTTGGGGTCTGCTTCTTTATCTTTCTTAGGCATTTCTATTCTGCACACAAATGTACACCTACATGGAATTTAAGACTGGGGCAGAAATCTCATTTTAGTACTTCTGTGTCACCTTGAGTGCACTGTAATAAACTTCTTAATATTGGTTAAAAATGAAATGTGTTATCTGGGGAGCTGCCTGTCACCCTTCCCAGGCCCCTCACATGCGCCCACTGCACAGAAAGCTCATCCATGCTGGGCGTGTGAGATAAGGCTGGGTCAGTATTCACGTCACATTGGGCATATGCCCTCTGGATGGGTCCTCTCGGCACCAGCATCTCCAGCCGTCTCAGTTCTAGACAAACTGTTCTCACCAGTGGAAGTTGGAGCACAGCCTGGTATAGCTGCAGCACCTGGGTGCCCTGGGGATGCTCTGCTTCTCAATGTCAGTTGGGGTCCCAGGCTACTGGGGCTTCCCCTATTTAGGCACCACAGCCTCACCATGGAGAGAGGAGCCTGCTGGAGATTGAGTGCTTGGGTACATCCACCTTATTCACTGGATCTGGCATCATGCGACTTCTGACTCTTCCCTGAAGTCAGAATAACTATGAAAGAGAAATTTTTTGAATTGATTCCAGACAGTGAGGTAGGCATGACAGCACAACTAAAGACACTTACAAAAGAGGACTTCCAGACCTGCTTCAGAAAGTGGCAAGAATAATGGGATTCATGTGTTTGAAGTGAGAAGAAATACTCTGGGGATGGGGATCAATGTCAGTGTATCTTTTATTATAATAAGTTTTAATAAAAAAAAAAAAAGAAATGTGTGCCAGTTGTGGTGGTGCACTCCTGAGGCAGAGGCGGGAGGATTGCAAGTTCAATCCCAGTCAGGGCAATTTAGTAAATTAGTGAGGCCCTGTCTCCAAAAAAAGTGTGTGTGTGTGTGTTCACATGTGTGAATAATAGGTTAGAAGTACATTGTAGCCAGAGGTGGTGGAAAATCCCAGCACCCTGGGAGGCCGAGGCAGGAAGATCACAAGTTTTGGTTCAGCCTAGGCAGTGTAGTGACTTAGTGAGATGAGACCTTGTCTCAAAATAAAACGGGCTGAGGGCCGGGGATGTAGCTCAGTGGCGCCGCGCCTGCCTCACAAGTGCAAGGTCCTGAGTTCGATCCCTGGTACCAGAAAAAAAAGAAAAGAAAAAGGGCTGTAGTCCAGTGAGGCTGTAGTTCTGCACAAAAACCTCACATTCAAACTCCAGTTCTTTCTCCCCCCAAAAAGCCATTGTAACCATAGAGATGGAATTACAGCCCGAAAGCCTGAAAACTACTTAGTGTTGTAAGGAACTGTTTTCCTTTGTATTGATTTGCATGATTGTGTTGATGTTTGTTAAGACCAGTTGCATACTTCAGGGTCCTAGGCCTTTCCATCTGTGTAATGGACAGAAAATCCTCTAACTCAAATGCTCCAAGATAGACTAGGACTTGGGGTTCACTGCCACACTGGGCCTTCCTGTTCTGTTTATCCTGGGCAATAAATCAGCTCCACTGTTTGTCCAGTGGGTCTGTGTTCTAGATTATTTACAAGGTTGAAACCCATTGTTTATTTTTCTCAGCAGGTTTATGGAGCCAGTCAAGAATAAAATACTGTTTAGCAGTAGAGTAAGCCATTGACCAACCACAGCTTGGCTTCAAAACAATCACTAAAGAGTAGTGTGTGAGTGTGTGTGTGTACATGTGCATGGACTCTTGCACAAAGGAGGAGAGAGCCAGGGGGGTGGAGGGGAGGGCTCAGAGTTGCCAGATCTCTACCACTTTGCAGACTGCTCATGACTGTTCATGGATGTTTTTCTTTTAGTGTGTTAGTCACTGCCATATGCCATTTTATTATCTTGAAAACAGTCTCTAGGACTTTTCTCCCTTTTCACCCCTGAGGGTGTTTTAAACAATATTAAGATAAAGATTTTTTTGTTTGTACCGGGGATTGAACTCAGGACCTGCAAGGCAGGTGCAGTGCCACTGAACTAAATCCCCAGCCCAAGATAAAGATTTTCTTCGGTGATGCTTTGGTTATATATTTTCAGCTGCTGCCATTGTCTCTTTGTTCCTCTGCGGGAGTTAGGTGACTTCCATGTGTTTGGTTATTTTAGAGGGGTGGAGCAGCATACATGAGGCCTTTGCAGTGTGGAAATTACTGATGTACACACAGGTCTCCCAGGGTCAGAACTCGGTTCTCCTGGCCAGTGCTGGGTTTGAGATGTGCTGACTAGGATCCTGGAGTCCTCTCAGAGGTTTGCTGGCCTTGTGTTATCAAGCAAGGTGTTTCACTTTTAGAGAACTTGGAATTTGTGGGACAATAGGAATAAATTCTAAAAGACTAGACGTAAGAGCCTGTGCATGGCTGTACCACAAAGCGAAGCAGAGAATCTGTGACTGTAAACATTTGGGAATATGCAGGATGAAAAGAATAAAAAACCTTTTAATAAGTTTCTTCTTTTTTTTTTTTTTTTGGTACTGGGGATCGAACTCAGGACCTTGCGCTTGGGAGGCAGGCAGCGGAACCATTGAGCTAAATCCCCAGCCCTCTTTTTAATAAGTTTCTAAAACCCCAGACTTTTATTTTTTTCCCCACCCTATCCCCAAACTTTCAGATCCATTTTAACTTGATGGCATAAAACAAACAAGTACTTGATTCTGTCTCACAGTTTGTAGATGGGAAGCTTAGGCAGGACGCAGCTGGCCATTTGCTTTCATGGTGCCCGACGAGTTGGTCTGCAGTGCAGGAAGGCCTCCCTCCCTCACTTCTGCCTCTTAGTGAGCACAAGCAGGGCCCTGTACTTACTTGCTGTGTCTTGTGGGCTCAATTCGCTGATTAAAACTTGGAGCTCTTATTTCTTTGGCCATGTAAACCTACCAGGTGACTCAGGAGAAGTCCGTATGCCTCTCTACCAAATAATGTCCCCCAGTTGATGAGGAGAAAGATACATTTTAAAGCTATACTTCTTTATGTACTCATTTTGTGTTTGTATTAAAATGTTCAAAAAGTTTGCAAATGGTATGTAGCCATTTGTCCAGTGTATTTTTTTTAGACTCAAAAGGATAATGTTTTCTTTTGTACCATATTGTGTTTTAATTACTATTTCCAGATTCTTACTGTATTACCAGGCATGTCTGTAAACTCATATTTGTTATTGAAAGAGGAGTAGCTCATTGGTAGAGTGCTTGCCTAGAATGTGCAGGGCCTTGGGTTCAGTCCTGAAGGCCACACACAAATTGCTTTTTTTTTCTAGAATTCAGGTGAGTTTAAGATGTTTAACTGGATGGTGTGAGTGTAAGAAGTTTAGCTTCTTCTTGATGCCAGCCAGCCAGCCATTGGGCACTTACAGAGCACGGCTAGAAGAGAAGATGGAGATGGAGTCTGACTCCCTGGCCACCCTCGACTGTTCATCGTGCAGTGTGAGCCGTGCGGCCTGGGTGTTAGGTTGTGGTGGGAGCCCAAGGGGCTGAGCAGGGGGAGGCTCAGCGTCAGGTGAGCTCTGGAGGGCGCACTCTCTGGGGGAGAAGCTTTCTGAAGGGTAAGTGCTTTGAAATATTAAAGCTTGTTTGAAAGGCTATGCCAAAGAGATCCCTTGAGTGCCCTTGTGGTCTGTCGAGGTGTACCTGGTGCCTGGATCCTCTGCCCCATTCTTGCGGGGCTGCTGCCTGTTGCTCCTGAACTCTTGGTGACATTGAACCCATGGTCGTCTTGGACAGTTCGTCCGCCATAATGTGGAGAGAGCCAAGAGGTAGGGTGCACCCTGGCTGTGCTGGGGCTGGAGCTGTCTCCGCCATCTTTTCCTTCCTGGGCTTACCAGGGTTGTTTTGTTGTTGTTTTTGGTACCAGGGATCAAACGTAGAACTTTGTGCTTGTGAGGCAGGCGCAGTGCCACTGAGCTAAAGCCCTGGCCCTGGGGTTACCAGGTTTTACAGAGGCCAAATGGTAATGACCCAGGTACTCCCCAGGAACCACGTCCATGCTCGGTCTTGGTACAGTCAGCCCCTTGTTTCAAACCAGCTGTTGAAAGCAAAGCTCAAATGCCAGAGTTTACCTCCCTGCCCCTCCATAAACAAAATCTCTGCAAATAGGCTCTTCACAAGCCAGTCTAGGAGTCCTGGATTTATCTTTGTGCGTGTGTGTGTATTTGCGTGTGTTTGCGCATGTGCGCGCACATGGTTTGTGAGACAGGGTCTAGTGTAGCCCATGCTGACCTCAAACTTGTGGCAGTCCTCTTGCCTCAGCCTCCCGAGTGCTGGGATTACAGATGTGCACCAGCGTGCCCGCCTGTCTTGCATTTTAACATGAAATCATGGCTCTGGTGCTTGTTGTCACGTTGGCCAGGCTGGATTTTTGGCCTGTTGCTGAGGCTTTTCCCTGCCTGCAGCCCTTGCACCCCCGAGGACACTGTTTTTAGTGGCGGAGTCCTGATGGAGCCAAGAGATGCAGTCTTCCTCCGGCCCCTCAGCTGCTTGCCCTAAGGAGCCTCCCAGTCTCAGTGGCAGCTGGCAGGGCACGTGTGACTTGGACTGCTGGGAGCACCAGTCGGCTCGGTGTGTGCTGTTTGCTGTGGTGGAATGCTGGGGCCCCTCCGCCGGTTTCAGGGTAGTGGGGCCTGCCTCACACATGAGGCCCTGCCTTCTGGGTGGCAGGGTCTGTCTCCCTGGGTCTTCACCTGTGGGCTTTGCTCAAGGAAAACGATTTCGGCTCTCAGCGAAGAGGGTAAGGAGTAAATGTCACAGTTCTCCAGCTCACACCCTACTCCCAAAACATTCCAAGATATTTGACTCCTTCTGTTTGGGAACACCCTAGATGGCATTTCTCTGAGTTTGTTCACACCCCCAGCCCTCCCCCAGTAACTCACAGCAGGAGTCACACACACACCTTTAAACCAAAAAGAAAGTAGATTGCTTATAACAAAATGAATCTTTTCCCTGCTTTTGTTTTGAAAAGCCCTCTTATTGTTTAATGTGAGGATATTTGTGCCTAAAGCCTGTTCCAAGCAGGCATTTGTGCATCCCAGAGGAGCTTTTGATTTATTTCCTCAACTCTGCCCTCCTTTCTCTGTGGTTCAGAAACCTTTAATGACCTGTGAAGCCTGGAGACAGTGCAAAGCGGTAGTCATTGTAAGAACCCCTCCCACTGTATAAGCCTGCTGCTTTCCACATGCTGGGATTTTGACTCCTGAAAAACTGACCTCACAAAATTTGGTTATACAGCAGGGAGGGCATTCTGGGCTGGGGCCTTGATGATGCTTTTGTGAAATATGTTTTCCTCTTTCTTTCCCTCTCTTTGAAAAGTTGTAATGAAAATTCCGGGCTCTTGGCCAGCCTGTGGGATGTGATACAGTAGAAATGTTCCTGGTGCCCTTTGTTACTGTGCAGCTTTGATTAGGTTTGCTTCCCGTAAGCTTAGTTTTGCCCCCCTTCCCTCCTCCCTCATTTTTCAGGGCTCAGAAGGTTGACATAGCCAAGGTTAAGCATTTTGTTGTGCAAGTTGCTGTAGCCCAGTAGAGTCAGTGGCAGAGGGAAGAAAAGGGAAGCAACATTTTCCCCATACATTTGCATCTCTTCCTCCCAACTCTGCCTTTTCCTTTGAATACAGAAAGCAACACGCTGTGTGGAAGCTGTTGGTATTCAGGGTGTTCCAGGAAACCAACCCTGTGTAACTTGTCTAAGTTAAAGTCATGGTAGACCTCTCTCTCAGGTTTTACCAGATGGAGGGAGGAGACCTCCACAGCGGTCAGCAAACAGTGGCACTCCTGTGATCTTCTTGTGGTTCTCCATTTCAAAAGAAAGAAGTGGTTGGAGCTTTACAATTTTTTAATACTGCTTTGATCTCGTATTTAGAGCTTTTTTCATCCTTGCAGTTGAGAACACTTCACAGACCTCGGTGCACCAGGCCTCCTGGCAGGCCTCCCAGCAGGCCCGCAAGGGTGCTGATATTGTATCCATGTGCTGGTGAAGAAACTGCCCAGGTCAGGGGAGGGTGCAGGCCTCAGAGTGGGCTTTCCACAGAACCTCTGTGGAGAATGCTGGAGTTGAGGCCATGTTTGCTTTTTGTAGAAGAAAAGTGAGATTCTGTTACAGAAATTCTTCTTTCACAGTAGATGCCTTGGCTAGAGGACGAGTAATCCCTCTGTGTCCACGGGCTGTGGACATGCTGAGCCTGGTCAGCTAGCACAGGGCACCGTGATGGCATCTCCTGTTGACTAGTGTCCTGGAGTCCCTCAGCCTCTTTCTCTTGGGAAAAATACGGCGCTGGTTCCTCCAGGGTTAGATCCTGGAAGCCTGTCACAGTTTGGTCACACAGAAAGACAGAATTCTGTAAGGACCAACACAGCTTCATCGTTTCTGCATTCTGTGCTAAAAATAGGCAAATTATGAAACAGAAATTGGCCGCCAAAGATCCTGTGCCCATGTGGGTTTCCTAACGGGACCTCTGCATGCAGCGCTTTCTGGGCCTCACCTGGAATTCACTGACTTTTCATTGACCCATGGTTCCTACCTGACAGAGTTGCTACTTCCTGTTTTGAGGAGGTCATTGTTTCGAGGGATGGGTTTTGAGGGGCTTGGGTGTTTGTTCTTGATTTCTTGTGGAGATGATGGGGGTTTTGTGGAATATCTGTGGCACGGTTCTTTTCACCTCTTCTCCCACAAACTTATATGAGTCCTGATTTTTGCCTGAGCTGAATATTTGGTCTAAAGTGATGTATGTAAGCAGTACCTCTTAGGCTTTTAAAGAGTCTGTTTGGATTAAGTGGAGTAGAGATCTCAGACTATTCTGATTATTCCCAGCTGTGCTCTGTCACACAGACACTGACACATGAACATCTTTGTATACGTGATGCTGTAATTTCAAAACATTTGGCTGTTTTATGCACAATTTGATTTGTAAAGTCATTTAGTTCAAAATAATTTTAGTTAAAATTTGCAAGAACAATATAAAGAATTCAGGTATGCCCTTTGCCCAGCTTTCCCAGCATAAACATTTTACCACATTACTCTTAACTGTCCTTTTTTCTTGTAGGATCTACCTGAGCAATCTGAGGATCGTTGAGACTTACTGCCCAGTTAGCCCTAAAATACCTTAGCCTGCAGGCTTTGTTTTCTTTAGACTTGTACCCCTGGCCTTTCCTCATTAAATTGTGAATCTGGTTGATGGACTCACTCAGAAGCCCACTACTGCATTAAAAATCTCCACATGCATTAGCTTGTGTAGTAATTTTCCCCCTTAAAAACATAGGAAATGCACAGTAGAAGATGAAAGTCACTGGTAATCCCATACCCAGAGGTGACCACTAGTTGGCATTTGCCCCCTGTTTTTCAGATGGTTTTCCGAGCATGAATCTGTACGCATTTGGAACACGAATGGCTTCATTCTGTTCCATAAGCTTTTTACTTTGGCTGCATGCGATCTGTTTTTATAAACCATGTATGGTATATATCTATACCCTGTTTCTGGAATAGTCATCTCTAGTCTAGCAGCTCCAGTTTTACAGATGAAATTTACCAAATACCTATTTAATTAAGGAATAAATCTTACATAAACAGTTTCAGAGACTAGGAAGAGAAGGTTCCCAACTGTTTTTTTTTTTAAGCAGTCAGTTTAAACTTGACACTGAAACCATACGAGTGCAGTCTTGGGCCAGTCTGTTGCTTCAGGAACAGAAACACAGAGCATCCTTGAGGAAGTGCACACCCAGCAGTGTATAAACCACCTGCAGTGACTGGAGTCAGAGGAAGAGGCAGCTGCGCCAGAGGCCTCAGTCATGCCTGCAGCTGTCAGGTTTTGCATGGCATGCGGTGGCCCCAAGCTGAGCAGTGTAAAATATCATTTTACTCTGCTCATGGGTCCTGTGGCTCAGGAGTCCTGCCCAGGTCACAGTGAGGGTGACTTGTCTTTTCTCCACTGTTTCCTGGGCCTCAGCTGGAAGACACAAACGGCTGGGTAACTTAGGACCAGCCATGGTATCTGGCTGCTACCTTGGCTGTGGGCTTCTCCCTGCATGATGGCTGGCTGCATTCCATGGCCATTCCAGCCCAGCCTCAGCGTCACCTTCCCACCCTGTACTGGTTGTAGATGGGTCACCCAGGTGAGTTCAAATCCAAGGGAAGACATGGTTCTCCCTCTTTTAATGAGAGAGTGACAAGGTCCCATTAAAGAAGAATGTGTGGGATGGGAATGTATAGCCATCTTTGGAAGTGGTTTCCCACAGAATATAATGTGCTGAGAAATGTAGTGTTTTGAGTTGGAGGTAATGCAGTGTGTTCTTCATGGTGACTTGGAGCTGACTGGGAAGAATAGGGCATGCCCTTTGTTGAAAAAGAGTCTCTGCTAAAAAATTTAAACCAGATATTTAAAGATGGGTACTAATTTAAAATAAAGAGCAGAATAAGGGTGCTCAGTGTCATCACTAATATTACTTTACTATGGAGCCAAATTTCTGCACAAGCATAATCAGGCAAAAGCCCCGTAGTGTGGGTGTGTGTGGCACAAGAAATGGAAGAGACAGACGTGTAATATTTAGATGACATGTTTAACTCTATAGAAAACCTAGAGACTTTATTAGTGGAACAAATGAAAACAGAATAATTGCTGTAGGTGAAAGATTTTAAAGTATCAGTGGTGTTCGTATGGACCAGCAGTAACCAAGCAGAAAATGTAATAGATTGAAAATACTGTTCACAGTGGCGAGAGAAACTAAGATTTCTTGGCAATAAATATAAAAGCGAGGCCTTTATTTAAAAAAAAAATACATGTCAAAACATAAAAACCCTCTCCAAAAGACCTGGATAAATGCAGAGATGATATGCCAGCGTTGATGGCTAAAAACACTTAGCATTATAAAAATACTGTTGGTCTCTTGTTACTTTATAAATTCAACATAATTCCAAGAGTTTTTATGGGTCCGACAGATTGTTGTTGTTTTGCAGTACTGGGAATCAAACCCAGGGCCTTGGCATGCTAGGCAGGTGCCCTACCATGAGCCACACCCCAGCCCTTGGCAGACTGATTTATTTGTCAGAGGAAATTTCTAAGAATAGCAAGGAAACTCAGAATAAGGAACAGGGGAGCTATGCTTTGCCCTATGAGATAAGACGTATAAAGTTAGAATAACTGATAGTGTGGAATCAATGTAAAATATAAAATAGATCATGGGTAGAATGGAGGCAGACCTGAGTGACATTGAGGAGCTAATAAGTTTAAATGGTTTGAGAACAGTTGGCTTAGCATAGGGGAAAAAATAAAATTAGATCATAACTCCTAGGTAAAGTGGAGCCAGGAAAAACAGGACTTCAAAACTATAGGAAAATAGAGGGTTCCCCCCATTCCCTGTACTGGTGATTGAACCCAAGGCCTTTGGACTGAGTTACATTTGCAACCCTTTTTTAAATTTTGTTTTTAATTTTGAGATGCAGTCTCACTAAGTTGCCCAGGCTGCACTTGAACTTACAGCCCTCCTGCCTCAGCACCCCCAGAGTGCTGGGATTACAGACGGCTTGAAAATATAACATTGTGATGTTCTCTGAGTAGGGAAGGAGAATAATAAGAAATCATACAAAAAAATGAAACTCAAGAAGTAAATGGTCTCCACAGCTGACAGATTCCAACAGAAATGTATTTAAATTCTTCAGTAGCTGATGCTGAGCAGAGGAAAGGAGGGGTAGGGCTGGCTTGTGAAGATGCAGGCTCCTGTATTTTAACCAGTGGTTGTTGGGGAGGGGTGCCTGGAGAAAACAAAGTCACTTGTCTGTTTTGAAACAACAGACTTTTAAAAATGTAATTTTTGCACATTAAAAATGGAAGAAAATTCCAATGTCCCTGGCCACAAGGGATCAGTTCCACTGAGAGGTGAATAGTAGGAACTCAAAATTTTGAAAACATTTAGGGAAAGAGAAAATTGGCTTTCTGTTCATTGGCAAGTGTGGGAGTGGGGCTCTGTTTTTGCTGGGATGCGTTCTATTGTATGTACGTGGATGCAGACCAGTCTGCTGAGTTTTATAAGGTTCAGAAAAGATGGTTGGAAAACTTGATTTTTCTTAATTTATCTCAATAAAAGCCCACTGGAACTCAAAAAAAAACAAAAACAGAAAGAAATGGTAATCTATTTGTCCGGGTTGAAACTACAGTGGGGGTGGGTGACAGACTAGAGAAGATGTTTCAAATGAATATGACACGGCTAGTGTCCAGAGCACCCCAAGGACTTGTACAGATGAGCGGTGGATGCACTGAGCTCGCTAGGAAGATGGGCAGTCCTGTCTGAGCCACTCTTGAGATGCGCGTGAAAAGGTGCAGGCCCACTGCAGACAGGTGCAAATATTTCCTGCCCGTCACATCTACAGAGTACTGAGTTGAGGTGAGGTTCTCTGTCCTGGAGCAGGAATGCGTGTCGATGTACCAGTTTCTTACTGCTGCGTGAAGTACAAAACACACACGTCTGTTGTGGAAGCTGATTGCTCATTGTGCCCCAGGGCTCAGCACTAACTTCCTGCGGTTGGTGTACCGCAAGCAAGCTGGTCATCAGCCATTGTGAAAGATCTGTTCTCAAGCTCCTCGGTACTTCCTGGTGATCATCCAGATCTGGGTAACACCTCCTCCCCTACCCTGGGTTAGAGCGAGCAGGGTGCACTTTGGTGGGTGAATCAAGAAAAAAACATAAGAAGGAAAGTGATTTCGGACTGGTTACAGATGTCAGAAGTGCTCTGTGATGAGTGCCAGATAAGTTGTAGGGACAGCATTTGGTGCATTAGTTGAGAGACAGGATGTTGTTCTAGGTTGGGGAGGTTGAGGCACGCTTCACGGTGAAGGGAGGCCTGACCAAGTGTGGATGCCTTCTGTGGTGAGGAGTTTGAGAATGGACCCCGAGCTTAGCAGCGGCCTGCAGGGGCCCGGTGAAGAGGAGGGTGAAGCAGACGGAGTGTCAGGGTGGCCGATGGCAGCCAGGGTGTGCCCGGCCCCAACCCCGAGGAGCTGTGCAGGTGATCACTGCTGTGCTGGTGAAGGCCCTGTGCACCTCAGGCCTCTGTCCTCCTCTTCCGATGTCCTGCAGTTTGCTGCCCGGAACCCTGCCCTTCCGTTAGTTCCGTGAAGCCCTGTGCATTGTCATTAATCGCTCCTGATCTCAGGGGCACTTAGGACAGTGTGCCTGTCCTAGGGCCTTGGCCTGCTCTGCTCTGTATCTTAGGCCTTCTTTTGTGGACTGAGCTCCTGAAGACCAAGCCTATTCACCACAGTGCTATATGCATAGGCGCTCAAGTGGTGTCTGCTGCTAAACTGAAGCTAAAGGGTGAGGCCAGTCCTGCTGAAGGTGGTTCTGGCCCAGTGTGTATCCGAGAGCAAAGAGCCTGGACTCGTAGAGGACAAAGGGCAGGAGGTTGTAGAAGCAGGGAATAGTGGTCAGGGAGGAGGCAAAGACCAGAAGACCATGACTGGAGAATGCAGTAGGAGCGAAACCCTAAAGGTTTAGAGACCTGAGGTGCTAACAGTAAATAAAGCAGTCGCAAGGTTGGCTTAGTGCCCATATTGTTTAAAGAGTTTCAGATATGTTGAGGTTTTCACATTTTCACTTGCAGTCTTGCCAGGTTTGGTGCCCAGGGAGACTGTGGTGTGGTACTTGTACAGTCCACTTGCTGAGCAAATAGAACTCAAGAGTTGGGTGTGAGGCCTGTATTCCCGCCCAGTCTTCTCTTAGACACTGTGAAGTGGGGGACACACAGAACCTCCCTGCAGAGTTGAAAATACGGGAGCCGCGGTTAGTGGGACGAGCCCAGTGGTGGAGTGCACAGATAGAGCGTACATGGCCCGGGGTTTAATCCCCAGCACTGAAAAATATTAATAAGTGAGTAGATAAGCAAGCAGTGACGACAGCGACATGAACTCGGTTCCATTATGTGCCAGGCCTCACCCCGAACACCTAAACAGATTGCCCTTCACGCACCACCATGGTGAGAGTATCCTTTACCATCCTCAGACGATGTGCGCAAGGCAACGCTGACTCACCCCAAGAGCACAGTGCTCGAACTGCAGCTAGACTTGCTGGGCAGCATGGCTTCTGGGTGCCAATCTTGACCACTGTGATTTGCTGCTTCTCATACAGTGACTGTCACATAGTAGCATTCAAACAGAGTTAGTTCCTTCTGTTTCCTCCCAGGGAACGCCATTTTGTTCCATCCTGTCTTACCAGGTGTGTATAAAAGCACATGATGGATTGGAAAACATACTTGTGGTCCTGTGACCTCTGGAATTTTCCCTTCCTTTAAAGTGCAAAGCTGCTAGTGGAAGTGAATAAATGGATGCTTTGTGGGAAAAGCATGATATATCACAATGAATGTCATTCTAAACATGAATTTGGACCGTGTAATGGAGAGGATGGGGTCTCCAGGGCATGATGAGTGTTTGGAGCTGGATAGACAGGATGGCACACACCATAAATGTACTAAGTGCTCTGAATTGTACACTTGGAAATGGTAAAGGTTATGTTGTGTGAATTTCCCCTCAATAAAAGAATTTAAAGTTACTTTTGAGTTTGGCTTTATCTTTGAAAATATAATTACGAAGAGGAATAACAGGTATACTTATTACTATTAAAATTAAATCAGATTGATCAGACTGCTGCCTGTTGTCATTGTTAGACACAGCTGAAAGGGAGATAAAAAAATCTGTCAGGTAAGCTGAATAATCCCAGCACTTGAAAGGCTGAGGCAGGAGGATCACTGTGAGTTCAAGGCCAGCCTGTCTCGAAAAAAAAAAAATCTGTCATATAGCTAAGCAGTCTTTAGAATTCAGTTGCATTCCTCCCAAATTCCATTGTGGAAGGGGGTTAGTAATAAAAGGCCAGCACTTTTTACAGAGCTCAAAGCATGTGCATGTCATGTTCTTAATAGAGTTCTGACATGGACGAAGACACTGCCTGAATTCAGCTCTAGGAGCTGGTATTCCAGTTTGTGCCACATGGAAACAAGGGGCAGACCAGTTTGCCACTGCCCGCCCCCCCAAGCCTGTATTCTGGCCTTAGCAGCGCTGTCCTCTTCTAAGGACACCTTCTACTGCTCCCTTCCCTCCTCCATGGCCTGCATGGCTTGGATGCCTGTGTAGCTGAGTCAGGAAGTGTCCTTTTTCCTAAACCAGTGATGCAAACAAGGCTGCAGAAGAAACTGTCATTCTTTGGGATTATTAACCTTACTTTTAGTGTTCTAGTACTTGATTTTTTTGGGGGTGGTAAATAGACAACATCGATTCAGGGAAACATTGGGCATCTGTAGTGAAGAGTTGAGACTTGGGCATTGTGACTTGTCCTCACTTTTCTTCCAGTACTGGGTATTAAACCCAGGACCTCCTGCCTCAGCCTCTCAGAGTCTGGCTTTACAGGCCTGTGCCACCAGGCGCAGCTGCCTTGTCCTCGCTTCCGCTTACTCCTTAGCACTCTCCAGCTGGGCTGGGCTGAGAGCAGGACTGACGAGCAGCCTGGCAGATGGGAATGTGTGCAGTCTCTTTCTACTCCCTAATCCTTGGAGCTGTCACCTGGTCTCCATGCTTTCCCATGTGAAGTGGGGTGACATGACCTATTTACAGGGTGCCAGTTGAGGGAGTACTGAGTAGTCAGTGGTGAGATGACCTTGCCTGTGTATAGTTGTCAAAACTAAAATATTTCTAGAACCTGAAGAGAAAAAAATACTTCCAAAATTATACAACGTGGACTTGTGTACAGTATATTTGGCTCAAGTATGTGGGGGAGGTACTGGAAATTGAACTCAGGGCCTCATCATACAAGGTAGGCACTCTACAACTGAGCTAAAGAAAATCCCTTTTCCCCTGGTTTTTGAGTCAGGGTCTTGCTTTGTAGTCCAGGCTAGCCTTGAACTCTCGGTGATCCTCCTGCCTCAGCCTCCTGAGTGCTGGGATTACAGGTGTGCACCACCATGCCTGGCTTTTGACGGTTTTGATCATGCTTTCTGTTAGGGTTCTTGGCTATTCATGACTCAGGATTAGAAGTTGGAAGTTGGAATTATAGAATGTGAAGAGGTGCAATTAATTTGGTCTTCCCAAAGCATCAGTGTCTCTCCTTCCATCTTGCTGTCTCTGACGAGCTCTTAGGGATTCTGCATGGCGAAATCAAGGGTTTTTCTTGGACTGTGTACAGAGAATTGCTACAGTCTAGGTCTCCAGGTTGGATAGGGGGTGAACAGTCTTCTTGGTAGCAAGTTGGACCTTGAACTGTTACCTGAAGTTTCCTATTGCCCCCCAAATTGTAAATAGAGAAACTGAAGGAAGTTTTCACAGGTTCCTTATATTGCGATCTTTTTTTGAAATAGTTTTAACTCCAATTTATATAGTGTATAGAAAAACACCTTTTTGGTCCTTTGTTCTCGTACTACCACAATCAACCAGGAAGACTTGCTGAGCTTGAGGTGTGGGATTTTCTTCCCACCAGTGAGCAGGCAGTCATGTAGCAGTGAACAGCAGCTGGAGGTGGCATCAGATCCTACAGATGGAAGGCTCAGACCCATGCACATGTGTGGGCTGCCAGAATGTCTGACCATCGAGCTCTCAACTGGGTTTCCCATGACCCTTTCTCGGGCGTGATCAGTGGCTCACAGCACTCAGGGAACATAGTATTTGAACTTGGTGATTATGTTTAACCAGATATTGTACAGGATACAAATAGGCAGCCAGATGCAGATGTGCAGGGTGAGGTCTAGAAGGGAAGGGTGCTGAGCACGCAAACTCCCATCACTGCCCTCCTGGAACCTGCAGGCCTCCAGTGTTCAGCTATCCAGAAGCTCTCTGAACTGAGCCCTTTGATTGTTATGGAGACTTCATTATGTAGGCAAGATCAATCACATTATTGGCCATTGATGATCAGCTTAACGTTCAGCCCCTCTCCCTTCCTTGGAGGTTCAGGGTGGGAATGAAAACCCCTAGTCCCACTTGGCCTTTCTATTGACCAGCCCCATCCTGAAGCTACCTAGGGGCTATGAGCCAAATGTGGATTTCATAGTATCTCACCCAGTTTTTACTTTTACCAGGGTACTAGTGGTTCATACTTAATTTGTTTTATTTTGTTTTTTTGGTACTGGGGATTGAACTCAGGACCTTGTGCTTTCGAGGCAGGTGGCAGCACCACTGAGCTAAACCCCTGGCCCAGTCCATACTTAATTTGATGCTAGTAAATATGAGCCCTTTAAATTGTTTCTGGTTTATGTAGGTCCCTAGTTCTGGATGCAGTGGAGTAGAGGGTTATTATTTAGTCTGGCCTATGCTGTTTACCTGACATTAAAAACAAATGATGCTTTGCTTGTGGTGCCTGGGTCCATTTGTTGGAAAATGTTCAGTTTGCTTTATGAACATTTTGTGTTATTCTTAAAGCACCTTGACTTTTTGAGACAGAAACTGACCCCATTTTGTGAGTAGAATACAGTGAAACATGGAAAAGGGAATGTGTTCACCCAGAGCAGTTTAGTGGGTTTCTGACTAAGCCAGCAAGGACAAGGAGGGCCTGATGCCCATTGCTTGCTGTCAGGCCATGGATGCGGTTGGAAGAGCTTGGGAGATACAGGTGCCAAGGTTCCTGGCTTTGAGCTCCTGGTCGCACGGGCCTCACTGGATGGGCACTCTTCTTCCCTGGCATTTTTTATGCTTAATGGGGTGATTAGATTTGGGTCTATCTAGAGCACAAGACTGAAAAATTCATAAATTGTTATTTACATGTACGAGCTCCCAGTGATAATATAATCATTATATGCTGTAAACATGTACTAATAAAAATGAAAAAGTAAAAGCATTCATCCAAGTATTGGAAGAGGTAAGATAGAGGAATATGCAACACATTGGTCAGCGTCCAGCAAAGGAGGCAGGTAAGTGTTGGGGATTTAGGGACTGTTCCCTTTGGAGGTCTTGTCTGAGCATGGAGTAGTTGCTCCTTCTCATGAGTAAGCCACCACCCATGCCTTCTCATATTTTTATAATGAATTATATTACTTTGTTTTGATTCATGTCTTCACTATGTGGCCCAGGCTGGTCTTGAACTCCTAGGTTCCACTGAGTTCAAGTGATCCTCCCACCCTCAGCCTCCCCAGTACCTGGAACAGCAGGTATACGTCCATGGTGCCTGGCTTTCAGACCATGTATGTATGTATGTATTTTTAAGTCATGCTTTCCGTAGGTTAGAGTTTTTCTGTCATTTTCTACAAAGTTGAAACCTTTGAATTTTGGCCTGGCACATCATGTTCTCTGCAGGCCTGCCATTCCATGCATCTCACATTGGTAAGAATGCTGCTTCACAGATGGCAATTGGGTGCTGGCATGGAATAGGGTGAGCAGGTAAAAGAGTCATGGCAAGGGAGTCCCTAGTTTGGGCAAGTGCGGCCAATTAGAGTGGAAATGGCATTTATTAATATGGAGAAGTTAATTGGGTAAATAAGAGTGAAGATCAAGTGTTCCTTCTTGGACAAGCAGATTTTCAGAAATGTCTGTTTATTATAAGTAGGCATGGAAAATTGCCTGAGAAAACAAAGCTCAAATTGTACATAATTTAACAGGGTCAATACGATTTTTTTTAATAGTGTAAAAATATTTAGTAGACAGAAGGGAATTAGTTGGGAGAATTTCCGTTGGAGGTTTCTAAATATTACCCTTCCTCCCTGAGTCTGAACTGAGTGGCAGATGGGAGTCACAACATCACCTCTCAGATGGGGGCCTGGCTTCATGGGCGGAAGTCCTGTCCTGGGCCAGGGTCAGGGAGCATGCATTTCCCATGGCAGCTGACTCCCAGAAGGAAGGGGGCTGATGTGAGCATGCAAGGCTTGTTTTCCCTTTCAGATAGGCGAGTCCTGCACGGAGGCTGGGATGAGAAGGCCGAGCAGATAGACTAGCGACCTCTGTATGTGACCAGGCTGTCCACAGGCGGGCGGGTGCATTTCTCCATAACAGCCATGCTTGCTTGCCTCTCTGCTGTCACTCTTGCTTCTGCACGTGTGTCACAGAACATGCCTGGATTCAGAGCTGGAGCTGCTGGGCTCTGCTCCCAGGCATAGGGTAGCTGCTTCTAGTGCTTGATTTCCCAGATCTGGTATTGGTTGTCCTCCCGTGCGTGCCCTATGTCTCACTATTCCGGTCCTTGGCCTGTGTGTATCTTTACTCCTGCCAAGGAAATCCACCCCCATTGGACCATGGCTCTTGGTAGCCCAGTGGCTAGGAAGGTGGGACAGGGTAGGGTAGAAGGGTGAGTTGTTGGCAGCGGTAGGTGGTTTAAGAACCGGGGCTGCTGTTGTTGCCGTCTTGCGCCTCTGGTGGAAAGCCATGTCCAGACAGTGCAGCACTTAGCTGCTGTTCCCCGGAAACAGGAAGCTGCTCGGGACCCTCCGTGCTCCCATAGTTTCTTTCCAACCTGAAGGTTGTGTCTTCATTTTTTGTGCACAGGAAGAGCTGTTTTCAACCTGAAAGATAAGACTTGCTGTTGTACCCAGTAAATAGATGGTTCTTTTTTTTTTTTGGTACTGGGGATTGAACTTGGGACCTTGATCTTGCAAGGCAGGTGGTGGAACCACAGAGCTAAATCCCCAGCCCCGATAGATGGTTCTTTTATTTCAACGCTTTTTTAAAGCTTCTCTCTGCAGTTGGCAAAGATAAAGTGATCTCTGACTCCTGGGTTTCACCAGGGTGTGGAACCTTAGATTCACTGAGAAAGCTTTAGTTCCCAAAGAGAACTCTGCCCCCATCCAGTGCTGAATGCATGTGGGATGGGGGCGCTGGGTCCTCGCCACAGGCTTTGCATTGGTGCAGTTGGAGCATTTCGACTCTGCCTGCTGGTCACCCCCAGGGCTCCTGTCCGAGCGTCCATCCCCTCAGCCACCCCTGGCAACATCAGTGCAGGCCAGGAGGGGTCTGAAACCACCAGGAGTGAAGACAGGACAGTGGGCGAGACCCCCAGACACACGCCTGGGGTGGGGTCCCGCACCTGCATCTCCGTGTGTGCGTGCGCGCGCGCGCACGCGCGCGCTCAACCGATGTAAGAGTGGGGTTGATGCAAGTGCTCAGACTCTTCATACTGCTGGAGCCTGCTTGCCCTTTTTGCCCCTTTTTGCCATTTGTAGAGCACAGCCCTGCTTATTTTAAAGTGATCTGGGTAATTTTGAAGACAAACCTGGGGGCAGGGTCTCACGTCACCCCGCCCAGCTCACATATGGCTTCTGAGGAATGCCCTTTCCAAAGCACTCTGCTTCCCTAGAGAAACAGCACGTAGGAGAACAGCGATCCTAAGCCAGAGAAGAAAGGCCTCAGACCTAAATCTCACTCTAGGATCCGAACCCTGGGCCCACCTCCCAGTAGGTGCAGGAAACCCGGCTTGGGTGAAGCTATGGGAATGAGCTGTGGCTGTGCCGTGCCACCAGAGGATGGCAGGCTGCTGGGGTGGGGAGAAGCTCTGCTGGCTCCTGAGCCTGCCAAGTTCTTTGTAGAGATGAGAAACCCTTTTGAAATGGCAGAGTTGGGTGCCTCTTTTCTCTGAGCACCTGTACCCTGCTCTTGAGTGCATCCTGTATCTCCCTCTAGTAAATCTCCTCCTCGTGCCTCTCATAAATAAATAAATGGCAGCATTGGAATGTCTAATAATCTGTATGGTTAAAATTTTTTTAGTAAATATTGAAAAATTACAAAAGAACCCTTATAAATGTTGTATCTCATATAAAAGGAGGAACATAAACTGGATGTGATGGCATGTGTGTGTAGTCCCAGTTACTGGGGAGGCTGAGGCAGGCGGACGGATCATTTGCGCTAACAAGTTCAAAACCTGTCTGGACATTGGTTCTCTGCCTTTTGGCTAAGATCAAGTGAAGACTAGCCTGGAAGACATACCAAGACCTTGTCTCAAAAAGGAAAAAAATGTAGCTTACGATTGCATAAACTCTGACCCCTGTCCTCTGCACTCCAAGTAGCCCCTATCCCAAGCACTCTGCTATCCTTCTCTTCTTCCTTGTTATATCTTTGAATCCACAAAGATAAATCCATGTCTAGTTTTGCATATTTCTGAACTTTCAGTGGGGCCAGGCATGATGGTGCACGTGTAATCCCACCCCATGGGAGGACGAGGCAGGAGGATTGGTGTGACCAGCCTGGACTGCATAACATAGTGAGATCCTGTTTAAAAAAGAAAGAAAGAAAAGAAAAATCTGTGGCTCCATATTCTGGGCATGAACATAATACATTTCCCTTAGCTTTTCTGGTGTTGGTGGACATTTCACTTGATTCTAGTTTTGTTTTGTTCTGTTTTTTTAATGCAAATAATTCTGCTGTGTACATTCTTGCACCTGTCCGCTGGTGCCATACACAGAATGTTTTAGGATATACTGAGAAATGTAATTCTGGGTTTTAAGCATGCGTATTTTCTGTTTTACTAAATAAAGCCAAGTCGTTGCACTTTTCCCCCAGCTGTATATAAATATGAGTTCTAGTAGCTGTACATCCTTGCCAACACTTGACAGAGGCAGACCTTTAAATGATTAGCAACACAGTGAAATGGAAATAGCTCAGTGATTTTAATTTATTTCCCTGATTACAAGGTAATGAGTTTTTTGACCAGTTGTGTTTTCTCTCCCATGAAGGATCTGTATAAATCTTCTGCTCACTTTTCAATTGATTGTCTTTTTCTTTTTTATTTGTAAGAGTTATGTGTTGCAGATATCTTCTGGTTTGTGACTTATCTTTCCATGCTCTTTATGATAGTATGTTCTAGTAGGGGGTGGTAGCACTCAGAAGGTGGAGGCAGGAGGATTGCCATGAGTTTGAGGCCAGCCTGGGCTTTGTAGTGAATTCAAAGCCAACTCAAAGTATATAGAGATCCTGTCTCCAAAAAAAAAAGGATTAATATGTTCTTAATTTTAATGTATGAAATTGATTGGCCTTATTTATTGTTTAAGAAATATTCATGGTTGTTCAGGAAGTCTCTTGTATTTATTATTTTCTGAAAGTTTTATCATTTTGCTTTTCATATTTGTCTTCAACCCCTTGGACTTTATTATTGTGTACAGTACGAGGTAGAGAATATTTTGGACTTTCTTCTGTATGGATAGCCCAGAGTCCCTGTATCATGTTTGAGAAGCCCAGCCTTTTTCCACTGATTTCCTCTTGCCAGTTACATCAAAAATGAAATTTCTTTTTTTATTTAATTGGTTCTTAGAAATGTGTGGTTGTGTTTCTGGGCCCCCTTGAACCTCAGCACCTAGCAGCTAGTGTTAGAGTAGTTGTTGGTCTTTGATGTGGCAACCCCTTGCCCTTGTTCTTTTCCAAGAGAGTCCTGATGGGTGGCGCTTTTGCTCTTCTTTAAATTCTTTTTTTTTTTTTTTTTTTTGGTACTGGTGATTGAACTCGCGTCCTTGCGCTTGCACAGCAGGCAGTGAAACCACTAAGCTAAATCCCCTGGTCCGCTCTTCTTTAAATTTTTTAGGGTCAGCTTGTTTTGTCTCACAGGCTAACCAGCTGGGGTTGTGAGTGCCTTGTACCGTATCTCTAGAGCCATCTCATCTATTCCCCCTATGCTGTCCGTCCAAGTTTTGTTTTCATCCTTCCCTCTTTGCTCACAGTTTCCTTTGTCCCAAGGTGCGGTCTTCCCTTGCGAGAGTGTGGGATAGGTGGCAAAACGTGTGTCTCCTATCTTATGTCTTGGAGATGCACTTTGCTTCAAAGTCCAAGCCCACAGACCTGGGTCCAGAGCTCAGTTCCCTACCTCAGGAGAGGACCTTGGGGTTCTGCTTCAGCTGGCTTTGGAGTGCGGTCCTGTGGAGAGGGAGGCCTTGTTTGTGCAGCTTGCGGGTCTTCATGGGACCTCATGAATGCTCTTATTCTTAGTGATGCCTGGATGTGGGGAGTATCTCTTGGTTTAGAACGAGAGACTCCTGCGTTCTCTAGGCTCTGTTTTCTCACTAGAATACAAGATGCAATGATAATTTTATTTATTTTTATTTTTGTCTTTTGAGTTGTGTGAACAATCTGTAAGGAGAGAATAGTTAACCACAGTACCTAAGTATTCTCCAATAGCTTATATTTTGGGCAATTGAGACAGAAGTACACATTAAATTTGTCTGTGTTCCTCCCCTACCTAGGTGGAGTCCACATTTCCTGGGTGGAGGGATATAAGGAATTCCAGATTCCCTTTGTGGAGAAACCCTAAGCAGGATTTCAGACTCCACGTGAGCCTGTCCGTGAGCAGTGGGACCAGGATCTTCCTTGGATGAGTTGTGACTCAGGCACCCAGCACGAGGTAGTGCTTGACTCACTCACGTGAGGCCTCCTGAAGCAACGTGGCCCTGAGGGCACACAGGCGGACAGGGGTTGACAGGCATTGGGATGATTTGTTTAGCCATTTACTTACGGAGGAAATGGACTTTGGTTTACTTTACACAGTGACCCTGTTAAATTCTAAGATATAATTAGAACGATTCAAGGCCTGCATTTGCCTCTGTCTTCTCTAAAGAGCAGCATAGGCCCAGGGCCACACTTGACCTCGTCTTGGTAGGAATAGGGGAAAGGGAGACAGATGTCAGTGGCTGGCAGAAATAGCCCTGGAGGACTGCTATTGGGCAGGCTCTAGGGGAGCATTTGGGCAAGAGGGCCTGGTCAGGGACTGCTGTGGGAGAGACTGTGGTTTGCTGGGGTTGAGGAGTACTCTGTGATTGCCACAGGTTGGCCAGAGGACCCCCTGGGCTAGGCCTAGCCGCATTCTGCTCTCATCCTGAAAGTTTAGCTGGGACTTCTCAGAAGTGAAGACATGGCTCTGGCAAACATGGAGTCTGGTTTCTTTTTCAGTCGTTTCTGGAACAGTTAAGTAACAGGCAATGGCAGGAGGAGGCCTAGAAGCTGGAGGCTGAGCTCCATCCAGCTCATCCCAGCTCATCCCAGCTCATCCCAGCTCGGATGCCCCTGCTCACTGAGCAGAGCATGGCCAGGGCACAGCCATGCCCCGCTGAGGCTTTGGGATGTTGCGGCAGCCTGTTCTTTTTCCCATCCTCAGCTCAGCATCAGAAAGCAGACGGTTTCTGATTTAAACTGCTGAAGAGACTTAGACGCTCTACTTAAGGAGTTAGTGCTCTAAGCCAGCATTTTTTTGTTCTGGGGTTTGTGACACTCAAGGTGTGTCAACATTATCATAAGAGAGTATTTTTAAAGGTTAGCAATAGAATGCACTGCAAGTAGATAGCATTTTTAACCTAAATATATACTCTTTGACACCTAAGAGGAGAGTTCTGGTGTTATGAAATGAAGGAACAGGACTTCGTGAGTTCTCCATGCTGAACCTTTTGTCTGTGCAGCACTGAAGTGTGGGGCTGGTGCACTTTGTTCTTGTTCCCTCTGGGAAGTTGAGTGATACTATTGCTCCCGAGGTCAGAGTGGAAGCTGGCACTGGACAGAGGCCCTCAGCAGCACTGTTTGGCTGTATTACTCTGCTCTGTTCTGCTCATGCTGGTCAGGATCTTCAGGGAGCACTGACCTCCTTTGTCACTGATTCAGCGTTGACCTTGCCTAAGCACCTACACAGCATCCCTCGATTCTTTGCCATGTGACGTGCCAGTAATGGGGGCGGGGGATGATAGAGGACGGAAGTTAGGTACAGAGGCCTTCTTAGAAGATTTAGGCTCAGTTAATTAAAATAGTCCTTTGAGATGAACTTAGTTCTGAGTTTTTCTGTTCTTTTCCCGTCATGTCAGTTACTTATTGGGCGTATGTGCCAGGCTCCTTACACACTCTAACCACAACCCCATACAGAAAGCAGCTATAATGTTGAACTGTGCCTATCTTAAAGGTAAGGAAAGGTAAGGAGCCCTCCATGGACACGTAGTAAGTGGAGGCCTGGAAGACAGCTCTGCAGGAGCAGGGACCCATCCAGGGAGGGCTTGTGTGTTGGGCTCCTGGATTCCAGGAGTGCATGGGGTTCAAGGTGGTGTTCTGATCCATGCTAAACACGGGGTAGTGGCACATGCAAGGCACTATCATCTGCAGCAGTAGGCACTGACCTGGGTTGTGTCAGGTCGAGATTTCTGGCAGACACACACAGCACCTGTCGTATGTAATGTAGTCGTGGCTTTTCTGTGCATCATCACAGATGGCACTACTGTTCCATTCTGGGGAGGATTTTCTGAATCATCTTCTGAGTTTTGTGGTTCAGCTAAAAAACTCCATTTGGAGCGCAAGGACCTGAGTTCGATCCCTGGTACAAAAAAAAAAAACTCCATTTGGGAAAGGGTGGACAGTCAATGATTGGTAATATTTTTTCTCGCATCTTCTCAGCAGCATACTCCTCTACACACACACACCCATACTCATTTAACATTGCCAAGGCCTTGGCTGGGAAGTTAACTTCCTCCTCTCTGAAGGAGCTGTGAGCACCACCTGGTTCTACAGATGTTAGGATACTTTCGGGTGCACAGGTGGACTGAGATTGCTGCAGCCCGGCTTGTTAGAGGCATCAACACTGCCACAGGCAGAGATATGGTACTACTGGTGCTTCGGAGCACTGCCCGGTCAGCTGACAGGTTTGTTTTGCAGTACTGGGGATTCAATCCAGAGCCTTCACACTGAGCTAATCCCCAACCCTTTTTTATTTTGAGACAAGGTCTCTCACTAAGTTGCCCTGGCTGGGGTGAACTTGAGACCTTCCTGCCTCAGTCTCCCAGAGAGCCGAGATTACAAGTGTGTGCCACCACATCTGGCGTGAGTCCACAGGAGTGCTGCATACATCCTACTCTTGCCTGGCCCTGCACAAAGAACCCAGGGTGCCTCAGTACACTCAACTCAAGGGTGTGGTGCTTTTCTGCTGCTTTTGAACCTTGGGCCTGTGTTTGCACAAACCCTCAGAGGAAGATTTGACTACAGCCGCTTTCTCTAGTGCATCCAGGACCGGTCCAGAAGAGACACACAGCTGGAAAGCAGGAAGCACTCAGCCTCAGAACAGTGGCGCTTAGTCTTTCTGTGCCAGTGTCATGGACCATGGAGCTTTCATAACCCACGGCAGATCAGCCCCTGTGGCAGTACCGAGCCGAGGCTTGCATGGGTCCTCACGGATTGTCAGAAACAGCACGTGCTCCAGCGACTTCCTGGTGCACATCAGTGTGTACACCAGCAGCTCTGCTGGTGCAGCTCTTGTTCTCATGTCACATCCCAGTGTCCCTGGGGATGGGAAAATCATTTTTATCCTTGAAAGCAGTCCTGCGTAACTAAATGGATCGAGACAGTTACCTCTTACTTCAATGCATAAACCAAGTCCCATGGAAACCCAACCTGGATTCTCACAGTACATTTCCATCGACTTACATTCACCTTAGTTTTGAAAAGCTCCACTGAAGGATGTTCTGTCATTTCATGACCATCAGTGGTGGTTTCTCCGCTTTCTGTTTCCCCTGTGGGGTGTAATTCTCATACCTGAATGCCTGCCAGACATCTTGGCTCTGATAACCGAGCAGGTACTGAGCGCCTGTCTCGTGTCAGGCGTTCTGCATTTAGTGCTTAGGAGCCCAGGTTTGGAAGGGCATGTCCCCTGATCATGTGCAGTTCAGAGTCCAGGTGGGAGGAAAACAGGAGAATTGAGTGATGTATAAGCCACAACACTGTCCCACTAAGCGCGAGAGCGTTGAGCACAGGGAAAGAGTCACAGATACTCTCCCCAGTGAGTCAGAGAGCGTGACCGTGAGAGGTCACGAGACACGGAGGACGGCTGGGGTCACAGCAGATGGACCCGGAGTGGCGTGTGGCACCTGTGAGAAGGGGCCTGGGCCCGGATGCATGGGAAAGGCCACCTGTCCATTTTTTGAGGCAGGGCTCAAGGGCAAGTGTGGCAGGCGGTGGGCTCTGAAGGGGCCTCTGGCAGTGCCACTCTGCCCTCACCTCAGCTCCTCTGTCGGGTACACTGCGGCTGCTTGGCCACGGCTCAGGTCGGACTCTAGCTCAGGGAAATACTTACTGCAGTTCTTCCCTGCACAGGGTTTGACCCTGTTGGGAAGGGAAGCAGAACTAGAGGAAGGTCGGTTTCTGAAGCTTTGTGCATCTGGAAATTGAGCTGTTGAGCTCATGAGGTTTGTTGACTTGCGGAGAGTTGTGGCTGGGATCCTCGGGTGTGATCAGCCAGAATGCAGAGGTCATCCATCGGCACCCCTTCCTCTGTGTGGCTTTGTGTACGGCAGCTCGTGCCTGAGAGGAGCCTTCACCACACACGGTTTGAAGGCAAAACTGCTTCCCAAGACAGGCCAGGAGCACCTTCAGGTCTCAGTCGCTGCCTCAGAGGGGGTGGGGGAGTGAGCCAGAGGAAAGACAGCTGTCACAGCGGTGACTTGAGTCCAAATGAGTTGTCAGGATTGTAAAATTGTCACATCTAAGGTGTGCAGCTTACTGCACTGGGGAGATGACCCTAGTTGGCTCCAGAGCCTTCTGTACCCTGCAGTTTGCTCCAGATCTTCAGCCTCCTGGCATTTTTGAGATGCAAATTAAATGGTCAAGAAATATCCTGGCTCTCCTCTGGGTAATCTTCCCACTGTGGCTCCCTGTGGGGTGGAGGTGTCGCTAAGGGAGCAGCTTCCCTAAACAGCTGAGTAACAGAGTCCCTAGAAAGCGACCGCCTGCGTGTCCTGACAGGCTCCGTGTGTGCCCCACCTGCACAAGTGGCAGAGCCATCTGCACGCTTCGTGGAACTCCTGTGGAGGAGCCAGTCAGCCGTGACTGTAGCTTCAAGGACCTAGATATGGACTGGGAGAGGACACCCATTAGGGAATCCACAGTATTTCCATGAGTTACAACCCAGACCTCTGGTGGTTTTGGACGGTGTGTGCTTTTACACTCGGCTGTGAATGTTTGTATGAGTGACCCGGAGGGGTAGAGGGCCTCCCAGGCCTGTGGTCCTGAAGTGTAGGCTGCATGACCTTCCACTCCCGAGTGCAGCCTCTCGGGGTGCCTGCTGAGCCACCACACGCCTCATGGAGCATGGCTCTCCTGTGCTGCTTACTCTGTACTCTGAAGGCAGCTGCTTGTCCGTCTTAGGGCTGTCTTCCTTTGTGCCATCCCCCTTCAGGTGACTCTGCTGTCTTGAGATTTTTCCATACCAAGAGGTGTCCTGGGTTGGACTGGTTCTCATGGGTCGTATACACAGCATTTGCGATGTAGAGCTGCTGGAAGGAGCTGGGAGCTTTGGTTCCCACTTGAGGGGGTTGGCCAGCTCTGGTGCCTGTTCACCTTACCAGCTCCCCACACCGCCCCCCTTTAGCACCTGTTCTGTCCCCAGTAGACTCAGGTCTCCCCTCAGTGGCCAGCCCTTCGAGCCCTGCTCACTTCTCGAAGATCTTCTTCCTTGAAGCCCACCAGGAAGTCCTGTCCACAGGCATGTGTGTTGGACACTGCCGCTGCTGTAACAGAACACCACAGATGGGAGTTTGTCTCTAGTTCTGGAGATTAGAAACCCAAGATCAAAACATCAGCCGGGTTCTGCTTGGCTTGCAGAAGACTGGCCTCTCAGTGTTTTCACACTGTCTTGCCTATATCGAGATCTCATCTTAGAAGCATACCAGATGCATTGGATTAAGGCCTACTCAAATTACCTCTTTAAAGACCCAGTTCCAAGTAAGGTCACATGCTGATGTAGTGGGGATTAGGACAGGAACATGAATTTTGAGAGGGCACAGCTGAGCCTGAAGATGGTGTGGTTGTTGTCTCTGCCCTGGGGCTTGATGCTGAAAGGCCCTTTGAAACCACCGCTCTGGCCTGGCCAGTGAGCCGAGAGCACAGGTGAGCACAGGTTTGGTTTGCAGGCTTGTTGGGTTTTCCAAAGGTGTTCGCCTTAGATTAAACCCCCCAATTCAGGATGGGGCATTTCACATCTAAGAGAAGAGAGTATGGTGTGATTCTGGTTTGGGGCTGTAAAGAACAATTTTTGCCTCTCCTTTTATAAAACCAAGGTCATGCTGTGAAGAAGTTAAATACCTTTTCCTTCCTTTCTTTGTAATGAGGAATTCTCCCCTTTATTTTAAAATCCAGCTTGCAGGAATGGATTCTACATGACAATTTGCTTTGCATCCATAAAAATCCATAAAATACAAGAAGCAGTGTTGTTAAGAGTAGCTGTTCTCATTTCCTGGCAGTCATTACAGGCTTCCAATACAAAAACATTCTTCTCCTAACTGTCCTTTCTGAGCTCAGAATGCATTTCCCTCCAGCCCCTGTCATTCAGTGATCACCTCGGAAATGCAGATATAAATGATGACCCCTTTAAAACATCCTGCTAAATGCACGCATCCTTCATCTCTCGTCCCTCTCATCATGAAATGTTACATTGCCAATGTGTATTTTATAGGGTGACCCTGACGGATGTCATTTTGACACTGTGCAGGGATAATAAGATTGCACATATAATGAATGGCTGATAATAGAAAAATGTTTACGAGGTGAAGAAAGGTGATTTTTTAACAGTTTTATGACTTTGCTTTTTCTTCACTCTTGCTGGTGAAATTGTGGTTTTGTTACAGGAACAACAAACAACAAAAACATTTTTTTTGGTACCGGGAATCGAACTCGGGTCCTTGCACTTGCAGGACAGGTGGCAGAACCACTGAGCTAAATCCCCAGCCCCAACAAAAACATTTTTTAAAAGGTGATGTGGCAATAGAACCAGCAGGGTGAAATCCCTGTTGTTGAATTCCAGTAAAATTAATTGAGGGAATAATGAAGTGTTCAGCTAGGATGGGAGGACCCAATGTGAACAAACGGATCTTGGGGCTTGGGAAGTCTCTTGAGAAAACAAGGTTCCTGGTATTGGCATTATTACATTTAAAGTGTTAACAGTCTCATTTAAACCAACGGCTCAGTGAGAGAAAAGAAAGGGTTCTGTGTGGCTCCGTGTTAGGTCTTGCTGCTGTGTCAGGGTTGCCCAGGAAATCTGAGACAGAGGCTGCACTTCAGACCATTTCGTGATAGCCTCAGGATGTATTTTACCTCTTTTTAAAGATTGTTGCTTTTGGTTAAGTGGAAGAATCTTCTATTTATATCTTGATCAGCAGGTGGATTTGGTGCTTGACAAGAAGGGTGTGAGGTTCGGGGGACTCACCTCGGTGCCCTTGAGCACCTGCTCGGGTTTGAACCGTTTGAAGCCACTGCTTTTACATAGACTGCTAGGAGGAGTTAAGCATGTGTGAGTCTTTTCTTGGCGGGGTCTTGTGTCTTCAGACACTCTGTAGGCATCGCTGCTTTGGCTCCAGAGGCAGGTGAATCTGCCCATTGTCACATGGCAGGGGTATGCATTGCCTGCTGGGGCTCTCCTGTGGCTAAGCTGGTGGCTTGCTTGAGGCCTGGTGATGAGCCCACAAGTGCTGCTCCATGCCTGGCTGACAGTTCAAACTCTTAAGTCTACATAGTTTATTCGAGATGTGAAAAGCAAAAAATAACTTGCCTAGCTAGGCTTGTGTGGAATTCTTAGTTTGCTCTTGTGTCTCCTGGGTGTATCTCTGATCTTGAAGTCAGTTCAGACAGGCAGTTCTGTAATTCGTGGGTGCTGGTGATGGAGGTTCTGCCCTGGGGTGAGAAGGCCGCAGTCTGCACGTTGGTCTTGCTGCTCTTCAGCAGCGAGTGTTGGAGGTCTGGGTAAGAGGTTTAATTCCTATCGTGTTGGGCTCAGAGATTGAGGACAACTCGAACATGAGCCCCTGGCTTTACAAAGTCCGAGGGCTGCTGCCTCTGAGCACTCTAACCGTGATTCCCAGCAGACTGGTTAGAAGCATCTGGCTGTGGACCAGACCTCAGGGCTGCCACCGCTTGAAGTCGGGCGGGCTTGGTCACGTGACTTCGTTTCTGCCTCGTTGCTTCCTTTGTAAAGCAGAGACAGTGAAGGTATTTATCTATGAGAGTTTCTGTGACGATTAAATATATTGACCTGGAAAGTATGTGTTTCTGGCGCTCAGATTTCCTAGCCCAGGAGAAGAGCCTGGTGCTGTACAGAGCTACCGAGCGAAGGAGACCGTGACAGTGGCTCCCCCACCCTGCAGCTCCGACAGATGCTGGCACATGAGAAGTGAAATGAGAACAGAGTAGTCATTTTGCACTATCTCTCAATGCAATCAAATTCAGCAGCTCTTTATTTGGAGATTAAGTCTATCTTTTGTGCTTTTGGGGGAGATACAATGTTTCTCTCTTTTATTTTTCCCTTGTTGGTAGTGGGGATTGAACCCAGGGCCTTCTCACTGAGCTACATCCCTACCCGTTTTATTTTTAATTCTGAGACAGAGTCTCACTAAAACCTTAAGTTGAAGCGCAAGGACCGGAGTTCGATCCCCAGTACAAAAAATAAAAAAACCTTAAGTTGTCCATTTGGGTCAAACTTGGATCCTCCTTCCTCACCCTCCCAGAGTGCTGAGATTAGAGACAGGCACCACCATAACTTTCTTTGGGAAGATAAAGTCGGCAATCCTCTGTCTAGTATTTCTCACAACTTTTGTCCTTTTAGAGTTAATTTCAGGTGAATTTTGATTCTCAGAAAATCCTTATTCCATCAAGGTGTTACTACTTACTGTAGTCCAGATGTTGTCCTAGACCTTTGGAGTTCTTGCAGGTGAAATGGATACGGACTGCTGTCATGTTACGGCCCAGAGGCAAGCCAGTATGCCCCAGAGAGAGGTGGGCATGGGAGGGAGAGCACAGCATCATGGTGGCTTCTGGTGGTTGGGGAAGGGGTGCTGGCTGTGAAGAAGTGAGCCTTAAACAGTGACTTGGACTGGGACCCACACTCTGAGGGAGGAGTTGGTGAGGGATGCGTTGACTGCAGCCTGCAGGCAGAAGGGAAGCACTGAGGAGTAACTGACCGGCCATGGTGTTTGTCATAAGCCAAAGGCCAAGTTGGGGGCTGCAGTGGAAAAGGCTTTGGGGACAAAGGAACGGATCGGGAAGGGGTGAGGAAGCAGCTAGGCCTTTATTCCATGGGCCCAAGGAGCCTCTCATGGCCTAGAGAAGTAGTGGGGTTAAGTAAGAGCTGGGCTTTGAAGGGAAGACCTGCCTCACCTCTGGCCGGAGGACAGGGCCAGCCCAGGGAAGGGTGGAGCACCATCTGTGGGGCCACTGGAGGACTGGCAGGTGGCCGGCCAAGTTAGCAGCCCAGAAAACGGAGTTTAGGGAACCTCAGTGCCACTCAGGTTTCAAAGAAAAATATCTTGGGCTGCTTCAGTTCTTTTGCACTATATAAATGTGGTGGTAATACTTGCAAACTTTTAAAAAAAGTTTCTAGAGGGCTGGGGATTTAGCTCAGTGGTGCTGCTGCCTGCCTCAAAAGTGCAAGGTCCTGAGTTCAATCCCTGGTACCAAAAATAAAAAAAAGTTTCTGACCTGCCCAATTAGGGGTTATTGTTTTTAAGTCTTAAAAAGAGTACCTGGTTGGGAAAATCTCTGTGGCGTCTCGTTCTGGTCTTGTCTACAGCAGGTCAGATCCGATCCAGGAGATCTTCCCTCTTCCCTCCCTTTCCTCCGCCTTTCCCAAAAAAACCAGGCCACCTCCCCACTGCTGGGCTTCCAGTTGGTGGCATGTTAGGAGGCCGTGGCTGCAGAATGCAGCTTCTCTGTACAGTGTGCCTCCGAGTGAGTGCATCACCGTTCTCCCAGATGCACTTGGAGACCACAGAGGAGGTGGTTAATGATTGGCAAGAGAGCTGCGGACAGTGTCAGGCTCCTTTAGAGATTAGGGGATTCAACTCGGTTGGTTAACAAAAGGAGGAGCCCAGGAGAACACTGCTTTAGTTACCGGAGTCGTTACTGCAGGACGACCAGTCACCTGCTGGACGAAGACCTGTGAAAGGTGGCTGCACCCAAACATAGCTGGTGGTTCTGCCCCGGCCCAGCATCTCGCCTCGAATGTTCTGAGCGGTTGCCCCGTCCAGCTTTTGAATTGCCGAGGACTGAGAAGAAAGAATAACCTGCATAGGGTTCAGTGCCAGGAAACTTCACCGACTTGCTTCACTACCCATGAATTCATAGATTTTGCCAAGAAGCAAAGCAGCTGTGAGTCCCAGGTAGGGAGACAGAGAGCCAGCTGGGCTGCCCCTCGGAGCACTGCGTAGGAGCAGTGTGGCCAGGAGACCGGGCTGCAGGCACTCTGTTTCTGCACAGCCTTGGCCCCGCCTCTGCCCGGGGTTGGGGAGCAGGTGCTCCTTATCTGTCTCTCCTTCCCCTGCTCTGTTTGGGTCCTTGTTTTGTAATTCCTGTTGCTTGAACATTTACTTCCCAGGAAAACACACATTTAAAACCAGTTGTAGATCTCCAGTCTGCCCAGTAATGAGCTGGGGCTTTTGCCGCTGTCTCCTGTACCACCAAGGAAGGAGCAGCTGATGGCGAAGGGCATTGCTGTCAGTACAGTTGTGGCATAGGAACAGCATTTTGATTCTCAGTGCACATGAGTGCTGAGATGTAAGAGATTGCATAGCAATTATTTAGCTGCTTTCTCTACACATCCATATTTAGCGTAAGAACAGGTAATCATGTCTTAAAGAATTGAGAGTTCTTCTAAATGCTAACTCCTAGCCCCTGTGTGCAGTGTATGTAGAGGTGTGCATTCCCTAGCCTTGCCCCTCGATGGGACCTGTCCCTCAGGGGATGATGGTCTGCCAAGCTGCTGGGGGCAGGTGGCTTGAAGGGACCTGTAAGACAGTGTTAGTTAGAAAGAGGCTTCGTTCATAACCCACTGTCTGTGGGCAGCTTCCAGCCTGCCTTGTTAGTCCCACCTGCCTGCTGGAACCTTGGTGGTGAACAAGATGGGTGCAGCTGTCCATTGCCTGCCTGCCTGGCATGCCCTGCACGTGAGGAGGCAGGACACAGGCCTTCCCCGACAGAGCTGGAGACCCAGGGTTCTTACCACCCTGTGTTGCTGGTCATTGAGCCGAGTGAGAATGGAAGTGAATGGCCCGTTTTCTGTGCACTGAACTGAAAGGTGGTTGTTGGTGTGTAGGGTCATTTCCAAAAGGCAGAGGCCTTTCTTGATTTGTACAGAAAAATCCTGATAGCAGATGCCAGGCTGCACACACCTGGGCTCTGTACTGGGGTCCCTGGTACCTCATCTTCACTCCGTTGCCCCCTCCTCAGGAGGTAACCATAGACTTCTCTGGGTGATGTGATGACAATGTTACAGTTATAAAACAGTGTAGACCATTCTCGGGTGTACCCTTAGGCTTCTGCTAGGGGACAGGCACAGTTGGCTTACCTTTTCCTGCCTCCATAGCAGCCTCCCAGCAGGTCCTGTCTGAGGAGCTAGTGCTAAACTACCCAGCTAGAGGTCTGCCCCTGCACACTTGATTCGAAGGATGCTTCCTGGGCTTTCCCTCCTCAGCAGCCTGCTCTACACTGCCACCGCTAGGCCCTGAAGAAAGAAGATGTGTAGCATCTCTTACAGAAAGTAAGAAGCTGGGCGGGACAAGTCCTAGGTGCCCTCTTCTCAGGATTGCAGAGCCGGAGGGAAGTTAAATAGCAGCGGTGTTGCAGGCAGTGCTGTGTCTCACTAAATGCCAGCAGGTCCCGGAGCTGCTTGTAAGACAAGAAGGAGACCTGTCAGGCCACTGCCTGCAGCAGGGCTGCCAGCTCCTGGCTGCACCCCCCACTTGCCTACCTGGACCGCACTGCCAAGCCTCTGAGGTGGCAGCCCTGGTCCCCGTCACGGCGTCCTAGACTGGCCCAGCAGTGGAGGAGCACCGACTGTTCTGCTTGGCGGGAGTGACCTTGATGGCCACAGGCTGACTTGGGGGAGGGGCGGCGTAGAAGTCAAGTGGTGGTGAGGAGGTAGCAGGCTGCCACTGAGTTGCCCCACTTTGCTTCTCTCCTTGAGTTCCCCAACC
The DNA here is from genome assembly GCF_053883595.1 of Heterocephalus glaber. Lineage (NCBI taxonomy): Eukaryota > Metazoa > Chordata > Mammalia > Rodentia > Bathyergidae > Heterocephalus > Heterocephalus glaber. The sequence continues at coordinate 5,020,988 of NW_028258299.1, read as the reverse complement.
CACCAATAGCACTGCCCTGGGCAGCTCATCTTGTCCTCTCTCCAGGCCTCAGTGTGGGCTCCCTTCCTCTGGCTTGCCTTTTCATGTAAAGCCCAGGGACCTGATGGCGCTTATTTTCCTACCCCGCTCTGTGTGTACCTGTGCATACCTGTGCTAGGTTGGAGTCCTGCTGCTGCGAGTGGGGCTCTTCTGCTAGCGGCCTTTTGCTTATGACCTGTGGGGTTGGTTCCCTTCCCTCCCCTGAAAAAAAAGAACAGAGAAGGAGTTGGGGAAGCAGTGGAACACAGGCCCAGTGGGCTTGAGCACCTCCCTTGGAGACGGCTTCGCCCCTCTCCCTTTTGGGCCCTGGCTCTGCCCAGTTTAGCTCCTCGAGCTGGGTGCAGTGACGGCGCTGAGCTGTCAGGTATGTTGGCTCTGAGGCCATGTTGCGAGACGAGGTGAGAGCATAAGGAACAAAATGATCAAGGCGATTCGAGTGGACAACATTTAGACCTTGGTGTTTGCTCTCAAGCAGAAGCAGGAGCTAATTTGCAAGGCTGCCTTTGTGGAGCTGCCTTTTGATCAATGATTGCCTCTGTTAATGTTTCAGTAAGCTATTGATTTCTGCAACAGCTTTTGTTCCTGAATTTATGTGCAGCAGGCCTCTGCCGCATGCACTATGCATGTTTGATTAAAGTTCAGTTGACTTCATTCCTACCGAGGCTGCAAGCTGCTTCACTCCCTATTTGTAGAACCAAAGCTTTCCCCCAATGTGCTCTTTTGTTTGTGCTCAAGACCTAGCCACCCATGCAGACACCAATACGCTGCCTCTAATCCTCCCAGATCCGCTCCATTCCAATGTTAATCCCTTGGTAGACATTACAGTGGTTGAGAGGCAGCTAATAAAACCCGGCCTGGATTTGTTGTTGTATCATCAATTTTATTGACATGTAATTGATATATGTGCCATGTGTGGTAGTTACCTGATAAAAATGTACCCATTCTGAGCGCACTCTTCAGTAAGTTTTTTGTTTTTCTGGTACCGGGATCAAACTGAGGACCTTGTGCTTGCCAGGCAAGTGTGCTGCCATTGAGCTAAATCCCCGGCCCATCTTCTGTAAGTTTTGACAGCTGTATAATCCAGATAAATAGGAGAGCAATGTCGATTTATAGATGATTTCCATCACCCAGTGTTTATTTGGGTCCTTTGCAAGCTCTTTCCTGTCCCCACCTCCAGGCTCAAGGCACCCACTGCTTTTTGTGATTACAGACCTGCCTTTTCTAAAATGAAATCATATCAATTCTCCTTTCCTTTGGTCTAGCTGCTTTCGTTCAGTGGGGATTCACCCACATTATTGTATCAGCAGTGTCTTTATCACTCAAGTGGTATTCCAGTCGGTGGTTGTGCCACAATTGAGTTACCCATTCGCCTTCCCTTTTTTTTTTTTTTTTTTTGGTACAGGAGCCTTGCATTATCAAGGCAGGCAGCAGAACCACTGAGCTAAATCCCCGGCCCTACCCATTTTCCTTCTGATAGTCATTTGTGTTGTTTCCAGTTTGGAGCTGTTGAGAATAAAGTTCTTTGAACGTTTGTGTAAAAGTCTTATGTGAACATGCTTTTATTTTGGGGCAAGCAACCAGAAGTAGAATTGCTGGGTCGTATGATGGGTGTTTGCCTAACGTAATAGAGACAGAGGGACGTGACCACTTTCTGAGTTCAAGTCACTCCTTTACCTTCCTGAGTGTTAAATCTGTACTCTTTCATTTTCTCATTGAGAATGAATTCAGACCTGTGGATAGGTCCCTTTGCCTGGTCAGTTTGGTCCTTGGCACTTAGCTGATGAAATCTGTTCTGAACTCCTTGTTCTTGTGTACAATCTGTGACTTAGATGCTGACAAAAAGCTGGGCTAGATTTCAGTGTTAAGCTCCTTTTCAGTCTTGATTTTCTCACCTGCTGATGGGCACAGCACAGGTGTAAAGTGGAAAGTGCTCAGCTGGCTTTCCTGCAACCTCTCTTCTGTCCGTCGTGTGGCACGAGGCCAGCTTCTTAGCCTCAGTGAACCCTGGCTTCTGCAGCTTAAATCTGCAAGTTATACCATCTTTTAAACCATAGGAGTCCTTTTGAGAACATTTCTATTTGAGAAGTCGAGGTGATCAAGTTGTAATTGCGTGAGGCATATTGGTTCAGACAGAGCTCACAAACTCAGCACCTGTGGCAGAGACCCAGCTAGCACTTTCCCACCTGATTCCCTGCCCCCATCTCCTTCCCTCTGTCTCCTGAAGCTTTGAATTTCCTCTGCTGTCCCAGGTTTCTGTCACTCATTGGCCCCTGAAATGACTCAGGCTAGAGGAGGAGCTGGAAGGAAGTACTGTGGGGTTTTCCTCATTGTTTCAGGTCTGGCCTTGGGCTGTGATCTATCAGACCAGTCACTGGTCTGATACCTAAGTGAGGATTCTGAAGGTGGCTGTGACCTGCCTTGCATTTTGTTTTCTATTTATTTCCTCATTGCAGAGCCAGGGCCAACTCAGTTTTCTGCCCACGGAGCAAAGTCTCTTTGCCTCCACCCCCACCCCGCAGGCTGGTGAGTCTTCCCAGTCAGGAAGGCAGGATGTAGGGTGGCAGGAGCTAGGCAGGCTAAGGATGCTCTGGTCACCACTGAGTAGCCCACATTTGTGCAAAAGTACAAGTCAAAGATGTCAGATCCAGAGGCAGATTCGACACCTTCCCTTGTCGCTCAGTACCACCCTGTAGAACCAAGGCGCGCCTGCGTGGATTTGAGTGTCTCACTCCTCGCCCTGACTGGGGCAATGCTTCTTCGACCTGGTTGGTGTTGGCAGGCAGCAGCATTTTGTTAAGCGCTGGGTGAGGTTGAAACACATCCCTGGCTCTGTGAGATACCCGCTAGATGCTCTGAAGGCCCGGTCGGTCTTGCTTTTCAAACCCCTGCTTAGAAAATGCACCGGCATGAAGTCCAGCTCCATGCAGGAAGAGCTCGGCATGTATGCCTTCCTTGCCTTCCTTGTGTAAAGAGGCCTTTTCCCAGCCTGAGATTTGCTCACTGCTCTTGTCATGAAGTTCGAAGGCAGTTGCCCTGGGGCTGTTGAGGGATTGGCTTGGCTCCACACTCTGTCCACCGTGGGTGCTGGTGCCCGGTGTTTGCAGTCTTCCCAGCACTTCTCTTTCCAGCTGGGCCTTGGCTCCCTTCTCTTTTATCGTCTCCTTCCTGAGCCAGCGGCTTGAGGAGGGCACGATGGTGCTCTGCTCTGGGAGTCTGCCATTGATTCAGTGAGGGAAGAGTAACGTGATCTAGGATTGGGTACCGAGACTTTTTTCTTGGGGCGTTTGTTTCAAGAAGTTGCCCTTGAGTCAGCCAGGATTAAGTGAATGAGCATTTTCGTGCCTGTGAGACAGGTGTCTGCGGGACCCCTGTGGGGACAGGGCTGCCACCAGTGCCCGTTAGTAAAAAGTGTTATCTGTTGTATTTTCAGGGAGGCGCCTTTCCTCCCGCTGTGCAGGGCCACAGACAGAACAGCTCTTGGGCACCGTGTAGGCTGACCTGGGGACAGGTGATGTTTTCTGGCCTCTGTCTTCCTATCCAGCCCAGTCCTGGCCCTCGGGACTTCCTGCCCCAGCTATGGGCATTCACGTGGAGCGGAAGGCTGCAGACCTGGTTCTTAGGGTAGGGCCTTTTTCCCTGCACACTTGTGATTTCGCTAGAATGTTGTGCATACCCTGCCTGTTCACACCTGAATGCACACTGACTTGTACTCACAGTCACATAGCTGGGACTCCCAGAGGCCAGGAGCGGTGGTGTCTGGTACCTTGTATGCACCCAGCAAATACCAGGTGAGGGTGAGTTTTTGATGTTAGAAGTTGAGCTCTGCTGGGCTAAGTTGCTAAGTTTCCCAGGCTGGGCTTGAACTTGTGGTCCTCCTGTCTCAGCCTCCCCAGGTGGTGGGATTTCAGGTGTGTACCGCCATACCTGGCTCAGGTGGGCTTCTTGGGCACACTTGGCCCTTTCCCACAGTTCTGGGAGCAGGCTTTGTTCTCATCTCCAGCAGAGCGGTTACCACCCGCTTCCTGTCCTGGCAGAGGTGTGGTGGTGTGGGGTAGTTCCTTGAGAAGCGGCTCACCAGTTAGAAGTATTTCAGGTCCTTCTTGCCCAGCCAAAAACAGTCCCAAAAGTTTACTTAAAGGAGTAAGGGGAAAACTGGGTCTGTAGAGCAAACGTAGGCCAAAGAGAGAGGAAAAGATAAGAGCAACAGCGGAAGTGCACTCTGTGTCTGAGCTGCCTGCTGTGAGCTGGCGGGCTGCTCATGGCTGCTGTGCCCTTGCATGTAGTCCCGGGCTCTCGGGGCTCCGCACACCGGGGCCTGGGAGTTCACTGGCGCCGCCCCGGGGTCCCGCTCTTTCCCAGCTGCCTTTGCTGCCCTGTCTCCTGTGTCCGGGGGACCCCTCCCTCTCTGCACACTCCCTCACAGCCGGCCTTCTGTGCAGGGGGAGCTGATCACCTTCTATTACTACTGGAAGAAAACCCCCGAAGCAGCCAGCTCCCGAGCCCATCGCCGGCACCGCAGGCAGGCTGTGTTCAGGAGGATTAAGACCCGGACTGCGTCCACACCGGTCAACACGCCCTCCAGACCACCCTCCAGTGAATTCTGTAAGTGGGGCCCTGGCACTGTGCTGGGAGATGGGGGTCACGCCACATGTGGGCCAGGACCCAGCAGTGCGCTGCGGGGCATGTGTGTGTGTATGTGCGTGAAGCCTGGCCCAGTGTAGTACTGACCTGAGGTTGGGGGATTCAGTAGGGAGAGCTTTAAAAATGATTTGTACATAAAATATTTCCAATCATTTTGAGTTTTTACGAGAATGTCAGTTTGGCTGTGGCCTGAGGTTTTCAGGGCCTCAGCCTAGGCGATTTCCACTCAGCGGAAGAAGACGCACTGTGTGAGTGCGGTCTCACCACACTTGCATTTTGGTGGTTTTCCTTTTCTTCCTGCTTTGCCAAGCTTTTCTTCCCAGTCCCAGCGCAATGTACACTGTAACTCCTAAAAACTAGGATGTGGCCCAGTGTGTAATCCCAGCACTCTGGGAGGCTGGGGCAGGAAAATCCTGAGCTAGAGCCCAGCCTGGGCCACTCAGGACTTACAGAGATCCTGTCTCAAAATTTGAATAAGGACTCAGTGGAATGGCCCTGGGTCAGTCCTCGGTACTAGGAAGAAGAAAAAAGCCAATCAAGCAGAGAACACACCTGGAACATAGCAGAAGCGCTTTGCCATTCTGCCCTGGCCCAGAACACCTCACCTGGGGTTGCCCTGTGTTGCACTTAGCAACAGCGTTGGGGGTCACCTAGTAGGACTGGTGAGAATCAAGGGGCGGAATTCCTCAGGACGTCCAGATGTGCCAGGGAAGCCACTGTGGGTACACTTTTCTTAGTCTAGGTTCTCTAGTCTGAGCACCAGTGCCTGCCACCCAGAAACTCAGGTGTGATATCAGGGTGGGTCCTCAAGTCCTGCCCCTCACTCGAAAGCTCTGGTGACCATGCCTGAGGAATTCAGAGCTCTTGCCTCCTCCTATGGGGCCCCGGGGTGGCCCCAGTTCTGGCCGAGCATGACAGTGTCTCTCCATCTTAGTTACCTTTTTCATTGCTGAGACCCCCACAGTTAAAGTAGGAAAGGGTTATTTTGGCTCACAGTGTATAGAGGTTTCAGTCCATAATCTGCTGGCTCCAAGGCAGGGTGGCAGAGCAGAGGGGCATCACAGAGGAGAAACAGTTCACAGCAGGCAGAAGGTAGCAAGAAGAAGCCTCTCCTTTTAATTTCTAGGCTACCTGCCCAGGGTGGGCCTTCCCATTATCCACACCCCGAGCTATGCTTAGCCAATCAGGGAACAAATTTATTAATCATGCACCTTTAATCCCAGCATCCCACAGTTTAACCCCAGCACCACATACCCTAGATCCAGCCTCCTCCGAAAAGCCCCACCTATGATCACATGAGGCTTTGGGGGGACAGCTAGATACAGCCACAACACCCTCTTCCCCTCTTGTGCCTGCCTTCTGCAGTGGACCTGAGTTCAGCCAGCGAAGATGACTTCGACAGTGAGGACAGCGAGCAGGAGTTGAAGGGGTACGCCTGCCGCCACTGCTTCACCACCAGTAAGTGGCAACATGGCGTCCCTGGGGGTGGCTGGGGCTCAGTCCACTCCTAGGGTGCCCAAAACTGCCTGTCAGATGGGAAACCTGACAGAGACTGACCGATTGGAGGTTTCCCCTGTGCTGGGAAGGCTTCCTTACAGCCTTGCTCCCCTGCTTAGCTGTCAGCATGGTTAGGAAGGACGTGCTCAAGGTTGGGGGCTCCTGCAGAGGCACTGGCATCTCCTCGTAGGTGCTCCCCAAAGAGAGGGCAGTGGACTCCCTGCAGCCTTTGCTGGCCCTGGGTTGTCTGAGTCACGGGTGCTTGCACAAGTCCTCTGCACGTGCTCTGTGGTAGCAGCATCAGCCCCAGCCCACAGAAGGGCCCTTTCCCCCCGGGCACCCTGGGAGAGGTGGTTCTGAGATTGGCACCCTGCCCTCATGCAGCCTCCAAAGACTGGCACCACGGGGGCCGGGAGAACATCCTGCTCTGCACCGACTGCCGCATCCACTTCAAGAAGTACGGCGAGCTGCCACCCATCGAGAAGCCGGTGGACCCCCCGCCGTTCATGTTCAAGCCTGTCAAGGAGGAGGACGATGGGCTCGGTGGGAAGCATAGCATGAGGACGCGGCGGAGTCGGGGCTCGGTGAGTCCCCAGCCTCGGCTCTGCTTCATGGGTGCTGTGGGCAGAAGTAAAGAGCCCAGTGTGAGGTTGAGAAACAGACCTCTCCCTGAAGGTGGCAGCTTGGCTGTGGGTTTTTGTTGTTTTTTTTTACAGTGCGGTAACTATTATTGGGTAAGGGAAAAGGTAGAGATGAGTTGCCTTCCCTGGCGGAGCCAGGTCTTCCTTGGTCAGGGCCAGTGGCCTGCACACCTTGACTTCGCTCTAGAGAGCACTTTGGTCTCGTCCAGTGCCAGCTCTCCTGGTCCCTCAGAACCCCTGCACCCCGTTGGTCAGTCACCCCCAGTGTGGCACATTTCTGCTATATTAACTTTGCAAGCTCCTTTTAATTTTTCCCCAGGCATTTGATCCAGTTTTGGAAACTCCTGGTACATTTCTCTGCTCACTGCTTAGCTTTTTCATAAAGAAGCTTTGTTTCATGGGTTGGGAAAGGGGCAGAACTGTGGAGAGAGGATTTTCCAGGCTTAGGGCTGAGGATGCTGACGGCTCCCTCCCCCTAGCACTCCCGGGTAGGTGGGACTGTCCACCCTCCCCACCCTCCTGTCCTGTTAGGGCTGCAGGCAGCTTGGCTGCTGCCTGGGAGAAGTGAGCCAGCCTCCACAAGGGCCCTGAGGGAGCGGAATGGGGGAGGTGCTGTGGCCTGAGCTGCAGCATTGGAAGCTCTAGCTCTGTCACTTCCCATCCTGTCAGTGACTTGATGGGAGTGCTCTGCTTTGCTTAGGTTGGGAGAGGGGGCGATGTGTGGAATAAAGATGACCTGTGTGTCTAGGGTAGGGGCCCAGCGGGCCTCCTACCTGTTCCTGGTCTCCATCACAGTGGTCAGGACGGTGCCCGGGAAGGTGCTTTGGGTTTGAGAATGGCTCCTGCATTGTTGCCTGAGCTGCCCATTCATCCTACTCCCAGGACCCGGGCTGACCTGCGTGCACAGGGAGGAACACGCCGGCCACCTGTCCTTACCGCTGCAAAGACTTGCTTTGGGGCTCCTGCTTGTGGCTGGGCTTGGGTGGTGCACGTGGGCCTGGGCTCCAGCCTCACCAGCCTCTGGTTTGGGGTTAGATGTCTACACTACGTAGTGGTCGGAAGAAGCAGCCCGCCAGCCCCGATGGTCCTGCCTCTCCCATCAATGAAGACATCCGCTCCAGCGGTCGCACCTCCCCCAGCGCTGCCAGCACCTCCAGCAATGACAGCAAAACAGAGACAGTGAAGAAGTCTGCCAAGGTCAGGGGCTGGGGAGTGGGAGCCTGGCCTCAGGGCTGCACATGGAGGCCCAGGGCCAAGAGAGAGGACGGCCCCACTCTGCCCCCAGTGCTGCTCCTTGGGGACACCCGTATCTCAGGCAGAGGGTTCGGGTGGCTGGGAAGGCTCCTTGCTGCAGAGCCGCGTGCTCCCACCGCGGGCACCCGTCCCTGCCTGCCTGGGCCCCTTCTGGAGCTCCGTTGCTTCTGGGAGACGAGCTCAGAGTGAGGGAGCCAGTGGCCTTCAGGAATCCTCTCCGGCCTTGCGCTGCAGAAGGTGAAGGAGGAGGCCTCGTCGCCTCTCAAGAGCACCAAGCGCCAGCGGGAGAAGGTGGCGTCTGACACAGAGGAGGCCGACAGGAACAGCTCCAAGAAGACAAAAACCCAGGTGAGCCTACCCTGTGCTCCTCTACGGGGAGCAGGGCCTGTGTCCAGGGAGAGTGGGAGCTCAGGCCTGGACAGTGGGGTACAGCGTGGGGCAGGAGAGAAGCTAGAGGGGTCAGAAGGGGCCTGGTGCCCAGGGGCCAACCTGGCTGCTACCTCTGTTTGGCTTCCTTGTTGCCGGGCACCAGCATCGTGGACCACAGGCTCTGCTCCCTGATGGTCTCTTTCTTCCTCTGGCTCCAGGAGCTCAGCCGGCCCAACTCGCCCTCCGAAGGGGAGGGAGAGAGCTCGGATAGTCGCAGTGTCAACGATGAGGGTAGCAGTGACCCCAAAGACATCGACCAGGACAATCGCAGCACGTCCCCCAGCATCCCCAGCCCTCAGGACAATGAGAGTGACTCAGACTCCTCTGCTCAGCAGCAGATGCTGCAGGCCCAGCCCCCAGCCTTGCAGGCTCCCCCAACAGCGCCCCCAGGAACCGCCCAGCTCCCCACCCCAGGACCCACGCCCTCCACTACTGCAGCCCCTCCACAGGGCTCCCTGGCAGCCGCACAGCCCCCGAACCAGTCTCAAGCACCCGCGGCGCAGGCCACCCTCAGCCACATCCAGCAGGCGCCCGTGCTGCACCCTCCGAGGCTGCCCTCGCCACACCCCCCGCTGCAGCCGCTGAGTGGGCCCGTGGGCCAGACTCCTGCGGCCCACGCCCAGCCGGGTCTGCACAGCCAGGGCCCGCCTGGCCCTCATGGCCTGCAGGCAGGGTCACTGCTGCAGCACCCTGGCCCCCCGCAGCCCTTCGCCCTCCCTCCCCAGGCTGCCCAGGCACAGGCCCCTCTGGGGGCTGTCGCAGCCACAGCTCACCCCCATGCCGCCCTGCAGCTCCCGGCCTCTTCGGGGCTGCAGCCTCAACAGCCCCCCCGCGAGCAGCCCCTGCCGCCGGCGCCCCTGGCCATGCCTCACATCAAGCCCCCTCCCACCACGCCCATCCCCCAGCTCCCGGCCCCGCAGGCCCACAAGCACCCGCCACACCTCTCCGGGCCCTCCCCCTTCTCCATGAATGCCAACCTGCCGCCCCCTCCCGCTCTGAAGCCCCTCAGCTCCCTGTCCACACACCACCCGCCCTCAGCCCACCCCCCGCCACTGCAGCTCATGCCGCAGAGCCAGCCCCTACCCTCCTCCCCGGCCCAGCCCCCTGGGCTGACCCAGAGCCAGGGTCTTGCACCCCCTGCCCCTGCCCATGCCCCTGCCAGCCTCCACCAGGGGCCCCCGCAGGCCCCCTTCACCCAGCACCCCTTTGGCCCAGGTGGCACCCCACCCATCTGTCCACCCACCTCTACCCCGCCTGCGGGCCCCAGCACCTCTGCCCAGCCTCCCTGCTCTGCTGCCCTGTCTTCAGGGGGGACCACGCCAGGGGGGGCGCCCTGCCCACTCCCCGCTGTCCAGATCAAGGAGGAGGCTCTGGATGATGCCGAAGAGCCCGAGAGCCCCCCGCCCGCACCGCGGAGCCCGTCCCCTGAGCCCACTGTGGTGGACACCCCCAGCCACGCCAGCCAGTCTGCCAGGTATTGGCTCCTGGGGGTCTGGGCAGGTGCAGGTGGGCACCACAGGTGTCACGCGGCAGCGGGGCGGGGCCTCAGCAGCCGCCCCAGTCCTCACGAGGCCTTTGTAGGTTCTACAAGCACCTGGACCGGGGTTACAACTCGTGCGCACGGACAGACCTGTACTTCATGCCTCTGGCTGGGTCCAAGCTATCCAAGAAGAGGGAGGAGGCCATCGAGAAGGCCAAACGGGAGGCAGAGCAGAAAGCCCGAGAGGAGCGCGAGCGGGAGAAGGAGAAGGAGCGGGAGCGCGAGCGGGAGCGCGAGCGGGAGGCTGAGCGGGCAGCTGTGAGTCCCGCGCGCTGGGCAGGCGTGCAGAGGGCGACGTCCAGCAGCCGGCTGCCTGGGGTGTCCTCACGATGGGCGTGGCCACCCCTGCTGCTGGGGTGGCTTGGTGTCCACCTGCCCGGAAATGCCGCGCAGGGCACATAGTGGGCTCTGGCCTTCAGGCTCACAGATGGGCACAGGCCCTCTGGGGCGCCAGGGCGAGGTGCAGGCGGGGCCCTCACAGCAGGCCACAGTCAGGGTGGAGGGCCGGAGCGGGCCGAGGCGCCTCTGGAGCTCCAGGCTCGGACAGCCCGCCCTCACGCCCTCTCTCCTTCAGCAGAAAGCATCCAGCTCTGCACACGAAGGCCGCCTCAGTGACCCTCAGCTCAGCGGTCCAGGCCACATGCGGCCCTCCTTCGAGCCGCCTCCAACCACCATCGCCGCCGTGCCCCCCTACATCGGGCCCGACACCCCGGCGCTGCGGACACTGAGCGAGTACGCTCGGCCCCACGTCATGTCTCCCACCAACCGCAACCACCCCTTCTATATGCCCCTGAACCCCACTGATCCCCTGCTGGCCTACCACATGCCCGGCCTCTACAACGTGGACCCCACCATCCGGGAGCGGGAGCTCCGGGAGCGGGAGCTCCGGGAGCGGGAGATCCGGGAGCGGGAGCTGCGAGAGCGCATGAAGCCGGGCTTCGAGGTGAAGCCCCCGGAGCTGGACCCCCTGCACCCAGCCACCAACCCCATGGAGCACTTCGCACGGCACAGTGCCCTCACCATCCCGCCCTCGGCCGGCCCCCATCCTTTCGCCTCTTTCCACCCGGGCCTGAACCCCTTGGAGCGGGAGAGACTGGCCTTGGCAGGCCCCCAGCTGCGGCCCGAAATGAGCTACCCCGACAGACTGGCCGCCGAGCGCATCCACGCCGAGCGCATGGCGTCGCTTACCAGTGACCCCCTGGCCCGGCTGCAGATGTTCAATGTGACTCCGCACCACCACCAGCACTCCCACATCCACTCGCACCTCCACCTCCACCAGCAGGACCCCCTCCACCAAGGTGGGTGCTCTGCTGGCAATGGGGACACGCCCACGGGCAGGGTGTGCCACTCTGCATCCAGCCCTGGTTCCCGACAGGGCTTCCGTGTGCACCCGGCGCTCAGGGTTCTTTCTGTGTGAGCGCAGGCAGCCCTGGGCTCAGCCAGGCCTCAGCTCTCAGAGCTGAGCCCAGGAAACTGCAGCAGCCTTCCCGGGAGGCCAGAGTCTTAGACTGGGCACAGGCCGAAGGGCAGCGGTTGGTGCTCCCTGGGAAGCAGTACAGGCCCTTGAGACCTTTGGAGCAAGGGATGTCCAAGTATGGCACTGGGCCAGCCAGAGACGCTGTGGGTTGTCATGTAGGGGGAGCTCCTGAAGGCCAGTAGACCAGCCAGCCCAGGGACAGCCATCCTGGGCCAGAGGCAGCACTTGCCTGGAAGGCAGGCTGTGGTGCAGATGGCGGCTAGAGGGACCCACTCAGCGAGGAGGGAGGGCACAGCAGAGGCTGCCCCACCTCGCACTCCCAAGGGGCCACAGGCCAGGGGTTGCTGGTCAGGGGTGGGCAGTAGCAGAGGAGACTGCAGCAGCCCAGAGGTTGAGGGTGTGTACAGCCAGCTTGGCCAGGGGACCGTCCTGGGTCACTCACCCACTTGAGGAGAGATGCCGAGAGCGCCATACCTGGTCTCTCTCCTCTCTAGGCTCAGCAGGCCCAGTTCATCCCTTGGTTGACCCCCTGACTGCTGGCCCTCACCTGGCTCGCTTCCCCTACCCACCCGGCACCCTCCCCAGCCCTCTGCTGGGTCAGCCCCCCCACGAGCACGAGATGCTGCGCCACCCTGTCTTCGGTAAGTCACCCCGGAGGCTGGCTGGGGTCTGCTCTGAACAAGAATAGATTTGCACCCTCCGAGTGCCAGGGTCCTTGTGGGGTCGAGGCAGGCTTGGAGTGAGGACTGTCTGCAAGGGTGTGGGGTTTGGGGGCCAGCCAGGGCGCTGCTGCAGCCTGCTTCCTCCCGGTGGCTCTGGTCTGCCAAGGCAGCTCCACCTTGCAGTTGGGCAGGTGCGCCCTCCCGGCCCCTCTCCTGGTCACTGTGCACTGCCCTCGTCCTGGACGCTCCCTGGCTGTGTGTGCAGCAAGGTGTCTGTGCTCCACAGGCACCCCCTATCCCCGAGACCTGCCTGGGGCCATCCCACCCCCCATGTCGGCAGCCCACCAGCTGCAGGCCATGCACGCCCAGTCAGCTGAGCTGCAGAGACTGGCCATGGAGCAGCAGTGGCTGCATGGACACCCCCACATGCATGGTGGCCATCTACCGAGTCAGGAGGATTATTACAGGTGAGGTGGCGGAGGCCGTGGGCAAGGGTTTGTGGGTATAAGGAGATGCCCAGGCCGTGTGCCTGTGGCCTTGGGGTGCAGGCAGGGTCGTGCAGTGGGATCCAGCCTGCGCATCACCTACCTGGCCTGATGCCTGATTGTCTTTTTTTCTTCTTTCCAGTCGACTGAAGAAAGAAGGTGACAAGCAGTTATAAGTTATTTATTTGTTAATGCTGGCTGTGGAAACTCCAATTCTTGGGGGGAGAAACAGGACTTTTTACATACAGTAGGAACTGCAAAAGCAAAAAGAATATCTTCTAAAGATTTCTTTATATATTTAAAAACCCCACAACTAAAAATGTATCACATAATAGTGTTCGTTTGTCGAGAGGATTTCCTGAGACTGGTTTGGGTCTCCCTGCATGACAGTCCCCCAGAAACGTAGTGAGTTCCGGACTGGGCTGGACATCCGAACCCCTGCGACCTCGGGGTGGCTTTGTTCTCTTCTGGATTTCTCAGTAGGTGCTAGAACCTGTCACACCCTTCACTGTGCGCGCAGACACCGGGTCGCATGGGCTCTGGGCCCACGGGTTTGCAGTTAGGCAGTGTATGAGTTTGGAATCCAAGAGCTATAATTTTTAAAAAATCTTTTATTTTAATACATTGTAGGAAATCTTCATAATTTGAGAAAGTTCTGCAGCATGGCTTTTATGTCTGTAAATAAATATCTAGAACAGCCTTCTTTTCCTTCCGCAAACTACTGTTCTATTTTTTCCAGCCATGTCACTAATTATGAATTCCTACCAGCTATTGACAGAATACAGAGTTGATTTTTTAATAAAAAGTTATATATAATTATCCCTTTAATTAAAGGGAGCCGATGGGTGTTACTAATTACATACAGGCAGGAGCTTGGGATAGGTGCAGCCATAGCATGAGCATCCGGCCGGGGCTAGCGGGGCGGCACGACAAACTCCTGTCTGCTGCTCCAGGCCCTGTGCCCTTGAGCGTGCCTAGCCGAGGCGCGGCCCTGTGAGCACAGGCCTCTTCCGTCGTGCACAGGCGTGCCAAGTCCAGTGTTCGTTTTCCGGTCCCTGCTGCCACCGTGTCCTGTCTTGCGGGATAGAAGGCGCATGTTTAGTGTGTCTGATGGTAGATTTCCTTACAGAGTTCTATGCACACACATTGTTCTGGATACATTGCCTTTTTAATACTCTGAAATGTCCATAAACAGTCAAGAAAAACCAAGAAAACGATTCCATACAGATATCTCAGCACAGGAAAGACCCAGGACGTAACGCTTGCCAGAGGAATTAGAATCTGCCCGCTCGTGCATGTCACCGTCCGGATCTCCTCGTGGCAAGGCCTGAGCCCTCGTCCCCACCACAGACAGGCTGCTTCTGAGTGAGACCCGAGGTGACTGTGGCGTGGGTCTTGGCCTGCGTCTCTGGCCCTGGGCAGGCTCAGACACAGTGACCCACGCTGGACTGGGAAACCACTCAAGTCCTGCTTGGCCTCCGAGGAGTAGGAACAGGAGGAGTCCCAGCCGCAAGCCCACTGGCGGAAAGCAGGCCCAGCCAGCAGAGAGCCCAGCCGCCGCCTCCTGGTCCCGGAGCCCTGTACTTCCCGAAGCGGAGTGGGGATGGCCAGGGCTGTCAGCATCTGTGGGGCCTCTCCCTATCCCCAGACTCCTGAGAGCCCCTTCTGCTGTCGCGTGTGTCACATCCAACAAGGGCCTGGGGTTGGTGGGCAGGAGCGGTCCAGCCTGGGCCCAGGTGCGGGTGGAGGAGGCCGAGTGGCCCCCGGGCCCCAGCGGGTGCGCACTCAGCACCGGGTTCTGGACTTGGACCTGTGGCACGGCTCTCTCTCTGGTTTCTATCAGAACCACACTGGTTTCAGTTGGGACAGGTAGGGTTGTTTTGTTTGTTGAAAATGTTTGTAGTTTGGTTTTTGTTTTGTTTTTCTCTCATTCCATTTCTGCCTTAACTTTAGTTCCCTAGGGGAGGCAAGTTCAGATTAACCCTTCGTTGTCAGACTTCCAGCTCCTGGGCGTGGGGCATTGTGTCCGTCTGGGGGTGGTGACCAGCGCTCAGGCTCAGGCTGGCCCCTGCCCGTGCCCTGCCTCTCTCGCTCTTGTTCTTTCCCCCTTTTGGTAGCGCCCGACACCTGCTATTCAGTTGAACCTTTGTCTCCTCTGTCACCCATGTTTCCAAAGAAGAGAAAGTGACACGCCTCGAAGTCTGTGCTGAAGTCCGTCTGAAGGTGTCCTCTCGTTGCGTTTCGGGTTCTCCGTACCCCGGTGAAGCACTGAGATTCCCCTTAAACACAGCCCAGCCCTCGCCCACGACTGTGCTTGTGTAGGAGGCCCGGACCTCCGTGCCAGCCGTGATGCCCGGCCGCCTGGTTTCCTTTGGGTTTTCCTTCGTTTCATTGAGGTTTGGTTTTGCTTTCTGTGTTTTGTATGTGTCTTGTTCCATGTGGTCGAGGTTGAGCTTCACCTTTCATTGCAGCAGCAGAGCAGAGTGTACATTCTGATTTGCTACGTTTCTATATATCTTGAAGCTAAGTGTATATAAGTAGTTCGCCATGAGATAACACAGTGTAAACAGTAGACACCCAGAATCGTGACTTCTGTGTTCTCTCCATTTGAGTATTTTGTAATTTTTTTGAAATATTTGTGGACATAAATAAAACCAAGCTACACTACTACACCCGTGTGGACCAGCACACTGTCTTGTTCCTGGGGCATGGGGGGCCCTGGGGTCCGCTGCTCGCTGCTCGCTGCTGTGGGCGCCCGCTTCCTCCCCGTGGCTTCCAGGAAGACCCGGAGCTGCCTGTCTGGGAGGAGGTTTCGTGGGTGAGTCCCCTTGCTCTGGGGGGTGCGTCCCAAGCAGGAAGATTGAAACCTTGAAACCGGCGTGGAGAATGCCACCCCTGCCAGCTCCAGACATGCCTCCTTCTCTGCAGCCCCTCGGGCCTCTCCCAGGGGCAGTGGCACAGTTGGCCTGGAAGGTCTGGCTGTGGCCACCAGGAGGCAGTAGTCACCGGAGGGGGAAGCTTTGTCACCAACCCTGGGAATTAGCCGGCCGCTTCATCTGGGAGCTGGTGACGGGTGTCCGGTGTTCTGAGGGCAGGGGCAGAGCAGCCCTCGAGTCATTGCCAGGGTCTGCCCTGCAGATGGGAAGGCATGAGCAGGTGTGTCAGTGGCCCTTAAGGCAACTCCTGTGTTTTAGATGGCAAGGGGCCCGCCTGGCGGCTGGGGTGACCAGGGTCTGGGACTGGGTGAGGCTGGGGGTGGCACCATGCGGTTCTTAGTGGCGTAACGATTCCTGTCCCTATGGTGAGACTGGGTATGAGAGGTTCCGTGGGCCACCTTGTGGTGGCCTCGCCGGGACTATGGGCTGCAGAAACAGGACAGCTGCTAGGAACAGTCCCACTGCTTGGTACATGGCTAAGGAAGCGGGTTCTGCAGCCTGGTGCCAGCCTCCAGAGGAGTGGGGTTTCCAGTATGCGCGGGATGAGGGAGAACAAAAGGTGCTGGACCTGGGGGTGTTCTGTTCAACAACCAGCAAGGTTCCCAGCGCGGAATGACCTGCATATCCAAGATGGGAATCCTCCCGATCCGCTGCCACGCGGGTACAGCTTCAGATCTCCAGTGCTCCACAAGCCCACGTAAAAAGTGTGGCCGTTCCTCAGGCCTCACTTGGAGGAAGGGCGACATCTGCTGGGCTGGCATCCACCAGCTGTCCCAGTGTGCCCTCGGGCTCTTGCTCTGGGAATGGAGCCCCTTCTGGTCCTGCCGCCAGTGGGTAAAGGGAGTGTGCGTGAGGTCCGGAGCCCGAGCACAGTTCTGCGATGACCTCCGTAAGGGGGCCCTCGTGTGGCACCACTGGGTGAATGAAGGTCACAACCAAAAGGTGAGATTGCACTGTAGAGATAAGCGGTGGTGCCTGCCCCCTGTAAGCATGGTCACAAGTGTCCGGGCCCTCCCGAGTCGGTGTGGGGAGCTGCAGGATTGTACGCACAGCTGCTGATGAATTAGGGCCAGGGTCAGAGCCAGGACCTTTTGCATGGACACAGGCCGGGCCACAGCATGAGCTGTTACTCCATCCTGTGAGGAGCCAGGCCCGTTCCTGAACTCAGAGCTTCCGAATCAGGTGGGACCCCTTTCGCAGACACCCGGGGGTCAGGCCAGTGGGCTCCCAAGCCAGGCCAAGTGCCTGTCCTGCTCGGCCACAGAGCAGCCCCGTGCCACTGGTGCCTGGAGACACAGAAGAGGCTCCCTCTGCTTCCCAGGTGGGCAGTGTAGGGAGCCCTGGTTGGAGGCAGGGCTGCTGGGAGCTGCTGCAGCCACAGGTGGAGCACATGGCCCCCAGGTGTCCAGGAGCAGCCTGTGCAGAGCTTCCACCAGCGCTTCCTTGGGACTGCTGCCCTCCGTGTGCTCACGGGCGCGTCTGCTCCTTGGAGGTCTCAGCCCCAGGCTCCTTTGCATTTGTGCTGTCTGGGTTCTCGGCCACCCCAGGATCTCTGGCAGCCCCAATTCTGGGCCTGCATCTTTGCTTCTCCCCAAGGTGGCTGATTTAGCAGCTGCTGCCAGGAGTGGCAGTTGTTTCCTTTGGGCGTAGTTGGCCCAGGCTGCAGAAACTCCCTGTGTCCTGCAGGCCAGCTCTGCACGGGCACCCCCACTCCCTGCCCTGGGCACCTCATTACTGGACCAAGTTCCGTGTAGGGCAGGCACCTGCTCCACAACTACTTGGCTGGATGGACAGATGGGTGGGTAAATGGGTGGATGGGTGTGCCCTGCCAAAGGTGGGCCCTGGGTGCCCGGTGCCCTTGGGTTGTAGACACAAAGGCCCAGAAAATGGGACCTTTTACCTGATCCTGTCCAGGCTTACTGCTGACACCTGCCTTGCCTCTCTGCTGCCCTGTGTCCTCAGCCCTGGGGGACACCATCCTTGGGATCTGCTTTACAGCATGGCCCCTGGAGACTGCAGGGTAGGAGTACCGTGTGGTGAATTAGACAAAGTCAGGACTTCAGGCAGTCTTTTAAGACCTGTCACCGAGGGGGCCCTCCTGAGGCTACCGAGCTGTGGGAAACCCGAGGGAAGCCGTAGTTTCTGTGTGCCTGGCTCCTTTTCACTCCCAGAGCCTCTCACAGTTCCAGCAGGGCTCTGCCGCCAGCCCCAGTGCGGAACGGGGTGCACTCCCGCTCCTGACCACCAGGTGGCAGTGGTGACAAAGCCCAGAAGCCTGTGACCCAGGGAGGCCCTAAGCGGATCCTGGGAGAAGGTGTGGATCTGATAGGGAGCAGCGAGAGGCACAGGGCACAGGGGCAAGTAGACAAGGGGACAGAGCCGGGTGTGGGGGTGACAGGAAAGGCGTGTACAGGGGCGGGCGGGGTGCCAGCACCCAGGCTCCTGTGTTGTGAGGAAGCAGAGGCTTTGGGGGACGGAGCACGGAGGGCCCTTCTCTCGCTCGTATCCGCAGTGCCCTGGCTGCGTGCAGCAGGCGCTCAGTAACGCTCCCTGAGCGGAAGAGGCGCCCTCCTGGGCTCTCACCACGGGCTGGGGCCCAGGACCACGGCGCGTGCGTGCCCGGGAGGTGCCCACCGCAGGCCCTCTGCTCCAGCCTCTGACGTGGGGAGTGCTGGTGCCACCTGGCCCATCCCGGTGTGCCCAGGGGCGGCTGAGAGAAGAAGGGAGCGGAGACCACAGGCAGGGCTCCAGACGAGCCACTCCAGCCGGGAGGGGCTCCCGTTTCCGCGGCACAGCTTTTGCTCTGGGGCTAGTGGCCTGAGAGGGTGAGCCAGCAGGCACTGGGCAGGAGCTCTTCTCTCCATTGCTGCCCTTCCACCTGGAATGAAGGCCTGCTCCCTCCCAGCACGCCCAGGGCCCAGCCTGTGGGGAGGAAGCTGCCACCCCGGGACCTCACAGCCCTGCGTTTGCTCCAGAGCGGGGTTCTGCAGCCGGACCGGGACTTGACGGATCTGTAAAACAGGGTCACGAGGGCCGGGGATTTAGCTCAGTGGTTCTGACGCCTGCTGCGCAAGCGCAAGGTCCCAAGTTTGATCCCCGGTACCAAAAACAAAACAAAACAAAACGGATCACGATACCTCCTTCACATGGGGTCGGGAGGATGGAGCTGCTGACGCTGCAGGCCTTGTGGTCTGGGCACGGGGCTCTCCCAGAGGTCCCCACACAGTGTGGGTGCAGGGCAGATTCCCAGCGGCAGCTGTCATTGGCGCAAAGAGAAGCAACCTTTGTTCACCTCCAAAGCTCTGGGGAGAGGGCCCAGGACTGACAGTCAGGGACCATCTGGAAACACCAGGAGGCTGGGGCCCAGGGCCCCAAGGAGCTGAGCCATCTGACAGGGCAGCAAGCATCAGCGACACGTGACTTGGGATGCCAGCCCCGCCTCTGGCTCAGACACAGCTGGAAGGCAGAGGGGACCCAGTGACTGCACCGGGCAGGAGATGGGTGGAGAGCCCGGGCTATGCAGGGTCCAGAGAGAGGCCCTCCCCAGGAGCTGTGGTCAAGGCGGCCCTGATGGGGCAGCTGTGGCCCGGTGGGGAGGCGGCCAGAGTGCGCCACGGAGGCCATGGCTCCTGCCTGGCGTCCCTAACCAGTCACAGAGCACACTGCTATGGCACCACCAGGAGCTGGGCCCTCCTGGAGCTGGTTGCAGGTTCAGGACTCCTGATGCTGGTGTGACAGGGGTGTCTCCCTGGTCCCCAAACACAGGACTGTGCTCTGAGGTGCTGGGGATGCATAGCCCCAGCCAAGCTAGGTTCCCGCACACGAGGTGCCCACTGACCTGGCACGGTGGCACCGCAGTGCAGGAAGTAGCTTCGGGCTCACATGACCGAAGGGGTTCAGAGGCCACCAGTGAGTGCAGCTGCTGGGGCCCTGGCCTGAACTCCAGGCCCTCAGTGCCCACTGAGTAGTGATGGGTACAGAGGTGGGGGGCACAGCCTGGCCCTACCCAGTCTCAGCCCCTGGCTCCGAGCAGAGCTGGCAAGGGTGAGCAGTGTTTTCTCCACTGGCAGAGGCCCACTTCCGGGCGTCTCAGTGCTCGGTGCCGGTGGTCCCTCCCTCCAGCACGATCGTCAGGACAGTGCCCCCTGCCCAGCTCAGCAGCCTTCACCCTCGCTGGCCCTGCCCCCACCCCATCTGTCCCTCTTCCTCTCCCATCGGTTCCACAGGGTGGGGACTTGTTGCTCAGAGCTGGGTCCCAAGCACATGCCACACACAAGGGCACAGGCTGGACACCTTCTGGGGAGATGGAGGGGTGGGTGGGAGTGTGCCCATCTCCCTGTTGCTGACACAATCCCTGAGATCAACAGGAGGGAGTGTTCTTTTCACTCGAGGGTTCAGTCCCTGGTCACTTGGCCCTATTGCTTTGGGCCCGTGGCGGCACAGGACACTAAGGCCATGCAGGAAGCTGCTCGCCTTGTGGCAGCCAGGAAATAGAAAGAGGGAGGGTGGGGCCTCCAGATCCCCAGTGACCTCACTTCTTCCACGAGGCCCCACCTCTTAAGGGTCCCCCCACCTCTGAACTGCACCAGGGGCTGCGTGCCAAGCTTCCAACACGTGGGCCTTTGAGGGATATTTCAGTTCCAAACTACAGCAGGTGGGTGGAAGGAAGGATGGGCAGATGAATGGATAAAAGATGGATAAAGAAGGCATGCATGAATGGGTGGATAGAAAAATGAGTGGATGACGAATATACACTGTAACCCTGTGTGATGCAGCGTGCGGTCCAGTGAGCCTGGCCTCTCCTCCCGTCAGCACTGCTGGCTTCTGGGGCTCCGTAAGTCTGTTTGGGGGCCTGTCCTGTGTGTTGTAGGGTGTTTGCAGCACCCCTAGACAGCAAATGAACCCTGCCGAATTGTGACAATCCAAAATATCTCCGGCCACTGCCAGATGTCTCCTTGCAGATAGGAAGGGGTGGCACCATCAGCCGGGGCTGAGAACCATGGAGCTCCACCTTCATAATCTCCCTGCCCGAGTGCCCAGGGAGAGGAGCTCAGGCCTCTGACCTCGCACCCTCTGAAAGCCTCTAGAAGCCCCAGGCTTTGCTGCTGTCCTTTATTTTACCCGATATTTACATTCCAGTGGAGCCTGGCCCTGGATCTCTCAGGCGCAGGCACAAGTCCAGAGTCGAGGTGTCGGGTCGTCAGACATTCAGCAAGAGGGGCTGGTGCTCCTCGTCTCCTGCGTCCCCAGCGGGGATCTCGTAGATGACGAACAGGGAGGAGTAAACACAGCCCAGGAAGGACATGAGGCTGGAGAAGTACATCACGCCGCTGGCACTGCCCACGGCCAAGGTCAGTGGCCCCAGGACCAGGGAGACCAGGATCTGG